>NC_041731.1:79678529-81114362 GCF_004115215.2 Ornithorhynchus anatinus
GGCTGAGGAGTGGAGTTGAGTTGTAGTAAGAGATCAGTGAGATTAGGCAGGAGGGAGAGAATGAGTACCTTCAAGTTTATGCTAAGGAGTTTCTGTTTGTTGTTGAGGTAGATTGGACAACCGTTGAAGGTTCTTGAGGAGTAGAGAAACATGGTCTGAACACTGTTTAAGAAAAATGATCTGGTTGGCAGAGTGAAGTATGAGAAGCAGCATGGCTCAGTGGACAGAGCACGGGCTTTGGAGTCAGACATCATGAGTTTGAATCCCAGCTCTGCCACTTGTCAGCTGTGTGACTGTGGGCAAGTCACTTCACTTCTCTGTGCCTCATACCTCATCTGTAAAATGGGGATTAAGACTGTGAGCCCCACGTGGGACATCCTGATTCCCCTGTATCTACCCCAGTGCATAGAACAATGCTCGGCACATAGTAAGCGCTTAAATACCAACATTATTATTATTATTATTATTATGAGTTTGAGAGGGGAGAGACAGGAGGCAGGGTGGTCAGTAAGGAGGCTGATGCAGTAATAAAGTCAGGAAATTAAGAGTTCTTGGATCGATATAGTAGCCATTTGGATGTAGAAGAGAGAGTGGATTCTAGAGATATTGTGAAGGTAGAGCCGATAGAATTTGATGACAGATTGAACATGGGGGTTAAATGAGAGGGATAAGTTGAGGGCAATGCCAGGTTTGCGGGCTTGTGAGACAGGAAGGATGGTAGTTGCTGTCTTCAGAGATAGGAAAGTCATGGGGAAGACGGCGCTTGGTTGGGAAGATGGGTAGTTTTGTTAATTTTGGACACTTCCATGTTAATTTTGAAGAGTTGGCGATTCCTCCAAAGGAGAGATGTCCTGAAGTTAGGAGAGAAATGTGAGGCTGCAGGGAAGGAAAGAGGCCAGAACTGGAGAAGTAGATTTAGGAATCACCCATGAAGAGATGGTCTGAACGTTGTTTTAGAAAAATGATCTGGGCGGCAGAGTGAAGTATGGACTTGAGAGGGGAGAGACAGGAGGCAGGGTGGTCATTGAGGAGAGTGATGCAGTAATCAAGGCAGGAAATTAAGAGTCCTTGGATCAATATAGAAGGAGATTTAGGAATCATTCATTCATTCCATAGTATTTATTGAGCACTTACTATGTGCAGAGCACCATACTAAGCGCTTGGAAGGTACAGTTCGGCAAGGAATCACCCATGAAGAGATGGTGACTGAAGCTGTGGGAGCGAATAAGCGGTCCAGGGAAGTGAGTGTAGATGGAGAATAGACAGGGACCAGAACTGAACCTTGAGGCACCCCCACAGTTAGAGGGTGGGAGGCAGAGGAAGAGACTGAGAGTGCGCCGGACAGATATGAAGCCAAAGTTAGATAATAGTCCCAGGAGAAAAGGGTGGTCCACAGTGTCAAAGGCAGCAGGAAGGTCGAAGAGCTTTAGGATTAAGTTGTAGTCATTGGATTTGGCAAGAATTAGGTAATTGATTGATTCGATAGTATTTATTGAGTGCTTACTATGTGCAGAACACTGTACTAAGTGCTTGGAAGGTACAATTTGGCAACAGATAGAGACGATCCCTGCCCAATGACGGGCTCACACTCTAAACAGAGGAGACAGCATAGCAAAACAAAACAGTACAAAAACAAGACAACATCATCAAGATAAATAGAATCAAGGAGATATACACCTCATTAACAAAATAAATAGGGTAATAAATAATATATACAAATGAGCACAATGCTGAGGGGAGGGGAAGGGGGAAGAGCAGAGGGAAGGAAGGGGGAGGAGGAGCAGAGGGAAAGGGGGGCTCAGTCTGGGGAGGCCTCCTGGAGGAGGTGAGCTCTCAGTAGGGCTTTGAAGAGGGGAAGAGAGTTAGTTTGGTGGAGGTGAGGAGGGAGGGCATTCCAGGACGGCGGGAGGACGTGGGCCAGGGGTCGATGGCGGGATAGGTGTGAACGGGGGACTGTGAGGAGGTGAGCGACAGTGGAGCGGAATGTACGGGGCAGGCAGTAGAAAGAGAGAAGGGAGGTGAGGTAAGAGGGGGCAAGGTGATGGAGAGCTTCGTAGCCTAGAGCGAGAAGTTTTTGTTTCGTGCTAAGGTTGATCGGCAACCACTGGAGGTTTTTAAGGACGGGAGTGACGTGCCCGGAGCATTTCTGTAGGAAGACTATCGGGGCAGAGGAATGAAGAATAGACTGGAGTGGAGAGAGACAGGAGGAAGGGAGATCCAAGAGGAGGTTTGATGAGGCTCGATGACCTTAGAGAGGGTTGTTCTTGTGGAGTGGGGGTGGAAATCACATTTCAGGGGATTGAAGAGAGGAAGTGTGGTAGCCAAAGTAGACAATTCTAGCTCAAGGAGTTTGGAGAGGAATGGTAGGAGGGAGATGAAGTGTTACTGGAGGGTGCCAGGGGTTGAGGGAGGAGATTTTTAGGATGGGGATGCATGGGCATGCTGGAAAGCTGTGGAGAAGAAGCCACTGGAAAGTGAGCGGTTGAAGATGGCAGTCAGGGAGGGAAGAAGGTAGGTGGCAGTTGCTTTGATAAGGGGAGAATCCCGGATGTTGGGGTAGAATTTGAGAGGAGGGACTGTCTCCTCTTGAGATACTGCTGGGAAGGGTGGCGGACGTCAAAGAAGGGGCTGGAGGAAGAAGGACCTGCAGAGGAGCAGGGGAGATTTTAGGGAGATCACGTCTGATGGTTTCAGTATTGTCAATAAAGTATGTTGCCCAGGTCATTAGAGTCCTAATATAACCCAGCCCCCACCCTTCATTCCTGTATTGCCAACCTACTTGAATCTCATCTATCCTGCTCAGTCAATAATATTAATAATAATGATGTTGGGTTTTAATAATAATGATAATAATGTTCGTATTTATTAGGTGCTTACTATGTGCCAAGCACTGTTGTAAGTGCTGAGGTAGATATAGGGTAATCAGGTCCCACGCGGGACTCACAGTCTTAATCCCCATTTTCCAGATGAGGTAACTGAGGCACAGAGAAGTTAAGTGATTTGCCCAAAGTCACACAGCTGACGAGCGGCGGAGCTGGGATTAGAACCCATGACCTCTGACTCCTCAACCCGTGCTCTTTCCACTGAGCCACGCTGCTTCTCACAGTTAAGTCCTGCCTCTGGCCTGGAACGCCCTCCCTCTTTGTATCCTAAAGACGATCACTCTCCCCACATCCAAAGCCTTATTAAAAGTGCATCTCCCCCGGAAGAGGCCTTCCCCAACTAAGACCTCATTTCTTCTTCATCCACTCCCTTCTGCATCACCCTCACACTTGAATTTGTACCCTTTATTCCTCCCTCTCTCAGCCCCCCAGTACTTAGGTTCATATCTGCAATTTATTCATTTATATTAATGTATGACTCCCCCTGTAAACAGTAAGATTGTTTGAACGGGGAACATAACTCTGTTATGTCGTACTGTCCTAAGTGCTTAGTACAGTGTCTCTGCACACAATAAGTGCTCGATAAATAAGAGTGATGGTTCTCATGGCATAGTAGAGAAGCGGCATGGGGTAGTAGATAGAGCACAGGCCTGGAAGTCAGAAGGTCATGGATTCTAATCCCGGTGCTGCCACTTGTCTGCTGTGTGACCTTAGGCAAGTCACTTCACTTCTCTGGGCCACAGTTCCCTCATCTGTCAAATGGGGATTGAGACTGTGAGCCCCACGTGGGATGGGGACTGCGTCCAACCCGGTTTGTTTGTCTCCACCCCAGCACTTAGTACAGTGCCTGGCTCATAGTAAGCACTTAACAAATACCATTATTATTATTATTTGATTAGGACAAGAGATCTGGGGCAGAGGGACAGGTGATTTGAGGAGGGAGTTAAAAGTCTGAAACAGCTGCCATACTCAGTAAGGATGGGAATCAGTAAGGATGGAGAAGTATTGTTGCTAGGCGGATGAGAGGCAGAATTAAAGCAAGTGAGGCTGAAATGGAGATGGATGAAGTGCAGATACCTCAAGGTCTAGGCCAAGGCCACAAGTCAGAGATAAGAACGGAAGGCGGATTGCCCAGTATATTAAGAAACAGAAGCCTCCACCTCTCAAATTCCCAAACCTAGCGGGTCATTAAGGAGAAAGAGGTTTCTTCTATTTATTTTTTTTTTTTGTATTTGTTAAGGGCTTATTATGTGCCAGGCACTGTACTAAGTGCCGGGGTGGATACAAGCTAATCAGGTTGGACTCAGTCCGTGTCTTAAATGGGGCACACAGTCTTAATGGCCATTTTACAGATGAGGTAACTGAGGCACAGAGAAGTAAGTGGCTTGCCCAAAGTTCCAAAGAAGACAACTGGAGGACCCAGGATTGGAACCCAAGTCTTCCCGACTCCCATGACCGTGCTCTATACAATAGGACAACCTTTTCCTCCCTCCCTAGGAAGTCTAGCATGGAATAGGTGTCAGCCCTCAAGTGATTTTCTTACTCTTTTCCTTCCCATCGTCTCCAATTCTTGGAATCTTCCAAGTAGTTTCTTTCTACAGCCATTTTACTTTTTGCTTCTTGAAACAACGCCTCTATTCTGCCAGATGGTCCAGAGGAGCCACTGAACTAATCCCCTTCAGAAACAGAACAGGAGTTCTAGGAAAGAAGTTCAAGCCGTATCTTAGGAATACCTTTCTCTTATTAAGAAAGGAGAACTGGACAGTTGCCCTAAATATCTTGGATGTCGTTTGTACTTAAAAATCCAGCCATACCACGGTAATACGTGGTAATCTCTGTGGAAACTTGATCTTTCTTCCCTGTGGCGTGATTTCAGAACCCAGTTTCATCCCAAAGTATTGACTGCCATCACGGTACTGACTCCCATCTCTGAAGATGACTTGGATGATTGATGAAAACAAGATGTTTCCAAAACAAGTGAAGTGGTGAATGTAGCTAGGCTTTTTTCTTTCCCCTAGTCACTTGATTTCAAATTAAATTTAAAAATGTCAGCGCTGACTCTTACAAATCTGTGGAAGAAATGAAAGGAGTGAAGTGTTCGTGTTGAAAAAGCCTGCTTCCTGTGATCATGACCTGATTTCACATTAATCAGGACATTGTACTCATCAGTTGTTCTTAACCCAAAAAGGAAAGTGAGGCAGCTTTCCACGTTGTAGGTGTCATAAAAACCTTGTTTCATTATCTGAACAATTCACAAAACCTCAGATAAATCCAATCAGTTGTTCATGTTTTTCCAGTCTTAAAAGAACCATCTCTAATTTACAGTTAGATCTCTGTCTCAGAGATACAGCCAAGCAGTTTATACTTTCAGGTCTCACTCAGGGAACGCTCCTTTAGAGGCTGAACTACCATAAAAGCAATCCTAAAAGATGTCCCCTTATCTATCAGTCCATGCTACATTGTGATCACTTATTTTGTGCAGAACACCATAAGCTAATTGTGAGCAGGGAATGTGGCTGTCGATTGTTATATTGTGTTCTCCCAAGCGCTCAGTACAGTGCCCCGCTCACAGTAAGCGCTCAATAAATACAGTTGACTGACTGACGGACTGCAGGCTTACACCAGATACCTGAAAAGGAGCTATGTGATCTTCAGCCCAAATGTTTGTAGAATACAATTGCCTGGGTTCGTTCTCTATCTGTATTCCAAATCACATGATCCCTCTCTCCCCCATCTGAGGTGATTAGTATCGTTCTCTTCTGTGGTCTTACTTGGGTGGATAGATTAGTACATAATAAATAATAATAATGGCATTTGTTAAGTGCTTACTGCGTCCCAGGCCCCGTAATAAGTACTGGGTTCGCTACAAGCAAGTTGGGTTGGACACAGTCCCTGTCCCATGTGGGACTCACAGTATTAATCCCCGTTTTACGGATGGTGTAACTAAGGCACAGAGATGTGAAGTGACTTGCCGAAGGTCTCACACAGCAGAGAAGTGGTGTAGCCGGGATTAGAACCCATGACCTTCTGCCTCCCAGGCCCGGGCTCTATCCATTAGGCCACGCTGCTCCTCAGTGAAACTGAGAGGATGTCTGGATCCCTTTCCCACTTTTGAGGAGGCCCCCTCCTCAGAGGCCACCCCAGGATCAGTAGTTGATAAAATCCCAAGACTCAGTTGGGCCCCCGGGCTGCAGTAACAACAAGCTTTTGGTGCTCTTTTCCCTTTTACTCTTGCCTTACATCTTTTTAAATGATCTTTGTTAAGCGCTTACTATGTGCCAGGCACTGTTCTAAGTGCTAGGGTAGTTACAAGTTAATCAGGTTGAACACAGTCCACGTCCCACATGGGTTTACCGTCTTAATCCCCATTTTCCAGATGAGGTAACTGAGGCACAGAGAAGTTGTGACTTGCCTAAGATCTCACAGCAGACAAGTGGTTGAGTCAGGATTAGAACCCAGGTCCTTCTTACTTTCAGGCCCAAGCTTAATCCACTTTATCCATACTGCTTCTCAGCAAGGAGAGCACTTACTAGAGGGGTAGACTGTGATGTTTTAGCCCTATCTGTACTGACAAAATATTACAGCGGTTGTGTCTCCCCAGTGGTATTTAGGAACTCCCAAACTCGGACCATCTTTTCTGCTTCTTTTGGACTCTGAAAAACTTTTCCATCCTTACTCAGGTCCTCCCTCCCCAAGAAGTTTCTAATCCCAGATCTCTTCAGACTGCATAAGTGTTCTTGTTCTTTTTTTTTTTTTTTTGACTAATAGGACTTTGGCTTGGCCCCAGTTTTCTGAAGATTGTTGTATTGAAAGGTGAAAATGCACAACCTGTGTCTCTTACCCACTTGCTGTGCTTCCTTCTATGTTGGTTATTGTTCTTCCCAGTAGGAGTTTTTGGTAGTCATTGCTGATGCTCTTGATACAACTGCACTATGTTTCTAATTAAGTTTAACCCATGGCTGCAGACAAGAGTGGCATGGAGACACCACCTTTGAGAGAAAGAGAGAGAATTCCCTCCATCAAAGCCACAGCCTTTTGGGCAATTTGCTTCACTTTTCACATTAAGAAGAATATTGGCTGCACATTCCAAATTGTACTCTCCAGGAGCTTAATATGGTGCTCTGCAGACAGTAAGCGCTCAATAAATACAATTGAATGAATGAATTCACTCCTGTCACAACCTCAGTAGGAAACAGGCGCTCCAGGCCTTGCAGCATCCTGGTTTCAAGCAATGATTGAATCAATCATTTTTACTGAGCACTTACTCTGTGCAGAATACTGTGCTAAGTGCTTGGGAGAGTACCATATCACAGAGTTGATAGACATGTTCCCAGTGATTTCCCTGCTAACATCTGACTGTTTTCCCTGGATGTCCCTCTGTTCTTTTGTATGTTTGTGAGTCCTCTCTCCAACCTCATATGTGCTCAATCCCATGATATTTTTTTTGTGTGTGTGTGTGCGTGAATATGTACATATGAATGTATAAGAGATACTGTCCCCATTCTCATCCCCTTAGGATTCCCAATTTGCCCTTGGCTGAGTTTTTTTTAAATGGACTTTGTTAAGTGCTTAGTGTGCACTAAGCACTGTTCTAATCACTGGGGTAGATACAAGTTAATCAGCTTGGACACAGTCCCTGTCCCACAAGGAGCTCGCACTTTTAATCCCCATTTTACAGATGAAGTAACTGAGACACAGAGAAGTGAATTGACTTGCCCAAGGCCACATAGCAGACAGTGGCAGAGCCATGACTAAACCCAGGTCCTTCTGACTCCCAGGTCCGTATTCTATCCGCTAGATCATATTCATTTATTCATTCATTCGGTCATATTTATTGAGCGCTTACTGTGTGCAGAGCACTGTACTTAGCACTTGGAAAGTATTGCTTCTCCAGTCAAAAAAGTAGGATTCCTAGACACAAGAGTTCCTCATCTAGAGATGCCTAAGCCTGGTGGGTGGCCCAGTTGGAAAAATCATTCATTCATTCATTCATTTATTCATTCGTATTTATTGAACGCTTACTAGGTGCAGAGCACTGTACTAAGCGCTTGGAATATACAAATCAGTAACAGATAGAGACAGTCCCTGCCGTTGACGGGCTTACAGTCTAATCGAGGGAGACGGACAGACAAGAACAATAGCAATAAATAGAATCAAGGGGATGAACATATTAACAAAATAAATAGGGTAATGGAAATATATACAGTTGAGTGGACGAGTACAGTGCTGAGGGGATGGGAAGGGAGAGGGGGAGGAGCAGAGGGAAAGGGGAGAAAAGAGGGTTTAGCATCTGATTTTCATCTAAATCAGATGACTGCAGATTTAGTGTTCTTAATTTCTTCCTACTTTCAAGTTTCTGAGTTTGTGCTCCGTCTCCTTTTACCTCCATTTCATCAGTCATTCAATCAATGGTATTTATTGAGGGCTTCCTGTGTGCAGAGCATTGTACTAAGTTCTTGGGAGCATACACTAAAACAGAGTTGGTAAGCTCATTTCCTCCTCACAAGAAGCTTAGACTCTAGAGGGAATTTCATCCTATATAAAACGTCTAAGGCTTTGGATGAGCCAGGGGAAGTTTTTTGCTCTCAGTAAACTTCCCTGTGGCCCTACCCTGTACTTGTGGTAGGAACTGAGTCCATAAATTAATAATAATAATGTTGGTATTTGTTAAGCGCTTACTATGTGCAGAGCACTGTTCTAAGCGCTGGGGTAGACACAGGGGAATCAGGTTGTCCCACGTGGGGCTCACAGTCTTAATCCCCATTTTACAGATGAGGTAACTGAGGCACAGAGAAGTGAAGTGACTTGCCCACAGTCACACAGCTGACAAGTGGCAGAGCTGGGATTCGAACCCATGACCTCTGACTCCAAAGCCCGGGCTCTTTCCACTGAGCCACGCTGCTTCTCATAATTAATGAAATATTATTTCACATCCTGACTTCATCATTTCTTACTATGGTTTTTTCCATCAAGCACCCAAGGAATTGGCTTCAGCCAGTTTCAGCCAGTCAGTGGTATTTAGTGCTTAATGAGTGCCACGCACAGTACAAAGGGTTTGGGAAAGTACATTAGAGTTGCTGGACATTATTCTTGACCTTAACGAGTTTACAGTGTAGTGGGGGAGAAGGACATTAAAATAAATTACGGGTTGGGGAAGCATCAGAATATAGTGTTTGTATATAAGGGCTTTGGGGTTGGGGTTGCACGTATACTAAAGTGTTTAGAGGGTACGGACTCAAGTGCATTGGGGACCCACAAGGGTGGGAAAATAGGGTGGGGAGATGAGAGATCATTCTGGGAGGGCTTCCTGGAGGAGATATATCTTTAGCAGAGCTTTGAAGTTGGTAGGGAGTGGTGCTCTGTTATTCATTCATCCATTCAATAGTATTTATTGAGCGCTTACTATGTGCAGAGCACTGTACTAAGCGCTTAGAATGTACAAATCGGAAACAGATAGAGACAGTCCTTGCCCATTGATGGGCTTACAGTCTAATCGGGGGAGACAGGCAGACAGAAACCATAACAATAAATAGAATCAGGGGGATGAACATCTCATTAAAATAATAGCAATAAATAGAATCAAGGTGATGTACATCTCATTAATAAAACAAATAGGGTAATGAAAATAGATACAGTTGAGTGGACGAGCACAGTGCTGAGGGGAGGGGAAGGGAGAGGGGGAGGAGCAGAGGGAAAGGGGGGAAAAGAGGGCTTAGCTGAGGGGAGGTGAAGGGGGGGTAGACGGGGAGCAGAGGGAAAAGGGGAAGCTCAGACTGGGAAGGCCTCTTGGAGGAGGTGAGCTCTCAGGGTTTTGAAGAGGCGAAGAGAATTAGTTTGGCAGAGGTGAGGAGGGAGGGCGTTCCAGGACCGCGGGAGGACGTGGCCCGGGGTCGACGGCACGATAGGCAAGAATGGGGGACGGTGAGGAGGTGGGCGGCAGAGGAGCGGAGTGTGCGGGGTGGGCGGTGGAAAGAGAGAAGGGAGGAGAGAGGTAGGAGGGGGCAAGATGATGGAGAGCCTTGAAGCCTAGAGTGAGAAGTTTTTGTTTCGTGCGGAGGTTGATAGGCAACCACTGGAGGTTTTGAAGCAGGGGAGTGACAGGCCCAGATATGAAGTGGAAGGAGTTACCAGACAGGAGGGAGGGCACGAGCAAGGGGTTGAGTGACAGCGACGAGATGGAGGCACAGTAAGTAGGTTGGTGTTAGAGGAGCAAAGTGTGCAGACTGGACTGGAATGGGATTGGGGCCAGGATAGAGGGAGCCAGCCTTTACCCTAATTATGGAATTTATTAAGCACTTAGGATACACCAAACACTGCCTCAGCACTAATAATCAAATTGAACACAGTCCTTCCAACAGTCCATTTGATCATGCACTGCTCCCCCTTTATCCCATTAGATGTTTGAACAAAAAGTCGTAGGATCTGCAACGTGACCTAGTGATAGAAAATTGAAATAATCTTCTCCAATTATGGTTAGGTAGAAACCAAAACCTCTAATGTTGGGATTAATTAGGAAATAATGCCCTTAAACCTTTGTCAAAATAAATGAGTAGCTCAGTGGTTTGTGGTTGATTTTAATGCATTTTGTGCCCGTTTCTTTATCCAATAACCCAGACAAAGCATAGCAGACAATAGACTATGGCATTTTTCTGACAAATCCCTGGCCACAAATACCGGACAAGCTTATGAAACAAAACAAACCAAGCCCAGTTTTTCCATAACGTCTGTGGGGCAAGGAGTGCCTTAGTTGGCTAGATAGTTTAACCGGTAGCCTGGCTTCCATGATTTAAAAAATACTCTTACAGGTGAGAAGCAGTGTGGCTTAGTGGAAAGAGCATGGGCGTGGGAGTCGAGAACCTGGGTTCTAATCCCTGCTCTACCACTTGTCTGCTGTGTGACCTCGGGCAAGTCACTTCCCTTTGCTGAACCTCACTTCCCTCATCTGTAAAATGGGAATTCAATACTTGTTCTTCCTCCGACTTAGATTGTGAGAGCTATCTGTTAACTCCCTCACTAAACCTCCCGTCTGCCCGGCCCACACCATCTCTTTCCCCTTATGACCTGGCCACGTAATTTTCAACAAAATTGAAACCATCGATTTCCCGTACTCCTCTCCAGTCTGCCCCCACCCCCCCAACCCTGCCTGACCCTCTTGAATTCTCCCTATATTCTCTCCAGTAAATCAAGATGAGATCTAACCCTTCCTTTCTAAATATGCCCCCTCGAACCTGTGCTTCTTACCCCATCCCTTCATACCATTTTAAACCACTCACCCCCTGCCTTCTTCCCTCCTTGACTGCCATCTTCAGCTGTTCACTTTTCAATGGCTACCCCATTGCTTTCAACCATGCTTACATATCCTGCATCCTAAAAAAACCAACCCCCTACCTTAACCCCACAGCTCCCTCCAGTTATCACCCTTACCATTTTTCTCCAAATTTCCTGAGCGGCTTGTTTACACCCACTCTTTTTCCTCCAATTCTCTGATGGAATCCCTCCAATCTGACCTCTACGCCCTTCACTCCACAGAAACACCTCTTTCCTCTCTCTACAGACCTAATTCTTGCCAAATCTGACAGGCTCGACTCTATCCTAATCCTCCTAGACCTCTTAGCTGCATTCGACACTGTAGACCTCCCTCTTCTTGATGAAACTTTATCCAACCTTGGCTTCACTGACACTGTGCTCACCGTCCTTACTAACCATTCCTTCTCAGTTTCTTTTGCTGGTTCCTCTTCTGCCTCCCACCCTCTGAGAGTGGAGGTCCCTCAAGGCTTAGTTTTATTAGTAATAAAAATAATAATAAATGTGGTATTTGTTAAGCACTTACCATGTGTCAGGCACTATACTAAGAGCTGGTGTGGATACAGGTAAATTGGGTTGGACACAGTCCCTGTCCCCCATGGGGCTCATAGTCTCAACCCCCATTTTACAGATGAGCTAACTGAGGCACAGAGAAGTAAAGTGACTTGCCCAAGGTCACACAGCAGACAAGTGGCGAAGCTGGGTTTAGAAACCCATGAACTTTTGACTCCCAGGCCCGTGCTCTTTCTACTACACCATGCTGCTTCTCATCGGTCCCCTTCTCTAGGTCCCCTTCTTTTCTCATTCATTCATTCAATAGTATTTATTGAGCACTTACTATGTGCAGAGCACTGTACTAAGCGCTTGGAATGTATAATTCGGCAACAGAGACAATTCCTGCCCAATAATGGACTCACAGTCTAAACGGGGGATGCAGACAGCAAAGCAAAACAGAACAAAACAAGACAACATCATCAGGATAAATAGAATCATGGAGATATACACCTCATTAACAAAATAAATAGGGTAATAAGTAATTCATACAAATAAGCACAGTGCTGAAGGGAAGGGGAAGAGCAGAGGGTGGGAGTCGGGGGAATGGGGAGGGGAGGAGGAGCAGAGGGAAGGGGGGCTCAGTCTGGGAAGGCCTCCTGGAGGAGGTGAGCTCTCAATAGGGCTTTGAAGAGGGGAAGAGAGTTAGTTTGGCGGAGGTGAGGAGGGAGGGCGTTCGTGAGGAGGGAGGGCGTTCCAGGTCAGCGGGAGGACGTGGGCCAGGGATCGACGGTGGGACAGGCACGAATGGGGAACTGTGAGGAAGTGAACGGCAGAGGAGCGGAGTGTTCGGGGTGGGCAGTACAGAGAGATAAGGGAGGTGAGGTAGGAGGGGGCCAGGGGATGGAGAGCTTTGAAGCCAAGAGTGAGGAGTTTTTGTTTTGTGCGCAGGTTGATAGGCAACCGCTGGAGGTTTTTGAGGAGGGGAGTGACAAGCCCAGAGCATTTCTGTAGGAAGGTGATCCGGGCAGCAGAATGAAGAATAGACTGGAGTGGAGAGAGACAGGAGGAAGAGAGATCAGAGAGGAGGCTAATACAATAATCCAGTGGGGATATTATGCGAGCTTGTACCATCACGATAGCCGTTTGGATGGAGAGGAAAGGGCAGATCTTGGCGATATTGTGAAGGTGAGACCGGCGGATGTTGATGACGATTGGTTGTGTGGGCTGAAACCCACTCCCTTGGAGGACTCATTTGCTCCCATGGCTACAGCTACCATCTCTATGCAGATAATTCCCAAACCCACATCTCCTTTCCTGACTTCTGTCCTTCCCTGTAGTCTTACATTTCCTCCTTCCTTCAGGACAGCTTTACCTGGATATCCTGCTGACACCTCAGACTAAAAATGTGTCCAAAACTGAACTCCTTGTCTCCCCACCCAAATCCTGTCCTCCCTTTGACTTTCCTATCACTGTAGACAACATCACTATCTTCCCTGTCTCACAAACCCATAACCTAGGGGTTGCCCTCATCTCTTCTCTCTCATTTCACCCACATATTCAGTCACCGAATCCTCTCAATTGCACTTTCACGGCATTACTAAAATCTGCCCTTTCATCTCCATCCAAACTGTACTCTGCTGACCCGTGCACTTATCCTACCAGGCCTTGATTACTTCATCTGCCTCTTTGCTGACCTCCTAGCCTCCTTCCTGTCTCTCCCCACTCTAGTCCACACTTCACATTGCTACGCCGATCATTTTGCAACAGAAATGTTCGGTCAGTGTCTCCCCACTCTTCAAGAACTTCCAGTGGCTGTCCATCAACTTCCACATCAAACAGAAGCTCCTGACAATTAGCCTTTAAAGCACTCAATCAACTCACCCCATCCTATCACACCTCACTGATCTCCTACTACAGCAGCGTATAGCACGCTGAGAAGCAGCGTGGCTCAGTGGAAAGAGCACGGGCTTTGGAGTCAGGGGTCATGAGTTCGAATCCCACCTCTGCCACTTGTCAGCTGTGTGACTGTGGGCAAGTCACTTAACTTCTCTGTGCCTCAGTTACCTCATCTGTAAAATGGGGATTAAGACTGTGAGCCCCACGTGGGACAAGCTGATTCCCCTATGTCTACCCCAGCGCTTAGAACAGTGCTCTGCACATAGTAAGCGCTTAACAGATGCCAACATTATTATTACAGCCTGGCCTGCACACTCTGCTCCTTTAGCTCCCGTTCACTCACTGAGCTCTGGTAATAATAAATCATTAATAATTATGGTATTTAAGCACTTGACTATGTGCCAAGCAATATAATAAGCGCTGGGGTAGATACAATAATAATGTTGGTATTTATTAAGCGCTTACTACGTGCAGAGCACTGTTCTAAGCGCTCGGGGAGATACAGGGTAATCAGATTGTCCCACGTGAGACTCACAGTTAATCCCCATTTTACAGACGAGGTCACTGAGGCACAGAGAATTGAAATGACTTGCCCACAGTCACTCAGCCAACAAGTGGCAGAGCCTGAATTCGAACCCATGATCTCTGACTCCCAAGCCCGGGCTCTTTCCACGGAGCCACGCTGCTTCTCTAAGATAATCATATCCCACATTGGGCTCACACTCTAAGTAAGAGGGAGAATAGGAATTGAATTTCCATTTTGCAAATGAGAGGAAAAAAGGCACAGAGAAGTCAAGTGACTTTCCCAAGGTCGCACAGCAGGTAAGTGGTGGACCTGTGATTAGAATCCAGATCCTCTGACTACCAGGCCAGTGCACTTTCCTTTAGGCCATTCTGCCACTTATTGTCTCATCTCTCTTGCCACTGACCCCTTTCCCACATCCTTACCCTAGCCTAGAACTCCCTCCCTCTCCAAAAATGCCAAACCATCCCGCCCCACCTTCAAAGCATTATTATGTCACAGCTCCTCCACGGGTCCTCCCCAGGTAAGTCTTCTTTTCCCCACCTCGCTCCCCCTTCTGCATTGTTATATCTGCACTTGGATCTGTGGGCATTTGATATTTGCTTCTCCCGTTCACCCATAGGCCTGGGAATCAGAAGGACCTGCGTTCTCTGCCACTTGTGTGCCCTTGGGCGAATCACTTTGCTTCTGTGTGTCTCAGTTACCTTATCTGTAAAATGGGGATTAAGATTGTGAGCCCCAAGTGGGTCAGGACTTCGTCCAACCCAAACTTGTATCTACCCCGGGGTTTAGTACAGTACCTAGTGCATAGTAAATGCTTAAAAATATCATAACCCCCTATCCAAAAACTTTCTAACATATTTTTAAATGATATTTTATAAATTACTTATGTATATTAATGTCCCTCTTCCCCTCTAGACTGTAAACTACTACTCATGGGCAGGGAACATGTTGGTTATATTGCTGTCTGCTGTTTGCTCTGCGCACAAGAAGTGCTTGAGAAATGCAATTGAATGAATGAATAAATGAATATTGTAGTTTCCCAAGCACGTAGGACAGTGCTCTGCACATAGTAAGCCCTCAATAAATACCATTGATTGAGTTGAGCCGATTATTTTGTATCTACCCCAGAGCTTAGCCAACCCTACAATCGCTATCTTTTTGCATCAAGTGCAACGTGTTGACCAAATAATTCACATTTATTAGTTTCTTGTTAAATTACTCTTGTTTACCATAATGGTTTTGGGGAGAACATTTGAACTTCTAAGAAATAAAATCATTCTTACTGGAGTTCTTTAAACTGTAAATGTTCCTTATGCCAGATATTAATAGGTGAATCTTATTTGACAATAAATAAAAGAAGTCTGAAACTAAGGAAAAATAGTTATATTGTCCATGATATATATTTGCACTTGAGCCTCCAAGATCTGCATGTTTTCACATGTGAAGAGAAGGAATTTATGGAGGATATTTTCATATGACTCATTAATGTGCTCATAAACTATGAAGCCAAGTGTTTAGTCATTTTTTTCACTGTTTATAATAATTACCAAAATCATGCAGCAGCTTTTATCAGCTTCATCATTTAATCCTTTCTGACTCTCTTGAAACTACCTATTGTTATTCAAGCATCTGAAAATTAGGCAACCCTTTGTAATGCTAAGCCATAAATGACATATGAGTAGCAAGAGAAACTTGAGACCAATTTAGTCAATTGATGTAAACCTGCTTTATATTATGGCAACAAATTGCTGCATGCTTTTGGCAAAAGTTTATTTTTTAATTTTTTGGCTCTGCTCAATGCTAGTTGGGCAAGTAACTTAACTTCTCCATATCCCAGTTATCTCGTTTGTAAAATGGGGAGTAAGCCAGTGAGCCCTACGTGGGATGGGGACTGTGTCCAACCCAATCATCTGATATCTATCCTAGCGCTTAGAACAGTGCCTAGCACATAGTAAGTGCTTAACAAATGTCATTATGATGATGATGATGATGATTATTAATCAGTTTTATGCAGTTCAAGGTGCAGACTAAATTCAAATTTATTTTAAGGCTTAAAATCTTGAGAAGCACCATGGTCTAGTAGAAAGAGCACGGGCCTGAGAGTCAGAAAACCTACGTTCTAATCCAGTCTCTGCTGCTTGTCTGCTGTGTGACCTTGGGCAAGTCACTTCACTTCTCTGTGCCTCAGTGCCCTCATCCACAAAATAATAGTAATAATAATAATGTTGGTATTTGTTAAGCGCTTGCTATGTGCAGAACACTGTTCTAAGCGCTGGGGTAATAATAATAATAATAATGTTGGTATTTCTTAAGCGCTTACTATGTGCCGAGCACTGTTCTAAGCGCTGGGGTAGACACAGGGGAATCAGGTTGTCCCATGTGGGGCTCACAGTCTTAATCCCCATTTTACAGATGAGGTAACTGAGGCACAGAGAAGTTAAGTGACTTGCCCACAGTCACACAGCTGACAAGTGGCAGAGCTGGGATTCGAACTCATGACCTCTGACTCCCATAGACACAAGGGAATCAGGTTGTCCCACGTGGGGCTCACAGTCTTCATCCCCATTTTACAGATGAGGTAACTGAGGCACAGAGAAGTGAAGTGACTTGCCCACAGTCACACAGCTGACAAGGTGCAGAGATGGGATTCGAACCCATGACCTCTGACTCCCAAGCCCGGGCTCTTTCCACTGAGCCACGCTGCTTCTCTAAAATGAAGATTCATGAACTGTTTTTTCTTCCTACTTAGACTGTGAACCTCATGTGTGAGCTGATTAGTGTACTTGTATCCCAGTGCTCACTACTGCTTGGCACATAGTAAGCTCTTAACAAGCTTTATTATTACAGTTATTATTAATGATAATATAATAATGATAATAATCATTGTGTTATTTGTTAAGCGCTTACCGTATGCCAGGTTCTGTACTAAGCGCTGGGGTGGATCCAAGCAAATGTGGTTGGTCACAGCCCCCGTCCCACATGGGGTTTATAGCCTCAATCCTCATTTTACAGAGGAGGTAACTGAGTCACAGAGAAGTGAAGTGACTTGCCCAAGGTCACACAGCAGATGAGTGGCAGAGCCAGGATTAAAACCCGTGACCTTCTGATTCTCATGCTCTATCTCCCAGGTCATGCAGCTTATTTTCATCTTCTATAAACTCAGTGTGTATTTTACATTTATCTGTAATAGCATAAGAGTTCAGACTATTTATCAGTCTTATCGTAGATTTACCATGTAATGCGTATTTCTTTTCGGATTTCTGGTTCCGACTCAGTGTTAAGTGAAGATCATCCGCCGCTAAGCAAGCCATGGGAACAGCGCCATTGTGGATAATGAACACACCCGATATTTTAAAGTCAGAAGGGTGGATATTCTCAAGTCAGGAGTGTATAAGTGAGCAATGCCTGTCACACTTATCCTTTTTAAGTCTTAATTGACCTTGGGTTTAGCTTGCTATCTTTAGCTGAAGATGTGAGATATGTTACTACATTTCCAAACAGGAGATGCATATTACAAAAGAAAACCTCACTCAATCAACTAATCAGTAGTGTTTACTGAGCACTTACTGTGCATGGAGCACTTGGGAGGATGTAACAGAGATAAGAGACATGTTCCCTGCCCTCAACAAGCTTACAGTCTAGAGCGGAGTCTTGAGATTTGATTGGTAATAACTATTATTTATCCTTGGACCTCCACTTGTAGGGACTTGCACAGTCCTTGTTTAACTTCGAACTTGCACAGCCTCCGTTAAAGCCTCCAGGAGGCCTTCCCAGACTAAGCCCCCCTTTTCCTCAGCTCCCCCTTCCCTCCCCATCGCCCCAACTTGCCCCCTTTGCTCTACTCACCCTCCCCCCTCTACAGCACTTGTGTATATATGTACATATCCATAATTCTATTTTTTTATATTAGTGTCTCTTTACTTGTTCTGATATGTATATAGGTCTACAATTCGATTTATGTTGATGCTATTGATGCCTGTTTCCTTGTTTTGTGTCTGTCTCCCCCCTTCTAGGCCTTGTGTGCAGGGATTGTCTCTCTTTGTTGCTAAATTGTACTTTCCAAGCACTTAGTACAGTGCTCTGCACACAGTAAGCGCTCAATAAATACGATCGAATGAATGAATGAATAAATGTTTCTTCTATTTTCTATATGCTTTAGCTTTCAGGGTCATGGCCCTGAAGTGCCTTGATTAATTTTGAAATTCAGGCAACACTTAATGTTAATCAATAATTAATTATTAATTAATTATTAATGTCTAGACTGTAAGCTTGTTGTGCGCAGTGCATGTGTTTATTATATTGTTGTGTTGTACTCTCCCAAGTGCTTAGTACAGCACTGTTGACCATCCCCTCCTCCTCCACACCTTATCTCACCTTGGCTTCACGGACTCCGTCCTCTCCCGGTTCTCCTCTTATCTCTCTGGCCGGTCATTCTCGGTCTCCTTCGCGGGCTCCTCCTCCCCCTCACATCCTCTAAGTGTTGGGGTTCCTCAAGGGTCAGTTCTTGGCCCTCTTCTGTTCTCCATCTACACTCACTCCCTTGGCGAACTCATCAGCTCTCACGGCTTCAACTATCATCTCTACGCAGATGACACACAGATCTATATCTCCGCCCCTGTCCTCTCCCCGTCCCTTCAGGCTCGTATCTCCTCCCGCCTCCGGGACGTCTCCACCTGGATGTCTGCCCGCCACCTAAAACTCAACATGTCCACAACTGAGCTCCTCATTTTCCCTCCCAAGCCCTGTCCTCTTCCTGACTTCCCTATCACAGTGAATGACACGAACATCCTTCCCGTCTCTCAAGGCCGCAACCTCGGTGTCATCTTTGACTCGGCTCTCTCGTTCACCCCACACACCCGATCCGTCACCAACACCTGCCGGTCTCACCTTTATAATATCGCCAAGATCCACCCTTTCCTCTCCACCCAAATGGCTATCCTACTGCTACCGGCTCTCGTAATATCCCGGCTGGATTACTGTGTCAGCCTTCTCTCTGATCTCCCTTCCTCCCGTCTCTCCCTGCTCCAGTCTATTCTTCATTCCACTGCCTGGCTCATCTTCCTGCAGAAACGCTGTGGGCATGTCACTCTCCTTGTTAAAACCTTCCAGTGGTTGCCTATCAACCTCCGCACGAAACAAAAACTTCACTCTAGGCTTCAAGGCTCTCCATCCCCTTGCCCCTTTCTACCTCTCCTCCCTTCTCTCTTTCCACCGTCCACCCCGCACGCTCTGCTCCTCTGCCGCCCACCTCCTCACCGTCCCCCGTTCTCACCTGTCGCGCCATCGACCCCTGGGCCACATCCTCCCGCGGTCCTGGAACGCCCTCCCTCCTCACCTCCGCCAAACTCATTCTCTTCCCCTCTTCAAAACCCCACTTAGAGCTTACCTCCTCCAAGAGGCCTTCCCAGACTGAGTTTCCCCTTTTCCCTCTGCTCCCTCTGCTCCCCCGTACCCCCTCCTTCACCTCCCCTCAGCTAAGCCCCTTTCCCCCCGCCTTCCCTCTGCTCCTCCCCCTCTTCCTTCCCCTTCCCTCAGCACTGTGCTCATCCGCTCATTTGTATCTATTTTTTATTACCCTATTTATTGTTTTAATGAGATGTTCATCCCCTTGATTCTATTTATTGCTATTGTTTTTGTCCGTCTGTCTTCCCCAGTTAGACTGTAAGCCCGTCAATGGGCAGGACTGTCTCTATCTGTTGCCGATTTGTACATTCCAAGCGGCAGGGACTGTCTCTATCTGTTGCCGACTTGTTCATTCCAAGCGCTTAGTACAGTGCTCTGTACATAGTAAGCGCTCAATAAATACTATTGAATGAATGAATGCTCTGCACATAGTAAGTGCTCAATAAATACTATTGAATGAATGAATGAATGCTCTGCACCCAGTAATCGCCCCATAAATAAGACCGATGGATGGATCAAAGCTTGTTTTTCATTGCCTTCAGAAGTGTAAAATTTGTCAAAAAGCTCTCTGGATGGCAGTTAGAGAGCCGTAACTGAAAATTTCTCAGTTTTCAGGTATGGAATAGGCTAAAGACCCTAAGCTGCAAAGCTGGATCTAACAGAATGGTATCTGGGAGTTGTTGTGAATATCTGCTTTTGGAAGTGACCCAACTCCCATATAACTCAAAAATCCAGATGGCTGATAAGTACTGCTTTTACTTGCTTATGAAAGAAACCAGACAGCTTTAGGCCATTAATCTGTGATTGCAAATGACAATCTAAAACTTCACCCTTTTTTTTTGCCTCTACATGTTGTTGAGAGGAAGGGAAAGATAAGGTTGCTCTGTGCTTCCAAACAAGGGCTTTGCAGAAATGATTGTTCATGGGGTTTTTTTGCTCTATTTGTGATGAAAAAAAATGTGTGAACTTATTTTTTCCTTTCTACTTATGATATCTGTCCTTGATATTATTTAAATATTAGAAATCACTTATGATTAAATGCGGATAATAGCGTTCGAACGCTCTGTTTAAATCATCAAAGACAGTACATTTTGTCATAGCAACAGTTTTGATTTTGAGAATGGTGGTATACTACTCACCATCTTCATACCCTATTTTAACCAGAGAATTGGTTTCTTTCCAGTACAGCTCGGTAAAAATCTGATTTAAAGTTATTTCCCGAGTGTTTTATCGGGTCACTGTATTGGATGTCATCCATCACAGTCCTTCTCCATATTCCTATTCTCCTCTAAAATAGAATTGTCAGTCATTTGGGGATTACTTCATGCGGGTGTCCCGTTCATCTCTAAATTTGTAACTATCATCCTTTTAGTATCTGGAATCAGATTATCCTATTTTTATCTCCTCTTTCCTACCACCTCATGACAGTCGTAGTTTTATGAAATAATCTTTAAATGCTTCGGAAATTCCCCACCTGGGTAATTTAAAACATTAAGATCACCAGCAGATTTTTTGAGTTCCTAGGACTTTGATATTGACATTGATGGTTAAGTGGGAATCTTTAAGGGAATCGTAAAAACTCTCTCTCCTGGATGGTTTAGTTATTCAACATGCCTGGAGGCAGGAGATTGAAAGAGATTATCTCTAGAGGTCTTTTCCATTTTTGTGATCCTGTTAACATGCCCTTAACTAGCCAGACTTTTCCTTTTTGCCATTTGGCCTCTTGTTTTTTGTCCTTTTTTATTTTACACGTAAATGTTCATGTTAGGTATGCCACCTCCTTTTCCCCCTCTTATCACTGAATCAGAGAATCTAGGAAGGGATGGAAAGAAATTTAAGCGCTCCCTAGCCCATTCTCCTGTCCTCTGAACATCTGCCTAAACATTCCAATTAATGTCACCTCTTTTTTCCCCTTCCTATCATCATGGGGATGGGAAGAACTTTAAGAGTTCTCTCGCCCATTCTCCTGCTCTCGTAACATCTGCCATAACATTCCAAATAGATGAGAATCGGCTGTATTAATGCAGCAAGAATTCTGGTTAATAATAATAATAATAATAACGTTGGTATTGGTTAAGCGCTTACTGTGTGCAGAGCATTGTTCTAAGCGCTGGGGTAGACACAGGGGAATCAGGTCGTCGCACGTGAGGCTCATAGTCTTAATCTCCATTTTACAGATGAGGTAACTGAGGCACAGGGAAGTTAAGTGGCTTGCCCACAGTCACACAGCTGACAAGTGGCAGAGGCGGAATTCAAACCCATGACCGCTGACTCCCAAGCCCGGGCTCTTGCCACTGAGCCACGCTGTTTCTCAGCCATACTGCTTCTCGTGGATTAAGACTGTGAGCCCCACGTGGGACAACCTGATTACCATGTATCTCCCCCAGTGCTTAGAACAGTGCTTGGCACATAGTAAGTGCTTAAAAATGCCATAATTATTAGGTTTCTGATTATTACGGCCACATCTCCCCTAAGAGGCCTTCCCCGACTGAGCCCTCTTTTCCACAGCAGCTTCTCCCTTCTGGGTCATCTATGCACTTGGAGCTGTGACCTTTGGATATTTGATATCCGCACACCCCCAGCCCCACAGCACTGATGTACATATTTTTTAAATCATCTATAAGTTACTTATTTCTTCTTATTATTGTCTGTCTCCCCCTGTAGACTGTAAACCAAAAGCAACACAGCTTAGTGGATAGAGCACAGGCCTGGGAGTCAGAAGGACCTGGATTCTAATCCCAAAAGAGCCCGGGCTTGGGAGTCAGAGGTCATGGGTTCGAATCCCAACTCTGTCAGCTGTGTGACTTTGGGCAAGTCACTTAACTTCTCTGTGCCTCAGTAACCTCATCTATAAAATGGAGATTAACTGTGAGCCTCACGTGGGACAACCTGATTACCCTGTATCAACCCCAGCACTTAGACCAGGGCTCTGCACAAAGTGCTTAACAAATACCAACAACATTATTATTATTATTATTATTATTATTATTATTATTATTATTATTCAGTTGCCTCATCTGTAAATGTGGATTAAGAGTGTGAGTCCTATTCAATTCAATCGTATTTATTGAGTGCTTACTGTATGCAAAGCACTGTACTAAGTGCTTGGGCGAGTACAAAATAACAAGATACATTCCTGCCCACAGTGTGCTCACAGTCTAGAGGGGAAGATGGACATTAATATAAATAAATAAATAAATTACAGAGAGATGCAGATATATACCTATGTGCTGTAGGGATGGGCGGGAGGATGAATGAAGGGAGCAAATCAAGGCGACGCAGAAAGGAGTGGGAGAAGAGGAGAGGAGGGCTTGGTCAGGGAAAGCTTCTTGAAGAAGATGTGCCTTCAATAAGTCTTTGAAGTTGGGGAGAGCAACGAATAATACCAACCCTATTATTATTATTATTAATCCCCATTTTCCAGATGATGTAACTGAGGCACAGAAAAGTAAAGTGACTCGTCCAAAGTTACATGGCTGACAAGTGGCTGAACCAGGATTAGAACCCACGACCCCTGTCTCCCAAGCCCCTTTTCATTCCACTAAGCCATGCAGAAACTCTTTCTCATACATTAGGATTTTCTGACCTATTAACCCCTTCTACCTTCCTCCCTAATGAGCCAGGGAACAGCTAGGCCAGGATGAGGGCTGACCCAGGCCTGACTGCGGGCATTAAATCTGTCTCTGGCTTGGTTGGAGGTTAATGGAGAGGCCAGCATAACCTTTCCCTTCTCAGGGTCGCACCCGGAGAGTTTCCAGTACTCTACCAGTCCCGACTGTGGGAGGGAGAGTCAAGCAGAGGCCTACCCATTACATTCCCAGCTTGGCCAGTGGCTAGCGAGTGGCAGGCCATCTGCTACAGGTCAAAACTCACCCATACTGGGCAGCAGCGGCATGAGAGAGAGTCGAGGGCGGAGACCCGAGTTCACAGCGCCGAAGGAGGCGATGGTAAACCACTTCCGGATTTTTACCAAGAAAACTCTATGGATCCACTACCAGAACGATTGCAGATGGAGGGCGGGGCGTTTTGGGAGAGATGCGTCCGTGGTGTCGCTGTGGGTCGGAAAAGCCTCACTGGCTAAAGACAAGACAAGCATAACCCTATTTCTCCTCAGGCCTCTTCTCCATCTTCCCCCTGAACTCCTCTTCGCTGACTTTCTCCCGTTGCCCCCCGACAACTACACCTATTGCTGCAGCTTTCCGTTTTCATGCCACCACCCTCTGTATTCATTCATTCCGTTTGTATTTATTGAGCGCTTACTGTGTGCGGAGCACCGTACTAAGCACTTGAGAAAGTACCATATAACAATAAACAGACACATACCCTACCCACAATGAATTTACTGACCACAGTACCCCGAAGGAAGTATATGGGTAACTATAACAGAAGCACAAGACATGTAACCTTGAGAAGCAGCGTGACTTAGTGGAAAGAGCACAGGCTCGGGAGTCAGAGGTCATGGGTTCTAATCCCGGATCTGCCCCTTGTCAGCTGTGTGACCTTTGGCAAGTCACTTCTCTGTGCCTCAGTTACCTCATCTGGAAAATGGGGATTAAGACTGTGAGCCCCACCTGGGACGACCTGATAATATTATATCTTCCCCAGCGCTTAGAACAGTGCTTGGCACATAGTAAGGGTTTAACGAATGCCATCATTATTATTATAATCTTGGCTATAAGGATTTTACACTTTAGGTCTTTCAGATGCCCTGTTCAACCATAGGTGATTTAGGGGTTCTTGTGTGTGCTCTTTCATCCAGAATGTTCTGCTTGTAACGCTTGATGATACATCAGACTATCAAAGAGAGTTTTGTACTGTTTTCAAATAAATGCCACAGTGGGAATGTTTTGGTTTTACATGGTGGCCATTTAAAGCCCGGCTGGGCTATTAAACATTCTTGAAGCAGCATGGTGTAGTGGATACAGCGTGGGTTTGGGACTCAGAAGTTCATGGCTCTGCCATTTTTCTGCTGTGTGACCTTGGGCAAGTCACTTCACTTCTCTGTGCCTCAGTTCCCTACCTGTAAAATGGGGATTAAGACTGTGAGGCCTATGTGGGACAGAGACTGTGTCCCACCCGACTATCTTGTATCTACTCCGGTGCTTAGAACAGTGTCTGGCACATATTAAGTGCTTAACAAATACCATAATTATTATAATTATTATTGAGAAACCTTTGCCTTACTTTTCTCTCCAATTCAGCCCTCTTTAGATGGCAGCAGTTACTCAACTATTTTATTTTTTAAATTCTAGATTGTTTGCCTTCAGGCAAAGTATCAATTAAAGTACTAGTAGAATACGAGTCTACTACTGATTCATTAATTATGTGCAATGTACCGTTCCTCATTTGCATGATCTGTTCACCCTTTTGGAATGTTTTTCTAATCATGAACTTATTCCCCCCCTTCATTCTGTTTGTAGATATTTGATTTAATGGATGCCAAAGCTCGTGCTGACTGCATCAAAGAAATTGATCTCCTTAAGGTAAGCAGTAAGTAAAGGACTATATAATGCAATTTAATGTTAGAATGTTTAAAACAGATTGAGAAACTGTTTTGTCTTTTTATGCAACAAAACCCTTTAAATGCTGTCCTGGTATCCCTTTAGATACCTGTATCATTTTAAATTGACCACTGTTCCATGAACACAGTCTTTGGTAAACACAAGCTATTCTGTTCTTTATTTGAAGAGAACTTTAAGAATTAAGCAGCAGAAATAATTTGGCATGATATTAATACTTAGGGCTTTGTGATAAAACTGAGTCAATATATCTTGTGAAAGGGTGAGTCTGCCCTTAGACTTAGAAAGGGTGAGACTCTAGGTTGCCCAAAGAGACACTGTTTCGTTCATACCTTACCTCTTTGTCTACTTTCTCTCCTATCTCTTCCTACCCAACCTCTCATCTATTTATTTCTGGTAGAGTGAAAGTTGGCTCCACCACTTATCAGTTGTGTGACTTTGGGCAAGTCACTTAACTTCTTTGAGCCTCAGTGAAATGAGGATTAAGACTGTGAGCCCCACATGGGACAACCTGATTATCTTGTATCTACCCTAATGCTTAGAACAGTGCTTGGCACATAGTAAGTGCTTAACAATGTCATTATTATTATTATTAAAGGAGCTTACCTGGATCTTTTGAGTTTTATGGAAGAGAGCCAGACATTGTTTTTTTCCATCTTTGAAGTGATATTTGTTAACACCCCTTGCCCACACCTTCCATCTAATCTTCCCCCCTCCATATATGACAGACCACCACTCTCCACACCTTCAGTGCCTTATTAAAATCACATCTCCTCCAAGAGACCTTTCCCTATTAAGTCCTCTTTTCCCCTACTTCCTTTCCCTCCCACGTTTTCTTTGCACATGGAGGTAAGCTCACTGTGGGCAGGGAATGTGTTTATGTTGTAATGTACTCTTCCAAGTGCTTAGTACAGTGTACTTAGCAGACAGTAAGTGCTCAGTAAATACGATTGACTGTTTAGCATTTGATCTCCTCTTCTCTCTCTGGCCGTTCATCCTCGGTCTCCTTCGCAGGCTCCTCCTCCCCATCCCATCCTCTAAGTGTTGGGGTTCCTCAAGGGTCAGTTCTTGGCCCTCTTCTGTTCTCCATCTAAACTCACTCCCTCGGCGAACTCATCCGCTCTCACGGCTTCAACTATCATCTCTACGCAGATGACACACAGATCTACATCTCTGCCCCATCCTCTCCCCGTCCCTTCAGGCTCGTATCTCCTCCTGCCTCCAGGATGTCTCTACCTGGATGTCTGCCCGCCACCTAAATCTCAACATGTCCAAAACTGAGCTGCTCATCTTCACTCCCAAGACCTGTCCTCTTCCTGACTTCCCTATCACTGTGGACGGTACGACCATCCTTCCCATCTCTCGGGCCCGCAACCTCGGTGTCATCTTTTACTCGGCTCTCTCGTTCACCCCACACATCCGATCCGCCCTTTCCTCTCCACCCAAACGGCTGTCTTACTGTTACGGGCTCTTGTAATATCCGGCTGGATTATTGTGTCAGCCTTCTCTCTGATCTCCGTTCCTCCCGTCGCTCCCAGCTCCAATCTATTCTTCATTCCGCTGCCCGGCTCATCTTCCTGCAGAAACGCTCTGGGCGTGTCACTCCCCTTCTTAAAAACCTCCAGTGGTTGCCTATCAACCTCCGCATGAAATAAAAACTTCTCACCCTAAGCTTCAAGGCTCTCCATCACCTTGCCCCCTCCTACCTCTCCTCCCTTCTCTCTTTCCACCGCCCACCCCGCACGCTCCACTCCTCCGCCGCCCACCTCCTCACCGTCCCTCATTCTCGCCTATCCCGCCGTCGACCCCCGGGCCACGTCTTCCCGCGGTCCTGGAATGCCCTCCCTCCTCACCTCCGCCAAACTCATTCTCTTCCCCTCTTCAAAGCCCTACTGAGAGCTCACCTCCTCCAAGAGGCCTTCCCAAGCTGAGCTTCCCCTTTTCCCTCTGCTCCCTCTGCTCCCCCTCTACCCCCCGCTTCATCTCCCCTCAGCTAAGCCCTCTTTTCCCTCCTTTCCTTCTGCTCCTCTCCCTCACCCCCCACCCCCAGTACTGTGCTCGTCCATTCAACTGTATATATTTTCATTACCCTTTTTATTTTGTTAATGAGATGTACATCACCTTGATTCTATTTATTTGGTATTGTTTTAATGAGATATTCATCCCCTTGATTCTATTTATTGCTATTGCTCTTGTCTGTCCATCTCCCCCGATTAGATTGTAAGCCCGTCAAAGGGCCTGGCAGGGACTTTCTGTCTCTGTTACCGATTTGTGCATTCCAAGCACTTAGTACAGTGCTCTGCACATAGTAAGCGCTCAGTAAATACTATTGAATGAATATTCATCCCACCCTCATTCCCAGTACACTTATCTACATAGCCTTAACTTATTTATTTATATTAATGATTTTCTCTCCCTCTAGAGCTCTTTATGGACAGGGAACATATCTACCAACCCTATTGTATTGTACTCTCCCAAAAGCTTAGTGGGGAGCAGCAGGGCGTAGTGGCTAGAGCACGGGCCTGGACGTCAGAAGGTCATGGGTTCTAATCCCACCTCGGCCACTTGTCTGCCGTGTGGCATTGGGCAAGTCATTTCACTTCCTCTGTGCTTCTTGAATAGGGATTGACAGAGACTGTGTCCAACCCAATTTGCTTGTATCCACACCAGCACTTAGTGCAGTGCCTGGCACATAGTGCTTAACAAATACCATTATTAGTATTATTATTATTTTCAGTAGTACAGTGCTCTGCACACAGTAAGAGCTCCGTAAATACCACTGATTTATATCAAGCATTTATTATTTGTTCAGCATTGGAGTAGATAGATATAAGAGGATTAGATCAAACACAGTCCCTACTGCTTCGTGGCTTACCTTTTCAAGAAGATTGCGGGGGGGAGGTAGTTTACCTCATTTTACAAATGAGTAAACCGAGGCCAAGAGATGTTAAGTGACTTAATGAAACAGCATGGGTTAGTGAAAAGAGTATGGGCCTGGGAGTCAAAGGACTTGGGTTCTAATGCCGACTCCACCACTTGCCTGTTGTGTGACCTTGGACAAGTCATTTCTCTGTCAGTTTCCTCATCTTTAAAATGGAGATTCATTGCCTGTTGTCCCTCTTCCTTCGACTGTAAGCCCCAGATAGGAAGGAGACTGTGTCCGACCGGATTAACTTGTGTCTAGCCCAGAGTTCAGAACGGTAGTTGGCCCATAGCAGAGGCTTAACAAATATAATAATAATAATCATAATACTAATAGTAATAGCTTGCCCCTGGACATATAACAGGCCAATGGCAGGGCCAGAACTCCACCCACCTGGCACCCTTCAATTCACCTGGGCTCGCCTTCATTCATTCATTCAGTCATAGTTATTGAGTGCTTACTCTGTGCAGAGCACTGTACTTAGAAAGTACAAGTACCAATACAAGTAGAGAAGCAGCATGGCTTAGTGGGAAGAGCTCAGGCTTGGGAGTCAGAGGACGTGGGTTCTAATCCCGGCTCTGCCTATAATGAGCTGTGTGACTTTGGACAAGTCACTTAACTTCTCTGTGCCTCAGGTAGCTCATCTATAAAATGGGGATTAAAAGTGTGAGCCCTACATGGGGCAACCTGATTACCCAGTGCTTAGAACAGTGCTTGGCACATAGTAAATACTTAACAAATACCGTCATCATCATTATTATTATTATTATTATTACAATACAGCAATTTAGAGAGACAGTCCCTGCCCACAATGTGCTTACAGTCTAGAAACCATACCATCTCTAACCCACTGCTCAAGTCTTTCTTCCTGCATGGAATGCCTTACCTTCTCCTATGGAAAAATTCTGCCCTCTCATTTAAGTCATCTCATGTGGAGTTTATTTCAGTCAGATGTATTTACTGAACGTTTTCTCTTTTATGAGAATTTTACCAGGGAAGCAGCATGGCATAGTGCGTACAGCACGGGCCTGGGAGTCAGAGAGCCATGGGTTCTAATCTCGGCTCCACCTCTTATCTGCTGTCTGGCCTTGGGTAAGTCACTTCACTTCTCTGTGCCTCACTTATCTCATCTGTAAAATGGGGACTAAGACTTTGAGCCCTATGTGGTAAAAGGACTGTGTTCAACCTGATTTGCTTGTATCCACCCCAGCGCTTATTACAATGCTTGGCACATAGTAAACATTTAACAAATGCCATAATAATAATAATTATCATCATCTTTATTATTGTGCATATTTTTACTTTTTCAAAAAAATTTTGTTTTTTATTGTTCTATAGTTATTACTTTTTATGGTATTTGTTAAGCTCTCACTATATGCCAGACACTCTACTTAATTCCGGGGTAGATATAAGATACTCAGGTTGGGTACAGGGCTGTCCCACGTGGGGCTCATATTCTTTTACAAATGAGGCAACTGAGGCACAGAAAAGTTAGGTGACTTGCTCAGGGTCACAGAGCAGATTGTGACTTTGTGGACAGACATGCATCTGTACGTTGTTATATTGTACTCTCCCGAGTGCCTAGTACAGTGCTTTGCACACAGTATGTGCTCAATAAATTCGATTGAACGAATGAAAGTGGAAGAGCTGGGATTTTCCCTCCTAGGTCTGTTGCCAGTTCCCTTTCCCCCTTTATGCTTAGATTTTGAGCCCCTTCAGGACCAGAGATCTTGTCTCATTCCCAGTCCCGATCTTTGCAGGACACCATGTGCAGGAAAAGTTCAGGGAACAGTGCCATGTTTTCATAGAATTTTCCAAAGCATTTGATACCATCAGTGAATCTGGACCTAGTACAGTGCTCTACACACAGCAGGCTCTCAGAATCGCCTCTTGTTGATGCTGCTGCTGATCATGGTGGAGTGTTAACTGCCTCCCCTCCAGCCACTTACAAAGCCTCTTCTGTCTTGGCTGCTATCCTGACTAGGAAGGCATTCTGAGCTGCACCGGCTGAGGCTAATCATATTGGGAAATCGACTTTCTCCGTCTTTAGCTGGAGAGGAGTCATGTTATGAATGATGTTTACTGCTTGCTGGTTTACGAGGTTGGCAGTAATACGGAATTGCTTGAAATGTAGATCTTTATTTGGGAGAGGAGCGAGAGTGGTAGCTTGAAATCCTCAAGGATGATGAGTGTTGATGTTGAATGGGTCACTCTCGGTAGCCCATTTGCAAATGGGTGATCTGTTGGTATATTCTACCGATGTGGAAGAATATTCACAGATAAAGAAGAAAGTCTGAAATGGAGAACCAGAGTGAATATTGTAGGGAACCAAAGTATTCTGGAAATATTAACTATCACTCGTTCTTAAATTGAATGATATGCCTTGCGATCAATTGTACTTATTAAGCACTTACTGTGTGCAGAGCACTGTACTATGCGGTGGGGAGAGTAGAATATGACAATAATAATTATGGTATTTGTTAAGCTCTTACTAGGTGCCAAGCATTGTTCTAAGCACAGGGGTAGATATAGAGTCATCAGGTTGTCCCACATAGGGTTCACTGTCTTAAACCCTGTTTTACAGATGAGGTCACTGAGGCACAGAGAAGTTAAGTGGCTTGCCCCAGGGTCACATAGCAGGCAAGTGGTGGAGCCGGGATTAGAACCCATGTCCTCTGACTCCCAAGTCCATGCTGTTTCCACTAAGCCACGCTTCTTCTTTTAAAAGCAGAGTTCATTCAGTACTAAGCCCTTGGGGAAGTACAGTATAATAACAGACACATTCCTGCCAACAGCAAGCTCACAGTCTAGAGAGGGGGACAGACATTAATACAAATAGATTCATTCAATTATATTTATAAAGTGTTGACTGTGTGCAGAGCGGTGTACTAAGAGCTTGGAAAGTACAGACAATCCCTGCCCACAGTGGGCTCACAGTCTAGCATAGATAAATAAATAACTAAATTACAGATATATACATATTTGCTGTGGGGATGGGAGGGAGGATGAATGAAGGAACAAGTAAGAGCAGTGCAGAAGGGAGTGGGAGAAGAGGAAAGGAGGGTTTAGTCAGGGAAGGCTTCTTGGAAGAGATGTGCCTTCAATAAGGTTTTGAAGTGGAGGAGGACAATTTTCTTTCTGATATGAGGAGGGAGGGCATTCCAAGCCAGAGGTAGGATGTGGGCGAGAGGTCGGCTGCGAGATAGACAAGATGGAGGTACAGTGAAAAGGTTAGCATTAGAGGAATGAATAGGTGGGCTGAGTTGTAGTAGGAGAGTAGCGAGATGAGGTAGGAGGGAGCAAGATGATTAAGTGCTTTAAAGCCAGTGGTGAGTTGGTAGATATGTTCCCTGCCCTCTAGAAACTTAGAGTCCAGAGGGGAAGACAGACATTAAAATAAATTATGGGTATGTTCATAAGTTCTGTGGGGCTGAGAGTGGGGTGAATAAAGGTTACAAATGCAAATACAAGAGTGATGCAGAAGGGAGAGGGAATAGGGGATATGAGGGCTTAGTCAGGGGCGGCCTCTTGGAGGAGATGTGATTTTAATAAAACCTTGAAGGTGGGGACGGTGATCGTCTGTCAGATATGAAGGGGGAGGGAGTTCCAAGCCAAAGGCAGGATGTGGGTGAGGGGTCAGCGACAAATAGGTAAGATTGGGGTACAGCGACTAAGTTGGTTTTAGAGGAGCGAAATGAGAGTGGTAGGTTGTAGTAGGAAATCAGCAAGAAAAGGTAAGAGGGGCAAGCTTATTTTGTATTTTAGCACTAATGCTAAGGAGTTTCTGTTTGATGTGGAGGTGGATGGGCAACCACTGGTGGTTCTTGAGGATCGGGAAGACTTGGACTGCATATATTTTTCGAAAAATGATCCGGTCAAGAGAGTGAAGTATGGACTGGAGTGGGGAGAGGCCGGGAGGTCAGTGAGGAGGCGGATGCAGTAGTCAAGGTGGGATAGGATACATGATTGGGAGCAGAGGAAAGGGTAGAATTTAGGGATGTGAAGGTTGAATATGTGGGTTAAGTGAGAGAGATGAGTTGAGGATAATGCCAAGGTTATAAACAGGGAGGATGGTGGTTGTTCACCTCTTAGGAATAGTGTTCAAGTGGGACAACAGAGTAGTTTTGTATAGAAGGAAAATAGCTTAGTTTTTTCCATTCACTGGAAATACAGCATCTTTAAACTGCTCTACCTGTTTGTCTGTGGTTGCTTTTGTATAATCTCCTTGAATCAGAATTTATTCATTGGAAAAACCACTAGCGGGAAATTTGGTCTTTTTGTAAACTCCATCAGTTTGTTCAGATGGCTGGATTGTCATGTAATTCTTTGTAGTCTATTAACCTGTCCTGAGAGACTTAATGTGACTTCCAAAAGGGTCTGATTTACTTTTGCAGAATCGTTTTCACACTGGGCGCATTAGTTTCACCTGGTGGCAGAACTATATTCAGCTGAAAGACAGTGATTTGCAGGTGGTTAAAAATTTATCCAGTTGAAATGCATTTTACTAAATATCCAAATTTTCCTAATTTTGATCAGGTTTATAATGTAACGTTTTGGAATAGTTGTTCTAATTTACCTTTTAAAGGTCATCCAGTAGCAAACTGGATTTATAAAACCATGGCTTGATAGCATAATTGGGCACAGTTGGGTGTAGCCATCTACAGTTGACACAAATATTGTATGCAGTTTGGTGAGTCATGGCAAATGTGATTTCAGGTGTAGAGAGTTGGGCAAGCAGAGATGGAGAGTTGGGACACAAAACTTCAAAGGTCTTAACATTCAATTTCTCTTAAATATGAAGTCCTTAATTAAGACTAGAAAGCCTCAATTTTGAAATCATGTTTATTTTCTCTTTCAGCAACTGAATCATCCAAATGTAATTAAATATTATGCTTCATTCATTGAAGATAATGAATTAAACATCGTTTTGGAGTTGGCAGATGCCGGTGACCTGTCTAGAATGATAAAGGTAGGAATTTTATATTCTGAGCTTTCACCTTTTCTTGGTTTCTGGGCAGCATGGAAAGATGTTTGTGACAAATGGTCTATCACTGGTTGTCATTCTAGACTGTGTTTGTTGTGGGCAGGGAATGCATCTGTTATATTGTACTTTCCCAAGAGCTGAGCACAGTGCTTTGCATACATTAAGCTGTCAATAAATACAATTTGAATGAATGAATTAATGGAAGTGGCTTCAAATCATTCGTAGTCCAAAAATGACCGTATATATCGGCTCTGGACCAGACCCGTGGCTTTCTGAATTTGGGGGGCAAATGTCAATTGCTCCTCAAAGATTTTTTCCATGGGATTTCTCCAGAACAGTAGTTTCTTGAGAAAAATCCCTGAGAAACAACTGAAATATAGGAAGGAAAAAAAACCCCACCACCACAAAGGAAATCTATGGCATCTTTGAATTCAGCACTACGTGGGAATGGCAGGGTTTAGGTCATTTGTCTACTGAGTGATGAGATCTGTCACTGATTAATCAATGGTATTTATTGAGCATTTACTGTGTGCAGAGCACTGTGGAAAGTGCTTGGGAGAGTACACTATAACAGAGTTGGTAGACATGCTCCCTGTCCAAACTGAGCATAAGAAAGTTTGTTCTTTGAACTCCAGTTCTTTCACATCATAAATATGTTGTCTGTGGTTTCCAATAATATATTGAAACCTTTTTTCTTAATGGTATTTATTAAGCGCTTACTATGTGCCAGGCACTGTATTTAACATACCATTCCCTTTTCATACACTTTCAAATTCTTAGGTTCTTTTAAAAGATAGTCCTTACAATCCTTACTATTGAATGTGCATTTCCTTTTGAAATCTTATTTCTAATTGTTTCTCCAAATCAGAAATGAGTTTTCCTTCTCACTAAATGTTGAGTGTAGTAGGCATACTAGAGATACGGGACTCAGGACTTACTGTTTTTTCCTCCTAATTGTCTTGTCTAGCAGAATTATTCTAGCATTTAGGGAGTTGGGAATGCACCTTTTTTACTTGCTGATAGGAAGTTACCCTAACTGCAGCGTGGCTCAGTGGAAAGAGCCTGGGCTAGCGAGTCAGAGGTCATGGGTTTGAATTCCGGCTCTGCCACTTGTCAGCTTTGTGACTGTGGGCAAGTCACTTAACTTCTCTGTGTCTCAGTTGCTTCATCTGTAAAATGGGGTTTAAGACTGTGAGCCTCACGTGGGACAACCTGATTACCCTGTATCTACCCCAGCACTTAGAACAGTGCTCTGCACATAGTAAATGCTTAACAAATACCAACATTATTACTATTATTATTAATAAGATGCACCTATTATCCCAGCCCAGTTCCCCAGAAACACCTGGTATTTTGCTTGGGTTTCAGCACCTTTTTTTAATAAAGTAATAACATCTTGCAGACTTCCAGAAGGAAACTCCAAGATCAATGATTTTGGGTCTGAGAAGCAGACTAGAGAATGGGCTTAGTAGTCAGAAGAACCTGTGTTCCAATCCCGGCTCTGCCACTTGTGTGCTGTGTGACCTTGGTCAAGTCACTTAATTCTTTGGGCCTCAGTTACTCTCATCTCTAAAATGATTGCACAGTTGGGAGAGTACATTACAACAGGGTTGGTAGATCACAGTCTCTGTCCACAATGAGTTTACATTCTAGAAGGCAATACAAGACAGAGGTGAGGCACAGATTATCGATTCCTTAATAAATGTAGGTGTGTTCTGGAAAAGTCTGACTGAAAATAAACGAGGTTATGGACAATTTTCATAAAGCTCTGTGTAAATGGAAAGAGTAAGGTGCCCGAGAAATGATTTTCACCCTTCGAAGGATTTTATACACACAATTTTGAGGAATTTTAAAGAAGCAATTTAATATACCATTGAAGGTTTTGAAATTTGATTGAAATGGTGGAATAATAATAATAATAATGGTATTTGTTAAGTGCTTACTATGTGCCAAGCACTGTTCTAAACTCAGGGAGGATATAAGGTAATCAGATTGTCCCACATGGGGCTCACAATCTTAGACGTCATTTTACATATTAGATAACTGAGGCACAGAGAATTAAGCGACCTGCCCAAAGTCACACAGCTGACAAGTGGCGGAGCCAGGATTAGAACCCTTGACCCTCAACTCCTGAGCCCATACTCTTTCCACTGAGCCATACTGCTTCTCTTGGAATCAAAGGGTAGATATTCTGCAGAGCACTTTTTTCCTGAAAGTATTTTTAATTCTGTATCCCCTGCTAGATTGTAAGATCCTTGAGAGCAGGAATCATGTCTCCATACTCTATTCTCTCTCTCATTAACTCAGATCATCTGCGCACAGTAGTTTTTAAATAGATGCTATTGATTCATTTTATGCTATTGATTCATTTTCTTACAAAACAAATGGTTTTCTGGGTTTCTTTTTGCTACCATGGCTCAGTGGAAAGAGCCTGAGCTTGGGAATTACAGGTCATGGGTTCGAATGCCGGCTCCGCCACTTGTCAGCTGTGTGACTGTGGGCAAGTCACTTAACTTCTCTGGGCCTAAATTCCCTTATCTGTAAAATGGGGATTAACTGTGAGCCTCACGTGGGACAACTTGATTACCCTGTATCTACCTCAGCGCTTAGAACAGTGCTCTGCACATAGTAAGCACTTAACAAATACCAGCATTATTACTCCCGGGTATTCTACTATTTTTAGGGATGTTTAAATCATGATGGTGAGCAGTTAAAGTCAAAATGAGTTAAATATGTTTAGGTCATACATGAACTGTATTTACAAGGCAATAGTGGTTTTCAGATGATGTGGGAGCCTCATTTGGTTTATGGCACAAGCAGTGACGGCCAGTCTTTACATAGAACCTTGAACTGTTTTAAAGAAGTATCCGTGTCATCAGAATTTATTGACTGCGTTCTGCCCCGAGTGCAGAGCAGTGTACTAGGTGCTTGAAAACATATATGAGAAGTCAGGGATGTGATCTCTGACATTGAACTTGCACTCTAAAGAGGGAAAGACTAGGTAGAAATGGACAAATATATCATAGTTCAAAGTAGCACAATTGTAAAATAATATTCTTGGAAATAAAAATGATAAACTGGAAACAATGTTGGGGAGGTCGCTGTTGGAGCCAAAAGTAGATATAGCACTTTAATATGGGCATGAGAAGTAGGAGGGCCTAGTGGATAGAGCACAGACCTGGGAGTTGGAAGGACTTGGGTTCTAATTCTGGCTCTGCCTCTTGCCTGCTCTGTGACATTGGGCCAGTCACTTCACTTCTCTGTGCTTCGGTTATCTGTAAAATGGGGTTAAGACTGTGAGCCCCATATGGACAACCTGATTATCTTATATCTATCCCAGCACTTAGAATCGTGCTTGGCACCTTATAAGTGCTTAACAAATACCATAATTATTCTTATTAAGCTTGTTGTGGGCAGGGAATATGTCTTTTTACCATTACAGTGCTCTGTACACAGTAAGCACTCAATAAATACGAATGAATGAATTTGTCCAAAACAGAACTCTTCTTCTCAGCCAAACCCTCCCCTCCCCAGTCTTTCACATTACTATAGAAAACACCACCATCTTCCCTGTCTCATAGAGTGGTATCCTTGGCATTATCTTTGAGTCATCACTCTCATTCTGTCCAAATATTCTATCCGTCACCAAATCCTGTCTGTTCTACCTTCACAACATGTCTAAAATCCACCCTTCCTGTCCATCCAAACTGCTACCGTGCTGATCCGAGCACTTACCCTGTCCCGCTTGACTCCTGCATCGGCCTCCTCATTGACCTTCCTCTCTCTCGTCCCTCCCCACTCTTGTCGTAGCTTCACTCTGCTGCCCACTTGATTTTCCTAAAAACTGTCCAGTCGACATCTCCCCACTCCTCAAGACTCTCCTGGAATTGCCCCTCCACTGCCACATCTAACAGATGTGCACTCCCTCAACTCTTCCCCGCCTATCTTACCTAGCTGCTGTCCTACCACAACCCAACCCACTTCACTCCTCTAGTGACAACCTACTCACTGTCCCTGGATCTCGTCTATCCTGGTTCTGACTCCTTGTCCACCTCCTCCTTCTGGTCTGGAGCTCCCTCCCCCTTCATATACCCCAGACCACCACCCTCCCCACCTTCAAAGTCCTATTAAAATGATAATAATACTAATAGTATTCGTTAAGTGCTTACCATGTGGCAGGCGCTGTTCTAAGCGCTGGAGTGGATACAAGCAAATTAATAATAATAATAATAATGCTGGTATTTGTTAAGCGCTTACTATGTGCAGAGCACTGTTCTAAGCGCTGGGGTAAGCACAGGGGGAATCAGGTTGTCCCACGTGGGCTCACAGTCTTAATCCCCATTTTACAGATGAGGGAACTGAGGCACAGAGAAGTTAAGTGACTTGCCCACTCATGAGTCCTGACTCCAAAGCCCGTGCACTTTCCACTGAGCCACGCTGCTTCTTAATTGGGTTGGACACCTTCCCTGTCCCACATGGGGCTCACAGTCTCAATCCCCATTTTACAGATGAGGTAACTGAGGCATAGAGAAGTGAAGTGACTTGTCTCCTCTAAGAGATCCTCTCTGACTAGGCCCGTTTTTCCCCTCCTTTCATTTACCCATTTGTACATTCCAAGCGCTTAGTACAGTGCTCTGCACATAGTAAGCGCTCAATAAATACTATTGAATGAATGAATGAATTTTCCACACTTGGGCCTCTACCTTTTAAGCACTTAATATTCACCCCACCCTCAGCTCTTCCATACATATCCATAATTTCTTTTAATGGCTGACTCTTCCTCAAGAGTGTAAGCTCCTGTGGCAGGAAATATGTCTACGCATCTTCCAAATCCCAAGTGCTTAGTAAGTGCTCAAGAAATACCATTGATTGATTGACTGACCACTGCCCTGAAGAAAAGCAAACTTCACTTGTCTAGAGAAGACGACGACAGGTAGCTGGGTGGTAGTAGGAAATCAGATTGAGAATGAACCTGGATGAAAAGAGTTGAAGTTGAAGCCATGAAAGAATAGTGCCCACACAGTGGGTCGATCATTCATTCATGCATTCAATCATGTTCATTCATTCATTCAATAGTATTTATTGAGCGCTTACTATGTGCAGAGCACTGTATTAAGCTCTTGTAATGTACAAATCGGTAACAGAGACAGTCTCTGCCCTCTGACGGGTTTACAGTCTAATCGGGGGAGACAGACAGACAAGAACAATAGCAATAAATAGAATCAAGGGGATGAACATCTCATGTTTATTGAGTGCTTAGTGTGTGCAGAAAACTGTACTTAGCACTTGGGAGAGTATGATATAACAATAAACCGACTGATTCCCTGCCCTCAACAGGCTTACAGTCTAGAGGGGGAGTGTAGATCTACAGTCTAAATCATTGCCGGCCCACTTTTTCAGCTTGGTTTTTATTTTAACTGCCATCTGGTCCTCTGTCCCTGCTCCTTAGTTGTTTACTTTGGGTTCATCTTTTGCCAGGCCCCAGCTATTCTTTTCTTTTTTTTTATGGTATTGGTTAAGCAGTTACTCTGTGCTGGGCACTGTACTAAGCACTGGGGAAAATACAAGATAGGTTAAACACAGTCCATGTCCCATAAGGAGTGGCACAGTCTTAATCCCTATTTTACAGATGAGGTAACTGAGTCACAGAAAAATTAAGTGGCTTGCCAAGACCACACAGCAGTCAAGCGGAGGAGCTGGGATTAGAACCCAGGTCCTTCTGACTCCCAGGTTGGTGGTCTATACATTAGGCTATGCTGCTTCCCTTCTGTAGTCTTCTCAAGTGGTTCCATGAAAATAGAGTATTCAACAAAAGAGCACTGAACAGAGAATGATTTCCCTGAGGAAATAATGTTAAGTGCATTAATGAGTTCTCAAGATCCAAGCGATTCATTAAAACATTGTAAATACATTGATAAACAGTGATAAAACCACAATATAATTCCATGATCAAAGAGCGATGTCATTCTGTGAGCCCCATGTGGAACAGGGACTGTGTCCAACTGGATTATCTTGAATCTCTCTCACTGCTTAGTACAGGCACATATTAAGCGTTTAATAAATACCATCATCATCATCAAGTAATGGTGACTAGACTTTAAGCTTGTGGTTGGCAGGGAATATAATAATAATAATAATTATGGTATTTGTTAAGTGCTTACTATGTACCAAGCACTGTTCTAAGTAATCAGGTTGTCCCACGTGGGCTCACAGTCTTAATCCCCACTTTACAGATGAGGTCACTGAGGCACAGAGAAGTTAAGTGATTTGCCCAAGATCACACGGAAGATAAGTGGTGGAACTGGGATTAGAACCCAGGTCCTTCTGACTCCCAGGCCTGTGCTTTATCCGCTAAGCCTTGCTTCTTCCCTAAATAGCCCTGTGTGGTTGGGAACAGTTTCCTTGTTCCCTAATTACACTCACATGCTGAAGAGATCATGCTTGATGGCAGAACTGGGTTTATATATATATGTATGTTTATATATGTATATGTAAGTAAACACAATATTGAATTTTCTGCATGCTCATCATCTTATGGCATTTGTTAAGCACTTACTGTGTGTCAAGCAGTGTTCCAAGAACTGGGGTAGAAACAAAATAGGTGGGACACAGTCTCTGTCTCACCTAGGGCTCACAGTCCAAGTTAGAGGGAGATGGATTTAATTCCCATTTAATAGATAAGGTAACTGAGGTCCAGAGATGCTAAGGCACTTGCCCAAGGTCACACAGCAGAAGAGTCACGGAGCTAGGTGTAGGATCCAGGTCCTCTGACTTCCAGTCCTGTGGTTTTTCCACTAGGCCACACAGTTTCTCATCTCCTGTGGGAAATGGATTCCCATTTCCCTTTTTTACCCAACCTATCAGTTCTAAGCTTCAAGAATTCGGTGAACGTAATTCTGGATTTGTCCTGAGCAGACTCCTCATGAATTTTTAGAATTCAGTCATATTGTAGACTTAGCCTACATTAAAAAAAGAACTTAGTTCCTGATGTACCTTGACTGTTTCTGTGTTCACGCTGCCTAGTTCAAATGAGTGTGTTTTTTTTAATGGTATTTGTTAAGAACTTACTATGTGCCAGGCACTGTACTAAGCGCTGGGCCAGATACAAGCTTATCAGGTTGGACAATCTGTGTCTCACATGGGGCTCACAATCTTATTCCCCATTTTACCAATTAGGCAACTGAGGCACAGAGATGTTAAGTAACTTGCCCAAGGTAACACAGTGGCAAGTGGTGGTGCTGGAATTAGAACCCAGGTCCTTCTGATTCTCAGGTCTGTGCTCTCTCTATTAGGCCACATTGCTCTTCTTTTGTAGAGGAGCCTTTTGATATACCTTTAATGGAAGGCTAATTTTTAATGTGGGAACTTTGTTTTTTTGATGTGCATGTTACCTTTATAAGACACCATTAAATATGAATGAAATACTATGGTGCACTTTGAAGTTTATTTTCTTCATGGAAGTGTTTTACTAGGGAAGCAGTAGGGCAGAGTGGATAGAGCACGGGCCTGGGAATCAGAAGGTCATAGGATTCATTCATTCATTCAATAGTATTTATTGAGCGCTTACTATGTGCAGAGCACTGTACTAAGCGCTTGGGATGAACAGGTCGGCAACAGAGACAGTCCCTGCCGTTTGACGGGCTTACAGTCTAATCGGGGGAGATGGACAGACAAGAACGATGACGATAAATAGAGTCGAGGGGAAGAACATCTCGTAAAAACAATGGCAACTAAATAGAATCGAGGCGATGTACAATTCATTAACAAAATAAATAAGGTAATGGAAATATATACAGTTGAGCGGACGAGTACAGTGCCGAGGGGATGGGAAGGGAGAGGGGGAGGAGCAGAGGGAAAGGGGGAAAAGAGGGTTTAGCTGCGGAGAGGTGAAGGGGGGGTGGTAGAGGGAGTAGAGGGAGAAGAGGAGCTCAGTCTGGGAAGGCCTCTTGGAGGAGGTGAGTTTTAAGTAGGGTTTTGAAGAGGGGAAGAGAATCAGTTTGGCAGAGGTGAGGAGGGAGGGCGTTCCGGGACCGCGGGAGCACGTGGCCCGGGGGTCGACGGCGGGATAGGCGAGACCGAGGGACGGCGAGGAGGTGGGCGGCGGAGGAGCGGAGCGTGCGGGGTGGGTGGTAGAAAGAGAGAAGGGAGGAGAGGTAGGAAGGGCCAAGGTGATGGAGAGCCTCGAAGCCTAGAGTGAGGAGTTTTTGTTTGGAGCGGAGGTCGATAGGCAACCCCTGGAGTTGTTTAAGAAGGGGAGTGACACGCCCAGATCGTTTCTGCAGGAAGATGAGCCGGGCAGCGGAGTGAAGAATAGACCGGAGCGGGGCAAGAGAGGAGGAAGGGAGGTCAGAGAGAAGGCTGACCCAATAGTCTAGCCGGGATGTAACGAGAGCCTGTAGCAGTAAAGTAGCCGTTAGGGTGGAGAGGAAAGGGCGGATCTTGGCGATATTGTTTAGCCGGCTCCGCCACTTGTCTGCTGCGTGACCTTGGGCAAGTCACTTCACTTCTGTGTGCCTCAGTTACCTCATCTGTGAGCCCCACGTGGGACAGGGACTGTATCCAACCCGATTTGCTTGTATTTACCCCAGCACTTAATACAGTGCCTGGATTCTCTTCCCCTCTTCAGAACCCTACTGAGAGCTCACCTCCTCCAAGAGGCCTTCCCAGACTGAGCGTCCCCTTTTCCCTCTGCTCCCTCTGCTGCCTCTCTGCCCCCCCTTCACCTCCCCTCAGCTAAGCCCCCTTTTCCCCTCCTTTCCCTCTGCTCCTCCTCCTCTCCCTTCCCCTCCCCTCAACACTGTGCTCGTCAGCTCATTTGTATATATTTTTATTACCCTATTTATTTTGTTAATGAGATGTACATCCCCTTGATTCTATTTATTGCTATTGTTGTTGTCTGTCTGTCTCCCCCGACTAGACTGTAAACCCGCAATGGGCAGGGATTGTCTCTATCTGTTGCCGAATTGTACATTCCAAGCGCTTAGTACAGTGCTCTGCACATAGTAAGTCCTCAATAAATACTATTGAATGAACATAGTAAATACTTAATAAATACCATTATTATTATTATTACTAAAAAAGGGGGAAATGTGTAGACTTGCAAAAGGAAAAATAAAAAAGCATAATATATTTAAAAATGCCCAAACTACAGAAAATCAATTTATTATTTTTTACGTACTCTCAGTCGAGATTAGGTAATCCTATTGCAATGTATAGTGTTAGAAAAAAGAAACACTGGCATAACGAAGCGGTAATGCCATCTTGCTGTGCTTTGACTGAGGCTCCAGAGAATGACATATATGTGGTGACTCAAAGAGGAAATATTTATCTTTAGAGGTCTCATAAATTTATCTTCAGTATAATGCAGGAGGAGCTAAATGTAATTGCCTCAAGGCACAGGAACTAGGGCAAGGGAGGTGGAAGCTTTCTGTCTTTTTGGGAGATTGCTTGCATTTAGGCCTCGCTGGGCACTGACATTGCTACTGACTTTGAATGTTTTGTTCAGTTGCTAATGCTCCAGTTCACACCTTTTGCAGTGGTGGATTGGGTTGAGCCACTTTCAAAACAGAGGGATGGGAGGATGAATCAGCTGGGAGGACCACTTGTGTTGGTGGGGTGGAGCCAAACCTGACAAGGAACCATTAATGATTCAGTCAATCACTGGTATTTATTGAGTGCTTCCAATGTGCAGAACACTGTACTAAACGCTTGGGGGAGTGTAGTACAACAGAATCAGCAGACACGTTCCCTGTCCATCATGAGTTTACAGTCTAGAGGGCAGCCTATTCAGCCATTAGCTGGCGGGCAAGGAGAGCAGCCACAAAAGATACGTTTTCTGGACTATTCTCCTGAGATTTTCAAAAGCGGGTGAGAAAGAGCATGGCCTAGTGGATGGAGCACGGGCCTGGGAGTCAGAAGTACCCACGTTCTACTCCTGGCTCTGCCACTCGTCTGCTCTGTGACCTTGGGCAAGTCACTTCACTTCTCTGTGCCTCAGTTACCTCATCTTTAAAATGGGGATTAAGACTGTCAGCCCTATGTGGAACGTGAACCGTGTCCAACCTGAGTGGCTTGCATTTACCTCAGCACTTAGGACAGGGCCCAGCACATAGTGTGTGCTTAATAAAACAAAATAAAATAAAAACTACTTATGGTAAACATGAAAGCACTGCTGCTTTCTTTTGTAGATGTGAGGACTCATGCCAAAACTAGCCCCCTCATATATTTCCATCTATTTGCCTTCTGTCTAGGATATCTACACAGGTATGTGGTGACCCCCCACCTCATCTTCCCATTTCTCTTCTTCCAACCCCTGTCCCTTCGTCCCCCAAATCAAACTGGATCATTCATTTATTCATTTAATCGTATTTATTAAGCGCTTACTTGTGCAGAACACTGTACTAAGCGCTTGGGAAAGTACAGTGCAACAATAAAGAGTGACAGTCCCTGCCCACTCGTACTTGACCTCATTTAAGCACTACTAACTCATTTAATAAGTCTGTCACTGTGTAGCGAGAAGGGTGAGGACTTTCCAGTGTTATTCATTTTTTCCCTCTGGCCCAGGTGAATCATCAGAGCTATCTGATTTCTGCTTTAGAGACTCCTCACCCCCACTGCAAAACTTTACAAATGACTACTAAAAAAGCCCTTTGGAAAGAAATAGAGCAATAAACAATGCCAAAGTTATTAAAGTAAAAATGCAGTTATCGAGCGGATGACAGCTCCGAATAGCACCTAGCCAAGATGAGGGGAAGAGCAAACAGCGATTCTTGCGGCAAGGAAGAAAGTCTTTTCTGAGAGCTCTTTTCCTAAAATTTGAACTCCGGTCGGAGTTAGGGAGGTGCATGGCTGACTATAATAAAAGTACAGATCATTGCCCAAGGTTAAATGAAAAAAATAAATGATAAAGTGTGGAGAAAGCTATTAAGTGGACTGAGTAATTGAAGATTTAGGCTTTTGACTGGCAAAAGGAGCCTTTTGCTCCTGCCTAATCTTGTTTCTCCTCCTGCCCCTCCCACACTATAAACAAAGATTGTTGCGACTAGATGACTCATTGGTGCAGTAACTGCCATTTCAGTGCCCTGAAAAAAACAAAAACAAACAAAAAACTAATAAAGGATTGAACTCAAATGTAGTTCTCCACACCGTTATGGGCAGGGAATATTTCTGCCAATTCTGTTAGACTGTACTCTCCCAAATGCATAGTACAGTGCTCTGCACATAGTAAGCACTCAGTAAATACCATTGATTGATGGATTCTAGTCCTTTGGTCAAATGCCAAGTCCCTAATCTAGGTCAAACCATTGACCTTGGTCATCGGATGGACTATCCACTCTTAGATTTTGATTCCCTTCTCTCTCCCACTTTCTAGAGAAAAGTGGGAAGCTCCTAGAAACTGATCTTGGTCTTTGCAGGGTTGGCCTTAACTTAATTCTAGTCTTCCCGAAATTAGCACCCAAAACACAGAAACCCCTTCAGGATCGTATACAGACAGATGTCTGGGACACAAAATCACCTTGAGAAAAGCTGAAGGCCTCCGACTGGTACACGCATGGCACAGACAGGACTACATGATCAAGAGACCTTAGCTGGAGCATCCGGAGAGACAGCTATAATAATAATCATTATTATTACGGTATTTGTTAAGCACTTACTCTCTGCCAGACACTGCATTACTCTCTGGAGTGGATACAAGCAAATCGGGTTGGACGCAGTCCTTGTCCCAAATGGGGCTCTGTGTCAATCCCCATTTAACAGATGAGGTAGCCGAGGCACAGAGAAGTAAAGTGACTTGCCCAAGGTCACACAGCAGACAAGCGGCAGAGACCGGATTAGGACGCGTGACTTTCCGACTCCCAAGCCTAGGCTCTATTCACTATGTCATGCTGCTTCCTATGGGAAAGCATACTCACTGATTCCCACATAGATAGGCAGTAGAGTTTACCCAGCCTGGAAATCCTGTCTCTTTTCAGTTCCTTTCTTTGCCTGGCCCAGGCTTGGCTCTTGCCATTGCCAGTTTGGCCCAGTACTCGCTGAACACAGAGGCCACGGCGCCTCCACAGTAGAAATACTTAATGCCAAGTCTGACGTGAGTGAAAATGCCTACCAGGAAGCTTTGTGATGCTGGACTCTCGCATGGACTGCTGAAACCAACAATGTGAGGAGACTCTTCATGTTCCTTGGAAATCAATTCCCAACCATTTCCAGTTGGTGCCTGGCATTTTCAGTTCAGTGGTACCATGGGGTCCCACCTAAATCGAGGGGGACGAAGAGGTGAGGGATCATGGGAGGTCAGAGTCCATTCAAACCTGGCTCAAATTTTGTTTGATTTGGATCGTACTCTCCTAAGCGGTTAGTACAGTGCTTTATGCATAGTAAGTGCTCAATAAATACTACTTGTCTGTTGTGTGACCTTGGGAAAGTCACTTCACTTCTCTAGGCCTCAGTTACCTCATCTGTTAAATGGGGTGAAGACCGTGAGCCCCATGAGGGACAGGGACTATGTCCAAACTGTTTGCTAGTCTCCACCCCGGTGCTTAGTACAGTGCCTGGCACATAGTAAGTGCTTAGCAAATACCACAATTATCATTATTATTATAGGGAAGCAGCATGGCTCAGTGGAAAGAGCACGGGCTTGGGAGTCAGAGGTCATGGGTTTGAATCCCGGCTCTGCCACTTGTCAGCTGTGTGACTGTGGGCAAGTCATTTCACTTCTCTGGGCCTCAGTGACCTCATCTGTAAAATGGGGATTAAGACTGTGAGCCTCACGTGGGACAACCTGATTACCCTGTATCTACCCCAATGTTTAGAACAGTGCTCTGCACATAGCACTTAACAAATACCAACATTATTATTATTATTATTAATTGATTAATCCTACCAGGGACAGGGGCTCAGATCTTGGGGGCTTTCCTAGCCTGTTCAAAGCTCTGGAATAGAGCATCCCTTTGTTAGAAGAGTGTGTCATGCTTCCATTTAGTATCAGAATTTGGTCCCAGCCAGCATGGGATTTTTGGACAAACTGAGACAATCCCTTTATTAGTTATGGCAATCCATCCATCACTGGTATTTGAGCGCTTACCATCTGCAGAGCACTGTATTAAGCATTTGGGAAAGTACATGTTAATATGACAACAGCAATATCGTTCTTATTATTCTATATTAGCTTCAGGCTGAAATACAGTGCTAATAATTTAGAGAAAAGAACATGTCTTTTTCCTCTACTTTTTCTTGCACAGAGTGAACTTTCTACATTTTCCCTTCAGCTACCACATCGGCAGAAATAAAGTCATAGAAAACATTTTCTTTTTTTAATCTTAAAATATCTAGGGCACATTTAAGTTTAATATTTCTCTCGTGCAGCAAGAAGTGATGTTCCCTCAAGATGGAAATTAACAATGAATAATTAGAGTGAAACACCCTTAGAAATTTTTTTTTCAGCGTCGAGGAAACAAAACGTTATCTTTAAAATGATCAGACATGTGCAGTGTAACAGGGTTTATAAATCTATGTTTTGAAAAAGAAAATTACAGGACTTAGTGTCTTGAATGGACATTTAATAATGGTGGTATTTGTTAAGCGCTTACTATGTGCAAAGCACTGTTTTAAGCGCTGGGGGGATACAAGGTGATCGGGTTGTCCCATGTGGGGCTCACAGTTTTAATCCCCATTTTACAGATGAGGTCACTGAGGCACAGAGAAGTTAAGTGACTTGCCCAAAGTCACACAGCTGACAAGCGGCGGAGGTGGGATTAGAACCCATGACCTCTGACTCCCAAGCCCGGGCTCTTTCCACTGAGCCACGCTGCTTCTCTAGCAACATTTCTATTGCTTGTGTACAATATATAAAGGGTGCACCTCTACCATCATCATTTTAATCAATTTTTATCATTATTATTAATAAAAATTATGATGAAATAATGATGACAATAATCATGATGACGGTTGTGTTATTTATCCAACGCTTACTATGTTCCAAGCTCTGTACTAAGCACTGGAGTAGATATAAGATAATTGGTCCTTGTCTCAGATGGGGCCCACAGTCAGGTTAAATGATTTGCCCAAGGTCACACAGCAGGTAAGGGGCAGAGCTGGGATTAGAACCCAGGTCATCTGACTTCCAGACCTGTACTGTCTCTGCCAGGTCATGCTGCTTCCTAATTGTGTACCTGGCTTCCATCCCCTTCACTCCACAAATACCTCTCTTTCAAACGCAGCGTGGCTCAGTGGAAAGAGCACGGGCTTTGGAGTCAGAGTTCATGGGTCCGAATCCTGGCTCGGCCACTTGTCAGCTGTGTGTCTTTGGGCAAGTCACTTAACTTCTCTGTGCCTCAGTTACCTCATCTGTAAAATGGGGATTAAGACTGTGAGCCCCACGTGGGACAACCTGATTCCCCTGTGTCTACCCCAGCGCTTAGAACAGTGCTCGGCACATAGTAAGCGCTTAACAAATACCAACATCATCATCACGACTGTGCTCCATCTTGCCAAATGCAATGGTCTCTACTCCTTCCTAATCCTCTTCGACTTCTCAGCTGCCTTTAACACTGTGGACCACCCCCGTCTCCTAGAAACATTATCCAACTTTGGTTTCACTGACTCTCTCCTCTCCTGGTTCTCCTCTTCTCTCTTTGGTCGTTCATTCTCAGTCTCCTTTGTGGGCTCCTCCTCTGCCTCCCAACCCGTAATTGTGGGGATCCCTCAGGTTTCAGCTCTGACTCCCCTTCTGTCTATACCCTCTCCCTTGGAGAACTCATTCTCTTCCATGGCTTGAACTACCACCTCTATGCGGATGAAACCCAAATCTATATCTCCAGTCCTGCTCTCTCTCCCTGCCTCCCTCCAGTCCCTCATCTCCTTCTGCCTTTAGGACATCTCTACTTGGATGTCCTCCCATCACCTCAAACTTAACATGTCCAAAACAGAGCTCCTTGTCTTCCCAACCAAACCCTGTCCTCCACCTGACTTTCCCGTCACTTTTCCATCCAGTCACTGTCAATGGCACCACCATCCTTCCTGTTTCACAAGCCTGCAACCTTGGTGTTATCTCTGACTCCTCTCTGTCACTCGACCCACATTATTCAATTCATCGCTAAATCCTGTCGTTCCCAACTTCACAACACCACTAAAATCCTCCCTTTCCTCTCCATCCAAACTGCTATCACACTAAAACAATCACTTATCCTAGACTGCCTGGATTACGGCATCAGCCTCCTTGCTGACTTCCCAGTCTTCTGTCTCTCCCCACTCCAGTGGGGGTATAAGTTTAAGTTTAATATTTAAGTTTATTTAAGTTTATTTTAAGTTATTTTAAGTTTAAGTTTATTCACTTCACTCTGCTACCCAGATCCTATTTTTTACAAAAACATTCAGGACAAGTCATCCCACTCCTCAAAAAACTCCACTGGTTGCCCATCCACCTCTGCATCAAACAATAACTCCTCTTGACTGGCTTTAAAGCACTCCATCACCTAACCCCCTCCTACCTCACCTTGCTTCTCTCCTTCTACAACCCAGCACACACACTTCAGTCCTCCAGTGCTAACCTTTTCACTGTGCCTCAATCTCACCTATCCTGGGGCCAAGCCCTAGCCCACGTCCTGCCTCTGGCTTGATACACGATCCGTCCTTAAATCTGACAGACAATTACTTTCCCCACCCTCCAAAAGCCTTATTGAAGAGGCCTCCGAGAGGCCTTCCCAGACTAAGCCCCATTTTTTCTCATCTCCCACTCTCTTCTATATCACTCTGATTCGTTTCTTTTGCTCTCTGCCCTCTCCCAGCCCCCACAACACTTATATACATAGCTGTAATTTTATTTATTTGTATTGCTATCTATCTCCCCCCCCTCCTCCCCCCCTCCTCTAGACTGTAAGCTCATTGTGGGCGGGGAATATGTCCGTTTATCGTTGTATTGTACTCATCCAAGTGCTTAGTACAGTGCTGTGCACACAGTAAGTGCTCAATAAATACAGTTGAATGAATGAAAGCAGAATAATAGGCCCGTGAAAGCACACAATAAAAAACACAGTCCCTGCTCTTAAAGAGTATACAATTTAGTGGCAGGGGAAGGTGCGTACACATTGTATGGATATAGTGAAAACATTCAGAAAAACCCAGATTCAACCGATAGCAATAGAAATAAGCAACCCAAACATACACTTTCATACACATACAAATTATTTGTGTAGGTGACTCTTGAGATATCAGTAGGGGCGCATCCAACTGAGGAATGCCTTCTGGAGAAGAGAGCTTTTTCTTAACGATATTTGTTAAACGCTTACTGTGTGCCAAGCGTTGTATTAAATGCTGGGATAGATACAAGTCAAGCAGATTGGCAGAGTCCCTGTCCCACCTGGGACTCACAGTCTAAGTGGAAGGAGTTGGATTTAATCCCTCTTTTTCAGACAAGGAAACTGAGGCCCAGATACGGACGCAGCAGAGAAGTCGTGGAACCAGGATTAGAACCCAGGTCCTGTGACTCCCAGGTCCATGCTCTTTTGACTAGGCCACACTGCTTCTTTTTAAAGGGCATTATAGGCGAGAGGAATGTCGTATGGCCGATTTGAGGGGAAAGAGATTCCAGGCAGGGGGAAGCGTATGTTCAGTGGATCAGAGTGGGGAGTTGAGAGTAAAGTTCAGTAAGAAGGTTATCTTAGGAAGAGTGAACAGTGTAAGCTACACTGAAGCAGAAGAATCTAAAGTAAAAGTAAGAGGGAGACAGCTGGTGAAGAGACTTAAATCCATTTCATCCAGGCTTTACCGGTACGATTACAATGGGCTGAAAAAGCAAATGTGGGAATGGGGAAAATGACGCTTGCTTCGGGAAGCATTCCTGACGAACCATTTCACCGACCAGCAGTCACCCTCATTCTGTCGTCCAGAGTGGCAGTGAATTGGGGAGAGAGGAGGACAATGGACACCTTGGCTTTTTATAGTTTGTTTCTGCTCTAAATTTCTAGGTAAAATGAATTCTCAGGGGTTTTCTGGGGAAAATTGCCAAGAAGAATTTGATTCTGTGGGGAAAATCAACTTGAGATGTTAACTGTAAGAAGCTGTGCTTACATCCTTCTTGTCAACCTCCTCCTTTTACTTCTTATCCCGAGTTGGGTGCTGTCCATGGATGATTGATCCAGGTTCTGCCTTCCAACCAAATGGTTTCTGTCACGGTCCTCACTCTAGTATTGGAAAGACTTGCTCATTCTAAGGAACAGCAAAACCTAGTGGATAGAGCATGGGCCTGGGACTCAGAAGGACCCGAGTTCTAATCCCAGCTCTGCCACTTATCTGCCATGTGATCTTGGGCAAGGCACTTCACTCTTCTGTGCCTCAGTTACCTCATCTTTAAAATGAGGATTAAGGCTGTGAGCCCCACGTGGGACACAGACTGAGTCCAACCTGATCGGAGAGAAACAGCATGGCTAGAAAGAAGCAGCGTGGCTTAGTGGAAATAGCACGGGCTTGGAAGTCAGAGGATGTGGGTTCTAATCCCGGATCTGCCACTTGTCTGCTGTGTGACCTTCCTCTCACTTCTCTATCCCTCAGTTTGTTATCTGGAAAATGGGGATTAAAAGTGTGAGCCCCACATGGGACAACCTGATTACCCTGTATCTACCCCAGCGCTTAGAATAGTGCTTGGTATATAGTAAGAGCGTAACAGATACCATAATTGTCATTATTTTTAGCTTGACTCTACCCCAGCACTTATTACAGTGCCTGGCACATAGTAAGTGCTTAACAAATACCATAAAAAAGTGGCAACAATGGGAAAACCTATTGGACCAGATTCTGCAGGTGACTGTCATTTGCTCTGCACTTCAGTGTTCATTTATTCCATATCATCTCAGCTGGCAGGAGAGTTCCCACATCTCTGAAATTGGCTGTTTAGGTCCACGAAGTAGTTTACCATTCTGAAAAATCTGGGCCAGTAGGCTTGTGGAGGTGATCACTTAATGTGGCCCTGATATACGGTAGTTGGCTACCTGTCAACCCTATACTCTATATTAATTCATGTGTGAGTGCAATGCAGAACATTGTACTGGATGCCTAGTGTGTGCGTGGCACTCGGTACAGGGTACAGCTTAACAAATACCATAATTATTATTAATACAATAAAAGTAAAGTATAGATTCTGCTTTCCAGACAATCATAAATCATATGCATAAAGTGGGAGCAGGAGGAATAATATACATTATAAACATAGACTATTAATAGCAAGAGTATGTAAAACAAATCGATAAATAGCCAACTCAGTTACTTTAGCTGTGAAATGGGGATGGAGATTGAGATCCTCATATGGGACCTGAGCTGAGTCTAACCTGGTTAGCTTGCATCTCCCCCAGTGCTTAGTACAGGGTCTGCCATAGAGTAAATGCTTAAATAATATCACAATTATTATCTGTTTATAGGCATAAAAGCTTAGGGTGGCTTTTGGGATGGCCTGATATCAGCTGGGTGAAAATCTGATCTTATTGCCAGCATTTGAGGAAACCACTTCTGCAGTTAAAGCTATCTGAAAAAGCAAACGGTGACTCGATTGTGTTGATCTGTTGCAACAGTCGGGTGTCCGGCATGGGCATGAGTTGGCACTGCTGGCCCCAGAGCTTCTGATCTTATATCGTCTGTGGGCCAGGTGGATACTGTGGGCCATATGGGCACTGTCCATCCCCTACTATTACACGGGGCTGAGAAGCAGTGTGGCCTAGTGAATAGAATACCCACCTAGGAGTCAGAAGGACCTGGGTTCTAATCATTCAGTCGTATTTATTGAGTGCTTATTGTATGCAGAGCACTGAATGAAGCCCTTGGAATGGACAATTCAGCAACAGATAAAGACAATCCCTGCCCAACAGCGGGCTCCTGGCTCCACCACTTGTCTGCTGTGTAACCTTGAGCAAATCACTTTGGTGTAATGGATAGAACACAGGCCTGGGAGTCAGAAGGTCAGGGGTTCAAATCCAGACTCCACCACCTGTCTGCTGGGTGACCTTGGGCAAGCCATTTCACTTCTCTGTGCCTCAGTTACCTCATCTGTAAAATGGGGATTGAGATTGTGAGCCCCACATGGGACAGGGACTGTGTCCATCCCGATTTGCTTCTACCCACCCAGTGCTTAGTATAGTACCTGGCACATAGTAAGCGCTTAACAAATACAATTACTAAAATCATTATCATTATTATTATTATTCTCTGAGCCTCAGTTATCTCCCAAATGGGTTGAACTTTCCATGTGGAACAAGGACTTTGTCCAACCTAATAATAATAATAATAATATTGATAGTGATATTTTTTAGCTTGCAGTCTGTGAGTTAATTTAACTGTCCCTAGCTCTCAATTCTCCCAACCAGACCCACTGCTCATGCTTCCTACGTGAGTCTCTCCTCTCAGCTTCCACAAACCAGTCCCTCCTCTCCTGGCACCTCTGCTTAATTCCTTGGTTTATGAGAAGCTGCGTGGCTCAGTGGAAAGAGGCCGGGCTTGGGAGTCGGAGTCATGGGTTAGAATCCCAGCTCTGCCACTTGTCAGCTCTGTGACTGTGGGCAAGTCACTTAACTTCTTTGTGCCTCAGTTCCCTGATCTGTAAAATGGGGATTAAGACTGGGAGCCTCACGTGGGACAACCTGATTACCCTATAACTACCCCAGCGCTTAGAACGGTGCTTTGCACATAGTAAGTGCTTAACAAATACCAACATTATTATCATTATTTATGTCACCCGTCTTTCTGATCATGCCATCCCCTCAGCATTCATTTAATTTTCTGTGTATTCGTTAGTATCTATTATCTTTATTTTTTTCTCACCCTTAACTGTGGTACATTTGTCATTCATTCACTCATTCATTCAATCCTATTTATTGAGCATTTCCTGTGTGCAGAGCACTCTACTACATCTAAATCTCCTGAGACTTTAAGCCTGTTTTGGGGATTTGTGTTTGGTATTAATGTTACATCATTTCTGATGTGTCTGTCTCCAGTTCCTTAGAGAAGCAGCGTGGCTCAGTGGAAAGAGCACGGGCTTTGGAGTCAGAGGTCATGGGTTCGAATCCCAGCTTGGCCACTTGTCAGCTGTGTGACTTTGGGCAAGTCACTTAACTTCTCGGTGCCTCAGTTACCTCATCTGTAGAATGGGGATTAAGACTGTGAGCCCCATGTGGGACAACCTGATTCCCCTGTGTCTACCCCAGCTGTTAGAACAGTGCTCTGCACATAGTAAGCGCTTAACAAATACCAACATTATCATTATTATTATTATTAAACCACTTAAACTCTTAGCTTGTGCCTCCTGAGCGGGAGGGAGACTGTCTAATTCCCACTTGTGTATTCTCCCTCAACGCTTATTACAGTACATGGCACATAGTATGCGCTTCTTAAGTACAATTACTTCTACTGCCAAGTCTGTGCATTGGGATCCATAACCTTTGGACATTTGATATTCACCCAACCCTCACCCCATAGCACTTGTGTACATATTTTTAAGTTATATATTACAAACTACTTTATTTATTCTTAGTAATGTCTGTCTCCCCCGCTAAATTGTCAGCTTGTTAAGGGCAGAGAACGTATCCACTAATGCTGCTGTATTGTATGCTCCCTAGCGCTTAATACAGTGCGAACTCATTAAATTCCATTGATTGATTATGATTGATTACTGTTTTCTCCTACTTCTAATGAGTTCTTGGAGGGCAGAGGCTTGTCTTTGACTTTTTATGATGTGTTGCCCAAAAAGGTACTATACTACTGTACCTCTCAGTAGGCATCTGATAAAAACTGTTGATCAGAAACAGATTCTAAGCCCGAGAGCCTTGAATAATTTCAAGTGATTCAAAATCAAAGGGTGTGATTAGGATCATGATATATGACACTGAATTTTTTAGGCTGTAATTGAATTTCAATGGAAAAATACCTAAAATGTGACGAGACAGCTAGTTTTAAGCCACAACTTATTAAAGATAAAAAATGCGGCATTCTCATTAAAGAAGAATTAAATTAAAATGTTCAGCATAAATCATGTTTTCTCAGAATCGTGTTTGGCCTTCTGCAGGGGATATATAAAATGTACACAGGGTAAATGGATAAAAAATGTTCAGGCATATCTGTGATAACTGTGTAATATTCATTAAAAATAATTTTTTTTTCAAAATCCATAATGTCATTAGTAATTCAGTGGATCATAGTATTTAAAATCGCATAGCCTATTTGTGGTGGTTTTCTTAAAGAATAATAATACAGAAGAAGTATAGTTGTGAACTGTTAACAGTTCACATAGCATTTCTTTTCCAGCTGCCTGTAATAGAGCCCCTGCCTAATCTATGGCTTCGCTGATCTTGATTTACCAGTTTTCTCGAGGGAATTCCTTGACAAATTGGGAAAAGAAGTGTTATTATTTTATTTTCTTGCTGCTAAATAAATCCTAGCTATGTTGGTAACTTAGTGTTATCTCCGGGGCTCTAAAATGATGTGTTTTCTGGGTCTATGACTAATACTTTTAAAAATTATTTTTTATAAGAGGAGAGTGTGATGGTTTTGTCCACAGTGATGAAAAAGTTAGGAGGAAAAGTGAAAAATTCCATTTTTGCCATTTTGAGTTTCAGGTGCAGATGAGTCATCCAGGTAGAGATGCCTTAAAGCCAGAAGAAGAAATGAGATTATATAGCAAATGAGAGGTCAGGGCTGGAGATGTAGATCGAGTTATCCACCCAAAGGTAGTGTTTAAAACTATGTGAGTGGATGAGTTTCCCAGGAGAAAGAGCAATCAGATATATAAAAAGGCAAGAGCTAGTGAAATAACTTAAAGCTAGCGGCCAGGATTTTTTGAGGGAGAAAAAAGTGCATAACGTTAAAAGTTTTTGAAGATTGGGGGTGACAAATTCCCAAATAACATTATTGGGAGATTATCCAAACTGAAGAACACAGTTGTAGGCTGAAGAGAGGTTAGAGTTAGGAAGACCAATGAGGAGCCTGATTCAGTAGCCTCCTTGGGAGAGATTGTAAGCTCGCTGTGGGGAATGTGTCTGTTTATTGTTGTATTGTACTCTTCCAACTGCTTATTACAGTGCTTTGCACACAGTAAAGGCTCAATAAATATGATTGAATGAATTGTTATATTGTACTCTCCCAAGCCCTTAGTACAGTGCTTCGGACACAGTAGGCGCTCAGTATTTATGGAGGTAAAAGGTATGATCCCTGCCCACAAAATTTGTAATCCACTTGGTGAGAAAAATCCATAACAGATCTGAGAGCCTGTGATATCTCTGCTAAATAAAGCTCTTCTTAAGTCTCATCATCAGAACACAGGTATAGAATAAGATCTTTGTTGTTGTCTTAGGCTTTTGATTCGTGTCCAACCCATAGCGACGCCATGGACGCATCTCTCCCGGAATGCCCCACCTCCATCTGCAATCGTTCTGGTAGTGGATCCATAGAGTTTTCTTTAGACCTACTTAATTTAGTACAGTGACGGTACAGGGTTGCATTCTTAGTAGAACCTTCTGTGCTTTGAAAAAACATACAGGGAGGAAGCTTTGCATTTTTACAGTGAGTCTGTACTAAGTCTTTGCACATTCTGTTGCTGTACATTTCACTTTTAAGAGTTCTTCTGAAGATAAAGAAGGCATTCTTGTTCATAAAACAAAGGGACAGATCATTGAGAGATGGTGAAGTTTCCATCCCTGGAGATTTTTTTTTTTTTCAAAGTAACTGTCCTGGTTCTTAGTTAGTCATCTACTTGCCTGGAGGCAGGGACTGAGTCATTTGACCTCTTGTAGTACCATCCAGCTTTGGATATTATGATTCATACTCAGTAGTCCCCTTCTGTTCCTTACTAATGCCTGTCGGCTCATTGTTAGCAGAAGTAGTATTTCAGAAGTATCAATCAGTGCTATTTATTGAGCGCGTACAGTCTGCCCAAGCTTTATATTAAGCGCTTGGGAGATTGCAGTACGATAGAGTTGGGTAGATATGATTCATGCTGGCTAAGAGCTTAAGTATATTAAAAGGAAATTAGGGATAAGTTCCAACACATTTCCACAGTTTGGCTGTTATCCACATACGTGCATGTATTGATGGAATTCATTGATTCATTCATTCAGTAGTATTCAGTGTTTACTGTGTGCAGAGCACTGTACTGAGCACTTGGGAAAGTACAGTGCAACAATAAACGAACACATTCCCTGCCCAAAGTGCTTTCCTAACTACACATATAATTTTAGGATACTGCAGACGGAGATAAAAGGGAGAAATGTGAACCAGATCCCAATCCAACAATCAAGTCATATTGATTAATGATTATGATATTTGTTAAGCACTTATTGTATGCCAGGCACTGTACTAAATGTTGTGGTAGATGCCAGATAATCTGTTCGGACAAAGTCCCTGTCCCACATTGGGCTCATAGTCTTAATCTCCATTTTACGAATGAGGGAACTGAGGCAGAGTGAAGTTAAGTGACTTGCCCAAGGTCACTCAACAGACAAGTGGCAGAGCTGAGATTAGAACCCAGGCCCTTCTGATTTACAGACCCGTGTTATATCCACTAGACCGCACTGCTTCCTCACAAGGAGCTCAGAGTCTGGAAGGGGAAACAGACAGCGGTATAACAGCAGCAGAGAAGCAGCATGGCTCAGTGGAAAGAGCCTGGGCTTGGGAGTCAGAGGTCATGGGTTCGAATTCCGGCTCTGTCACTTGTCAACTGTGTGACTCTGGGCAAGTCACTTCACTTCTCTGTGCCTCAATTCCCTCATCTGTAAAATGGGGATGAAGACTGTGAGCCCCACGTGGGACAACCTGATGACCCTGTATCTCCTCCGGCACTTAGAACAGTGCTCTGCCCATAGTAAACGCTTAACAAATACCAATATTATTATAATTAAACAAATTACTGATAGGTACATAATTGCTGTGCAGCTTATGGTGCAAGGGTGACACAGAAAGGAGTGGAAGTGGAGAAGAGGAAATGAGTTAGTTGGAGAAGGCATTTAGGAGGAGGTATGATTTTAATAAGGGTTTGAAAGAGGAGTCTGTGAGATATGAAGCTGGAGGGAATCCCAGGCCAGAGGCTGGAAATGGGTGAGGGGCCGGCCGTGAGATAGACAAGATCGAGGTACCGTGAATAGATTGGCACTAGAAGAGCGAAGTGAATGGGTTGGGTTGTAGTTGATCAGAGAGGTTTGGTAGGAGGGGGCAAGGTCATTGAGTAGTTTAAAGCTAATGGCAAGGAGTTTCTCTTTGACCCAAAGGTGGGTGAACAACCTTGGAGGTTCTTGAGAAGTGGGGAAACATGAATGCAGTGGTTTTGTAGAAAAATGTTGGTATTTTTTTTTAAGCGCTTACTATGTGCCGAGCACTGTTCTAAGCGCTGGGGGAGATACAGGGTAATCAGGTCATCCCACGTGAGGCTCACAGTTAATCCCCATTTTACAGATGAGGTAACTGAGGCACAGAGAAGTGAAGTGACTTGCCCACAGTCACACAGCTGACAAGTGGCAGAGCCGGGAGTCGAACCCATGACCTCTGACTCCGAAGCCCAGGCTCTTTCGGGGCAACAGAGTGAATTATTGCCTGAAGTGGGGAGAGACAGGAGGCAGTGAGGTCAGCAAGGAGGCTGATGCAGTAATCCAGATGGGATAGGATAAGTGCGTAGAGGAACACGGTAGTAGTTTGGATGCATGGGAGAGGGTGGATTTTAGCAGTGTTGTGAAGGTTGAACCGACAGGATTTGGTGACAGATTGAATACGTGGGTTGAATGAAAGAGATGAGTTGAGGACAATGCCAAGGTTACAGACTTGTGAGACAGGGAGGGTGATGGTGCTCTCTACAGTGATGGGAAAGTCAAGGGAAGGGAATATGAGGAGATTTGTTTTGTACATGTTAAGTTTGAGGTGTCAGCAGAATATCTACATAGAGATGTCTTGGAAGCAGGAGGAAATTTGAGACTGCAGAGGAGAAAGAACAGGGATGGAGATGTAGATTTGTGAATAATCCACGTAGAAATGGTAGTTGAAGCCATTGAAGTGAGTTCCCCGAGGGAGTGGAGAATAGAAGGGGATAGCTCAGCACCATTGCTTTAAATAGAAGATTCCCATCATCATCAAATGTGTAAACCTCAGTATATACATAACTTTCTGTAGATATCCAAACAAACATCTTTAGACATACAATATTCTTGAGCGTGTACATCCACGATTCAGCTCATGGAGCACAAATGGAGAGTTTGCCCCAGCATACAGAAAGAGAGTGGAGGTAAATTTTCCCAATCCTGAATTTTAAGGCACTGCTCAATTGGTCGATTCATTCTCATTCATTTCCCTGTGAACATAGGCCTCTGGATTCTGAGAAATGTATTTCATTCGTTCTTTCAATCATATTTAAAGTATTATTTTTCCATCTTATTCCCTACTTAGGGTGTTGTCCAACCTGATTATTTTGTATCTGCTCCAGTGCTTATTTCAGTGATTATTATTATTTTTGTCATCACCATCATCATCTCAATGCTGCGTCTAGTAGAGGTCTGAAAATTCTCTCAAACTCATTACTTGTTGAAATGAATTCTAGAATGGTGAAACAGGTAGCAGAGCTTTCAGGCATAGAGCATTTGAACTTCTCTAAGCTTGCAAGGAAATATGGAGCAATTTTTAGTGTATCAGTTCTCTAAATCTGAGTATCGTAATTATAAAATTGTGAGGAAGCAGTGTGTCTCGGTGGAAAGAGCCTGGGCTTCGGAGTCAGAGGTCACGGGTTTGATTCCCGGCTCTGCCATTTGTCAGCTGTGTGACTGTGGGCAAATCACTTAACTTCTCTGTGCCTCAGTTACCTCATCTGTAAAATGGGGATTAATTGTGAGCCTCACGTGGGACAACCTGATTACCCTGTATCTACCCCAGTGCTTAGAACAGTGCTCTGCACAGAGTAAGCACTTAACAAATACCAACATTATTATAAAAGCTGATGAATACTTGCCACATTTAGCCTTATGTGCCACTAATATTGGTTTGAGTTTCATCTGAAAGTGTTTTTAGCCATATGTATTGTAAGCTTGTTGTAAACAGGGAATGTGTCTGTTTATTGTTATATCGTACTCTCTCAAGTGCTTGTACAGTGCTTTGCACACAGTAAGTGCTGAAGAAATACAATTGAATGAATTTCAGCTATGTGCTGTTTGGGCAACATGTGACCCTTTTGGAGATCATATTACATATAATTAAATTTTTTTTAGTGAAAATCCCTTATGATCATATGGGATTTTAAGGTAAGCGTGAGTTGAGGAATTTTTCTATTGCTAATTTTGCAGTGAATTTTCTCTGTTCATTTTATTATGTTTTTATTTAAATTGGAAGAGTTATAGATGATATAATACTGATTTATATAGTTGATATTAAAAGGCTATAATTAACAACTTTGCATGGGAGAAATTTTGGATATTTTTAAAATAACAAATAATTTGCCTTTAAGTATATTTTTCAGTTCTGTCAATTTTCTACCTTTTGTAAAGATGCGATCTCAGACAAAACTAATTTGAATTTCAGATATTAACAGTGAATTAATTTTTTTTAGTCCTCTGAATTCTTCAGAAAAATTGTGCAGTGCAGTATTATGAAAAATAGTCATCCTCATAGTAACAAGATCAAATGATATTTAAGGTTTAATAAAAAATCATTTTCTAATTATGGCACATCATTTTATATTTCTGCCATGACATATATGACATTTTAAATTTTGAGTATAAAATAAAATTTTAAAAGTCCAAAATAGCATTTTAACATTCCTTATCTTGCTTAGAAAAAATAACAACTGTACCTTTGCTGTATTTACAGAAGGGTTTTTGTTGTTCACTTTGTGAAGAGTTCTACATTTTGTAGATATAAATTCCATCAGTGATGAAAAGGTTAAAGTTTTTTTTCTAATCTTTTTATCATCTATGTGCCCTCTTCAAGAGACAGCCAACAGTGCCACCATCAGAACAGTTAGATTTTCTCACAAAGAAACTAATTACAGGAGATTTCTAAACCTGGACATGTACACAAATCAGGTTGTCGAAACTATTGTATCTTTCTTTTTCATTTGTGTATACTTAGAAGGACATTAGGAAAAGATAACATCATCTTGAACCTTTATCTAAAATTTTTCTTGTCAGGCTGCAGGTAGGCCAAGAGAGAGAGAAAGAGAGAGAGAGAGTTTGAATGATCAAAATTAATATCAAGCTATTTTCTAAAACTCACTCTTAATATTGCTTTCCGAATTGATTTGGCTTACATATTCACCTTTCACTGTTGTCTTTCTTTTTTGTACCGCAAAACATGCCATTGCAGGAGAAAGAATACAATTCCCTTCATGCCTCCTCCCGCCCACCCCTCCCCCCAAAACCCCAAAACATTAGGCAAAATATAATCCTCCTATGGTTTATTTCTTAGTTTTAAAAAGGTTGCATTTTGTTTTCATTTTAAATAAAAGTAGTTTATTAAGTGTCCTGAAGAAAATGTTCACTTTCTAAATATAATAGTACTGAACTCTTATGTGTACTTTTATGCTACTCTTACTCCTTTTATATGCTTATGTATAAACTACACAACTCTATTAAGGACATAAATTGGCTTTTTTAAGAGTTGTTTCTATAGTTGCTATGTTTGGAATGTAAAAGTTGAGAGAACTTGTTGAAACCATATGAACCTTTTGTTCCACCATATGCTGGAGTGAATAAGACAAAGAAAAAGGAAAAAAAAATCACATTACACTTTTTAAATTTTATAATAAAAACAACATATAAATGAGGGCTATTTTAGGAATTTTGTGAACAGTTTTTAATTACTCATATTTTAAGTTTGTTTATATTCAAAACATCTTAAAATTTTCATCAACTACAAAGTGTTTATGATTGTGACACATTCAGAATCCATATTAATTCTAGGAAGTATGCCTTATGCACCTATACTTACATAGCATTGTGTATTTGTTTTTAAATGAAAAGAAACCTGATCTCCATCTTTCTGTTGACATCAAACGATCTTCTGATATGCTAATCCAGCTGTGGGGAGAACACATACATGCACAGGGTTTATTTGGATTCATTACAATCTGAGTGAAAATTATACATAAAGAATTGATTTAGACACGTGCTTCAACTGAATGAAAACCGATGTCAAAACAGTCAGGAATTAAAAATAGTCTATTTTCAATATTGAGAATCTTTCATTTATTAGATTCATATTTTCCCCTTTTTATCTTCTTTTTATGAAATCTCATAATGAAGTAAGATCTCAGATCTTTTTTCTTTATTTTTTTCTTCCAATACCTATAGTCACCATTGTTCATTCTTAAAAATTAACTTGGATAAAGTGGTACCTATATTAAAAGAGGAGATGGTTATTTTTAAATCAACAATTCTAATGAGGATTAAATTGCCCTCATTTAAAATATTTCCCTTGTTCTCTGAGCCATGGGCCGACAGAAATCGAATTGCCTTTTCTTTTACATGGGATAGACAGGTGGCGGATCTCTTTGCCATAATTTCCATTCCAGTCTGCCCTCATCTGGCAGCAGTGCTAAACATGGTCAAATCCAGGTGTTTAGCCATCATTTGAGCTATATTTCTGTAGTACTAAATAACTGAGTTGCTGGTATACCATTTGAATATATGAGGTTTCCAGGAAAAACATATATTGCTAAATTTAGCATAAATAACACCAACTGTTCAGTTGATGTGCCAGTTTGAGAGAGGGAGAAACAAACAGTGCACATATATGGATAAACATTTCTGTAAACAATATCTCTTCATTTTTTGAACCTGAAATGCTTATTAATGGGGATAATATACATTTTTATGGTTTTCAAAGAGTGTTTTTATAAATCTAATAAATCTTTTCCTTGGCCGTATGAAGATTGGCAGTGGAAATAACATTTTTTCTATAGCATTTGTTTTTATCATGTGAAGCTCATGACTTGTGACTAAGATTCATTCTGTTGGTAATAGATAACTCTGGGTGGACATTCTTGTAGTAACTTTCCCTATACATCTGCCCTGTATCCCCAGTTGAATGCCTTTAATTCTTAACTCTTGACCATTCTCTGAATCCTTCCCATATCATAGCTACTGCTTCATTAAGTTAAAAGCGAAGTTTAGTCTTAGACCTTTAAGTATTCTTAATCATAATGCCAAATACAAAGTAAGTGGAAGTGTAATATATATATATATGTGTATATTACATTTATATGTCGCAGGAGGTTCTGTATTTGGGAGGGGAAGAAGTTGTGCTACTACGTAAGGCAAAATTCTTGTAAATATTTTAGCAGGTAAAACTCTCTGAAGAGAGGTGTTCTGTAAGCAGTGGGGAGCTAAAAGACTGTAGTCTTTTGTCATTTAAAAATCATTTTTTAGGCATGTCAAAATCTAGCTTTGGAATATTCTCTTCACTTCCCCCTTCCTTGGTTTTGTAGCATTTTAAGAAGCAAAAGAGATTGATTCCTGAAAGGACGGTTTGGAAATATTTTGTTCAGCTCTGCAGTGCATTGGAACATATGCATTCTCGGCGAGTCATGCATCGAGGTAACGTGAAGAGCACGGGCGGGTTCTGAATGTTATCTGGAAAATGAGGCATTAATAGAAAATCTGGTCACAAATAAGTGTAATTTTCAAGAATTAAAGTTTTAATGGGATTATTCATATATTTTTCCAAAAACACCTTTTGGGATTTCCTGATATAAATGGAAAGAAGCTCTGCATGTCCTTTGCAGATTGTTCAGTGTTCCAGATTATTGTATATAAATTTAGAAAAGGAAGACAAAAACAAATGCTGAAGGAGGTAAATAGAAATAGGAGAGAAGAAACATCTAGCAGTCCTCAGTATACCATAAAAAGTGCTTAACTTTTAAACATGTTGAGAAATGGCATCATAATGAACTGTGGAAATGCTGGCGTGTTCTTCATTTTTAGCCAAAAGCTTGGCTTTGGAGAACATACTAGGTATTTTTCTTTTTTCCAAGTGTTTAGGAACACCATAAAGTACCAGGGGCTGGGCAAAACCCTCTGTCTAATATTTGAAATTGTTTTGGGTGTGTGCCCCTTTACTTATCTTTCTCACTGTTGAGCTGTCCAAATCAGCCCATTAGCGTATTTTACCAAAAGTGTTTGATATGGTCTGATTTTCAGGAAATTAGCACACAAACCAGAAATGTTCCTGTTTTTCAGTTCCATGAAAGTAATGATATAGAGGGAGAAAGAAAGAAGATGAATAAAACATTTATTTTCCATATTAGATCTTTAAAAAATATTAGACGTGATCTGCAAATACCAAATGGAAATGCTATTTCAGTAAAGGTTAGCGGTTATTCAGTTTTATAGCTTGAGCAAGTAATCGTAATTATTCTCTTCCACCCAACTGTATGAGTTCTTAAACATCACTTCTGTATAATGTAAAATTAAGTACATGATAATCATCTGTCTGTATGAGTTGGAAGGATTTTTCTTTAAGAAATGCACACTTCCTAAATGTAAAACAAACAAACAAAAAGATCCCACTGGAAAACAGGAACTTTCTGTATCGTTTAATCCTACTTTTTCTTTTACTTTTTTCCAGATATAAAGCCAGCTAATGTGTTTATTACGGCCACCGGTGTAGTGAAACTTGGAGATCTTGGACTTGGTCGTTTTTTTTAGCTCCAAAACCACAGCCGCTCATTCTCTAGGTAAGACAAATAACCCAATACCATGGAAAATATTTTGTTACAATGTAGACTGATCTCTTCTCAAAGATAATGGAAGTGTTTTACTTTAACATGCTAACAAAATCCATGCAGTTTTTAGAAAAGCATTCTCAAGTCAGCTCAGTCTTTTAAATCTAATGGGTAGGCATTTTTATCTCATTCTGTAATTGGAATTTAGTATTTTTCTTGCCTTGATTTCATCTACTCAGGAGGTCTAATATGCCTCTCCTTCAAGCTTCCTCATTTCTCCCTCTACGCAAAATACACATCTCCTTCTGACTTCTTATTTCTCCTTCTCCCCAAGAAGATTGACCAACTTTGGGGAAGCAGTCCTTTCTGCATTTCTGTGAAGGGAGATAATTAACCTCCTCCTCTTCCAGCATTTGCAACATGCTTTAGTACTATAGGGATCCCCAATCTTGTGCTTTTCCGCTACGTCTTCTCCGCATTAGTGATACTGCATTTTAATGCTGGTATTTGGTTATGGTATACTCTCACTCTGCCATAATGTTCCAGCCAGATATGAATCCTCTATATAGGCAATCATAGGTTCGGAGAAAGCACATGCCTGTTATATTTTTATATTATACTCTCCCAAGTGCTTAGTACAGTGCTCTGTATGCAGTAAGTGCTCAGTAAATATCCTTGACTGACTGACTGACATTTCTTTCTCCCTTTACCTCCCCTTCTTCTATGCCTCCCTTACCTCAAGCTCAATGCAAGGACAAGATGCAGCTGCTGTAACTCAAAAGGGCTCTGGAAGGGGACAGTGAGGGGTAAGAGTGAGGATTAGGGATGGACACAAATGGAATTAAATACCCGTTCTCCTTTCCCTTTAGACAGTGAGACTCCAGTGGAACAGGGCCTCTATCTAGTCTGATTACCTGGTGTCGGCCCCAGTCCTCAGCACAGCGCTTGACACAGTGAAGAACACAAGGAAGAACTTAAGAGAAGCAGCATTGCCCAGTAGATCGAGCATGGGCCTGGTAGTGAGAAAGACCTGGGTTCTAATCCCGGCTCTGCCACTGGTCTGCTGTGTGACCTTGGGCAAGTCACTTCACTTCTCTCGGCCTTAGTTGCCTCATCTGTAAAATGAGGACTAAGACCGAGCCTCACGTGGGACATGGATTGGGTCCAACCTGATTAGCTTGTATTCATTCATTCATTCAAGTGCTAGGTACAGTGCTCTGCACATAGTAAGCAGCACTTGGAATGTACAAATTGCTAACAGATAGAGACAGTCCCTGCCCTTTGACGGGCTTACAGTCTAATCGGGGGAGACGGACAGACAAGAACAATAGCAATAAATAGAATCTACCCCAGAGCTTAGTATCTGACACGTGGTAAGCGCTGAACAAATACCAGGACTATTGTTATTATTAACTTAATTGTCACAGATGTCCCTTATCATTATCTGGGGATGGAGTTGTAGGAGTTCAGCTAGGAATGGGGGACAGGAGACAGACAGATGTCGGGTGTGGGGACTAACAACCAAGGGGTTGAGGAAGGGAGCCTAGAATTGGCGAGAAGAGGGAGCTAGAGGCGAGGAACTCACTATGCACAGAAAGATGGGGAGGTGCGTGACTCAGTGGAAAGAGCATGGGCTTTGGAGTCAGAGGTCATGGGTTCGAATTCCCGCTCTGCCACTTGTCAGCTGTGTGACTGTGGGCAAATCACTTAACTTCTCCGTGCCTCAGTTACCTCATCTGTAAAATGGGGATTAAGACTGTGAGCCCCACGTGGGACAACCTGATACCCCTGTGTCTACCCCAGCGCTTAGAAGAGTGCTCTGCACATAGTAAGCGCTTAACAAATACCAACATTATTATTATTATTGCTGCTGCCCCAGATTTGACCGCTGGATCTTGGGAACCCTTTATTGTGCTTTGAATTATATCCGATGGGGAAACTATATTGTTTAACATTCTTGTGCTTAACGCTCCCTTTTCATAAAACCAAGTAGAAGGGTTTACCAGGGAGACTTCTCTGCTTCTCTGCTCGCGTGTGCCCAACATTATTTTACATAGGAAAACCTTACTGTCGGTTGTTGCCTGGGTCTGGCCGGCAGGTGTAACTTCAGGTTGGAGGAGGTTCTTCAGCCCTCCTTTCATTCATTCATTCGTATTTATTGAGTGCATACTGTGTGCGGAGCACTGTACTGAGCCCTTCGGCCAATGTAAGAAGAAGCAGACACATTATCTGCCTACAATCCATTCCCTTGGAGAGCTCATTCGCTCCTGTGGCTTAAACTACCACCTCTATGCGGGTGATACCCAAATCTCCATCTCTATCCACGATCTCTCTCCCTCTCTACAGTCTCACATCTCCTACCTTCAAGACATCTCTACTTGGATGTCCTCCCAGCACCTCAAACTTAACATGTCCAAAACAGAGCTCCTTATCTTCCCACCTCCCTGTTCTCCTTCTGACTTTCCCATCACTTTAGAAAGCACCACCACCCTTTCTGTCTCACAAGCCTGTAACCTTGGTGTTTTCCTTGACACCTTGAATCCAACACTAAATCCTGTTAGTCCCACGTTCACAACATTGCTAAAGCTCACCCTTTCCTCTCCAGCCAAACTGCTACCATATTAATACAGTCATTCGGTCTATCCCATCCTGATTACTGCATCAGCCTCCTTGCTGACCTCCCGGTCTCCTGTCTCTCCCCGCTCCAGTTTATACTTCGCTCTGCTGCCCAGATCATTTATCTACAAAAGTGTTCAGAACTCTGCTCCTCAAAACACTCCAGTGGTTGCCCATCCACCTCTGCATCAAACAAAAGCTCCTCCCCATTGGCGTTAAGTACTCAACCACCTCGCCTCCTTCTACGTCACCTCAATTCTCTCCTACAACCCAGCCGTCACTATTCACTCCTCTAGTGCCAGCCTTCTCACTGTGCCTCAATCTCATCTGTCTCGCCACCAACCCCTATCCCAGGTCATGGCTCTGGCCTGGAATACCTTCCCTTCTCAAATCTGAGAGGCAATCATTCCTCCACCCCCCTCTTCAAAGTCTTATTAAAGGCCCATCTCCTCAAAGAGGCCTTCCCAGACTAAGCTCTACTTTTCCTCATTTCCCACTCCCTTCCGCGCATTGACTTGCTCCCCTTGCTCTTAGCCCCTTCCAGCCCCACAGCAATTAGGTATATATCTGTCATGTTATTCATTTGTATTGATATCTGTCTCCCCTCACCTTTAGACTATAAACTTGTTGTGGGCGGGGAATGTGACTGTTTATTTTTGTACTGTACTCTCCCAAGCACTTAGTACAGTGCTCTACACACAGTAAGTGCTCAATATATATGATTGAATGAACGAGCTTACAGTCTAGAGGACGAGCTTACGGCCCAGCAGGCAACCACATCCCTTGGTACAAAATTGAGAATTTAGGTAAATAGAAGATGTGCCTTTTGAATCTATGAATATTGTCTTAATATTCCTAGTGGGTACTTATTTTATGTGTAATTAAAAAGTAACAGGCAATGAGGAACAAACTGCATCTAAGGTTATGACTGCGCTGACCTTTTAATAACCATGGAAAAAGACCAAAGCAATTTATAAATGCTTATTTATAGTGGAAATATTTGAGACGGCGTTATAAACACCAGGAAGGTGAACAATTTGAAAGGTCAAATATGGTTAATAGAGAACTATTGTTTCCTATATTGAAAAAATTCCAAGGAAAAAAAGGGAATTAAAATGTAGCCTAGGTCTACGTTGGACTTCACGCTTGAGTCTTTGTTCCAACGGGAAGGTAAATTATTTTATTTTGTTAACTTGATAATTCAGCTACTAGGCTTGAAAAGATTCATTTTTAAGGGAGCTTTATACCTAAGGACTGCCTGAATTATTTTATCTGAGTGCCCATTTAATGAAGTCAGAGCGACATCACCAGACCTGTTATTGAGGAGCAGCGTGGTCTAGTGGACCACGTGAAGCAGCGTGGCTCGGTAGAAAGAGCGCGGGCTTGGGAGTAAGAGGTCATGGGTTCTAATCCTGGCTCCACCACTTGTCAGCTGTGTGACTTTGGGCAAGTCACTTAACTTCTCTGGGCCTCAGTTACCTCATCTGTAAAATGGGGATGAAGACCGTGAGCCCCATGAGGGACAACGTGATCACCTTGTATCCCCTCCAGCTCTTAGAACAGAGCTTTGCACATAGTAAGCCCTTAACAAACAAATACCAACATTAGTGGGAAAAGCTCGGATCTGGGAGTAAGAAGATCTGGGTTCTAATTCTGACTCTGCCTCTTGGCTGCTGTGTAACTTTGGTTTCTGCTGCTGCTGTCGTAGAGTGACCTTGTTCAGGGACCGTGGACTACACCCATTTTGTCAGCAGCCTTCTCACAGTGCCTGCCATTGGATACAGGGTGAAGAGAGTGTGGATGACTCAGTGCAAACCATTTCCACTAACGCAACTAAAGAGTCAATCTGACTGGTGCTAGAACACACCATTCCCTGTTACCTATACAAAGCTCTCGCAAATACAAGGGACCTTTCTCACTGTCGCAGTGTTGTGTTTGAAGCAGATTTTATGTATTCATTTATTTATATTGATATCCATCTCCCCTTCTAGACTGTAAACCCATTGTGGACAGGGAATGTGTGTTGATCACTATATTGTATCTTCCCAAAGCCTGTGCACAGTGTTTTGCACACAGTAAGCGCTTAATAAATGCAATTGAATGAAAGAATGAATGAACCATAAAGTATCTCTATATAGTAAGGCTGTAGGAAAATCATGCTAATAGCCATTCCTAAAGTGAGAGTGTAGATTTGGGGTTTCTTTTATCTGGTTTTACCTTAATTTCTACTTCTCCTCTCATGCTTTAAAAATTTGGGTTAAACCCCAAAAACCTGGACTGGGCTTTTCTGGGTGCAGAGACACGTAGGTTGCTTGTTTCATGCTCCTTACCCCCTCTTCCCTTGACTCTGGGCATCCCCTACCCCATGCTATTCCCACTGTTTTTCTCTCTCCCCCTACCATCTCAGCAGCAAAGCTAATAAGAGCAACCACTGTGGGGTTGGGGAAACTGGAGAAATAATAATATTCATGATATTTATTAAGCTCTTACTATGTGCCAGGCATTATACTAAGCACTGGGGTGGTTACGAACAAATCGGGTTGGACACAGTCCTATCCCATTGTGGGGCTCTCAGTCTCCCATGTGGGGCTCACAGTCTCAATCCCCATTTTACAGATGAGGTAACTGAGGTACAGAGAAGTGGAGTGATTTGCTCAAGGCCACACAGCAGACAAGTGGCAGAGCCGGGATTAGAACCCATGATCTTCTGACCCTCAGGCCCTGCTCTATCCATGAGGCCAGGCTACTTCCCTTAAAGAGAGAGGTGCTCCACTGTTGTGGCATGTATGGCCTTCTACTTTTTGCCACCCATCCCTCCACCCAAGCCTTCCATCTAGGAAGAGTCCCAGTCACCCCCATTTTCAAACAAAATCTTGATTGTGTTGTCACCTCTAACTCGGGGAAGCGTCATTAGTGCTGTCTCCTACCTTGCAAATGACCAGGGAATCATTTTTTAAAAAACAAAAATAAACGCCAAATTAAAAAAAAAAATCTGTAAAAGTTAAACTGGAGGAAACCCCCAATTTACAAAACCTAAATTAAATTTTCAAATTGCTTTTTTAAACCAGGTTTCTATGGGTGTAAATTGACTTAACCAGAAAGAAAACCTTTTGATTGGGGAAGCCCAAATTTTTGAAGTTCTGGTATTCCTGTCTATTCAGCTACAACTTAAAATGCAAGCCAAGGGGAAACTAATCCTATAAAAGGAAATCATAGACTACCCAATTCCCTCTCATCATACTTCCATGTGCCATGGAAACAATATTCAGTTCTGGGCCAAAAGCCAAAACCCAAGGAGAACAATTTCTGGCCTACATCCTATGCCTCTTTATCTCATTAATTGTCTGATACAACTGAATGGGCCAAGTATCGAAATCAGTCAACAAAATGTCCAACAAGACAGAAGATACTGTGTAGACAAATGACTATTTATGCATTAAGATATATTATAGCTACTAAGATGTCAAATAATTTCCTAATAATAATTTAAGCGAGAATCAGCATGGCTCAGTGGAAAGATCATGGACTTGGGAGTCAGACATCATGGGTTCTAATCTTGACTCTGCCACTTGCCTGCTGTGTGACTTTGGGCAAGTCACTTAACTTCTCTGTGCCCCAGTTACCTCATCTGTAAAATGGGAATTAAGACTGTGAGCCCCACGTGGGACAACGTGATAACTTTGTATCTATCCCAGCACTTAGAACATTGCTTGGTACATAGTAAGCGCATAACAAATACCATCATCATTATGATTATTATTCTACCCCTTGTAGACTGCGAGCCCGTTGTTGGGTAGGAATTGTCTCTGTTGCCAAATTGTACTTTCCAAGCGCTTAGTACAGTGCTCTGCCAACAGTAAGCACTCAATAAATACAATTGAATGAATGAATGAATGAAAATGTTTAGAGTCCCTTGTGGATCAGCCCCATGTGTTTGAATTGTGTAGTATCTACCTCAGTTCCTTAGCACAGGACTCAACATACAGACAGTTCTTAATAAATTGTAAACATCATAATATTCAACAAATTATCCCAGATTATGTTCTCGTGAATTGCCCCTCTAAAACAGGGAGCCTCCTGTGGGACAGAGACCATGTCCTATCTCATCACGGCATATCTATCCCAACATTTAGCACAGTGCTTGGCACATAGCCAGTGCTTAATAAATACCGTTATTATTATAAAAGGGATACGTAGCCTACAAATTCTTTTGGAGGAAAAAAATCACATATGATAAGTAGTTTATAGGTAAAATGTCACAGATTAACAAAATCATTTAGCATACAAATTCTACAAAGTTGTTAAGTAGTTATTAAAGCATATAACAGATTTTATCAGTAGGATCTCGTCAGTATGTGCCCTGAAGCTGGCCAGATCTAATCGGGCTACAATGAAGTCAGCCAGCATACCTTTCTCTCCTAGGGGACCTCTCTTTGTTTCTGTACGTCTTGGGGTTTTACTCCAAAATTAACTAGCCATTGCCATAAAGCTATATTCTGAATTAAGCATGCATTTTTTAACAAAGTGTGCCTCATAGCATTCCCGATTTGGAATCCTGAAAAATTATTACATACATTTTTGTTAATATCACATTTCTAAATTCTCAGAAATTTAGAAATACGTTAGACAAAATTTGGTTTTGTAAATATATATGCATATACATACACATATGTATGTGTATTTATAGAGAGCCATCATTTTTATTCATTCATATATTCATTAGCATTTGTTGAGTGTCTTCATGACACCTTCCCTATAATCAAAAGGGGAGAGAAGCAGATTCAGAATGTGTACAGCAGGAACTGGAGAAACACATTAACAAAACTGGAAAGAAAAAATAAGTGAATGCAGTGATTAAGATTATACATATAGAAGCAGCTAAATGGGATGAACTAAGCAGGGCAGTGGGAAGGAAGTAGTTGGGAAGCAAGTGGCTCTTTAGGAGGGTTTGGAAAGGGAGATTTGATGGATTTGAAGTGGGGAGGGAGTTTGATATTTACTTGTTTTGATGTCTGTCTCCCCTCTTCTAGACTGTGAGCCCATTGTTGGGTAGGGATTGTCTCTGTTGCTTAATTGTAATTTCCTAGCACCTAGTACAGTGCTCTGCACACAGTAAGCACTCAATAAATACAGCTGAATGAATGAATGAGTCCCACTTGGGAGTAACAGTGTCAGAAAAAGGGGAGCCAGGAACGAGGTACAATTAATGTTGGTATTTGTTAAGTGCTTACTATGTGCCGAGCACTGTTCTAAGCACTAGGGTAGATACAGGGTGATCAGGTTGTCCCACGTGAGGCTCACAGTCATAATCCCCATTTTACAGATGAGGTAATTGAGGCACCGAGAAGTGAAGTGAGTTGCCCAAAGTCACACAGCTAACGTGGCGGAACTGGGATTAGAACCCATGACCTCTGACTCCAAGTTTATGCTCTTTCCACTGAGCCACACTGGTTCTCTAGGTTAGTTTGGGAGGAGCAAAGAGTATAGCAGCTGGGGAAGAGAATACAGCTTGTGGAGCGTTTTGAAACCAATTGTCACAAGCTTCTGTGTGATGTAGAAAGAATGGGAAGTGACTGAATGTTTTTCAAAAGTGGAATACTAGGTTCTCAACAGCATTTTATGAGGATGATCCAGATGGCTGACTGCAATAGGCAGAAGTGGGGAGGCGACCCAAAAAGAGCAGTAAGGGTAAGGGAAGAGGAGGGGAACAAGTACTTAAAGGCGTGAGACAGAGATAGGGATCATGGCACAAGTAGAGGGGCTAGATTTCAGGAGCAGGAGCCTAAGTTTATGACCCAGGATGTTGTTGGAAATCCAGGCACTAATAATAATAATAATGGTACTTTTGAAGTGCTTACTGTGTACCAAGCAATATTCTGAGCTGACTTAGGTACAAGTTAATCAAGTTGGACACAGTCCCTGTTCCACATGTGGCTCACACTCTTAATAAGGATGAAGATGAAGGGTGAAGTGACCAGCCCCCATGTGCCTTACTGAAGGCACATCTCCTCCAAGAAGCCTTCCCTGACTAAGCCCTCTTCTCTTCTCCCACTCCCTTCTGCCCCGCTCTTACTTGGTCTTTCATTCATCCTCCCTCCCATCCCCACAGCACAAAGGTATATATCTGTATATATCTTATACATTTATCCTTTTTTTTATATTAATGTCCATCTCCCCTCTATACCGTCTTGTGGGCAGGAATATATCTCTTGTTATAGTGTATTCTCCCAAGTGCTTAGTACAGTGCTCTGCACACAGTAAGTGCTCAATAAATACGATTGAATAAGTGAAAGATCAGGGAAGGAGGGGGACTGGACTGGGCTATCTGACCGGCAGAAGGCATTCTGAACTCATTAGGCTGTCTTCGGCCATATCATATCCACCTTCAAGTTGAAATCATAAATAGCACAGTGTCTGGTAGTAGTAAGGTCCAGATGTGCCCATTTGAAGTATTGCTGAAATGGGATGGCCCCACAGATGAGCAGAGTTGAGAAGTGTGTGGAAGCAGGCTCCTTGTGGTTTAGCAGGTACATCGGTGTGTATGTTGAGAAGCAACGTGGCTTAGTGGAAAGAGCACGGGCTTGGGAGTCAGAGGTCGTGGGTTGTAATCCCAGCTCTGCCACTTGTCAGCTGTGTGACTTTGGGCAAGTCACTTAACTTCTCTGGGCCTCAGTTGCCTCTTCTGTAAAACGGGGATCAAGACTGTGAGCCCCAAGTGGGACAACCTAATAACCTTGCATGTATCCCAGTGCTTAGAACAAGTGCTTGGCACATAGTAAGCACTTAACAAATACAAACATTATTATTATTATGTCAATGTCATTTGCTTTTATACAGATAAAGGTCTTTTCTCATTCTGTGTCCTTTTGGGTCCTTCCATCTTATGTCGCTTGTTTAGTCAGTTTTGGGGTTTGGGGAGACAGGCATTTTCCAGGAAGCCCCTTCATTGGTTACCCATTACCCATCAAGCCAAAAAACTCCTGACCATTGGTTTGAAGACTCTCCCATCAGCTCTCGCCCTTTTATCAACTCTCTACTTTCCCCACACCCCTGTTATTAGTTTTCATTCTTCCTAAACTCATTTTGTTCTCAGTTCTCCTGCTTCTGAATCTTTGCTTTTGTCCTGCCTGCAGTTAATCAGTCAGTGGTATTTATTGAGCACTTAGTACATGCAGAGCTCTGTACTAAGTGCTTGGGAAAGTACAATGCAATAGAGTTTGTGGACACGCTTACAGTCTACAGGAGGAGACAGCATTAGAAGAAATTACAGATAGGGAAAGTAGTAGAGTACAAGGATAAGTGCATAAATACTGTGGTATCGGGGTTCATTCATTCAGTCACTTGTATTTATTGAGCACTTATTGTGTGTAGAGATTGTACAACTGGGAGAGTACAATATAAGGAGAGTATAATATAACAGCACTTAGTGCTTCGCATGTGTAAGTGCTTAACGAATACCATAATTATTATAACAATAAACAGACACATTCCCTGCCCACAAAGAGCTTACAGTCTATAGTATCCAAGTATTTAAGGGGTATTCAGCCAAGTTTATAGGTGCCTCAGAGCAGAGGGCAGATAGAGGAAATGATGGCTTAGTCAGGGAAAGCCTGCCATTCACCTTCCTTTCAAATCAATCTTACCACTGTTCTCTTTATCTTGAAAGCCCAGGTGAAACCCAAGTCAGAGTCATTTCACTGAGCATCTATGCACTCAGCTCCTCAAAAGACATATATCTATATCTATAGATAGATAGATATAGATATAGGGTTATATAACCCTAACCCTATATATATAACCCTAACAGAGATGATAGATAGATAGATAGATAGATAGATAGATAGATAGATAGATAGATAGATAGATAGATAGATAAAGATAGATAGATCTGTTTACATACTCAACTATTCAAGCACTTAGTCAATCACATTTCCCCATTTCCAGTCCCTTTTTCGACCTATATTTAAATTATTTTGTCTCTCTATCCCCATTGGATAGTAAACTCCTTGAGGGCAGTGATTATCTTTATCTCCACTGTGCTCTCCCATGGGTTTACTACAGGACTGCCCGAAACAGATGATCAGGATGATTGATTTTTCATTATACTGTGGTTTAGTTAGCTGTTTCCCATTTTATGAACTACTGAAAGGGGGAGAGAATATAGGATGGCATTATTACACTTCTCTTTCATCTGTTATATTGTACTCTTCCAAGGGCTTAGTAGAGTGCTCAACACACAGTAAGTGCTCAATAAATACAGTCGATTGATTCAGGATTTGTTCATCTGTGGACATAACTTCATGTTATCATAAAAACAATAGTCAGAAAACATTTTTAGAGAAGGTTTTGGGAGTCAACTCTTTTAGGAGGACTCTCCCCAAACTAGTTAACTTTCAGGCTACTGTGAGGTAGTTTCAGGAGAAAGATGAAAAGGAGAGTTCAAAGGGCAAATAAGTCATTCCTTTTGGGAAGAAAAAAATTAAGAAAAGGAATAACTATTTTAATATTATTTTTTAAACACATTCAAAACCCTCCCTCTTCCTTTTTAAATAGAAGCTCAAGCTCTGGATCTTACCAAACAATTGGATATTGAGCTAACAAGAGATAAAAGAATTAAAGTGTTGAACTCTGAGAGAGAACAAACCTAAGCTCTCTGAAATTGGTTGGACTCTAGAAAATAATTGATGAGAAGAGATATTTTCTATTTTTAAAAATCCAATTGACTAAGACTTTTAGACTTCAAGAGGAAGTAATTAACTATCAGAAATCTTAGCTTGAAAACATCAACACTGTCTTATATTCATAACAAGGCATTTCTTAATGTGGAAATTATCATTATCATAATGAGAATGTACTATGTTCCTTGTTTAAGTTGTAAAAAAAAATCTCCAGCCCGGCTTTTATAATTCTTTAAGTCCTGTGAATCTTTAAGATAGTGTTTTACAGGAAACAAGAAATGATATTATTCATCATATTGTTATCCATTTCTTTTCTAGCTAGCGAAAAAGGGGTCTCATCGAACACTTTCTCAAAGAAAATTCCAGTTTTCACGAAAACGTTTCTGTATTTGTATTTCATCTAAAATAATCAAAGCAAAAGAGATCGCTACCTCCACACAGAAATATACAAAGAAAATCAAAATAGGATTTGAATTGACAATAATAAGAGGAAATATTTATATATTCAATTTCAGGAAGTGTTCGGAATCCAGCTGGTTGTACTAACTAGGTTACATGAATTCAAAAGTATAGGTGCTTTGGAATTTCTTTCTCTATTTTACAGTACCTATAAAATCAAGATTTTAAACAAATTTATGTTTGAAATCTTTCACACAGACTGACTTTTTTGTTACATGGCAAATTGTTTGGAGGCTCCCACTGCTTTTCTACAGCATTATAGTTCATATTACTTGTTTAGTATTAATCTATTTATTGACTAGATTATCCTTTGAATAGTATGAATCCAAATATCACCACAAAGACTATAATGTGTGGTTCATCTCACTGGTTTTCTAAATTTATTTTCTAATTGACATGTTTGTGTTCACCTTTTGCCTTTCCCCTGCTACCCCTAGATTTGTAATTGCTCACTATCTCATCTTTATCATGGTGTTTTATGGTTTTTGGAAAGAAATCTGGGTGCATGTATTGCATTTCTGCTTCAAATACTGGACTTCTCTTTCCCTATGTGAACAACTGAGGAGATGTCAAGATGTATGGTACGAGTTAAATAAAAAAAGTGATTATTTGGTCATCATTCATTCATTCAATCAATTATATTTATTGAGTGCTAACTCTGAGCAGAGCACTGTACTAAGTGCTTGGGAAAGTACAATACAACAATAAACAGTGACAGTCCCTGCCCTAACGAGTTCACAGTCTAGAGTCTGTTTATTAGAACGGTGCTCAGCACTTAGAACAGTGCTTGGCACATAGTAAGCGCTTAAATACCAGCATTATTATTTATCCAGCACATTACCTAGAACCACAAACTCTTTATCCAGCACCTTGCCTAAAATCCTAGAACAAGAGAACTGGAAAGGCCTTTTAGAAAGTACCAAGCCTAGCTCCCTCCCTGCAGATGAGAACAGTTAAACCAGCTATTGCAGATTTATATCTTTGTTTTCCTTTAATATCATGAATAATGGAAATTCTACACTCAAACTAGGCTCTGCGCACAGAAAGGCCTCAATAAGTTTGACTGATTGAGAATTTAAAGTTTGAGAAGTGCTTCCTTCCGTCCTAATGAAGTCTCTTTTACTTAAATTCATTCGGCATGTATGTGGACAACAATCCTGTTATTGCTTATTCTCTTGTATTGTACTTTCCGAAGTGCTTAGAACAGGGCTCAGCACATAGTAAGCGCTCAATAAATGCTATTGAATGAATAGTAAGCGCTCAATAAATACCAATGATTGAAGACTAGTTATTAAATCATCCAGTGGAATTCTCTTCTGTGAACTAAACAATCCCAGGTGCTTTTAATCTTTGTCATATAATTTCTATCCCATCTTTTTAAAAGAGTGGTGACTAACAACAGACAACAGTAAGGACTGTTATGAAGGTCTGACCTATGCAGAGTAAAGCAGAAATATTACTTCTTAGCAGTTGAATGCAATGATCCTGTTTATTTACTGTTTTGGCTTCCTTAATGATGGCTCCCTTGCTTATCTGCAATTTCCAATGTTTCCTACACATTACCTTATTCCATGAAACTTTAAAAGGAGAAGGGAGGCCTGGATGGAACTAGATGCTATGCCTGAAACTTTTGATGTGGGTAAATTAGATCGTGGTGCTTTTATTTCACTGCATGCACTTTGTAGCGTAGATAATATTTCAGGGCTCAGGAAATAATTTCTCAAAAGGAATTAAAAAGCTCAAAGTCACACTCCTGATTTTGTGTGGTTTTCAAGGTATGTTTAGAAGCATGACTGGTTTCTCAAGAAAAAAACTGGAAAAAGGATTGAAAGCATCAATTTATGTGATATTTTACTTACCCCATGAAGGGTGTTTGAATATACTACAGATGAATAAAGACTGAGAACCAAAATTTGCTTTTCAGTTAGCCTATGTGGCTCTCAATTAAATCTCTGGATGCTGGGCCTTTACCTTTAGGCTGAATTGGACCCATTGATGTTTGCCAGTGGCTGAATATTTGAAATCAGTTGGGAAAATAATTATCCATTCTTCAAAAATTGTTTAAAGTATCTTTTTCCTTCAAAGCTGGAAAAGACAATGATTGTCTTTACGAAAGCATCGGATACAGTAATACAATTGGATTTTACTTAGGAACTTTTTGTGGTTGTGATATTGCTAGCAGGGTAATAGCATAAGGTTGGGCACTATTTAAAAACAGACATTGGAAATCTCACACTGAATTCTCATGAGTGTACAATCCATAGTTACCACATTGTTTCCAAGTGTGATAGCCTAAGAATTCAATGTGGAAAATTATTGTTCTTGAACCGGATATTAAACTGCTTCATTTTCTGCACAAGTACCACCTGCAGTTCCATGCTTGTTTCTTCCACACCTTACGCTAGCACCTTTCTCTTGTTCCTTAGATATTTCTTCAGCTTATACCTCTTCAGAGTTCAAGATGGCTTCTGGCCTCAAAAAACAGCATATTTGTATTACCGGCACTGTCGCTAGCTAGCCCCTGCTGTGCATGGATCATCACCTTTGATATATCTCTGCCTCTCTATAATTCTTTAGCCTTAAATGATTTTGCATTGTGTTTTCAACCACAGGAGCGACTCATTCAACTAATTTTTGGCTCCATATGCGTATTGTTCAACATAGGAATTTCAAATCCTCGAAAGAACTGCTGCAAAAGTTCAGTAGCGCTTATTTGAAACAAATCTAACACCCCTTTTGCAAACGGATGAATTTGAAATGTATTTGCCGCTTCTCTTCCGGCCTCTCTTTCCTACCTTTCCGTGCACTCTCACCTCTCCATCTTCTCCTGAGTTAGGTGTTTTTTTAAATCTGTATTTTATCGATTTTTTTAAAGCCCTCTGCTTGAATCCATTGTCATTCTCAGCCTTTAACTCTGTTTTGTGGATCTGCGTCCTTGTCTGTCCTCCATGGATCTATCCGTATTTCTCGTTATTTCGGTACTTATCACAGTCTCATCCCTTCAGTGCCTCTATCTTTTTGTGTCTTAATCAATCATATTTATTGAGTGCCTACTATGTGTAGAGCACTGTACTAAGTACTTAGGAGAGTACAATACAACATAATTAGCATAATCTCACTGCTGTCTCTGCATCTGCTTTTTTTATCTCTGTCTATGTAGTATCTCTCTGCTTCTACTTTATCCACCTATTTCTCCTGTCACTCTCTTCCTCTCTTCCTTTGCCCATGTCATTTTTTAAATGGTATTTGTTAAGTGCTATGTGCCAGGCACTGTACTAAGAGCTGGGGTAGAGATGAGGTAGCCAGATTGGACACAGTCCAAGTCCCACATGGGGATCACAGTCTTAATACCCATTTTACAGATGAGGGAACTGAGGTATAGCACACCAGACAAGTGGCGCACCGGGATTAGAACCCAGGTCCTTGTGATTCCCTAAACAACACTGCTTATCACTGCTTCTCTTTATTAGGTTCCTGATGATCCGAATTTCTTTCTCTCTAATTACTCTCTCTGAATATTTATCCTTTCTGTCTCAGTTGCTCTCTCTTTTTTTTTAGTCACAGTTTTTTGGGGGTTTCCGTCCCTATGTAGTTTTTACACTGTGTTCTCTGGGTGGGCTCTATCAGTGTGTGTGCACCACTCATCTCCTCCAAAATCCAGATTCTTTCCATTTTTCCTTCTGCTCCCTTGTGTTTTATTTTCTTATCGCAGGCAGCCTTACCTCTATCCTTTTGTGATCGCTCCTCTTAGAAGCAGCGTGGCACAGTGGAAAGAGCACGGGCTTTGGAGTCAGGGCTCATGAGTTCGAATCCCAGCTCTGCCACTTGTCAGCTGTGTGACTGTGGGCAAGTCACTTAACTTCTCTGGGCCTCAGTTCCCTCATCTGTAAAATGGGGATTAAGCCTGTGAGCCCCACGTGGGACAACCTGATTCCCCTGTGTCTACCTCAGCGCTTAGAACAGTGCTCTGCACATAGTAAGCGCTTAACAAATACTAACATTATTATCTTTGTATTTTCCTGCCTCTACTTCCTGGACTTGGAATCCTTATTGTTGGAAACTTAGCTCTTCCATCTTACACATTCACAATACTTGGAATGTTTATGAAAGGAGGGAGCCTTCTGGTGATTGTGGAGAATTTTCATGACATTCAGCCTAGCGATACTCTACTGAATTTGGTATCCCGACAATGCCCCTTGTCAGCTGTGTGACTGTGGGCAAGTCACTTCACTTCTCTGTGCCTCAGTTCCCTCATCTGTAAAATGGGGATGAAGACTGTGAGCCTCATGTGGGACAACCTCATTCCCCTGTATCTACCCCAGTGCTTAGAACAGTGCTCTGCACATAGTAAGCGCTTAACAAATACCAACATTATTATTATTATTATTTCATCGAATAATGTTATCTATTGCCGCGCATTAAATCGAGCACTTCGACTTCTCTGTTACTACACTTAAGACCTTGATTGGAAAGCAGAGTCAATATTTGTCCCCTTTTCCCTGGTGTTTTATCTCCCTACAAATAGATATCTCTGAGATAACACTTGCTTTAGGAGACTTGTGCAATGAGCATCGTTCTCTGAGATGCATATGAATTTGCACTTTCTGTTTTAGGGAGCTCTGACTCAACCAACCTGAAATCACATTCTTTGTTGTTGTGGTTGATTTGTTTTAAAATAAAACAGTCTATAAAGAAAGTTCCATCGTGGTACAGAGATGTGTAAATGTGTATGACATACAAGAACCTGGAAGGAATCCTTTTAGAATAAATAACTGGGGTTTTTACTTATATATTTTCATAGATCACCACTTTCCCCATCTTCAAAGCCTTTTTAAAATCACATCTCCTCTAAGAGGCCTTCCCAAACTAAGCCCTCATTTCCTTTACTCCCTATCCCTTCTCTATTGCCCTTGGATTTAATAATAATAATAATAATAATAATGGTATTTATTAAGCGCTTACTGTGTGCCAAGCACTGTTCTAAGTGCTGCCCACCCTCAGCTCCATAGCACTTGTGTACATACTATAATTTACTTCATGTCTGTCCCCCCTTTAGCCTCTAAGCTCCATTGGGCAGGGAACATGCATATCAACTGTATTACACTGTTCTCGCCCAAGTGCTTAATAATAATAATAATAATGTTGGTATTTGTTAAGCGCTTACTATGTGCCAAGCACTGCTCTAAGCACTGGGGTAGATACAAGGTAATCAGGTTGTCCCACGCTGTCCCACGTGGGGCTCACAGTCTCAATCCCCATTTTACAGATGAGGTAACTGAGACATAGAGAAATTAAATGACTTGCCCAAAGTCACACAGCTGACGAGCATCAGAGCTAGGATTAGAACCCATGACCTCTGACTCCCAAGCCTGTGCTCTTTTCACTAAGCCACGCTGCTTCTCTACTAGAGTACTCTGTACACAGTTAAGTGCTCAATAAATATAATTCATTGATTGATTATTTCTTCTCCTTAATAATAATTGTGACATTTGTTAAGTGTTAGTGCTTACTGTGTGCCAAACACTGTAGTAAGCACTGAGGTAGATACATGATAATCATGTCCCACTTGGTATGCATAATAACTTGTGTGCCAAACACTGTCCTAAATCGATTAAACCCTGGGGTGGATTGAAGATGATTAGGCTGGGCACAGTCCCTCTCCCACATGAGGTTCAGAGTCCAAGGTGGAGGGAACACAGATATTTAATCTCCCATTTTGCAGATGAGGAGATTGAGGCACTGAGAAGTTAAGTGATTATCCCCAAAATCGCACTTTAGCAATTGGCCTACCGAGGTTTAAACAAGAGTAAATGGGTTTAAATTGCAGCAGTAGGGAGATTGGTTGGACATGATAATTTTTTTTCATTAAGTGTTAAAATACAGGCATAGGCAACTGAAGTAGATTGCAGATTCTTAATCAATTGTATTAAGTGCTTACTTTGTTCAGGGCACTGTACTAAGCACTTGAGAGAGTACAACGTAATATATCAGAAACATTCTTTGCCCACAGTGAGTTTACAGTCTAGAGGGGGGGATAGACATTAATATAAATATATAAATGATGAATATGTACGTAAATACTGTGGGGCTTGGGGCGGGGGCATGGTGAATAAAAGGAGCAAGTCAGGGCGATGCAGAAGGGAGTGGGAAAAGAAGAATCAGAGCATAGTCAGGGAAGGCCTCTTGGAAATGTGCTTTCAGTAAGACTTTGAAGGTGGGGAGACTAATTGTCGGATATGAAGTGGGAGGGAGTACCAGGCCAGAGACAGGATGTGGGCGAGAGGTCGGTGGTGAGATAGATGAGATCGAGGTACCGTGAGTAGGTTGGTATTAGAGTCTCCATCCGTGAAGATTTGTGAACAGAAATCCATTCATCCTTTAAGTTTATTCTTGTACCAATCTAAAGTTGAGGCATTTATTGCCATTGTTCTTGTCTGCCTGTCTCCCCCGATTAGACTGTAAGCCCGTCAAAGGGCAGGGACTGTCTCTATCTGTTGCCGATTTGTACATTCCAAGCACTTAGTACAGTGCTCTGCACATAGTAAGCGCTCAATAAATACTATTGAATGAATGAATTTGGTGACCAGTTTCTTCCATCTCTCTGATTTTGTCATGCAAAAGTTCAGTGAGATATTTTTATTTACTTTTACAGTAGACATTGCCAAAGTGCAATCAAAGCTCAGAAATATTCAATTGAAACTTTTAGAAATGAAGTAATGGGGAATGTGTCTGTAATATTGTACTCTCTGAAGCACTTAGTACAGTGCTCTGCACACAGATAAGCGCTCAGTAAGTTTTTCCTTGGGGAACTTTGGCATTTTAGGTGTGAGTTTGAACTAAGAATTCAGAGTAGCAGCTTTAGTAGTTGAGGTTCCCAGTAAGGTATCTGAGATGATTGCTAATGTAGTAAAACCAGTTCATGAAAGAGGGCTATCTGGCCCTCTTTATGAATTGTTTTGTAGAAGAAATACTCTGATTCAAGGGCATAAGGAAAATTTTTCTGAATTCGTCAATTTCTTAAGAGATAATAATAACAATAATAATGGTATTTGTTAAGGGCTTACTTTGTGTCAAGAAGCAAATTAGGTTGGTCACGGTCCCTGTGCCACATGGGGCTTACAGTTTTCATCCCCATTTTACAGATGAAGTAACGGAGGCACGGGGAAGTTAAATGACTTGCCTAAGGCCACACAGCAGATAAGCAGTGGATCCGGGATTAGAACCCAGGTCCTTCCGAATCCCAGGCCTGTGCTGTACCCACTAGGCTATGGGGAACTTTATAGATCAATTGCACTTACATTATTTGTGAACAAAAATATATTTGTTGATCTCTCAGGGCATCAATACTGAAATAAGCAGATCCACGTCAGTTTCAAAATAAACAGGAATGTTTATTGAGTTTCAGCCTACTTGACCCTTAAATTTCCAATCAAGCTTCTACCCTATCTTAAAAAAAAACACCTTTCCTTGACTCCATGGCTTACTCCAGTCTCTTTGAGCGAGTTATCTAGGTGTGCTGTCTCCACTTCCTCCCCTCCAATTCTTTCCTTGACCCCCTGCAATATGGATTCTGCTCCCTTCACTCCACAGAAACTGCCCTCTCAAAGGTCACCAGTGATCTCCTTCCCACCAAATCCAACGGCCTCTATGCCATCCTAATCATCCTCAACCTCTAAGATGCCTCCGATAGTGTTGACCACTCCCTTCTCCTGGAAACATCCAGTCCTGGCTTCAGTGACATTGTCCTCTCCTAGTTCTCCTCCTAGCTTTCTGGGAGCTCATATTCAGTCCCTTTCGTGGGCTCCTCCTCTGCCTCCCAACCTCTGTCTGTGGGAGTTCTCGAGGCTCAGTTCTGCATTCCCGCCTATTCTCCTTTTCCCCCCATCCCTTGGAAAACTCAGTCACAACCACCTCTTTGTGGATGATACCCAAATCTACATCTCCAGCCCTGATATCTCTCCTCTTGAAATTCATATTTCCTCTTGCCTTAAAGACATCTCTACTTGGATGTCCCGCAGACACTTCAAACTAAATATGTCAAAAACAGAACTCCTTATCTTCCCACCCAAACCTTGTCCTCCCACTGACTTTCCCGTCACTGTAGACAGCATCACCACCGCCCCCCCCAGCTCACAAGCCCGTAAACCTGGCGTTATCCTAAACTCATCTCTCTCATTCACCCCAAATATTCAATCTATCACTAAATTTTTTAGTTCAACCTTCACAATATCATTAAAATTGACCGTTCCCTCTCAATCTAAATTGCTACCACATTAAACCAAGCACTTATCCTCTTCTACCTTGATTCAGTCTCTTGCTGCCCTCCCTACCTCGGTCTCTGCCTGCTCCAGTCCATACTTCACTTTGCCGCCCGGATTATTTTTCTACAAAAAATATTCAGTTCACGTTTCCCCACTCCTCAAGAACATCCAGTAGTTGCTCATCCACCTCCGCATCAAAGAGAAACTCCTTTCCGTTGGCTTTAAAGCACTCAATCACCTTACCCCCAACACCTCCCTTACCTTCTTGATTTCCTAGTACTACCCAGCCCTCATGCTTTACTTCTCTAATGCCAACCTGTTAATCAATCAATCATAGTTAATGAGCACTTACTGTGTGCAGAGCACTGTACTAAGTGCCTGTGGGAGTGTCACACAACAATATAACAGACACATTCCCTGCCCACAATGAGCTTACAGTCTAGAGGGAGGGAGATAGACAATATAAATAAATTACAGCTATATACTCAGAGATCTATAAATGAATTACAGATATGTAAATATATTACTGATATTGGTTGTTCATAAAAAGGGTACGAACCCTTCCTGTCTCCTTCCCTTCCTCTTCCCATGACCTCTTAATCCTCTCACTCTCCTCACTCCATCTTCAATGAGTCAGAAGGAGAGAAAGAAGAAAATCCAATGCTCAATTTTCACTCTCGGGCTTTCTTCCTATTGCATCCTCATGAAGGCTCCCGCCATTGATTTCAAGAGGTAAAGCTGATAAATAGGCCATCGGTCATATGCAGATAAAATTCCCCATTTTCTCCCTCTTATAATTCATTCTTTCATTATTACCCTTGCCCTGAATATTGGTAGTTCTTCTCAAGTAATATTCACTGAACTTTGTTTTGAAAACAGAAAACAAGAAGGTGGAAAGTCAGAGCTTTTCGTGTATATGGCATATCTAGGTTAGAGACTTTTTCTGAATGATCCCCCAGCCCAAATGTAAATGTTTTTATATGCCTGCGTTTATGATTTATGTAAATTTTCATTTCTGAAGAATATCGGTTCTGTGCTTGGTGTTGTAGAACAAAGTATATTTAACCCATATAACTATCTATTCCTAGTAAATTATGAATTTATTAGCTATTTATTGCCTAGGGACATTTAGTGTTTAATAAATGAGTGTTCCTACTTTAGTTTGCAAATGTTGCCAATATTTTAGTTCAAAGAAGCTCTGTAAAGTATGAAGTTTATAACTTTTTGTCAAGTCATCAAGCTAATCTTAATGAGGGTAGAGAGATTATTTTTTTTTTGCCTATCTAGATGTTTTTGAGTTTATCTCTGCAGAATTTGCAATACTATTTTTCTCCTGCGTTTTCTCTTGCCGGTCATTGGAGGCTTCAGTTTGTATTGCAGTTACAGTGTTATTCTAAGGCTAAACTCCGTAAAATGCTAGCATTTGTTCTTCTTTTTCCCTATCATCAATCTTTCACACTCCTATCAAACCCCTAATGTATCAGCAGGTTTCCCAGAGCTACTGGTTAAAATTACCTTTGCTTTTGGTAAACTATGAACCTTCAAACCTCAGTGTTTTCAGCTGCCCCCTGTGGATTCTGTGAAGCCTGTTTCTGGCACATTACTCAATGCCAAGTACTTGCTTTATGTCTTAAAGCAACAATAGGTATATATTTATAACCAGTTCCAAGTCCTTTACTCTTAAACCTTTTACTCCTTTCCTTAAATAGAGAGAGTAAATCTGAACGCCACATCTTGTGTCTTATATGTAAAAGAGGCTTACTAGTTTTGAAGGCATTATTTTGTTGAGAAATCTCAAGCATCAATCTTGTTAATCTGTAGCCTATGCCATATGTGAAAGGTATGAGTTCATATAAATCTAGTGAATCCATCATTGTAGGATTGTTTGCATCCTGCATTGCTTTTAAATTGGTAAATTTACATATCTGTTTGGTCCCCTTTATTTATCCCCCCTCCTTGCCATACAACACTTATGTACTTATCTGTAATTTATTTATTTATATTAATGTCTCCCCCTCTAGACCGTAAGCTCAGTGTGAGCAGGGAATATGTCTTTTTATTGTTATATTGTGCTCTCCCAAGCGCTCTGCACACAGTAAGAGCTCAATAAAGATGATCGAATGAATGAATGAATGAGTCAGCTGGTGTTCATAAATAGTATTTGGCAAGAAGGATCATTCAACGCTTGTTCTTTATAGGCAATTCTAAATTAGGTACCTTTTTCATTCCATTTCAGTTTTTCTCTTTTACTGTTGGAGAGACCACCCTGATTCCTTTACCCATTGTTGATCAAAGTGGAACTCTAAAGTACATATATTGTTTATAAACAACTTTTAGTCCAAGACTTGCTTTCCCCACCTTTTTTTAACTCTTTATTTTGATGCTGGAAGCCATAGCTGCCATGTCATCTGAACTGAGAATAGCTCCTTTCCAACGATCTAGTTAGCAGATGACATTCGTGGCTCACACATAAAGATGTTTTTGAAAACTAAAACAAAACGCAACAAACTTTAGCAACTAAGTAAGTGGTAAAATGTGCCACATATTCAAGGATCTCTTTCTCCAAACCAATCACCCCAATATTATTCCAGTGCTGGGATGATATGAAGCTCTAGGTTGTTAATGCAAAAATAATAAGGCATCTCACTTTGAAAATCACGTATATGATTCACATTGATCTGGATTTTTTTTAGACATTTGGAAAGCAACTTGAGTTTGAAGAGCGGCAACTAAAAACAAAAAGCCAAGGATTTAGAATTCAGTCTGTAAAATTATCCAACTTAAATTTGTTCTCTGACATAACAGAATTGGATATAATAGTATCTTTCATTTCTCTAGTGCCTTTGAAAAGCTTAAATCCTTGGAAAGGCCAGTTTTGCCGGTCGTCATTATGTAGATTGAGAAACTAAAGTTTAGAAAGGTTGAGACTTGTCCTAGGTCGCAGAATTAACCAATTCGGGGCTAGTAACTAGAGTCTTCATCACTGTTATCCCAGGGCCAGATCTGTGGATGAGATAAGATCATCTTTTAAATTGTTTGTTTCAAACTGATATATTCTTGTTCTTTTTAAAAATAATCTTATGTTCTCAATGAATATCGTAGATGTACGGATCCCATTTTTTGAAACAGGAAAATTTAAACTCAGGGCTTATTCAATTTCTCTATTTGCTTATTCTAATTTTTTTTTTTTTTTTGGTTTTGAGGGGTTTTTTTGGTATTTGATATGTGCTTACTATGTGCCAGGCACTGTACTGAGGGCTGGGGTAGATACAAGCTAATCAGATTGGACATAGTCCATGTTCCATATGGGGCTCACAGTCTTCAGTGGGGCTTCCAGTAGAGTTATCAAATGAAGCACCATGAAATATGGAGAAGAAAACATACAATTTGTTTGGATTGCTCACGGTGAACTATGAAATTGAGGTGGTCTCAATCGATTGATGTGAAAATTTAAAAACCGAGTTATTTGGGAGTTTCTTCTTTATGACCTCTTTTAGAGGTACTGAGAGGTCTGCAAGTTTTTATGTACTTTCACAATGTATCTGCTCCTCCATTTTTTAACATTCAGTGTTTTGCTTTTTGTTTTTTTTTTTGTTTTTTTTTTTACAGTGGGTACACCTTATTACATGTCTCCAGAGAGGATACATGAAAATGGATACAACTTCAAGTCTGACATCTGGTCTCTCGGCTGTCTACTCTATGAGGTAACATTGATAAATCCAGTAAGCCTGAATCATGTGTTCATACTTTATGCAGTGCCTAGGTATCTGCCTAAAGGTGCACTTGTATATTGTAATTCCTGGCAATATATGGCAGAAGATGAGTATATAATTGTATAAGCAAATATGTCACATTATGAAATTTGAAGCACTGAATTTGTTCATGAATTGAATTTGAATTAGTATAGGAATATCAAAATAACACACATGATTAAAGCTACAAGTATTTGGCATCCAGCCATCGTATTTTTTAAAATTTATATTTTATACATTGTTGCAGCCAACATTTTATCTTAAATCCTTAACACTACATTTCAGCATGTAATGGAAATGATCATTTTCCTGACTACCTTTGAAACATTTTGACTAGATTCAAATGGAAATTTATTGCTTTGGAAAAAAGAACAGCCAAAGTCTAAGGGAAGAACAGAAATGCAGTCAGGAACCAAAATGAACAGAATGTTCCAATCATACTGTTCTGTGAACAAGATTCATTTGTTTTCAGTTTCCTGAAATACAGATTTGATATTAAATGAACAGACTGTACTGCTGCTTGGAAACAATTGTTTTGTTCCAATTATAGTGGTGTTACTGAACTTTGATGTTGCTAAAAAAAAAAAAATTGGTGTGCTTTCTCTTTTGGTCTTTTATGTAAATTATCTAACCAGCATAAGACATTGAAGGTTTTTAAATATCCAGGTGGTGTATGTGATAGAAAAAGTTAAAAGGAAAGTAGCAGTGTATTCAGGGAATGCAGCACAAGTTGAAAAATTAATTCATATAAAATGAAGTTCTTCAAATTCTATTTTACAATAAAAATACATTACCTGGGGGGAAATTAAACTCCGAGTAACCTCTGAGTCAACTTTGAGATGAAGTTCATTTTAAATTTTAACCTACTTGCTAAGTGACATACATAAAATCAGTTTGGTATTTTAGGGTATTCATAATGACAAAATCTAAAAGCCACCCCATGGAAGTTGATTTAAATTTTATATTTTCAGGAATTTCATTTCTGGTTCTAATGTGCAGACGGACTGCAGCGTAATAATGAGATCATCTGATTTGATGAGCCTACAAACACTTGGAATTTATTTTTATTACTGTAGTTTGAATTTCAAGGAAAAACCTCCACCAATTTTTCTTAATCAGTAAATAATTCCTATGTCTTCTATCAAATTATGATTATATAATATTTTCATAGAGTATTCCACATATTTAGGAACTTGAAAAGGTTTTCAAGTTTATTTTTGTTGCTGTTGCTAAAATGAATTTTAAAGGACCGCTGTTAGACTCATGTAACTGAAAAATCATTTCAGTATCCCTGAGAGCAGATTCCGTTGTTTTGACGTTCAGACTATTATAGGAGTACAAAATATAAAAATTAATTCAGGAAGCATACCATATGTGAACCATTCCTCAGACAATTGTGTAATTCAGTAATTTTGTGATCATATCAGTATTTGGTAGAACATAACTGAGGCTCGAGTTAGGTAAAATTTAGAGGAAACACAATTAAGAACGTGACTAAAAACAATTTTGCATTTTAGGTGTTAGAGACACTTTTCGGCTATATCCTCACATAGTGCAGAACACAATTTTAGCTGGTCTTTTAAATTTTCTCACAGATTGATTCTCAGTGCAAAGATCAGATTCAAATTTTGATATAGCACTAAAAACACAAAACAAACCAAAAGACACCCCCAAACCCTCTGGAGCTAGAAGTAGTGTCCTGAAAGTTTTGCCAAGCATTTTTTTTTGTTTGTTTATTTGTTTTAAGTATATTCGAGCCTCCAATTCAAAATTGAATAGTCCATCTATATTATTATTTGGCTTTAAAGAATGAACCCATTTTTAGACAACCCAGGGTCTAATGAAGTTACTCATCAAAATAAAATCATACTAAACTTAAGACAGTGGGGTCTTCTTCATCCCTCCATCTCGCCACTGTACTTTGCATTTTTATATCATTTCCTTCCTAAAGTGCTTTTAAAATCAATTTCATTTTTGTTCATTTATTAGTTTCTGGATTTCTGCCAAATAAAAGAAGTCTGGAAGAACTATAGCATCTTTTGTCGAGATGTAACTGACATTTATATTTCACCTCCTCTCTGTTAAACCGAGCTTCAATATGACTTTAATGAATACAGTACCATAATTGAAATTCAAAAAAATCATTGGAGAACGCAGCATCTTCATTTTTAACTATATACCGTTAGTGGTTTACTCATAACAATGTAAAGCCAGGAAACCTTTTTAAAGTATGTTTTAAACTCCAAAAATTAGACTTTCAGATATTCTCGATCGCTTAAAAAAAACTAGCCGTGCAGTTTTAATTGATATGCAACAAAGTAGACTTTACTAATTAAAATCAAGATGCTGTGCTTTTGCTACATGGACCTTTACATGGAAAAGTAGGTTTTACACATTTCCTTTATTGTTCAGCGCAGCAATTGCATCCTTACAGGGTTGTAGGTTGGTGGCTTACAGTTCAAAAAAAAAGAGAGCTGCCACCAGCCCCGAAGACAGACAGTGGGCTTTCGTCCCTCAAACACCCCCAGAATACTAATCAGGAAAGTCAGACCCTGGAGGTCAGGGAGCAAGTCAATCATTCTAGCGATCGTCTCAGTGTGGAGGATCAAATTAGCCTGAAAAATTCAGCTGCTGGGAGGAGAGGGCGAGCAGCTGTCAGGGGCAGCAGCGAGATGCACTAATGAACCAGATGAATAGTGCAAAAGCTTGAAAATAAAAACAGGACAGTTGACATTTTTCATCTGTCAAAGCAGGAGATGCATGAAAATATAGTATTCCTGTTTTAACTCCTTAGGGGACCGGCTTTTTTTTTTTTAACACTATGATGCATTCAGGCAAAAGTACTTTAATGAACTCCTGGTATATGAAAATGAATCTTTGTGCATTTACTTAGGTATTTTCACATAGGGAGAAATCCTGAGGTTGGTTTTGTTCTTGAGAGAGAATTTTTAGCATTCTCTTTTCCGGTAAGTTATGTCATCTTGTAAGACAAAAATTGTGGCTATGAGTAAAACTGGGCTTTGAGAAAATTCTTCTCGAGTGCGATGTTGTATGTGGTTTGTGACATTTAAATTTTTCCCCCCAATTTCGTGCGTCAAAATGAAACAATCATTGCCAGCCATTCTCCCTTTAATGTGGAACCTAAGCAGCAGACCCGTTAAATGAATTGAAAACGAACGAAACCGTATCGCGCACCTCTCACCACCGGTTTCCACCGGTTGCCGTGCGGGCCGAGGCTCCGAAGGAGTTAAAGCTATATCCGGAGGACCATAAGACAGATGAGAGCCATTTTCAGCTTGTCCTGTCCCTGCTGAAGCTCACTGAGTAGCACAGCACGGACCAGCGTGTTTCACACACACTCTGTCTGTCTGGGGAATGTACACATTGTCCTTCCAAAATCAAACTTATTAGCACATGTAGAAAAGGGTGACTGACTTTGGGGCAGTCCATGAAGCATTCAGTGCCGCTGCGGTTCAAAGATTTAGGAGGCTGCGAACACGAGGCGAACATTTTACGTTGAATCTTTAAGTTGGTAATCCCACTTCCCGCTGCACTTGTTTGCACTTTAAATGTCAAGTTAGAGCGTTGTCTTAAAATAAACATTAGGTGCCGTAATGTTATTTTCTAAGTTGTTCATTCCTTAAGCAGAGTCCTCCTGAAAGAGGTTAGTCTTTTTTGGTGGCCCAGTGAAACTGCCTCTATGCCTGGGTAGTTGAGCTTTCTGATTTGTTTAAGGTTTTCACTCTATTCAAGCTATTATTGGTACGTTTTGCCATGCTTGTAGGCATATGCATCTTTCATCCTCGTCTGAGATAAACAAAGGCCTTTTCCTATGATAAATAAATTTACTTTTCAGTTCATGTTTTTTAAACTCAAATTGTTTTCTGGTTTTCATTAAACACTTAGCGATTGCATAGTCTTGATATTAGAATCAATGCCGTAAATAGGATGCAAATCTGTTTTTAAAGTTTTCCTTACGATGGAATAAATGTGAGATTCTCTAGTCTGAGAATCTTCCTTGCACTACCAAAAAATAGATTCACCTATTAGTTTTTAGTGAAATTGAAGGGGTTTTTTTTTTAAAAGCGATGTCTGTACTTTGCAGAATTTGAAATAGATTTTTAGGCCTTTTTTGCTAATTTTCCCGAAAGGAGGTCATCAAAATTTTACATTCCAAAATCACATTTAACGTTCCGTAGAATGTTTCACCATGCTTTTTTTATCTATTTGGGGAACCCATCTTGGAAGTTCTACCTGATGTGTAAGTTTTACTGATCTACTTCACAGATGGCTGCCTTGCAAAGTCCATTCTATGGTGACAAAATGAACTTGTATTCTCTGTGTAAGAAAATAGAACAGTGTGACTACCCACCTCTTCCTTCAGACCACTATTCAGAGGAAGTAAGTCATTTTTCATTTCCCATTTCCTGCTATTCGTTTTGCTTATACTTATGTTTTCTAGGGAAGCAAATGAAGAGTGTGAGTGGCAGAATCACTGCTCTTAATATAGTTTTTATTCTGTTTGGAACTCATCAGTTAATTACTTGACTATCATTGATTTTGTGGTGCATAGCTCAGTTTGCTTTGTTAAATGAGCTAGGTACAGGTATGAGTAAATGACTTGCCAATTTATTATTGCTTAACAAATTGCAAAACTTTTTGGGAAACCTGGGTTCTGTGCTTCATAAAAACTTCTGGATAGTGATCACCCTGTTCACTTTCCCGAAGAGGAATATACTCCATTCTTATTCTCCATTCTTACTGTCTCTGAGATCATTAGGACACTAACAAATAACGAAGAGCAGTTGGAAAATATTGTTGCCTTTTCTTTCATTTCCTCCACTTTCTCTCTTTTTTTACTTCTCCCCGACCGTCTGCACCCCACCCCCAACCCCAAACTTGTTCTTGTTCGATTCATTCTCCACCAGACTTAAGCCAGATCTTCCCACCTGCGGACACATTTCTTCTGTGAATTGTTGAAATGATAGTGTAGGATGGGGTAACTGTCTATTGGAATAGAATTGAATAGTGCAGTGGTTTTTTTTTTCATATCAAGAAATATCACAGCCCGCATTTTGGTGACCAGTTAAAATAGACTCATGAAGGTCTCTCCCAGCATCTGCTTTTATGATAAACAAAGGAGACGGACAGTATGATACAAGTCACCATGATTACCAGTATCCAAAAAGAGACATACAGAGTGGGAACACTTCTGATCGGTCAGGTGTGAGTTGTGTATGCCCAGCTCTATTCTGTAAGGGGCTTCCCCACCTTATGCTTAGCAAAAGCCAAGACTTCTCACTTTCTTGAGCAACATATTATTTCCATTAAAAGGAAAGCAATAAAAGATGGCTCTTTGTATGCTCAAAACTCCCATAGTGTACGTTTACTGAGGTCAATCTTGCCACACTTTCCATTTTTCAGGAAATGGGGTCAAGGAAAAGAGGAATCAGAGAAGGAAGAATAAGGGAGATGACATCAGTCACTAAGAAAGGAGTTTCTCGACAATATTTGTACTAGCCATTTATTTCCGGATTGTCCTAGCATCAACGGTTATTACTTGTGGTTCTTTGTCTCAATCCCCTTTTTCCAAAGTTAAAGTTGAGGATGTTAGCGATACATTGCCGTCCAGTTTTTTGTTTGCTCATATGTAGAGTGACATATTTTCCCTTTGCAAATAAGTAGATTTGGCCAACATAATTAGAATGAGTTCATACGAAGATGTAATGGTAATTTAGAAGCAATGTGGCCTTTATTTGGTTCTCCCACCGATGCCATTCTATTGGTTATTTTAATTTCTTTCGTAAAGTACAAATATGGCATTTCATATAGCCGACTTCAGAACTGTAGGCCGAGAAATACAGGAGGATACAAACGGAAATGCAGAATGATAGCAAAAATGTCAAGGGCCGTTCTTTGTTGTGTCATTCATGCTGTCTTCTTTTTTCTAGGAAGCACATGAATATTTCACATTTCTGCATCCTCATCCCCTATTCTTCTTGACTAATTTTCAGACTGTCTGAATTTGCATTTCACATGGTAGCTGATTAGGAGATGCCGAGTGCAGCAGTGAAGCCTCAGCAGGCGGTTACCATGGTGACCTTCAGCAGGATTTTAATGATGATGCCACTAGTGGTTCGTTGAAGTCGGCCTGCCTGCAGGGCTACTTCACCGCAGCTAAGTGTGAAGTTGGATATTCGGATTCTCAGCCAAGGGGCAAATATCAAAGTCTGGCCCAGATAGAAGGTCTTGGAGTTGGGAAAGGGAAAGAGATTCCACTTTTGACTGACTCTATTATATACTTTCCAGTTTTGAAAAAAAAAAGATACAAAGCCAAACATGTAATATTTTGTTCTTTTCGCAAAGAAAGGCAGTGTGATCGTCCATATTGGCTAGATCAGATTTTATGCCTCACTAAAGGAGACTCGTGGTGCCTTGATAAATATGGAAAATAATTGCTTACTAAAATGATGAACCCTACAAAATATTACAGGCTATGTGATAATGTCACTTTGATCAGATCTGATACGGAGAATGAGAGAGTTTGAAATGTCGACTTGCTGATACATGTATTCTTTTCTTAAAGATGGCAATGAGGGAGTTTTAAAATTTTTAAATAAATATTACATAGGATTAGAAGTGGTGAGAATAACCTAATGTTGTTAATATCCTACATATTTCATGTACAGAGGAAAATTTATGCTAGAAAATCTTTATTCAGTTTAGATATGTTCTACTGAAGTAGGAAAAATTCTTAGACAGCAGTGCTTGCTTCTGCTTCGGACTCTGTAGGATGAATTTGATCTCTTTGTTAGTGAATAGCCAAAACCAAGAATATATAGTCATTCAAATGAACTTTAATAAATTGGCCTACTGCTTGTGAACACTTCTTTGTTTTTAAGTAAACAATAAAGATGATTTTAATATGTGTTTGGGGGGATTCATCCTTTCTCCCTTGGCAGTAAGCTTGTTGGAGGCAGGGAATTTGCTATATTGTGTTGTACTCTCCCAAGTGCTTAGTACAGTGCCCTGCACAAAGTAAGTGCTCAATAAATATGATTGATTGATTTTAGAAGTGAATTTTACAAACTGGGTTTGTTGAGATTTTCCCAGCTTTGAAACAAAAGCCCGATCTCAGGATTGCCATTCAATGGCAATTTTTGCAGAATTGGAGACGCCTAAGAATGCATCATTTCAACAATATTGAACGTATCAATAATTCAGGTTTTTCAAAGTCAGAAACACTAAGACATTCGCTTTTCTTGCATATCCAATTGTCTAGAAGGTTCTGTGTATGTAATTATGTGCTGCTTTTAGATGTACTCCAATTTTCATTAAAATATGCTTAAAAAAAACATTTGGAAATTTATGTCAAACTGATGCACGTGAGAAGTCATCTGATATGAAATATGCAATAATTTTGTACAAAATAGATATAATAATAATGTTGGTATTTGTTAAGCGCTTACTATGTGCAGAGCACTGTTCTAAGCGCTGGGGTAGACTCGGGGGAATCAGGTTGTCCCACATGGGGCTCACAGTCTTAATCCCCATTTTACAGATGAGGTAACTGAGGCCCAGAGAAGTTAAGTGACTTGCCCACAGTCACACAGCTGACAAGTGGCAGAGCCGGGATTCGAACCCATGACCTCTGACTCCAAAGCCCGGGCTCTTTCCACTGAGCCACGCTTCTTCTCCGACTACCAATTTCATATTTGAACATTTTACTATTGGAAGCCAAAAAATGTTCAAATAAATAAGGAGCGTACACACATGACCTGTTTGGGAACTTATCTCCTGACCAGTTTTAGTTCTGCAATGCCCACTGACTTAGTTGGCTCCATTTCTAATAACCCTGGTAGCTAAAGACTTCCCATCTGTGAGCCTAAAGAGTCCATGTTGTCAGTGAATCAGTCAATGGTATTTATTCAGTGCTTACCGTGTGCAGAGCACTATACTATCTCCCTCCTCTCCTCATATACAATGGATCAACTCTCTCTCCACCTTCAAATCCCCACTAAAATCTCTTCTCCAAGAGGTCTTCCCTGACTAAGCTCTCATATTCAAACTTCCCTTCTGCGTCACCTGTACTCTTGGATCTGCTCCCCTTAATCATTTGAAAATCACCCTACCTCAGCCCCAGAGCACTTATGTACATATTTTTATATTTGCCCATTTCCCCATCTAATTTATTTTAAAGCCTATATCCACCTGTAGACTGTAATTTCTTTGTGGGCAGAGATCATAGAGCATGGGCCTGGGAATCGGAAAGTCATGGCTCTGCCACTTGTCTGATTTGTGACCTCACTATCCCTCCTCCCCCCTCCCTCTCCTTCCCCTCCTTCGAAGCCCATATCATTCGCCTCTACCACCCACTCGTTACTTGTCGCCGTCATCTACCGCCCTCCCGGTCCCACCTCCGACTTCTTCAACCACCTTGACCCCTTTCTCACCTTCCTTCTCTCCTTCTCTCTGCCCACTTTGATCCTTGGAGACTTCAACATCCATACGGATGTACCCGACGACTCCTCTGCCGCCCGCCTGCTATCCCTCCTCGACTCTGCCGACCTCCTCCTCCACCATACCGCGCCCACTCACCGACTCGGTCACACCCTCGATCTTGTCATCTCCTACCGCTGCACTATCTCCTCACTCACCAACTCTGAAATCCCTCTCTCGGACCATAACCTTCTCACCTGCCTCATCTCTCACACTCCCTCCCCCTGCAAATCTTCGCTACTGCCCCACAGAGACCTCCGCTCTCTCGATCCCATCCGTCTTTCCAATAGCATCTCGTCTCACCTTGCCGCCCTGTCCTCTCTTCCCACTCTCGACGATCAGGTCTCCGCTCTCAACTCCACCCTCACTACTCATCTCGACTCTCTCGCCCCCCTTTCCCTCCGCCGCTCTCGCGCCACTAACCCACAGCCCTGGATCACCTCCTCCGTCCGCCTCCTACGCTCCTATGCTCGAGCTGCTGAGCGCCGCTGGCGAAAGTCCAAGCACCAAGCCGACCTCACACACTTCAAATTTATCCTTTCCTGCCTTAACTCTGCCCTCTCCTCCGCCAGGCAAAGCTTCTTCTCCTCCCTCATCGACACCCATGCCCGTCACCCCCGCCGATTGTTCCGGACCTTTAACTCTCTCCTTAGGCCCCCTGTTCCTCCCCCTCCCCCATCTCTCACCCCTAATGATCTGGCCACCTATTTCCTCACGAAAATCAACACGATCAGGTCTGAGCTCCCCAAAGTCACCCCTCCGCCTCTCCCCTCCCCCCCAACAACCCCCTCCCCTACTTTCCCATCCTTCCCTGCAGTATCCTCAGAGGAGATCTCCTCCCTCCTCGCAAGTGCCACCCCCTCCACCTGCGCCTCGGACCCCATTCCCTCTCACCTTCTTAAAACCATCGCCCCTGCCCTCCTCCCTTCCTTAACTTCTATTTTTAACCACTCAATCTCCAAGGGCTCCTTCCCCTCTGCCTTCAAACACGCCCACGTCTCCCCCATCCTAAAAAAACCCGCTCTTGACCCCACTTCCCCCTCCAGTTATCGTCCTATCTCCCTACTACCCTTCCTTTCCAAAATCTTAGAACGAGTCGTCTACAATCGATGCCTAGAATTCCTTAACTCCCATTCTCTCCTAGACCCCCTCCAATCTGGCTTCCGTCCCCTCCACTCTACCGAGACTGCTCTCTCTAAGGTCACCCATGACCTCCTTCTTGCCAAATCCAATGGCTCCTACTCCATTCTGATCCTCCTTGACCTCTCTGCTGCCTTTGACACTGTCGACCATCCCCTCCTCCTCCGTACCTTATCTCACCTTGGCTTCACGGACTCTGTCCTCTCCTGGTTCTCCTCTTACCTCTCTGGCCGATCATTCTCGGTCTCCTACGCTGGAGCCTCCTCCCCCTCCCATCCTTTAACTGTTGGAGTTCCTCAAGGGTCAGTTCTTGGCCCTCTTCTGTTCTCCATTTACACTCACTCCCTCGGTGAACTCATCCGCTCTCACGGCTTTGACTACCATCTCTACGCAGATGACACGCAGATCTACATCTCCGCCCCTGTCCTCTCCCCCTCCCTTCAGGCTCGCATCTCCTCCTGCCTCCGGGACGTCTCCACCTGGATGTCTGCCCGCCACCTAAAACTCAACATGAGCGAGACTGAGCTCCTCATCTTCCCTCCCAAGCCCGGTCCGCTCCCAGACTTCTCCATCACCGTGGATGGCACGACCATCCTTCCCGTCCCGCAGGCCCGCAATCTCGGTGTCATCCTTGACTCGTCCCTCTCGTTCACCCCACACATCCTATCCGTTACCGAGACCTGCCGGTTTCACCTCTACAATATCGCCAAGATCCGCCCTTTCCTCTCCACCCAAACGGCTACCTTACTATTACGGGCTCTCGTTATATCCCGGCTAGACTACTGTGTCAGCCTTCTCTCTGACCTCCCTTCCTCCTCTCTCGCCCCGCTCCGGTCTATTCTTCACTCCGCTGCCCGGCTCATCTTCCTGCAGAAATGATCTGGGCATGTCACTCCCCTTCTTAAACAACTCCAGTGGTTGCCTATCGACCTCCGCTCCAAACAAAAACTCCTCACTCTAGGCTTCAAGGCTCTCCACCACCTTGCCCCTTCCTACCTCTCCTCCCTTCTCTCTTTCTACCGCCCACCCCGCACGCTCCGCTCCTCTGCCGCCCACCTCCTCGCCGTCCCTCGGTCTCGCCTATCCCGCCGTCGACCCCTGGGTCACGTCCTCCCGCGGTCCTGGAACGCCCTCCCTCCTCACCTCCGCCAAACTGATTCTCTTTCCCTCTTCAAAACCTTACTTAAAAATCACCTCCTCCAAGAGGCCTTCCCAGACTGAGCTCCTCTTCCCCCTCTACTCCCTCTGCCATCCCCCCTTTACCTCTCCGCAGCTAAAGCCTCATTTTCCCCTTTTCCCTCTGCTCCTCCACCTCTCCCTTCCCATCCCCACAGCACTGTACCCGTCCGCTCAACTGTATATATTTTCGTTACCCTATTTATTTTGTTAATGAATTGTACATCGCCTTGATTCTATTTAGTTGCCATTGTTTTTACGAGATGTTCTTCCCCTTGACGCTGTTTAGTGCCATTGTTCTTGTCTGTCCGTCTCCCCCGATTAGACTGTAAGCCTGTCAAACGGCAGGGACTGTCTCTATCTGTTGCCGACTTGTTCATCCCAAGCGCTTAGTACAGTGCTCTGCACATAGTAAGCGCTCAATAAATACTATTGAATGACCTCAGGCAAGTCACTTCACTTCTCTGTGCCTCAGTTCCCTCATCTGTAAAATGGGGAATAAGATTGCAAGCGCCAGGTGGGGCAGGAACTGTGTTCAACCTGATTTGTTTGTACTAACCCTGTGCTTAGTAAAGTGTGTGGCACATAGTAAGCACTTAACAAATACAACAATTATTACTATCTGCAACCTCTTGTATTGTACTTTAGTCAAGCTTAGCTTCAATACTAGGAGATAGACTTCATTCTAGGACTGCGTTGCTTATGATAATGTCCTACTATTTGATGTTTCATATAGCCTCTAAGTGATGCCAAGTAATCAATCATTCAGTCGATCGTATGTATTGAGCCCTTGCTCTGTGCAGAGCACTGTACTAAGTGCTTGGGAGAGTACAGTATAACAGAGTTCCCTGCCCACAGTGAGCTTACAGTCTAGAGGGGGAGACAGACATTAATGTGAATAAATAAATTACGGATATGTGCTGAAGTGCTGTAGGGCTGAGGGAGGGATAAATAAAGGGAGCAAATCCCCAAGTTCAGGAGTGACCCAGAAGGGAGGGGAAGGAGAGACTCAGTCAGGGAAGGGCTCTTGGAAGAGATGTACCTTCAATAAGGGAAGCAGCATGGCTCAGTGGAAAGAGTGTGGGCTGGGGAGTCAGAGGTCATGGGTTCGAATCCTGGGTCTGCCACTTGTCAGCTGTGTGACTGTGGGCAAGTCACTTCACTTCTCTGTGCCTCAGTTACCTCATCTGTAAAATAGGGATGAAGACTGTGAGCCTCACAAGGGACAACCTGATTACCCTGTATCTACCCCAGCGCTTAGAACAGTGCTCTGCACATAGCAAGCGCTTAACAAATACCAACATTATTATTATTATAAGTCTTTGAAGATGGGGAAGAGTAGTTGTCTGTAGCACCTGAGGGAGTTCAGCTGTTATAGCCACAGAGAAGGTTGGACAGCACTATGGCTCTGTTGACCGTCATTTGAGTCTGGAACCTAAGATTGTCTTAGTGCCACATTTGGTTAGGCAAACTCCCAAAGGACACACACTGTTTGCACATAAAAGATAAACTTGTTTTCTGATTGCTTGGCATTTGCATGCCTTGGTCTTGTTTTTGAATCTGCTTCCTGGTGTATCCTCTTTGTATCAATCAATGCTTTCAACTGAGCACTTACTACTCTGTGCAGAGCACCGAAATAATTACGCGGGAGAGAACAGTTCAGAAGGGTTAGAAGACACGTTCCCGTCCTCAAGGCGCTTTCAGGTTAGATGGGGAGACACACGGTACAATAAAGTTCGGATACATAGCTAAGTACTGTGAGGCTGAGGGTCGGGTGAATATCAAGTCTTTCAAGTGTATTTCAGATATTGTTTGTGTTAATGTCCGTCTCCCTCTCTAGACTGCAGGCTTCTTGCGGGCAGGGCACATGTCTACTAACTTTGTGGCATTATACTTTCCCAAGTGCTTCGTATAGTGCTTTGCTCACACTAAGCATTCAATAAATAAAATTGATTGATCACAAACCCAAGTGGAAGGTTGATGCAGAGGGAGATGGAATAGGGGAAATGAGGGCTTAGTCAGGAAAGGCCTCTTGGAGGAGATGTGCTTTTAATAAGGCTTTGCAGGTGGAGAGAGAGGTGGTCTGTCATCAAAAACAGTATCATTTGGTTCTTAAAGTCTCATCTGGAGAACAGCAACCTTTTCCTGCCTGTTGCTCCAAAACGCCAATAACTGTACTTCTTGGTTGGAGACAGTGCTTCTTTCTGTACTTGAAAAAGTTATCCTGCTCTCTGTTTGCACATAATTTACCCTGGTTCAGTTCACCATTCAGTAGGCTTGGCGGACCAATCATCCATTCTCTTCACATGTCTTGTCTGGAGAAGCTATGAGACATCAAGGTTCAGACCACAGTAAAGGTCACTGAAGCTGTAGCAGTGTCAAAGGAATATGGTATGCTTTTTCAGTCACTGTTTTGAAAAGAGGAGGACGTATTAAACAACCAAATGAACGTAACACTACTATAAATTTAGATGTGTTTTACAGAAAAAATTCTAAAATACCATCTACATTCCAATTTTGTCTTGTTTCTTCTGAATTTCCATAAAACGGCCCTTTTACTCTGAAATAAACAAAAGCCAGTAAGCTTGTTAAAAATTTATTTAAGACTCGTTGGCCTTTCATGAATATACGGAGGTTCTCACTTTAGGTAGCATATTGAAAGAAGTGGTATCTTTTGCAAACTGAGCCCAGTGTAATTATTATTATTGTCCAAGAAGGAACGTTTTTGTGCTGCAATTCCTTGAAAAATAGTATAAGGATCCTGGAATAATTACATTTTGAACTCTCCGTGGTCAGGGTCTGTGTTGTCTGTTGTGTGTGTTCCTTTTCTCAGTGCCCATTACTGCTCTTGATATTAAGCAAATATTCAGATATTGTGCATAGCCGTCCTTTGATTTTAAAGATAACTCTGTTGATAGTAACTTCCTATCCGTCCATGCAAGTATGTCTGTAAAAACCAATGCTGGGCTGACACTCTGCTCACAAGGTTTACAAGGGTAAACCCTCTCTACTCTAGTGAGTTTTTCCCAGTAGTAGCTGTAATATTAGCAATAGTAATCATCATAAAACTATGAGACCCACATGGGACAGGGACTGTGCCCAACCCTATTTGCTTGTATCCACCCCAGCGTTTAGTACGATGAGCACAGAGTAAGTGCTTAACAAATACCACAGTTATTATTAGTAGTAGTAGCAGGAGTGGTAAGTAATAGAATTTTTTAGTCACCTACTGAGTGCAAGGTAAGCACTTAAGAAATACCACAATTAGTAGTAGTAGTAGTGATAGTAATCGTACTATTTTTTAGTCAGATCCTTTCCATGAGAAAGAGAGAGAGAGAACTGAAAACCACAACAGCTTTTCAGACCTTCAACTTGGTGTGTGGCTTGATGCTCTGTCTTACAGTCTGCTGAAATTAGTACTGGCCGTTTTTATTGGTTTTTTGTGTCTTTATGCATCATGAGACACTATTCTTAGTAGTGGAATTTGATGGCTGGTTTCAGTTTTGTGTTGTTATTGAAAACCTTTGATTACATGTGGTGTTTTCCAGGTGTAGGCAAGTACTTCACCTGTACTTTATTCTGACTAATTACCAGATAAGATCGACTAACATGTCTCCTTTCCTTCCATTTCCTTTTTAAAGTGTTCTTTCCCCCAAGCAAAGGATTTCTGGTAATCCTTGCATTTGTAGGCTGTGTTGCTTTCCCCCAACGCCCCCAAACTAAATGTAGCCTTCTAGAAAAGTTTAATGGAGATGAAAGTTTTAAAGTTATTTAATGAGTTTAATTTTATGGTAAGATCTCACTGCTAATTCTGGCTAGTTCTCAGCCAGGGAGATGTGTTATCTTTCGATGGTTGCTTCTATGGGGCACCTAGTGGTGTGAAAGCCAACAAAAACTTACTAAACAAAGAAAATAACAATCACATCATTTAACCTCCTAATATTACACTATAGGCGGTAGTCTGATCATCATCGACAGTATTTATTGAGTACTTACTGTGGGCAGAACACAGTACTGGATGAAACGCTTGGGAGAGCACTGTAAAATAGAATTGGTAGACACATTCCCTGTAGTTTGATGAGGGGAATGGCATTTGTGGGCAATGAGCTAACCCGAAACAGAGTTGACGTCACAGCCTTGAGAGGAGAAAGGTTCCTGAAAAAGAACAACTCACAGAAATAGGTACTGAAGAGGCCTTCCTTTAGAACCATCATCCCTGTCTTGAACAAAGGCTCGTAAAGGTAGGCTGTACAGTCGGACAATTGCATGTCTCAAACCTTTCTGATCTCTCAGGAAGGGTTAAATGATCATAGTAATAATAATAGTGGTCATTTGTTAAGCGCTTACTATTTGCCAGGCACTGTGCTAAGCTCTGGGGTGGATACAAGCAAATCGGGTTGGACACAGTCCCTGTCCCACATGGGGCTCACAGTCTCGATCCCCATTTTATGGTTGAGGCAGCTGAGGCACAGAGAAGTTAAGTGACTTGTCCAAGGTCACACAGGAGTCCAGAGCTTAGTACAGTCCCTGGCACAAAGTAAGAACTCAATAAATACCAGAATTATTAAGTGGCGGAGCAGGGATTAGAACCCATGACCTTCTACCTCCCAAGCCCATGGTCTGTCCATTACACCATGCTGCTTATGATTTAGAAATTATATACTTATTTCTAAAGCAGAAACCCTGGGGCAGATCCACACTGTATATGTCTCTTCTGTAAGTGATGTTAATGGGAAATTTCTATATGGACCAAGGCAGATTTTTTGCAGCAGGACCAGTGTCTGATATATTGACAGGTGGACAGTGTTGTCGAAAGAGAAAAATCACTGGATGATGTGGGGTTGGTAAATTAAACAATGAACTACTCCTCTTCTTTGAATTTGCCAGTCATCAGCTATTAATAACTAATAGTCTTCCACTGAACACTATAAAGCTATATACAATGTCTCATTTTTAAATATAAGAAGCAGCATGGCCTCCTCTCCCCACCGTCATCCACCCCAGAGCTTAGTACAGTGCCTGGTACCTAGTAAGTGCTTAACAAATGCCGTAATTATTATTATATTCAAAGCCTTATCAAAGGGTCATCTCCTGAAGGAGGCCTTCCCTGTTAAGCTCCCCCTTTCTTCTCCAATTTCCTTCTGCTTGTCCCTGACTTGCTCCCTTTGTTCTTTCCCCCTCCCCACCTCACAGAACTTATGTACACATCTGAAATTTATTTATTTACATTAATGTCTGTCTCTCCTTCTCTAGACTGTAAGCTCATTTTGGGCAGGGAATGTGTCTGTTTATTATTGTATCTTAGTGCTTAGTTCAGTGCTCTGTACACAATAAGTGCTCAAAAAATGTGATTGAATGAATGAATGAATTAATGAATAATGGATAGAGCACAGATTTGAGAGTGGGAAGGACCTGGGTTCTAGTCCCTTAGGGAAATCACTTAACTTCTCCGTGCCTCAGTTACTTCATCTGTAAAATGGGGATTAAGACTGTGAGCCCCATTATGGGACAGGAACTGTGTCCAACCTGATTATCTTGTACCTACCTCAACACTTAGTATCCAAGCTGATTAGCTTGTATCTACCTCAACACTTAGTAGAGTGCCCGGCACATAGTAAGTGCTTAACAAATACCATTAAAAAGATTTGCTTTATATAGAGTACAGTAATGGGCACTGAGGGAGGGGAAGAATGAGGCAATAGAAGACACAGAACGTGCCTTTGTGGAGGTCATACTGTAATCTTTCCAGAAACCATATAACATATCGAACATTCTTTAGAAGATAACAAAAATATAGGCGTGCCCAAGATCTGAATGGCATTTAATTGATTATTCTTCTTTAGACAGTGAGACTAGGAGACTGTCGGTATTAGGAACAATGTGGCCTAATGGGACGCGCACAAGTCTGGGGCCCGGGTGTCCTGAGTTCTAGTTCTGGTTCCTCTACTTCCCTGTTGTGTGACCTTGGACAAGTCATTTAACTTCACTGGGCCTTAGTTTCCTCATCTGTAAAATGGGGATTTAATACCTGTTTTCATTCTCTCTTGCACTGTGAGTCTCACCGTGGTACAGGGAATGTGTCTGATCTGCGTATATTATATTCATTCAATCGTGTTTATTGAGCACTTACTGTGTGCAGACCCCTCTCAAGGGTTGCACCTGGAGAGTTTCCACGACTCTACCAGTCTCGGTTGTGGGAGGGAAAATCAAGAAGAGGGGTACCCATTCCATTCCTAGCTGGGCCAGTGGCTAGCGAGTGGAAGGCCATCGGCTACAAGTCAAAACTCACCCATGCTGGGCGGCAGCGACATGGGAGAGAGTCGAGGGCGGAGACTCGAGTTTACTGTGCGGAAGGAGGCAATGGTAAACCACTTCTGGATTTTTACCAAGAAAACTCTATGGATCCACTACCAGAACGATTGCAGATGGAGAGCAGGGCATTTGGGGAGAGTTGTGTTCGTGGTGTCGGTATGGATCGGACAAGACAAGACTGTGTGCAGAGCCCTGTATTAAGTGCTTGGGAGAGTACAGTGTAACAATAAACAGACACATTCCTTGCTTACAACTTCCCAGCACTTGGTAGAGCTCTTGACACATAGTAAATGCTTAACAAATACCACAATTATTACTATAAGGTGTTCCTGGTGGTTTTGAGTGCAGAACTATTACTTAATATGTTTTATACTTTCACTGACAAAAAAGCCAATGCAAGATGACATTCAAACTAACCTCGTGGTTGAATGTCAGTGTAATACTTAAAAAAAGATCGAACTTAGTTGAATAATTTATTAAGAGAATTCTACACTAATACAATAAAGAGGAAAGGAGTTAAGTTCCCCATTAAAAGCCCCCAAAGCAAGCTAATTCATTTAAATACTATCGGGAGAGGAGAGAGTCTTATTTTGACTTGATTTAGATACCCCCACAAGACTGTAAGCTTAAGCAGCGTGGCCCAGTGGAAAGAGCCCGGGCTTGGGAGTCAGCGGTCATGGGTTCGCATTCCGGCTCTGCCACTTGTCAGCCATATGACTGTGGGCAAGTCACTTAACTTCTCTGTGCCTCAGTTGCCTCATCTGTAAAACGGGGATTGACTTGTGAGCCTCATGTGGGACAACCTGATCACCCTGTATCTACCCCAGTGCTTAGAACAGTGCTCTGCACATAGTAAGTGCTTAACAAATGCCAACATTATTATTATTATGGGCAGGGAATGCGTCTGTTAATTTTGTAGTATTGTACTCTCTCCCAGGTGCTTAGTACAGTGCTCTGAATGTAGTGCTCAGTAAATGCCATTGATTGAGTGATGGATTTAGGCAGCTACTCAATCGAGGAATAATGCACTACGGAAGGGGGAAGCTGTATAGGAGAAATAATTCAATTTGCAGCTTCTTAAACACACCCTTCCCCTCCACCCCCCACGGATACACTCAGCCATATAGCAAGGTGGGCTGATTATGTATCTGCTGAACCCCACCTGGATAATTAGGTAGAACTGTTAACCTGAGGACATGCTTAAAGGGTGCAGGTTATAAAAAAGAGATATAAAAGGAAAATCAGAGAGATGAGCTCTTTGGGCTATGAATAGATGATAATATCCCCTCTCATGCTTGCCAAGGGGACTGCTTGGAAAAGTGAGGGGAAACCCGTATCACTCATAAAATACAAATAAATCATATTTATTGAATGCTTATTGTGTGCGGAGTGCTATACTAAGCACTTGGAAGAGGTCAGTATAACAGTGTAATGGACACATTCCCAGCCCACATCAAGCTTACAGTCTAGAGGGGTAGACAGACCCTGCTCCTCTTCCTGCAGTATCCTGTCACTGCTTAGTTCATCCTGGCCAGGCTGAGAGCCCAAGACAGAGACCCCTCTTGCCTCCTGCCCCAGTGAGGATTAGCCATCTGGAGCCACTAATAATAATAATGATAATAATAATGACACTTATGGTATTTGTTCATTCATTCAATAGTATTTATTGAGCACTTACTATGTGCAGAGCACTGTACTAAGCACTTGGAATGTGCAAATCAGCAACAGATAGAGACAGTCCTTGCCCTTTGACGGGCTTACAGTCTAATCGGGGGAGACAGGCAGACAAGAACAATGGCAATAAATAGAGCCAAGGGGAAGAACATCTCATAAAAACAATGGCAAATAGAATCAGGGGGAAGAACATCTCATAAAAACAATGGCAAATAAATAGAATCAGGGTGATGTACATCTCATTAAACAAAATAAATAGGGTGATGAAGATATATACAGTTGAGCGGACGAGTACAGTGCTGAGGGGGTGGGACGGGAGAGGGGGAGGAGGAGATTTGTTAAGTGCTTACTATGTGCGAGGTACTGAATAAGAGCTGGGGTGGAAGGAGCAGCATGCCATAGTGGATAGAGCATGGGCCTGGAAGTCAGCAAGTCATGGGTTCTAATATCAGCTCCACCGCTTGTCTGCTGTGTAACTTCGGGCAAATCACTTCACTTCTCTGGGCCTCAGGGATGTCAACTGTGAGCCCACGTGGGACAGAGACCGTGTCCAAACCAATTTGCTTATATCCACCCTAGAACTTAGCAGAGTGTCTGGCACATGGTAAGTGCTAAACAAATACCAGAATTATTATTGTTATTATTATTATGACAAGCAAATTAGGTTGGACACAGCCCTTGTCTCACGTGGGGCTCACAGTCTCAATCCCCATTTTACAGCTGAGGTAACTGAGGCCCAGAGAAGTGACTTGCCCAAGATCACGCAGCAGAAGGTGGCAGAGCCTGGATTAGAACCCATGACCTTCTGACCCCCAGGCCCGGGTTCTGTCCACTGCGCGTGATGCTTCTCATTGCGCCCCTTCCCTGCCGCTTCCAGTGTGTGAACGGCAGTGGAGCGTGAGCTTTGACAGCTCCGACTCAGTTGGTCATCCTTTCCCCTCTAACGCCGCTTCTCCCAAAGCTGCGGCTACTCCTCCAGGATAGGAGCGGGAGAGCAGGAAGCAGCGCCGGGCAGAAAACGGGACCATCTCTCCTTTGGAAAAGCAAACTGTCGATCCCTGAAGGAATTAATTCCAAATGCTGCCCTGTAATTCAAGATGCCATGGGATCTCTCCCAACCATGGAATTTGCTTGGAAGCAAAGCTTCATCCGTCTTGCGGCCGACCCCTTGCCCACCTTCTCCTGGCCTGGAACCTCTTCCCACTTTATATTCGACAGACCACCACTCTCCCCACCCTCACAACCCTCCTAAAATCACCACTCCTCCAAGAGGCGTTCCCAAACTAAGCCTTCACTCTCCCTACCCCCTCTCCCTTCTTTGTCACCCTTGCACTTGGATTTGATCCCTTTAAGCGCTTGATATTCCCGCCACTGTCCTGCAGCACTTAGGGACATATCCAAAATCTCTCCCCGTCTAGATTGTAAGCTCCTCGTGAGCAGAGAACGTGTCTACCGACCCTTTGGTATGGTACCACGTACAGTGCACAGGAAGTGCTCAATAAATACCACTGATCGATTGAGGTTCAACCACTTTCTCTATGTCACAATATATGACTATCCTGATAAGCGATATAGATATTTTCTTACCTCGCATTTAGATCACGCTATCTTCAACGAATCGATCAGTGTTGTGGCTGGGTTCTCTTGCTAAATATTCATTTTGAGTACGCATCTAAAGCACCGAAGGGCAGTGTTCTTTAATGTTAGACCCAGTTTGGGGTAATAAAATCAACGTCCTTGGGTAGATGGAAATCGGGCATTTCTGGGAGGCTGACATTATATATAATTGGTCTCAGAGGGATTAAAATGGGGGTGGGAAAGAAACAATACCAAAAGAAGCACTCTTTAACATTCTAGTGAGAATTGTGGTAGTGACCTGAAGCCATACCGTATAACCGCCCCCTCTCCCTCTACCCCAAAATTATTCTCTGTACGTGACTGGACCTGATGGATAATTGGATAAATGGCTGAACTTAATGGGTTATTGCCCTTACCGTAGGAGTTGAATCTCTGCCCTTTCTTAGATTTTTGAAGAGATCCACTCAGTTTAATAAGAAGTTAGTGTTTGAAAAGCTAACCCTAACCAAAATAAATTAATTTTCTTTCAGATTACAAAGGAAAAACCCTTCAGTGTATTAGATCTATTTTTTTTTTTTACTTTGACACACCTGTAGCTAATGTAGCTATTTAAATTTATTAGAGAACCTCTTTGAGTCTGTATCATTTTAAATCAATTTTTCCATGTAAAGCATTTAAATTCGCCATGGATTCACAGGGCACTGGTAGCCCCATTGGTCAAATGGAGCCTGCTGAAAGAGGCAGGTGCTTGGATATCTATCAAATATTGTGTCCAAATCACAAGTGTTTATATTTTTCATTTCTGATTTTAAAATGGCTCTCTATATTTGAATGCTTGAACTCTGTCACCTAAATATAGCCTATATTTAATTGGATGCTTAATCTGTGTTTTTTTAAAAGCAAAAATAACACTGAAGACATTTATGAAGTAAATGCAAGGAACAACATGCAAATGCAAATTAGGTCAGAGAATTTTTGTTGCCGTAGAAACCATGAATTTTTTACTTATTCTTGACAGGTTTATATTTTCAGTATGCATTCATTTTGAAACAGCAACCCTACATTTTACAAAGTAACTGAAGAAGTTGATTCCTTACACATTAGTAGTTTGTTTTCAAGTTGAGGAGTAAACTTTGTATAAGAAATCAGTCAGTCGTATTTAATGAGTGCTTACTGTGTGCATAGCACTGTACTAAGCGCTTGGGATAGTACCGTATTACAATATATCAGACACATTCCCTGCCCACAACTAAGCTTACAGTCTAGAGTGGGAGATGGACACTAATAAAAATAAATAAATTACGGATATGTACATAAGTACTGTGGGCGGGGAGGAGGGGATGAATAAAGGGAGGAAGTCAGGGTGGCGCAGAAGGGAGTGGGAGAAGAGGAAAGGAGGGCCCAGTCATGAAAAGCTCTTTTTTTAGGCCACTCTGCTTCCCTTTATTGAGCACTTACTATATGTGGAGCACTGTACTGAGCACTTGGGAAAGCACAATACAACAGAGTTCATCAGTCAGTCAGGCATTGAAGTGGGGGAGAGTCTGTCTGTCAGATATGAGGAAGGAGAGCAATTTCATCACACAAACATGACCCCACCTGCTACTACCTTAATGCTTTTTGATTTCCCATAACAATAGTTGTTACAGTTGGCGATTGTCAGGCCAGAGGTAAAGGAAACACTCCTGCTCTGTGGATCTGACCTTGACCTGACCTAAAGGAATACTTTTTCTCTGTCTATCATTGTTTCCAACTTTATCTTTTAAATCAATCTTCCCTCAAGGACTTATGTCAAAGTTCTCCATTTCTTTTGAAAAATGAGTTCATGTTATTTTCAGCCTGAAAAAATCAAGAAGTCATTTGCATAGGTCATATGACTGTGCAAATAAGATGTTTACTGTTAATAATTGAATCCATTTTAAGACTTCCTCTCCATCCATACTGCTGCCAGTTGGCATATCCCATCTGACTACAGCATCGGTTTCCTTGCAGACCTCCCTGCCCCGAGTGTCTCACCTCTCTAACCCATACTTTACTTTAGCTACCCACGTCATTTTGTAAGTCATCGTCCCGTGCGTTTCTCCCCACTCTTCAAAAGCCTCCAGTTGTCCATCTCTCACTGCGTCAAGCAGAAACGTCTCACTCTCAGCTCTAAGGCCCTCAATTATCTCCCTCCTACATATATTCACTTCTCTTTCACTACAACCCACCCCACACACTTCACTCTCCCAAACATTACCATGCCTTGCTCTCGCCATCGCATGTGGGAAGATGGGCGTTCCAGGACAGAGGCAGGACATGGGCAAGGGTTGGAGGTGAGATAGATGAGATTGAGGTACAGCGAGAAGGTTAACGTTACAGGTGTGAAGTGTAAGAGCTGTGTTGTAGCAGGAGAGTGGCAGGGTGAGGTAGGAGGGGACAAGGTGGTTGAGTGCTTTAAAGGCAATGGTGAGGAGTTTCTCGTTGATGCTGAGGTGGATGGGCAACCACCGGAGGTTGTTGAGGAGTGGGGAAACATGAACTGAGTGTCTCTGTAGAAAAATGATCCTGGCAGCAGAGTGAAGTATGGACTGGAGTGGGGAATGTGTCTACCAACTCTGCTGTATTGTACTCTCCCAAGCTGTACTAAGCGCTGCACAGAATAAGCACTCAATAAATACTATTCATGGTGATGATGATAATGACAGTAACTGTGGCATTTGTTAAGTGATTACTACAAACACAGTCCCTGTCCCACATGGGGCTCACAGAATCCAAGAAGAGAGAACGGGCATTTGATCCCCATTTTTGGATGAGGAATCTGAAGCACAGAAAAGTTAAGTGACTTCCCCAGAATCACACAGCAAGTAAGTGGCAGACCCAGGATGAGAACCCAGATCCCCCAATTCCAGGCCTGTAATCTTTCCACTAGTCTACACTACCTTAGACTCAATGAAGCAAAATCCCAGTGTAGATATCAGTGGGCTAGTTAGAAAACAGATGAATCAAGAATCCATCAGTGGTATTTATTTATATTTATGGTATTGGTAAAGTGCTTACAATATGCCGGGAACTGTACTAAGTACTAGGGTAGATACAAAATAATCATGTTGGACACAGTCCTTGTCCCACATAGGGCTCACAGTCTTAATCCCCATTTCACAGATGAGATAACAGCCGGAGTAGTTAAGTGACTTGTCCAAGGTCTCATAGCAGACAAGTGGCAGAGCTTGGATGAGATCCCAGGGGGTCTGACTTTCAGACCATGCTCTTTTTTCAGGCCACTCTGCTTCCCTTTATTGAGCACTTACCCTATGTGGAGCACTGTACTGAGCACTTGGGAAAGCACAATACAACAGAATTGATCAGTCAGTCATTCATATTTATTGAGCGCTTACTATGTGCAGAGCACTGTACTAAGCCCTTGGAAGAATACAATGTGACAATAAACAGACATTCCCTGCCCACAGTGAGCTTACAGTTTAGACTTCTCATCACTTTACTTGGACTCTTCCAACCCTTATCCAACAGTGTCGGGAACTCAAGGGTATGGTCACCCCAGAAACTGTCCCTCACCCCTCCCCACCCCCTTGTCTGGGATGAAAGGAGTGGTTCTCTCAGCCTTGTCTAGGTCTTCTAACTTCCCGTTCCATGCTCTTTCTACTAGGTCATGCTGCTTCCCAGTGACATTGTTCTACAGTGTCGCAAAGACATCAGGATTAGGCAAAGAAGTATTAAGAGAAAACATCAAAATAAAACAAACATTCTGTTTAGCTAGACACAGGTTAAGAATAAAAATAACTAACAGGTGGTTTTGATTGACTGGGGAATGTAGCCCACAGTAGTGGACTTGCATGTTTATGGAAGAGAAAAGTGAATTCATAAAAATTTAAGTCAAAATTCACCCTAATAAGACTAGATAAATCAGGGAGAATTCCCAATCAACTGTAAATGGAGCACAGGTGTAGGGAGACACATAACGGTTTGCAAATTTGAATAATAAACGATTTGAATAAACAATTCAAATAGTAGAATATGTGAATAATAATAATAATGATGTTGGTATTTGTTAAGTACTTACTATGTGCAGAGCACTGTTCTAAGCGCTAGGGTAGATACAGGGTAATCAGGTTGTCCCACGGGTGGCTCACAGTCTTAATCCCCATTTTACAGATGAGGGAACGGAGGCACAGAGAAGTTAAGTGACTTGCCCACAGTCATACAGCTGACAAGTGACAGAGCCAGGATTCGAACCCATGACCTATGACTCCTCAAGCCTGTGCTCTTATTCTGTATGAACAGTGAGAGATCATACATGCTTAAGTACCTCGCTAACAGCTGAAAGCTTATGATCTGAGGAGAAAAAAAATATATTCAGGAAAGCCTCCTTGAGGTGAGCTTTCAGTAATAGTAATAATAATAATAAGGATAATAATTACAATAATTGTGGTATTTGTTAAGTGTTTACTGTGTGCAGGGCACTTTACTAAGCCCTGGGTTAGCTACGAGCTCATCAGATCAGTCAAAGTCCCTGTCCCACATGGGGCTCACCAGTTCTTAATCCCCATTTTACAGATGAGGTAACTGAGGCAACGTAGGTGGGCTTTGACGACGAGGAAAGCTGATGTTGGGCAAAACCACAATTAAGTGAATTAAGTTTCAGAAATAATAGTGTCAGAAACGCACAATGAGAAGGTGAGTTTAGGAGGAATGGAGAGCACAAACCAGACAGAGTGGGGGTTGTTTAATGAAGAGAATGGCTAGGTAGGACGTTGAGAGTTGGGGAGTTGGGTACGCGACTGGGGTGAGAGTTGAATAGGAGGTGTACAGTGGGTTATGAAGGCATCTGGACGTACTGTCAGATCCACCAGTCCCTAGTAGAAGGGGTTGAATTGCCACCCGACATGACACCGCGCCCTATGATGGACGTCCACCAGTGATATGATAAAGTAACAATGAATAATAATAATTATTCTTTCAACTGTATTATACTTTGGCTGCTTCGTGATGATGAGGATGATGATGGTATTTGTTAAGCGCTTACTATATAATAATGTTGGTATTTGTTAAGCACTTACTCTGTGCCAAGTGCTGTTCTAAGTGCTGGAGTAGATACAAGGTCATCAGGTTGTTCCATGTAGGGCTCACAGTCTTCATCCCCATTTTACAGATGAGGTAACTGAGGCATAGAGAAGTTAAGTGACTTGCCCAAGGTCACACAGCTGACAGGTTGCAGAGCCGGGATTAAAACTCATGATCCCTGACTGCCAAGCCCCATGCTCTGTCCACTGAGCCACGCTGCTTCTGTTCTAAGCACTAGGGTAGATAAAAGGGAATCTGGTTGTCCCACCTGGGGATTACAGTCTTAATCCCCATTTTCCAGTTGAGGTAACTGAGGCACAGAAAAATGAAGTGATTTGCCCAAGGTCACGCAGCAGACAGGTGGCGGTGCCGGGATGAGAACCCACGACTTCTGACTCCCAAGCCCGTGCTCTTTCCACTAAGCCATGCTGTTCCTGATAGATTTGTGGAGAGGGAATCTGCCAGCTCTCGTGTATCATACTGTCCCAAGCACTTAGTACAGTGTTCTGCACATAGTAAGCGCTTGATAAACACCACTGATTGATTGCATCCACCCCGCAGTCTGGCGGAGGAAATTCCGTGTATCCCCCTCCACCTTCCTGGACCTCTCTTCCACCTCTTCTCTATCTGGTGTGATTGCAGTGGCCCAGACAAGGGCAGAGAAGCAGCGTGGCCTAGTGGGTAGACCACAGGCCTGAGAGTCAGAAGGAAATGGGTTCTAATCCCGACTCCGCTACTTGTCAGCTGTGTGACTCTGGGCAAGTCACTTCATTTCTCTTTGTCTCCGATACCTCATACTTAAAATGGGAATTCAGACCATGAGCCCCACGTGGGACAGGGATTGAGTTCGTCCAGGTTTGCTCATATTCACCCCAGCGCATAGTACTGTTCCTGGCAGATAATAAGCACATAAAACATACTGCTATTAATAATAATAATGATAATGTTGGTATTGTTAAGCACTTACTAGGTGCCGAGCACCGTTCTAAGCGCTGGAGGAGATACAGGGTAATCAGGTTGTCCCACGTGGGGCTCACACACTTTTAATCCCCATTTTATAGATGAGGGAACTGAGGCACAGAGAAGTGAAGTGACTTGCCCACAGTCACACAGCTGACAAGTGGCAGAGCCGGGAGTCGAACTCATGACCTCATGAACTCACGACCCCTGGGTCACGTCCTCCCGCGGTCCCGGAACGCCCTCCCTCCTCACCTCCGCCAAACTGATTCTCTTTCCCTCTTCAAAACCCTACTTAAAAATCACCTCCTCCAAGAGGTGTTCCCAGACTGAGCTCCTCTTCCCCCTCTACTCCCTCTGCCATCCCCCCTTTACCTCTCCGCAGCTAAAGCCTCATTTTCCCCTTTTCCCTCTGCTCCTCCCCCTCTCCCTTCCCATCCCCTCGGCACTGTACTCGTCCGCTCAACTGTCTCTATTTCCATTACCCTATTTATTTTGTTAATGAATTGTACATCGCCTCGATTCTATTTAGTTGCCATCGGTTTTTACGAGATGTTCTTCCCCTTGACGCTGTTTATTGCCATTGTTCTCGTCTGTCCGTCTCCCCCGATTAGACTGTAAGCCCATCAAACGGCAGGGACTGTCTCTATCTGTTGCCGACTTGTTCATCCCAAGCGCTTAGTACAGTGCTCTGCACATAGTAAGCGCTCAATAAATACTATTGAATGAATGAATGAATGACCTCTGACTCCGAAGCCCAGGCTCTTTCCACTGAGCCACGCTGCTTCTCCTATTAAGAAAGCCTCGACTCCCTCTTCCCTGGCACTGCCCTCTGGTCGCGAGTTTGGAAGACTTTCGTATTTTAAATACTGAAGACAGTTGATCGGAAGCCGATACAAACGGCTCATTTATCGGATCATCTTTGAAGAATTTTGCCTGATAAACGTGTCACAGAAGAAAATGTGCCCGTCTGTCTGTCATGGAACTGATAGAGTAATGCCTTGAAGTTACTGGTTAGGAATTTTATCTGTGTGTGAAGAGACATGTTCATTCATTCATTCAGTCGTATTTATTGAGCGCTTACCGTGTGAAGAGCACTGTACTAAGCGCTTGGAAAATACAATTAAGCAACAATCCCTCCCCAACAATGGGCTCACAGTCTGTCTTGCTATTAGGCCAGGGGGGACTGTTGTTATCAAAAATGGAACATCTATAATCAAATCATAAAATTGATCAGTGTAAATTTGATCATCAAAATATAAAATGTCCCTTCAGTCCAACCACCTGAAGTCCTTCTGTCTTGGTAGCCAAGAGAGAGTGTGTCAGGAATCTACCAGGTACAATTGGTGGTGTGAAAACTTCCACTTCTGATGGTTTTTCACTGTTCTGACAATTTTCAATATGCTCTGATAATTTTCTGACCTTTTTTAAATTTTTTTATTATTCTAAGCAATGTTAATAGACGAGTCGTTTGATGTCTGACCTTTTGATGTTTCATATCTACTGACTTGTCGCTATGACACTCAAGCCCCACTAATCCAAAATAATGCCTTTAAAATACAAAACAATAACATTTTGGGCTGTTGCTTTTGTTGCGGTTTGTCATTTATTGAATAATACCATCCACTGTTTATTAACCTCTGCAGTGCATCGTAGACAGAGATTTTCTTGAAGCAATCTTTCCTCTCTTCATAGACTTCGATGAGAACCAGAGTGGCCTACTGGATAGAGCATGGGCCTGGGAGTTGGACGACCGGGATTCTAATCCCAGCTCCCCCCCTTGCCTGCTGAGAGACCCTGGGCAGGTCCCTTCACCTTTCCTGAGCCCCATGTGGGACAGAGACTGTCTCCAATTTGTGAAGCAAATAAAATTCTCAGTCCATCAATTTTCTCTACACCAGCATTTAGTACAAATTGTAAACATCTATTATTATTATTATTACCTCTCTTTGGCTACGTCCTTTGAATTTTATATCGTTTATTTGCACAAACCCGACCTTCTTTGGATGCTATGAGGAACCATCTAATTTTCAGGGAAATATACCCGTTGGACAAAACTAAACAAATACTCTTTAGCAAAATATGTTTTCCTAGTTAATTTTCATGGTGAAAGATTCTTTCCCACTTCAATGAGATCATCCCATACCTCTGTCACCAGTATGGGCAGTGTTTTTTTTTCTAACCATCGCTTCATTTTATCTTTCCAGCTTCGGCAATTAGTTAATATGTGCATCAACCCAGATCCTGAGAAGCGGCCAGACATAACCTATGTTTATGATGTAGCGAAACGGATGCACGCCTGTTCCGCCAGCAGTTAAAGTCGGGGCCTATCATGAAGAATCAAACCTTAAATATTTTCAAGTATTCTTGTGCAAATTATACCTCTTACCTTTTGTGTGTGTGTCTGTGTGTTAAGATTAGCTTTTTAAGAACCGACTGATGTGCTTTGAATCCTTAACCAATTTTCATATAAATTTCTCTTTATACCCATTTTTATTCTGCCCACTTGCTCAAAATTTTTGGGGGGAAGATACTGATTGTATAAGTGATGGGATGCATTGGATCCTGAAAGATTAAGGATTTTTTTTTCCAATCAGTTTGGAGCTTTCCTAATGATCAAATTATATTCATCTAGAAATCCAAGGCTAGTATGCTGAAGTTGCAATTGAAATATGAAACAAATTGCTATAAGCAAACTTTCTGAAATTGCCTATTCACTATTAGCAAACTCGTTTTTGTAATTATTTTACTACACTTAATTTAAAGGTGTGAGATTTTGTTTTTCTCCACCCTTAGTTTATAGTTTTTAATTTAAAATTTGCTTCTCAAGCTCTATGTGGACATAAACTATTCAAAACTTCTTAGCTTCCATTTTCAAAATGCAGCTGATAAATGTGAAAAAAAGTTCTGGGACAAAAATGTAAGTCAGACACTGAAGAGTTGCTATATTCTCTATCTTGTCCTTGTCGTAGAATGATATAAATAGATATAGATAAATTGGTTAAGGATTTATCTGGCTTGTGTGATATTCATTTTGCAAGTTGCACATTGCTTCTTGTGTATTTTCATAGCTCTTTGTACAATATTTAAAAATTATTTGAATAGCCTGGCAGTGCTGTATTGAACTCCTTTAAAATTTAAATACATTTTTATCCATAAGTACATTGACATAACTCTGCACTATAATGCAAGTATGTTTTTACTCATATTTTTCTTGATGTTAGATCTCTCTCCTTCAGAAATATTTTTTATATCCTACTACAGTTGCCTTATTTATGTAAAAATGTATTTTATTCTGTGATACTTCAGTTGTGTAGTGTATGTGCTGATTGCCCTTTTAAAGTATATATTCAGTTACCAATAATTCTCCTGTGTTGAACAGCAAGCTCTTTTACCATTTAATATTAGTAATTGTGGATGTCTGAATGATTATTTTGTTTCAAGGAGGAGAAAGGCCACGCCTTGTTCTGCACCTTTAAATGTTGATGGCAGTAGCTTAAATTTCATTTAATTTTGAATTGTACATTTTCAGTGTGCTAAAAAATAGTAGATCCAGAATTTTCCTGGATTGTTGGAGAATATGGGAGACAATTGAAAGTTTCCACTTAGGTAAAAAGGAAAACTGAACATGAAGCATGTAAATGTGAGTAAATCCTGATATACATTTGATTTAGATCAAACTTCCACGAGTTTGATCTACTATATAAAGAAGACATTGCTCTCACAAAACTATGACCTGGTGTAGCATGTCAGCTGATTTCGGAGGGAATAAATAGGAGAATCTCCTGTTTTATTATAATAGAATTTTATTTTACACACATGTGGATTAATTTGCAACCAATAAGTGCCACATTTCCCGGTAAACGTGTAAAATTTCAAATCAGCTCACATTCACAAACCGTTTATCTGCCTAAAATGTTTTACTTTTTTACAGTTTGGTTTAGGAAATATGAATTTCAGTGTAGACTCCATTCTAAATTTTTTTCCTTTGCTGATTTGAGTACCGAATGTAATTGTTTTCGTTTTGCCATGCCTTTTATGTTTTGCAGCCTTTACACTGAACATCATGGGAGTATATTGAGAATTGTAAATGGAATTGTTGAGTTGACCGCTGATGAAATTCATTTTTTATTGTAGTAAAATCTATTCAGATGAACTCTTCTAAGATTGGTTGAATCCGGAGCTCTTCCATTTCTTGCAAGCTTTTTAATGATTTCTAGATTGTTTAGAAATCTGCAGAGATTTCTTATCTTGCCCATACGTAGTGACTTCTAGTGTAAACCTTTTGGATTGTGTTTTATAATCCGTCTGCTAGAAGGAAGCAGTATAGAATGGAGATACCGATTGCCACAGACCGTGAGAATGTAGCAAAAGCTGTACGGTTGAAATTACTTGCCTTCCCTTGGCTTCCATTAAATGTGCCTGCTATTTTTCTGAAGAAACAACCCTGTTGAAAGATAAATTCTGAAAGGAATACTTTTAAAGATACTTATGAAGCTGATTTAAGATTTGGTTTAATTTCCGTATGCCCTGTAAAAATATCCGTGACTCTCTATTCTTCTTTATTTTGGGACTGTAGTTTTGACTAAACGCAAACAGTTACGTTTATTTTGGAAGTAATAAAAATCAATGGTACAGCTGGTTCTACTACAAGTATAGATATTGGTACCAGTTCCCCTAAAAAAATAAAAAAATTGGGGGTAGCATTTTCTTTTATACTAAGGTTTACGAAGGGTGAAGGAAGCTTGCCCCTATTTAAATAAAGTACTCAGCAATATGTAATGATTGTAAATTTAGTAGAGACTATTATAAGTATCTCATGAATACCTTACCTTTAAAATAGTACCTATTACAAAACACCAGATTGTGCAGGTGTTGCCTTTAATTGTACCACGATATTTATTTTAACCAAAATGTTATTTGCATTCAATGTTTACTCTTTAAGATGAATGTAATATGTTTATAACCGACAAATGCATAATTATTATATGACTCCTATTTCAATAGTACTGTACTATGACCTGCCTTTGTGAATTATTTTACTTTGTTATGCTTTAAATGCACATGCTAAAAAGAATCAGTCTTGGAAACTGTATAATAACCTAATATAAATAAAAAATTTAAAAATTACGATGAACGCGAAGAGTTCATTCAGAGAAGTTGTGACTTGCCCAAGGTCTCACAACAGGTGCATGGTAGAGGTGGGATTAGAACTCAGGGCCTCTGACTCCCAGTCCCCTGCTCTTTCCACTAGGATATAATCATGATAACTGTGATATTTACCAAGCACTTATGTGCCAAATACTGTATTAAATGCTGGGGCAGTTTCAAGATAATCGATCAATAATATTTATTGAGTGCTTATTGTATGCAGAGCACTGTACTCTGTACAATATAACAGAGTTGGTAGATATGTTCCCTACCTACAACAAGCTTACAGTCTAGAGGGAAAAAAGCTAGCCAGTGTTGGGTAGGAAGGGAGGAGACAAATCTTGGAAGAGGAGGAGGAGGAGATGAAGGAAGAGAAGGAGGGTGGAGGAGCAGTAAGGAGGAAGAGAAGGAGGAGGAGGAAGAAAAGAAAGAAGCTAAATCAGGTTGGACACAGTCCCTGTAATGAGGTTGGACACAGTCCCTGTCCCACAGTGGGTTCATGGTCTAAGTTACAGGGAGAGCAGGTATTTAGTCCCTACTTTATAAGTGAAGAAATTCATTCCTTCTTTCAGACGTATTTATTGAGCGCTTACTGTGTGCAGAGCACTGTACTAAGCACTTGGAAACATATAGAGACAATCCCTACCCAACCACGGGCTCACAGTCTAGAAGATAATAATTGTGGCATTTGTTAAATGCTTATAAGGTGCCAAGCTCTGTAGTAAGTGCTGAGGTGGATACAGGCAAATCGGGTTGCATGCAGTCCCCGTCCCACATGGGGCTCACAGCCTCATTCCCCATTTACAGACGAGGTAACAGAGAAGTGAAGTGCCTTGTCCAAAGTCATACAGCAGACATGTGTAGAGAAGCAGCGTGGCTCAGCGGAAAGAGCCCGGGCTTGGGAGTCAGGGCTCATGAGTTTGAATCCCAGCTCTGCCACTTGCCTGGTGTGTGACTTTGGGCAAGTCACTTAACTTCCCTGTGCCTCGGTTCCCTCATCTGTAAAATGGGGATTAACTGTGAGCCTCATGTGGGACAACCCGATTACTCTGTAGCTACCCCAGTGGTTATAACAGTGGTTAGAACATAGTAAGCGCTTAACAAATACCAACATTATTATGTGGCAGAGTTGGGATTAGAACCCATGACCTCCTGACTCCCAGGCTCATGCTCTATCCATTATGCCACGCTGCTAAAAGTTAAGTGACTTGCCCAAGTTCACACACCAGGCAAGTGGCAGAGCCGTTGTAACTCTAGTTAGTGGTGTGACCCTAACGATATCAATCAATCAATATTATTGAATATGAATATTTTCCAGAGAATTTTTCATTTACCTCTTTTTGTCCTCAACATTCTTGCGAGGTAGGGCGAAGCGGGGATTATTATCACCGTTTTATAGATGAGGAAACAGACACAACTAGATTGAGTGATTTACTGATTTAAGTCACCTAGCAGGTCAGTGGCCAAGCTAGAATTAAAAATCAGGTCCTTTGATTCCCAGACCATATGCCTTTTCGATAGCCCATGCTGCCAGAGATGCCATTTGCTGGTTCTTGGCAACCAAATTCCAGACTGTGGTTTCTTCAGATATTTGGAAGCGAGGGAAAATAAGTTACCCAATAAGAGCCAGCTTCAGGCTCTTCGAGCGGAAGGGAGCCTTGAAAAATGATCCAGTCCTGTTTCCTGTTTTCACGCGGGAGAATGACTCAACATTATACTACAGTCTTCAGTGAAGGTAAGACATTTTGGCAGTCAAACTAAATGCTTTAAAAGTATTAAATTTTCTCTTGTACGCTCTCCAACACTGTATGCTCTGCACACAGTAAGCACTCAATAAATCCGATGGGATGAATGAATGAATTGAATGAATGAATAGACAAAATAGTAGAATCCCAAACAAGGAAAGCCATAATATCCCTTGGAAGTTCATTCATTCAGTAGTATTTATTGAGCGCTTACTATGTGCAGAGCACTGTACTAAGCGCTTGGAATGGACAAATCGGTAACAGATAGAGACAATCCCTGCCCTTTGAAGGGCTTACAGTCTAATCGGGGAAGTTAAAACTCCAGAGTTTGCCCTGTTAACAGGGCATCAAGATTTGAAACAAATTCATGATCTGCACACCTCTGGTAGTGTTCACTGTTCTGGATAACAATAAGATCTACATTTAATAACCACAATAATAATAAAGGTATTTGTTAAGCGCTTACTACGTGCCAAGCATTATTCTAAGCGCTGGGGTAGATACAAGGACATCAGGCAGACACAGTCCCTGTCCCACATGGAGCTCACACTCTCAATCCCCATTTTACAGATGAGGTAAGTGAGGCCCAGAGAGTGCCGTGACTTGCCTAAGGTCACGGAGCTGACGTGGTGGAGCCGGGATTAGAACCCTTGACCTTCTGACTCTCAGGCCAGTGCTTTATCTGCTGAGCCATGCTGCTTTACCTCAGAAGATAGAGTTGCTCCCCATCAGCATCACCCTGATTCTTACTCCTCTGAAGACTGTAAGCTCCTTGTGGGCAGGGAACACGTCCACCAACTCTATTGTAATGCCCTTTCCCAAGTGCTTAGTACAGTGCTCGTCTCACAGTAAGCGTTCAGTAAATACCATTGATTTGATTGATACTCAAAAACCTTTGGCAAGTCAAGATCGCAACAACTCTAAGAGCTCTGGAATGCAGTCACTTAGCTGGTGACTAGGAAATGGTCTGGGCAACGTTGCTTCACAGGGCAGGTCATATTAGGAGGCAGAGTCAGCTGACTAGCCAAACTCCTGGAAGGTAAACTGAAATAGGACATTCCCAAGCGTCAGGGCGGAACACAGCATGGCCTAATGGATAAAGCACAGACCTGGGAGTCAAAGGACCTGGATTCTAATCCCAATTCTGCCACTTCATTCATTCAATAATATTTATTGAGCGCTTACTATGTGCAGAGCACTGTACTAAGCGCTTGGAATGTACAAATCGGTAACAGATAGAGACGGTCCCTGCCCTTTGACGGACTTACATGTGGTTCTAATCCCGACTCTGTCACTTGTCTGCTGTGTGACCTTGGGCAAGTCAATTCTCATTGCCTTAGTTCTCTCATCTCTAAAATGGGGATTAAGACTTTGAGCCCCATGTAGGACAACCTGATTAACCTTGTAATAATAATAATAATAATGTTGGTATTTGTTAAGTGCTTACTATGTGCAGAGCACTGTTCTAAGCACTGGGGTAGATACAGGGTAATCAGGTTGTCCCACATGGGGCTCACAGTCTTAATCCCCATTTTACAGATGAGGTAACTGAGGCACAGAGAAGTTAAGTGACTTGCCCACAGTTACACAGCTGACAACAATCTACCCCAGCACTTAGAACAGTGCTTGGCACATAGTAAGTGCTTAACAAATACCATCATCATCATCATCATCATCATCATCGTTAAGTCTGTGAGCCCCTTGCAGGGCAAGGACTGTGTCCAATCTGACAAATTTGTATCTCCCCCAACACTTTTATTCATTCATTCATTCAGTCAGTCAGTCAGTCGTATTTATTGAGAGCCTACTGTGTGCAGAGCACTGTACTAAGCACTTGGAAAGTACAATTCAGCAATAAAGAGAGACGATCCCTGACCACACCGGGCCACAGTGTTTGGCATATAGTAGGCAGTTAACAAATACCACAACTATTATTGTCATAATAATAATAATAATAATTTCAGTATTATTATTAAGTGTTTAAGCCCGTCAAACGGCAGGGACTGGCTCTATCTGTTGCCGACTTGTTCATCCCAAGCGCTTAGTACAGTGCTCTGCACATAGTAAGCGCTCAATAAATACTATTGAATGAAAGTGTTTTCAAGACCCAGAGAAGCATGTTGGCAAAATGTGATATAGCGGAGGACTCTTGGGAGACGACAGCAGCAGCAGAACAGAAAGGTCGGACTGTTCCGCAGGAATCAAAGGGACGGAGAGAACTTTCTTAGCACATAGAATTCCAGGAGATTGAGGCAGATTCAGAGCAGTAACAGGTATGGTATGTTATAATAATAATTAGGGTATTTGTTAATTGCTTACTATGTGCCAAACACTGTTCTAAGTGCTGGGATAGGTACAAGGTAATCGGCTTGGACACAGTCCCTGTCCCATGTGCGGCTCACTGCCTTAAGTCCCATTTTGCAGATGAGGTAACTGAAGCACAGAGAAGTTGAGTGACTTGCCCAAGGTCACCCAGGAGGCATGTGGCAGAGCTGGGATTAGAATCACATTCTTTGACTCCAAGGCCTGTACTCTTTCCACTAGGCCATGCTGCTTCAACTCAATTTACTTGTATCCACCTCAGCTCTTAGTACAGTGTCTGGCACATAGTAAGCACTTAACAAGAGCCATTATTATTATTGTTATTATTATCATTCAGTGTGACAAAGAACAATTTGTGAACACACTGTAGAATGAAGTGTTGGTTTGCATGTAGGTCTTTTCATCCATGTCTAGCACAGAGGTCACCCTCAATAGGTTTGTCTTGAAGTATGGAAGATGATAATAGCTATCTAGATATAGTGAATTAAGAAAATATTTCCATTTCTGATTTATTCAAAATCAAGATTCCCAGTTTTTTTGTAGAATTGTGCCATGAAATATATTTATCACCCTCAATGCCCATTTTTTATTATAAAAAATGTTATTGAAGTACTTAATCAGTGGAAATTTCACATTTCACGAATTCTTGGTGACTTTAAAAAGTTCTCTCCAACATTTCAGCACATGTTTTAAGTAATGCCAACTATTCTTGTTATTCATTTCTATATTTATAAAGCCTCTCTAGAGATCTTTCCTGCTACAGTGTCTGCTATTTATCGCTTGTCCAGCCATCTTGTCTCTGTGTTTACAAGGTTTTAGTCTTATAATTTAGGATACTGTTAAATGGGAGGCAGTGTGGCGTACTGGAAAGAGTACAGATCTGGGAGTCAGGAGACCAGCTTCAAGTCATATTTCCCCCTCTGGTGTCCTTTGTGATGTAGGGAAAGCTCCTTAACCTTTCTGGGCCTCGGTTTCCTTGTTTCTAAAATCGGAGTAAGATGGATTGTGAGCCCCAAGGGGGATGGGCACAGTCCACTCTCATTACCATGAACAATAATGATAACGAGAAATAGCTTGGCATAGTAGATAGAGCACAGGCCTGGGAGTGAAACAGTCATGGGTTCTAATCCCAGCTTTGCCACTTGCCTGCTGTGTGACCTTGGTCAAGTCACTTCAGTTCTCCTGGCCTCAGTTACCTCACCTGTAAAATGGGAATTGAGACTGTGAGCCCCACATTGGACAGGGACTGTGTCCACCCGATTTGCTTGTATCCATCCCAGTGCAAAGTACAGTGCCTGGCCCATAGGTGCTTAACAAATATCATTATTATCATTATCATTATTAATCATCCCTATGGAATTTGTTAAGCACTTACCACGTGCCAAGCAGTGTACTAAGTGCTGGGTTAAATACAAAACAATCAGGTCCCACATGGAGCTTATAGTCTAAGTAGGAGGGAAAACAGGTATTGATTCCCCATGTTGCAGATGAGGGAATTTAGGCACAGAGAAGTGACCTAACTTGCCTGAGGTCACACAGCAGACACGTAGCAGAACCAGGATTTGAACGCAGGTATTCTGACTCCCAGGTCCTTATCAAAACACTTTCCCGCTCCCTTCTTCCCTCTCTAACAGCCATCTTCAACTGCTCTCCAGTGGCTTCTTCCCCACTGCTTTCAAGCATGTCCTTATCTCCCGTATCCTAAAAAAACCTTCCCTCGAGCCCACGGCTCCCTCCTGTTATCGCCCCATCTCCCTCCTACCGTTCCTTTCTAAACTTCTTGAGCGAGTGGTCTACCCCTGCTGCCTCAAATTCCTCTCCTCCAGTTCTCTCCTTTACCTGCTCCAATCTGGCTTCTGTCCCCTTCACACCACAGAAACCCCTTTCTCAAAGGTCACCAATGATCTCCTTCTTGACAGATCTAACGGCCTCTACTCCATCCTAATCCTCCTCGACCTCTCTGCTGCCTTTGACTCTGTCGACTACCCCCTTCTCCTGGGAACATTATCCAATCTCGGCTTCACTTCCACTGTCCTCTCCTGGTTCTCCTCTTATCTCTCTGGCTACCCACTGTCGGGCTTTTTCTTCGGCTCCTCCTCTGCTTCCCACCGTCTAACTGGGAGTCTCTCAAGGTTCAGTTCTTGGTCCCCTTCTAGTCTCCATCTACACCCACTGTTTTAATGAGATGTTCATCCCCTTGATTCTATTTATTGCTATTGTTCTTGTCTGTCGATCTCCCCCGTCGAAGGGCAGGGACTGTCTCTGTTACCTATTTGTACATTCCAAGCCCTTAGTACAGTGCTCTGCACATAGTAAGTGCTCAATAAATACTATTGAATGAATGAATGAATGAATGAACTCATTCACTCCCATGGCTTCAGTTACCGCCTGTATACGGATGATACCCAAATCTGGATCACCAGCCCTGATCTCTCTCCCTCTATGCAGTCTCAAATTTCCTCCTGCCTTCAAGATATCTCTGTTTGGATGTCTTCTTGGCACATAGTAAGCGCTTAGCAAATACCCTCATTAATATTATTATTATTCCCGTCAGCTCAAGCTTAACATGTCCAAAATTGAACTCTTTTATATTTCCACCCAACCCTTTCCACCCCCTGACTTTCCCATCATTTTAGATGGCACCACCATCCTTCCTGTCTCACAAGCCTATAACCTTGGCGTTATCCTTGACTCCTCTCTCTCATTCAGCCCACGTATTCAGTCTATCACTAAATTGTCAGTTCAACCTTTATAACATCATTAAAATCCACCCTTTCCTCTCCATCCAAACTGGTACCTCATTAATCCAATCACTTATCCAATCCCGCCTTCCTGCTGACCACCCTACCTCCTGTCTCTAACCACTCCAGACATTCATTCATTCATTCATTCATTCATTCATTCATTTAATATGTCACTCTGCTGCCCAGATCATTTTTTACAAAAATGTTCAGTCCATGTTTCCCCACTCCTCAAGAAATTCCAGTGGTTTCCCATCCACCTCCGAGTCAAACAAAAACCCCTCACCACTGGCTTTAAAGCACTTAATCCACCTTGCCCCCTCCTCTTCACCTTGTTATTCTCCTACTATAACCCGGCTCTCACACTTCGCTCCTCTAATGCCAACCTTCTCAGTGTACCTCAATCTCTTCTATCTCACTGCCAACCCTTCACCCATGTCCTGCCTCTGACCTGGATCGACCTCCCTCCTCAAACCCGACGATAACTCTCCCCCTACTTTAAAGCCTTACTGAAGGGCACGTCTCCTCCAAGAGGCCTTCCCTGACTAAACCTTTCTTTCTTCTTCTCCCTCTCCATTCTGTGTTGCCCTGACTTGCTCCCTTTATTCATCCCCCCTCCCAGACCCACAGGGCTTCATTCATTCATTCAGTTGTATTTATTGAGCGCTTACTATGTGCAGAGCACTGTACTAAGCGCTTGGAATGTACAAATTGGTAACAGATAGAGACAGTCGCTGCCCTTAGGCTCACAGTCTAATCGGGGGAGACGGACAGACAAGAACAATGGCAATAAATAGAATCAAGGAGAAGAACATCTCATTAAAACAGTAGCAAATAAATGAAATAAATAAACAAATAAATAAATAAATAAATGAGAGAGAGGCTTATGTGTATGCCTGTAATTTTTTTATTTATTTATATTAACGTCTGTCCCCCCTCTAGACTGTAAGCTCATTGTAGGCAGAGAATGTGTCTGTTTATTGTAGTACTGTAATCTCCCAAGAACTTAGTATTGTACTGTGCACACAGTAAGTGCTCAATAAATGTAATTGAATGAATGAGGGTCCATGTTCTTTCCACTAGGCCTCATTGCTTCTCTTCTCAACCCAGTGCTTAGCTATAATTGTTGTTATTATTAGTAATAGTCATAGTAGTAGTTGATTTCTAAATCAATTCGTTTACTCAAACTCTGTACATTCTTGACCTATACATTCTAAATTGATATTACAGACACATGCAATAAAATATACGGAGTCATAACTCACGCATTTCCTTTGGGTTTCAGAGAGGCACAGGTCAATCACAATGTTTTTCTCATTTTCCTATTTTTCTCTGATATATTTAAACTTTTGAAACATTTATTTTGAAAGAAGAAATGAATAAAAGCAAATCAACAATTTGAAGGTTGAAATCTCTGGCATCTTTCTTGAGGTTTGGAACTCTTCAAAAATTTCAGTGACTGTAAAATGAATTCTGATTTACTCCCCCAAATTTCTGCACTGGAAGAGAATAATGATGAAAAAGAATACTCTGAAGGAAGTTTCTGGGTTTTTTTCATTCAAGTAAAATAGATTTTAGTGACTCTGTAAATGTAAACTTGAATACTTCATCTTGTTCTTGAAGATGCTTTAAAGATAAAAGTCCAAGAAGACTTTATTAATCAAAACAGAATATAGACCAAATAGGGATTTCATTTATGAAAAACAATACACATCTCAAGAGGCTGATTTTATCTAAATTAAAGGTTATTGTGCTGTTACTAAAGAGAAAAAGAAAAGATGGCCAGGAAGTCATAACATTCCTATATGGATTCTATTTCTTATTTGCATTTATATTTAAGAGCTCTACATTTATGAAATTTTAAAAGTGTCTATAATTCTACCCCTTTACTGATTGGAAGAATTACAGTGATACATTTTCCATTCCAAATAGCAAATATTTATGCTCATAATAATAATAATAATAAATGGTATTTGTTAAGTGTTTACTATGTGCCAAGCACTGTTTTAAGCACTGGGGTAGATACAAAGTTATCAGGTTGGATGCAGTCCTTGTCCCACGTGGGGCTCACAGTCTTTGGTAGATGAGGTAATCGAGGCACAGAGAAGTGAAATGACTTGCCCAAGGTCACACAGCAGACAAGTGGCAGAGCTGGGATTAGAACCCAGGATCTTCTGACTTCCAGACCCGTGCTCTATCCACTATGCCACGCTACTCCATTGTATGCTATGAGTGCAACCAGTGCATCTAAAAATTTTACCCAAACCATCTAAGAGTTTATGTTGGTATTTGTTAAGTGCTTACTATGTGCAGAGCACTGTTCTAAGCGCTGAGGTAGATACAGGGTCATCAGGTAGTCCCATGTGAGGCTCACAGTCTTAATCCCCATTTTACAGATGAGGTAACTGAGGCACAGAGAAGTTAAGTGACTTGCCCACGGTCACACAGCTGACAAGTGGCAGAGCCGGGATTCGAACCCATGACCTCTGACTCCCAAGCCCGGGCTCTTTTCACCGAGCCACGCTGCTTCTCTTCTCATTTAAAGAGAGTTCAAATGTTAAGCTCCTGGAGCCAGCAAGGTGCTCTGTGATAACCCCAACTAAAGCCCTCTCGGTACAAAGAACCCCAACTACAAGTCACGATTTGGACTAAAAATGGGCATTTCTTACATTTGGACTCTGGACTGCCGGGTTGTGGTAAGAAACTTGTAAACTGCTCCTTCAACTTCAGTGTTCTGCTTTTCTTTTCATGTTTACCATTCTTTCTGTAGACTTATATTGTTTTGTGATTTTTCGCTGAGGTCCCAGGTGATCTTTTCAGTCATATATACACTACTAGGTAAATTTCATCATCAGTGTCATTTTCTTTGAGTAAGAAGGACAATTATATATCATGACAACCAGAGCATTCTACCTCATTTGTATGCAGTGGGATTTTTTTATGGCAAAATGTTTTTTTCAATTGGTACCTTACACATTATAACTTGGGATAGTTAGTGTTTCCTTACCTGAAATCTGATTTTGGGTGCTTAGACTGAAATGCTGAAATGGGGTTTGTAATAAGAATAATAATTATGGTATATGTTAGTGCTTACTATGTGCCAGGCACTGTACTAATCGCTGGGGTGGATATAAACCAATCAGGTTGGACACAGTCCCTGCCCCACGTGGGGCTCCCAGTCTCAATCCCCATTTTACAGAGGAGGTAACTGAGGCCCAGAGAAGTGAAGTGACTTGTCCAAGGTCACACAGCAGACAAATGGAAGGGCCGGAATTAGAGCCCGAAGCAGCTACCATTCCACTCCCCTCTTGCCTGTTCTTTCTCTTTGTCTAGTTTACCTATTCACCAGCACATTGCTATCTACCCTTTGCCCTTTCATCATTTTCCCCAACCTTCTCAAGCTGCTGGATTGGATCAGTAATCAAAAGGTGATAAGCTTATCGATAATATGTTTTCCTTTGCTCCGAATTCTGTTGTTTAATGTAAATTTTATTAGACAACAAAATTAGGCATTTCTTTGTAGTGCTAGAGCTATAAACCCTGCTAATCATTGTTTGATATTGAGAATCAACCACTATTGAATGAAAGTGGAGTTATCTGATGGTAGAGAATGAATTTAGATGATTCTTCCATGGCAGATGGAATGATAATCCAATTTTTCTTTTTAAGAAAGAAAGGAATCATTTTGGCCTTTTAATCTCCCTTCTTAACTCTTCAGATTCCGTTGACTTTTTGGTCTAAATGTGCAAAGGTTCATTTCAATAAAGCAATTCAGCTGACTTCTAGGTATTGGAATTCCTTTTTACTCTCAAATGTTTAATTCCAAGAAGAGAATAACACTTAAAACTCACAGACTAAAAAATACATTCCCCACCCACCCTCACAGTTTCTTCTTGCAATATGTGATCTTTCTTTACAAAGAGTGACAGGTATAGGGGGTGGAGTAAATGGAGGTGAATTTGAATTTCCCTAGTCTCTGAAAGCCAAGGCAAGAATCATTTACATTTGATAAAACTAGTGAAAATATATTCAGCGAGGTTGAGTTGTGGTTCCTAAGACTAGCCCCTGGGGTTTTTTTAACATTAAATATTAAAAAGAGCTTTATAGGATGTCAGTATTAAGCAGAGAGATGTCGTGGTTTCTATTGTGTGAGGGGAGTGGGGTGGTATTATCTAGATTTAATCATCATGCATTGTCTGCTATGAAGAAAGTGAATGTTTAGATTAGAACCATATCATTTTCTGAAATTAGGAATATTTAGAAAAGGCATTGCAGGACCAAATCATGTTCTGTTTTGAGATTAAAACAGCGGTCTTCCAGAACATGGTTCCTTCTGATCTGGGAGATTACTAGCAACAAAGGGGCAGCCTTCACAAATTGAGTCCACATTTTAACATGGGTTCTAATCCCGGCTCTAACACTTGTCTGCTGTGTGACCTTGGGCAAGTCACTTAACTTCTCTGTGCCTCAGTTCCCTCATCTGTACAATGGGGATTAAGACTGTGAGCCCCACGTGGGACAACCTGATTCCCCTGTGTCTACCCCAGCGCTTAGAACAGTGCTCTGCACATAGTAAGCGCTTAACAAATCCCAACATTATTATCTGTTTTCCCTCCTACTTAGACTGTGAACCCCTTGCAAGACCTGGTTATCCTGTATCTATCCCAGAGCTTAGAACAGTGCTTGGCATGTAGAAAGCACTTAAATACTTCTACTATTATTATTGTGACAATTATCTCATAAATCTCCAGGATGTAAAGCTCCAGAGCTAACAATTTTTTTTTTTAAGGAACGCATAAGCAGGAAGACTCGTGTGGGCAGGGAATGTGTCTGTTTATTGTTGCAGTGTACTCTGCCAAACACTTAGTACAGTTCTTTGCACACAGTAAGCACTCAATAAATATGATTGACTACAAATATGTTGAAGTTTTTTGGAAAGGGCTGAATGATTACTTGAACTTTCATCTGTAACTAGATTCCAGAGTAGACCTGTCAGCTAATCTTTCCCCACCCCCACACCTGCCAGGGAGAGAAACTGGAGAGGGAAGGGCCAGGATTGTTTTGATTCTAACATTGCTACTAAGAATAAGGTTGGAGACTCCAGTTTCGAGAAACGGGATACTAGCTGTAGTGTGGTTTAACCTGCCCTTGCTCTGAGGTGGAGATTATACCCCTTAAATCAGGACCCACTCACCACAGAAAATGGGGCAAAGCTGTGAAATAAGGAACAATCCCCAATGTTTGGGACATTTAACCTCTGTTGTTTAGAAGAGGCATCTAAGTCTGTACCCATAATTTAGACAAGGCTTTTAAAAGATTGAAAAAAAACACAGGGATTTCTTAGCCTAAGAGCCATCATGGCTAGAACAATAAAAATGGTCTTACTGAGGTTTTACTCCGAGCGAAGCACTCTCCTAAATACGTAGGAGAGTACAATATAAAAGAGTTGGTAGTTATGTTCCCTGCCCACAACAGGCTTACAGTCTAGAAGGGGAGATGGACATTAATATAAATGAATTAACTTAATAGTTATATGAAACTATGTGTAATTTCATGCAAATCTCAAATGCAAATGGTTTACAATCCAATTCCAAAAGTAATTACAAGTGGAAGTATTGCAAACATTTTTTTCATTTTGGGTAAATTTTTTCTTTCATGTTATTAATAATAATAATAATAGTAATGGTGGTGTTTGGTAAGTGCTTACTATTTGCTAAGCACTGTTCTAAGCTCTGGGTTAGATACAAGGTAATCAGATTGTCCCACGTGGGGCTCACAGTCATCCCCATTTTACAGACAAGGTAATTGAGGCACAGAGAAGTGAAGTGACTTGTCCAAAATCACACAGGTGATAAGTGGCAGAGCTGGGATTAGGACCCACGACCTCTGACTCCCAAGCCCGGCCTCTCTCCACTAATCCATGCTGCTTCTCTATTAGGCAGTACATGTCTACAACAGAGATAGACATGAGGTTTATATAATTTAATTTTCTCTTGCCTTTTTGTATGTAAAATTGTGAATAACCTAAATATATTTTTTTAGAAAAAGGCTGCTCAGAATGAAGGGGGAAATTATTAACACTGATAAATCATAGATTATAGAACTTTTTTTCTTTAAATCTGGATCATATGTAGATATTATATCAACTTTCTTTCATTTAGGACTAAAGTTTTTAAAAAGCAAAATCATTGTATTTGTTCTAAGACTAAATTTGTGGAGCTTTCAACTATTCAGTTATATAAATAAAAAGAGATTTGGTTCTCAAGGCAACGATAATAATTGAAGAGCATAATTATGAGTAGTACATCGCAACTAGCAATTTCCCAGCATCAGTATCATCATAAAGTTCTTAAAATCAGTAGTATTTTTTGAGGGCTTACTGTATGTGAAACATTGAATTAAATATGTGGAAGAGTACAGTGGAGTAAATACATATGACCCCTGGCCTCACAAATTGTACAGTCTAGCAGAAGGTTTTCCAACCTAGTGGGTTGTAATTATCTCGTTAAAAGAGACTGTGAGTTGGCTTTACATATCTTACCTCAGCAAAATTGTTTCCTGGAAAAGGAGAAGTGTATATGGAGAGAAGAGAGAAAATTGAAAGTACAATGGATGTATGAAGGTTTTTAGCCATCTGGTCAAATGTTATCATTTCCTATTCAGTATCCATATCTGCCGGAAGCTTCTCCCCTTATTTTTAGGTAAGGCCATTAAATGGAGTGGTTACTGAGTCCTCACGCTAGCGGGACTGTCCCAGGGCACAGTATGCAGATGGATGGGGCTCAAGTACAACCAATGGATTAAAATGGAACTGCTTGGAAAATGAAGTGCATATAAAGAACTAGCTGGTCAGTTTGGCAAACTTGAGGGCCTACAATGGGGATTAATACAAATATTTAATAAAAAATTAGAAACTTCATGGCTGAAACAGATCATTGTGAACAATAATAATGTGAATTGTTGTATTTAAGCACTTACAATGGGCCAAGCACTCTACTAAGCTCTAAGGAAACTACAAGAGAATCAGATTCCACAAGGGGCTCACAGCCTAAGTAGGCGGGAGCACAGGTATCGATGCTCCATTATGCAGATGAGAGAACTGAGGCACAGAGAAGTTAAGTGACTTGTCAAAGGTCACAGAGCAGACAAGTGGAGGAGCTGGGATTAGAATCCAGGTCCTTTAACTCCCAGGCCCCTGAAAAATCTGCAAAGACTCAAAATCCACAAGTATGGGTGGGGTGACTAGGTGTGTCTTCAGTCAAGAGTTGTGTTATCTCAAAATGACACGAGAGGGTCACAATCAGAAGAAATAAATGAGGAGTAAGAATAAAGAAATCCCGAGTTCTCCCATTTCTTGGATTTACAGTTGTTTGTCAAAGGCAGCATTGTCACATAGCCTACTGAACACTCCTATATTAATAAGACACTGATAAGATCATGTAGGTGAAAATGCTAGATATATGCAACGTTCTCGTGGGTGAATGTTTACACCCAGAGAGGAAACCGAATCACTACAATTCTTCTGTCATTATCCGTATGAGCCAACCTCAAGTAGCTTCCTATCATGTTATGCTTGGTGCGCTTTACGAGTGAAGCTGTCTTCCCTGTTAAGAATTTAAAGATGCTCTTATGTATACAAAACATCCGATTCATACCTTTGTACCGCAGAAATGAAGCCATGCTTTTGTCTTTTCGAATAGATTCTTCCTCCTCTCTATCGGTCCCAATGATACCTACTGTTGTTAGCAAGGCAGGGACACCCGTGCAAGCTTCATTAAATAGAATCCTGCTGGTACTGGCCATTGATCCAACAGCAAGCTCAGGTGCACTGGCCCATGATATTTCCTCGCTCTACTCTTTACTTCTCTCTGGGGATAACCAATCAGAGGAAATGACCCCCTTGCCTGGTGTTTTGAGAAGCAGAGTGCGGTTAGATTTCAATTGCTAAGCCAAACGCTGGCTCTGTAAATCAAATTTCAATCTTCTGAGGGCAAAAGGATCATGTAGCTTGCTCATTTCTTTCTTATGATATTGTGACCGGATATGGTTTTTCATAGGATTAACTACGGGAAGCTGATCTGATGGCACGGAGGCAAGGTATTCACTAGTTTCACCTACTAAAAATGGGATTAGTAGTTGGGAAAGAGCAAGATTCAACCTTGAATTCCAGAATTAGAAATGTGCTTCCATCTAAAAATTGAAAGAAATCAGAGTCACATCCTGATCAAAATTTGCATGATATTCATCTGTTGTGGAACACAGATTTCCTTGACATCTCAGGTCAATGGTTAATATTTTAATTTTTATCATTGTATGTTCAGAGGAAAACAAAACCTCTATCTCCTTTGCTCGCTCCCTCTCAGAGTCAAGGAGTGAGAGTAATCTAGGTCTATGCCATGTAAATTATCTCTCAATCAATGTTATATATTGGATGCTCACTATATGCGGAACACTGTACTGAGTTCTTCAAACGTGGTTGGAAAGTAGAAGACTAGAAAGAGTAAAGGGAGAAAAGGGCCATGCATCTTCACCCTTGAAACCAGCATGGCTTAATGGAAAGAGCACGGTCTTGAGAGTCAGAGGATGTGGATTCTAATCCCGGCTCTGCCACTTGTCTGCAGTGTGACCTTGGGTAAGTCATTTAACTTCTCTGGGCTTCACTTACCTCATCTGTAAAATGGAGATTAAGACTGTGAACCCCACGTGGGACAACTTGATGACCTTGTATCTACCCCAGTGCTTAGAAGAGTGCTTGGCACATAGTAAGCATTTAACAAATACTGTCCTTATTATTATTGTTATTATCCTTTGGGGGAACTGAACAGATGTTTTTTGATGATTCCATTATGAAATCGTGGTCCATCCAGGCATCATTAAAAACCTAAAAATAGCCAGTGGAATATTCAAAACTCCAAGCTCCAATTAAAAATATTTTCAAGATTTTGAATGGTAAGCAGGGGAGTTAAAGTATTCAATCAAAATATTTATTTCTATCGAAAAAGACCATTTCTTAGTTCCTTTCCCGTAGGGACATCTTTAAATATGATTTCTTGTCTTTTTTTTTCTTCTTGTTGAGTTTTTTTTCATGTACCTCTGGCCCTTCTATTAAATATGTCTTTTCAGATGGTGAAATCCTATCTGCTCCCAACACTCTACCCTTCAGTAGGGATGAGAAACAAAAATGTCCTTTGACTGCACGGATGCATCTGTTACTTGTAGATTGGTTGTTCTTTTCCACTCTGTCTCTTGATTCCCAACCATTTTTTTCAAAATAGAAACTCACTTGTCCTCTGCCAGGCTGGCATATGTCTGCATCATATCCTCATCATCATCAACATCACCACCAATGGTATTTATTGAGAGTTTGCTGTGCTGAGCACTGTACTAAGCACTTGGGAGACTACAGTGCTTAGTACAGTGCAATGCACACAGTAAGCGCTCAATGAGTACGATTGATTGATTGAATACAGAGTTGGTAGACACATTCCCTGCCCACAATAAGCTTACAGTCTAGAGGGGAAGACAGACATTAATATGAATAAATGATGATGATGATGGTAGTTGTTAGGCATTTACTATGTGTCAGGCACTGTTCTAAGCGGTGGGGTAGATACGAGGTACTCAGCTTGGACAAAGACCTTATCCCACGTGGGGCTCATAGTTTTTAGCGTGGCTCAGTGGAAAGAGGCCGGGCTTGGGAGTCCCAGGTCATGGATTCGAATCCTGACTCCGCCGCTTGTCCGCCGCTTGCCAGCTGTATGACTTTGGGCCAGTCCCTTCACTTCTCTGGACCTCAGTTACCTCATCTGTAAAATAGGGATTAAAAAACTGTGAGCCCCACGTGGGACAACCTGATCACCTGCACATAGTAAGCGCTTAACAAATACCACCATTATTATTAATCCTCATTTTATAGATGAGGCACAGAGAAATTAAGTGATTTGCCCAAGGTCACAGCAGACAAGTGGCAGAAATGAGATTAGATCCCAGGTCCACTGGCTCCCAGGCCCATGCTCTGTCCACTAGGTCATGCTGCCAATTCATGATAGATAATTTATAGATATGTATATAAGTGCTGTGGGCCTAAGGATGGGGTGAATATCGTCAGTGTACACACGCACGTATAGAGAGAGAACAAGAGAGAGAGATATTTATCCAATTGTCTTATGGATTTGAAGATGACATTACTGTCATCAAGATATGTTTGCACACAAAGATAAGAACTCCTTTGCAGTTTTGTCCCCATTTAGCTGCACCCTACAGACCACTGCTGGCTCACATGTTTTAATGATAATAATAATAATGTTGGTATTTGTTAAGCGCTTACTCTGTGCAGAGCACTGTTCTAAGCACTGGGGTAGATGCAGGGTAATTAGGTTGTCCCACGTAGGCTCACAATCTTCATCCCCATTTTACAGATGAGGGAACTGAGGCACAGAGAAGTTAAGTGACTTGCCCACAATCACACAGTTGATAAGTGGCAGAGCTGGGATTCAAACTCATGACCTCTAACTCCCAAGCCCGGGCTCTTTTCCACTGAGCCACGCTGCTGTCTTTGCTTGACCTTTAAACCTTTTATTCTGCCCTTCTAGTATATGAATGCCCCTTTTGATTTCCTTGTGTATAGGTAGAATGAGTAGAATCGAATAGACTGTGAGCCTGTCATTGGCTGGGATTGTCTCTGTTGCCAAATTGTACATTCCAACTGCTTAGTACAGTGCTCTGCACATAGTAAGCACTCAGTAAATACTATTGAATGAATCCTGTCATCCACCGACTCTCTGCGTGTTGCTATGTTGGTGGGTGTAACTTTTCAATCAGCCAGTGATTTCAGTAGGACTTTATTTCAATCAGTCGATCGATCGAGCCGTGATTTCAGTAGGGCATTGAAGATGGGGACAGTTAGGGTCTGCCAGATGTGAAGGGGGAGGGAGTTCCAGGCAGGAGGTAAGGCATGAGGAAGAGGTTAGGGGTGAAATGAGGGGACAGAGAGGGACAATGCGGAGGTTGATATTAGAGTAGCGAAGCGACCAGCCTGAGGTATATTGGGAGAGGAGTGAGGATAAATAAGGGAGGAGGGCAAATTGCCTTGCATCCAGTAGTGAGGAGTTTCTGCTTTTTGCGGCATCCATTGAAGGTGCTTAGAAAAATGATCCGGGCAACAGAGCGAACTATGGATTGGAGAGAAAAGAGACTGGAGAAAGGAGGAGCGAGAATTCCAGTTGGGATATGACAAATGCTTGAATCATTCATTCATTCACTTGTATGTATTGAGCACTTACTGTGTGCAGAGCACTGTACTAAGCACTTGGAAAGTACAACTCGACAACATATAGAGACAATCCTCGTCCTACAACGGGCTCCCAGTCTAGAATCGGTGTGGTAGCATTTGGGATGAAGAGGAAGGAGTGAAGCCTGAAGGCCTCGTGGAGATAGAATTAATGTGATTTAGTGACTGTCTGAATACTTGGGTTGAAGCAGAAAAATAAGTCAAGGAAAATGTCAAGTTTCGGGCTGGTGAAACAGAAGGGTGGTGGTATTGTCTACAGTGATAGAATAGTTGGGGGAAGGAGAATGTTTAGGAAAGAAGATACTGTTAAAAATGTTTTTAAAATGATGATGATGATTGTGGTATTTGACTATGTGCCAGGCACTCTACTCAGCGCTGGTGTGAATAAAAGCAAATCGGGTCAGACAGTCCCTTTCCCGCATGGGGCTCACAGCCTTAAACCCCATTTTATGGATAAGTTGACTGAGGCACAGAGAAATGAAGCCCAAGTTCACACAGCATGCAGTTGTGGGAGCCGGGATTAAAACCCAGGTCCTTCTGACCCTGAGGCCTGTACTCTATCCACTAGGCCACGCTGCTTCTCTAAAAGCATTGTCAGCTGAGAGAGGAGAGGAACAGGTCAGGGGGAGCCTGTTAGGATTGTAGGGGTGCATTTGAGAGTTGGGGGTCAACACAAAGAGAAGAACCTCAGAGGGAGAATTCCCATCAACAATGGAGCTGCTCTCCTTCTCTTTCTATATCCCAGCCCACAACTCCGCTCCTCTGGTGCTAACCTTCTCACTGTGCCTCATTCTCATCTGTCTCGCCGCCGACCCCTGGAACTATGTCCTCCCTCTGGCCTGGAGCACCCTCCCTCCTCAAATCCACCAATCACTCTTTTCCCTTCAAAGCCCTGCTGAAGGCACACCTTGTCCGTCTCCCCAGACTAAACCTCCTTTTCCATCCCCCTCCCACGGCACCTCAACTCCCTCTCTTTGCTCTCCCCCCACCCCTCATCACTTATCTATAAATGTATATATCTATAATTCTACTTATTTATGTTGACCCCTGCTTAATTGTTTTGATGTTTGACTTTCCCTCCCCTTCCCGCCCCACCAAACTGTAAGCCCATTTTGGGCAGGGATTCTCTCTGTTGCTGTATTGTACTTTCCTTAGTACAGGGTTCTGTACACCATAAGCATTCAATAAATACTTCCGAATGAATAGATCAGCTCCTGTGCAAAATCATCAACATCATCAGTGATATTTATTGAGTACTATGTGCAGAGCACTCTAATTAAGTGCTTGAGAGAGTGCAATACAACGGAGTTGGCCGGTCACACAGCAGAGAAGTGGTGGGGCCAGGAATAGAATACAGGTCCTTCTGACTCCCAGGCCCGGGCTCTATCCATTAGACCACACTGCTTCTTGCAATCGTACAAGATGCCCTAGGTGATTCTGCAGGTAGAATCCTTCCCCCTAGGGGCACAGCTCCCTTGTAAGATCCCCGTACTTGTGGTTGTTTCACCGTCTTACCACAGTGAGTGTGAGCTAGACTTTGTCGGGCACAGAATTCAGTACGTTACTCTTAGAGAACAATCAAAGCACATCTCCTCCAAGAAGCCGTCCCTGACTAAGCTCTCCTCTCCTCTTCTCCCACTCCCTTCTGTGCCACTCTTACTTGTTCCTTCACTCATCCTCCCTCCCATCCCCACAGCACATCTGTATATAGCTGTATGCACCTGTAATTTATTTAACTATTAATTTATTTATAGTAATGTCTGTCTCCCCCTCTAGACCGCGAGCTCATTGTGGGCAGGGATGTGTCTATTTGTAGTTATATTGTACTCTCCCCAGTGCTTAAGACAGTGCTTTGCACTCAGAAAGCACTCAATAAATACAATTGAATAAATGAATTTGAATAAATGAATGAATCAATCAATAGACAAGATGATTTACAGGTCACCCACTGCTCAAATAATGGGCTTTATGGATCCACAGAAACTGTAGCCAATGAATGTTTGCACAGCTTTAGAATAGACTTCTTTTCTCCTTTGATGTCTTCACCCATCTATTTCCTGCAAAACACCCATGGTCATTCATTCATTCGAGCAGATTTATTGAATGCAAAGTACTGTACTAAGCACTTGGGAGAATACTGTATAACAATAAATAGATACATTCCCTGCCCACAATGAGTTTACAGTTTAGAGTTGGTTAACTGGCCAGCCTGGCAGTGTCCAAGCCAAGCAGCGTGGCTCAGTGGAAAGAGCATGGGCTTTGGAGTCAGAGGTCATGAGTTCGAATCCCAGCTCTGCCACTTGTCAGCTGTGTGACTGTGGGCAAGTCACTTAACTTCTCTGTGCCTCAGTTCCCTCATCTGTAAAATGGGGATTAAGACTGTGAGCCCCATGTGGGACAACCTGATTCCCCTATGTCTACCCCAGCGCTTAGAACAGTGCTCGGCACATAGTAAGCGCTTAACAAATACCAACATTATTATGTGGGACAACCTGATTCCCCCGTGTCTCCCCCAGCGCTTAGAACAGTGCTCTGCACATAGTAAGCGCTTAACAAATACCAACATTATTATTATTATTAACTTATAACTCACTTGTCTCAATCGATCATTATATTTTCTTCCAATTAATCAATTGCACTTTCAATCAAACATTCACATTTATTGAATGGCTATTGTGTGCAGAGCACTACTAAGAGCTTGGGAGAGGACAGTATAACAGCGTTATACAGTCTAGACTTGTTTTTAGTCTCCCTTTTAGAATCAGTAATGGGTGAGCCCATTGTTGGATAGGGATTTTCCCTGTTGTCGAATTGTACTTTCCAACCACTTAGTACAGTGCTCTGCTCACAATAAGCGCTCAATAAGTGTGATTGAATGAATAAGAAGCCTGGTCTTCAGTGTAAGGCCCTGTATAATCAATTATTAGCCAAACCATCTATCTCAAATCGCATTCGTCAGTATTTTCTTCCTGGGGTGAAATAATTGACAAGAGATCTTTTATGTTCTCCGATGTAATATATTTGTTCCATCAGTGCCGTGTAGCTGTAAGCAAAGAATATTCGGAGGGATGTAAAATAATTATTATTATCAATAATTATAAATTGTTGATGTGCTGTGACCAATCCCAAAAATTAAAGTAAAAGAAAATCATAGTTTTCATAGCTCTCACTTATTGTCTCCACAATTACTCTGAAATTCTTGCCTAAATTGCAATGCAATATTTCAGTCTTGACGTTTAATCGATTACAGTGTCCTTGGGGATCTATTATATCTTTAAAATAATGCATGCATGTTCTAGAATGATGGTGCTGTGCTAAAGGACCTAGCAAAATAATTCTGTCTCTACCATCTGGGTTAGAAAGACAACTTAGAGTGAAACAGTTATATTTGGATTCATCTGGGGTATAAAAATAGCAATAATTTCCTTTTTTCATATTTCTAAATAAAAATTATTCTTGTATTTCAACCAGATAAAACTTCACAAATATGAAAAAAAATTCTGTTGAAATCTACTGATCTTCACTTTGCTTTTTAAAAAATCTTATTCACTGGCTTTTAAAGAAACCATGCCTCTTCTAATAACTGTAAAAACACTATTGGTTTTTATGTAGAGATTAATGCCACCTGCTAATTGCTTGCTTGTGGATTTTACTTGATGGTATGAAGTTTCTGTGCATTCTGCACTTAAATCCATTAAGATTTCTGACCATTATTAAGATTTCTGACCATCATTAAGATTTCTGACCATTTCTACCCCTTGCAATTTCCTTTTTCTTCTCCTCTTCAGCGATTAGTATCACAGACGCAGGATTGAAACCGAGATCTTATCGGTGGTAAGAAGTAAGAATTTGTTGTCCCTAATTATATTCCTCTGCTAATGACTTCGTTCAGATGTAGGGAACTAAGCACTATAAACATATAGTGGAAGTGACACATCCACTTGCTGAAAATTAGTTGCTGCTGGACTTTGGTACTGGCAAGATGGTTTTGCTGTACAGTTTCACTTATCGTAAGCAGTGGTGTTTTCAATCTTGGTGGTTCATATTGAGAATATCGGTGCATTAGCCTAAATATTGATGAGGACTACTACTAGGCTATGACATAGGACTTTCTGAGGAAGCTTCGCCTTTACAGTGACATTATGCCCCTGAACTATTCAAACCCAATTTAGTCGTATTTATCACCCCTCTCAGGATCGCTCCTGGAGAGTTACCAGTCTCGATTTAGGGAGGGAGAGTCCAACAGAGGCCTACGCATTCCATTCCTAGCTTGGCCATCTGCTATAAGTGAAAACTCACCTGTACTGGGCAGCAACGACATGGGAGAGAGGCGAGGGCGGAGACTCAAGTTGACTGCGTGGAAGGAGGCAATGGTAACCGACTTCCATATTTTTACCAAGACTCTATGGCTACACAACCAGAATGATTGCAGATGGAGAGCTGGGTGTTCTGAGAGAGATGTGTCCTTGGCATCTCTATGGGTCAGAAATGACTTGATAACAGAGGACAAGACAAGAAAAGTGGTCAAAACACTTTACTAAGCACGGGGAAAGAGTCAACAAGTGTGTGCACAAGTGGGTGCTTGTTGTTGGCAGGGAATGTGTCTATTTATTGTTACATTGTACTCTCCGAAATGTTTAGTATAGTACTTTGCACACAGTAAGTGTTCAGTAAATACAATTGAGTGAATGAATGAGTAAATGAATGAATGAGGCATGGACCCTGTCCCTTGAGGGACCTGCAACCTATGAATCTAGATGAGGGAGAGGACTGGAGAAAAGTGTAGCACCTAACACTTGTTCTAGAGCTGATATTCCAAACCAATTTTCCTACCATGGATAAGAGTATCCCAAAGTGCAAAAGGGTTACATTCCTTGGAGACGTGGTTGGATCATGAATGGCTTTATCATGGACTTGTTTCCCATAGAATTTAGATGTTAAAAGTTAGAATCTGTGACCGAACCTCTGGAAAAACAATATGACCTTCCCTAATGGTAAACATCATTAAATGAAATCTGTATTAAAATAATTAAAAACGTAATATCCCCATAAAAGGAGTTATAATAGGATAATAATAATAATAATGTTGGTATTTGTTAAGCACTTACTATGTGCCGAGCACTGTTCTAAGCGCTGGGATAGACATAGGGGAATCAGGTTGTCTCACGTGGGGCTCACAGTCTTAATCCCCATTTTACAGATGAGGGAACTGAGGCGCAGAGAAGTTGTGACTTGCCCACAGTCACACAGCCGACAAGTGGCAGAGCTGGGATTCGAACTCATGAGCCCTGACTCCAAAGCCCGTGCTCTTTCCACTGAGCCACGCTGCTTCTCTATGATTATGATTGACTTTCACAGGAGGTTGCTGAAATAGAAGTGTGTTCTGCTCAACAAGTTTAACTTGTTTTAGTGAATTACTCGCTCAGTTTTGGTTGAAGTGTAGCTTTTCTCTTCTCTTCGTAAAGTACCTTGTAATCGGCTAACTCCTGAACATCTCTGCAGACCTTTTAACTCTTCTTCCATCAGGACCTCTTCTTCATCAAGATTATTTATAAATTCACCTGTTTTCTTGAAAATTGAGGTGAGATTTTTTAATCCCCTAATTTCAGCCCATGATGAAGAAACCATAACTCCATCTGTTTTGTCATCTTTTAGTGATGCATTGGATTTTTGAAGTTTACTGAAGTCCCTGTTGGACAAGAATTCCTTGGAATGCATTTCAGTAAACTCACTGACGCTGCACAACTTCTTTAAAAACTATTTACATTCCTCGGTCAACAGGTTCTTGGGCTATCCTCTTTGGGGTCCTCTTGAACCCATTTAAAATCTGAAGAAAAATGTGGGTAAATCTCGCTTCCAGATCCATTCATTATTCAGTGCATAATCCCAGCCCAGATGAGGATGAAGTGGGAAGAGGTTTATTTATCTCTAGTGCTCAGCTGGAATATTGTGACCCATTGGGTGTTGGTGGGGTTGTTTACCTGTAGGTGTCAAACATGGTGGGAGCTTTTTCGTTGTTGTGTGGTGGGGTTTTTTTATGGGGTTTATTAAGGACTTACTATATGCCATGCCCTGTACTAAGCACTTGGGTATATAGGCAAATCGGGTTGGACACAGTCCGTCTCCCAAATGGACCTCACAGGAGTAATCCCCATTGGAAGCAGCGTGGCTCAGTGGAAAGAGCCCAGGTTTGGGAGTCAGAGGTCATGGTTTCGAATCCCAGCTCTGCCACTTGTCAGCTGTGTGACTGTGGGCAAGTCACTTAGCTTCTCTGTGCCTCAGTTACCTCATCTGTAAAATGGGGATTAACTGTGAGCCTCACGTGGGACAACCTGATGACCCTGTAGCTACCCCAGCACTTAGAACAGTGCTCTGCACATAGTAAGCGCTTAACAAATATCAACATCATCATCATCGTTTTTACAGATGAGGTAACTGAGGCACAGAGAAGTGAAGTGCAAGATCACCCAGTAGACGAGTGGTGGAGCTGGGCTGAGAACCCAGGTCCTAGCAACTCCCAGACCTGTGCTCTCTCCACTAGGCCACGGGGTTGCTGCAGAATAGTGGTTGTATCTCTACATTGCTTAAATCATAGGGGGATGACAATTTGGGACAGACATGTACACTGAAAATGAATTCCAGAGAGAATAATATCTCCATCAACACCTTAGTCAGGAAGAGCCAGTAATTCTAGCCTCTAGACTGTCCACTCACTCGGGGCGGGGAAGGTGTCTACTAACCTCATGGTCATGGGTTCGAATACTGGCTCTGCCACTTAGCTGTGTGACTGTGGGCAAGTCACTTAACTTCTCTGTGCCTCAGTTACCTCATCTGTAAAATGGGGATGAAGACTGTGAGCCCTATGTGGGACAACCTGATTACCCTATATCTCCTCCAACGCTTAGAACAATGCTCTGCACATAGTAAGCGCTTAACGAATACCAACATTATTATTATTATTATTAACTTTATTATAGCCTACTCTCCCGAGCGCTCAGTACAGTGCTCTGCACACAGTAAGTGCTAAATAAAGGCCACTGATTGATTCTTACAGACCTATATAATGTGACACCGTGACTCTGTTCATCTGGGACACGTTATTATTTTCAAGGGCTGGGATTCAACTAAGCAGGCTTGGGAATCCTTCTGTGAGCTTCTTAAAACTGGAGACAAATGTCACATGGAAATTGACCCTATGATCCGGACCAAGGATGGAGTCACTCTAGTTGACACCTTGAAAACTATTCGGGACTTCAAATTAGAGAGTTTTCCTGCTTTGAGCGTCACCTCCTTATAGGCAGGGAATGTGTCACTGCTTGTTTTGTATTTCCCAAGCACTCAGTGTGATGCATGGATCATTTCCACTGCCATCGAGGGCATGGAATGTGTCTGTTTATTATTGTAACGTACTCTCCCAAGTGCTTATCATAGTGTTCCGCACACTATAAATGCTCAATAAATACAACTGACTTACTGATACAAATGGGACAATCTGACTTCAGACAATTTTTTTTCCCAGCATCATACCCCTCCCCTCAGCCCGGAATTTCTCTTTTTTTTAAATGGTATTTGTTAAGTGTTTATTCTTTGCCAGGCATGGTACTAAGCGCTGGGGTAGGTACAATACAATCAGATCAGACATAATTCTTGTCTCTCAGAGCCTCACGGTCTAAAGAGGAAGGAAAATAATTATTGAACTCCCATTTTAAAGCTGAGGAATCTGGTGAAGCGACTTGCCCAGGGTCACATAGGATTGTGATGGAGTTAAACAATGCAGGGTTTAACCCATGTGGAGATTTAACCCATGTGTGCTGACCATTAACTGAAACTTCAATAAACCCTGAAGTGTGGTTCACTGTTTTTGTTACCATTTTATGGCTTTCCATTACGATCAAAGTAGGTTTTGTATTCTTTAATTTTGATCAAAACTTCCAGGAGGAGATTCCCTTTCATTCTCCTCAGAACTGCCTGCCAAGAGTGACAGTCAGCACTCAACCTCTTTATTGTCTCATTCAGGTTTTGAAAAGTGTTTGAGTTTTTCCAGGTAGTAATTGATGGTAATGACATCTATAGGTATAATATCTTTAGCCCAAATAATAATGATAATAATGGCATTTTTTAAGCAGTTACTATGTGTCAAGCACTGGTCTAAGCACTAGGGTAGATACAGGGTAATCAGGTTGTTCCACGTGGGCCTCATGGTCTTAATCCCCATTTTACAGATGAGGTATCTGAAGCCCAGAAAAATGCCCAAAGTCACATGGCTGATAAGTGGCGGAGCTAGAATTAGAACCCACCACCTCTGACTCCCAAGCTCGTGCTCTTTCCACTATGCCACACTGCTTTTTCATATGCCAAAACTCTGCCCAGTCTGTGTAGATGTGTAGACATCTTGTATTTCCAATTTCCATCATGTGCTATTTCTGGACCCCAATAAGGATTCAATACTTATTCTCCCTCCTACTTAGACTGGGAGCCCCATGTTGGATAAGGACCGTGTCCAATCTGATCATGTTTTCTCTACCCCAGTGCCTAGTACAGTGCTTCCACATGCTGCTTAGCAAATACTGTTATTATTATTGTTTTAATTCCCTTCCTTTGACAATTTTCCACAAAAGAAAAGAGCAGCAGTTGACTTTTTCACCTCATCATTTCAAACAATTCATATCATATAAAAAAATATTTCCAGTGGAGAAGATTTAGAAAATAAAGTTTCCTCATACTTTATCAATGTTCACGATGTTAAGTGACCCTGTAGCCAAATATGATTACGTAGAAGGTGATCTCAGCTTTCTCTCTCTCTCTCTGTGTCTCTGTCTAAACCAATCAATACTTATTTAGTGCTTCCCATGTGCAGAGCACAATATTAAGTGCTTAGAGGAGTACAATATAATTAATAGACATGATCCCTGTCTTCGAGGAGATTACAATCTAGGGGCAGAGACATACTTTCCTTCTCTCTCCTCTCTCCTTTTTTCTCCTTTTCTTTCCTTCTCTCTCTCTTTATCTTGCTCGCTTTCTTCTGCCTGTAACTGCACAATAACTCTTGATATTATCTTCCATGATTATTTTTCTTCTGGAGGATAATATTGTAATAACAAATCATGTTCTTTTTAACCAGTCATAGGTTTGTTATTTTATTTAAGAAAACCCTTATCCCACAAGAAGGGTAAGAGAATTAGGAGATTTGCTTCGTCAGACTGAAAGCTTTCAATCGGAATTGCATCGTATCGTTTTGAGGATCTGTGGCTTTGATCTGTTCCTTCCATTTCTATCTTCTCCCACACGCCTTTATTATTTATATCCCTTCTTTTGAGTGAAAGATTCCAAAAACACGCTCATACCTTTCAATGGGAAAATGTTGGCTTCAACATTTTCCCTTCCCCACTCCACCCTCTTCAACAAGTTGAAACATTATCCTGATTAAATCATTTCTTCCCTAAAACCAACATTGACAAATGCCATAACACCACTTAGGTGATGTTTATTAGTTACCAAAAATGCCCAGGTGTTCTCAAAGACTTTACACCCAGAAACTGGGGCTGCCTAGATAACAGTGGAACCCAGTAAAAGCACAATGCTCCAGTGGCTGCTGTTTCTCACTATCTGCAGCATGGATTAATGGATACAGCATGGGCCTGGGAGTCAGTAGGTCATGGGTTCTAATTCTGGCTCTGCCACTTATCTGCTGTGTGCCTTTGGGTAAGTCACAACTTCTCTGGGCCTCAGTTACCTCATCTGTAAAATGAGGAGCGAGACTCTGAGCCCCACATGGGACAGGGACTGTGTCCAACCCAATTTGCTTGAGTCTACCCCAGTGCTTAGTACAGAGTCCGGCATTCATTCATTCATTCAATCTTTGGCACATAGTAAGTGCTTAACAAATACTATTATTATTATTATTATCTTTATTTGCTCCAAGCCATGAGCTGGTTCCAGGAGATCAACCATGTAAAACACTGGTGCCACTGCATTTTATTTTCCCTCCCTTTGCATGGGTTTCATTTGTCCTCTAGACTGTAAGCTCACTGTGGGCAGAGATCATGTCTACCAACTCTGTTATACTGTACTCTTCTAAGTGCTTAGTACAGTGCTCTGTGCACAGTAAGTGCTCAGTAAATACGATTGATTGATCTTTATGTTCAAATTTGCCCTTTGCCCCATTGAGCTTTTGGTTCACTATTAAATTTCTCAGGATTTCGGAGATAATACATCTCTGGAAGAGACTGGGAAGAAAGAAATTGAGAAATGATCCCTAAACTAACTGAGGGAAGGATCGTCCACTTTGTTCAAAAAGCTGTATTCCGATCACACCACTGGAAGATATGAGGTTTCATGTCTATAGCTCAGTCTTTTCTTCCCATCGTCAAGCCAAAATACAGATGGCTTTAGTATTCAAAGATGAGGCTACGGGTGGTGAAATTCACTATGATTGATTGTGTGACTAAAAAGTGGGGGACGAAGCAGTGTGGATAGAGCACGGGCCTGGGAGTCAGAAGGAACTGGGTTCTAATCCCAGCTCGGCCACTTGTCTGTTGTGTGGCCTTAGGCAAGGCACTTAACTTCTCTGTGTCTTAGTTCCCTCATCTGTAAAATGGGGATTAAGACTGTGAGCCCCATGTGGGTCATAGACTATGTCCCTCCTGATCACCATGTATCTGCCCCAGCACTTAGAACAGTGTCTGGCACATAGTGAGCAGTTAACAAATACCATTTAAAAAAAAGCTATTGTCCCGTTTGATGCTGCGGTGATTAGTTCTGTTTTTTCTTTGGCCTCCTTCTCTCCCATTCCTTGTGAAGCTTTGTATTGAAGAGAACCTTTCATTTCTCGGTAGCAGTTTGCCGTTTTGTTCTAACCTTGGCAACTGACTCCCCGTTTTCAGCTGGGATGCAATATTGTCTGAGGCCTTGAAACATTCATTCTGTTTTCCTTGCCTTGGGTCTTTGGGTTTCAGCTCTCCGTATCTCTATTCAGCCACTGTTTGGATATCTCACAGTCATTCCTTCTCCTCGACTGGCCCAGCCACCCTAGCTGTGTTAAGATCAGCATAGGTTCATTGCTCTGGACTGTAAGCTTGTCCTGGGCAGGGAATGTGACTGCCATATTGTTGTATAGGGCTATTCCAAGAGCTTAGTATAGTGCTTTGCACATAGTGAACACTCTATAAATATGATCGACTGACTAACTTCATTATTTGTGTTCTTGTGTTGTCCTTCACTTGTGAAGTTAATACCCTGATGATCCCGAGAAGTGAGCGGTACGTACTGAATGCCTACAGTATGCTCAGAATAATAATGGTAATACCAACTGTGGGTATTTTTAAGTGCTTACTATGTGCCAAGCACTGTCCTAAACACTGGGGCAGATTCAAGATAATCAGGTCCCACATGGGGCTCCTATTCTAAGTAGGAGAGAGCGCAGGTATTGAATTCCCATTTTGCTGAAGAGGGAACTGAGGCACAGAGAAGTGAAGTGATTTACCCGAGGTCACACAGCAGACAGATGGTGGAACGGGGATTAGAGCCCAGGTTCTCTACCTCTGAGCCCTGCGCTCTTCCCACTAGGCCACGTCGCTTCCCACTTCCCACTGAACTAAGCAGAGTTTACGATCTAGTGGTGGGGAGAGGCAGCAAATGAATTTACAGATAGGTGATAGATGGTAAAGGGGATGTGAGAAGTAGTGCTTAAATAGTAAGTTTTGTAGATGTGTTCACAAATGCCGCAGGAAGTAGTGAGTACACACAAGTGCATAGGGAGCACAGAAGTAGTGACTGCAATTGGGGGCTATAACTCTAAGGCACTGGCTTTCAAGCACTCCATCACCTTGCGTCCTCCTACCTCACCTCGCTACTCTCCTACTACAACCCAGCCCACACACTTCGCTCCTCTAGTGCCTCCATTTCATCTATCTCACCTCCGACCCCTCCCCCATGTCCTCTTCTGTCCTGGAAAACCCTCCCTCCTCAAATCCGACAGATAATTACTCTCCACTCCTTCAAGGCCCTATTAAGGGCACATCTCCTCCGAGAGACCTTCCCCGACTGAGGCCCCCTTTCCTCTTCTCCCACTCCCTCCTGCATCACCCTGACTTGCTCCCTTTGTTTCCCCCCCCCCCCCCAGCACCACAACATTTATATATCTATTTGTAATTTATTTATTTATTTATATTAATTGTCATTCTCTCCCCTCCCCCTGCGAAGAGACTGTAATCTCACTGTGGGCAGGGGATATGTCTGTTTACTGTTGTATTGTACTCTCTCAAGCGCTTAGTACAGTGCTCTGCACACGGTAAGCGCTCAAGAAGTACGATTGAATGAATGAATGAATGAGATGAACGGTTAATTGGGCAAGGCCTCCTAGCACATATGTGTGATTTCAGAAAGGCATTTAATATTGTAATTACTAAGCGCTTGCTATATGTCAAACACTGTTCTAAGCACTGGGACATGTACAAGTTAAGTAGGTCAGACACTGTCCCCGTTCCGTATGGGGCTCACAGTCTAAGTAGGAGAGAGCACAGGTAATGAATCCCCATTTTCCAATTGAGGAAACTGAACAACAGAGAAGTTAAGTGACTTGCCCAAGGTCACAGAGCAAGCAATTGGCAGAACCGGGTTTAGAACCCAGGGCCCCCGACGGCCAGGCCCAGGCTCCTTTCACTAGGCCGCACGCTGCTTTCATGCTTTGAAGATGGGAAGAGCAGTGGTTGGTTGGATTTGAAGGGGAGAGGCTTCCTGGCTTCTTGGGGACATGTGGGTCCCCATCCTGGCTCCCCGGCCTCTCGCCGTTCTTATTTACTGGACCATCAGTCCTCAGTCAGGCAGTCAGCCAGTCAGTTGTATTTATTGAGCACTTACTGTGTGCAGAGCACTGTATTAAGTGTTTGGAAGAATACAATATGACAGTATAACAGACTGGATCCAGAACTGGTTCTCCTCTGTGTCACCAAGACTTGGCTCCCACCGCATCGGCCGGAAAGTCCATGTGTAATCGCTCAGTAAATTTGATGGACCGACTGAAAGAGAAAAGCAGCCACAGGCTGGTGCCACCTCCACAGAACCTCGGGAAATCTGTGGTGGCTGCTACTTTATGGCCGCAGGCACTATGGTCCGCTCTGAGCTACGAGGATTCTGAAATTCTGCTCCCTTAGCCACAGTGCCCTACACATCTTTGATCGTTCTCTAGCGTGATTTTGTGTTGTGTGTCATCTCTCCTTATGTGTCTATCACCTGTCCCCTCACCCTATTTTTATTTTAGATTGTGAACCCTCCAAGAAGCAGTGACCGTGCCCAATTCCTTCTTAGTTTTTCTTTCCCGGTGCTTAGTATGGTGCTGGGCACATAGTAGGTGCCTAATTAATACTATCACTATCACCCAAGGCAGTGGGATGGGCAAGAGGTTGTTATGGGAGAGGCAATAATGGGGCACGATGAGTAGCTTACCTTGACAGAAACAAAGCGGGTCAGCGGAATGAATCTGGGGAGAATCGAATGGTTAAGTAGGTGGAAGAGAGCTTTGGGAGTGCTTTAAAATAAATGGTTAGGTGTTTTGTCTAGAGAGATGTGTGAAGAAGGTTGTTTGAATAATAAAGATGATAATATCGATATTTCCTATGCACTTAATATGTGCCAAACCCTATACTAAGCTCTGGGGTAGATACCCTGTCCTCCCCATCACTGTAGACAGCACCACCATCCTCCCTGTTTCACAAACTCATAACCTTGGCATTATCCTCAACTCATCTTTCTCATTCAACTCATATATTAAATACATCACCAATCCCGTCAGTTCAACCTTCATGACATCACTAAAATCCACCCTTTACTCGCCATCCAAACCGCTACCATGTTAATCCAAACATTTATCCTATCCCACCGTGATTCATAATAATAATAGTGTTGGTATTTGTTAAGTGCTTACTACGTGCAGAGCACTGTTCTAAGCGCTGGGGTAGACACAGGGTAATCAGATTGTCCCACGCGAGGCTCACAGTCTTCATCCCCAGATGAGGATGAGGTAACTGAGGCACAGAGAAGTTAAGTGACTTGTCCACAGTCACACAGCTGACAAGTGGCGGAGCCGGGATTCGAACCCATGACCTCTAACTCCCAAGCCCGGCCTCTTTCACTGAGCCATGCTGCATCAGCCTCCTTTCTGACTTCCATATCTTGTCTCTCCAACTCCAGCCCATACTTCATTCTGCTGTTGGTTCCATTTTATGGTTTTGCAAAACCATATCCTGCCATATCCTGTCTCTGGCCTAGAACTCCCTCCCACTTCATATCCTTCGCTCTCCTCATCTTCAAGCCTTTATTAAAATCACATCTCCTGCAAGACGCCTTCCCCAACTATGCTGTCATTTCTCATACTCCCTCTTCCTTCTGCACCACTTTGAACTTGGTTTCGTATCTTTTATTCACCCCACCCTCAGCACCACAGCACTTATGTGCACATCCATAATTTAATTTGGTACCTCTCTCACAATCTAAGTGATAATCTTCTTGTGGATGGGAGCATATCTACCAAACTCTGTTACATTGTACTCTCCCAAGCGTTTAGTACGGTGTTCTGCACACAGTAAAATGCTCAGTAAATACCACTGATTGACTGCTTGCTTTATTGCGATAGAAGCGCATGGTGCTTACAGACTAAGGGTGAGAAAGTGCAGGCATTTAATTCCTATTTAAATAGACGAGGAAACTGAGAAATTAAGTGACTTGCCCAAGGTCACATAGCAGACAAATGAAAAAGCTGGGATTCAAACCCAGGTCCTCTGACGCCCAGGTCCATGCCCTTTCCATTTCTTAATATTTCCCATTTTTTCGAATGATCAGGGCAGCAGAATCAAGTAAGAACTGGAGAGGGCAAAGACAATTATCAGCATGTCTTCTAGTCTGTGTGCATTTTCAGATCATGTGCTGGCATCAGTGTACAGGAACTCCTGTATGAGTGACTCCAGGGCTCTTGATCATGTTCCCAGCAGTGTGAGTGTGTATGTGTGTTTATGTGTTGTTGAGGGGGCAGATGGGGGCAAGGTCTATTTTTCTCTCACAATCCTTACCTGCCTTCTTGGGCTAGGAATGAATGAACATACCCACTGCATCACTTCTCCGCTTAAAAGTAAAACTACCAACCTCTATTTGATAAAATCACAGACAATGCAAAATAGTGATTCGAAAGAAATAACATAACAATGGTAACATACCTCATCATCGTCCAAATAATTTTTATCTCTATATTAGCACAGCCTCATACACAAGTGACAGTAATTCTTCACCATTTTGTCCGCCATAGATCCGTGCCAAAAATATTGTTTCTTAGAGAAGTTGTAGATCATTAGCATAATCACACAGTGCTTCTCCTTTGTGGCAGGATAAGGATTAGAAAACTCTATAGCCCATCTAGAAATAGAAATATAGAAATCTTCTCGCACTGAACTCCCATCATTAAGAATTCTGTAATAGTTTGCCAAAGGTGAAAATATTCTCCAGATGTTAAATTCAAGAAATATATGAATAACTTCTAGTTTTACATGGTTTGGCTTTCTCCTTTTTATTATTAAATGAAAGGTTCAGCTCACCAGTTTCTGCAAGACAAATTTAGTCATCTCTGACTTTGAGGATTTAGTAGGTATAGTGCATATTTTGGGACCATCCAGTGGATTTCAGAAATAAGTGTTATGAGCCCTAAAAAGCTGAATAAAGTAAATTGATTTGGTTTCATGAAAATAGAAACCCCACAGTGAATTATGGAAGCTGAAACTCTTGCTCCAAACCTTAATTGAAATGATCTTATTAAATGTTGCAACTATTTCTGTTTACCCCGTTGCTGTTACCGGCATATCGGGACACAAAGACACAGTGAAACAAAAGCAATACGAAGGTCATTTTTTTCACCTTGCTCATATGTCATGCCTGTCCTTTTTGCACATACTGTTTGATGTGAGTAAGATTATATCCAGAAGCCTCACACGAATGCGAGAGAAGAAAGCAGGAGCAAGAGCGTGCATCAAACAAGTGTGGACAAATCTTTTTACGATTTGATTGACTGCACCGGTTACTTCTGGGTTACGGGCATACGGCCTTTTTTCCTGAATATCCCAGAAGATCTGTTCAAGTGGTTCGCTTGACGTTGGTTGCAAAATGCAACTTTGATTCAGTAATAGCTATAGAAAACGCCCCTTTCTGATGTCCGAAGGTGGTATGAAAACATTCTTTTGATTAAGGACCACGTCTGCCATTGAAAAACTGAACAATAGATGAGAAGGGAAAAAGAGTGTCCGTCTTCTTTTATTAAACCGGGTTCGTACGAGAGATGAAACAGGTAAACTGAGTGAACGCTGAGCTGTCTGTATTTGAACACATGCTTATTTTCCTTTGGAACCTTTATTCCGAGGCTCACCGTGTTTCACCGTCATTTCCTCACTCGTCTTCTTTACTGTGACTCTCATCTGTGACTGAATGTCTCCAAAAGACATTAGCCAAGAAAATGGGATCCCGCTCAATGCCACCCTCGATGTCCCACCACAGAGGATGAGCACAGTGTTTCATCATTACCAGGTGCAATGTTAAATAGCTACAATATTTGTGCTTGGAATGACTGCAAGCACTTCCCTTGTCATTCTGGAAACTTGGAAATTAAGAGTGGAGATGTTTGTTTTCCTGGTTTCTCTCTGGAAAAAAAAAAACCAAAACAAATAGGAGGCTGCATTTCATCTGCACTGACCTTTGCCTGGGGAAAACCTCTGTGCTGTCGGTTACAGCACGACGCTTCTGCCCCAACACCTGCGTCAGGGACCGTGGCTGCGATCCAGCCATACCTCCAGCCGCCGTTCAGTGAAAGGTCAGATGATTGTCCATGTGTTCTAATGAAAAAGAAAAGCGTAAATGGAAGGGAGTGTGCAAATCCCATTCCTTGATGGAAGAATCGATCAGTCATTTATTTTAAGCAGAGAAAACTGAAGACGCTCATGGTTTCAGAGCACATGTGACCAGCAGATTTGGCCGACTCAGCGTTATAGCTTGCATTTTTGATGAGGGATGGGCTCATTAGATAAACACACAGCTATGTATTAATGATAATAATAATAATGACGATGATAATTCCCTCTACCTGACCATTAGCAAGCAGGCAGCCAATGGAGTCTCAGGTCCCCCAGCTTGCTGAAGGAATGAAGGCCAGTGTCCAACCCGGTTATCTTGTATCTACCCCGGTGCTTAGAACTGCTCCTGGCATATAGTAAGTGCTTAACAAATACTATTATTTTTATTGTTGTTATTATTATTGGCTGCCCGAATGGAAAGGTGCCGGGGGTGTTCAGCTGATGGGACGGCTCAACTCATCACTGCCCTAGTGAACAGCACCAGACCTTGAGCTAGTAGAACCTGGGGGTTTTAAAAGATGGGGACAGAAAAATAGATTTCAACCTAGTGCAGTTGAATTATTCCTATTAAAATCTGTCTCCCCACTCTAAACTGTAAGCTCGTTGTGGGCAGGGAACATGTCTACCAACTCTGCTATATTATGCTCTCCCAATCTATCAGTGGTATTTACTGAACGTTTACTATGTGCAGAGAACCGTTCTAAGCACTTGGGAGAGTATAATACAAGAGAATTAGCAAGTGCTTAGTTCAATCATTCATTTATTCATATTTATTGAGCACTTACTGTGTGCAGAGCACTCTACTAATCACTTTGAAAGTACAGTTTAGCAACAGAGACAATCCCTACCCAACAACGGGCTCGCAGTCTAGAAGGGGGGAAACAGACATCAAAATAAATAAACAGGCATCAGTAGTATCAATATAAATAAAGATAATTATAGCTATATCCACATCATTCATAAAATAAATAGATTGATAAATATGTACTTATATACACAAGTGCTGTGGGGCGGGGAGGTGGGTAGAGTGGAGGGAGGGAGTCGGAGCGATGGGGAGGGGAGGAGGGGCAGAGGAAAGGGGGGCTTAGTCTGGGAAGGTTCTGCATGTGGTAAGGGCTCAATAAGTACTACTGATGATGATAATTATGATAGTTCTCATATCCTTGTTCTTCCTTCATCTCCTGCTAGGTGTAAACAATTTTACTCTTTCTCCGTTAGATCGTAAGCTCCTTTAGAGCCGGGAGTAATAATAATAATAATAATGTTAGTATTTGTTAAGCGCATACTATGTGCAGAGCACTGTTCTAAGCGCTGGGGTAGACACAGGGGAATCAGGTTGTCCCACGTGGGGCTCACAGGCTTAATCCCCATTTTACAGATGAGGGAACTGAGGCCCAGAGAAGTTAAGTGACTTGCCCACAGTCACACAGCTGACAAGTGGCAGAGCTGGGATTCGAACTCATGAGCCCTGACTCCAAAGCCCATGCTCTTTCCACTGTGCCACGCTGCTTCTCTATTGAGCACTTACTGTGTTAGAGTAGGTGTGCCTTGCTTCTGCTTTCCTCCTGGGGTTTAGCACAGTGCTGTGCACTCAACGAAGAAGCCAGTAGAGAGTGAAAGGGTAAAGTGAGGAGGGTGGAAGCAAGGATTTCTAAATGTGGGGAAGGAGGTGAAGTCCTAATAATAATGTTGGTATTTGTTAAGCGCTTACTATGTACAGAGCACTGTTCTAAGCGCTGGGGTAGATACAGGGTAATCAGGTTGTCCCACGTGAGGCTCACAGTTAATTCCCATTTTACAGATGAGGTAACTGAGGCACAGAGAGGTTAAGTGAGCTGCCCACAGTCACACAGCTGACAGGTGGCAGAGCTGGGATTCGAACCCATGACCTCTGACTCCCAAGCCCAGGCTCTTCCCACTGAGCCACACTACACAATTAACAGGTGGGTACTGACTTTCCGAAGGTCACACAGCAGGCCAGTGCCTGAGTTGGGAGCTGAGCTGAGAGAAGCAGCATGGTGTAGTGAATAGAGCATGGGATCCATGTCAGAAGGTCATGGATTCTAATCCTGGTTCCGCCATTTGTCCGCTGTGTGATCTTGGAAGTGTCACTTCACTTCTCTGTGCCTCAGTTACCTCATCTGTTGATGGAGATTGAGACTGTGAGCCCCATGTGCGACAGGGATTCTGTCCAACCCGATTTGCTTGAATCTACCCCAGGGCTTAGTACTAAGTGCCTGACACTTAGTAAGTGCTTAATAATAATGATGATGGTATTTGTTAAGCGCTTACTATGTACCAAGCACTGTTCTGAGCACTGGGATAGATCCAAGGTAATCAGGTTGTCCCACGGGGGGCACACAGTCTTAATCCCCATTTTAAAAATGAGGGAACTGAGGCACAGAGAAGTTAAGTGACTTGCCCAAAGTCACACAGCTGATAAGTGGTGGAGCCGAGATTAGAACGCATGACCTCCGACTTCTAAACCCATGCTCTTTCCACTAAGTCACGCTGCTTCTCAACGAATACTATTATTATTATTATTATTGTTAGCTGGGACATGCACTTTCCACTAGCTGCTAGATTGGAAGCTCTTTGAGGATCTAGTCAACCTGCTCTATTGTAATATCTTAAAGTCCCCCAATTAGACTGTAAGCCCGTCAGTGGGCAGGGTTCGTCCCTATCTTTTGCCGAATTGTACATTCCAAGCGCTTAGTACAGTGTTCTGCACTTAGTAAGTGCTCAATAAATACTATTGAATGAATCTTAAATACTCAGGAGCCACACTCATAGTAAGCATTCGATAAATACCATCGATCAATCGATTGGGTAGCCATGCTGCCTTCCTATTAAAAACTATTCAATTCCATGAACTACCATCCGAGGTTAGGGTAAACAATACGTCACGATTTAATGCTGAATTTGCAATCTTTTTCACAGGTGTACGGCTTTCTAAATGTCACTTCTCTGTGGAAACACCCTGTATATGTGTCACTGCAGAAAATAGGGTTGGAATCACTGAGAGATTATTTGCCAAAACCACTGATTCAGAAGGAATTACTAAAGGTATTAGTGAATTATGAAATGACTCCTTGGGCAATAGGAAAGTCTTTGTCATAAGTATTTGAGATTTTACGAAGATAAGCCCTCGGCAAATGCATGGAATTATTTTTGTCATCACCGGTGCTTGGACCCTGTGATTTCAGCACTGGGATTCTCTCCCATTTCATCCAGCATTCCCAATCAACCAACCGAGCAATCAGGCGGTGGTATTTATTGAGTGCTTTCTGGGTGCAGAACACTGTGCTAAGCACTTGGGAGTGTACAATAGTATTAGTAGACACAGTGTCTTGCCCTCAAGGAGCTTACAATCTACTGGCGAAGACATACATAAATTAAAGGTTGGGGAAGCAACTGGGCAGCAGCACGGCGTAACGGATAGGGCACGGGCCTGGAGTCAAAAGGTCATGGGTTCTAATCCTGACTCCGCCACTTGTCTACTATGTGACCTTGGGCAAGTCACTTCACTTCTCTGTACCTCAGTCACCTCATCTGTAAAGTGGGGATTGAGATGTGAGCCCCAGGTGAGACAGGGATTATGTCCAACACGGTTATCTTAGTAAACGCATGTTTACTACCATTATTATTATTATTATTAATAATAATGAAGACATTCATCAGTGCTATGGGGGGAAGGGGACTAGTGTTTAAAGGGAAGGACTCAAGAAGGTAAGCTCTTTGAGGTTGGGGAACCATGTTTACCAACTCTATTGTATTGTATTCTCCCAAGGGTTTAGTCTAGCGCTCTGCCATGTAAACGCTCAATAAATGCCATTGATTGAAATGAATAGGTGACATAGATTGGAGGGGAAATAGGGTGGGAGCTCACTGTAGACAGGGAAAAGTCTACTAATTTGGTTATATTGTTATACTCTCCCAAGTGCTCAGTGTAGTGCTCTGCACACAGTAAGTGCTCAATAAATGTGATTGATTGATAGATGAGGGATTAGTCGCTCTCTCACCCTTATGTATGGGAACATAGTAATGTGTTCGGCCGGTGAATGACAAAGAAGCCGTGTCGCTTAGCGGATAAAGCACAGGCCTGGGAGTCAGAAGAACCTGTGTTCTAATCCTGGCTCTGCCACATGTCTGTTGTTTGACTTAGGGCGAGTCACTTCGCTTCTCTGAGTCTCAGTTACCTCATTTGTAAAATAGGCTTTAAGAGTGTGAGCCCCATATGGGACAGGAATGCATCCAATCTGATTAACTTGTATCTACCCCAGCGCTTAGAACAGTGCTTGGCACATAATACGTGCTTAACAAATATCATCATTATTATTATTAATATTACCCACGATGGATTCTTCCAATTCACCTTCTCCCCCTCTAGACTGTAAGCTCGTTTATGGGCAGGGAACGCATCTGCCTATTCCATTGCATCATACTCTCCCAAGTGCTTAGTACACTACTCTGCATATAGTAAATGCTCATTAAGTACCATTGATCGATTGATTTACTGACCAGTCAGTAGCATCCTGAACCCATATAGGCTCATGTTGTTGGACAGTTGCTCTTTAATTGTCTAAAATGATTCTAGCCATAACATGTAGTGAAAACACTTATTCTGGCAGAAGAACCTAGGGGAGCTAGGGGTTAACTGGTGAAGGGATTAATAGTTGGATTGCGGGTTAGGACGTTGGAGACTCATCTCTCTCATTCAACCCACAAATTCAGTCTGTCAAGAAATCTTGTCGGTTCCCCACATCGCTGGAATCTGGCCTTTAGTAATAAAAATGTTGGTATTTGTTTAGCACTTACTATGTGCCAAGCACTGTTCTAAGCACTGGGGGAGATACGAGGCAATCAGGTTGTCCCGCGGGGCTCACAGTCTTCATCCCCATTTGACAGATGAGATAACTGAGGCACAGAGAAGTGAAGTGACTTGCCCAAGGTCACACAGCTGACATGCGGTGGAGCCAGGATTAGAGCCCATGACCTCCAATTCCCAAGCCTGGGCTCTTTCCACTAAGCCATGCTGCTTCTCAACTGCACTCATCATATCCCACCTTGATTCTTCCATCAGCCTCCTCACTGACCTCCCTGCCTCCTGTCTCTCCCCACTCCAATCCATATTTCACTCTGCTGCCTGGATCGTTCTCCTAAAAAAAAATTCAGTGCAAGTCTCCCCTCTTCTCAAAATCTTCCAGTGGTTCCTCCATCTCCCTCCACATCAAATAAAAATTCCTTACTGTAAGCTTTATGCCACTCCTTCAGCTCTCCCCCTCCTACCTTTTTTTGTTAATTTCCTACTACAACCCATCCCACATGCTTTACTCCTCTAACACCAACCTGCTTCTTGTACCTTGATGTTGTCTGCCTTTCCACCGACCCCTTGCACACATCCTCCCGCTGGCCTGGAACTCCCTCCCCCTCTGTATCCATCAGACCATCTCTCTCCCCTCCCCTCTTTCAAAGCCATCCTAAAATCACAGCTCCTCAAAGAGGCCTTCCTTAATTAGGGCCTCAAATAAGGGAAGTTTCCCGTATTTCCCCTATTTGCCCTCCTTTCTACGTCGCCTATGCACTTGTGTCTGTATCCCTTGAGAACGTGACGTTCACCCCATCCCAAGTCCTACGGCATTCACGAACATATCCCCGATTAGACCGTAAGCCCGTCAAAGGGCAGGGACTGTCTCTATCTGTTACCGATTTGTACATTCCAAGCGCTTAGTACAGTGCTCTGCACATAGTAAGTGCTCAATAAATACTATTGAATGAATGATTATCCTTATACTATCCCATTCCCTCATCAATAATGTATTTTAATGTCTGTCTTTTCCTCTAGATTGTGGGCTCCTTGTGGGCTGGGAACAACTCTCTCAACTCTACTATACTATTCTCTCCCCAGCACTTACGACAGTGCTTAATACATGGTAAGCGCTCAATAAATAACATTAATTGATTAATTGACAGTGGGATTGCAAACCCTTCTCCGAGGCCTGTTTGAAATCTGATGAGAGAATTGCATGGAAAAATAGAGGCGAACTACATGTCCCAGAAAATGAAGAAGCTGATTGCTTAGGCTTCCCAGAAGCTATTGGAGCCCTGTAGAAGGAGTTTGCCTTCCTTTCAAATCAGGGAAATTAAGCCAGTTCTACAGGTAGAAGGTTCTCTACGGCTTTATCTCCGATCTGACTAAAGGGCATATTGGCATTATTATTATTAATATTATCATGATTAATAATAAAAAGTATAAAGTTTTTATTTGCTTCACATTTTTCATTTAGCCCTGCCACAGATTGTCACTGGAGGGATCCAAGGGAGTATAATAATAATAACAATTATTATTTTAAAAATAGTAATTGTGGCACTTTTTGGAGCTTAATATTTGCCAGTCACTGTACTAAGCACTCGCATAGGTACAACCTAAGTAGATTGGACATCACAATTCTTGTCTCACTTTGGGAGTCACAGCCTAAATCGGGGGCAGAACAGATGAGGAAACTGAGGCACCAAGAAGGTAAGTGATTTGCCCTATTAGATTAGAAGATTAGAAGCCAGACAAGAAGGAAAAAAACAACACATCAGTGAAGCAGTTAGACAGGATACATCAAAATCCAGAGCCACTGGATTTGCACTTGAATTTGCTCCCTTTATTCACCTCTCCCTCAGCCCCACAGCACTTATGTACATATCCAGAATTCTTTTTGTTTGATATTATTGTCTGTACCCTTCTAGATTGTAAACTCACTGTGGACAGGCAATGTGTCTTCCAACCTTGTTGCATTGTATTCTCCCAAGCATTTAGAACAGTGCTCTGCACACAGTAATCACTCAGTAATAATAATAATGATGGTATTTTTGAGCATTTACCATGTACCAGGCACTGTACTAAGCACTGGGTTGGATACAAGCAAATCAAGGTGGACACAGTCCCTGTCTCATGTGGGGCTCACAGTCTCGATCCCCATTTTTACAGATGAGGTAACCGAGGCACAGAGAAGTGAAGTGACTTGCCCGAGGTCACACAGAAAACAAGGGGGAGAGCCGGATTAGGACCCATAACTTTCTGAATCCCGGGCCTGTGCTCTATCCACTACGCCATGCTGCTTCTCAGTAAATACCATTGATTGATAACTGTACAGCGGTCTTTCCCTCTGGCTGCTTGCCTGAGCTCTCAGTTTACAGTAGACACAGGAGCGTTCCCTCCTCTGTTAGATGAAAACAGATAGCAGTGTGATGGCTCTCCAAAGAAAGGGTAGCCCCTTCCCGTTTTCTTTTTAATGGCATTTGTTAAGGACTTGCTATGCGACAGGCACTGTAGTAAGCTCTGGGTAGATACAAAATAATCAGGTTGGACGCAGTACCTCTCCTACATGGGGCTCACAGTTTTTAATTCCCATTTTACAGATGAAGTAATGGAGATGGAGAAGTGAAGTGAATTGCCCAAGGTCACACAGCGGACAAGAGGCAGACAGGATTAGAACCCAGGTCCTTCTGACTCCCAAGCCAGTGCTTCATCCACTAGACTATGCTGCTTCTCCTTTTGTGCTTAATTATGTTTTCTGAGAACTCCCAATATGTTGGTGGGGAGGAGGTGTTGATGGAGGCCGGATGCAATTTCTTTAAAAGCCCCCCCAACGGATGGTGATTTCAGCTCCACAATGTCCCGTTTGGCTTATTCACAAGCTCCCGGTGGCTGCTGACTTTCTTTCATTCTCGGGGGAAAGCAGATGGTGAGGACTTGAAAGAGCTTTTAAAGTTGTCCTTACAGGAGCAGTGGCGATGAGGTGAAACTGCTTCGGGAGAGCGACTCATCTCAGAAAGGACGAGCCCGGGAAAGGTGAGGAAATCAAAGGGAAGGAGGGAGAATTAGAGGGAAGGCCGCGTGAGGAAGGAACTAGCTTGTTGGGCTCCGGTGCCTGGCACGTGTAGTCACACGCAGGAAGGATGAAGAAAGGCAGCCGCGGACCACCGAGGACAGGCGCCTTGAAGGAAGGACCAAAAGCATAAAGTGGATTGAAAGGCCGGACTTGGCCTCCAGCTCCTGGGTCCACCCTACCCACTCGTCCCTCCTGGCGAGCTTAAGGGGCTTTGAAGATTGGAAGCCGAGAGGCGATTCACGCCTCTGTTTTGGCCCGGTGATCCATCAATCAATCAAACGTATTTATTGAGTGCGTACTGTGTGCCAAACACTTTAATGAGCGCTTGGGAGAGTTCAGTATACGGAGTTGTTAGACATGCGCATGGCGTAGTGGATAGAGCACGAGTCTGGGCATCAGAAAGTCTCAGGTGCTAATCCCAGCTTCACCTCTCGTCTGCTGTGTGGCCTAGGGAAAGTCACTTCATTTCTCTGTGCCTCAGTTACCTCATGTGTAAATAGAGACTGTGAGCCCCACATGGGACAGGGACTATTTCCAACCTGATTTGCTTGTATCCACTCCAGTGGTTAGTACAGTGTCTGGCACAAAATAAGAGCGTAACAAATACCATAATTAATGTTAATTATTATGTGGAACAGGGGCTGTGTTCAACCCGATTTGCTTATATTCCCCCCAGCATTTAGTACAGTGCCTGGCACATAACAAGTGCTTAACAAATACCACAGTCATTCTTGTTATCATTACAGTTATCATCAAGCTTACAGTTTATAGATGAACGTGAGTGATGTGGGACTGGGGAAGGGGTGAATAAAGGGTGCAAATTCAAGTGCAAGGGCAAATGTGATACAGAGGTAGACAGGAATAAACCGACGTTCTACCACAGAGATCCAAGTTCCAATCCTGAGACCTCCGGCACGTCCGGTACCTCCGGCACGTCCGGATATGTTATCTCTGTCATCTCTGAGTTCTGGGTGGGACGGGAATGGCGGCTGATAGTCTCGAATTAACGCAAACCGTAATCACTTAATAGACACCATAGTTATTCTAATACTCTGCGCTGAGGGAGCGTTCAGGGCCTTTCACCTTCACTGGTTGGGAGGAAGAAGAACGTATCAGCACCAAGAAATTTCTGCTCAGAAGTTCTTTGCGAGATTGGGGCTGACATACTGGTCAACCAGTGATGCTCTCCCTGTCTTCCCTATTGTGCTTCAATTCTTGAGGCCTTCGAAGGAGGAGAAACAGAGGACAACAATATTTCCCCTCTAGACCGTCAGCTCCTTCGGAGAAGGGAAAGTGTCTATCAACTCTGTTATACTGTACTCTCCCAAGTGCTCAGTACAGTGCCCTGAACTTAATAAGCCCTCAATAAATAATAATAATAATGATGTTGATATTTGTTAAGCACTTACTATGTGCAGAACACTGTTCTAAGCGCTGGGGTAGATACAGGGGAATGAGGTTGTCCCACGTGAGGCTCACAGTCTTCATCCCCATTTTACAGATGAGGGAACTGAGGCACAGAGAAGTGAAGTGACTTGCCCACGGTCACACAGCTGACAAGGGGCAAAGTCGGGATGGAGTGATTGATTCATATGCCATGGGGACCCACGTCCAGTCAGTGAGTCGTATTTACTGAGTGCTTACTATACGCAGAGCACTGTACTAAGCACTTGGGAGAGTACAGATGAACAATATAACAGACACATTCCCTGCCGACAGTGAGTCTACAGTCTAAAGGGGGAGACAGACATTAATTTAAATAAATGAATTACAGATATATTCATAAGTGCCATGGGGCTGGGGGGCGATGAATAAAGGGAGCGAGTCGGGACAACGCAGAAGGGAGTGGGAGAAGAGGAAAGGAGAGCTTAGTCAGGGAAGGCCTTTTGGAGGAGATGTGCCTTCAGTAAGGCTTTGAAAGGTGTGGAGAGTAATTGTCAGTGGGCTATGAGGCGGGAGGGAGCTCCAAGACAGAGGCAGGATGTGGGTGAGAGGTCAGCAGGTCAGCAGCCAGCCAGAGATGAAGGTACAGTGAGAAGGTTGGCATTAGAGGAGAACTTCCAGAAGAGCAGTGCGATGGGAGTGCGTGTATTGGTGTGGGCAAGACATCCAGGGGCTCCAAGAGCCTCTTCCTGAGGAAATGGGGTCACCTTGGGCCTTTCCATTCTTCTAACTTCCCCATTTGATGACTTAAGCCTAACTCCCAGGATACTAGGCCATTGTTTGTCCTTCCAGGCAAGATATTTCAGGGAGTTAATGACATCCAGTGAGTTAATGACATCCAGTGAGATAGCGAAAGGTCCTAAGATGAGTATCCCAAGAGATCCTGAGACAGATCCACCCAGCTGCTTTCTTCTCTTACCTCCATTTCTCCATTTCCCCCAGCTCCTCACTCCCCAGCCTTACACCCTCAGCAATCCGTGTCACCACCTACATCTCTCCCTCCACTTTCTAAATTGTGAGCTTGCCGTGGGCGGGGAATGTGTCTACCAACTCTGTTACATTCTACTTTCCCAAGTGCCTAGTACAGTGCTCTGCACACATTAAGCGCTCAATAAATCCCATTGATTGATTTATTAAAATCCAGACCATCGCCTCTCACTGCCTAAATCGAACTGAAACACCCCTTCTCCAAATGCATATAGCTAAAAATTTGCTTCTTCTTAATGGGTAACTTTAGAAGTGGTAAGAGCCCTTTCTGTGCACTGAACATTATGCTAAGAGTTTAGGAAAGAATACACAGATGGGAAGTAGACATGATCCCTGTGTCTTGGAGCGGAAGGGTGAGTGTTGGGGGGAGACTCTCACAGCGTGTGGTAATTATTTATAGGAACTTTGAGCTTAAAATAATTTTCCTGAAATTAAAACCATTTAAAAACCGCTGGAGAATCATTAGTAAACCACATCTCTTCTCCTTTCCCTCTTCTCTCTCCTCCTCATTCCCTCTCCTCTACCTCCATGTTGCGAGTGCAGATAGAGCACATCCCCAGTTAGGTTTTACAAAGGCTGTTCATTTTCAGTTTGATTTAGGTCTTTAAGCTATTTAGTTCTGTCTTCAGCCTTTATGCTGATGCCGGGTTTTTCATTCTCTCTCCCTCCTTCTCTCTCTTTGTCTCTCTCTCTCTGCATCTCTTTCTTCTCTTTCTTTCTCTTGTTTTTGCTTTCCACTGTTGTTTAAGCATGCTGGAAACTCATTCATTCCCCAAAGGCAAAACAGCTATCTGAGCAACACTTTGTCAGCATAATACATTTACAGAATGCATATTTATGAACCTTTGAGCTTTTATTGTTCCAGAGGGCAAATAAAAAACATGAAAAGTAGCAATATAGTGTTTCAAAGGTCCCTCAGGGAAAACAAAAGTAGCTGGAAATAAATTTGAAAAGGTTCTTCTGAAGAACGGAAGCTCGGATTGTACATATAAAGAGTCGGCCGGTTGAGGCTACTTTTCTTCTCTCTCTTAAACCCATTTTTTCGGAAATTTTAAACTTTTTAATGGTTTGAACCTCCTCAAATCCGGAAAAGAAAACTACTCAAAGGGTGCATTAGGCATAAATGTTTATAATCCAGAGACTATTAAAACAGCGTGTTGCAGTGAGCCGTAATAAAACAGGTTTGGAACGTCAAAGAACGTCGTATGTTGCTAACTGCCATACTGGCTTCCAGTGTGGGAGAAGGAACAAAATGAGAGCAGATTAAAGCTGACGGGAGGGAGAATATACGTGTTTGGTAGGTGGGCAACTTGGGTAGCAGTGATGTTTGGGGAATCAGTGTGGCTAATAATAATAATTGATAATAATTATGGTACCGGTTAAGCGCTTACTATGTGCCAAGCACTGCTCTAAGCCCTGCGGTAGATGCAAGTCTTTCAGATTGAACACAGTTCCTGTCCCGCCTGAGGCTCACGTTCTTAACCCCCATTTTACAGATGAGGTAACTGAGGCCCAGAGAATCGAAGTAACTTGCCCAAAGTCACAGAGCAGACATGTGGCAGAGGTGGATTTAGAACCCAGACTCCCAGGCCAGGGCTCTATGTACTAAGCCACGCTGCTTCAGTCGGGTCTCGTTGCTGGCAGCAGCAGCAGTGATGTAGCTAACTTGCTGCTGCTTGTGTCTGAGTTTTGTCTGATAGTTGATTAGTTGAAGGCAGATTGGGTTTTCTCCAGCTGAATGCCCACAAATCTCCAGATTACTCCAGATGGGTGTGGGCCCGGCGCTGCCCCGCTGGGTTGCTCTGGGTGACAGTGAGCCTGAGACCAGGACAGGGCAGCTTGAGGGGAAATGTTGGTGGGCATGAAGTGATGTGTGTGCTGAGCTTCCAGGCCCTCAGGTCCAGGACAGAGCTCTGAGGGGACTGCCTCGCTCCAGGTCCTCTGTCCTCCCCAGTCAAGGGAGGGGAAGCAGAGCTCTCCTTGGACCCAGACAGCCCAGTACCATTGTGCCACCCTGACATCCCCTTCCTTCAGGCAGTAACACCTCCAATTATCCAAGCCCTGGCATGCCAGACCCTGACACCCCCAACCTCCAGTCCTCAACACCCCCTTCTGCCAAGTCCAGTCACCCCTTCCACCAAGCCTAGGGACTCCCTTTGGGCAGAGCTTGCCACCTCTTTCCACCACGTCCTGACCCCCTCTTTCATCCAATAGTATTTATTGAGCGCTTACTGTGTGCAGGGCACTGTACTAAGCACTTGGAATGTACAATTCAGCAACAGATAGAGACAATCCCTGCCCATCGACGGGTTTACAGTCTCATCGGGGGAGACAGGTGGACAAAAACAAGACAACTTAATTGCAATAAATAGAATCAAGGGGATGTACACCTCATTAACAAAATAAATATGGTAATAAAATAAATAGGGTAATAAAAATATATACAAATGAGCACAGGGCTGAGGGGAGGGGAAGGGAGGGGGGAGGAGCAGAGGTAAAGCGGGGAAGGCCTCTTGGAGGAGGTGAGCTCTCAGTAGGGCTTTGAATAGGGGAAGAGAGTTAGTTTGGCAGAGGTGAGGAGGGAGGGCGTTCCAGGACAGGGGAAGGATGTGGGACGGGGGTCGACGGCGGGATAGGCGTGAACGAGGGACGGTGAGGAGGTGAGTGGCAGAGGAGCGGAGCGTGTGGGTTGGGCAGTAGAAAGAGAGAAGGGAGGAGAGGTAGGAGGGGGCAAGGTGATGGAGAGCCTTGAAGCCTAGAGAAGTTTTTGTTTCGTGAGGAGGTTGATAGGCAACCACTGGAGGATTTTAAGGAGGGGAGTGATATTCCCACAGCATTTCTGTAGGAAGGTGATCCGGGCAGCAGAATGAAGAATAGACTGGGGAGAGACAAGAGGAAGGGAGATCAGAGAGAAGGCTGACACAGTAACCCAGCCGGGATATTATGAAAGCCTGTACCAGTAAGATAGCCATTTGGATGGAGAAGAAGGGGCGTATCTTGGCGAAATTGTAAAGGTGAGACCGGCAGGCATTGATGATGGATTGGATGTGTGGGGTGAATGAGAGCGAAGATGACACCGAGGTTGTGGGCTTGAGAGACGGGAAGGATGGTCGTACCATCCACAGTGATAGGGAAGTCAGGAAGAGGAGAGGACTTGGGAGGGAAGATAAGGAGCTCAGTTTTGGACATGTTCTGCCAAGCTCTTCTTCCAAGCTCGCTGTGAGCAGCAAATCTGTCTGTTATTATATTATACTCTCCCAAGTGCTTAATGCAACACCCTACAACACACAGTAAATGCTCAATAAATTCTAATGACTGTCTGACTGAAAGTTATTCCCTTTTGACAAGCCCTGTCACCTCCTTCTCTCAGGTCCTGACAACTCCTTCTTCCAAGCCCAGTCTTCCCTTCCACCAGGCCTAGTCACCTGCTTCTGACAGGCCTGATACCCTCTTCCACCAAGCCCAGTAACCTTTCCACCAGACCTGGTGACCCCCTTCCGACAGGTCCTGACACCCCCTTCCGAAAGGCCCTCTCACTCCTTTCTGTCAGCCCCAGCCAGTCCAGGTGGTGCCGATCCAGGCCCCGCCAGCCTCGCCTCTTCCCTTGCCTCAGGCCCAGGCAGACACCAAATCTAGGCTTTCTCCAGGAACCTGCCAAACCAAGACTCCATCCTTCTGGAGGTTCACGTCCTGCATGAGAGCCCAAACTCCAGGCCTGGTTCCAGCCCAGGCAGGTGGCCAGATCCTTGAATCTAAAGCCAGGTTGGCTGGGTTCCCGATCCCACCTTCGTCTGCTTGAACCTTGATTTTCAGTGCTTAGTTCCTGGGGCCAGAACGGTTTGGCAGATGGAGCATCAGGCATTTCAGAAGGAGGAGCAGGGCCCAAAGCCCCTTGAAAATTGAAGTGACAGCTTTTTCAATTGATATTTGTTAAGCGCTCACCATGTACCATGCGCTGTACTAAATGTTGGTGTAAGTACAAACTAATCAGCTGGATACGGTCCACGTCCCAGTCTGAAACCTGATTTTACCCTGTCTTAATCCCTATTTTACAGATAATGAGGCACGGTGAAGTTAAGTGATTTGCCCAAGGTCGCACAAAGCAGACAAATGGCAGAGCCAGTATTAGAATCCGGGGTCTCTGATTCCCAGACCTCTGCTCTTTCCATTAGGCCCCAGTTATCATTACTGTGGTATTTGTTAAAAGCTTACTAGGCAAAGAGATGGCCAAAGAGTTTGCAGTTATTTCAGAAGTCTTTGCCAGTAGGCAGAGGCAGTAATGACCTAAGTGAATACCATTGACCAGTAGTTTCTGAAGGCTTTAGGAACTGTTGTGTTGTATCCATTTATTCATTCATTCAATTGTCTTTATTGAGCACTTACTATGTGCAGAGCACTGTACTAAACGTTTGGAGAGTACAATGTAGCAATAGAGACAATCCCTGCCCACAGCGGACTAAAGTCGTATTGTACTCTCCCAAGTGCTTAGTATAGTCCTCTGCATATAGTAAGTGCTCAATAAATAAATAAATAAATAAATAAATAAATAAATAAATAAATCATTGATTGATTGATGAGCAAATCTCTTCTTGACAAGCTCCATCACCCCTTGGGACTTCATGGGACTTTTCGCTGATTCTGGCTCGCCCAAGCTCTAGCTTCTAGACTAATAATTGCGGCTTTTGTTATGCACTTACTATATGCCAAGAACTCTACTGAGCGTTTGGGTAGACATAATATAATCAAGTTGGACACATTCCTTAACCCCAGATGGGGTTCATAACCTAAGTAGAGGGAGAACGAGAACCCAAAGAAGTGATATGACTTACCCAAGGCCTCACAGCAGGAAAGTGGCAGAATCAGGATTAGAACCCAGATCATCCGACTCCCAGGCTTGTGCTTTTCTAGCCGGACTTCAGCCCACTTAAAAAGCCTCCAGAAAGACTAGGTCTCACAGGTGTAACGAAGGTTGGACAGTATCGTATATAACTTTGAAACTTTCACTCCGGTAAGAAGCTTCGAGCCCTCAGAAGCAGGTCCAATAATACTTTCAAGGAGACATAGACATGTATTGGTAATGGAGGGAGAAGTTGGTGGGAGGATTTTTATGGAAATGTAGAAAAATGGGTGAGTTAGTTGTGGTGATGGTGAAGGTGTTTCTCTTTTTCCCTTTTTCTGGGTCTTCTCCCTAGGATTTTAATGCAAAAGCACTTTTAACTCTGCAGAGTGCATAGGGAAAAGAAACAGAAAACTCCAAAAAAAAAGTACCACTTTCTGGTTTGACTCCTTTGCCCCATCCAATGCTGTCTAGTTACTCTTCTATAACCTTTAGAAAGGAGGCTAGCCAAACTCACTATTACTAGCAGGGCATTTAGCAGTGTTCCAGCAACGGAGAACCTCTCCAAGGACCTGTCTTCAGTGTTGATTGGTGACGGCAGACTCCTTTCCCAACCCTCAATCAGCGAACACTTCCCCCTCTAGTTGAATCTTACTTCTCCTGAAGCCTGGCCAGAGAGCAGGGTAGCGAATGGGCCAGACTGAAGCCAAATACTCCCTGAAGTTCTGGCTCAGCATTCAGAACCTCACTCTAATGTTTACAAAAAGCAGACGGATCCTCATCCTTTTTTTTCCTTTTTTTTCCCGTCCTTGTCTCCTTCCTCCCTGCTTGGTCCTTGCCTTGCCTGCCTTCCTGCCCGTTCCCTGTTTTCCTGCCCCATTCCAGCCTTTCCTGCCCTTTCCCTCTCTTCCTGCTCTGCCCCCTGCCTCTCTGACCCATCGCCTTCTTCCTTCTCTGTGCCCTTACTCCTCGTTCTATCTCTGCACTGCCCATTCCACCTTGCCCATCCGCTTCTTCGCTATCCCACCCCCGACTTCCTCCTTGACTTCTTCCATTCTTCTCCCTCCTGATCCTGTGTTTGTCCTTTTATTTTTATTTTTTTCATGGCATTTGTTGAGCCCTTACTAGGTGCCATGCACTATACTAAGCAGTGGGGGTTAGATGCATGCCAGTCAGGTTGGACCCAATCGATGATCCACATGGGGTTCCCAATCTTCAACCCCATTTTACGGATGAGGTAACTGAGGTACAGAGAAGTGAAACGACTTGCCCAAGGTCACACAGCAGACTAGTGAGGGAGCAGGAATTAGAACTCAGGTTCTTTTGACTCTCAAACCTGTGTTCTATCCATTAGGCAATGTTCATTCAGTCATTCATTCAATAGTATTTATTGAGCGCTTACTATGTGCAGAGCACTGTACTAAGCGCTTGGGATGAACAGGTCAGCAACAGATAGAGACAGTCCCTGCCGTTTGACGGGCTTACAGTCTAATCGGAGGAGACGGACAGACGAGAACGAGGGCGATAAATAGAGTCGAGGGGAAGAACATCTCGTAAAAACCTATGGCAACTAAATAGAATCAAGGCGATGTACAATTCATTAACAAAATAAATAGGGTAATGGAAATATATACAGTTGAGCGGACGAGTACAGTGCCGAGGGGATGGGAAGGGAGAGGGAGAGGAGCAGAGGGAAAGGGGGAAAAGAGGGTTTAGCTGCGGAGAGGTGAAGGGGGGGTGGTAGAGGGAGTAGAGGGAGAAGAGGAGCTCAGTCTGGGAAGGCCTCTTGGAGGAGGTGAGTTTTAAGTAGGGTTTTGAAGAAGGGAAGAGAATGAGTTTGGCGGAGGTGAGGAGGGAGGGCGTTCCGGGACCGCGGGAGGACGTGGCCCGGGGGTCGACGGCGGGATAGGCGAGACCGAGGGACGGTGAGGAGGTGGGCGACGGAGCCTGTTCTGTCCCTGCCTTACCCCGTTCCATCCCCATCTCCTTCTTCCTGTCCCTGCCCTGTCCTCTTCCTCTCTACCATCATCCCTTTTTTCCCACCCCAATCCCCTGTCTCAAGCCTCCCCTCCCTTCTTACCCCTCTAGGGACTTCTGTCCCAGAGAAGTGCCCTGAGCTAATTCTTTCTGCTTCGGTTTCAACAAGGTGATTGCCAGTCCAGTTTGCCCATGTTGAGGAGTGATCCTCACCTTATGAAGTGTTCTCTACTTTCCCACAGGTGGACCCAGCAGCCTTTTCCTTTTCTAAGCTTAGGTCAATGCTTTAAGAATGATGTTTTTCTGGAATTTACAACTTGAGCCATAAAAGCTGCCCCAGGCTGAATGCTGGTAACTCATTCATGCATTCATTCATTCATTCGATCATATTTATTGAGCACTTACTGCTTGCAGAGCAATGTACTGAGCGCTCAGGAGAGTACCATATAACAATAAACAGACATATTCCTTACCCACGACGAGCTTATAGCCTTGTGGGACATTTGTAATGTGAACTTGAAATGGTTTCAGAAAAGCAGGTTGGGACGCATGCCTTTTTAACTGGTTTCCTTTTCAGTGGAGCATTTCCAAAATTCCAGGCAGACTGACGACATCTGAGCCTCTAGAACAGAGAACCCATTTGTGTCCACGATATTTGACTGACAAAGGTCAGCTTGGCGCTGGGCTGGTGGATTGCCGCAGAGCAGCTGCATTCCAGGCTGGCAGCGGCCTTGGAATCAGGCTTTTTGGATCTGAACTTTTTTCTTGGTACATATTTCCTAAATTGGTTTGAGACGTTATTGTAAATAAAGAATGCTTCTGGAGCTATTCAGAAATTATTTGAGCTGTAAGCACTTTAAACATCACATCTGTAATATTTGGGGCCACCTACCACCTGTTAAAGTCAGGGAGTACTCTCTGTGAAAGTAGACTGCTTTGCACACAGTAAGCACTCAATACAATCGAATGAATGAATGAACAACAGAAGGGATCACCAGCTAGTGGGTTGAGTGGAGACCCACGTTTCAACTTAGTGGAATCAATCAGTCAGTCAATCGATTGTATTTGTTGAGCACTTACTTTGTGCAGAGCACTGTACTAAGCACTTGGGAAAGTTCACTATAGCAGGGATGGATGACACATTTTCCTTTACTTATATTAATGTCTGTCTCCCCCTCTAGACCGTAAGCTCACTGTGGGCAGGGAATGCGTCTGTTCTATTGTTATATTGTACTTTCTCGAGTACTAATAATAATGTTGGTATTTGTTAAGCATTTACTATGTGCAGAGCACTGTTCTAAGCGCTGGGGGAGATACAGGGTAATCAGGTTGTCCCATGTGAGGCTCACAGTTAATCCCCATTTTACAGATGAGGTAACTGAGGCACAGAGAAGTTAAGTGACTTGCCCACAGTCACACAGCTGACAGGTGGTAGAGCCGGGATTTGAACCCATGACCTCTGACCCCGAAGCCCAGGCTCTTTCCACTGAGCCACGCTGCTTCCCCTCTCAGGGTCACACCTGGAGAGTTTCCAGTCCTCTACCAGTCTCGACTAAGGGAGGGAGAGTCCAGCAGAGGCCTACCCATTCCAATCCTAGCTTGGCCAGTGGCTAGCGAGTGGAAGGCCATCTGCTACAAGTCAAAACTCACCTGTGCTGGGCAGCAGCGGCATGGGAGAAAGTCGAGGGTGGAGACTCAGGTTTACCGCATGGAAAGAGGCAATGGTAATCCATTTCCATATTTTTACCGAGAAAACTCTACGGTACACTAACAGAATGATTGCAGATGGAGAGCGAGGCATTCTGGGAGAGATGTGTTCTTGACATCGCTCTGGGTCTGACACAACCTGACAGTATAAACAACAACAACAATTCTCTGAAGCATTTAGTACAGTCCTCTGCACAGCCTAAGCATTCAATAAATACTATTGACTGACTGACTACCCACAATGAGCTTATGATCCAGTCTGTTTTTCCCGTTGTTCCTTATAATAATAATAATATTGGTATTTATTAAGCTCTTACTATGTGCAGGGCACTGTTCTAAGCACAGGGACTTACAGGATAATCAGGTTGTCTCTCATGAGGCTCACAGTGTTAATCCCCATTTTACAGATGAGGTAACTGAGGCACAGAGAAGTTAAGTGACTTGCCCACAGTCACACAGCTGACAAGTGGGAGGAGCAGGGATTCGAACCCATGACCTATGACTCCCAAGTCCGGGCTCTTTCCACTGAGCCATGCTGTTTCCACTGTGGAAAGAGCATGGACCTGGGAATCAGGTGGCCTGAGTTCTAATCCCAGCTCTGCCACTTCCCTGTTGTGTGACCTTGGGCAAGTCATTTTAATTTTTTATACCTCATTTTCCTCATCTCTAAAATTGGACTGTGTCCAACCTAAGTTGTATCTACCCCAGGGCTTAGAACAGTGTTTGACATATAATAAGTGCTTAATAAATGCCATAATAATAATTATGGGAATTCAGTAACTTTATTCAGTCATATTTATTGTGTACTTACTGTGTGCAGAGCACCGTACTAAGCACTTGGGAGAGTACAATACAATAAGCAGACACATTTCCTACCCACAATGATCTTACAGTCTAGAGTGGGGAGCGATAGACATTAATATAAATAAATAAATTACAGATATGTACTTAAGGGCTATGGGGCTGGGAGTGGGTAAGAAAAAAGGGAGCAGGTTAGGGTGATGCAAGAAGGGGTGGGAGAAAATGAAAGGGGGGCTTTGGGAAGGCCTCTTGGAGGAGATGAGCCTTCAATAGGCTTTGAAGGAGGGGAGAGTAATTGTCTGTCAGATTTGAGGAGGGAGGGTGTTCCAGGCCAGAACTCCCTCCCTATCAGACTGTGAGTCCCAGAGGTGGACAGGGACTATGGCCAATCATTTTATCTTGTATTTACCCCAGTGTTTAGTACGGTGCTTGACACCAAAGAAACGCTTAATGTAGCAATGATTTCCCCTTGATTGGTCAGGTAGGGCAGGGTGGTGAGAATTGCTGGTCAGGGAGATGAAAAGCATTACTTTGGATTCACAGTGCTGGTTCTGTGTAGTCAGGGGCAGGGAGAGTGATGGAGTTTGGCATCAAATCCTTATTGAAGGCAAATCTCCTCCAATGGGCCTTCCCTCACTAAGCCCCACCTTTTCTCATCTCCCACTCCCTTCTGCATCACCCCAGCTTGCTCCCTTTATTTATCCCCTACTCCCAGCTCCACAACACTTACGTACATATCTGTAATTTATTTATTTGTATTCATGTCTGTCTCCCCCTCTAGACTGTAAGCTCATTCTGGACAGGGAATGTGTCTGTTTGTTGTTATATTGTACTGTCCCAAGCGCTTAGTTCACAGTAAGTGGTCAGTAAATACAGTTGAATAAATGTATGAGCAAGAGAACAGCCATTTTTTTTAAAAAAAAGGTATTTATTCATTCAATCACACACTCATTCAATTGTATTTATTGAGAGCTTACTGTGTGCAGAGCACTGTACTAAGCAGTTGAAAAGTACAGTTCGGCAACAGATTAGTGACAATCCCTACCCAACAATGGGCTCTCAGTCTAGAAGGGGGAGACAGACAATAAAATAAAACAAGTAGACAAGCATCATTACCATCAAAATAGATAAATAGAATTATAGATATATACACATCATTAAAAAAATAAATAGAATAATAAATATGTACAAGTAGACACCAGTGCTGTGGGGCGGGGAAGGGAGTAGAGCAGAGGGAGGGAGTGGGGGCGATGGGGAGGGGAGGAGGAGCAGAGGAAAAAGGGGGGCTTAGTCTGGAAAGACCTCCTGGAGGAGGTGAGCTCTCAGTAGGGCTTTGAAGAGGGGAAGAGAGTTAGCTTGGCAGATCCCGGCTCTGCCACCCGTCAGCTGTGTGACTCTGGGCAAGTCACTTAACTTCTCTGTGCCTCAGTTACCTCATCTGTAAAATGGGGATTAAGACTGTGAGCCTCATATGGGACAACCTGATGACCCTGTATCTACCTCAGCACTTAGAACAGTGTTCTGCACATAGTAAGCACTTAACGAATACCAACATTATTCTGATGTGAGAAGGGAGGACATTCAGGCTAGGGGTAGGACGTGGGCCAGTGGTCGACAGTGGGACAGGTGAGAACGAGGTAAAGAGAGGAGGTTAGCAGCAGAGGAGTGGAGTGTACGAGATGGACTGTAGAAGGAGAGAAGGGAGGTGAGGTAGGAGGGAGCAAGGTGATGGGGCTTTTGGAAGCCAATAGTGAGAAGGTTTTGGTTCATGCGAAGATAGGCAACCACGGGAGGTTTTTGAGGAGGATGGTGACATACTCAGAGCGTTTCTGTAGAAAGAGAATCCAGGCAGCAGAGTGAAGTATAGTCCGAAGCGGGCAGAGACAGGAGGTTGGGAGATCAGAAAGGATGCTGATGCAGTAATCCAGTCGGGATAGGATGAGAGATCGTACCAACAAGGTAGCATTTTGGACGGAGAGGAAAGGGTGGATCTTGGCGATGTTGTGAAGGCGAGACCGGCAGGTTTTGGTGACAGATTGGATGTGTGGGGTGAATGAGAGAGTGAAGTCAAGGATGACTCGGGGACAGTAACACCTCGACTTCAGCCTGGAGCAGCAGAGGCTGTGGCCTCTCCTCTCCCAATGCTGCCTTCACCTTAACTCCAAACTCTGCTAGAGCAACTCTTACAGGCTTATCACCATGGAGTCTCTATCCAGGGTGGGTTGTCTGCCCTGGCTTCAAGGGGCCACCCCCTCTCCAGCAGGAGACTCAGGGAAATATGAGACCCAGGCTAGCTGATCCTTCACAAATGCTGTGGCCCCTCAGCCGTGGAAGTGAGGATAGGGAATGCTGCCTTCTTTTAAAATGTTATTTATTAAGCACTTACTGTGGTGCGTGTTGGAGGGGTGGTTTGGGTAAATGTTATCTGAAGGGAAAGATGATGAATTATCTTTCCCTCATGGTGTAGCGGATAGAGCACGGGCCTGAGAGTCAGAAAGTCATGGGTTCTCGTCCCGGCTCTGCCACTTGTCTGTGGGGTGACCTTCGGAAAGTCACTTCACTTTTCTGGGTCTCAGTGACCTCATCTGTAAAATGGGGATTGAGACTGTGAGTCCCATGTGGGAAAGCGAGTGTGTCCAACCTGATTTGCTTGTATCCACCCCCTGCTTAGTACAGTACCTGGTACACAGTAAGTGCTTAATAAATACCACGATTATTATAATGACTAGATAATAATAATAATGATAATAATAATTGTGGTATTTGGTAAGTGATTACTATGTACAGAGCACTGTTCTAAGCACTGGGGTAGATACAGGGTAATCAGATTGTCCCACCTGGGGCTCACATTTTTTTTATCCCCATTTTTACAGACGAGGTAACTGAGGCACAGAGAAGTTGAATGACTTGCCCAAGGTCACGCAGCAGACAAGTGGAGGAGTCGGGATTAGAACCCACGACCTCTGGTTCTCAAGCCCGTGCTCTTTCCACTGAGCCACACTGCTTCTCTAGATGCTGATAAGGCTGAACTTCTGTTTACAATAAGCATTTCAGATTTATCTATTAGTTATGTTTTTCAGAGAAAGCTTTCTACCAGTACATCTCTCTCGATGGCATAACACATATTTTAAAAAGATGAATGAAAGCATAATGTTAGACACTGTTCTAAGTGCTGGGGCAGATACAAGGTTGGACATAGTTCATGTCCCACATGGGGCTCAGAGTCTTTATCCCCATTTTACAGGTGAGGGAGCTGGGGCACAGAGAAGTTAAGTGACTTGCCGAAGGTCACACAGCCGACAAGTGGAGAAGCCGAGATTAGAACCCGGGTCCTTCTGACTCTCAGGCCCGTGCTCTCTCCACTAGGCCATGCTATTTCTCAATCAGTCAATCAATCGTATTCATTGAGCGCTTACCATGTGCAGAGCACTGTATTAAGCAGTTGGGAGAGTATAATATAACAAACTGGGTAGACACGCTCCGCTGCCCCAAAGATCCTCCCACCAGATCGCCTCTCTTACCTCAGGCTTTGAGCCTTCAGCTCTTCAGGAAGGAGAACACGGGGGAGCAGGTCCCTGGCTGGTAGTGGAGCAAGAACAAATCTACCAGCCCTTTGCAAGGTGCAGAGCTGCATCCCATTCTGTTCCAATTCACTGGCACATGGAAATTATATGGTAGCCCCTGAGCTAAGCCTTGCCAACGAAGCCATTGTAGTGTTCTGATCCCCTTGGGTCTGCAGTGCCAGCGTAAGAATGATAATAATAATAATGACATTTGTTAAGCGCTTATTATGTGCCAACCACTGTTCTAACTGCTGGAGTAAATACAAGGTAATCAGGTTGTCCCACATGGGGCTCACAGTTTTAACCCCCATTTTATAGATGAGATAACCGAGGCACAGAGAAGTGAAGTGACTTGCCCAGGATCACGTGGCAGACAAGTGGTGGAGCCGGGATTAGAATCCATGACCTTCTGAGTCCCGGGCCTGTGCTCTGTCCACTATGCCATGCTGCTTTAATTATGGTATTTGTTAAGCACCTACTATGCGTAAAGAACTATGCCAACCACTTGGTTAGCTGCAAGATAATGAGATCAGAAACTGTTGCTGTCCAACAATGGACTCATGGTCTAAAGGGGAGGGAGAACAGGTATTCATTCATTCAATCGTATTTATTGAGCGCTTATTATGTTCAGAGCAGTGTACTAAACTCTTGGAAAGTACAATTCTATACATTCAGATAGAGACAATCCCTACCCAACAACAGTTTAGGTATTTTATCCTCCATTTCCAGATGAGGAAACTGAGGCCCAAAAAAGTTAAGTGACTTGCCCAAGGTCACATATTAGCATTTAGCACTTTTTTATGGTATTCATTAAGTACTTATATTTAGCTCTCGGGCAGGTACAAGATTACCACATTAGACACAATCCCTGTCCCATGTGAGACTCACAGTCTAGGTTGTAGGGAGGAGGATTTAATCCCTATTTTATAGATGAGGCGACGGAGGAACAGAGAAGTTAAGTGACTTGCCTAAGGGCAGAGCCGGGATTAATAATGTTGGTATTTGTTAAGCGCTTACTATGTGCAGAACACTGTTCTAAGCGCTGGGGTAGACACAGTGGAATCAGGTTGCCCCATGTGGGACTGACAGTCTTAATCCCCATTTTACAGATGAGGTAACTGAGGCACAGAGAAGTGAAGTGACTTGCCCACAGTCACATAGCTGACAAGTGGCAGAGCCGGGGTTCGAACCCTTGACCTCTGACTCCAAAGCCCTCTTTCCACTGAGCCACGCTGCTTCTCCAATTAGATTAGATCCCAGGTCCTGTGACTCCAAGGCCCACATGGTCTTTGCACTAGTCCACGCTGCTTTCTTAGAGGCTTAGAGCCCAACTCCTAATCCCATAATCTTTCTAGGCCATACTGCATCATGCCATTTTGACAAAGCTCATGTCAGATGAGTCTGTAATGAGGCTGGATCCAATGTGGATGGGGTCCGGCATTGACATAGGTTAGGGCCAGCTGAGTGCTGGGCCTTTTTTTTTAATGGCATTTGTTAAGCGCTTACTATGTGCTAGACACTGTACTAAGTACTGGCATATGTATAAACTAATCAGATTGTACAAAGTCCCTGTCCCCATTTTACAGAAGAGCTGACTGAGGCACAAGAAAGTTAAGTGACTTGCCTGAAGTCACACAGCAGACAAGTGTGCTGCTGCTTAGAGAAGCAGCGTGGCTCAGTGGAAAGAGCGCGGGCTTGGGAGTCAGAGGTCACAGGCTCTAATCCCGGCCCTGCTGCTAGTCAGCTGTGTGACCTTGGGCAAGTCACTCAACTTCTCTGTGCCTCAGTTACCTCATCTGTCAAATGGGGATTAAAAAAACTGTGAGCCCCACGTGGGACAACCTGATCACCTTGTATCCCCCCATGCTTAGAACAGCGCTCTGCACATAGTAAGTGCTTAACAAATATCACAATTAATTTAATTTTTTATTTTTAAGTGTCAGAGCCGGGATTTGAATCCAAGTCCTGCTGACTCCCAGGCCCGTGGTCTATCCTCTAGGCCACGTTGCTTCCTCTGAATGCTGGGCCTTGTGATTGTTTTCATGGACACACCACCATGGCAGCTGAAGGAAAGACTAATAACATCACATCTTGGTGCCCTTCAGATGGATAATCCAGCCACAAAATCATCATGGGCATCTCCATGTTAGTAAACGCCGAATTGTACATTCCAAGCGCTTAGTACAGTGCTCTGGACATAGTAAGTGCTCAGTAAATACTATTGAATGAACGAATGAATAAACACCAAGCATGGGAGTTTATGCACCAACCCCTTGGATCATAGGCACGTGGAGGTAAAATCTGGGCAGATTCCCAGACAGTCCTTTTCATCAGTGGAGTGCAAGCAGAGGGAACAAAATCCATAAGAAGCAGAATTGGGAACAACTTGCTTTACTCCTTCATCCTCTTACTCCCATCTGTCATCCTCTTTGTAATTAGGTTGGTCTCCTCCAGGCCATGGAGAGAGACGATGGTTCTTTTCGAGATCAAACACCGTGACCTTAATTCTCGAGAAAAATACCAGGGAAGCAACCCCAATCCCAAATCCTTCTTCGTTAGCTGTTTCATAGCGGCTATTAGAAGTACAGAGAGCAAATAACTTCTAACTTTTCTTCAAACGGGGCTCGATCACCCTCAGAAGGCACCACAGAAAGCAAATAAAGCTGCCAGGTAATGATGAACTGCTTTTTCTCTGACTGATACCTAACTGTGAGAGCCATTCACCCTGGTCGGGAGGTGAAGTGATATACTGATATCCAGTCACACTGTTATGAAACCTTCAACATTGTCCATAATGTAATCCTCCCACCTCAATTCCCCAAGGAAAACTTAGGCTCGGCATGACAGAGGTGCATGTTGAAGGGGTAGTTTGGGTAGATGTTACCTGAAAAGAAAGATAATGACTTGATGCTATCAGGTTGGAACTCCCATTTATAAGAAATATAAGCGGTTCAGATTTATCTATTACTTATGTTTTTGAGAGAAAACTTTCTACTGGTGCATCTCACTTGACTGTGTAACACCTGTTTTAAAAGGATGAATGGAAAACTAATGATATTCATTGAGCACCTACTTTTTTATGGTATTTGTTAAGCGCTGACCACGTGCCAGACACTCTACTGAGTGCTGGGGTAGATAGAAATAATCGGATGTGGACACAGTCTAAGTCCGACATGGGGCTCACGGTTTTAATTCCCATTTTTCAGATGACGGAACTGTGGCACAGAGAGGTTAAATGACTTGCCCAAAGTCACACAGCAGACAAGGGGCAGAGGTAGGATTAGAATCCAGGTCCTTCTGCCTCCCAGGCCTGTGCTTTATCCACTAAGCCATGCTGTTTCTTGTACCCTCCCTCGATCCCTCGGTCTCGGTCTCGCCTATCCCGCCGTTGACCACGTCCTCCCGCAGTCCTAACGCCCTTCCTCCTCACCTCCGCCAAACTGATTCTCTTTCCCTCTTCAAAACCCTACTTAAAACTCACCTCCTCCAAGAGGCCTTCCCAGACTGAGCTCCTCTTCTCCCTCTACTCCCTCTACCACCCCCCCTTCACCTCTCCGCAGCTAAACCCTCTTTTCCCCCTTTCCCTCTGCTCCTCCCCCTCTCCCTTCCCATCCCCTCGGCAGTGTACTCGTCCGCTCAACTGTATATATTTTCATTACCCTATTTCTTTTGTTAATGAAAAGTACATCGCCTCGATTCTATTTAGTTGCCATTGTTTTTATGAGATGTTCTTCCCCTCGACTCTATTTATCGCCATCGTTCTTGTCTGTCCGTCTCCCCCGATTAGACCGTAAGCCCGTCAAACGGCAGGGACTGTCTCTATCTGTTGCCGACTTGTTCATTCCAAGCGCTTAGTACAGTGCTCTGCACATAGTGAGCACTCAATAAATACTATTGAATGAATGAATGAATACCCACTGATCTGCCTACCTACAAAGCATTATTAACCACATGGGATAAGGCAACAGAAGTGAGACACACAATCTCTGCCTCATAGAACTTACAACGAGAAGGAGGAAGAGTAAAGATAATATAGCTAGTGGAGCAGATAGGCCAGGATGGGATATTGCACTAAAGTGGAATTAAAGAATGAATGTATAACTGACTATCCATATCTGTAGTACCTAAGTGTTGAGGATGACTACTAGGTGAAAAATAATAATAGTACTTCTGGTATTTACTTTACATTCTATTTATTGCTATTGTTCTTGTCTGTCCATCTCCCCCGATTAGACTGAAAGCCTGTCAAAGGGCAGGGACTGTCTCTATCTGTTACCCATTTGTACCTTCCAAGCACTTAGTACAGTGCTCTGCACATAGTAAGTGCTCAATAAATACTATTGAATGAATGAATGTACTATATGGCAAGCACTGTACTAAGCAGTAGGGTAGAAACGACATAATCAGATCCTAGTTTGAACTCTCAGTCTAAGTAGGATGGAGAACAGGTGTTGAATTCCAAATTTTGTAGGTGAGAGAGCTGAGGCACAAAGACGTTAAGAGACCTGCCCAAGGTCAATTCACTTCAATCATATTTTTTGAGCGATTATCATCTGCAGAGCACTGTACTAAGTGCTTGGAAAGTACAATTCAGAAACAGGTCACACAACTTGCCCAAGAATAATGTTGGGGTTAGTGGGAATCAACTGGGGAAGGTTGGTGAAGTTCAGCAGGAGAAACAGTGTGGCTTAGTGGAAAGAGCACCGGCTTGGGAGTCAGAGGTCATGGGTTCTAATCCCCACTCCGCCACTGATCAGCTGTGTGACTTTGGGCAAGTCACTCGACTCAGTTATCTCATCAGTATTATCTCACTAGTATTATCTCATCTCAAGTCAATGCCTCAGTTATCTCATCTATAAAATGGGGATTAAGAATGGGAGCCCCACGTGGGACAATCCGATTACCTTGCATCTACCCCAGTGTTTAGAACAGTGCTTGGCACATAGTAAGTGCTTAACAAAGGCCAACATTGTTATTATTATTTACTGAGTGCATACTGTACAGAGCACTGTACTAAGCAGTTGGAGGCATATAATTCAACAGAGTTGGTACATATGATCCCTGATCACAAGAAGCTTACAGTCTACAGAGGTGGGGAAGACAATGGTTGGTTCGCCAAGATCCGCCCTTTCCTCTCCACCCAAACGGCTACCTTACTGTTACGGGCTCTCATTATATCCCGGCTAGACTACCGTGTCAGCCTTCTCTCTGACCTCCCTTCCTCCTCTCTTGCCCCGCTCCGGTCTATTCTTCACTCCGCTGCCCGGCTCATCTTCCTGCAGAAACGATCTGGGCATGTCACTCCCCTTCTTAAACAACTCCAGTGGTTGCCTATCGACCTCCGCTCCAAACAAAAACTCCTCACTCTAGGCTTCGAGGCTCTCCATCACCTTGCCCTTTCCTACCTCTCCTCCCTTCTCTCTTTCTACCACCCACCCCGCACGCTCCACTCCTCCGCCGCCCACCTCCTCACCGTCCCTCGGTCTCGCCTATCCCGCCGTCGACCCCCGGGTCACGTCCTCCCGTAGTCCCGGAACGCCCTCCCTCCTCACCTCCGCCAAACTGATTCTCTTCCCCTCTTCAAAACCCTACTTAAAACTCACCTCCTCCAAGAGGCCTTCCCAGACTGAGCTCCTCTTCTCCCTCTACTCCCTCTACCACCCCCCCTTCACCTCTCCGCAGCTAAACCCTCTTTTCCCCTTTTCCCTCTGCTCCTCCCCCTCTCCCTTCCCATCCCCTCGGCAGTGTACTCGTCCGCTCAACTGTATATATTTTCGTTACCCTATTTATTTTGTTAATGAATTGTACATCGCCTCGATTCTAATTAGTTGCCATTGTTTTTACGAGAGGTTCTTCCCCTCGACTCTATTTATTGCCATTGTTCTCGTCTGTCCGTCTCCCCCGATTAGACCGTAAGCCCTTCAAACGGCAGGGACTGTCTCTATCTGTTGCCGACTTGTTCATTCCAAGCGCTTAGTACAGTGCTCTGCACATAGTAAGCGCTCAATAAATACTATTGAATAAATGAATGAATGAATGAATGCTTTAAATTGGTCCCTCTGAATGCCGTTGCAGTTGACTGCAGTATCAGGAGGATCTCTGAAATCTTCGTGTCCAAGTGACATCTCCGGTGTACTAGTAATCAACTTTTAATGCGTCTTGATGAGGAATTTTGTTAGGGTGCATACACTTTGATTGCATAATTGTGAATAGGAAAGCAAAATTCTGTTTGAGTACCTCATCCTCATTTAAAGAATCCTCATTTAAATTATTGTGTAATTACTCAGTGTTGGAGCCATTCCAGTTTTTCAGATAAATAATACAGCATGCATGTTTTACAAGGGCGGGGACTAATTATGCATTTATCTGAGAGACCATCTCTTGAATACCATAAACAAATATGTTTTAGTACTTTGTATGAAATGTCTTTTGTGAAGAAGCTACAAGAATTCAAATGAAGATTGATCCTTATCTGAATTCTGAAACAAGCCAGTCCAGCCTATGACATTCCATAGAAGACTTTTAAAAATCAGTTTGCGTCCAAATGAAAACCAGTAGGTCTTCCGGCTTCAACTTATCTTTTCATATCTCACAGATTCTTGTAGCGAACTAAAAAAAATTGACCTTTAATGTCTGTGACATTAAAAAAATATCAACTAATTCCTTCAGGCTTAATTCTGAATTGAAAAAAATGAAAATACTTTTTTACTTGGTCATCAAATTTGTTCTAAAAAGGCATGTGCGTGTTTGTGCGTATGTATATCTATATTTCCTTTGCTTTCCAAGACAATGATAATGATGATGAAATCCTATCATGCAAGTGGGTTTGGCTGAAAAGATGGATGCATGACCAGTAGTTAATTCTTCACTGGGTGCAAATAAAGAGGTATTTGCCTCATGCAGAGCCTATCTCTATTTTTATGTCTGCTTCTTGGTATTCCCATCTTCCAAAGCCTACACTCAATACGAGTAAAGAGAGTGACTGCTCTCTTGGTTGCTTCACACGATTTGAGATTTTTTTCCATCCAGATTTTTTTCCATCTCCCCTAACAGACACCACTAAGTTTTTATTTAGCATGTATTTTATTTATTTATATTTTTTATTATTTATTTATATTTTAATTTATTTATTTTATTTATTTAGCATTTATTCTGTCTTCCATGTTCAATAATAATAATAATAATGGTATTTGTTAAGCATTTACTATGTGCCAAGCACTCTTCTAAGCACTCTGGGGGCGGGGGGGGGGAGAATACAAGATAATCAGGTTGTCCCACATGGGGCTCACAGTCTTAATCCCATTTTACAGATGAAGGAACTGAGGCACAGAGAAGTGACTTGCCCAAAGTCACACAGCTGACAATGGCAGAACCAGGATTAGAACGCATGACTTCTGACTCCCAAGCCCATGCTCTTTCCATTGAGCCACACTGCTTCTCTTCAAATGTGTTCCTTATTGCAGTTCCCCGTAATATAGTTTCTTGGTGATCCTGCTGTTGTTTAGTTTTATTTTCTGCTGCCATAGTTTCCTGACAGAAACTTGTTTGCCTTATTTATGACTCATTCAATCAATCAGTAGTCAATCAGTGGTATGTATTGAGCACTTACTATGTGAAAAGCACAGTAATAAGTGTTTTGGAGAGCACAATATAACACAGTTGGCAGATGCTTTCCCTGCCCACAGTAAGCTTACCAGAATGAACTTATACCTATATTAGAGTTTAGAATAGTGCCCGGTTCAAAGTAGATGCTTCATAAATACCATAGTTATTATTATTACAGGACTCGTGAGAAGAATGGGTGACAGCAGGATACCCAAGCATCTGCTGAATAGTGAGCTGAAAGGGCACAAATGTCATCCAGGAGAGCTGGATAAATTATCTAGAGCCCCAGGGGAGCACAGTCTCAAGCTGTGAAATATCTTGTCTGGGAGACAATAGCAACAGTAGCCTACACCCTGCAAGAAGCGATCAAGATTCGGGTTGTTTCCCTTGAGTAGAAGCATATGGAAGACTGGAATACCAAGAGGCTCATTTGAAAACATCTATGGCATCATTGGAAAATACAGCAAAATGCTCATAGGCAAGTTTTCTAAGAATGAATTGTTTGCGTCCAGAGATGTTTCATCCACAACCGCTTGAGTGATGTGAGCTTTGAATATGAAGCACAGTGAAACACACACCTTTATAAAATCTCACAGGACAGTTCCATATACCCCCCCACCAAAAAAACCCCCAAAAAACAAAATAGAAAGATAATAGGAATTATGGTACTTGTTAAGTGCTTATTATGTGCCAAGTACTGTACTAAGTGCTGTGGTTTGTTATTGTCTGATGCCATTGAGTTGTGTCCGATCCACAGCAACCCCATGGATACATCTCTCCCAGAATGCCCCACCTCCATCTGCAGTCGTTCTGGAAGTGTGTCCATAGAGTTTTCTTGGTAAAAATACAGAAGCAGTTTTCCATTGTCTCCATTCATTCAATAGTATTTATTGAGCGTTTACTACATGCAGAGCACTGTACTAAGCGCTTGGAATGAACAAGTCGGCAACAGATAGAGACAGTCCCTGCCGTTTGACGGGCTTACGGTCTAATCGGGGGAGACGGACAGACAAGAACAATGGCAATAAATAGAGTCGAAGGGAAGAACATCTCGTAAAAGCAATGTACATGTACAGCGATGTACATTTCATTAACAAAATAAATAGGGTAATGAAAATATATACAGTTGAGCGGATGAGTACAGTGCTGAGGGGATGGGAAGGGAGAGGGGGAAGAGCAGAGGGAAATGGGGGGAAAAGAGGGTTAAGCTGTGGAGAGGTGAAGGGGGGGTGGTAGAGGGAGTAGAGGGAGAAGAGGAGCTCAGTCTGGGAAGGCCTCTTGGAGGAGGTGTTTTAAGTAGGGTTTTGAAGAGGGGAAGAGAATCAGTTTGGCGGAGGTGAGGAGGGAGGGTGTTCCGGGACCGCGGGAGGACGTGGCCCGGGGGTCGACGGCGGGATAGGCGAGACCGAGGGACGGTGAGGAGGTGGGCGGCGGAGGAGCAGAGCCTGCGGGGTGGGCGGTGGAAAGAGAGAAGGGAGGAGAGGTAGGAAGGGGCAAGGGGATGGAGAGCCTTGAAGCCTAGAGTGAGGAGTTTTTGTTTGGAGCGGAGGTTGATAGGCAACCACTGGAGGTGTTTAAGAAGGTGAGTGACATGCCCAGATCGTTTCTGCAGGAAGATGAGCCGGGCACACAGTGAACTTGAGTCTCCGTCCTGGACCCTCTCCCATGCAGCTTCTGCCCAGCACAGGGGAGTTTTGACTTGTAGCAGATTGCCTTCCGCTCTCTAGCCACTGCCCAAGCTAGGAATGGAGAAGGTATATCTCTGCTTGACAGTCCCTCCTATAGTCGAGACTGATATATTGGAAACTCTCCAGGTGCGACCCTGAGAGGGCAAGTGCTGTGGTAGATACAAGTTAATCAGGTTGGACATTTTGCATGTCTCATGAGGGGTTCACAGGCTAAATAGGAGGGAGTATGATTGAATCACTATTTTCCAGATCAGGTAATTGAGGCACAGAGAAATGAAGTGATTTGCCTAAGGTCACACAGCAGACAAGTGGCAGAGCCGGATTAGAGCACATAATAATAATAATAATGTTGGTATTTGTTAAGTGCTTACTATGGGCAGAGCACTCTTCTAAGCGCTGGGGTAGATACAGGGAAATCAGGTTGTCCAAGTGAGGCTCACAGTTAATCCCCATTTTACAGATGAGGTAACTGAAGCACAGAGAAGTTAAATGACTTGCCCAAAGTCACACAGCTGACAAGTGGCAGATCAGGATTCGAACCCATGACCTCTGACTCCCAAGCCCGGGTTCTTTCCACTGAGCCACCCTGCTTCTCTTTCCACTCGGCCATGTGGCTTCTCAGTTACTTTACAGTTCCTAGGCCAGTGAGAACAAGATGCAGTTTCAAAATCTAAGGATAATTTAAATTTCCTTAGAACTGAGACCCCGACGTGTGTTTCACCGATCAGCGTAGATGGGCAGCTTTGTTCTGTGCCAAAGGCAGTCGGGAAACTGGAAGGAAGGAGGCCAAACTACTGAAAAAAAGAAAAAGGAGAGAGAAGCCCCATAAGCTTCTGCTCAAAGCCCGTGGTACCTTGCAGATAGGAGCCTGTCAGAGTTCTGCTTTCATTCACACCCATAGGGCAGGGGTCTCGCAGTGAAAGTCAGGGTCATCACTATCTCCTCCTTGGCTCCTACTCCTCCTTTTCTCTTTGTGGCTTGCACACCACTGAGGCTCAGGTAGGACACGCAAAAAGGAATTCATTCAGTAGTATTTACTGAGCACTTACTATGTGCAGAGCACTGTGCTAAGTGCTTGAAATGTACAGTTCGGCAACAGATAGAGACAGTCCCTGCCCATCGACGAGCTTACAGAAATTGAGAAGCTACTAGACTAACTCAAACCCTCTGAGCAGTTTGCGTGTTAATAACATCTTGCCTGATTTATGTTTTGCTACCCCGGGAGATTAAGGTGACACTGAAGCCCTTGATTAAAGGTTTCTATATAAACCAAGGGGATCGAGAGATGAATTCATTTGGTTTTTTGAATGTCGGTCTCCACATCCTTCTCTCGTTCCAATCCTCAGCCCTCCAGCATTTCATGTGGGCAGTACCACCCAAAGGCTACCACACAAACCGCAAAGCAGTTCTAAATTGGTAAACGAGGCCTTGCCTTGGTGAAAGATCGAGCGGAAGCCACCTCTAGTAAGTCCACCAGCTGTGAATTTGCTAAGCCAGAAAGTTACCGCTTTCATGCTGCACTGAATTTCTCCCAGTCTTATTAATGCCTCAGTGTGGCACGGAGTTTCATTCATTATTCATAGTAATCCAGTCAGAGGGCACGCCAGCCTGATAAATTCTCACCTAAATGACAACAGCTGACAAAATGCGGGGTTTTTATAGCCCTTCTCCTGCCATAGCAAGGTGCTGTGGGCAAAGGTCCAGAATGATCCTCCACTAATGACCAGTGTGATGTACGAGCTGCTGCTGATTTTTTGACACGGAGTCTACTCTGAGGAGGATCCAGTCTGCAGGCTGTGCGCCCCGGGTGAATATCTGACAGACTATAAAATGCCGAAGCCCAGCCCAGGGCCTGGAAGGAGAGGGTTAATTCTGAGCGGGGACTGGCAGAGGCAAGAGGGGGAAGTAAGGCTGTCCCTGAGGGTGGAATGGGATTTGGGGCTATGATGACCAGAAAGACCTGAAGGAGGCTTTCTCAGGACTGAAAACTCTTTCTCGGGCACCAAGCCTGTTGAGCCAGCCTGACTTGAGCCTGGAAACTACTTTATAAAAATCAATTAGCAGGATGTTCCTCTTGCCATTTCATAAAGGGAAAAATCTTGGAATCTTTCCTCAGTTTTTTCAAGGCATCTTTGAGCCTCCGGTGGTAAGCAGAAAGTCCATTTCTTTGGTCTGTGACAAGTGCAGCTTTAATAAAGGCACCTGTTCCTTAACGTCTCAGAGCTGAAGATTCAAATTAGATGCAGGCCCTCTGTTCTACTCTAATAGAATCAAAAGACTGGTGGATGCGGGAGCAAACATTTGAGGCAAATGATGTAGGAAGTACAAGACCAAGTTAGGTGAGGATCCGTCGGGATCACGAATGTGTTGTCAGTGGGCGAGGAGCTTCATTATTGTTCCAATCCAATCCATTTCAAATTTGGAGACCCTGTAACATGCAATCTCCCATTCCATAATGGGAATCCATAAGGGACTCCAGATTTTCTCAGTATTTTAGTGTCTCCTCATTGGTACCTTTTGAAAATCAACAAGAGGTCTGTCTGACATTTTTTCCCCTCAGCATGGGGACCGATTGAACTTTCTGTGATTTGTATCTAAATATTTATGGGTTCTTTTCCAATCATGCACCCTTGATTTAGAAATATCTGTGTGATTATTGCCTGTTGTGTCTGTTGTGCTTTCTGAGGAAAAGACAAAACTGGGTACCCTGGAGAGAAAGGAGAGTCCACTTAAAGATTTTACAGACTCTACACAGATCCACACTTGACTAAGGGCATCTCTCATATTAGGGATTATTGGAAGAGCAACTGTTCTGAGGGAAGATATGCTGAAATTTAAAAGCCACTAACATCTTCAAGAACTATTCTGTAGGTTAATACTTCTTTCTGAATTCTGCAGGCTCTCCAGAGTCTCTGAGTCCCAAAACAATGGATCGTAGTGCATGTGTTTTTTATTCCCTGCAGAATTTTCATAGATTTAAAGGGTTCCCCTTAGGGCTGAAACGTCAAGCATTTAACAAGGAGAACAATCCCTTTTTTTCTGTCTGCTTCTCCAGTGCATCCAATTTGCTAATTAATTATTTTAAGAGGGAAGCTATGTTCTTTTTCAGTGGGGATTGGCCTCTCTCTTCTGGAAATTTGAGTTTCCAACAACTCCCACAAGAGAGCAGGGCCCTGCTAGGAGGTTTGCTCTGCCTCAGTGTGTGAAGTGAAACCTATCTTCTTTGGAGGTCTCTTGTCACTAAAAAATAAAACAAAAGCACCCAAAGTGTAAGTTCCTGCTCACAGAGAAAAAATTGTGATGTTTATGGTACTTGTTTAGATTTATTTGGAGATTTTGTTGTAAAAGGTTTTTGAAACCGCAGAGAAAGGGTGGAGTTTCTTTTTCCCAGAGATCTAAGCTGGGTCATGGAAGATGATGATGGTATTTCCTAAGTGATTACTATGTGTCAAGTACTGTATATATAAGTTAATTCATTCATTAAATTATATTTGGTGAGTGCTTACTGTGTGCAAAGCACTGTACCAAGCCCTTGTGGAAGTGCAATACAACAACAAACTATCACAGTCTTTTCCTATAATGAGCTCACTGTCTAGAGGGGGGGGACAGACAATAATATACATAAATAAAATAAATTACAGATATATAAATATGTGCTGTAGGGATGGGAGGGAGGATGAATGAAGAGAGAAAGTCAGGCAATACAGAAGGGAGTGGGAGAAGAGGAGAGGAGGGCTTAGTCAGGGAAGACTTCTTGGAGGAGATTTGCCTTCAATAAGGCTTTGAAGTTGGGAAGAGCAAAACGCTGTCTGACTTGAGGAAGGAAGGTGTTCCAGGCCAGAGGTAGGATCTGGGCGGAAAGTCAGAGGTGGGATAGACAAGATTGAGGTACAGTGAGAAGGTTAGCATTAGAGGAACGAAGTGTGCAGGTTTGGTTGTAGTAGGAGAGTAGTGAGGTGAGGAAGGAGGGGTCAAGGTGATTGAGTGCTTTAAAGCCAATGGAGAGAATTTTTTTGTTTGATGTGGGAGTGGATGGGCAACCCCTGGAGTTTCTACATGATCTGAACATTTTGTAGAAAAATGATCCAGGCAGCAGAGTGGATTATAGACTAGAGTGGGGAGAGACAGGAGACGGGGAGGTTAATCACATTGGACCTAGTCCCTGTCCTTCATGGAGCTCACAGTCTAAGTAGGAGGGAGGAAGGGTATTGAATCACTGTTTTACTGACGAGGAAACTAAGGTGCAGAGAAGTTAAGCTACTTGCCCAAGGTCACACAGCTGGCAATTGGCAGAGCCAGGATTAAAACCCAGGTCCTCTGACTCCCAGACCTGCGCTCTTCCACTAGGCCAGGTTGTTTCTCTTCCCAAGCGGCTTCCCTGACTCAGAGAGAAGGGATCCTGGAAAGAAGTCAAGTTGTTTGAAAGGGAAGTACATTTTTATTCTCTGAAATCTCAAAACCTGAAAGACAGCTGAGAAGGAGCAGGAGGGTACATAGTGGAGTGGAAAGAGCCTAGATCTGAGAGTGTGAGGACCTGGGTTTGATCTGAGCTCTGCCATTGTCCTTCTAGGTGACCTTGGGCAAAGAACTGAACCTCTCTAATAATAATTATGGTATTTGTTAATTGCTTACTGTATATCAAGGAGTGGGGTCGATTAAAAAAAAATCAGATCAGATACAATTTCTGCCCCACATAGCCCATGGAGAAGGAAACCAAATACTAAATTCTCATTTTACAGATGAGGAGACTGTAGCATGGAGAAGTTAAGTGATTTGTCTAAGGTCACCTGGCAGATGAGTGGCAGAGCCAGGATCAGAACCCATGTCTCCTGACTCCCAGTCACACAGTCTATCCACTAGTTAATAGTTTTACCATTTGTAAAATTGGGATAATAATACTAGACTTTCCCTACCTTCCAGGGATGTTGGAAGGACAAAAATAAGATAAGAAATGAGAAAGCACTTAGAGAAGAGTGCTGCTCAAATCAAGGTATTAAAAACCACAATAACCACCTAGATTTTGAGATTCAACTTGCTTAGTAGCGTGGCTCAGTGGAAAGAACCCGGGTTTGGGAGTCAGAGATCATGGGTTCGAATCCCAGCTCCGCCTCTTGTCAGCTGTGTGACTGTGGGCAAGTCACTTAACTTCTCTGAGCCTCAGTTACCTCATCTGCAAAATGGGGATTAAGACTATGAGCCTCACCTGATGAGCCTGTATCTACCCCAGCACTTAGAACAGTGTTCTGCACATAGTAAGCGCTTAACAAATACCAACATTATTATTAGTAGTAGTAGTAGTAACTTTGCATAGAAGGGATGAACAGATGGGTTAACGCTTTAATAAACTAGTAGACTCAAGTTCTTCCTTCAGTCTACTCCAGCTCCCTGCCTCCGCCAACAGAATATGATTAGCCACTGTGCTTGACTCATCATAGAGAGGTGAGGACGCTATAGCAGATGTGGCTTTCATTTCTATGGGGCTTCCTGCTTTTTCTTACAATAATAATAATTGCATTATTTTTAGCATTTATTAAGCGCTGGGGTAGATACAAATAATAGAGTTGGACACCATCCCTATTCCACGTGGGGCTCACAGTCTTCATCCCCATTTTACAGATGAGGAAACTGGGACCCGGAGAAGTGAAATGACTTGCCCAAGGTCACCCAGCGGCAAATGGTGGAGCCAGGATTGGAACCCAAGTCCTTCTGACTCCCAGGCCCATGCTGTTAACACTAGGCCAAGCTGCTTCTCATCTCATTATGAGTCCAACGGCCCCCATCCGTCAGTGATGGCCAAAGCTGCTGTGGCTGTGTGGGTAGTGAGTGGACAGGGACATCTCATTTCAAATATCATAGCACAGAAAGTTCAAACAATAGAAATATTTCACTGTTAAAATCCTCTGGCCTGTCTCCAGGCACAGTGGGGGCAAGTTTCATTTCACTTTATCAAATCAATTACAGTAACTGGACATAAATCCCAACTAAAGTTTCTTTCTCAACCAGCCATGGACACTATCATGTAATTCCAATTGTTCTCACTTTTGTGAGTATGTGTGTGTTTGTGTGTGTGTGTGTGTGTGTGTATGTGAGCCTGTTACCTCTCTGTCAAGTCTCATTTCCCCAGCCCCCTGCCTTGGGCTAATAGTTACTTACAAAGCTCAATCTCAGAAATGTCAAACATAATGGAAAAATGGAAAAATCATAAAAGAGAAAGATGGCCACAGTTACCACTGAATCCCCCATCTCGCAGGCTCTATAGGTTCTTCGGATTCATCAGCCAGTTAGAGGGGCACAGGGCTACCTCTAATGCTCTGGCTACCACTGTCCTTCCCGGGACCACGGGGGGACCATCCATCAAAGAGTACTTCCTGGAGAACAATGCGGTGATGGAATTGGCTGCCAACCTGCCAAAATAGTCATTCTATTGAGCAACCTCCTTTTCTGTCCTCTTTCCTAATACGGAATCACTCACACCATTTGTTTAGGCAGCCGAAACATTAAAGGGAACCTGGAGTGGCAAGCAGGAAAAAAAAAAAAGTTGGGTGTCTTGTGGATCTGCACCTCAATTTCTTCTAATCAGTCATCAGTCTGATTTGGGAGACTAAAACAGAAACTACCATGGAGGTAATTGCTAAAGAGGAAGATTGAACTGAAACAGAGGGTGGGAGTTTCTTTTTTTGGTGGGTGGGGGGTGTCTCTAGTTTCCTCAGCAACACCCCAATGTATTAGACCTTCATTGTGAGCATAGTTTAAGCAACTTAGAAAACCAGTCTCCAATTCTGATGCTTTTCCCATCTTCCTGAAGGTATCCTGTGCTGGGAAACTTTAGGCTACTTCTAGAGGCTCCAGAAAGCAGTTTCCATACTCCATGTGAAGAACTCCCAAAGTGTTCTCTAGCTTTAAGCAATGGCACCCACCATGATCATCAAGGGACCAAACTCACCTCACTGTACCTTGGTCTTGACTCTCTCTATTTGCGAACCCTGATTCACATCCTTCCTCCTGCCTGGAACTCTCTTCACTTCAAATCCCACAGATTAAAGCTCTCCCCTTCTACAAATCCAGTTGAAAATCCCAGCTCATCCGGATGCCTTTCCTGTATACACTTTTCTTCTCATCTCACATCTTCCACACTATTACCTCAGTACCTCACTACCTCTCACCAAACTTTGTGCACAAGTTTTTGAATATTCTGCTATTTGAACATTTCTCTTCCTATTGGAATTTATTTTATGTTTGTCTCCCCCCCTAGATTGTAAAGTCTTTGTGGGCAAGGATTGAACTCTGTCAAGTACAGGCTCTCAATTAATACGTTTGATTGATTTTTCTTATGGCACTTGTTTAGCATTTACTATGTGCCGGGCACTGTACTAAGCACTGGGGAAGATACAACATAATCAGGTTGGACACAATCCTTGTCCCACATGAGGCTCACAGTCTATATAGGAAAGAGAACAGGTATTTAATCCCCATTTCAGAGATGAGGAAACTGAGGCATAGAAAAATTAGGTGATTTGCTCAAGGTCACACAACAGGCAAGCCATGGAGCTAGGATTAGAATCCAGGTCCTCTGACTCCCAGGACCATACTCTTTCCACTAGACCATACAGCTTCTATTAGGCCTCACTACTTGATTGATTAGCTAATGGTTAAAGAGCCAGATGATTGGCTGGGAAAATGTAGTGAATGGCATCTGCTGCAAAGTGAAATAGGAAAAGATAGGTAATAGTCATTTGAAATTGTAACCATCATTAATATTGAATTGTGTCAAATTTTTAGTAGCAAAGCATTTCAAGTCAACTTCACTGGGTCATCCATGAAGCAGAACAGGATCTTGTAGAGGATATATAAAAATTGAAGAGATTCAACCTCGGACCAGAAGAGCAGAGTATGATGTTGATGATAATAATAGTGGTATTTAAGTGCTTATTATATGCCAAGCATTGAAGACACAATAAAATCAGGGTTGATACAAGATAATCAGGACAGTCACAGTGTAAAACGGACAACTGTGTAAAACAGAGGGAGAATAGGTACTTAATCCCCATTTTTACATGTTAAGAAATTGAAGAATAGATCATTTAAGTGAATTGCCCAAGGTCATTGAGGAGGTAAGTAATGGAGCAAAGATTAGAACCCAGATCCATGATTCCTAGTCCCGTGCTCTTTCCCCTAGGCCAAACTACTTCTTAGGGCACAGGAGGGTCTGTGACTCTTGAGGTGTCAGAGATAATCAGTTCTGTGACCCCAGACTGTGGCCATTGAATTCAACAGACATTATTGGGCCCTCATATATTTTATAAACTATTAATCATATTTATTAAGCACTTACTGTATGCAGAACACTGTACTAGTACACAATTTTTGCTTAGTACAGTCCTCTGCACACCATAAGTGCTCAATAAATACCATTGATTGATTTACAAATGATAGAATGAATGACACTGCATAGCGCACACATCCTAGCGCATCTTGGTGAATTAATAAAGAAGGCAACATTCTAAGTAATCCCGCACCAGTCAACACAAGGTGTATATTGCTCGTCACACAGTCGTTACATGTTTATTGATTTGAAGAGCATTTTGGGTGAAACTTGTCTTATAACTCCTATAGAGTAAAATGAACTTTCCCATCAGGAAAATGCAACATGGGCAGATTTAGACTAGTAAACTGGATACTTGAATTAATCTTTTAATAAAATAATAACAGTGTATTTGTTAGGCAATTACCCTATATCAAGCACTGTGCTAAGTATTGGATTAGGTACATCAGTAAGACCTAATCCCTGTTGCAATATGGGGTTCACAGTCTGGAGGTGGGGAGAGAAAGCAGGCATTTAATTCCCATTTTACACATAAGGAAACTGAGTTTCAGAGATTGTTAAGAGACTTGTCCAAGGTCACACAATAGGTAAATGGCAGAAATGGGTTTGGAACCCAGGATTCCTGACTCCCAGTCATGTGCTCTTTCCACTAGGCCACAATGGAAGACATTTAGACTCTCTATGTTTAAATGCTACCTAACACTCTCAGGTTTGAAGATAATAATAATAGTAATGATAATGATGATAACTGTGGCATTTGTTAAGCGCTTACTGTATGTCAAGCACCATACTAAACATTGGGATAAATACAAGATAACTAGGTCTCACATGGGGCTCACAGTCTAAGCAGGAGAGAGACCAGATATTGAATCCCCATTTTGCAGATGAGGGAATTGACGCACAGAGAAGTTAAATTGCTTGACCTAGGTTAGACAGATACATGGTGGAGTCATAATTAGAACCCAGGTCCCCCACCTCCCTGGCTGCTGTTCTTTCCAGTAGGCCACAGTGCTTCCTCCACTGCATTCAGGACAGACCGGTTTGGGTTAAGATGCTTATATTTAAGTTACTGCTAAACTCGAGTTGAGAAATTCAGAATTAGAGCCCTGCACGAGCCAACGCTGTCCCTGCTGTGATGGCCAAGGGGACGGCAAGATTCAGAAGTAAAAGTCGGCCAGCCACATACCCGACCTTGCTGTGATCAGGGAATGTGTCTGTTATATTATTATAATATACTCTCCCAAGTGCTTAGTACAGTGTTCTGTATACAATAAGAGCTCAATAATTACAAATGACTGACAGACTCAAACATACTCAGTGCATTCATGCAGGCACTTGTCGCCAGAACTCCTGGAACATAGCATATAGGGTAGTTTCAAGGGAGGATATGCCAGCATTACAGCTTCTATACTGTGGCCTCTCTGGCACGGGCAAGAGGAGTAGGCACCCTGCCCTGGTCCAAGCCGGGCACTAGCTCAATTGTTCCTCCCCAATCTGGTCCTGACCAATCTCCTCTCCACAAGGAGAATCAAATTATAAATTTAATGCTAGGGTCTTTAGTGCAGTCCGATGTTGGGTAGAGATCGTCTCTTTCTGTTGCTGAATTGTACTTTCCAAGCACTTAGTACAGTGCTCTGCACACAGTAAGCACTCAGTAAATACGACTGAATGAATTAATTAATTTCAAGGGTAATGTCTCCTTCCTGCGGTCTTTGTGGATACCAGTGCTCAGGGGGTTTATGAGAAGGAATGAGTGCTCTTCTTAGTTGATTTGGGAGGTAAAGATACACATTGGTTGAAAGAGACGTTAAGGACAATAATACCATGGACCATCTCATCTCAGTCAATCAATCAATCGATCAGTGGTATTTATTGAGTACTTACTGTGTATAGAGTCCTGAACTAAGCATTTGGGAAAGTACAATATTCACAGTTCTTAGATTATGAGACATGGGGACTGTGTTTAATTCTCACCTGGGTATTATCTCCCAGCAATTAATGCATGCTCTGAACACAGTAGATGCTTAATAAATTTTATTACTGCTACTACAATACAATAGAATTGGTAGGCATGATCCCTGACCATGGGTATTTGTTAAGCCCTTACTTTGTGCCAAGCACTGTCTAAGCATTGGGGTAGATTCGAAGTAATAATAATAATAACGTTGGTATTTGTTAAGCGCTTACTATGTGCAGAGCACTGTTCTAAGTGCTGGGGGAGATAGGGGAGATACAGGGTGATCAGCTTGTCCCATATGAGGGTCACAGTTAATTACCATTTTACAGTTGAGGTAACTGAGGCACAGAGAAGTTCAATGATTTGCCCACAGTTACACAGCTGACAAGTGGAAGAGTCTGGATTCGAACCCATAACCTCTGACTCCCAAGCCTGGGTTCTTTCCACTGAGCCACGCTGCTCAGGTTGGACACAGTCCCCCTCCCACATGGGGTTCGCACCCTCAATCCCCATTTTACAGATGAGGTAACTGAGGCCCTGAGAAGTTAATCGACTTGCCCAAGGTCACATAGCAGACACGTGGCGGGGCTGGGATTAGGACCCAGATCCTTCTGACTAACAACTCCTTTCTCTACCCACTCTGCTTTTCACAAGGGTGCTTACAATCTCCAGGGAGAGAGATAAATTAAAACAAATTACAGAGAGGGGAAATAGTAAAGTGAAAGGATATGTACGAACTCCTAATTCTTCTCTGGGCTATAGAGTTCATTTGAATTGGGTGCCCAATTTCAGTTTCATTTGCCCAAGTCAGAGATTGTATGGTTAATGTAAGCTGGGTGGAAGCAAAAAGACAAAGGAAAATAGCAAGATTCTTTCACTGTGCTGCCTTGTGGTACAAATTTTCCTGATCCAGAACTACCATGCTACCAGGCTGGTCCAAAAGAGGCTTTCTGCTCGGCTCCACCCCGATCCACCTTTGTGAGCGCTCGGTTGCCTGTGAAACTGTCTTCAGTGTTTGTCCATCACCACCCTAAACCTCTCCTACAGTAACTCAATTTCCTTTCCAAGAGTCCATGCCAGGGCTCAGACCTATGATCTACCCTACCTTTGAAGTAGCTCCAGAAGCAGTTCCTTGACTTTCGAATGGTTGCACTCCATGGAGACCGTTGAAAGAGAACATATCCCCAAAGGAATTTGTGTTTAAAAGTAAGATTCGCAATTCACCCCATTGCACGTTTCACTGTACTGCCCAACAGGAAGGAGTCCATCCTCAAACAACCTCAACTATTTGTTTTACAGTTGTTTTACTTCAAGTAGTTGGAAAATATTCTGCATTTGTTCAGCTGAGCTCCTTAAGAATCCAGGCCTGGCTCACCTCTTTCCGTTGTTCTGGCACTTCAGGCTGTGGCCTGAAAGAAACTATGTTTTGCTTTGAAACCTGCTGATCACTATGGCAATAAGCTCTTTATGAATCATGGATCCTAAGGTAATGAGTAGGGTAATGGACAACAGGGTAAGATCTATATTTAAGGAGTGTGCGGAACCTCATTTAGCTCCTCCTATCAATCAGTCAGTCAATGATTCAGTCAATCGTATTCATCGATTACCTTCTGTCTGCAGAGCATTGTACTAAAAGCTTGGGAGAGTAAAATATAACAGAGTGGGTAGACACTTTCCCTGCCCACAAGGAGCTAACAGGACACCTCGGAACTCTGTCAGAGCGATAGACTCCAGGTCTAGCTACTTCTTGGTGGCATACAGATCAGAAGGATGTGAAGGGAGCAGGAGAGTGATACGTTTTGAACTTTATTTTAAAGTCTGGTTTTTGTATGAACCATTTTTGTTATGTAAATGTCCTGTTTTTTATAGTATTTGTCAATGGAGGTATTTGTTAAGCACTTACTATGTGACAGACACTGTATTAAGTGCTAGGGTAGAGACACAGAGTTGGACACAGTCCCTGTCCCACATAGAGCTCACAGTCTTAATTCCCATTTTACAGATGAGGTAACTGAAGGACAGAGAAGTCTCAACTGAAGGAAAGAGAAGTCTCTGTCCTTCAGTTAAATGACTTGCCCAAGATCACACAGCAGACAAATGGCAGAGCTGGGGCTAGACCTCAAAGCCTTTCTGATTTCCAGACCCTTGCAAATTCATTCATTCAATCATATTTATTGAGTGTCGACTGTGTGCATAGCACTGTGTTAAACACTTGGGAGAGTACAATACACCAATAAACGGACACATTCCCTGCTCGCAATGAGTTTACATTCCAAAGGGGGAGATAGTGCCCTATCCACTAGGCTGTGCTCCTTCTCTGTTGTCTCACATCCAACAGACAATTTCTCTCTCCAAATTCAAAGCCTTAGTGAGGGCACATCTCTTCCAAGAGATCTTCCTTGATTAAGGCCTCCTTTTCTCCCACTCCCTTCTGTTTTGCACTGACTAGCTCCCATTTTTCATCCCCCATCCCAGTCTAGCTACACTTGCATGCATATCTGTAGAGAAGCAGCATGGCTCTGTGGAAAGAGCATGGCCTTAGGAGTCAGAGGTCATGGGTTCTAATTCTGGCTCCGCCACCTGTCAGCTGTGTGATTTTGGGCAAGTCACTTGACTTCTCGGTGCCTCAGTTACCTCATCTGTGAAATGGGGATGAAGACTGTGAACCTCACATGGGACACTCTGATTACCCTGTATATACCCCAGCGCTTAGAACAGTGCTGTGCACATAGTAAGTGCTTATCAAATACCAATATTATTATTATTAATTTTATTTATTTGTATCGATGTCTGTCTTCCCCTCTAGCCTGTAAGATCACTGTGGGCAGGGAATGTGTCTGTTATATTGTTATATTTTACTGTCCCAAGTGTTTAATACAGTGTTCTGCACACAGTAAGCACTCAATAAATACGACTGACTGACTGACTGTCTGTAGAGCTGGAGAGAACTATTCCTTGAAAGCAATGTGTATAGAAACTAAGAATTTTAGTTGCAAGCACATCCTCCACATTTGAGATTAGCAATTTAGTAGCTTAATCCCCCTTTTACAGATGAGGTAACTGTGGCAGAGCTGGAATTAGAGCCCAGGTCCTTCTGACTCCAAGGCCCATGCTGTTGGGTTCTAAGCGTGGCTCAGTGGAAAGAGCCCGGGCTTGGGAGTCAGAGGACCTGGGTTCGAATCCCGGTTCTGCCATTTGTCATCTGTGTGACTGTGGGCAAGTCACTTAACTTCTCTCTGCCTCAGTTCCCTCATCTGTCAAATGGGGATGAAGACTGTGAGCCTCACGAGGGACAACCTGATGACCCTGTATCTACCCCAGCGCTTAGAACAGTGCTCTGCACATAGTAAGTGCTTAATAAATACCAACATTATTATTATTATTATCTTGGCTTCAGCACTTGCCTGCTGGAGAAAGTCACTTAACTGATCTCCTTATCTGCCCATCCAAGCCCCGTCCTCTCCCTAACATTTCTGTCACTTTAGACAGAACCAGCATCCTTCCCGCCTTACAAGACCCTAACCTTGGCATTGTCCTTGATTCCTCTCTCTCATTCAACCCACATATTCAATCCATCACCAAATCCTACTTTCATAGCTTTGCTGAAATCTGCCTTTTCCACTCCATCCAAACTGCTACCAAGTTAATACAATCACTCATCCTATCCCTCCTAGTTTACTGCATCAGCTTCCTTTCGGACCTCCCAACTTCCTGCCTCCCCCACTCCAGTCCATACTTCACTCCGCTGTCCGGATCATCTTTCTACAGAAGCGTTCAGGACATGTTACCCTCCCCCTCCTCAAAAATCTCCAGTGGTTGCCTATCTACCTCCATGTAATATGATTCTATTTATTGCTCTTGATTCTATTTATTGCTATTATTCTTGTCTGTCCGTCTCCCCCGATTAGACTGTAAGCCCGTCAAAGGGCAGGGACTGTCTCTATCTGTTACCGATTTGTACATTCCAAGAGCTTAGTACAGTGCTTTGCACATAGTAAGCGCTCAATAAATACTATTGAATGAATGAATATCAAACAAAAACTGCTCACCATTGGCTTTAAAGCAGTCCATCGCCTTGCCTCCTCCTACCTCACATAACTTCTCTCCTTCAACCCAGCCTTCATACTTCGTTCCCCTGGTGCTAACCTTCTCTCTGTGCCTCTATCTCACCTATCTCTCCACTGACCCCTGGCCCACATCTTGCTTCTGGCCCGGAATGCCCTCCCTCTTCAAATCTGCCAAACAATTACTCTCCCTGCTTCAAAGCCTAATTGAAGGCACATCTCCTCCAAGAGGCTTCCCAGACTAGGCCCCACTTTTCCTCATCTCCCACTCCCTTCTGCGTCACCCTGACTCACTCCCTTTGCTTTCCTCCCCCCCACACAGCCCCACAGCCGTATATATCTGTAATTTTATTTATTTGCATTGATGTCTGTTAATTTGCACTGATGTCAGTCTCTCCCCCACCCCCTGCCTTCAGACTGTGAGCTTGTTGTGGGCAAAGATTATCTCTGATACAAAAGTCATATCGTACTTTCCCAAGCACTTAGTACAGTGTTCTGCACACAGTAGACACTTAATACATATGATCGAATGAATGAATGAATCTGTGCCTCAGTGTCCATCTCTAAAATGGGAATTAAATACCACTTTGCCCTTCTCCTTAAGACTGAGTCCCTTGAGGGGCTTATCTGCTTATACAGAATCTACTCCAGTATTTGCACTGGGATCTGCACAACATTTAGGTACATAACCCCAATTAATTTAAATATCTGTCACCTGCTCCAGACTGTTAGCTACTTGTGGGCATGGAGTATCCAAGCAATTACCAGGCAATCGGTAACTTGATTACCAATTCAGTTGTATTGTATTCTCCCAAGTGCTCAGAACAGTGTTCTGCATACAGTAAGTGCTCAGTAAATACCATCATTTGATTGACTAATGCCTTCTGCTCATGGCCTAGATGATTTACAGACAGCAAGGGGCACAGAGAAGATCTCACAATTGACAACCCTCCTTCCTCCATCTCTCCTTCCCTTAGCCTTAAAGATGTTTGGAGCACTCCCAGATTCATTGGAATCCCAGCCTGGACCCTGAAGGCCACGAGTGATAGCACTGATGGCTTTTTCCCCTTTCACTGGACAGTTGACTGAGGTCTGTCTTAGAACAATGGACATTTAAGGCCTACCCCACTATGCTAAATGATCACCCCCTGCCTGCTCAATGTACAGGCTGGGTTGTGAAGGGAAAACAGCGAGGTAAGGTAGGAGAGGGTAAGGTGATTGAGCGCGTAAAAGCCTATGGTAAGGAGCTTCTGTTCGATGAGGAAGTGGATGGGAAAACACTAGAGGTTCTTGAGGAGTAGGGAAACATGGACTGAATGTTACTGTAGAAAAATGATCCGGGCAGCAGAGTGAAGAATGAACTAGAGTGGGGAGAGACAGGTGGCAGGGAGGTAACAAAGAGGCTGATGCAATAATCTGGGTGGGATAGGATAAGTGCTTGGAGATTATCGTAGTAGCAGTTTGGATGGAGAGGAAAGGGTGGATTTTAGTGATGTTGTGAAGATTGAACCTACAGGATTTGATGACAGATTGAATATGCCAGTTGATTGAGAGAGGTGAGTCTAGTTTAAGGCTCAGGTTAGTGTGGTGGGCCCAAAACAAGCTGACTTTTTAGTGACTGTGAACTGGTCTTGATTCTGTTTATTGCTATTGTTCTTGTCTGTTCGTCTCCCCCGATTAGACTGTAAGCCCGTCAAAGGGCAGGGACTGTCTCTGTCTGTTACCGATTTGTACATTCCAAGCTCTTAGTATACAGTGCTCTGCACATAGTAAGCGCTCAATAAATACTATTGAATGAATGAATGAATGGTGAACAACAACAAGGAAGAGACTCGCGAAGGCTCTAATGGGCTCTACCTGAGGCAGGTGATTGCAGGCCTGTGGGGATAGACCATGAAAGGAGGCGGGGCTTTCTCTCCCTGTTCAATCTGGTAATGGGCCTGGACCAGTCACTGACTGCACATAGTGCCATGGCTGCCACGCCTAAGGCAGATAAAAGGCAATTGCTTTGAATCGTGAGGGGTGACTTGGAGGCATGCTGAGATGCAGAGAGAAGCAGGCATTGGAGCAGAAGCATGTAGAGAAGTAAGAAGAAAGCACGCTGAGAGCAACAGAAGCAGCAGGAGAGCAGCACTTGAAAGCAGCAGAAAGCAACAGCACTTGGTAGCAGAAAGAAGACACGTTGGCAGAACGGGCTCCTTGGACCCTTGAGTGATGAAGTGACCGAGTGTATGTATGTGTCACTCCCTTGCACGTTGGTAAAACTAAGTAAAAAACTTTTCACAGTAACCTTGGTGATCAGAGGTGTGGTTTGAACTCTACTACACGTCACCGAGGCTCCCCCCCATCCTGGAAGGTCCTGGTTGGGATGAACCGGGGGCTCGTGACAATTAATAATGTTGGTTGGTATTTGTTAAGTGCTTACTGTGTGCAGAACACTGTCCTAAGCGCTGGGGTAGATACAGGGTAATCAGGTTTTCCCATGTGAGGCTCACAGTCTTAATCCCCATTTTACAGATGAGGGAACTGAGCCACAGAGAAGTTAAGTGACTTGCCCACAGTCACACAGCTGACAAGTGGCAGAGCTAGGATTCGAACCCATGACCTCTGACTCCCAAGCCTGGGCTGTTTCTACTGAGCCACGCTACTTCTCTAGGAGCTTGTGAAACAGGGATGCTGGTGGAACAGTGCTTGGCACATAGGTGCTTAAATACCGTAATTATTATTATTACTGTCTACGGTGATGGGAGAGTCAGGAGGAGGACGGGGTGTGGATAGGAAGACAAGGTGTTCTGTTTTGGACATGTGAAGTTTGAGGTGTCAGCGGGTCATCCAAGTAGAGGTATCCTGAAGGCAGAAAGAAATGCAAGACTGCAGGAAATTAGAGATCAGGGCTGGGGATTTGGAAATTATCTGCATACAGATGGTAGTTGAAGCCAAGGGAGTGAATGAGTTCTCCAAGGGAGTAGTTGTAGATAGAAAATAGAAGTGGACCCATAACTGAGCTTTGAGGGAAAATGACTTCTTCCCCTTTCCCAGTGGGGGGGTGGGGGAAGGGAGAAGGTGAGGCGTTCTCTAGAGAGAGTGGCAGGACACAGTGTTATCTGGGGCGAGCCAGGTTTCAGTGGTGGTGAGGAGGAGCGGTGATTGGGTCAGGAACAGGTCAAGCATGAAGGGAAGCTTTCCCCTAATGGAGTGTGGGTAACACAGGCAGCACTTGGTTGAGGTTGTGGCCGGGGGAGGGGAGGTGAGAGGGGAGGGGACCGTATGAGGGGTGGGAAACTATGGGCGTGTGGCAAAGGAGGTGAGGTATTAGAGGTGGCTCTGGGACAGGATAACAGGGATGGCACCCTTAGGGTTGGGGGGGGGGGGAGTGGGAGGGGAGGAGAGTGGAGGTCCTACAAGGGATGGGAAGGGCTGGATGGAGGGGATAAGGGGAGGTGCTGAAGGGAAGACAAGGTTGGACTAATTGGAGGGAGGGGGATTGAGGGGAATAGGTGAGGTCAGAGAAGTTTAAGGATTGTTATATTGTACTCTCCCAAGCACTTAGTATGGTGCTTTGCACACAGTAAGTGCTTAATAAATAATTATTATTATTATTATGATGGCATTTGTTAAGCAGCATGGTTTAGTGGAAAGAGCACGGGCTTGGGAGTCAGAGGATGTGGGTCCTAATCCCGCCCCTGCCACCTGTCTGCTGTGTGACTTTGGGCAAGTCACTAACTTCTCTGTGCCTCAGTTACCTCATCTGTAGAATGGGGATTAAAAGTGTGAGCCCCACGTGGGATAACCTGATTACCCTGTATCTACCCCAGCGCTTAGAACAGCGGTTGGCACATAGTAAGCACTTAACAAATAGTACAATTAATATTATTATTATTAAGAACCTATTATGTGCCAAGTACTTTTCTAGGCACTAGGTTAGATACAAGGTAATCAGATTGTCCCACGCGGGCTCCCAGTCTTCATCCCCATTTCACAGATGTGGTAACTGCATCACAGAGAAGTTAAGTGACTTGCCCAAGGTCACACAGCAGACAAGTGGCAGAGCTGGGATTAGGACCCACAACCTCTTACTCCCAATCCCATGTGCTCTTTCCACTAAAGCACACTGTTAAATGAGTCAGTGGTTGTAGGTAAGGTTGTCACCAGCAGTAACTGCTTAATCCGGTGATTTTGGGTATAAATTGCTGAATTGTTTGTGGGTCCTGAAGTCCTTCAGAGTGGAGAGTGGAGCCAATATTTAGGAGTAAACAGAGGGCTTGGTTGATAGAAAGGCAAGCAGATATTAATGTATAAAAATATCGATAGCTGTCACCAGAGTGTTAGGTAGCCACAGCTGTTTTGTTTTCTCCACTGTGTATTCAGGCTGGGCTACAGGGAGGGGGAAGATGAAGGAAAGAACGCTTCTCTGAGGTAACAGTAGGAGAAGTTAAGTGACTTGCCCAAAGTCACAGAGCAAGCAAGTGGTGGAGCTGGGTTTAGAACCCAGGTTCTCTGACTCCTGGGCTTGTGTTTTTTCCACTAGGCTACAACGCTTCCCTAACACATAGATATTAGAAGGCCCACCCTGAACCCTTAGGATGGATAGAGAGAAAAGCAACCATGGTTCAGTTCCTCCCAGCATCCGGTTTCTACTCCTAAAGACAGATCCTAGTGGGCAAAGAAAAAACATGTTTTGTACTTCTCTCGTAACTCCCACAGTGCAGCACAGTGTGCTTCATTCAGTAAGGACTCAACGAATACCATTACTACTACTACTACTGCTTCTAATTATGGAATTAGCTTAATTGTGGATGGCATGACCATCCGTCCCATCTCACAGGCCTGCAACCTTGGTGTCATCCTCCTTGACTCAGCTCTCTCATTCACCCCACACATCCAATCTGTCACCAACACCTGCCGGTCTCACCTTCACAATATCGCCAAGATCCGCCCTTTCCTCTCCATCCAAATGGTTATCATGCTGGTACAAGCTGTCATAATATCCCAACTGGATTACTGTGTCAGCCTTCTTTATGATCTCCCTTCCTCCTGTCTCTCCCCACTCCAGTCTATTCTTCATTCCGCTGCCTGGATCATCTTCCTATAAAAATGCTCTGGGCATGTCACTCCACTCTTCAAAAATCTCCAGCGGTTGCCTATCAACCTTCGCATGAAACAAAAACTCCTCACTCTTGGCTTCAAAACTCTCCATCCCCTTGCCCCCTCCTACCTCACCTCCCTTCTCTCTTTCTACTGCCCACCCCGCGCCCTCTGCTCTTCTGCCGCTCACCTCCTCACTGTCCTCCGTTCACGCCTATTCCGCCTTCAACCCCTGGGCCACGTCCTCCCGCGGTCCTGGAATGTCCTCCCTCCTCACGTCCGCCAAACTAACTCTCTTACCCTCTTCAAAGCCCTACTGAGAGCTCACCTCCTCCAGGAGGCCTTCCCAGACTGAGCCCCCCTTTTCCTCTGCTCCCTCTCCCCTCTCCCCCTACACCCTCTGCTCTTCCCCCTTCTCCTCCCCTCATCACCGTGCTCATTTGTATACATTATTTATGACCCTATTTATTTTGTTAATGAGGTATATATCTCCTTGATTCTATTTATCTTGATGATGTTGTCTTGTTTTGTTTTGTTCTGTTCTGCTTTGCTGTCTCTCTCCCCCATTTAGACTGTGGGCCCATCACTGGGCAGGGAGTGTCTCCATCTGGGGCCGAATTGTACATTCCAAACGCTTAGTACAGTGGTCTGCACATACTAAGCACTCAATAAATACTATTGAATGAATGAATATTGAATAATTATGACATTTAGTATGTGCCTAGCACTGTTCTAAATGCTGGGGTAGATACAACTCCTGGTTCTCCCGTTATCTCTCTGGCCACTCATTCTCGGTCTCCTTCTCCTCTGCCTCCCACCTCCTAACTGTGGGGGTCCCTCAAGATTCAGTTCTGGGTCCCTTTCTATTCTCCATCTCCATCTACTACCTTGGAAAAATCATTCGCTCTCATGGCTTCAACTATCACCTCTTTGTGAGTGATATCCTTATCCACATCTCCAGCCCCGACCTCTCTCCCTCTCTCCAGTCTTGCATCTCCTCCTGCCTTCAAGACATCTCTTTAGATGTCCTCCCATCACATCAAACTTAACATGTCCAAAACAGAGCTCCATATCTTCCCACCCAAACCCTGTCCTCCCCGTGACTTTCCCATAACTGTTGATGGCACCACCATCCTTCCTGTCTCACAAGCCCATAATCTTAGTTTTATCCTTGACTCCTCTCTGTCATTCAATCCACATATTCAGTCCATCGCTAAATCTTGTCAGTCCTGCCTTCAAAGCATGTTAAAATCTTCCTTTCCCCTTCCATCCAAACTGCTATTAGGTGAATACAATCACATGTCCTTTCCCACCTGGATTACTGCATCAGCCTCCTTGCTGACCTCCCAGCATCCTGTCTCTCCTCACTCCAGTCAGTACTTCACTCTGCTGCTCAGATCTTTTTTCTACAAAAACATCCAGGACACATCAACCGCTCCTCTAAAAACTCCAGTGGTTGCCCATCCACCTCCGCATCAAACAATAACTCCTCACCATTGGCGTTAAATCACTCTACCACCTTGTCCCGTCCTACCTCACCTTGCTTCTCTCCTCTACAACCCAGCCCGCACACTTCACTCCTCTAGTACTAACCTTAGCTGAGAAGCAGTGTGGCTCAGTGGAAAGAACCCCGGGCTTGGGAGTCAGAGGTCATGGGTTCTAATTCTGGCTCCGCCGCTTGCCAGCTGTGTGACTTTGGGCAAGTCACTTCACATCTCGATGCCTCAGTTGCCTTCTCTGTAAAATGGGGATTAAAACTGTGAGCCCCTCATGGGACAACCTGATCACCTTGTATCCCCTCAGCACTTAAAACAGTGTTTTGCACATAGTAAGTGCTTAACAAATACCACTATTATTATTATTATTATTATTATTAACCTTCTTACTGTGCCTTGATCTCATCTATCTCATCGCCGACCCCTAATCCAAGTCCTGCCTCTGGCCTAGAAAGCCCTCCCTCCTCAAATCCGACAGATAATTCCACCCCCCTGCTTAGAGGCCTTATTGAAGGCTCAGATCCTCCAAGAGGCCTTGCCAGTCTAAACCCCTCCTTTCCTCATCTACCACTCCCTTCTGCATCACCCTGACTTGTTCCCTTCGCTCTTCCCCCCGTCCCAGCCCAGCATTTATATACGTATCTGTAATTTTATTTATTTGTATTGATGTGTGCCTCGCCCCTCCCTGGACTGTAAGCTTGTTGTGGGCATGGAATGTGTGGGTTTATTGTTGTATTGTACTCTCCCAAGCGCTTAGTATAGTGCTCTACACACAGTAAATGCTCATTAAATGCAATTGAATGAATGAATGAATAAAGGTTGGACACAATCCATGACCCCCATGGGGCTCACATTCTTAACCCACATTTTACAGATGAAGTAACTGAGGCCCAGAGAACTGAAGTGACTTGCCTAAGGTCATACAGCTGACATGTGGCATAGCTGGAATTAGAACCCAGGTCCTTCTGACTCCTAGGCACGTGTTTTAGCCACTAAGCCACGCTACTTCATACCTTTGTTTCTATTTGGTGCTATTATTACCAAAGCATCTTACATTAGTTATTTACTGCCCTCGAAACACCTGCGAGGTAGGGTTCAAGTATTAATAATGTTAGTATTTGTATTTGTTAAGCGCTTACTATGTGCAGAGCACTGTTCTAAGCACTGGGGTACATACAGGGTAATCAAGTAGTCCCACATGAGGCTCACAGTCTTAATTCTCATTTTAATAATAATGTTGGTATTTGTTAAGCGCTCACTATGTGCCGAGCACTGTTCTAAGCGCTGGGGTAGACACAGGGGAATCAGGTTGTCCCACGTGGGGCTCACAGGCTTCATCCCCATTTTACAGATGAGGTAACTGAGGCACCGAGAAGTGAAGTGACTTGCCCAAAGTCACACAGCTGACAAGTGGTAGAGCCGGGGTTCGAACCCATGACCTCTGACTCCAAAGCCCGTGCTCTTTCCAGTGAGCCACGCTGCTTCTCATTTTACAGATGAGGCAACTGAGGCACAGAGAAGTTAAGTGATTTGCCCAAAGTCACACAGCTGCCAAGTGGCAGAGGCGGGATATGAACCCATGACCTCTGGCTCCCAAGCCCGGTCTCTTTCCCCTGAGCCATGCTGCTGGCATTTGTTAAGCTCTTACTATGTGCTAAGCACTGTTCTAAGCATTGGGGGGAGATACAAGGTAATCAGGTTGTCCCACGTGGGGCTCACAGTCTTAATCCCCATTTGACAGATGAGGTAACTGAGGCACAGAGAAATCAAGTGACTTGCCCAGGGTCACACAGCTGATCGGAGTGAAGTCGGAATTAGAACCCATGACCTCTGACTCCCAAGCCAGTGCTCTATCCACTACGCCATGCTGTATTATCATCCACAATTTACAGCTGGGGAAAATGAGGCATGGGGAGGTTAAGTGGCTTGTCCAAGACCACACTGGGAACAGGTGTCAGAGCCGGGACTAGAACCTGGGACCTCCGACTTCCAAGAATGCGGTTCTCCCATCGCACCACACTGCCTACTACTATTAATGATGATATTTGTGAAGTGCTTACTATGTGCCAGGCACTGTATTAAGCACTGGAGTGGGTACAAGCAAATCAAGTTGGACACAGTCCCTGTCCCATGTGGGGCTCACAGTCTCAAGCCCCATTTTACAGATGAAGTAACTGAGGCACAGAGAAGTGAAGTGACTTGTCCAAGGTCACACAGCAGGCAAGTGGCTGAGCCAGGATTATTGCTACTACTACTGGCATTTCTCACATCCTTACCTTTGCTGTCATCATTCATTATAGTCCAGACCCAGGACCTGGCAGGACTAGGGAGTTACAAGCAGCATCAATCCTTTGCTTTCATTTTTGATTTTTTTCTTCAATCTTCGTGGCTCAGTGGAAAGAGCGCGGGCTTAGGAGTCAGAGGTCACGTGTTCTAATCCCGGCTCCGCTGCTAGTCAGCTGTTTGACCTTGGGCAAGTCACTTAACTTCTTTGTGCCTCTTACCTATCTATCAAATGGGGATTAAAACTGTGAGCCCCACGTGGGACAACCTTCTCACCTTGTATCCCCCAGCGCTTAGAACAGTGCTTTGCACATAGTAAGCGCTTAACAAATACCACAATTTATTTTTTATTTTATTCATGACCTTTCACCGGATCAACCGAGAAGAAGAAGTCTTTGGGGACAGGTAATGATTGCTTGGAACAAGTTTTATATGGCATTTTAGCCACTGTGAAAGCAGTGTATTAGTTCACATGTTTTGGAATCATCTTATTTCTAACTCCTTATTTAACATTAAAAAATTGTTAGCCAACATGTTTTATTTTAGAACATGAGAGTTTTCAAAAATTAAGCTGTGCTATGCAAAAAGGAGAAAAAAGCTAGACTATCTAATCCTTTTTACACAAGTAGTTTGTTAAAAATGAATTTTACCGAAAATCCGTTTTCTCTGAACAGTCCACAAATTTACAGAATTTCTAGAAAATTGATTCAAAGAACAAGTTGAACAGTTTTAAAATTTCTAAGGCTACCCTGGGATTCAATGACTAAGCTAGTGATTATAGATATAAATCTTGGGAAAGAGAAAGAGGGCCAACTGAGCCCTCTGAAATATAGGAATCTTCAAGATTACCTTTCTCTTTTTGGTCTCCTAGTGAAAGCTTGAATTGTTGGGACGTGAATTTGGACATCTACTAGGGTCCCTGGGTTTATCAAAGGCGCATCTCCTCCAAGAGGCCTTCCCAGACTAAGCCCCACCTTTCCTCATCTCCCACTCCCTTCTGCATCACCCCTTTGCTCTTCCCCCCACCCAGCCCCACAGCACTTATGTACATATCTGTGATTTCATTCATTTGTATTCATATCTGTCTCCCCAGCTTTAGACTGTAAGCTCGTTGGGGGCAGTGAATGTGTCTGTTTACTGTTTTATTGTACTCCTCCAAGTGCTTAGTACAGTGCTCTGTGCACACGAGAAGCAGCATGGCTTAGTGGAAAGGGCACGGACTTGGGAGTCAGAGGTCATGGGTTCTCATCCCGGCTCCGCCAGTTGTCAGCTATGTGACTTTGGGCAAGTCACTTAACTTCTCTGTGCCTCAAGTATCTCGCCTGTAAAATGGGGATTAAGACTGTGAGCCTCACGTGGGACTACCTGATTACCTTGTATCTGCCCTTGCGCTTAGAACAGTGCTTGGAACATAGTGAGTGCTTAACAAATACCATCAATATTATTTCATTCATTCATTCATTCAATCGTATTTATTGAGTGCTTACTGTATGTAAAGCATTGTACTAAGCGCTTGGAAAGTACAATTCAGCAATAAAGTGAGACAATCCTTGCCCACAATGGGCTTACAGTCTAGTAGAAGAAGAATAATGGTATTTGTTAAGCGCTTACTATATGTTCTATCCACTATGCTGTGTTGCTTCCAATGTGATCCGCATGTAAGCCTTCAAGATAAGGCAGCTCTTAAAGGTGGAGTTGGGACTTGTCTCTCTTTATTGCTGATTTGTACTTTCCAAGTGCTTAGTACAGTGTGCTGCACACAGTAAGCATTCAATAAATACGATTGAATGAAAGAATGACCGTTCGAGGAAAGACCCTCAGTTTTCATTTAGGACCTTGGGCTCTGTACCACCTTTGCATCCAAGAGGAGGGCAAATGGAAGGCGTCAGTGAAGGCCAATCAGCCAGGTAAGTGAAGACTTAGAATGCCATAGCTCTTCATGGATTTCACCAAGATCTGGCTTTTCTTGCAAATAGAATAACTCTTAGGTCTTGATGGAAAACCCCTCTTAGACTAAATTGACAGAAAAGAGGGCACCTTGTTGTGGTGTCATGCTGAACTCAGTCCAGAGAAGGGATGGATAGCCATAGTAATTAAAGGATAAAACATTTCCTAAATGATAGGGAATAATTTATCATTTATAAAAGGAAATTATTTATCCTCTAGTTACCATAATCATTGGCTAAAGGGACCCTCACCAGCTGGATGGTGTGGAAATTGAGTGGATGATCAGCATTTACTACAGAACTAGAGGTTGACACCTTCATCGGGTCGGTAGTAAAAGCGAGTGGGCTTTTATGTTTCAAAGCAGTATTACTTCATTCTAGTTTTTCACGGGATTTATTTGTTTCATATGAAACACTGATGCAGTTTTTCAATCCCCACCCAAAGTGAATTAAAGTTCAAAAACATTTTTAGAAATGTAATTCTGCTTTTGTTTTTTATGAATGCCCCACAGCACATTCTGGCTCTAACTTGTTCTCAAAGGAAAGCTACCAAAGCTTGGCTTATTCCAGATTTGTCTCTTCAGTGGAAGAAGTGGGAGAAGGGCTGTATTTGGAGGTTGAAAAGGTCTTGACAAGCACCTGAAGGCTGGCTCTCCCCAGATGATAATAATAATAATAATGTTGGTATTTGTTAAGCGCTTACTATGTGCAGAGCACTGTTCTAAGCACTGGCGTAGATACAGGGTCATCAGATTGTCCCATGTGAGGCTCACGGTCTTCATCCCCATTTTACAGATGAGGGAACTGAGGCACAGAGAAGTGAAGTGACTTGCCCACAGTCACACAGCTGACAAGTGACCGAGCTGGGATTTAAACCCATGACCACTGACTCCCAAGCCTATGCTCTTTCCACTGCCCCTGTTGCTCTGTCTCATTCCCTTCTGCTTCAACATGATTTGCTCCTTTTATTTACCTCCTACACCCAACCCCACAGCACTTATGAGAAAGACCCCCGGGCTTGGAAGTCAGAGGTCATGGGTTCTAATCCCAGCTCCACCGCTTGTCTGCTGTGTGACCTTGGGCAAGTCACTGAACTTCTCTGTGCCTTAGTTACCTCGTCTGTAAAGATGGGGATTAAAAAATGTGAGCCCCACGTAGGACAATCTGATCACCCTGTATCTACGCCAGTTCACTCTAGGCTTCAAGGTTCTCCATCCCTTTGCCCCCTCCTACCTCTCCTCCCTTCTCTCTTTCTACCGCCCACCCCACACTCTCCGCTCCTCTGCCACCCACCTCTTCACCGTCCCTCGGTCTCACCTATCCCGCCGTCGACCCCTGGGCCACGTCCGACTGCGGTCCTGGAAGGCCCTCCCTCCTCAACTCTGCCAAACTAATTCTCTTCCCCTCTTCAAAACTCTACTTAAAGCTCACCTCCTCCAAGAGGCCTTCCCAGACTGAGCTCCCCCCTTTTTTCCCTCTGCTCCCTCTACCCCCCACTTCGCCTCTCCGCAGCTAAACCCTCTTTTCCCCTCCTTTCCCTCTGCTCCTCCCCCTTTCCCTTCCCATGCCCTCAGCACTGTACTCGTCCGCTCAACTGTATATATTTTCATTACCCTATTTATTTTGTTAATGAGATGTACATTGCCTTGATTCTCTTTATTTACTATTGTTTTAATGAGATGTTCATCCCCTTGATTCTATTCATTGCTATTGTTCTTGTCTGTCTGTCTCCCCCGATTAGACCGGAAGCCCATCAAAGGGCAGGGACTGTCTCTGTTACTGATTTGTACATTCCAAGCACTTAGTACAGTGCTCTGCACATAGTAAGCGCTCAGTAAATACTATTGAATGAATGAATGAACAGTGCTCAGCACATACTAAATGCTTAACAAATACCATAATTATTATTATTATATCTGTAATTCATTTATTTATATTAATGTCCATCTCCCCCACTAGCCTGTAAGCTTGTTGTGGACAGGGAATGTGTCTGTTATACTGTTATATTGTACTCTCCGAAGTGCTTAGTACAGACTAAGCCCCCCTTTTCCTCAGTTCCCCCTCCCCTACCCATTGCCCCGACTCGCTCCCTTTGCTCTACCCCTCCCCCCGCCCCACAAAACTTGTGTCTATATATATGTGCATATCTATAATTCTATTTATTTATATTAAAGCCTGTTTACTTGTTTTGATGTACATATGCATCTATGACTCTATTTATATTGATGCTACTGATGTCTGTTTACTTGATTTAATGTCTGTTTCCCCCCTTCTAGACTGTGAGCCCAGTGTGGGCAGGGATTGTCCCTTTTGTTGCTGAATTGTACTTTCCAAGTGCTTAGTACACTTTCCAAGTGCTCTGCACACAGTATGCGCTCAATAAATTTGATTGAATGAATACAGTGCTCTGCAAACGGTAAGCTTTTGATAATTACGATTGATTGATTGATTGACAAAGGCCTTGTCTTCTCTTACTCCTGAAGGCTAACTGGGAAAAGGGGAGGAGTTGGTTTCCTTTTTGATCCCCAGTCCTGTTTTCACATCATTCCACCTGTCCCATCCCTCTCTTTCCCTTCCTTTAAAGCCCCTACCCATGTCTACCAGGTGAGAATCAGTATGGCCTAGTTGAAAGAGCATGGGCCTGTGAGTATTATTATGGTATTTGTTAAGGGCTTATTGTGTGCCAGGCACTGTACTAAACACTGGGATGGATACAAGCAAGTCAGGTTGGACAGAGTCCCTGTCCTGCCTAGGGCTCACAGTCACAGGGAAGGAGAGTGGTTCAGTGGAAAGAGCATGGGCTTGGGAATCCGAGGTCATAGGTTCAAATCCCGGTTCAGCCGCTTGACAGCTGTGTGACTTTGGTCAAGTCACTTCACTTCTCTGCGCCTCAGTTACCTTATCTGTAAAATGGGGATTAAGACTGTGAGCCCCATGTGGGACAACCTGATCATCTTGTATCCTCCCCAGTGCTTAGAACAGTGCTTGGCACAGAGTAAGCACTTAACAAATACCATTATTATTATTATTATTATTTCCCATTTTATCATTGAGGGAACTGAAGCACAGAGTGGTTGAGCCAGTATTAAAACCCATGACCTTCTGACTCCCAAGCCAATGCTCTATCCACTATGCAATGCTGATTCTAGCTCTACTTCTTGTCTGTTGTGTCCCCTTGGGCAAGACACTTATCTTCTCTGTGCCTCAATTTTCTCATCTGGAAAATAGGGATTCAATACCTGTTCTCCCTCTTACTTAGATCGTATACCCCGTGTGGGAACTGAATATCTTTACCTACCTTGATGCCTAGAGTACTGCTTGGCACATAGCATTTAATAAATGCCACAAATAGAAGGACTGAGGAGATAGTTGACAGCGATATCCTGAGGAGAAGAAAAATTAATTGGGGCAAGCCTCCTGGAGGAGGTGTGATTTTTAGAAGGCCTTTGGAAATGGAGAAATCTCTAGTATTGCAGATTTGAAAGTAGATGGAGTATCAAGTAGGAGGAAAGGTATCAACAGCATTCTTGTTTGAAAGCCATTTTCTAATCCTAGAACTGCCTTGGGAATCAATAACTCCAAATAACTCCAATAACTCTGGCAAAACTCCAACCTCACTGTTTGCCAGAGCCAGAGCTAAAGAGAACTCAAATAAATTTCTGAATTTATAATGTATTTTCTTAAAGTTCATTTTAAATGCAGTGAAATGAATTTTCACCTAATGACTTTCATTAGTTAAATTTCAAAGGCAAATTTTAGCAATTAAAATAGCAAGACTTTTAAGGAGAAGGCAGGTAGGAAATTCTACAAGCAGAAGCGGTGCGTCCGCTTGCTCATTCCACTACCACCCTGCCTACTTCTCTCCTCTCTGCCTGCCCCTTTAGATATGTGCTCTCTTTTCTTCTATTTTATCCCCTATTAGATTATTAATGTGCACTGCAACACTATCTGGCAGACAAGAGCTAGAATGAACATAATATGATTGCAGAGAAAATACCATACCTTCATTTCTCACATGCAGAGTAGGGCTAGGTGCTGCTGTCATCAAATCCACAGAATTCTCACGATGATATTTGAATGAATATTTGTCATGCAAGCAGATTCTCTTTATAAGACTCTCAGGATGAAAATTGAAGAGAAGTACCAGTTTTTCCATTAAGACTGGTGCAGATTAGGAAGAGAGAGACAGAGCGTGAAGCCCAGCAATATGGAATGGACACATTGTGGGCAGGGAATGTGTCTATTCATTGATATATTGTACTCTCCCAAGCACTTAGTACAGTGCTCTGCACATAGTAATCGCTCAATAAATACAGGTGACTGACTGACAAACACAGGGGGAGAAATATAGAAAAGGGAGGAGATATGGTGGACAAAGAAGAGTCAGAGGGGTGAATGGATTTTCCCTCATCTCCAAGGAGTCATATCTGTGAGAGATATGGTAAAATGGATGCTTCTTTGTCAATCATTCAATCAATCAATCCAATTTATTGAGCGCTTTCTATGTGCAGAACACTGTACTGAGGGTTTGGGAGAGCACAATACAACAGAATTAGCACTTATGTTCCCTGCCCATAATGAGTTTACAGTCTTGAAGGGGAGACAGTTAATCAATCAATCAATTAATGGTATTTAATGAATGCTTACTGTGTGCCAAGCTCTGTACTAAGTGTTTGGGAGTGAACAGTAGTGTAATAAAATACAACTCCTGCAGTTTTCAAACATTACCATCATCGATGGTATATATTGAGGGTTTTCTGTTTGCAGAGCACTGTACTAAGCAGTTGGGAGAATACAGTGCATCAGAGCAGAAACGTTCCCTGCCCGCAGTGACTGTACTGCCTAGATGGAGAGTCAGACATTAACATAAGTAATGTATAAAATGTAATTTGAAGTTACATATATAAGTGCAGTGGGGGTGAGAGAGGGAGAGTCTATTAAGCAGTTGATTTCTAGAAATATGGTAATGGTTATGTTTAATACTGATATACTGTTTTAAAAGTCTTTTCATTTTCAAACTTTTTTTTCATTTACTTGCTTGCCACTTTAATTGCTCGGGAGATAAGAAGAAGGTTCATACTTTAACATGATAACTCTGTTACCTTGTACTATCCCAAGCATGTAATACAGTGCTCTTTACACAGTAAGAGCTCAATAAATACCACTGATTGATTGATTCAAAAGCTATCTCAACCATTGATGTTTTTTATAGATCTTTGTCCATATCTAGCTCCTCATCTAGACTGTAAGGTGCTTGTGGACGAGAACATGTCTACCAACTCGGTAATATTGTCAGCTGTGTGACTGTGGGCAAGTCACTTAACTTCTCTGTGCCTCAGTTACCTCATCTGTCAAATGGGGATTAACTGTGAGCCTCACGTGGGACAATCTGATTACCCTGTATCTACCCCAGTGCTTAGAACAGTGCTCTGCACATAGTAAGCACTTAAATACCAACATTATTAACATTATTAATATTATACTCTCTCATGTCCTTAGTACAGTGCTCTGTTCATAATAAGCACTCAGTATATACGAGCGGATGGTGTATGTATCAATACATAATCTATCTATCCTCTCAGATTCTTATAATCATTTGTGCACCTGTTCAATGTGGGAGAATATACCAAAAATATATGTGCAGCATGATATTTTTCACTGTCAGTTATTTCTGATCTACGGGATTCAAATTACTGAATAGGTTTATGGTGGTGACTGTCCTGCCCTAATTAATATTTCTCCCTCTTTCAGTACATTTGTAACGTTACCTCAGCTGAAGGCTTGCATCACCCATTGTAGCCTCTGTCAGGGAATGCATTTCAGCCCCTCTAAGGATGCCAGAAAAGAAAGAACTCTGGCAGCCAATTCCATGGAAAAATCCATTTCCTTGTATGCCTGCAGACAGCAGACGCATTTATGTGCCTCTAAGTTTCACAGACACCGTTACTGTGCCGGTAAGAAGCAGTGAGGTTAGGCAGCTAAACTCAGCAGAAGTTTTGCAGACACTGACGTTATTGTAACTTCTGGTAGAATGTTTTACATATTTTAGCAGTCTGGTCTGTATCCTTCTCTTTTGCCATACAGTAATTTGGGGCAATATTTCTTTTCAACAAAGTAATCACAACGTTTCTGAACTTGAGAAAAAAAAGACCTCAGAAGAGAAACTTGATCCCAATTCGGTTTGTCATCTGTTGTCACTTCATAAAACTTTATAAGTAGTTGATCCAAACTTCAACTGTAAAGGGAACAATAGCAAATCATTTAAATGGGATTTTACCTCCCAAGTAGTGTGTCTTTATTTTAATAACAAAACACGGTATTTTAAAATGTACTTTGGGGATTAAAATTTTCCCCAACCCAATATAGTGACTGGGATGTACATTATTCCAAATCAAGTAAACAGAGAATTGTTTTTTAGTTTGCAGGTTTTTAAAACATACACAAATGTCTCCTTTCACCATCAGGAAATTCAGAAATCACATTCCTATGAGAAAATGACTTTTCAAAATCAGTTTTGGATTGACCTTGAATAGAATGGGTTGAATGAAAGGTAAAGAGAGATTAAAGTGATAAATGATAATATTAGGGAGAACACATATTTAAAAGTGAAGAGCAGAGAACAGGTTTAGCAGAGGATAATGGAGAGGAATGGAAATGATTAATGAAGCAGCAGCTTGAGGGAGAAAAGGGAGAAAAGGATAGGTAGGAGAAGTTAAGGACAAGCAAAAGGAGAGGAGAAACAGGATGGGAGAAAGCCAAGGGGGATGGAAATTTGGTAAGATAAGAAGGAGGAGATTTAGGATGAGAGAATGGGAGCAGAAAAGTATGTAATGGATAAACACAAAGGGAGAAGTACAAGCAGCAAAGTGAAAATACGGGTCGGTGGGAAGCTGAAGGACAGCTAGCTAGAGGGTCATAGGAAGGTTTCTTTTAACTCCAAAAGGTCATATCAGTGGTGGAAAAAATGGAACAGAGATGATGCTTAGCTTAGGAAGGCTATTGGAATTTAAGTAAGTTTTCTTTTCAGTGTAACATTGTAAAAAAGATGATTTTGTGTTTAGGCTGAACAAGGTCACCTTTAATATGAGCTTTGAAAATGAACAATTTTACAGTTTGCTTCTTGAAACCAAACCCAGCAGGTTTTAATGTTCAGAGTCAGTTATACACTGTCATGCCTAAATCTGCCTGATGATCTGTTTCATGGTGGCGATTCCCTCAGTTTCCTCCAAATGCAAATGAAAATCGATAAACAGACAAAGGCAAAAAGCTGGTGGGACCCAGAGAAGGCAGTAGGCTGAAAGAGAGTCCATGGCAGTGTCTTTTTACATGTGTCAGTATTCTTGTCAGTGACTGTCTTTGTGTCAGCATCAGGAAGGGCACACCTACAGCCCTGATAGGTAGGAGAAGGAGAAGAGACCGTGCTACCAAAAATAGAAGAGAGCAAGCCTAGATGAGCTCAATGTGGGCAGGGAATGTGTCTGTTGTGATATTGTGATAATAATAATGACGTATTTGTTAAGTGCTTACTTTGTACAAAGCACTGTTCGAAGAGCTGGAGTAGATACAAGGTAATCAGGTTGTCCCACATGGGGCTCACAGACTTAGTCCCCATTTTACAGCTGAGGTTACCGAGGCACAGTGAAATTAAGTGACTTGCTCAAAGTCACACAGCTGATTAGTGGTGGATCCGGATTAGAACCCATGACCTCTGACTCCCAGGCCTGTGCTCTTTCCACTAAGTCATACTTCTCCTCTAACTGCTTAGTACAGTGTTTTGCACACAGTAAATGCTCTTTAAATATGATTGAATGAATGAATGACGAGGAGACAAAAAAGGTGAAAAAATTATATCTCTAGTCCCAGCTGAAAAATGACAAATTCGGCTAGCACTGATAAAAGAGCCATCCTTTCGGAAGAAATTAAAATTCATTTTCTATCATATAAATATTTCATTTACATGTTTTTCTTGTCCAGGGATGGAATGGATATCTGTGTGCTTGCATATTCTTAGCTACGTTTGTTCATCTCTCTGGGCTGCAGCCAGAACCTTAGATTGTATCTGACGTACTACATCCATGATGGTGTTACGTGCATATGGGAACCTAATAAGATAATTATTATTATGAATGAATGACACCGGTGGAAAGTTAAACACAAATTAATCACAGTATCATTTTTGTTCAGACACTGTTGTTATAATAATGTCAATCTCATATTTTTTCTGGTGAAGAATTTAAGAATTTACATTGAGAATTTACTTAGGGATTTGCTTTTACAAATGGCTATTATAGCCAGAATTCTTTTAGTGGTTTCAAATGAAAATAAATCCTGACATTCTCTTGTTTCTTTGCCTAGTTTTGCTTGTTCAAAAGACAGCCATTTACAATATGTTGAACTCCACTATGGATGGTGACTGAAGTCTGCCCCATCTATATTTCTGAAACCACTGGGTTTGGGGGAGGAAAGGATCAATCTAGGATTTGAATTAATTACAAGGCAGAGAAGAAATTGAAAATATACTAGTAAGAATGGAGTGGTTTATAAAATGGAATTTTGAGAGGAAATTAATCCATTTTTAACACTGGACCTCAGTTTAGGAAATTCAATTCAAGCTGTGGAAAGAGTGAGGCTGCATAGGACTAGGAAATGGGGAGCAGTGTTTATGATAACTCTGTAATTTTTAAAGCACTTACTATGTGCCAAGCACTGTACTAAGTGCTGAGGTAGATACAAAGCAATCGGATCAGACTCAGTCTCCATCCCATGTGCGGACATCTCTTTGGGATAGTGCCAAGGGAAAGGTCTTTTTTAGTGGTATTTGTTAATCACCTACTATATGCCAGGCACTGTACTAAGGCCTAGGGTAGATACAAGCCAATCAGATTGGACATGGTCCATGTCCCATATGGGGCTCCCAAGTCTTATCTCAGTTTTACAGATGAGGCAACTGAGGCACAGAGAAGTTAAGTGACATCTAAAAGTCCCAGAGCAGACAAGTGGAAGAGCTGAAATTGGAACCCAGGTCCTTCTGACTCCCAGACCCGTGCCTGGGAATGGAATAGAATGGAATAAACGGTTCTTTGGAAGTGAGAATATGTAGCAGACTCTGGGTTACAAGCATGATGGTCCTGGTGACAATCTTTAATTCATGTAGTCCAGTGTGGCTGACAGAACCAAGGAGCAATTGGCATTCTCTGCTATATCGGTGGCCTAGAAAGATTTACCCTTTTGATTCTGCCTCTCTGACATCATGATCCCTACAAAAGCTTTTTTCTCTTGGCGTCACCCAATCCTAATTGTGACACCCCCAGGCTGGTTGCTGCTGTGGTCTCCTGGTTGTGTCTCTTCACCTGGCATTTGGCCTTTCTTTGATGTTCCCTGTTTATTATTATTATTATTTTTCTTATTATGGTAGTTGTTAAGCACTTACTATATACCAGGAACTGTACTAAGCACTGATCTTAGTAAGGAAATCAGGTTGGACACAGTCCCTGTCCCACATAAGGCTCATAGCCTCAATCCCCATTTTACAGATGAGGTAACAGGCACTGAAAAGAAAAGTGACTTTCCCAAGGTCACACAGAAGATAAGTGGTGGATCCGGGATTAGAACGCATGACCTTCTTCTTCAGCTTTCCATAGTAGCTGTTTGAGAAAAGTGACTTTCCCAAGGTCACGCAGAAGACAAGTGGTGGATCCGGGATTAGAACGCATGACCTTCTTCTTCAGCTTTCCATAGTAGCTTGTTGAGCCTTCAGTCTTTTCCACCCAGCCTGCCCTGTGGAGGAATGCAGCCACTGTTGCTTTGTTGTTTGTGGGTTGAGCGGATTCCAAGGTCTCAGTGGGACACTGTCTTCTAAATGGGGGCTCTGGTGGGTAGGCCTTGGTGGGGCATTGCCCTAGAAGCCAGCTGTGACACTTGTAAGAGCAGTGGCATGGTTCAGTGGAAGGAGCCTGGGCTTCGGAGTCAGAGGTCATGGGTTCGACTCCCGGCTCTGCCATTTGTCAGCTGTGTGACTGTGGGCAAGTCACTTCACTTCTCTGTGCCTCAGTTACCTCATCTGTAAAATGGGGATTAACTGTGAGCCTCACGTGGGACAACCTGATGACCCTGTATCCCCCCAGTGCTTAGAACAGTGCTCTGCACGTAGTAAGCGCTTAACAAAGGCCAACATTCTAATCCCGGCCCCTCTACATGTCTGCTGGGTGACCTTCGGCAAGTCGCTTCGCTTCTCTGCTCCTCAGTTACCTCATCTGTAAAATGGGGATTAAATCCTACTCCCTCCTACTTAGACTGTGATCCCATGTGGGACAGGGACTATGTCCAACGTGATAAATTTGTACCCTCCCTGGCACTTAGAACAATGCTTGGCACATAGTAAACACTTAACAAGTATCATAATGATAATAATTATTATTACAATGTTAGATTTCCCAGTGGAAATGGCATGGCTTAATGGAAAGAGCACAGACCTGAGAGTCAGAGGAGCTGAGTTCTAATTCCAACTCACTACATACCTGCTGTGTGACTTTGGCCCACTCACTTAACCACTCTATGCCTCAGTTACCTCATTCATAAAATGGAGATTTATTACCCATTCTTCCTCCTACTTAGATCGTGAGCCTTGAGGAGGGCAGGAACTGTGTCCAACCTGAATATCTTATATCTTTCCCAGTGCTTAGAACAGTGCTTGACACAAAGTAAGTGCTTAACAAATAACACAGTTATTATTTTTATTGAAGATTGAATTGACACTATCACTAAATCAATCAAACAATAACATTTATTGAGTGCTTATGCTGTGCAGAGCACTGTATTAAGGGCCTGGGAGAGTAGTCACTTAACTTCTCTGTGCCTCAGTTACCTCATCTGTAAAATGGGGATTAAGACTGTGAGCCCCACGTGGGACAACCTGATTCTCCTGTGTCTACCCCAGGGCTTAGAACAGTGCTCTGCACATAGTAAGCGCTTAACAAATACCAACATTATTATTATTACAATTCAGTTGGCAGATACAATTCCTGCCCTTAGGGAGATTACAGTCCAAAGGGCGAGTCAGGCAAATAATAAATAAATGACCTTTGAGGGAAACAACCAAGTATAAGTATATAAACATTTGCTTTGTTGAGTTATTTTGATGCCATCCTCCAGCACTCCATTTTAGCCTCTAAAAGGATATGGTGATGTTTTTGAATCAATTCTTGAGTAGCAGAATGGTCTAGTGGATAGAGCATGAGAGTCAGAAGGACCTAGGTTCTAAGCCCAGCTCCACGACTTGTCTGCTGTGTGACCTTGGGCAAGCCACTTAGCTTCTCTGTGCCTCAGTTACCTCATTTGTAAAATGGGGATTAAGTCTGTGCATGCCATGTGGAACATGGGCTTTGTCCTAACTGATCAGCTTGTATCTCCCTCACTGCTTAGTTTGGTGCCTGGCACATGCCTGGCTTAAATTCCATAAAAAACAAAAATCTACCTTTTTCTTTTCAAATGTCACTGAGTAATATCCTACCCATGTAGCAAAATTTAGTGATTAGTTTCAACGTTGGGTCCCTGTGGAGTTGCCAGTATAAATTGGTGCAAGCGTTGAGTCTTTTTCATGCTAACTGCAATCCACCACATTCTACCAATTGGCGAAAGTGAAAAACCATTTGCATGTCTTCTGTGTGTTCTTATATTAATAACCAGCTGCAGATCATGTGCCTTTAAACGTTACATCTATGTTCACTTAAAGGATAAGGCCAGTTTGCCTGGAAATCTTCATGAAAATGTCCCAGACTTTTGTAGTAATGGTTCAATGGGGCTTCAGAGTGCATTTGTCTTGATTTAGATACACACCATTTTTTAAATTGAAATTCACTTCATTTATTTCCTCAGGGCCCTTTGGTTTGTGAATTTATACTAGAACTGGTACCCATCATTCACACAGGAGTGGATCTTAAAGCAAGTACATTGTGTCACTTTCTCATTGGGGTCCACTTTATAGAGTATATCACAGTATTTTATAAATTAATACCCTACTTAATCAAAAGAGAAGGTCTTTAATTCTTTCAGTAGTTATCGACTAGCTCTACCAAGAGTCTTGCAGTATACTATTGTGTGTACCTTTATAAATTCAAAGGAAACAGATGTGTTAGGTTAAACAAAATAGTGCGATTAAATGTTACCAGCCTGTTAGATACTGAACAACATTCTCAGGAAATGGAAAAACTCTCCAGAAGTTACCTGAAGAAAGTTGAATTATTATACCCACGAGTATGGGGAATCTTAACTTAAAGGAACCCCATTTTCCTACATTGAAATTGGGGAGAAATGAGGAGGATGAGGCTGCCATGGGGATAGGGACCAAAAATTCAAGTATACTGGCAGAGGAAAATGTAGATAAGGGAGATATAAAGGTGGAGAGAGATGGAGACAGAAAAAAAAAGAAAATGAAAGGCATCTTTCGGGCTCCCTCCTTCTTCTTTCTCTCATTTTTCTCTCTCACACAAAGTTAGTTATATTTATACTCACAGTAAAAAACAAAATTATATATGTGTATATCTGTGTACAAGCATATGTATTATATATATGTATATGTGTACATATACACACACTCATGCACACAGTTACCTATTCACACACAAACATGTATACACCCTTTCACAAAGGGTTTTATATGCACTCACATACACAAGCACACACATACAAAAATTACTGTCAAATACAACACACATTTACACTGACTTGCACAGTTGAGTTACATACATATCTCACATATATATATATATATATATATATTCAACCATACATACAGCTTTCTATTCTCCAAAAAGAAGTCCTCAGTGTTAGGGCTTAGTAAAGGAAACTCCACTCTATAATGTTCCCGTATTGACCTGTACCGCTGACAGTTTGACTCACCTTCTTTCTCAGGCTGCTTTGTGGAGTTTTCTACCCAGCCATGGAGGACATAGCCTTAAGCGTAAGGCTTAAATCAGTGTATTTTTTGTTCAGACTAGACAAGGGGTCTCTCTGAGCAAATGGCCAGTATCCCTAAGATCTGGAAAACCTCCATTCACAAATTGCCTAATGATCTGGTCTCCACCCATTTGGAGAAAAGGGTCCTGTCTCCTCCAACGACCTTCTTTAGAAAACAAATATTTGCTTTTTTGTGCTTTTCTTTTAGACTCAGGACAATTAATATCCTATCCCATATTTACTACTTCAGAATTCTCTTCGTTCATTATGAAGTGGTTTCATTTTTCTCTATCCTACACTAATGTCATTCTTCCCACCATGGCAACCTCGGCATAGCAGCATAAATCAGCATTCTAGGATTTTTTTCTTTAAGCATTTCTAATTTTTAATTAAAAAGAAAAGTCAGACTCTTGCTGATCACCTAGAGGAGTGTGACTCTCCATGGTTACCTGTCACTCAAAGAGATCCAGCGATGAAGAATGCTAATTAGCACTGTTAAAGCAATGGTAATTGTCCTGTAGAGATGAGCTACCAAAGGAATCTGTTTGCATTTTGTGCCACCTTGCCATTTAAATGGATGAGTAGCTGAAAGCACTAGGGGGAAAGGAGGCAGGAAAGAAACCTTCATCTCGGTCGCTCCATTCTGAGTTCAGAATTATTTTCCAAAATGGTATCTTGGAAACAAGAGTCTATATCCAGGAAGTCTTTTACTGTGAAACTTCATTAAGAGAATGTACCGGAGATTTTGTGCCCAATTTTCACTGACAGGATGTTAACAAAGGTTAATGCATTAAGCTGGCTGCTAAAGTAGTTGTTAAGCCCATTGTACAGCTAAGGGCTATGGCCACCATTAAATTACAATTATACCTGCTATTTTAATGGCTTATCTTGAAAAAAATGGTCTTCCATTCATTGTCTTGGAGAAGCAAACTTGTATTCACTGATGCTGATCAGAAAATAATGGTTCTTTGGATATTTTTTGAGGTTCTTGAAGAAGAAATCTTCGGGGTTCTCTGAGAAAATTGACACGTATTGTTAATTCAAAAATATTTGATCCCAATATAGGATTTAAAAGGAGAAATAATCTCGAAGAAAAGCAAATGGTTCTGAGATTTCTAACTTTAAAGGACATTCAGATATGGGATGAGATTACATATTAGTGTTTCCCAAAGACAGGCTGATTATTAAAATAAATATCAATGTCCCATCAGCCGAATAAACTGTGGTTAAAAAGGAAAAAAAATACACCGAGCTGTAGCATATGATTAACATAATGACTGCAAATGTACTCGTGAATAATGATATATCCAAACTGTACCCACTCGACACCTCTTATTTCATTTGTTTTTAATCTTTACTTCACATTTACCATTGGTGAAGAATCAGTACCTGATTTGAGATAAAATTAATTAATTAATTAATGGTGGTATTTGTTAAGCGCTTACTATCTGCCGAGCACTGTTCTAAGCACTGGGATAGATACAGGGTAATCAGGTTGTCCCACGTGAGGCTCACAGTTAATCCCCATTTTACAGATGAAGGAACTGAGGCACAGAGAAGTGAAGTAACTTGCCCACAGTCACACAGCTGACAAGTGGCAGAGCAGGGATTCGAACTCATGACTTCTGACTCCCAAGCCGGTGCTCTTTCCACTGAGCCACACTGGAAGATCAGCATAAGCTTGTATGTCTGCATTGCTCAGTCGGGACACAATCCAGGTAGATGATTCCTTGTAAAGAGGGCCTGACATGAGAGAGATTTACTTCTATATAGGCCTGGGCTATACATCCTGGGGGAGAGTGATAAAAGGATGCTGAAATAAGCTCCTTGTGGGCATAGATCATGTCTACCAACTGTGTACGTTCTTAACCACTTAGTAGAGTGCTCTCTACACAAAATAAGTGCTCAATAAATGTCATTGATTGATTGAATGAATGCCACCAGGCTTCTTCTGGACATTCTCGGTGTATAGAATAATAATAATAATTGTAGTATTCATTAAGTGCTTACTATGTGCCAGGCACTCTACTAAGTGCTGGGTGGGCACAACCAAATCGGGTTGGACACAGTCCCTGTCCCATGAGGAGCTCCCAGTCTCAGTCTCCTTTTTACAGAGGAGATAATGAGGCACAGAGAAGTGAATTTACTTGCCCAAGGCCACGTGGCATACAAGTGGAAGAGCTGGGATTATTCATTCATTCAATAGTACTTATTGAGTGCTTACTATGTGCAGAGCACTGTACTAAGTGCTTGAAATGTACAAATCGGCAACAGATAGAGGCACTCCCTGCCCATTGACGGGCCTCCAGTCTAATCGGGGGAGACAGACAGACAAGAACAATTGCAATCAATAGAATCAAGGGGATGAACATCTCATTAAAACAATGGCAGTAAGTAGAATCAAGGTGATGTACATCTCATTAACAAAATAAATAGGGTAATAAAAATATGTACAATTGAGCCGTCGAGCACGACTCCCAGGCCCATGCAATATCCACTATACCATGCTGCATGCACAAACACAAACATATACATGTATACCCAGTGTCTCTACTGAGAAGCAATGTGGCTTAGTGGAAAGAGCACGGGCTTGGGAGGCAGAGGCTGTGGGTTCCAATCGCGACTCTGCCACTTGTCTGCTGTGTGACCTTGGGAAAGCCACTTAACTTCTCTGTGCCTCAGTTACCTCATCTGTAAGATGGGGATTAAAACTGTAAGCCCCACGTGGGACAACCTGATTACCTTGCACTTACCCTAGCGCTTAGAACAGTGTTTGGCATATAGTAACTGCTTAACAATACCATAATCATCATTATTATTATTATCGTTATGATTACTACATAGCATCAGATCAAGTTTGATGAGAATGATTAAATCATAGAACTACTTTCAACAACTCATTCCACATGTCAACAGTGCTTTGCAGATCCTCACAATCCTGACAGAAAGGATGTTTCTCAACAACTTCATTACTGACTAGAGAACAAACTAAGAATCATTTGGGAAAAGAAATTGGTCATTAAAGTTAAAGAGGAACAAGACTTTGCAGGTCAAGACCAATCAAAGATGTCTACCTAAGCTTGAAGAGCGTATATGGACCCATACATTACTGAAGAATAAGAGTGACTCCACTCTCATTGCAGACAAAACCAGAATCTGAAAGAGATGACAACACTTTGATGATCTCCTTCATGTTGCTTCTATTATCGATGTTAATGACCTATGAAGAAGAATTTTTCTTGCTAACATGTGAAGACAAGACTTACACTTCTAAATGAAGTTATCTGTGCAATCAGAGCCAAGTTAGATATTTGCCCTGAACATCTTCATTTTGGTCTGAATTTTAATCTTGTTAATGTCATACTAAATCTTTGGGTTTTCCAAAGCCTGCTTGATTCAGGGATCAAAGTTCCTGGTTAGTAAGCTTTTCCAAGCAGGGAGGTGAGAAACAGTGTGATCTAGTGGAAAGAGCGTAGGTCTGAGATTTATGAGACCTGTACTCTAATTCCAGCTCTACCACTTTCTGTGTTACCCTGGGCAAGTTTCTTCATGTCTCTGTGCCTCAGTTTCCTCATCTGCAGAATGGAAAACAAATATCTTTCACTGTGAACTCCACATGGTTCACCTTGTCAGACCTGATTATCTTATATCTATCCTAGATCTTAGAACAGTGCTTGGTACAAAGCAAGTGCTTAATAAATACCACATTATTAATAGGAGATGAGATTCTTAATTGCCTACTCGGGATCTTCCTCACCCTTGGGACCTGAGGACATACAATAGGATTTCAAGGATGCACAATTATCACTTTCTTTTAATGGGATTTGTTAAGCATTTACTATGTGCCAGACACTGTTCTAAGCACCATGGTAGATATAAGATAATCAGGAGCTCTACCCGGAGCTCACAGTCTTAATCCCCATTTTATAGAGGCGGGAACTGAGGCACAGAGAAGTTGAGTGATTTGTCCAGGGTCGCACAGCAGACGAGTGGCAGAGCTGGGATTAGAACCCAGCTCCTTGACTCCTAGGCCTGCACCCATTTGTCTTGAAGAAGAAAGGGGACAGAGTTGACTCAGAAACTCCTGTGAGATACTAATGCTCTTCATTACCAGTAAAATCATTGCCAGAGCCCTTCTGGATTGACTTTTGAAGAGTATTGTTAATCATAATGTTTTGTCTAAAAGAAGACTGAAAGACTAAAGACTGAAGACTAAAAGAAGACTCTAAACACAATCAAAGATCAATATCAGTGACACAGAAGTGAATGCTATTATCTGGTTAGCACTGTGTCCGTTAATGCTAAGGTCGACAAGGAGGTAGAACATTGAATCAAGCAGGCTAGTACAATCCTTTGGGAAGCTCAAAGACTTAGTGTGGCACTAACAAGATTAAGATTCAGACCAATCATCTGGAGATGATCAGGGCAAGTATATAACTTTATTGTGGCTGTTTAACCTGGACCTATCACAGACACCACATTTGATTTCTAAAGCAGTTCCACTAAAGCCACTTATGTGCAGTCTTTAGCCTCATGGTCATCACAGGGCATCTTTGCTGGATGATAGACATGAAAAGGATGGATTAAAGCAGGTTATCAAATGACTATTTGATAGTGAAAATAAGATAAGAACAACTAAATTGGGTAGAAGAAATGTTTAGGAGAGACAATGTATGGTCTAGTGGATAGGGCATGGACTTGGGAGTCAGAAGGACCTAAGTTCTAATTCTGCTCACATGTCTGCAGGGTGACCTTGGAAAAGTCACCTAAATTCTCCTTACCTCAGTTACCTCACCTGTAAAATGGGGATCAAGACTGTGAGCCCCATGCAGCGTGTGGGCTGTGTCTAACCTGATTAATTTGTATCTACCCCAGCACTTAGTACAGTGCCTGGGACATAGTAAGTGTTTAGCAAATATAAAAAAATGAAGAAAAACCTCCAACAGTGAGTCATAGCAGTAAAGGCAAACACTTGGAACAGTACCAAGCACTTGGTACAGTGCTCTGCACACAGTAAGTGCTCCATAAATACCATTTATTAATTAAGCTGTTGGGAAGCAGAGAATCACAGGCCAGCTTGGAATGTAAAAACCAGAAATAAGGTGACTTTCTTGGAGCAGAGATTATGGGAAGGTTGTGGCACCAAGAGAGGGGAAACTAAACGGGCTCCAGATTTTGTGGATTGCTAATGGAGTAGAGAATTCAGGGGCAAGCTTTATAGCATATGATGTAAAAGAGACGGTCAGTTACTATACTGGTCTTATCAGCCACACATGAGCATACTATAGCAATCCATATTTATTGAGCACTTACTGTATAAGGAGAACTGTACTAAGTGTTTGGCAGAGTACAATACAATAGATTTGGTAGACATGTTCCCAGCCAACAAGGAGTTTACAGTCTACATGGGGAACCAGATGTTTAAAAAAATAAAAATAATAAAAGTATTTGTTAAGTGCTTACTATGTGTCAATCACTGCTCTAAGCGCTGGGGTAGATATGGGCTAATCAGGTTGGACACAGTCCCCATATGGGGCTCACCAGCTTAATCTCCATTTTACAGATGAGGGAACTGAGACACAGAGAAGTTAAGTGACTTACACAAAGTCACACAGCAGACAAGTGGTGGAGTGGAATCAGAACCCATGTTCTTTGGCTCCCTACCCTGTGTTCTTGCCACTAGGCCATGCTGCTTCTCTTGTGCCAGAACGTAATGTGCCAGACTTGTCAGTAGCATTGTCTTCAAACCTGAATATCAGGCATACTAACACTAATAATAATGATTCTGGTGTTTGTTAAGCACTTACTATGTGCTAAGCACTGTTCTAAGCGCTGGGATAGATACAAGGTGATCAGGTTGTCCCACATGGAGCTCACAGTCTGAATCCCATTTTACCGATGAGGTAACTGAGGCACAGAGAAGCTAAGTGACTTGCCCAAGGTCACACAGCAGACAAGTGGCAGAGGTGGAATTAAAACCCATGACCTATGACTCCTAAGCCCGTGCTCTTGCCACTAGACCATGCTGCTTCTCACTAGGCCATACTGCTTCTCATGGAACAGCAATAGATAAATAGATAGATCATGATGCTCTTTTATTAAGGCGTTATTGTGGCTGAGAAAGGATTTCAGCTTTTTTGATTGATGGAATAGGTGGTATTTAACAATTAGCATTCGTGGAAAATGGAAAGAACACGGGTCTGGGAGTTAGAAGACCTGGGTTCAAATCCTGGCTCTGTGGTGAGCACACAAGTTGCCTTGTTAGTGACTGTTTTTGAGCCCGTGAACAACAACAAGGCAAAGAGACTTTGGGAAGGCACTGATGGGCCCTATCTGAGGCAGGTGATTCATTCATTCATTCATTCATTCGTTCATTCAATAGTATTTATTGAGCATTTACTCTGTGCAGAGCACTGTACTAAGCGCTTGGAATGTACAAATCGATAACAGATAGAGCCTGCCCTCTGACGGGCTTACAGTCTAATCGGGGGAGATGGACAGACAACAACAATAGCAATAAATAGAATCAAGGGGATGAACATCTCATTAAAACAATAGCAAATAAATAGAATCAAGGTGATGTACATTTCATTAACAAAATAAATAAGGGTAATGAAAATATATACAGTTGAGCAGATGAGTACAGTGCTGAGGGGAAGGGAGAGGGGGAGGAGCAGAGGGAAAGGGGGGAAAAGAGGGTTTAGCTGCGCAGAGATGAAGGGGGGGTGTAGAGGGAGCAGAAGGAAAAGGGGAGCTCAGTCTGGGAAGGCCTCTTGGAGGAGGTGAGCTTTAAGTAGGGTTTTGAAGAGGGGAAGAGAATTAGTTTGGAGGAGGTGAGGAGGAAGGGCATTCCAGGACCGTGGGAGGATGTGGGCCAGTGGTCGACGGTGGGATAGGCGATAACGGGGGACGGTGAGGAGGTGGGCGGCAGAGGAGCGGAGCGTGCGGGGTGGGTAGTGGAAAGAGATAAGGAAGGAGAGGTAGGCGGGGGCAAGGTGATGGAGAGCCTTGAAGCCTAGAGTCAGAAGTTTATGGAGGCAGAGAATGAAGGGATGCATGGCCTTCTCTCTCTGTTCTACCAGGTAACGGGCCTGGGCCAATCAATGACTGCCCTGTAGGGCCACAGCTGTGGCACTTAAGGCAAATAAAAGGTGGTTGCTTCCAGCTGCTCTAATATATGCAGAAATAGAAAGAGAGGTATGTTGAGATGCAGAGAGAAGCAAGCACTAGAGTAGTGGGAGAGCAGTACTTGGAAGCAGGAAGAAAACATGTTGGCAGAACAGGATCTTTTGACCACAGACTGGTATTGGACCTTTGGGTGGTGGAGTGAGTGAGTGAGTGAGTGAGTGTATGTATGTGTCATTTCCTTGCATGTTGGTAAAACTAAGTAAAAAAACTTTTCATGGTAACCTTGGTGATTAGAGGTGTAGTTTGAATTTTACTATGTATCCCTGAGGCTCTCCTGGTCCAGGAGGGTTCTGGTGGTGCCTGTCTGGTGGATGAACTTTACTTCTCTGTGCCTCAGGTCTCCCTTTTGGAAAATGAGGATGCAATACCTGCTCTCCCTCCTACCTAGATTGTGAGCCTTGTGTGGAACTTGATTAGCTTGTGACTACCCCAGAGTTTAGTACAGTGCTTGGCACATATTAAGTGCATAATAAATACCGTTATTATCATTATTATTGTTCTTATTATCACTGAATGTGAACCCCAAGTGTAATGTTAACTGGGCATAGAGCTTTGCTATTTCAGGCATGTCTTAAATTTGGTCAAATGTCATCTATCAGAATTTACATGTTTACTAAGTATACTCACTGAAGTATATATCAGTTGAGCGGTGGTATTTATTGTGAGCTTATTCAATGCAGGGCACTTCACTAAGCATTTGGGAGAGTACTTTACAACAGTTAGACATGTTCCCTCCCCACAATAAAATTACAGTCTAGAGGGGAAGATAGACATTAATTAACTTATATATATGTACGTATATCGGGAAGCAGCATGGCTCAGTGGAAAAGAGCCTGGGCTTCGGAGTCAGAGGTCATGGGTTTGACTCTCGCCTCTGCCACTTGTCAGCTGTGTGACTGTGGACAAGTCACTTAACTTCTCTGTGCCTAAGTTACCTCATCTGTAAAATGGGGATTAACTGTGAGCCTCACGTGGGACAACCTGATTACCCTGTATCTACCCCAGCGCTTAGAACAGTGCTCTGCACATAGTAAGTGCTTAACAAATTCCAACATTACTATTATATATGAGCTTGGGACTAAGGAAAGGGTGAATATCAAATAATAACTATAATAATTATGGTATTTAAGTGTTTACCATGTGCCAAGCACTATACTAAGCACTGGGGTAGATACAAGGTAATCAAGTTGTCCCAAGTGGGACTCACAGTCTTGATCCCCATTTTTACAGATGAGGTAACTGAGGCCTAGAGAAATTAAGTGGCTTGCCCAAGGTCACACAGACAAATGGTGGAGCCTGGATTAGAACCCACAACCTCTGACTCCTACGCCCATTCTCTTGTCACTAGACTATGCTGCGTCTCTATGTATAAATGGTTCAGATAGAAATGTGTAGATGATGCAGAAGGGAAACCACTGACTATTAAGGAAATATTTTCACCAGGATCTGTAGGATTATTAGTGGGATGACATAGTTTAATCAACTGGCCATAGAGATTGGGAGAACCTGAAATGAATCAGGTTAATTTTCCTGCCGTCAAAGATTCCTATTGAGGTTTTTCTATTTTATTGCAGTTATCCTGTTAAGTTTGAATCTTTTTCCAAGATAACTTCACCTATCTCATCTCACAGATGTTGCCACTGCCATGAGGCAGTAGGAGTCCATGGAGGTATTTCCCCTTATAGGGAAATGGAGGCCAAACTGTTAATACAGTGGAGAAGCAGCATGGCTTAGTGGAAAGAGCCCGGGCTTGGAAGTCTGAGGTCATGGGTTCTAATCCCAGCTCTGGTCCTTGTCAGCTGTGTAACCTTGGGCAAGTCACTTAACTTCTCTGTGCCTCAGTGACCTCATTTGTCAAATGGGGATGAAGACTGTGAGCCCTATGTGGGACAATCTGATGACCCTGTATCTACCCCAGCGCTTAGAACCGTGCTCTGCACATAGTAAGCGCTTAACAAATACCAACATTATTATTCTCTGTGCCTCTACCTCATCTGTAAAATGAGGATTGACTGAGCCTCACATAGGACAACCTGATTATCTTGTATCTATCTCAGCGCTTAGAACAGTGCTTGTCACATAGTAAGCACTTAACAGATACCATCATTATTGTTATTATTATTACAGTGGCAGAAGTGGGCCCCTTAGGCTAGGTTCCCTGGGTCCGTCATCCATTCACCTTTCTCTAGAGTAGACATGGAGTCTTGCCATCCACACTGGGCCTGAGAAACCAACCTCAAGCCTACCAGGACATCAGGTCTATTTTCAAGGCTGAAAGAAAACTCCCAGAACCTGGGGCAAGAAGTCCTATTATTCTGCGATCTTGGTCCTGAGGAAAGAACAATGAGCTCTGGCAATCAATTTGGTCGTGGCAGGAACTGGGTAGATATTTTAAAATATAAAATAAATCAAATTACACCTCTCCTCTTCCCTCCAATTATCTTTTTCCATCCTGGGTCCTGCTGGTGACACTTGACATTTATTGAATGTCAATAAATAGGAGAAGCAGCGTGGCTCAGTGGAAAGAGCATGGGCTTTGGAGTCAGAGGTCATGAGTTCAAATCCCAGCTCTACCACTTGTCAGCTGTGTGACCGTGGGCAAGTCACTTCACTTCTCTGTGCCTCAGTTCCCTCATCTGTAAAATGGGGATTAAGACTGTGAGCCCCACGTGGGACATCCCGATTCCCCTGTGTCTACCCCAGCGCTTAGAACAGTGCTCGGCACATAGTAAGCGCTTAACAAATACCAACATTATTATTGAGTGCCAATCATAAGTATTTCTTGAGCATTTACTATGTGCAGAGCACTGTACTAAAAACTGGGGAGTACAATACAACAGAGTTTGCACCAACTCTTGGCACCATCCTAATTTGACCAGGAAAAAAAAAAACACCTATCAGCTCTGACAAGTGCTTAATGTTTTTAGTCATCAGAACTTCATTTTCAGTCTTGAATATCAAAGAATGAGAGTGAAGCCCATTAATTCCTCTAGTCCGTTAGCTCGTAGGCAGAGAATGTTGCTGTTTATTGTTATATCATGTTTTTCTCAGCACTTAGTACTCTGTACACAGTAAGCGCTCAATAAAAATGAGTGAATCAATTCCTCCTTCCCCCTCCATCACCTCCTCAAGCAGTAGCCTTACCCTTTATATGAAGTCTTTAAAATTTTGATTCATTTTTCATGTGGTATTTTGGTTGATTCCATGTTGCCAGGACTTTGTTCCTTCATTAATCCTCTTTGCTAATAAATCTGAACCAAAGGCTACTATATCAGTTGATGATATTTAAAAATGAGGCCAAAGCCCATTTTCCTTGTTGGGCTATTGCAGTAACAGTTTGCTATGTTTTTACCCAGCTTGAATCTCCCTTTCCCAACACAGCCCCTCTGTTGTTATGGAGACTTGATTCTGGCAAAATTTGCTTTTGTCTGCCACATGGCTCTGTTTCCTGGCATACTCTTCTTGTTGCCATGGAGATATTTGGACACTAATTTTGCTGCTCGTTTCAGGAGCATCACACCTTCTGATGCCTTGGGTGGCTGGAGGCATTTAAAAGAGAGGAAGAAAATTGAAACCAACTCCAACCTGCCCACTAATTAAACAAACTTTCATTCAATAATTCAATTGTGTTTATTGAGTGCTTACTGTGTGCAAAGTACTGTACTAAGTGCTTGGGAAAGTACAATATAATACTGAACAGACACATTCCCTGCCCACAGTGAGCTTACAGTCTAGAGGATGGCAACTGGTTTGGAACTGCCACTGCTCAAAGCAGGAATGTTGTTCAGTTTCGGGATAGTTTCAATCTTTCAGTCGATTATTGACCCTTTTTGAGTGCTTACCGTGTTTCACTTAAAGTTCGGTTTGTTTGTTTTTAAAATGTATTTTGTTAAGCATTTACTACTTGCCAGGCACTGTACTAAGTGCAGGGTAGATGCAAGTTAATCAGATTGGACACAGTCCCTGTCCCACTTAGGGCACAGTCTTAAGCACCATTTTACAGATGAAGTAACTGAGACCCAGAGAAGTGAAGTTACCTGCTTGAAATCACACAGCAGACAAGTGGCAGAGCTGGGATTAGAATCCAGCTCCTTCTGACTCCCAGGCCTGTGCTCCATCTATTAGGCCACACTGATCCTGAAGGGAGATCTGGACAGTTTCTGGACGACTGAGCTGGTGAGCCTACCTAGGCAAGAGTGCACATCTAATGTTTTGACGTAAGTGATTTTTAAGTCCAGAGCCCATATGGAATCATTTCTTTCTTCATTTGCCTGTCTGGATAAACCACCAGCCTAGCATGCAAACGCACAGATGAGAGTTCTGAGATGAGAATCGTTGACTGGTTGTTTAGAGAAGCAGCATGGCCTAGTGAATAGAGCACAGGCCTGGGAATCAGAATGACTTGAATTCTAATCCCAGCTCTACCACGTCTGCCATGTGACCTTGGGCAAATCACTTAACTTCTCTATGCCTCAGTTACCTCATCTGTAAATGGGGATTAAGACTGCGAACCCCATGTGGGACAGGGACTGTGTCTAACCTGATAGGCTTGTATCTAACCCAGGATTTAGAACAGTGCCTGGTACATAGTAAGCATATAACAAATGCCAGAATCTGGGGCAAGAAGGCAAACTTGATTCAGGCACTTGTTATATGCCACCTTGACTATTGCATCAGCTTTCTGACTGTCTCTTCCCTCTCCAACCCACACTTCATTCTCATGTCCAGGTTATTTTTCTAACATGTTTTTATGTACACAACTCCCTGCTCTTCAAAAACTTCCAAAGGTTACTTATTCCTTTCTGCATTAATCAGAAACACATGACAGTTGGCTTTAAAGCACTTGATTCCATCTACTAACTAAATCCCAGCTCACACTTTTTGCTACTCTCTCTGCCTCATTCTTGTCTCTCCTGCTGCTAACCTCTCACTTGGCACTGTGGATAGAGCACAGGCTTGGGAGTCGGAAGGTCATGGATTCTAATCCCAGCTCCGCTACTTTTCTGCTGTGTGGCCTTGGGCAAAACCACTTCAATTCTCTCTGCCTCAGCTGCTTCATCTGTAAAAAAGGAATTGAGACTGTGAGCCCTATATGGGACAGGGACTGTTTCCAGACTGATTTGCTTGTAACCACCCCAGCACTTAGTACAGTGCCTGGCACAGTCATTCATTCAATTGTATTTACTGAATGCTTCCTGTGTTCAGAACACTATTAAGAGGTTGGAAAGTACAAATCAGCAGCAGATAGAGACAATCTCTACCCAACAATGGGCACATAGTAAATGCTTTAACAAATACCAAATTATTATTATTATGCTTTCTCTCCTGCCTGGAACTCCCTTCCCTTTCAAATCCAACAGACAACTGCTCTTCCCACCTTAAGAGTCCTTCCCTCCTTTCCTGATTAATTTCTAATATCCCCAGAATGTAACCCCCCTGAACACACACACACTGACTTATTTACTTACAACCTCCTTAGGCATTTGTTGGTATCTTATATACCCTTGTTACTTAGGAACTAGTTCTTATACATATCCTCTTTGTCTTTACCTTTACCTTCTTTCTTCTGTCAATTATTTTAGGCCCCATCACTAGATTGTAAAACCCTTGAGAACAGGGATCGTGTCTACAAACTTTACTCTCCCAAGGGCTCAGACCAGTGGTCTGTATTGCTCTTACGCTGGGATTTACACCCTTTATTCACCCAACCCTCAGCCCCACAGCACTGATGTATATAGGTGAGGCAGAGAGAAGAAGTGGACAGACACATTAATGTGTGTGAGGTGGGGATCAATCCTCTACCTTTTTGGTCTTTCTCTCCATCTGTACCCCACAGTAGATTGAAGGCCCCATCGGTCAATCAGCCCGTACTATCAATCCATCACATTTATTGAAGGCTTACTATGTGCAGAACACTGTAATAAGCACTTGGGAGATCACAATATAACCAAATTAGGGGGCCCGTTCCCTGCCGACTATGAGCTTAGTCTAGAGGGGGAGATGGACATTAGTAAAAAAAAAAATGGTATTTGTTAAGCGCTTACTATGGGCAAAGCACTGTTCTAAGCGATGGGCGATACAAGGTGATCAGGTTGTCCCACGCGGGGTTCACAGTTTTAATCCCCATTTTACAGATGAGGTAACTGAGGCACCGAGAAGTTAAGTAACTTGCCCAAAGTCACACAGTTGGAAAGCGTCAGAGCTGGGATTAGAACCCATGACCTCTGACTCCCAAGCCCAGGCTCTTTCCACTGAGCTAAGCTGATTCTCTGAATAAATAACAATATATAATTTAAAGACATGTACATAAGTGCTGTGGGGTTGGGGGTAGGCAAATATCAGGTGTCCAAATGTTACAGATTAAAGTGTATAAATGGTTCAGAAGAAAGAATGATTCTGGGGAAAGAGGGCTTAACTGAGGAAGGCTGCTTGGAGGGAGGGGATGTGACCTTAATAATGCTTTTGAAGGTCGAGAGAGTGGTGGTCTGGCGTACATGGAGGGAGAGGGAGCTCCAGGCTAGGGGAAGAAAGTGGGAAAGGGCTCAGTGGTGAGATAGATGAGATCAGAGCACAGTGAGTAAACTGGAGCTAGAGGAGCAGAGAGTACAGGCTGGGCTAGAATAGGAGATTAGTGAGGAGGTAGGGTGGGATGAGCTGACTAAGTGCTTTAAAGTCAATGGTAAAGAGTTTCTGTTTGATGCGGAGATGGTTTGGTAGCCACTGGAAGTTCTTGCAAAGTGGGGAGACGTGAACTGAATGTTGCTGATAAAAGATTCAAATACTCATAATGGTTTTTTATAGCAGGTGAATTTTCCAGAAATAGGAAACAGCAAATTAAAAGTGCCAGCAGATCACGATGACTATTCATTTGATCCTATTTATTGAGTGCTTATTTTGCACACAGTCCTGTACTAAGAGCTTGGGAGACTACAATACAGCACTAAACGAATCCATTCTGTGCCCACAACGAGTTTACAGTCTAGAGGAGGAGACAGACATTAATGTAAATAAATTACAGAAATGTACATAAGTGATGTGGGGCTGGGAGAGAGGGATGAATAAGTGGAGCAAGTCAGGGTGACACAGAAGGGAGTGGGAGAAGAAGAAAGGAGGGCTTAGCCAGGGAAGGCCCCTTGGAGGAGAAAATGGTATGGACCAAAAAATACATTTAAAACACTCAAGTGCTAAAATCTGGAAGTCTGAACTTTTTAAGAGTTATCGGTTTTCAAGCTGTTTGATTACTCTGTGTTAAAGAGGAATTAACTTTTCATTTTGAGTAGGGGTGGGGGCAAGCGTTTGAGGGGAGGTGAGAAATGGGCAGGGGCAGTACTCAAAACACTGAGGGTCCAGACAGCCGGGGGTCTTTTGGGCCCTGTGCGGTAACTCTCCCAGGCCCACACCCTTTCCAATAGGCCATGCTGCTTCTCTTTCAGTTCAAAAATTGGTAGCACAGCAGAAGAGGGTGCACAGTAAAAACCGTGAATCAGTTCTGCTCCCCACCTAGGTCTAGCCTGACCACCTATCCTACCTGAAATCATCATCATCATCAAGAATTTACTGAGGGGCCCCAGGAAAGGAGCCTTATTTCCCTCATCTACAAAATGGAGATCTGATTCCTGTTTGTGAGCCTCATGTGGGAGTGGAACATTTTATATCTACCCCAGTACTTACTAGTACAGCACCTGGCACATACCCAGCACTTAACAAATATTATTATTATCATTATTGTCAAGATGTCTTTCAGCTCCAGGTGTAAGAATGAACAAATTTATTGCTCTGATCCATCTTAGTTCATCTTGCATCTCTAATGATGGTAATAATTGTGGCCTTTAAGTGCTCACTATGTTACAGGCACTGTATTAAGTACAGGGGTGGATACAAGCAATCAGGCTGGACACAGTCCCTATACCACATGGGGCCCACAGTCCCAATCCCCATTTTACAGATGAGGAACTGAGGCAGTGAAGTGACTTGTCCAAGGCCACTCCAGATAAGTGGTGGAGCTGGGACTAGAGCCCAAGATTCTCCTACTCTCAGGCCGGTGCTTTATCCACTATGCCATGATTTATTCACTTTTGAAGAGAAGCGAGATTGTAAACTCACTGTGAGCAGGGAGTATGTCTACTTACTATTATATTGCACCTCCCAAATGCCCAGCACAGCACCCTGCAAACAGTAAATGCTCAACAAATACAATTGAATGAATGAACTCTCAAGTCTCATTACAGAACTGGGACGGGCAAGACCGGGAGTCCAAATCAAGTGATTAGTACAGTGTCTGGCACATGGTAAGAGCCTAATGAAAACCATAAAAAAAAAAGTCGTGGGAACCATGGCCCCCATGGAGTTGTCGCCTGTTTGAACAAAGTACAGCTGTTGTTAGAGGCACAAGACAATACTCGAGAGCATATTAATTCTGTTGTACTCTCTCAAGCTCTTAGTACAGTGCTCTGCACATGGTAATTGCTCAATAAAGACTACTGATTGAGTATACTGCTGGCAAAACACATTTCCTTCAGTGACATCTCTGGACAATCGGTGGAGGTAAACTCCTGGGTCAGAGGTATGCTGCAGAAATATTCTATCTCCTTGCAAATGTTCTGGAATACTCAGAATCTGTCTGTTTAAACAGGCAATTTAAACAAAGGAATCGAAGGAAATAACCATAAATGAAACAGCCATAGAACTATGGGAATTCAAAGCCTAAATGATAAACCTGCTTGCCATTGATGATGGGCTCAGCCTTAACAAAACACATTTTTTCTTAATGGTGTTTGTTAAGCACTGTCAGGTACTGCACTAGGTGCTGCAGAAGATATAAGATAATCAGGTTGGACACAGACGTGTGGGCTCACAGTCTTAATTCCCATTTTACAGATGAGGGAACTGAGGCACAGAAAAGTGAAGTGACTTGACAAAGATCACACAGCAGAGAAGTGGTGGAGCTGAGATTAGCCCAGCCCCATGCTCTATCCAATAGGCCATGCTGTTTCTCAGCACTTCTTCCCATACCCAATTTTCATTCAAAGGTCATCCAGAGGGAGTAGAGGAGCTCAGTCTGGGAACACCTCTTGGAGGAGGTGAGTTTTAAGTAGGGTTTTGAAGAGGGAAAGAGAATCAGTTTGGCAGAGGTGAGGAGGGAGGGCGTTCCGGGATCGCAGGAGGACGTGACCCAGGGGTCGACGGTGGGATAGGCGAGACCGAGGGACGGTGAGGAGGTGGGCGGCAGAGGAGCGGAGCGTGCGGGGTGGGCGGTAGAAAGAGAGAAGGGAGGAGAGGTAGGAAGGGGCAAGGTGATGGAGAGCCTTGAAGCCTAGAGTGAGGAGTTTTTGTTTGGAGCGGAGGTCGATAGGCAACCACTGGAGTTGTTTAAGAAGGGGAGTGACATGCCCAGATCGTTTCTGCAGGAAGATGAGCCGGGCAGCGGAGTGAAGAATAGACCGGAGCGGGGCGAGAGAGGAGGAAGGGAGGTCAGAGAGAAGGCTGACACAGTAGTCTAGCCGGGATATAACGAGAGCCCGTAACAGTAAGGTAGCCGTCTGGGTGGAGAGGAAAGGGCGGATCTTGGCGATATTGTAGAGGTGAAACGGGCAGGTCTCGGTAACGGATAGGATGTGTGGGGTGAATGAGAGAGACGAGTCAAGGATGACACCGAGATTGCGGGCCCGAGAGACGGGAAGGATGGTCGTGCCATCCACGGTGATAGAGAAGTTTGGGAGGGAAGATGAGGAGCTCAGTCTCGCTCATGTTGAGTTTTAGGTGGCGGGCCGACATCCAGGTGGAGACGTCCTGGAGGCAGGAGGAGATGCGAGCCTGAAGGGAGGGGGAGAGGACAGGGGCGGAGATGTAGATCTGCATGTCATCTGCGTAGAGATGGTAGTCAAAGCCGTGAGAGAAAATGAGTTCACCGAGGGAGTGAATGTAAACGGAGAACAGAAGAGAGCCAATAACTGACCCTTGAGGAACTCCAACAGTTAAAGGATGGGAGGGGGAGGAGGCTCCAGCGAAGGAGACCGAGAATGACCCGCCAGAGAGGTAAGAGGAGAACCAGGAGAGGACAGAGTCCGTGAAGCCAAGGTGAGATAAGGTATGGAGGAGGAGGGGATGGTTGACAGTGTCAAAGGCAGCAGAGAGGTCAAGGAGGATTAGAATGGAGTAATAATAATAATAATAATGTTGGTATTTGTTAAGCGCTTACTATGTGCCGAGCACTGTTCTAAGCGCTGGGGTAGACATAGGGGAATCAGGTTGTCCCACGTGGGGCTCACAGTCTTAATCCCCATTTTACAGATGAGGGAACTGAGGCACAGAGAAGTTAAGTGACCTGCCCACAGTCACACAGCCGACAAGTGGCAGAGCTGGGATTTGAACTCATGAGCCCTGACTCCAAAGCCCATGCTCTTTCCACTGAGCCACGCTGCTTCAATGGAGTAGGAGCCATTCTGTTCTGTTCTCTTCTGTTCTCCATTTACACTCACTCCCTCGGTGAACTCATTCGCTCTCACGGCTTTGACTACCATCTCTACGCAGATGATACGCAGATCTACATCTCCGCCCCTGTCATCTCCCCCTCCCTTCAGGCTCGCATCTCCTCCTGCCTCCGGGACGTCTCCACCTGGATGTCGGCCCGCCACCTAAAACTCAACATGAGCGAGACTGAGCTCCTCATCTTCCCTCCCAAACCCGGTCCTCTCCCAGACTTCTCTATCACCGTGGATGGCACGACCGTCCTTCCCGTCTCTCGGGCCCGCAATCTCGATGTCATCCTTGACTCGTCTCTCTCGTTCACCCCACACATCCTATCCGTTACCGAGACCTGCCCGTTTCACCTCTACAATATCGCCAAGATCCGCCCTTTCCTCTCCACCCAGACGGCTACCTTACTGTTACGGGCTCTCGTTATATCCCGGCTAGACTACTGTGTCAGCCTTCTCTCTGACCTCCCTTCCTCCTCTCTCGCCCCGCTCCGGTCTATTCTTCACTCCGCTGCCCGGCTCATCTTCCTGCAGAAACGATCTGGGCATGTCACTCCCCTTCTTAAACAACTCCAGTGGTTGCCTATCAACCTCCGCTCCAAACAAAAACTCCTCACTCTAGGCTTCAAGGCTCTCCATCACCTTGCCCCTTCCTACCTCTCCTCCCTTCTCTCTTTCTACCGCCCACCCCGCACGCTCCGCTCCTCTGCCGCCCACCTCCTCGCCGTCCCTTGGTCTCGCCCATCCCGCCGTCGACCCCTGGGTCACGTCCTCCCGCGGTCCTGGAACGCCCTCCCTCCTCACCTCCGCCAAACTGATTCTCTTTCCCTCTTCAAAACCCTACTTAAAACTCACCTCCTCCAAGAGGGGTTCCCAGACTGAGCTCCTCTACTCCCTCTGCCATACCCCCTTTACCTCTCCGCAGCTTAACCCTCATTTTCCCCTTTTCCCTCTGCTCCGCCACCTCTCCCCTTCCCATCCCCACAGCACTGTACTCGTCCGCTCAACTGTATATATTTTCGTTACCCTATTTATTTTGTTAATGAATTGTACATCGCCTCGATTCTATTTAGTTGCCATTGTTTTTACGAGATGTTCTTCCCCTTGACTCTGTTTATTGCCATTGTTCTTGTCTGTCCGTCTCCCCCGATTAGACTGTAAGCCCGTCAAACGGCAGGGACTGTCTCTATCTGTTGCCGACTTGTTCATCCCAAGCGCTTAGTACAGTGCTCTGCACATAGTAAGCGCTCAATAAATGCTATTGAATGAATCCTAGGATTCCTAGAACCTAGCATCATTTTCAGTTCAATGAAAGGAGAATTGGTATCCAGTGTCCCTGCTTGCAATTGAACCCAATTCATCATTGGGTTGGGTGAGAAATAATGTTGTCAGTCTATCAATCAGTCGAACTTATTGAATGCTTACTGAGTGCAGGGCACCACACTATGCGCTTGGGAGAATACAATACAACGTGGCTTAATGGAAAGAGAACGGGCCTGGGAGTCAGAGGATGTGGGTTCTGATCTCGACTCTGCCACTTATCTGTTAGGGGACCTTGGGCAAAGCACTTAATAATAGTAATAATGTTGGTATTTGTTAAGCGCTTACTATGTGCAGAGCACTGTTCTAAGCGCTGTGGTAGCTATAGGGTAATCAGGTTGTCCCACGTGGGGCTCACAGTCTTCATCCCCATTTTACAGATGAGGTGATTGAGGCACCGAGAAGTGAAGTGACTTGCCAGTCACACATCTGACAAGTGGCAGAGCAGGAATTCAAACCCATGACCTCTGACTCCCAAGCCCGGGCTCTTTCCACTGAGCCCCACTACTTCCCTACTTAACTTCTCTGTGCCTCAGTTACATCATATGTAAAATGGGGATTAATAATAATGGTATTTGTTAAGCGCTTACTATGTGCCAAGCACTGTTCTAAGACAGCCCATGTGACCTGATCTAACTCTCTTCCCCTCTTCAAAGCCCTACTGAGAACTCACCTCCTCCAGGAGGACTTCCCAGACTGAGTCCTCCCTTTCTCTCTGTGCCTCCTCCCCTCCCCATCACCCCTACTCCTTCCCTCTGCTCTACCACCTTCCCCTTGCCATAGCACTTGTGTATATTTGTACATATTATTTATTATTCTATTAATGATGTGTATATATCTATGATTCTATTTATTTTTATGGTATTGATGCCTGACTACTTGTTTTGCTGTCTGTCTCCCCCTTTTAGACTGTGAGCCCATTGTTGGACAGGGATTGTCTTTTTCTGTTGCCAAAGTGTATGTTCCAAGCACTTAGTACAGTGCTCTGCACACAGTAAGCACTCAATAAATATGATTGAATGAATTGTAAGTACCTTACAATTCAGCTTAGAACAGTGCTTGGCACAAAGTAAGTGCTTAACAAATGCCATTATTATTATTACATTCCCTGCCCAAAACAAGTTTACAGTTAGGATCTAGCGTAGTTTCTGTTTGTGTATATGTGTGCCTCCTGTAAGGTTTAGAATTCCCAAAAGTCACACTGCTCATGCCCTGGCTGCTAGAAGCCTTGTCCTGCCGTGCACACAGTAAGCGCTCAATAAATACAATTGAATGAATGAATGAATCTTGTCAAGGTCGGCAGCGGTGTGAGAGAGACAGAGATGGAAGCAAAGAAAGCCTGTAATGGTCTCCTCCCATCAGAGTGACACGTTGACTTTGGTGTTCCTGTACCAGACTCAAAGGCGTTAGTGGTGTGTTTGTCAATCAAACAATCGATCACTGATTCTTATTAACTTCTTACTGTGGGCTGAGCACTGTCCTAAATGCTTGGGAGAGTACAGTATAATAAAGTCAATAAGCACAATCCCTGCCCTCGAGGAATTTACAATCTAGCTGGGGAGACAAATCTTAAAAATAAATTACAGGTAGAGAAAGAGGCAGAGTAGAAGGATTCTGTTATATTGTGTTCTCTCAAGTGCTTAGTACAGTGTGCTCTGCACATATTTAGCACTCAATAAATACAGTTGACCCATACGTACTTAAAAGTGCTGTGGTTGGGATCATGGTGTTTAAGGGGGACAGACCTAAGGTGATGCATGTCAATCAATCGTATTTATCGAGTGCTTATTGTGTCCAGAGCACAGTACTAAGTGCTTGGGAGAGTACAATATAACAATTTAACAGATATGTTTGCAGCTCATCTCTGTGCTGGAATCGATGCTCTGCTATTCAGATTAACAATTAACAAAAAGTTAACACACAGTTTCAACCACCCATCAGAGAACATCTTCTGCCAGACTGAACTCTAGTCTTCCTCCTGTTTGCTGTTCTTCTAATGGAGTTAGGAAAACCAGATTTTTTTCCCTCCACCAGTTTCAACTACAGATGATCTCCGAATCTCATGGGCCAACACTCCCAGGGTATCTGAGGGATTCCTTGCATGATGATACAAAATATCCCTTATTGAATGAGAATGACTGACTCTTAGGCATGTTGCATATTGGAACAGACACCTCTTCTTCCCCCAAGAGGTTCACGATTAACTTTAACTGTACTGAGTGTGGCTGAGTGAAACACCTGTTTGGTAGGGAATATGTCCTAACATTTTAGAGTATCCATTTGGAGCATCTGAACTTGGGTCATTTTAGCAGATTAAGCATCTATTGAATAGGTCAGAAGAATGATTTCATCTGAAGGTGATCCTTTCTTTAGAAAGTAGGTTAAATCAGGTGCCACTTTGCTGGGAGACTTTGGGTAAGCCACTTAAGTTCTCTGTCTGTTACCTCATCTGTAGAATGGGGATTAACACTGTGAGCCCCATGTGGGACATGGACTGTGTCCAACCTGATTAGCTTGTATCTACCTCAGTGCTTCGTAGAGTGTCTGATACATAGCAAGCGTTTAACGAATACCAATTTTAAAAAAGAGTACAGTGGGCAACTGCCAGAGCAGAGGCCACTGTAGGGAAAAGGAGGCAAAGAGAGGTTAAATACTCAACTTTCATTCATTCATTCAATAGTATTTATTGAGCGCTTACTATGTGCAGAGCACTGTACTAAGCGCTTGGGATGAACAAGTCGGCAACAGATAGAGACAGTCCCTGCAGTCTGACGGGCTTACAGTCTAATCGGGGGAGACGGACAGACAAGAACAATGGCAATAAATAGAGTCAAGGGGAAGAACATCTCGTAAAAACGATGGCAAATAAATAGAATCAAGGCGATGTACATTTCATTAACAAAATGAATAGGGTAATGGAAATATATACAGTTGAGCGGATGAGTACAGGGCTGAGGGGATGGGAAGGGAGAGGTGGAGGAGCAGAGGGAAAGGGGGAAAATGAGGGTTTAGCTGTGGAGAGGTGAAGGGGCGGTGGTAGAGGGAGTAGAGGGAGAAGAGGAGCTCAGCCAGAGACCTTCAGTATGCCGGTGATGGAACTGATCTTAAATCTTCATCTCTTGACTGGCGATCCAAATCAATCGATCAATCATATTTATTGAGTGCTTACTGTGTGCAGAGCACTGTACTAAGCGCTTTGGAAAGTACAATAGAGTTGGTAGGCCCATTTCCTGCCCTCGACAAATTTACAGACAAGAGGGGAAAGCAGCCATTGATATGAATAAATAAATTATGGACATGCACATAAGGAAGGGTGAATGAAGGGTGAAAATCCAAGCCAAATACTATTTCCACACAACAGCCTGCCGTTTGCTCCATTATAAAGGCAGTGTAACTGTCTGTAGTCTGAACCAATTTACTGCTGAAGGAACAGAAACACCAAAAGGTGGAATGACTTTTCTAGAGTTATGCAACAACTCAATGGGATTGCTGGGAACAGCAATCCAGTCAGTGGAATTTAAATCTGGTTCTCCTCACCCTGATGTAGGTTATGGTAGAAGCAAATCTTTCCAACTCACAAGGCTGATTCTGTCCCTAGACTGTTTTTTTAGCCTCCCTAAGGCTGTGGGAAAATTATCCTAGACTGTGAGTCTGACATACCCAGGGAGCATTATGAAAGAGGTACATGTTAGCTAATGGAATTTCTGTCACTGCCCATATTATTGAATGGATAGTCATTTTCCAAGATGACAAAATGAAAGGAAAAGCTTGTTCTAAGGGCTGGTGCTGGTTCTTGGACTCCCTGTTCTGTTCATTAAGGTAACCACCATTCTGATTATGTGAAAATCCAGAAAAACCATCCACCTGCTGCCATAGCTTTGTTTACGATATCTATTCCAGGATTTTCCTTGTGTTCAGAGAAGTGTGTTAACAACTTCATTGGAGTTTAGACTGTAGTCAGATCAGGGTTATGCACTTGGGACCCTTACTGCCTCCAGTAGGGAGTCATGTACTGTCAGAATAGATATCTTACTTCTAATTAATGCATGACATATAAGGCGATGAAATTCAAAAGAAGGGTGCTTTTACATACAGATTGAACAAAGGCTATTATCCATTGAGATTTTCATCGTGCAATTATCACTCAAAGAGCACGTATCTTAAACCTCCTCACATCTCTAATGACTATGTGACTTTCAAATACTGTTCGGAGACTTTCTTGTCCTAGAAGTTAGAATGAATTCACTCTTTTAGATAGTGAACCCCCATGATGGACAGGGACTGTGTCCAGTTTCCAACTGTGCATTATTTTCTCAGTGCTTAGTACAGTGCTCTGCGTACTATTACTAGACTGTAAACTCCTTGAGGGCTAGGATCCTGTCTACCACCAAATCTGTTCAATTGAATTCTCCCAAGTCTTTTGTTCTCCTCTGTGTTGCACCTGGAGAGTTTCTAATACTCTACCAGTCTTGGCTACGGGAGGGAGAGTCAAGCAGAGCCCTACCCATTCCATTCCTAGCTTGGGCAGTGGCTAGCGAGTGGAAGACAATCTGCCACAAGTCACAACTCACCCATGCTGGGCAGTAGTGGCATGGGAGAGAGTCGAGGGTGGAGACTCATATTTATTGCAAGGCAGAAGGGGATGGTAAATCAATTCTGCATTTTTACCAAGAAAACTCTATGGATACACTACCAGAATGATTGTATATGGAGAGTGGGGCATTCTGGGAGAGATGTGTCCATTACGTCGCTATGGGTTAGAAATGACTCCGGCATAAGACAAGTCTTTCGTACAGTGATCTGCCCACCGTAAGCACTCAGTACATACCCCATTAACTGACTGATTGATTGGCAAGTGTTTAATAAGTGCCATATTTTGATTGGAATCATCATTAGGGATTTCCAGCAGAGTAGAATTGGAGGTTAAGCTGAAATGATACAGTAGGTACTCACTGTTATAACTCACTGTTCTGAATTATATATTATAAATCACATATTTGTTTGTATTGTCTGTCTCCCTTTCTAGATTGTAAGCTTGTTTGGCAGGGAATGTGTCTACCAATTCTGTTGTACTCTTCTAAGCATGTAGTACAGTGGTCTTTACATAGTAAGTGCTCAATAAATATGGTTAATTGGTGGATTGATTGTCAAATCACCACAGGTGACCCAAGAACCAGGAAGGCTGTTATTTTTTTAATGACATTTGTTAAGCACTTACTATGTGTCAAGCACTGTTGTAAGCACGGGGTAGATCCAAGATAATCAGGTTGGACACGGTCCATGTCTCACATGGGACATAGTCTTAACCCCCATTTTACAAATGGGGTAATTGAGGCACAGAGAAATTACGTGACTTGCCCAAGGTCACACAGCAGACAAGTGGCAGAGCAAGGATTAGAACCCATGTCCTCTGACTCACAGGCCTGAGCTCTTTCAACTAGGCCTCTCCTTCTGCATCAGAATCCTTCTGATTCTTCCTCTTCCTCCTCTTTCAAGTTGCAAAAAGTGATGGTCTCTTGAATCTGAAAAGGAGGGATTTTCAGGCCGGTGGGAGAACGTGGGCAAGGGGATGTTGGCAAGAGAGATGCATTAGAGGTACAGTCAGTAGGTTGGCATTAGAGGAGCAGAGATTATGGTCTGGGTCGTATTAGGAGATGAGTGAGGTTAGGTAGGAAGGGAACTGCTGATTGAGGGCCTTAATGTCAGTGGTAAAAACTTTTCTGTTTGATGTTCATTCATTCAATCGTATTTATTGAGCATTTACTGTGTGCAGAGCACTGTACTAAATGCTTGGAAAGTACAATTCGGCAAGAGATAGAGACAATCCCTACTCAACAACGGGCTCAGTCTAGAAGGGGTAGACAGACAACAAAACAAAACAAGTAGACGGGCATCACTACCATCAAAATAGATAAATAGAACCATAGATAAATGCACACAGAATATGAGTCAGGGCTAGACTTGGAAATTCTGGCCTTAGTTTGAGACTTGAGTCCTGTTTAAGTCTATTGACATTTTCTGCTAAAGTCCAGAAAGAAGTGGAGGCTTTCATGAGTGGAGTTTGCAGTTCCTTAAATGTGATTGTACTATTAAAGGCCAAGGTGAAGGAATTAGACTTGTAGCTTTCAGCTTTTGTCTTATTTACAGCATTGCTGGGTGAGTGAAGAACCCCTACGTGATATATCAGGAAGCTACCGGGGAAGGCACTTACCACACTGTGACAACTTGCCCCTTTTTCCCCCATAAGAGGCAGAAAGCTGATCTGACCCAGCAGTGGAAATTGAAAAATACTATTATGATCATCCCTCTGTTTTTTATGGTATTTTTAAAAGTGCTTACTATGTACCAGGCACTGCGCTAAGTGCTGGGGTAGATAAGAGCTAATCAGATTGGATATAGTTCATATCCCACATGGGGCTCACAGTCTTAATCCCCATTTTGCCGGTGAGGTAACTGAGGTACAGAGAAGATAACTGACTTGACCAGAGCCACCCAGCAGACAAGTGGCAGATCTGGGACTAGAACCCGGATCCTTCTGTCTCCCAAGCCCCTCTATTCACTAGGCCACGCTGCAGAGAATGTGTCTACCAACTCTGTTATATTGCGTTCTCCCAAGTGCTTATTACAGTGCTCTGCACCCCGTAAGCGCTCTAATTATGACTGACTGATTCATGCAGTAAGTATGCTATCTGCATATGGAAATCAAGAATGTTATGGACATTCGTTACCAACAGTCGCTACTTACTGAGCCCCACAAAGTTTAATGGCACCCAAGTACCAGAGAGTATGAATCTTGGTGAGAAACCTGGGGATCTTCAGGTAAAAAGCTGAAAGGCAGTGTCAGTTTTGTTGAGTGTTAACACAGTCACTTGCAGATGTTGATGAATGATGGATGAGCCTTGATCCAATCTTGGGGGCTGTGGCCCCCGTCCTACCTTTGGCCTGGAATGCCCTTCTTCCTCTCATCCGCCAGACTAGCACACTTCCCCCCCCCCTTCAAAGCCCTACTGAGAACTCACCTCCTCCAGGAGGCCTTCCCAGTCTGAGGCCCCCTTTTCCTCTGCTCCTCTTCCCCTCCCCATCGCCCCAACTCCCTCCCTCCATTCAACCCCGTCCCCGCCCCACAGCACTTGTGTATATATGTACATATTTATTATTCTATTTATTTTCTTAATGATATGTGTATATAATTCTATTTAAATTGATGCAATTGATGCCTGTCTACTTGTTTTGTTGTCTGCCTCCCCTCCGTCTAGACTGTGAGCCCGTTGTTGGGTAGCGATTGTCTCTATTTGGTGCCGAATTATACTTTCCAAGCCTTTAGTACAGTGCTCTGCACACAGTAAGTGCTCAATAAATACGACTGAATGAACTGGAGTGAAGAAATTGATTATAGTGCTAGTGTCAGGCTCTTAGTCCCTGCCAGTGGTGTTTCCTGCTGAGACACAGACTACAGCATGAAGTAGGTGGGCAGGCGTAGAGCACACTGCGAAGCGCAGTGAAGAATTTTGCATTTATGAGCAAAGATCTTGCAGGGCTGGGCTGATGGTCTACTGTAGCACCACAGATAGGTAGGTGGTTGCCAGGGTGACCGCCTCAATAGTTGCGGCCGTTTTAACCTCCCACGTTAGCCAGGATACCTGCTGAGCCTGTCACCCACCGGAGACGCCCAAGGTGGTACTTTGGTCAGAAACCTTCCCGGCTGGTGATTTAATGTCAACTGGCATTCCCCTCCTTTTGGATGTTCAAACCCCCACATTGTTATGAGGCTTAGGTCAGGCTTTGTGGAAGGATTGTAATCCATTTGGTGCTTTGTGCTACTTGTTAAGCACTTTCTGTGTGCCAAGCATTGTGCTAAGTGCTGGGATAGATACAGGAATCAGGTTGGACACAGTCCCTGTCCCACATGGGAGCTCGCAGTACTTGGGAAAATGCAATACAGTTCATAATACTAATAAAATAATTAAGAAGCACTTGATATTTACTCCACTCTCAGCCCCAAAGGACTTTTGTATGTAGCCATAATTTATTTATTTATATTGGTGTCTTCTCCCCCTCCAGACTGTAAGCTCCTTGTGAACAGGGAAAGTGTCTACAGACTGTTGTATGCTAGGAAATGCTTAGTACAGTGCTCTATAGAGCAAAATAAATATCACTGACTAATTGATTTATTAACCCTGACACCTCTGTGCTTGACAGTTCAATTATAAAAGTGAAAATAAAATCTATATTAGATCAGAAAGCATCTTAGAGGCTTAGAAATTAAACAGCTAACGCATGCATTATAATAATGATAATAGTTGTGGTATTTGTTAAGCACTTACCATGTGCCAGACACTGTACTGAGAGCTGGGGTGGATACAAACAAGTCAGGTTGGACACTGTCCCTGTACCATGTGGGGCTCACAGTCTCAATCCCCATTTTACAGATGAGGGAACTGAGGCACAGAGAAGTGAGGTGACTTGCCCAAGGTCACAGCAGACAAGTGGCAGAGCAAGGATTAGAACTCATGACTTTCTGACTTCTGAGTCTGTGCTCCAGCCACTATGCCATGTTGCTTCTTGACCTGATCCTTTACTACAAGAGCTTACAGTCTAGTGGGGGAAGACCATAAAATAAATATCAGGTAAGGAAAACAAGGAGTATAAAGACGTATACATAAGTGCTCTGGGGTGGGGCTGGGGTGATTACATCAGTAGTGTTTAAGGGTTGGGGCTAAGTGCTTACTGGATGATACATTAGGGAGAAGAAATAGGGTGGTGTCATAAATCTCAATATCAGATGAATGAACTTTTTATTTTCCACAAATATCTCCATAGGAAAGATGAGACCTAGGGAAAGAGGTTCGGTTAAAGCTTTAAGTGAGTAGAACTTGTTTTCCTCTCACTACTTTCCCCCAGTCCCCTTTGGTTTGTTTTGTTTCAGATCAAAAAATAGATTATTTTTACAGAATTTACAAGGACTCATTTTGGGTGGCACTAGAACCAGTTATCCGGAACTGTCTTGTGTTTTACTCACTGCACCCTTGAAAAAAATAGAAGAGCTTTTGTCTACAAATAACAATTTTAATTCAGCGTACAGGTTATAAAGAAAACAAATCTCCGAAGCAAATTGTAACACCTACTCAGTGGCTATTAAATTGAGTTAGAAATCTGTAGAGTCAAAATGCTAGCTAGGTAATATGACGGGGCTTGTCATAACTACACTATGCTATGAGAATACTGGTAATGAAAGGAATTTAGAGTTTCAACCTATAAATATCACCGGTGTGATTACTGTAGCTAATGAAGGTTCCCGGACTAATCCAATTTCTATTAAAGCAACTCTGGAGAGAACAGCTATGTGGGAGGTGGACAGATTGGATTGTACACATCATTCAGCCATATTTATTGAGTGCTTACTGTGTGCAGAACATTGCACCAAGTGCTTGGAAAAGTACAATACAAGAATAGAGAGACAATCGCTGCCCACAGTGATGGCAGTTCAAGAGGTTGCTGTATTAGGGGAGATGTTTGTTACTGTGGAACACTCACGGGCAATTCTGTATATTCTCTGCTCTCCTACTACAACCCAACCCGTGCACTTCGCTCCTCTAATGCCAACCTACTCACTGTACCTCGATCTCGTCTATCTCGCCGTCGACCTCTCTCCCATATCCTGCCTCTGGCCTGGAACGCACTCCCTCTTAATATAGGACAGACAATTACTCTCCCCATCTTCAAAGCCTCTTTTGAAGGCACTTCTCCTCTAAGACCTTCCATTCATTCACTCATTCAATAGTATTTATTGAGCGATTACTAATAATGTTGGTATTTGTTAAGTGCTGACTATATGCAGAGCACTGTTCTAAGCGCTGGGATAGATACAGGGTAATCAGGTTGTCCCATGTGAGGCTCACAGTCTTAATCCCCATTTTACAGATGAGGGAACTGAGGCCTAGAGAAGTTAAGTGACTTGCCCCCAGTCATACTGCTGATGAGTGGTGGAGCCGGGATTCGAACCCATGACCACCGACTCCCAAGCCCGTGCTCTTTCCACTGAGCCACGCTGCTTATCATAATGTTGGTATTTGTTAAGCGCTTACTATGTGCAGAGCACTGTTCTAAGCGCTGGGGGAGATACAAGGTAATCAGGTTGTCCCACGTGAGGCTCACAGTTAATCCCCATTTTACAGATGAGGTAACTGAGGCACAGAGAAGTTAAGTGACTTGCCCACAGTCACACAGCTGACAAGTGGCAGAGAGGGGATTCGAACCCATGACCTCTGACTCCCAAACCCAGGCTCTTTCCACTGAGCCACCCTGATTACTTTGTGCAGAGCATTGTACTAAGCGCTTGGAATGTACAAGTTGGCAACAGAGACAATCCCTGCCCAATGATGGGTGCTCAGTCTAATCAGGGCTTCCCTGATTAAGCCTTCATTTCCTTTCCTCCACTCCTTTCTGTGTCGCCCTAATTTGCTCCCTTTATTCACCCCCACTCTGAGCCCCACGGCACCTATGTAGGTAGCTTTAATTTATTTATCTATGTCATTATCTCTCTCCCCTTCTTTGTTGTAAGCTCTTTGTGGCCAGCTAATGTCTGTTACATTGTGTTGTACTCTTCCCAAGAGTTTAGTACAGTGCTCTGCACACAGTAAGCACTCAATTAATATGACTGATTGATGGGAATTTACAGCATTGGCCAGAGTGTTACCTCCAGAAAGGGGCCTGGGTGCCAACAGGTGGGGCTGCCATCTGGAAAAATCACTCGTTAAGGCAGGGAGGAGAGCAAGAAGATAAGTCTAATAAATGGGGTTGTTTTAAACAAATAGACAGTAACATGAATAATTTGCAGCATAGTGTAGTGGATAGAACACATGCCTGGGAGTGAAATGGTCATGGGTTCTAATCCTGGCTCCACCACTTGTTTGCTGTGTGACCTTAGGCAAGTCACTTCCCTTTTCTGCACCTCAGTTAACTCATCTGTAAAATGGGGAATAAGACTCTGAGCCCCAAGCAGGATGGGGACTGCGTCCAATCTGATTTGTTTGTATCCATCCCAGCACTTAGTACAGTGCTTGGCACATAGTAAGCACTTTAACAAGTACCTCAATTATTAGTATTATTATTGTCAACCTACAGCATCTTCCATCAATCAAAGACATTTATAGTAATAATAATGGTATTTGTTAAGTGCTTACTATGTGCCACGCACTGTTGTAAGCGCTGGGATCCGATTAGACTGTAAGCCCGTCAAACGGCAGGGACTGTATCTGTTGCCGACTTGTTCATCCCAAGCGCTTAGTACAGTGCTCTGCACATAGTAAGCGCTCAATAAATACTATTGAATGAATGAATGAATACATGGTTATCAGATTGTCCCACGTAGGGCTCACTAGTCTTAATCCCCATTTTACAGATGAGGTAACTGAGGCACAGAGAAGTTGTGACCACAGAGAAGTGAAGTGACTTGCCCGAAGTCACACAGCTGACAAGCGGCAGAGTTGGGATTGGAAACCACAACCTCTGACTCCCAAGCCCGGGCTCTTTCCACTAAACCACGTGGCTTGAGTGCTTTATGGAATGCTTACTATGTGCCCAGTACTGTACTAAGCAGGTGGGAGAGTATAGTACAACAGAAGTGGCAGACACCTTCTCCCTTTACAACTTCACATATATTCTCTCTCTTGATCCAGGTTCCTAGAGGCTAAGTAGATCTTTCTCCCTACCCAAAGGACAGCTCTGTGTCCTATTCTGAGCCCAAAGTTCCAGAGGTAGAGTTGGACTGTATGCTCACTGTGGAAAGGGAGTGTTTCTGATATATTATTATATTGTACTCTCTCAAGCATTTAATATAGTGCTCTGCACATGGTAAGCACTTAATAAATAAAATTGACTGATTGGACATTCAACTTGGACTGGGCTGTGTCCAACCTGATTCCCGTATATATGCCCTAGCACTTAGTATGGTGCCTGATACATAGTAAGTGATTAAAAATCATAATGTTGGTATCCGAGTGCTTACTTTGTGCTAAGCATTGTTCTAACCGCTGGGGTAGATAGAAGGTAATCAGGTTGTCCCATGTAGGACTCACAGTCTTCATCCCCATTTGACAGATGAGGTAACTGAGGCCCACAGAAGTTAAGTGACTTGTCCAAGGTCACACAGCTGACAAGCGGCTGAGCTGGGATTAGAACCCACCACCTCTGACTCCCAAGCCCGGGCTCTTTTCCCTCCGCCACACCGCTTCTCTTAACAAATATTATTGAGCCCACAATGTTGGGCATCCTCTCTCTCTTTTTATGGCATTTGTTAAGCGTTTACTATGTGACGGGCAGTGTTCTAAGTGCTGGGGTAGATGCACGCTGATCGGGTTGGACACAGTTCATGGGGCTCACGGTCTTAATCTCCACTTTCCAGATGAGGTAATTGAGGCCCAGAGAAGTGAAATGCCTTGCCCAAGATGACACAGCAGACAAGTGACGGAACTGGGATTAGATCCCAGATCCTTCTGACTCCCAGGTCCGTGCTCTATCCACCAGACCACGGTGTTACTCTCTTTGCTGGTGCTTTTGTCTCAAGGATGATGCCTTTCCAGCAGAACAGGATCTCCCTTCCGACAGACGCAGGAGTGAAAGAAGACGTTTACTCTTAGTGGGGCCCGGGATGCCCGGGGCAACCCTGCTAGAGAACTGCAGGTTATATATTCGAGAAGCAGCGTGGCTCAGTGGAAAGAGCCCGGGCTTGGGAGTCGGAGGTCGTGGGTTCTAAGCCGGCTCTGCCGCTTGCCTGCTGTGTGACTTTGGGCAAGTCGCTTAAGTTGTCTGGGCCTCAATTACCTCATCTGTAAAATGGGGATTAAAACTGTGAGCCCCACGTGGGACAACCTAATCACCTTGTATCCCCCCCAGCACTTAGAACAGTGCTTTGCACATAGTAAGCGCTTAACAAATACCACCATTGTCATTATAATATATAATATAATATATAAATAATATATATTATTATTATATTCTATGAGGCACCCACCTCCAGGATGCTCTTCAGCTCCCTCTTCCCTGGGCTTTCCAGAGAGGGCAGGGATGCAGATTCCCTCGTTGCATTTCTCCGCCACTGTCTGGCAGGTCCAAGTCGGGTTCTAGACCAGCAATCCCAAGGCTGCCATGGGCAGACTAGTGGCCCAGTAGCCCCCTCTCTTCATAGTGTATGGAGCATGGGCCTGGGAGTGACCTTGGGCAAGTCACTTCACTTCTATGGGCCTCAGTTACTTCATCTGTAAAGTGGGGGGTTGAGACTCTGATCCCTCCTTGGGACAGGGGCTTTGTCTAACCCTATTTGCTTGAGTCCACCCAAGGCGCTTGTACAGTGCCTGGCACACAGTGAGCTCTTAACAAATACCAAAATTACTATTATATTGTATCCCCTCTGACCACTGGGGTTCCTCATTCTATGGCTGCACAGGTAATGTGGCCGCCCCCATCTCTGCCATTTAACTAAATTTTCTGGTGCTGTCACCTATAAATCAATCAATCAATCCTATTTACTGATGCTTACTGTGTGCAGAACACCGTACTTAGTGATTGGGAGAGTACAATATGACATAGTTGGTAGCATGTTCCTTGTCTACAACAAGCTTACAGTCTAGAGGGGGAGGCAGGCATTAATATGAATTATGGATATGTATATTAATGCTGTGGGAGTGAGGGTGGTGTGAAATATCAAAGACTTCAGGGGTACAGATCCAAGTGCTAGGGTGATGAAGAAGGAATCATTGGTAAATGGCTAGGAAAGAGCCTTTTCCTGGGTTCTGTTAACTCTTGGATTTTTACTTATTCCTAAAACAACTTGCATTTACTCCTAAGGCAGTAATCTGTAAATCTTGTGGATGACTATGTTTTTTGAAACAATATTCAGGACTCTATAGAAAGCGGGTGACTGCTGTAAAGGCAAAATACAAGTAGTGCATTTTAAAAGTACGCTGTGATTTGGGAAAAATCATCTTGTGATGAATAATAATAATTGCATTGTTTATTAAGCACTTCCTATGAGCCAAGTGACTGAACTAAGCACTGGGGTCGATAGAATATATCCAGGTCAGGCTAGGTTCTTATCCTACACGGGGGTCACAGTCTTAAGGGGAAGGGAAAGAACATTAAATTCCCATTTACAAAAGAGGAAACTGAAGCACAGAGAAGTTCACTGGCTTGCCCAGTGTCACACTGCAACCAAGGGCAGAGGGGGGAGGATTAGAATCCGGTCCCTTTTAGATTGTGAGTCCACTGGACAGAGACTGTGTCTAATTCCCGTCTATGCATTTTTAACTAGAGTTTAGCATAGTACTCTGCACACAGTAAACACTTGGATAACAGTGGAGCCTCGTGGAAAAAACCACGGCTCTGAGACTCAAATGACCTCGGTTCTAATTCCAGCTGTACCACTTGCCTGCTCTGTGACCTAGTGCAAGTCACTTAACCTCTCTGTTCCTTAGCTTCCTCAACTATAAAATGGAGCTTCAATACCTGTCCTTCCTCATGTGGGAAAGGGACCGTGTCCAGCCTGATTATCTTGTATCTACTCCAGCATTTAGGCCAATACTTGCTACATAAGCACTTAACGAATACCGCAATTATTATTATTCTTCTAAATACCATAAATACTATTGCCATCTGACTCCCAGGCCCAACTCTTTCAACTTTTGATCTGTGTGGAAAAGAGGGTGGGAAGGCAAAACTGGAGTCTTCTAAATCATCCCAATTATGCAACAATGAAATAGTTGTTTGGCCAGATTGAAACCAGAAAAAAATATAATACAGAAAACCTTTCATTTAATGCTGGTGTAGCATATGGCTTTTTTTTTCATCTCCACAGAGGACATTTAAAAAATGTACTATTATAAAATATAAAAATTATTCCATGTGAATTTAAATCCTGATTGAAATGTGTCACGTTATGTCAAGTCGGTAAATGACGTGTTTTGGTCTTTCTCTGGATGCGGTTATTTCCAGATTAAGTGAATCCATAGCGCCATCTTGTGTTTAAATATAGAATTATAGGTTCCGGATCGAGGAGAATTTATTAATAATAATAATAATAATAGTGGTATCTGTTAGGCGCTTAATATGTGTCAAGCACTGTTCTAAGCGCTGGGGTAGATACAAGCTAATCAAGTTGGACACAGTCCCTGTCCCAAATTACTAAGCCTTCCTTGATAGAGTGGGAACAACGATTTGATGATATTTGGAGATTTAAACGATGCGTATGGAGGGGATTTTGGTATGCTTCCAAAATAATGAAATATGTATTGATTACCAGAACTATATCCTGAACCATGATTAGGGGGTCAGCGGGTGACTTAGAGAGCATGGCTAAACAGATTTAACGTGGGCTATTGCTCTCTTTTCATCCCTCATCAATTGCTCTGAGAAATAATGAGGAAAACCAAAGAAATCTGGGCACCTCAGAAATCTCCAATATAAATTACTGCTGGAAGCATACTAGGTCATGTTCCCGAGAAATAGCAGACCAGGCAGATTAATTCTGTCCTCAAAATACTTTCATTTATGTTACCGTTTCTCTTTCTAACGTGACTGCAATAGGAGCTAGCCTGGGCCTGGCTGTGAATAATATTGTCTGGAAGGCAGCAGACAGCTGATCAAATGCACAGAAGGAAATGCTGACACTGGAGACTGTGCAAGAGGAAATACTATCTTTGTGAGACTAAATCAATCAGTGGTATTTATTGAGCGCTTTCTATGGGCTGTACTAAGAGCTTGGACGAGTTACAATAAGGCAGAGTTGGTAGACCCATTCCCTGCCCAGAAGAGGATGTGCTATGGATTGATTGATTAGTATACTAGGTGTGAGAGGACATGCTGGAAACTTAATTATAATTATGGTACTTGTTAAGTGCTTACTATAAGCCAGGTACTATTCTAAGCATTGGGGTAGATATAAAGTTAAACAGGTTCAGATGCAGTCCCTGTAGACTGTAAACTCATTCAGTCGTAAGCTCACTCAGTTGTATTTACTGGGAGCTTACTGTGTACAGAGTACTGTACTAAGTGTTTGGGAAAGTACAATACAATAATGAACAGCGACATTCCCTGCCCACAATGAGCTTATAGTCTAGATGGGGGGAGACAGACATCAATATAAATAAATAAAATGACTGGGGCTGGGAGGAGGGAAGAGCAAAGGGAGAAAGGGCAATGCAGAAGGGAGTGGGAGATGAGGAAAAGTGGGATTTAGTCTGGGAAGTCCTCTTGGAGGAGATGTGCCCTCAATAAGGCTTTGAAGCAGGGAGAGTGGTTGTCTGTAGGATTAGAGGTGGGAGGGCATTCCAGACTATCATTGTGGACAGGGAATGTGTCTGTTTATTGTTATAAAATACTCTCCTAAGCGCTTAGGACAGTGATCTGCACACGGTAAGCACTCAATAATTCAAATGAATGAGTGAATGAGGTCCCATGAAGGCTCACACTTCTATCTCCATTTTCCAGATGAGATAACTGAGGCCCAAAGAAGTGAAATGACTTGCCCAAGTTCACTGAGTAGACATGTGGTAGAGTCGGGATTAGAACCCAGGTCCTTCTGACTCAAGGAACCCGCACTCTTGGGGTTCAGTTTGCTGGCGTCTTCCACATATTGGAAGCAGAAAACCCACAGCTGTTCTATTTCTGTGACAGCCACTCCCTGACTTTCATGTGAAAGACTTTGGCGGGGATATTGGGTTTTTAGATCTTTAAGAGAACAGAGACAGAACTGCAGCCTGAAAATTTAACAATTTTCAAAGGAATCAGTGGGTGCAGAGTCTCCATCCCCACCTCACTCCCTCTGTCCCCTGAATCTGTCTCTCCCCAACCTTCTGGGAAGCAGCATGGCATAGTGGATAGAGCACAGGCCTGGGAATCAGAAAGTCACGAGTTCTAATTTCTGGCTCTGCCACTAGTCTGCATGTGACCTTGGGTAAGTCACTTCACTTCACTGGGCCTCAGTTCCCTCACCTGTAAAATGGGGATTGAGACTGTGAGCCCCACATGGGAGAGGGACTGTGTCTAACCTAATTTGTTTGTACTCACCCCAGTGCTTAATACAGTGCCTGGAATGTAGTAAGTGCTTAACAAATACCAAATATTATTATTATTGATTTGTCCTAGGACAAACAGAAGCCCAGTGGCAGAGCTGGGATTAGAACATTAGAACACATTAAGATGTTCTTAACTCCCAGGTCTTTCCTCTAGGCCAGACACTAATCAGGGCAGTATTTGTTCAGTGCTTACTATGTCCCAAACACTGTACTCAGGGCTGGGGTAGATTCAAGTTCATCAGGTCCCACATGGGACTCACAGTCTAGGTAGGAGAGAGAACAAGTACTGAATCCCCTCTTTGCAGATGAGGGAACTGAGGCCAGGAAAGTTAAGTGACTTGCCCGAGGTCACACAAAAGGTCAGTAGTGGAGCGGGGATTAGAACTCGGGTCTTACGACTTCCAGGTCCATGCTCTTTCCACTAGGCCATACTACTTCTCTACTGCACTACTCTGTCCCAGTAAGTTTTGTGATGAATTCTAATGATAGAAAAGATCAATTTTCACCTATCCTTTCTCAAGGTCTGACCAGTTAACGGTGACCAGAGGATGCCCTTATTTTGCTGAACTAGTTTGCTCTATCCCGTGCTTTGGGATGGAGTTTTGAACCGGGCCTCATCCCTGGCCTTTCTCATAGAGAAATTTCCTTTTCATCATCATCAGTGCAATTTATTGAGGGCTTACTGTGTGCAGAGTACTTTATTGAGCGCTTATGGGAGTACAACACAACAGAGTTGGTAGACACATTCCCTGCCCACAACCAGCTTATTGTCTAGAAGGGAAGACAGACGTAAATATCGAACTGTAGCATCTAATCCATTGGCTAATCCTGTTTAGTAGCAAGTATCATCAGGTGAGAACCACTGAATGGAATAGGTGAATCCACGCTTAACTAGGGAAGGAAACAGGAGGATGTATGGCACTTGGAACTTTCCGTAGTAAAGAATAATACTTCCCTCTTGAAAGGTGCCTTTTCATCCATTAGAAACGTCTCATCTTTTCTGGTGAAAGGGAAGCCGACGCTTCAGAGGAAATCCGCAGGCTGCTGCCCTGGTTCTGGGGGTTCCGTGATATAATTTCAATAGGCGACGGATCTCACTGCCACTCGACAAAGCACCAGAGAGGCCCAAGCCAGGTCTGGGTGGAGCAAGGGGCATTTTTGAGAGTATTTTTCTAGGGGAAAATTCCTCTTTTGATACTAACCTGAGTCACCCTCAGCTCTCCTTCCCTTTTTCACGTTTCTGCCTGCCTGGAACTCTAGTCTCTTTTCAGTCTGTTAGACAATACCAGTGCACGGTATGATGTGACGATGCCTCCTGTCATGGAGGGGGCAGGGAGGTAATAATAGTGGTATTTGTTAAGAGCTTACTGTATGCTAGGCATTATACTAAGATCTGGGGTAGATACAAGATAATCAGGTCTGTGTCCCATATAGGGCTCACAGTCTTAATCCCCATTTTACAGATCAGTTAACTGAGGCCCAGAGAAGCAAAGTGACTTAACCAAAGTCACATAGCAGACAAGCGGTGGAGCCAGGCTTAGAACCCAGGTCCTTCTGACAACCAGCCTGTACTCTATCCACTAGCCCAAGCTGCCTAAAGTGTATGGCTCTTTTCACACCAGTTTTTCTGAGGTTGGATTCTGTTCAGCTCTTCTGCAAAGAAAGATGGCCAACACCTGCAATCAATTAATGGTATTTTACTGAACATTTACTACATGCAGAGCAGTGTACTAAGCCCTGCAGCTGAGTGAAATCCAAAACCTGTGTTTCCTTGGCTCTCCCACCATGGCTGAGGAACTCCTTGCCTGCCTCCGGCATGTTCTCCATGCACCTGGCCCCGTATAAAAGCCGCTGCAGCAATGTCTTCTCGTCCCCTCATCAACCCAGAAACAAATGGAGCATCCTAAATTTTAGCCTCATATCCCAGCATGTTCTCAGCTCCCTAGACGGTGGCTAACCATCCTGCCCCCTCCCTTCACCACCCAGTTTCTGCTCTGGCACCCCTCCACACCCTAGAGGAGAACCCCATCCCATCTTGCTTTGCACCACCTCAGTGGGAATGAGAACAGCATTTTCAGTGTGAGGCCCCACAAACCTTGGGAAAGCTAGTGTTGGCAGTAGGCTCAGTGGAAAGATCACGGGCTTGGGAGTCAGGGGTCATGGGTTCTAATCCCCGCTCCGCCACTTGACAGCTGTGAGACTTTGGGCAAGTCACTTAATTTCTCTTTGCCTCAGTTACCTCATTTGTAAAATGGGGATTGACTGTGAGTCTCATGTGGGGCAACCTGATAACCTTGTATCTACCCTAATGCTTAGAATAGTGCTTGGTACATAGTAAGCACTTAACAAATCCCATCATTATTGTTATTATTAGTCATTGCTTTGGACCCTGAATTATGAGGAGAAATTCTACTGCTTTAGTTATAACTCCCTACTGACTTTTGTTTTTATTTTGTGTATCAATGATAATAATGGTACTTGTTAAGCACTTACTATGTGCCAAGCACTGTTCTAAGCACTGGGGTACATCCGAGCTAATCAGATTGGACACAGTCTCTGTCCTATGTGGGTCTCACAATCTCATTCCTCATTTTACAGATGAGTTAACTGAGGCACAGAGAAGTGAAGTGATTTGCCCAAGGTCACTCAGCAGACAGTGGCAGAGCTAGGATTAGAACCCATGACCTTCCGACTCCCAGGCTTGTGCTCTATCCACTATGCCGTGCTGCTTCTCACGTATTGCGTATTTGTCTCTGTCCTTGATGCTGTTTTAATATTTTCATGTTTAATTTCTCAAGAAGTGTCTGTCTTCTTCCCACACCCAACCAGTATTCATAGATTATGAGTGCCTCGAGGAAGAGGGTCTGTGTCTAATTCAATCAATCAATCAGTGAGATTTATTAATCGCTATACAGTTGATTGAAGATTGGGTGTAGAGCACAATACTAAGCATTTGGGAGAGTACAATAAAACAGAGTTGGTAGACACATTCCCTGCCCACAATGAGTTCACAGTCTAGAGGGGCAGACAGACATTAATATAAATAAACGACCAATATGTAAGTAAGTGCTGCGAGGCTGAGGGAGGAGTGAATAAAGGGAGCAAACCCAAATGCAAGGGTGAGGCAGAGGGGAGTGAGGAAAGAGGAAATGAGGGCTTAAGGAAGGCCTTCTGGAGGAGATGTACCTTCAGGAAGATTTACCTCCCCAAAAGTGGGGAGAATATTGTCTGTCAGACAGAAGGAGCGTGTTCCAGGACAGGGGCAGGACTTAGGCAAGAGTTTGGCAGTGAGACAGACGAGATTGAGATACAATGAATAGGCTGACTTTAGAGGAATGAAGTGTGTGGGCTAGGTTGTAGAGGAGGCCAGGTATTGAATGCTTTAAAGGTGATAGTAAGGAGTTTCTGTTCGATACAGAGGTGGATGGGCAACCACTGGAGGTTTTTGAGGAGTGGGCAGACATGGATTTGAATGCTTTTGTAGAAAAATCATCTGGGCAGCAGAATGAAGTATGGACTGGAGTGAGGAGAGACAGGTGGCAGGAAGATCAGCAAGGAGGCGGATGCAGTCAGTAATCAAGGAGGGAGGAGAGGAAAAGTGTTGGGATTAACATAGTAGCAGTTTGGATGGAGAAGAAAGGGTGGATTTTAGCGATGTTGTGAAGGTTGAACTGACAAGCCTGTGCACCCCCAGTGTACCAATTCCTACCTGTGCACTTTTTCCCAATGCTTCGTGCAGTGCTCCGCACAGAGTAACTGCTTAAGAAATACCACTGCCCTACTACTACAACAGATTTAGTAAAGATGATTTCTGAACTCAAGGAGTTTAGTCTAGTGAGGGAGACAGACATTAAAATAAATTACATATAAGGGAATTACAGGGCATAAGGATATGTGCATGAATGCTGGGAGGCTGGGGTGCAGTGAGTATCAAAGCGTAAGGCGCAACATGGTTTAGTGGATCGAACACAGGCCTGGAGTCAGAGGACCTGGGTTCTAATCCTACCTCTTCCACTGCCTGCTGTGGGACCTTAGGTAGATCACTTTACTTCACCATGCCACAGTTTCCTTAAACTGTAAAATGGGGATTCGGTAACTGTTCTCCCTCCTACTTAGATTGTAAGCCCCATGTGGGACAGGGACTCTGTCTGACCAGATTAACTTGTATCAACTTCAGTGCTTAGAACAGTGCTTGACACATACCATAGTCATTATTATTATTAAGGAGGTATAGACCCAGGTGCATAAGCAATGTAGGCGGGAGGTCGAAAAGGTAGAGAAATGAGGGATTGACAGAGAAAACCTTTTGGAGGAGATGTAATTTTAGTAAGGCTCGGAAGCTGAGGTGAGTGATCGTCTGTTGGTTATGAAGGTCGGGGGAGTTCCAGGCTAGAGCGAGGACGCAAGCAAGAGGAAGTTGGTGAAAGAGACAAGCTCAAGGTATAGTGAAAAAGTTGGAGTTAAAGAGTGAAGTGTGTGGGCTGGGTTGTAATAGAGGATTTCTGAGGTTAGGTAAGAAGAAGAGAAATGAAAGAGAAGTAGAAGTGGGCTACCTTATAGAACCTCTAACGCAATATAAATACATTAGTATAGCTGTTTTACAAATATGTATTATATTGAGTATGCAATTATGAGTAATTTTTGTAAAAATAGGATATCTGTCCTTGGTTTAGGAGCCAATCCCTCCTCTTAGCAGGTAATTATATGATAATATTATTATAATATAATAATATGTCTAACAACTCTGTTATACTCTCCCAGGTGCCTAGTACAGTGCTCTGCACTCTACACTCTAGGCTGTAAACAACTCGTCCTCTATACTGTAAACTCACTGTGGAAAGGAAATATGACCGTTTATTGTTGTATTATACTCTCCCAAGTGCTTAGTACAGTGCTCCATACACATTAAGCACTCAGTAAATGCATCTGAACGTAGAGAAGTGGCATGGTCTAGTGGATAGGACATGGCCCTGGGAGTCAGAAGGACGTGGGTTTTAATCCCGGCTCCACCACTTGTCTGGTCTATGAACTTGGGCAAGTCAGTTAACTTCTCTGTGCTTCACTTACCTCATCTGTAAGCTCCATGGGTGACATGAACTATGCCCAAACTGATTTGCTCGAATCTACCCGACCCGTCAGTACAGTACCTGATACAAAGTAAGTGCTTGACAAATGCAATTGTTTTTTTAAAGTAAGCAATCAATAAATATGATTGATTTGTAACTCTATTCCTCTGGGAAAACTGGTCCCCACCCACAGTATTTAGACTTAAAACACGTTTTTAAGGAGCAGTTGTATTGTGGGTGCTGCAGCTGCCCCATCCTGCCCTGATCCATCTCTGTCCCTTTTAGCCGGGTTGAGCAGATGGAATTGCTAAGTGGGAAAGGGAAGAGGGGAAGATCACAGTGTTCACCCCCATATTAAGAGCTGTTGCTCTGGGGAAAACCAAGAAAACAATTGGAACACGGGAGCAGGATGGAGGGCTGGAGAGACCGGCACGGTATGCCAAATGTGAGAACTTCCAGTGAATCTAATTATTTTGTTGTTATTATTATGGTTATTATTGTATTAATCGCTATGTGCCAAGGAATGTACTAAACTCTACAGTACAATCCTGGCATACTTAAGCCACTGCCTGCAAGAATTACCATACTTAATTGCATAGTTGCCACCAATGCATAATCACCCAACTCCAATTTCAGAGTAGGAAAAGTGATGGGTTGTTTGCACCACATCAATTAATCATTGATATTTATTGAGCACTTACTGTGTATGTACAGCACTGTACTAAAGACTTGGGAGAGTTTTGTAAAACAGAGTTGGTGGGCATGTTCGCTGCCCACAGTGTAATAGCCACACGTGCTTGAGAGGAGGAGGAGAAGAGTGCAAATGTGAAGAAGCAGGTCATGATAGCTCACTAATAAAACCCTCAGTCAATCCATTAATCAGTGATATTACTGGGCACTTACTGTTTGCAGACATGGCACTAAGTACTTAAGCTAGTACAATACAATAAACATGTTCCTTTCCCTCAAGGAACATCTTCATCATCATCATTTTTCTCCTCACAGTGATAACTGTTGGTATGCACTAAGCACTTACTCTGTGCTAAGGACTCTGTTAAGAGCCATGAAGACTGCAGGGGGCCAGGAGGTAAAGAGCAGAGGCAGCATAGCATACGGGTAATATTAATGCCTTAAGATTGCCAAGTGTTGGTAGCAGAAGGGTGAGAACAGGATAATCCAGCAGGGATTATCGTTGACTTTTGCCACCAAATCGTGTCTGACCCATAGCGACCCCATGGACGCATCTCTCCCAGAATGCCCCACCTCCATCTGCAATCATTCTGGTAGTTGATCCATGGAGTTTTCTTGGTAAAATTATGGAAATGGTTTACCACTGCCTCTTACACGCAGTAAACTTGAGTCTGCCATCAACTCTCTCCCATGCCGCTGCTGCCCAGCACAGGTGAGTTGTGCCTTGTAGCAGAAGGCCTTCCACTCGTTAGCCACTGGCCAAGCTAGGAATGGAATGGATATGCCTCTGCTTGACTCTCCCTCCCATAGTAGAGACTAGTAGAGTACTGGAAACTCTCCAGGTGCGACCCTGAGAGGGACCAGCAAGGGTGGGGATACTAAATTCATTGTAGGCCTATTGTATGCAGCACTTGGGAGAGTGCCATAGAAGCAGAAGGCACAATTTCAAGTATTCTCTTACCCTGTGCTTCCTTCTCCCTTCGTTTTCTCCCCTGTTTTTTTTCTTTTTTCTCTTCCTACCCTTGAAATTTAATTCTGACATAACCTGTGTAGTGACCCCATCCCTGTTTTAGTGTTACAAAAAATATTCATTCATTCATTCAATAATATTTATTGAGCGCTTACTATGTGCAAAGCACTGTACTAAGCACTTGGAATGGGCAATTTGGCAACAGATAGAGACAATCCCTGCCCATTGACAGGCTTACAGTCTAGTCGGAGGAGACAGACAGACAAAAACAATAGCAATAAATAGAATCAAGGGGATGTACATCTCATTAGCAAAATAAATAGGGTAATAAAAATATATACATATATGCAAAGTGGAGAAATTATGTGGCCAAATATGGTATGCCTATATCTGTACCCTTTGTATTCCCACTATTTGTAAATAATCAATGTCTTCTCCACTGTACTGTAAGCTCTTCGAGGGGAAGATCAATGGGTTTTGTGTCTGGAGTACTCTCTCAAGCATTTAGTACAGTGATTTGCACACAGAAGGCATCCAATAAACAGTGTGATCTAGTAGACAAAGCATGGACCTGGGAGTCAGAAGGACCAGGGTTCTAATCCCAGATGTGCCACTTGTCTACTTTGTGACACTGGGCAAGTTACTTAATTTCTCTGTGCCTCATTTACCTCACCTGTAAAATGGGGATTAAGACTGTGAGCTCCATGTGGGATAGGAGGGACTGTGTTTAGACAGTCTGATTAGAACACACCTAGTGAGTGCTTAACAAATACCAATATTATTATTATTATTGTTATTAATTATTACTACTATGAGAGGCAATTCTTTTTAACCTTCGGCTGTCAGGTCAGCGATAGTGGCAGAGTGGATTGCCTCTGCCACTGCCTCCGTCTTGTCCTATTCCTGTCTCTTTCAGCTTAGTTGAGCAGGCAAAATTGCCAGCTTGGGAAGGAGAAGAGGGGACCAGCCCTGTAACATGAGCTACTGTTATGATTGAAACCAAGAAAAAGAAATTGGAACACAGGGTCAGGATGGGGTGCTACGGAGACAAGGTGAGGTTATGGCAGGAAAGCCACTGGGAACAGGGAGGGAAGATTGGATGACCAGAAGGAAAGTTAGGGTTGTAAAAAGGAAAGGTAGGAAGGACAGTAGTCGTCATAGTAGTAATAATATTTATCAAATGTCTATTGCATGCAGAGCACTGTACTAAGTACTGGAAAACTAATCTTTCTGATTAGTTATAAAACTAATCTTATGCGGTCCAGTCGTTTCTGACCCTTAGTGACTCCATGGACGCATTTCTCCCAGAAAGGCCCACCTCTATCTGCAATTGTTATGGTTGTGTATCTATAGAGTTTTCTTGGTAATAATAATAATTTTGGTATTTGTTAAGCGCTTTCTATGTTCCAAGCACTGTTTTAAGTGCTGGGTAGATGCAAAGTCATTAGGTTGTCCCTCATGGGGCTCACAGTCTTCATCCCCATTTTACAGATGGAGTAAATGAGGCACAGAGAAGTTGTGACTTGCCCAAAGTCACACAGCTGATAAGTGGGAGAGCCGAGATTAGAACCCACGACCTCTGACCGCCAAGTCCAGGCTCTTTCTACTGAGCTATGCTGCTAAAATCCAGAAGTGGTTTACCATTGCCTCCTTCCGCGCAGTAAACTTGGGTCTCCGCCCTCGACTCTCTCCCATGCCGCTGCTGCCCAGCACAGGTGAGTTTTGATTTGTATCAGATGGCCTTCCACTAGCTAGCCACTGCCCAAGCTAGGAATGGAATGGATAGGCCTCTGCTTGACTCTCCCAGTCGACATGGTAGACTACTTGAAACACTCCAGGTGCGAGACCGAGAGAGGGTACAGGAAAACTATACATACATGATAATCAGATGTGGACCCTCTCCCTCACAGTCTCTGAGGATCTAAGAAGATCCAAAAAAAGAGAGAATACATAGGGAGCAACTCTCAAGCTAGTAGAGAAAAACCGAGGAACTGAATAAGAGGAAAGAGTGACAACCTGTGCTGTTGTTCACTGGTCCTAATCTCCTCTCCCAAAATCTCAAGCCATTTTATTATGGATAGACCAGAAATCAGAGCATCAGTGAGTTGAGTGAAAATATATTTTTAGAAACACTCCCTTGCTGGGGGCTATGGGAGTCGGGGGATTGTCCTGACCTGGAGAATCAGCTCAACTCTTCCAGTAATGGGGAACATGCTACCTGCTACCTTCTACTTAGGTTGCTGTTATTCCTTCTCCCCTGACTTTAGTTTTTACACAGAATCGCTTCTCCCTCTCAGCTTTGAGAAAACACATTCCTCAAGAAAAGCCAACACTTCTAGGATGCAGTCACTGATTAATCCCCCTCCTTTTTTTTTAATGGTATTTAAGCACTTACTATCTGTCAAATATTATTCCAAGTGCTGGGGTATTTACAAATTAGTCAGGTTGGACTCAATCTGTGTCCCACCTGGGATGCACAGTCCAAGTAGGAGGTAGTAGGATTTAATCCCGATTTTATAGATGAGGAAACCGAAGCAATGAGAAATGAAGTGACTTTCTCGAGGTCACCCAGCAGGCAAGTGGTGGAGCTGGGATTAGAAACCAGGTCCTCTGACTCTCAGGCCTATGCTCTTCCCACTAGGCCACAATGTTCCTCATGCTAGCATTCCCGCTCATGCTATCTCACCAACTCCCTCAGCCCTCATCAGTCAATTGATCAATCGTATTTATTGAGTGCTTACTGTACGAAGTGCACCATATTCAGCATTTGGAAGAGTTCAGTATTACAGAGTTGGTAGACACATTTCCCTTCTATCAGTTTACCGCCTTGAGAAGCAGCATGGCTCAGTGGAAAGAGCACGGGCTTTGGAGTCAGAGGTCATGGGTTCGAATTCCGGCTTGGCCACTTGTCAGCTGTGTGACTTTGGGCAAGTCACTTAACTTCTCGGTGCCTCCGTTACCTCATCTGCAAAATGGAGATTAAGACTGTGAGCCCCACGTGGGACAACCTGATTCCCCTGTGTCTACCCCAACACTTAGAACAGTGCTCGGCACATAGTAAGCGCTTAACAAATACCAACATTATTATTATTATTAGAAGGAGAGAAAGGTTTTTGTGTCTGGCTATTGATTTATGTATTCACTCATGCTTAGTGTTTAATATGTATTTTCTCATTTTTAGCTATTTTATATTCATCAATTTGTGCCTAACATCATCCTCCATAGATTAGGAGAAGAACACATGCCTAGGAGTCAGAGGACATGGATTCCAATCCTGGCTCTACCATGATCTGAGTGACCCTGGACAAGTTACCCAATCTCCCCTTGCCCTAGCTTCCCCACCTGCCAAACAGGAGTGAAATGTCACTCCAGGGTAGTTGGATATCCAATGATACTCTCAGTAAATTGCTTCCCCAAAATGTTTTTCTTGGAAAAGAAATGTGAAGTACCTCCTGAAGAAACTGTAATAGAAAACAGGTTGAGCTGCAAACAGTTATTCTCAGATCATAAGACCAGGAAGCTGGAAGTGACCATGGGAAAACAAATCATGTCTCCAGAGGTCCTAAGAGGCTACGTTTATTACCTCTAATAAGGAGTGGAAGTGTTCTGAGCACTGAAAATGTTTCTGCTTTGAAAACAAAAGCTTGGTTCCATGATGGATTGACTCAGTTTGTCCTACAAAATGTTATTCAGGCTAATTTCCTCAAGATATGACAAACGGGCAGATTTTAATGGCTATTGATCGATCGGCTTCAAAGTCTGAATTACTTGGTCGTCGGCTCTGCCAAGCCGGGGGGAGCTCCAGGGAAGAGGGAGGTGGGTCTTTCTGTGACGTTTGGGAGAAAAGAACCCAAACTGGCCTTGGGTGCAGGAACGACCCACTGGGGACAAAACACACACAGTTTCCTCTGAAACTGAAGTGTGGGAGGTGACACTGCAGCTGACCTGCTAGCAGGGGCAAGGGGATCACCAGTCTGGGCCACCAGAGCCTAGGTTCTCCAGGCAGAGCACAGAGAATTGCCAGCACTGGCCACCACTGCCATTTCTGTGCTTGCTATTGTGGGAGCGAGAAGAACTGGGTCAGGCATGGGGGCAGACACCAGATTGGCATCAGATTGCCTCATATGACTGTCAGGAGGAGGCAAAGCCATTGTGGATCGTAGTTTAATCCCTTCTCCTCAAGACTGAGAAGCAGCATGGTGTAGTCATAGAGCACAGGCCTGGGAGTCAGGTCATAGGTTCTCATCCCGGCTCTGCCATTTGTCTGCTGTGTGACCTTGGGTAAATCATTTCACTTCTCTGTGCCTCAGTTACCTCATCTGTAAAATGGGGATTGAGACTGTGAGCCCCACATGGGACAGGGACTGTGTCCAACCCGATTTGCTTGTATCCACCCCAGTGCTTAGTACAGTGCCCGGCACTTAGTAAACACTTAACAAATAACCATAATTATTATTATTATAATAATGTTATTTGTTAAGCGCTTACTATGTGCAGAGCACCTTTCCAAGCGCTGGGGTAGATACAGGGTAATCAGGTTGTCCCATGTGAGGCTCACAGTTAATCCCCATTTTACAGATGAGGTAACTGAGGAACAGAGAAGTTAAGTGACTTGCCCACAGTCACACAGAGGAGCAGCGTGGCGCAGTGGAAAGAGCACGGGCTTTGGAGTCAGGGCTCATGAGTTCAAATCCCAGCTCTGCCACTTGTCAGCTGTGTGACTCTGGGCAAGTCACTTAACTTCTCTGTGCCTCAGTTCCCTCATCTGTAAAATGGGGATTAAGACTGTGAGCCCCACGTGGGACAACCTGATTCCCCTGTGTTTACCCCAGCGCTTAGAACAGTGCTCTGCACATAGTAAGCGCTTAACAAATACCAACATTATTATTATTATTATAAGTGGCAGAGCAGGGATTTGAACCCATGACTTCTGACTCCAAAGCCCAGGCTCTTTCCACTGAGCCACACTGCTTCCCCTACCAATTAGGATTGGTAGAACTGGTAGGAAGCTCAGACAAATCCCTAAGGCAACCAAAAGTCTCTTATGCAAATTACATCCCTTTTGCAGACCCAACTGAAAAGATTGAAAATATCACTGCGAATGCAGTCCAAATTTATTTTTGGATTTTAATCACACTGAAATATTCCTAATGAGAGTGTGCGTTTACTATTTTGGGAGACTGCAGGTGTGTTTTGAAAATATTTTTATTTTTTTAAATCCTGAGGTGTTAAAAATCACATAATGTGTGAATGTGGATGCATTTGTGTTGTTTTAATAATTGTGGGGTCTTTCATTTTATTTACTTGATGAAAATAATAAAATGAAATACCACTAACGTTTAAATAGCTGTTCACACCCATCTTTAATTACTCATCCTGAAAAACATTTGCAAATAGAACAATTATAGTCTCTCAAAATCTTCAGAGATGGGGATGCCTTTATAGTCTTAAGAATTTGTGCTAAAATTCACCTGTATACTCAATCTGGGCTGGTGTCTTGCTAAGTGAAATAGAGCAGTGCCTTAAACCTAGATCCACTTCAGTGCCTGAAGTGTTTAGCAAAGAATTCAGAGGGAAAATGACATAGCCTTGTTCTATAAAACAGTAAAATGGATTCACCAGATTGCAAACTCCCCACTAGACTGTAAGTTCCTCCTTTAGACTGTAAGCTTCTCCACTAGATTTTTAAACTCCTCCACTAGACTGTAAACTTCTCCACTAGGTTATAAGGTCCCCACTGGACTATAAGGATTTCCACTAGATTATAAACTCCCCACTAGACTGTCCACTAGATTTAAAGATTGTTCACTAGATTACAGAGAAACAGCATGGTTTAGTAGAAAGAGCACAGGTTTGGGAGTCAGAGGTCATGGGTTCTAGTCCTGGCTCTGCCACTTGATAACTATGTGACTTTGGGCAAGTCACTTAACTGCTCTGTGCCTCAGTTACCTCATCTGTAAAATGGGGATTAAAACTGTAAACCCCACCTGGGACAACCTGGTAACCTTGTATCTCCCCCAGGTTTAGAGCAATGCTTGGCACACAGTAAGAGCTTAATACCATCATTTATTATTATTAGTGGAGAAGTTTACAGTCTAATGGAGGAGTTTAGAGTCTAGTGGGGATTATACAATTTATTGGGGTGCTTATAATGATAATATTTATGAGCTTACTATGTGCCAGAGACTGTTCTAAGCACCTGGGGTAGATACAAGCTAATTAGATTGGACAAAGTCCCTGTCCTACATGGGGCTCAGAGTCTTAACCCCCATTTTACAGATGAGGTAACGGAGGCTCAGAGAAGTGAAGTGATTTGCCCAAGGTCACACAACAGACAAGTGGTGAAAACTGCATTAGAACTCATGACCTAGATTATTACTCCTCTCCAGATGGTAAGTTCTTCCACTACATTGTAAACTTCCCACTTGACTTAAACTCTACCACTAGAATGTAAATTCCTCCACTAGTCCGTAAACTCCCAACTAGACTGTAAACTCTGCCACTTGACTAAATTTCTCCACTAGACTGTAAGGTCCTCCACTAGTCTGTAAACTCTTTCATTAGACTGTAAGCTTTTCCACTATATTATAACTTCCCCACTAGTTTATACGATTCTCCACTAGATTGTTAGTTCCTCATAACCGTAAACCAAGTATACAGGTGCATTTTAGCACAAATTCTAAAGACTATAAAGGCATCCTCTCCCCTGAAGATTTTGTGAGATTATTGTTGTTCAATTTGCAAATGTTTTTTTAGGATGAGTAATTAAAGAGGGTGTGAACAGCTATTAAAATGTTAGTGGTATTTCATTTTATAGCTTACTCAAATAAATAAAATGAAAGACCCCACAATTATTAAAACAAAATAACACAAATGCATCCACATTCACACATTAAATCCAGTAAGCTCCTCCACTAGATTGTAAACTCCCCACTAGACTGGAAGCTCTGCTTCTAGACTGTAAATTTCTCCACTAGATTGTAAACACCTCCATTACCTTTAAGCATAATCGAAAGAGCAGAGGCCTGGGAGTCAGTAAGATCTGGCTTCTAATCCCAATTTTGCAGCTTGTCCGCTGTGTGACCTGGGGCAAGTCACTTAACTTCTCTGTGCCCCGGTTACTTCATCTGTAAAATGGGGATTAAGACTGTGAGCCCCGTGTGGGACAACTTGGTTCCCTTGTATCTACCCCAGAGCTTAGAACAGTGCTTGGCACATAGTAGGCGCTTAACAAATTCTGTCATTATTACTATTATGTTAAAATAACAAGGATGGTTCTGAAAGGAGGCAGGAGATAAATTAAGAGGTTGTACTTTTAAGAATACTACAGAAAGTTCAAGGAAAATAGTTGATCCCTTAAAGAAGCTTTGTATATTTGTTCAGATCACTGGGGCAAGCTCAGTTAGGGTCTACCTGCTGCCTCAAAGAGGGCCTTTTCTTCACCATTATTATCACCATCATTATCATCATCATCATTACCATCAACAATTACTCCTCCTCTTCTTCATCATAATTATCAATAACATCTATTAAATAATTATTGTGTGTAGGACCTTTTGCTGAATGTCTGGAGGAGTACGAAAGAATCAGAAGAAACGATTCCTGTTTTCAAGGAGCTTACAGTCTAGTGAGGGAGACAGATGGTTGGCAGTGTTATAGTACTGTGAGTCTTTGAAGAGAACTATTCAAAGCATTCATTCATTCAATAGTATTTATTGAGCGCTTACTATGTGCAGAGCACTGTACCAAGTGCTTGGATTGTACAAATCCGTAACAGAGACAGTCCCTGCCCTTTGACGGGCTTACAGTCTAATCGGGGGAGACAGACAGACAAGAACAATAGAAATAATTAGAATCAAGGGGATGAACATCTCATTAAAGCAATAGCAAATAAATAGAATCAAGGTGATGTACATCTCATTAACAAAATAAATAGGGTAATGAAAATATATACAGTTGAGTGGATGAGTACAGTGCTGAGGGGATGGGAAGGGAGAGGGGGAGGAGCAGAGGGAAAGGGGGGAAAAGAGGGCTTAGCTGTGGAGAGGTGAAGGGGGGGTAGAGGGAGCAGAGGGGAAAAGGGGAGTTCAGTCTGGGAAGGCCTCTTGGAGGAGGTGAGCTTTAAGTAGGGTTTTGAAGAGGGGGAGAGAATTAGTTTGGGGGAGGTGAGGAGGGAGGGTGTTCCAGGACCGCGGGAGGACGTGGCCCAGGGGTCGACGGCGGGATAGGCGAGAATGGGGGATGGTGAGGAGGTGGGCAGCAGAGGAGCGGAGCGTGCGGGGTGGGCATTGGAAAGAAATAAGGGAGAAGAGGTAGGAAGGGGCAAGGTGATGGAGAGCTTGAAGTCTAGAGTGAAGTTTTTGTTTTGTGCAGAGGTTGATAGGCAACCACTGGAGGTTTTGAAGAAGGGGAGTGACATGCCCAGAGCATTTCTACAGGAAGATGAGCCAGGCAGTGGAATGAAGAATAGCCTGGAGCGGGGAGAGAGAGGAGAAGGGAGATCAGAGAGCAGGCTGACACGGTAATCTAGCCGGGATATTACGAGAACCTGTAACAGTAAGATAGTCATTTGGGTGGAGGGGAAAGGGCGGATATTGGCGATATTATAAAGGTGAGACCGGCAGGTTTTGGTGATGGATGTGTGGGGTGAACGAGAGAGCCGAGTCGAAGATGACACCGAGGTTGCGAGCCTGAGAGATGGGAAGGATGGTCATACCATCCACAGTGATAGAGAAGTCGGGGAGAGGACAGGGCTTGAGAGGGAAGATGAGGAGCTCAATTTTGGTCATGTTGAGTTTTAGGTGGCGGGCAGACATCCAGATAGAGATGTCTTGGAGGCAGGAGGAGATACGAGCCTGAATGGAGGGGGAGAGGACAGAGGCAGAGATGTAGATCTGTGTGTCATCTGCACAGAGATGATAGTTGAAGCCGTGAGAGCGAATGAGTTTGCCGAGGGAGTGAGTGTATATGGAGAACAGAAGAGGGCCAAGAACTGACCCTTGAGGAACCCCAACAGTTAGAGGATGGGAGGGGGAGGAGGAGGAGCCTGCGAAGGAGACCGAGAATGACCGGCCAGAGAGATAAGAGGAGAACCAGGAGCATCCAAATGGTCCTGATGAAGGTGGGCAAGGGAACCTCTAGACCGTAAGCTCTCCCTCTAGACTGTAAGCTCACTGCGGGCAGGGAATGTGTCCATTTATTGTTATACTGTACTCTCCCAAGTGTTTAGTACCGTGTTCTGCACAGAGTAAAAGCTCAATAAATATGATCGACTGACTGAGAAGAGAACTACAGGGACAAAAAAGGAAAGGCTATGTTTTGTAGGAAGCAAAGAAGTTGACTCATTATTCAAATTCTACTGGTTGGGGGAAGACACATTTGGAGTCTCTTTTTCCCTCCAGACACTGACTAGTGATGAGTTGCCTTCATCTACCTCTGAGATCTGGCTCCAATAGGAAAGCTAATAATCATTAATTAAGCTGATAGGAAGGTGATTGTTTCTCCTTGGAGATTTTCACAGAAATCTCTCACTCAGGCTCTATTTCCTGTAGGCAATTTTCTTTCAAGAGTGATGAAGGGAGCCAGGAAAGGAAATGGAGATATGTAGAAAGGGAGAAACAGATTGGGCATGGTGGTTGGTATTCTTGCCAATTGTGAAGACCACAAGGAAGTTCTCCAGACAAAATGACTTTCCTTGGAAGAGGAGTGAAGAAGGTCAAAGGAGCATATAAACCAAGTCTAAAATTAATTAGATAAGAATCTTTAGTGTGAGAACTGCAGGAGAAGCAACATAGTATAGTGGATAGAGCATGGGCCTGTGAATCAGAAGGTCAGGGGTTTTAATCCTGTCTCTGCCATCTGTCTTCTGTGTGACCTTGGGCAAGTCACTTAACCTCTCTGGGCTTCAGTTACCTCATCTGGAAAGTGGGGATTGAGACTGTGAGCCTTACATGGGACAGGGACAGTGTCCAACCTGATTTGCTGGTATCCATCCCAGTGCCTTAGTTCAGTGCCTGGCACATAGTACTTAACAAGTACCATAATTATTATTAAATCAATCCATTTCCTTTTTAACTTTGGCTTCAAATCTATTCTGGAGTTGGATAATAACTGTAGCATGTTTAGTGCTTTTTATGGGCTCAGCTATGTACCAAGTCATCATCAATGGTACATTTTGAGCATTTATTGTGTGCAGAGCACTGTACTAAGTGCTTGGGAGGTTACAATATGGCAGACTTGGTAGATGCTTTACCTGTCCACAATGAGCTTACAGTGTGGAGGATGACCTTATAGTCTAGAGGGGTAGATAAAATGCAATCAGATTAGATATAGTTTGGGTCCACACAGGGCTGCTAGCCTAACAGAGAGGGACAGCAGGCTTGTAATACCCATTTTAGAGATGAAGAAACAGAAGCACAGAGAAGTTGAGGAGCCCAGATCCTCTGACTCACAGGCCCATGCTCTTTCTGCTAGGCCACACGGCTTCTAGGTCATCCAGCATAAACTAGTTAGAGAAGATCTATTTCTACAGGGTTTGTTAGCTGGTACTGCTTAGTTCTTATAAATGGCACTCTCAGATGCAGCTTTTGTGGTGAGAATACTTCATTGTAGCCAATTAGCCCCAAATTGGGGGGAAAAAAGGAAAAAGGAATTAATTTCTAGGTGTGCATTGTATGCACAGGTTTGTTAACCAGGTGCTCTGAGAACTACAATGCAGCCTAAGATCACAGAGGAAAAGTTCTCTGTTGCACATCATTTACAGGAGAAATCCTGGGAAAAAACATTGAGCTCTATACAATGTTCATAGACCTTACAAAAACATTTGAAGCCATCAGTAGATCCGAACTCTGGAAACTACTAAAAATGTTTGGCTGCCTGAGAAGTTTTTCAAGATTCTCCTGCCTGGATCAGAATTGGAGGTGGCTTTGTCTGATCCTTTTCCCATCCCTGGCTCAAAACCAGCTGTGTACATGATTCAGTCTTCCATCAATTCTAGGGCAGCTGTGCTTAAAGATGCAACACGGCATCTGGAAACTGGTATCCGAATGAAATTCTAATCCTTTGGGAAACTCTTGTAGTTCTAGTCTGTTGGGAAACTCTGACAATTCCACAGATTAGGTGGTTAGTTAAGTGCATGAACCACTCATGCATGCAAACGCTTTTTGGGCAGACTGTACGGTACTTCCTTATTTTGTACTTTCTGAGAACTTAGTACATTGCATTGCACCCAGGAGGCACTCAATAAATGCTGCTATTACTACTGCCATCATCATCATCACTGGTATTTATTGAGCACAAACTATGCGCAGTTCACTGTACTAAGCGCTTGGGAGAGTACAATGCAACAGAGCCGGCAGATATGTTCCCTGCCCAAAACAACCTTACTACCACCACCACCAGGTCTGATGCTCTTCCAACTTCAGGATCACGTATAAGCTAGTGACTCTCACCTGGAAGCACCCACACAAGAAGCTATTCTCAGTATGAGCAAAGAACTATGGACCCATGTGGAAATATGGAAAGTAGTCATTGAACTCCAAGAAATTGAATCCCAATAGCAATGACCTACTTCTGTGTAGCAAATGGGGAAAAAAAAAATCAGCTTGTAATCATCAGCGTGATCTTCGTTTCCCCCAACGGATGCATCCGAGGTCTGAATAAGAGTTTCTCAGAGATGAAGTCATCCGTGGCATTTGAGAGACATTTAGATCTGAGCAACTAAATGCCCAAAATGATCACTGGTGCAAATGCTCTGAAACTGAGCTATCAGTGCAACCAAGGGATTGAAAAGTACCACCCGACCCATGAAGAAGTAGGCTATTAAATTCTTGCCAAAACTGTCAACAATTCAATCGTATTTATTGAGGACTTACTGTGTGCAGAGCACTGTACTAAGCTCTTTTGCAGCAGCCATATTGGAACAGGGAGCACAGCTACAAATAACATTAACAGAGATGGGTGTTCCCTAAAGCCACTAATGGCCTTAAGTCTATGAATGACAAGGGAGGATACTACCTAGATAGATTTGTGGAAATGTTTTAACGATTCACCAGTTACTACAACACAGCAACATAATGAGGTCAACATGAAGCTCCTCATGATTGTAATAGAAAATAGTCCTGCAAAAGCCTGAAACAAGACAAAGCATATCAAGCTGAGATACCTAAGTGTGAGGAGATGGCTAAGGATAAAGAAATCGAGGGATGTATGGCTAATATCTCTAAAGAAGTTATATGGTGCCTTCCATGGAACTTTTGAAGAGTACAGATGAAATCAATCATATTTATTGAATGCTTACTGTGTATAGAGTGCTGTACTAAGCTCTTGGGAGAGTACAAAATGACAGAGTTGGTAGATACATTCCCTGCCCACAACAAACTTACAGTCTAGAGCTTGGGGGTGGAGGAGGGGTGAATAAAGGGAGCAAATCAGGGTGACACAGAAGGGAGTGGGAGAAGAAATGAGGGATTACTTTGGGAAGGCCTCTTGGAGAAAATGTCCCTTCAATAAGGCTTTGAAGGCAGGGTGAGTAATTGTGTCAGATATGAAGAGGGAGGGTGTTTCAGGCCAGAGGCAGGATGTGGGCAAGAGGTCAGTGGTTAGATAGATGAAGTTGAAGTACATGAGAAGGTTGGTATTAGAGGAGCGAAGTGTGAGGGCTGGGTTGCAGTAGGAGAACAGTGAGGTGACCTAGCTGGGGACAAGGTGATTGCTTTAAAATTGTTGGTAAGGAGTTTCTGTTTGATGCAGAGGTGGATGGGCAACCACTGAAGGTTCTTGAGGAATGGGAAAGCATGGAGTGAACATTTTTTTTAGAAAATTGATCTGGCCAACAGAGTGAAATATGGACTGGAATGGGAAGGGAAAGGAAGTTCATCGTAGGGAATCTTGCCTGGATGAGAAGAGAAGTATAATCTTCTAAACATGCTGCTATTAAGATGTCAAACAAACTCAGGGAAAACACACCTCTAATAATTGATTGGAATAGTCTAGAAGAGCATTAGCATTTGGTCAGTAGGGTGAAAAGCTTCATCCGTTAGGGGTGGAGCTATATTACAGGCTGAACTGAAAAAAAACTTTTTCAGTTTGGTTTGGTGGGGTGTTAGTTTGAAAATGGGGATTGAGGGGGGTTGACCATCTGCCATCTATTTCTGAGATCCAGCTAGAATGATATTCACGTGGCAATGTATTTCTCCCTAACCAAGCCATATCTAAGATTAAAAAGGAGTTTAGTTAGGGTTAATTTGGTCATGAGTATAATCCAGTGCCTCAGTTCCCCCAAGCAGTTTTTTTGAGAAGTAGCATGGCATAGTGGAAAGAGCACAGTCCTGGGAGTCAACAGGACCTGGGTTCTAATCTCAGCCCTGTCACTTGTCTTCTGCATGACTTCAGATAAGTCACTCCTCTTCTCTGTGCCTCGGTTACCTCATCTGTAAAGATGGGGATTAAGACAGATCCCTATGTGTCAGGAACTGTGTTCGGCCCTATTATCTTGTATGTACCCCAGCACTTAGTACAGTGTCTGGAACATAGTAAGCAATTATTCTTATTCTCAACCAGCCCATGGAATAAACACATTTATTATTATTATAGTATTTGTTAAGCACTTACTGTGTGGCAAGAACTCTTCTAAGCTAACTTTTGAGGAAGCAGTTTCCACAGCCAAAGTCATGAAGACATAGCATTCCTGGAATTTCTGAAGACACAAAGAAGTAAGAAAGGGAATGAATAAGCAAACATCTGTACTGGCTCCTTCTCAGTATATGAAACACTGGGGAAATATTTCCATAATCATCACTTTCATCTCCGCCTTCCACTGCCTACACGATCCTAGCCAGGATCTTCCGAGTTGACCGTTGCACTCTATCCACATCACTCAATCAATCAATCAACCAATCATTCATATTTATTGAGGGCTTACTGTGTGCAGGGCACTGTATTAAGAACTCTGGGAGAGTTGGTAGATACTTTCCCGGCCCGCGATGAGCTTATGATCTAGATCACAGCAAGACTTCAATCCCAAACTCAGCCAAGCAAAAACAGAAACATGATGAAGTCAAGTGAAATGTGAAGAGATCTCTGCACTGCTTTTGGAGACTTTACACAGGCATTCCATCATCAGATCTGAGCCCTGGCAACAGAAAAGAGAATTTGGTCATCTGGATACATTTACTAAATTCTGGATGATACTGTCAGTCCCTTTGCCTAGTATCCTCATTCATCCGTTTATTAATTCAATTGCATTTATTGAGTGCTTACTGTGTGCAAAGCACTGTACTAAGTGCTTGGGAGAGTACAATATAATAATGATAATAATGATGGTATTTAAGTGCTTACTATAACAATAAACGGACACATTCCCTGCCCTTAATGAGGTTATCAATTAAAACAGGGTTGTGGGATAGGTCCATTCACTCCTAATAATAATAACAATTATGGTATTTATTAAGCACTTACTATGTGCCAGGCACTGTACTAAGTGCTGGGTGGATACAAGCAAATTGGATTGGACAAAGTCCCTGTCCCACATGAGACTCACAGTCTTGATCCCCATTTTCCAGATGAGGTAACTGAGGCCCAGAGAAGTGAAGAGACTTGCCCAAAGTCACACAACAGACAAGTGGTGGAGCTGGGATTAGAACCCATGACCTTCTGACTCCCAAGCCCATTCTCTATCCACTACTCCATGCCTGAGGATATCATGAAGGATCTGGAGGCAAATGCAGAGCAAGGAGTGCCTGCCCGCCAAGTTTCTGAGATCTACTGGTCTTGTCCCGTTCTGCTGGCCACAACCCTTGCTGAGTTCCAATGGAGAGACACCTCCAGCTTTTTTTTTAATGGAATTTGTAAAGCGCTTACTACGTTTCAGGCACTATACTAAGTGCTGGAGTAGATATAAGCTAATCAGGTTGGACACAGTGCACATCCCACGTGGGGCTCACAGTCTTTATCCTTATTTTACTGATGAGGTGACAGAGCCACAGAGAAATTAAGAAAGCCCAAGGTCACATACCAGCTGAGTGGCAGAGACAGGATTAGAACCCAGCTCCTTCTTACTCCCAGGCCTGTGTTCTTTCCACTAGGCCACACTGCTCCTCAGTCCTATAGTTGGACTAATAATAGATGACTCTCCTCACAGATCTCTCTGCCTCCAATCTTTCCCCGCTCCAGACATCATTCACTCTACTCCCCAGATCGCCTTTCTAAAATATCTTTCTGTACACGTCTTCTTTCTTAAAATCCTTCAGCGGTTACTCATTCCTCTGCATCAAATTGAAACTCATGACCTTCCTTCCCCCTACCTTTCACCTTGACCTTCTTTATTCTATGTTTCCATTTCCTTTACATCACTGAGAACACTCACTCCAGGGTCACCAAAGATCTCTTTCCAGATTAAGTCCTCTTTTCCCAGACTCCCTCTCCCTTCTTCATCGCCTATGCACTTGGATCTGCACCCTTTAAGCACATGATATTAATTATTTTGGTACTTGTTAAGCACTTACTTTGTGCCAAATATTGTTCTAAAAGCTGGAGTAGTTACTGGGGTAGTTACAAGTTAATCAGGTTGGCCACAGTCCCTGTTCCACCTGCGTCTCACTGTCTTAATCCCCCATTTTGCAGATGAGGTAACCAAAGCCCTGAGAAAATAAGTGACTTGCCCAAAGTCACACAGCAGAAATGTGGTGGAGCCAGGATTACAACCCAGAGCCTTCTGACTCCCAGGCCCATGGTCTATACACTAAGCCATGCTGTTTCTCATCCCACACCCCACCCTCAGCCCCACAGCAATTATGTACATATCCATAATTTATTTTACTGTCTCCCCTTTTAGACTGAATGCTCACTGTGGGAATGTGTCTATCAACTCGTACTTTTTCAAAAATTTAGCACAATGCTCTGCACACAGTAAGTGCTCCATCAGTGCATTGATCGATGATTGTTTTCCCAATTAATTTCTGATTTCCCTGATATTTTAGTATTTTTGCACCATGTAACACATAGAAAATCAGACTATGCTAGCATTGAGGTTCATAGCCCTGTACTCTTTAACTTCCTCCTAGGTATAATTCATTTTGATTTCTCTATCCTCTGCTATATTGTAAAACCCTTGAGGTCAGGGATTAGGTTTCCTATTTCTGTTGTAGTCTCCCAAGTGCTTGATACAGTGTACTGCACAGAGTGAGTGTTCAATAGATATTTTTGATTGACTGAATAGCCACTGATAGCCACTGGCCTTGAGGCACGCCAATAAATTACACTTATCTAATAATTTCTACTACTACACAGTAGTTCACACTCTTCATTCCACTCAAGTTAGTCTACTAATTCTATATTTTTCTCATCCCTTCTGCCTTCTTCCCTCTGCTCAAGTCCTTTCTCCTGCCAGAAGCTCCCACTCTTTCAAAACCATTAAACCACACATCTCCTTATCTTCAAATCCCCTGTGACATCCCACCTCTTTCAAGAGGATTTTCCTGATTAATTTTCCTTCTAACCAGATTCTAGCCTCCCAATTTCCACCTCAGTACACATGTATTCACAACCAGACTTTACATTTCTGCACATATACCTTTACGTTTTCTGAGTTAAATGCTCATCCCTATATCTAGCTTTCCATTCTGTTCTTCTCCCTATATATAATTTATTTTGTGGCCGCTCCCCTGCTAGGTAATGAACTCCTTGTAAACTGTTGGAAGGCAAGGTTTATGTCTTCCATATGTATTTTCCTCTCTCAAGTACTTAGTACAGCACCCTGCCAACAGCAGGTACTCAACAGAAGCTATTGGTTATAGTTTGGCAAGGGTGAGAGAAAATCTGACTTCTCCAAAAACTCTGCCAGGCTCTTGGCTGGCACAGGAGCGAGAAGACTCTCCAGAACCAAATTATTATCGAGGTCCATAACAACTCTGTCTTGTGCTGGAGAGTCATCTCTGACCCATATTGACACCATGGACATATCTCTTCCAGAACAGCCCACCTTCCTCTGCAATTGTTCTGGTAGTGTACCACAGAGTTTTCATGGTAAAAATATGAAAGTGGTTTACCATTGCCTCCTTCCACACAGTAAAACTTGAGTCTCCACCCTCGAATCTCTCCCATGCCGCTGCTGCCTGGCACAGGTAAGTTTTGACTTGTAGCGGATTGCCTTCGCTAACCACTGCCTAAGCTATGAATGGAATGGGAATGTGTCTGTTGGACTCTCCCTCCCATAGTTGAGACTGGTAGAATACTGGAAACTCTCCAGGTGCCACCCTGAGAGGGGCAAACAACTTTAGAATCACATAAATAAACCCCATAAAATATAGACAAAAGTCGCAGAGCTTCCATTGTGTTTTTCTTCCAATTGCCACTTCCACTCTGAACATTAATTTCACCAATATATCAACTCCCACACCAATCAAGCAGTCAATCAAAGATATCTACTGATCTCTTTCTGTGTGCAGACCATTATACTAAGCACTTGGTAGAATACAGTGCAACAGAGTTGGGAGACATGTTTTCTGTCTATAAGGAGTCTATAGTCTAGAGGGGGAGGTGGACATTAAAACAAATAATTTACATATATGCACAAAATTTACAGATATTTACACCAAATATACCCATCCCACTGCTTGACCCCTTTCTTCACTCTCAAAGGCTCAGTATATTCAAGTCCTAGACAAGAGCAATTAATGTTTCATTTGCTGTCTCTTTTCTGGCCATAATTTCATGATGAGACAGAACAGCTTCTCCAACTTGCTGTTTGATCTTCGTCAAATTCATTCATTCAATAATATTTATTGAGCACTTACTATGTGCAGAGCACTGTGCTAAGCACTTGGAATGTACTATTTGGGAACAGATAGACAATCCCTGCCCATTGATGGACTTTCAGTCCTGCCACTTGTCATCTTTGTGACTGTGGGCAAGTCACAACTTCTCTGTGCCTCAGTTACCTCATCTGTAAAATGGGGATTAACCGTGAGCCTCACGTGGGACAACCTGATTACCCTATATCTACCCCAGCGCTTAGAACAGTGCTCTGCACATAGTAAGCACTTAACAAATACCAACATTATTATTAATCGGGGTAGACAGACGGACAAAAACAAGACAGCTTAATCATGATAAATAGAATCAAGGGGATGTACACCTCATTAACAAAATACATAAGGTAATAAAAATATATACAAATGAGCACAGTGCTGAGGGGAGGGGAAGGGAGAAGGGGAGGAGCAGAGGGAAAGGGGGGAAAGGTGGCTTAGCTGAGGGGAGGTGAAGGGGGAGCAGAGAGGGAGCAGAGGGAGCAGAGGGAAAAGGAGAAGCTCAGTCTGGGAAGGCCTCTTGGAGGAGATGAGCTCTCACTAGGGCTTTGAAGAGGGGAAGAGAGTTAGTTTGGTGGAGGTGAGGAGGGAGGGCATTCCAGGACAGCGGGAGGATATGGGCCAGGGGCCGATGGTGGGATAGGCGAGAACGGGGGACGGTGAGGAGTTGAGCAGCAGAGGAGCGGAGTGTGTGGGGTGGGCAGTAGAAAGAGAGAAGGGAGGAGAGGTAGGAAGGGGCAAGGTGATGAAGAGCCTTGAAGCCCAGAGTGAGAAGTTTGTGTTTCGTGTGGAGGTTGATAGGCAACCACTGGAGGATTTTAAGGAGGGAAGTGACGTGCCCAGAGTGTTTCTGCAGGATTATGTCACTTCTCTGGACCTCAGTTACCTCATCTGTAAAATGGGGATTAAGACTGTGAGCTCCATGTCGGGCATGAACTATGTCCAACCCATTTTGCTTGTATTCACCCCAGAGCTTAGTATAGTGCTTGGCACAGATTTAGTGCTTAACAAATACCATAATTACTATTATTATTAGAATGAAACAGCTCAAATCTCTCAGGTTAAGCCACGCCTGATTTTATGCTGATATAGGCAGGGAGCATCTCTACCACTTCTGTTGTATAATACTCTCTCAAGTGCTTAGTACTGTGGTCTACACACAGCAAGTACTCAGTAAGTACCTTTCATTGACTGAATAATTAAGATAGCCGGAAAGCCCTAATATTGGCTAACCCAGCTGCTATTTAGAGATCCGTGCAACATACCTTTTCTCCAAGGAGATCAAAATACTTTTTGCGCATCCAGACTCAAATTTTGGTAATTCTGACAGGACAAACACTGTACAAAATCATTATGCACCTTGTTAGACCCAATTAACTTAAATCCTGTCAGTGGATTTCCACTTTCAACTACAGGTCATGCTGCTTTCACCTTTTTTAATTATGCAGCTTAGTTCTCCATCTGTGTTCTCTGAGTCCAAGAAATGTTTCTTCATGAGCTCATTTTTTGTCTCCAGTTTTCAGAAGAGTAACGTATTTGAGATACTTGCTGTGTTCAATAATCTACACACAGTAAGGGCTCAGTAAATTACATTGACTGATCATTTGAGTATTGGCTTTTAACTAATGAATTTAGCCCTGCAACATGTTCATTCTCAAAAGTAGCAATATCTTGATGTAGATAATAAATATATAACCTAGTCTTTCTTTGGAAGGAAAATCATGAATCTGTATTTGAATTTTCACTTTTTACCTGAACAGATTTCTTAACTCCTGTGTCTCATAATACCACTGATTAACCTTATCCCAACTTAATCTGGGGATAGTTTGGTGCCCTGGACTTGTGTTTTCCTTGGTATTCTGGGGAAGTTCTGAAAGGAAAGTCTAAAACATTTAAGAAGGGTGCTTTCCTGATCTGTCCAGTTCTGCTCTGTCCAGTTCATCCGAAAATCTCTCATCTCTTTATCTTGACAACTACTCAAACATAGCTCTTAATAATGATGATGGTGTTGAGGATGATGATTAGTTGTGTCACAGTGTGCCAAGCACTGCACTAAGCAAGGGGGTAGATGCAAGATAATCAGGTCAGGGAAAGTCCGTGGGGCCCACAGTCTAAGTAGGAAAGAGAACCGAAATTGAAACCCTTTTTTACAGATGAGGAAACTGAGGCAAAAAGAAGTTTAGGGACTTGCCCAAGGTCATTTATTAACATATTGAACCCTCATATAATGTGTGTGTTCGATATCATTAACTTTAATAGTAAAAGTAGTATAATCCATTGAAGACCCACTTGATGCAGTATTTGGGAGTACAGAAAAAATAAGTGATATTTGTTAAGTGCTTACTGTGTTCCAGGCACTGTACTAAGCATTGGGGAATGTTCCCTGCCCAAAGAGAGTTTACACTCTAATGGGGGATGTAGGCAGAAAATATTTATAAGCACTCAATAAAGTGCTCTGCACATAGTAAGCACTCGATAAATACTATTGAATGAATGAATTTAAAAGTAGTGGTCAAAACGAAGGAGTATGCAACTTGTGTGGTTAGGCACATTTCTGTTTTTCCTTAGAAAATGACTTTCTGTGTTATTTCTATAAGCTATGAATTATACTAGGAAACACCACCAAGGAACTGTACTCAGTGTTATAATCTTTATTTCTTAAGACTAGGTAGGGTAGGGATTGTTCCTATTTGTTGCTGAATTGTACTTTCCAAGTGCTTAGTACAGTTCCCTGCACACAGTAAGCACTCAATAAGTACGATTGAATGAATGAAAGAATAGTAAGACACAAATAAGACATATAGTAAGACATATGATAAATTGATGAAAAACAACTTCCTGAAATTTTCTTGGTGCCGATGTGGTGAATTCACCAAATTTTACTTACTGAAGCAAGGGATACTAAGTTGGAATACTCAATACTGGTTATTTCATTTAAACAGGAAACACCTTTAGTTAGGACTTTCAAACACTAAAAATACTTTTTTTTTTCACTTTTCCCTAGTCATTTTAGGATTCAAATCCTTTCCTTTTTCTGTGCAAAAAAACAGTTTGTTTCTTTCAAAGTCTCAACATTCCCATTTCTCTCACACCCTTGCTTTCCAAAATGAAGTTAGCCCAAGGTATTTTTTACTGGTATTTGTTAAGCATTTAGCATGTGTCAGGCACTGAATTTAGTGCTGGGGTTGGTACAATTAGATCAGATTGGGCACAGTCCATTTCCTACATTGGAATCACAGTCTTAATCCCCATTTTACAGAGGAGTTAACTGAGGCACAGAGAAGTTAAGCAACTTGCCCAAGGTCGCTCAGCAGACAAGTGGTTTTAGAACCCAGGTCCTTATGACTTTCAGGACCTTGCTCTATCTACTATTCATTCATTCATTCATTCATTCATTCAATCACTCGTATTTAGTGAGTGCTTACTTTGTGCAGAGCACTGTACCAAGTGCTTGGGAAGTACAGTTCGGCATAGAGAAAATCCCTACCCAACATCAGGCTCACAGTCTAAAAGGAGGAGACAGACAAAACAAAACAAGAAGACAGGCATCAATGGCATCAAGTAGATAAACAGAATTATAGCTATATACACATCGTGAATAAAATAAATAGAATAATAGATAAGTACAAATTGTGGAGCGGGGAAGGGGGTAGAGCAGAGGGAGGGAGTAGGGGTGATTGGGAGGGAAGGAAGAGCAGAGGAAAAGGGGGGCTCCATCTGGGAAGGCCTCCTGGAGGAGGTGAGCTCTCATTAGGGCTTTGAAGGGGGAAAGAGAGCTAGTTTGGTGGATGTGAGGAGGAAGGGCATTCCAGACCAGAGTTAGGATGGGGGCCAGGGGTCGACGGCGGGACAGGTGAGAACAAGGCACAGTGAAGAGGTTAACGGTGGCAGAGGAGCGGAGTGTAGGGGGTGGGCTGTAGAAGGAGATACGGGAGGTGAGGTAAGACGGGGAAAGGTGATAGCTTTGTTGCCATATTACTTCTTTAGCCCACTTAGTATGTGTCACACGGTATAATAAGTGCCGAGATAGCGACAAGCTAATCAGGTTAGTCAGAGTTCATGTCCCATGGGGAGCTCATAATTTTAATCCCTGTTTTACAGATGAGGTAACTAAGGCAAAGATAAATTAAGTGATTTGCCCAAGGCCACACAGCAGACAAGTGGCATCACCAGCATTGAAACCCAGGTCCTCTGATATTGTTATATTGTGTTGTTAAATCAGTACGGTATTCTCCAGTATTACATCAATTCCTTCATTATAATTTCAGCTAAGAGGGAGATTACCAGTGTAACATCCCTTTTCAATCTTTCTTCAACTTGAATCTATGTTACGCTTCTCACAGTCCATTTCAGGGGAGAAGGAAATAGTGTTGCTTTCAGGCCGAAGGAACCGGGGGGGCCCAGGAGCCTAGGTTCCCTGAGGTTTGGTCTTTTGGTCTTGAAGTCAATGTCTGGTGTCAGTATAATAATCTATACAATGGAGAGATATCACCCACTCTTTCATTCAATTGTATTTATTGAGTGCTTACTATGTGCAGAGAACTATAGTAAGTGCTTGATAATGATGGTATTTAAGTGCTTATTATGTGCCAAGCACTGTTCTAAGCACTGGGGGGTGGGGTGGATACAAAGTAATCACCTTTGTCCCACGTGGGGCTCACAGCTCTTCATTCCCATATTACAGATGAGGGAACTGAGGCACAGAGAAGTAAAGTGACTTGCCCAAAGTCACACAGCTGACAAGTGGCAGAGTCAGGAATAGAACCCATGACTTCTGACTCCCAAGACCTTGCTCTTTCCACTGAGCCACACTGCTTTTCATGCAGGATGTTGTGAAATGTAAGCTGTGTATCTTGAACTCCTGTCAAAATATTCAAGGACATACAAATGCAACACACGAACAAAGGAAGTTGGGCAGGCCAGAAATATCAGCAGGCTCAAGAGGGATTTGGATAGATACATTAATTCTGGAGGGAAAATTAGGAGTGTAGAGAGAAAAGTTAAGTACATTGCGGTCCCATCCCTAACCTTGAGGAAGATGTCCAGAGGACAGCTTGAATAAACTTCATTCATTCATTCAATTGTATTTACTAAGTGCTTACTGTGTGCAGAGCACTGTACTAAATGTTTGGGAGAGTACAGTACAACAATAAACAGGCACATTCCCTGCCCACAATGAGCATACAGTCTAGAGTGGGGGAGACAGACATTAATATAAAAAAAAAAATTACAGGTATGTACCTAAGTGCTGTGGGGCTGAAAGGGGGAAGAACAGAGGGGATGTCAGGGTGATGCAGAAGAGAGTGGGAGAATTTCTTTCAAGAATCCTGTTACTATCATCACAGACATTGGTCTGACCCCAGAATGAACATTTCATGTTTTTATGCAAATTTTGGCTGCCCTGAGAAATCCACCCAAATTTTTGTCTGAGACAGAGTTCCCTGCATTGCAGATGAAGTATATCTGGGTTGGGTGGCAGTTTCAGTCAGTCGATAGAGCACAGACTGGGAGTCAGAAGGGTCTGGGTTCTAATCCTGCCCCTTCCCCCCACCACTTGTCTGCTATGTGACCTTGGGGAAGTTGCTTAATTTCTCTGTGCCTCAGTTACCTCATCTATAAAATTGGGATTAAGACTGTGAGCTCCATGTGGGACGAGGACTGTGTCCAACCTGATTAGCTTTATCTACCTCAGCATTTCACCTCTCAGACTCGCACCTGGAGAGTTTCCAGTACTCTCCCAATCTCCACTACTGGAGGGAGAGTCGAACAGAGGCATTCCATTCCTAGCTTGGGCAGGGGCTAGCAAGTGGAAGGCATTCTACTTCAAGTCAAAACTCACCTGTGCTGAGCAGCAGCGGCATGGGAGAGAGTCGAGGGAGGAGATTCAGGTTTATTGCGCAGAAGGAGGAAATGGTAAACTGCTTCCATATTTTGACCAAGAAAACTCTAGGGATCCACTACTGGAACGATTGCACATGGAGGTGGAGCATTCTGGGAGAGATTTGTCCATGGCGTGACTATGAGTTGGACATGACTTGATGGCATAAGACAACAAGACAACCCCAGCATTTAGAAGAGTGCTTGACACACAATGAGTGTTTAACAAATACATCAATAATCAATCAATGGTATTGATTGTTTCAGTTTGAGACCCATCCCACCTCATCTAGGTCACCAGGACTGAGGAAACAGTTAGGGATCTTAAAGTTGGAGTCAAATACACTAACGATCCACTGGGAAGCCCTTCAAAATCACAAACTTTGCAAAGATAAAATAATTGGCCTGGTCCTAGGCCTTTTGGGGTATATGCAACCCCTTCAACAACTTTTTACAGTCTGTCTCCCCAGTCCTGTTACAATGAGGAACCCCAATCCTTTTTTCAGTGTGTGTCCCCAACTCTTTTAAAGCACTTGGTGACCTTGGCCCCTCCTACCTCACCTCACTACTCCCTTACTGCAACCCAGCCCTCACACTTCACTCCTCTAATGCTAACCTGCTCACTGTGTTTCCATCTCATCTATCTTGCCGCCAGTCTCTCGCTCATGTCCTGTCTCTGACCTACTGCCCTCCCTCTTCATATGGGAGAGATAATTATTCTCCCCACCTTCAAAGCCTTATTAAAAGCACATCTTTTTAAATAAATTGTGTTTGTTAAGCACTGTATTAAGAGCTGAGGTGAGTACAAACAAATCAGGTTAGTCACAGTCCCTGTCCCACATGGGGCTCACAGTTTTACTCCCCACTTTACAGATGAGGTAACTGAAACAAGGAGAAGTTGAGTGACTTGCCCAAGGTCACACAGCGGCCTGCTCTAAGCACTCGTTTCCTTTTCTTTCACTCCCTTCTGCATCGTCCTGATCTGTTCCTTTTATTCACCCTCCCCTCAGCCCCACAGCATTTATATACATATCCATAATTTATTTATTTGTATTAATATCTGTCTCCCCATCTAGACTGTAAGCTCGTAGACTGTTATATTGTACTCTCCCAAGTGCTTAGTACAGTACTCTGAACAGAGTAAGCACTCAATAAATATGATCGTTTGATTGGATGGATGGATCTTTTACATTGGGAATGAGGGGAGGTAAAGGAAGGTCCGATTTTACTTGACTTTCCCTGCTCCACTCCCTCTTCGCTAGTACAGGCAGAAGTGATGCTTAAAGGATTTGGGAAAGTGCTGTCAGCCTGCTACACTGGCCTGTAGTGTGGGATTCACCAGGTAGCAGTGTCACTCTCCAAAGAGGCGCAGTTACTTTGTGGAGCCCTTTTTCACTGTCTTATCTCCGTCCATTTTATTGTACATTTCCTCAATTCCTTTGGGAGAAGCAGCATGGCTTAGTGGATAGGGCACAGGCCTGGGATTCAGAAGGTCATAGGTTCTAATCCCAGCAGCACCCTATGTCTGCTGTGTGACCTTGGACAAGTCACTTAACTTCTCTGGGCCTCAGTTCCTTCATCTGGAAAATGAGAACTAAGTGTGTGAGTCCTTTGTAGAACAGGGACTGTGTCCAACCCGACTAACTTTTAACTACTCCAGAACTTAGAACAGCGTTTGGAGCACAGTAAGCACTTAACAAATACCATAATTGTATTTTTATAACATATGTTCCCATTTAACAGTGAATGTCCCAGTTGGTGATAATGAGTCTTCAATCCCCTCAGAGTATGTGTCTACAACCCTTTTACACTGGATTCCCAATCCTTCTACAATCTATCTCCCCATCTCTTTTACAATATCTGTCCCCAGTCTCTTTTATAGTGTGTGTTTCCTCCAAACCTTTCCACATGGCAATTCCCAAGTCCTTGTGAGTTTAAGGTATTGCTTTTTCACCCTTTTATCCTCCCAAGAAACTGTCACCTACTGAGCAAATTGAATGCTTCCCACTTTAGATAATTCTGATTATTTTGCAACTCATGTAGGCTGGGACAGATGACATAACATCCCAATCTCGACCCTCACCAACTCTGAAATCCCCGATTCTGACCACAGCCTCCTCACCTGCCTTCTCTTCCACACATCTCCTCCCTGCAAATCTGTTCCCCTAAAGAGACCTCCAATCTTTTGACACATCCAATTTTCTCATTATCACACCCTATTTAGCCTCCATACCCAAACTACCTTCCCTTAATGACCAAATTGATGTCCTCAAAACCACCTTCTCTACTCAACTTAACTCTCGTTCACTATCCCTTCATCAATCTCGTACCATTAACCCACAGCTCTGGATCCCCGCCACGGCCCTCTTCTTTCGCTCCTGTGTATGAACCGCAGAGCACTGCTGGTGGAAGTATCAGGCTAATTGTGTTCACCTCATATTTATCCTTGTATGCTTCAACTCTGCCCTTTCCTCTGTTTGGCAAAATTATTTCTCCATCCTTGCTGACACCCATGCCCATTGTCCTCATAAATTGTTCCAGATGTTTAACTCCCTCATCAAACCTGCTTCCCCCTCTGCCTCCCCCATTCCTTGCCCCTAATTTCCTGACTACCTACTTTATTGAGAAAATTGAATCTGTCAGATGTGATCCCCCTAAAATCCCTGCTTCTCTCCAGTTTCTCCCTCCTCCTTTCTGTTATACTGTGTTGTGTTGTACTCTTCCAAGTGCTTAGTACAGTGTTCTGCACACAGTAAACACCCTATAAATACAATTGATTGATTAACACTTTATAGGTGAGAAAAGGAAGAGAACAACACCTACTAGTGTCAGTCAGAGTTTAATATGAAGCATTAATTAATCTGTTTCTCTCCAACGTGGACTTGCCATTTACAAGGATGGGGTCCTAGTTTTTTCAGGGGTAACAAAAACGCAAACAATCTCCTTTCACTAAAGCCCATGTAGGTATTTAAAGCCCTCAATTGCCTGCTGGGTTTGAGTTTAGGATTCCGAATTTTCAGAGGCTCCTTCATGGCCTTGGCGCCCAGGAGTCAGAGACACTGAAAGCTCATCAATTGACCCCCAGGGCAGCACTAAGCGTCAGCTCGGTAGTTTGTGTGGATTTCCGGTTTGATGTCATACACCATGTTCAGAAGCTGCATCATCACGGCTTCCATGCACTTGTTGTAGTTATCCATGAGGTCATGGATCTTCCCAACCGTCTGCTCTTCTATCTTCATGGATAGGTCACTTTGGGAACCCATTATCTGAAAGGGCAACAGCACAGAGACTCTCAGAGCCCAGTGGAGGCTTACAACATCCATGGGTTATTATTATTGATAATGATAATAATAATAATGGTATTGTGTTTACTATGTTCAAGGCACTGTACTAAGAGCTGGGGTCAATACAAGCAAATTGAGTTGGACAGACAGAGTCCCTGTCCCACCTGGGGCTCGCAGTCTTGATCTCTATTTTACAGATGAGGTCAATGAGGGACAGAGAAGTGAAGTGACTTGCCCAGGGTCACACAGCAGACAAGTGGCAGAGTAGGGATTAGAACCCACGACCTACCAACTCTCAGACCCCTGCTTTATCCGCTAAGCTATGCTGCTTTTCGTACATCACCTTGCTGGTCTGGACATCACCCTAGTTCCCACTAGGCATAGTACAGTGCTCTACACGTAGTAAGTGCTCAATATATAACATAAATGATAAGCAGGTTCTAGTCCTGGCTCTGTCACTTGTCTGCTGTGTGAACTTGGACTAGTCATTTAACTTCTCTGTGCCTCAGTTTCCTCATCTATATATTGGGGGTTATACCTGTGAGCTCCATGTGGGACATGGACTGTGTCCAACCCGATTACACTGTATCTACCCCAGTGCTTAGAACAGGGTCTGGCACATAGTAAGTGCTTAACAAATACCCTTAAAAAAAAGTGGCTTGTTGTTATTGTTCTGAAATATATGCAGTTCCACAACCGCTCCCTGGACCACTTTCTTTTGAAATGATTCGGGTCCAGCTTTCTTTATTTGGAGATGCGACAGGTAAGACCTTTCTTTCTCCACTCCCACCTCTGTGCCTCCTTATCCTGCCCTCCCTGTTTCCCAATTCCACTTTCCTCTAGACTGTAAGCTCATTGTGGGCAGGGAAAGGGACTACCAATTCTGTTATACTCTACTCTCCCAAGTGCTTAGTACAGTGCTCTGCGTACAGTGAGTGCTCAATAATTCATCAAATGATTCCTGTCCCCTTGGCTGCATGCCACCTCCCACTATCTTCTAGGTAATAATAATAGTAATTGTGGTATTTGTTAAGCACTTACTATGTGCAATCACTGGGGTAGATACAATACAATGAGATTGGACCTAGTCCCTGACCTATAAAGGACTCACAGTCTAAGGGGGAGAACAGGCCTTTAATCCCCAGTTTTACAGATGAGGTAACTGAGCCTGGAGAAGTTAAGTGATTTGCCCATGGTCATCCAGCAGACAAGGGGCAGAGCCGAGATTATGACCCAGCTCCTTCTCTCTCCCAGGCTCGTGCTCTATCCACTAGGTCATGTAGGGGCCGGGACAGTTCTGCACATTAAACAGTGGCCCAAAAGCCAAGCAAAAGTTGCTCTCCTGCTGGGTTACTCAGAATAACACATTGCTGGATGATTTTAAACACCAAGACTTTCACAGTCCAATCAATTGCAGAGTCCAGTCAAACTCCAGGTGGGATTTGTGAGTCAAGTGCTGGCAGAAGTGGCTTCATAGTCCAAAGAAAAATATTGTATTTGGAAAATATTATACTCCCAAGACAACAAATGCCTCCTAGGAAATAGTATTGTGATGAGTGAAATATAAATGAATCAGAAACATGTGGCTTACATTTCCTTTGCTCAGCATGAGGGTTTAAATTTTAGGGGGTAAATCAGTCATCAAAACGTATTTTGGCTTTCCCAAATCCTAAATGTTTGAACAAATGATTTAAGTTCTTCCTCAACATGTATTTGCACTACAAATTTGGAATAGAACATTACTGGGGCATCAGGGTATGTTCCTTGATAACATCCCTAAGTATGGAAGCAGTGTGGCCTAGCAGAAAGACCACCAGTCTGGGAGTCAGAGGACCTGGGTTCTAATCCCAGCTCTGCCAGTTGCCTGCTGTGTGACCTCGGACAAGTACTTAGCTTTTCTGTGCCTCAGTTCCCTCATCTGAAAATGGGGATTCAATAACTGTTCTCCCTCTACTTAGACTGGGAGCCCCATGTGTGACCTGATTGTCTTATACCTACTTCACAGCTTATTAAAGTGCTTGGTATTTAATAAGCACTTAACAAATACCGTTATTATTATTATTATGAATACAAGATGATGTGATGTCAAAAAAAGTGGTTGCGTGTAGGCATTCAGTCTTGGGATAGATGTGAGTACAATAGTTTTCCTTGACCCGAGGTTCATGAAGGTTCTTGATGAACCCCCTGCTATTACTAAAAGAGAAGCAATGCAGCCTAGTGGAAAGAGTATGACCTTAGGAGTCAGAGGACTTGGGTTCTAATCTCAGCTGTGCCACATACCTGCTGTTATAACCTTGGACAAGTCATTTCATTTTATCAATTACATTTATTGAGCACTCACTGTGTGCAAAGCACAGTACTAAGCATTTGTGAAAGTACATCTAGAGTTGGTTGAAATGTTCCCTCCCCGCAATGAGCTTAGAGTCTTTTTATATTTATTATATATGTGTATTGTACATTAATATAAATAAACGAATTATAGATATGTGTGTAAGTACTGTGAGGCAGGGGAAATAAAAGGAGCAAGTCCCGGATGATGCAGAAGGGAGTGGAAAAAGAGGAAATGAGGGTTTAATCAGAGAAGGCCTCTTGAGGGAGAAATGGCTTCAGTAAGGCTTTGAAGGTAGGGAGAATGACAGTCTGTTGGATATGAAGAGGGAGGGGGTTCCAGGCCAGAGGCAAGATGTGGGTGAGGGGTCAGTGACGAGATAGATGAGATCGAGGTACAGTGAGTAAGTTGGCTTTAGAAGAGCCAAATGTATAATAATAATAATAATTTTGGTATTTGTTAACCGCTTACTATGTGCCGAGCACTGTTCTAAGCGCTGGGGTAGACATAGGGGAATTAGGTTGTCCCACGTGGGGCTCACAGTCTTAATCCCCATTTTACAGATGAGGGAACTGAGGCACAGAGAAGTTAAGTGACTTGCCCACAGTCACACAGCCAACAAATGGCAGAGCTGGGATTCGAACTCATAAGCCCTGACTCCAAAGCCCATGCTCTTTCCACTGAGCCACGATGGGTTGCAGTAGGAAAGCAGTGAGGTAAGGTAAGAGGGGCAAGGTGATTGAGTGCTTCAAAGCCGATGGTAAGGAGTTTCTGTTCGATATACAGGTGGATGGGCAACCATTGGAGGTTCTTGAGAAGTGGTTAGACGTGGACTGAACAGTTTTATAGAAAAGTGACCTGGGCAGCAAAGTGAAGTGTAGACTGGAGTGGAGAGAGAGAGAAGGCGGAGAGGTCAGAGAAGAAGTTGATACAGTAATCAAGGTTGGATAGGATAAATGCTTAGAATAACATAGAAACAGTTTGGATGGAGAAGTAAGGGTGGATTTTAGCCATGTTGTGAAGGTTGAACCAACAGGATCTGGTGACAGAATGAATATGTGGGTTGGATTAGAGTGATGAGTTTAAGGTAACTCCATCGTTACAGGCCTGGGAGACAGGGAGGATGGGGATGATGGGAAAGTCATGGGGAGGAAAGGGTTTTGGTAGGAAGATAGAGCTCTGTTTTGGACATATTAAGTTTGATGTAATAATGGGACATAAATAAAAAAATAAGTGTTGGTATTCGTTAAGCACTTACTATGTGCAGAACACTGTTCTAAGCACGGGGGTAGGTACAGGGCAAGACTGAGCTCCTCATCTTCCCTCCCAAACCCGGTCCTCTCCCAGACTTCCCTATCACCGTGGATGGCACAACCATCCTTTCCGTCTCTCGGGCCCGCGATCTCGGTGTCATCCTTGACTCGTCTCTCTCGTTCACCCCACGCATCCCATCCGTTACCGAGACCTGCCGGTTTCACCTTTACAATATCGCCAAGATCCGCCCTTTCCTCTCCACCCAAACAGCTACCTTACCGCTACGGGCTCTCATTATATCCCGGCTAGACTACCGTGTCAGCCTTCTCTCTGATCTCCCTTCCTCCTCTCTCGCCCCGCTCCGGTCTATTCTTCACTCCGCTGCCCGGCTCATCTTCCTGCAGAAACGATCTGGGCACGTCACTCCCCTTCTTAAACCACTCCAGTGGTTGCCTATCAACCTCTGCTCCAAACAAAAACTCCTCACTCTAGGCTTCAAGGCTCTCCATCCCCTTGCCCCTTCCTACCTCTCCTCCCTTCTCTCTTTCTACCACCCACCCCGCACGCTCTGCTTCTCTGCCGCCCACCTCCTCACCATCACTCGGTCTCGCCTATCCCACCGTCGACCCCTGGTCCACGTCCTCCCCTGGTCCTGGAACGCCCTCCCTCCTCATCTCCGCCAAACTGATTCTCTTCCCCTCTTCAAAACCCTACTTAAAACTCACCTCCTCCAAGAGGCCTTCCCAGACTGAGCTCCTCTTCTCCCTCTACTCCCTCTACCACCCCCCCTTCACCTCTCCACAGCTTAACCCTCTTTTCCCCCATTTCCCTCTGCTCCTCCCCCTCTCCCTTCCCATCCCCTCAGCACTGTACTCATCCGCTCAACTGTATATATTTTCATTACCCTATTTATTTTGTTAATGAAATGTACATTGCCTTGATTCTATTTAGTTGCCATTGTTTTTACGAGATGTTCTTCCCCTCGACTCTATTTATTGCCATCGTTCTTGTCTGTCCGTCTCCCCCGATTAGACCGTAAGCCTGTCAAATGGCAGGGACTGTCTCTATCTGTTGCCGACTTGTTCATTCCAAGCGCTTAGTACATTGCTCTGCACATAATAAGCACTCAATAAATACTATTGAATGAATGAATGAATGAATACAGGGTAATCAGATTGTCCCACGTGAGGCTCACAGTCTTCATCCCCATTTTACAGATGAGGTTACTGAGAAACAGAGAAGTTAAGTGACTTGCCCACCATCACACAGCTGACAAGTGACAGAGCTGGGATTCGAACCCATGACTTCTGACTCCCAAGCCCAGGCTCTTTCCACTGAGCCAAGCTGCTTCCCTAGTATCCGAGTAGAGATGTCCTGAAGGGAAGGGGAAATGGGAGGTGGCAGAGAAGGAGAGATAACTTCACTTCTCTGTGCCTCATTTCCCTCAATACCTGATCTCCCTCTTACTTAGACTGTTAGACCCAATGTGGGGCCTTATTATCTTGTATCTACCCCAGTGCTTAGTACAGTACAAATACCATGATGATTATTATTACTATTACTACTACAACTAGAGTTTCCAAAATTTCCAAAAGCTGCTGAGAGACCCTTGGGTTCACCATCTCCATTTAGTAATGCCTGCATTTGTTGGGAATAGCAATAATAATTACAGTATTAGTTAAGCACTTACTTTGTGCCAAACTGTACTAAGTGATGTGATACAAGATAATCAGGCTGGACCCAATCGCTGTACACCATGGGGTTCACAGCCTAGGTATGAAGGTGAAGGATTTAATTCACATGGATTTAATTCATCTTTTACAGTTGAGGAAACTGAAATACAGGGAAGTTAACTTGACTTTCTCAAGGTCACACAGCAGGTAAGGGGCAGAGCCAAGATCAGAAGCCAGGTTTTCTGACTCTCAGGCCTGTGCTTTTTCTACTAGGCCTCGCAAGTAAAAAAAAAAAAAGTCAATTGTCCTCTGAAACAGAGGTAGTCCAAAGGCTTACAGAGGATTCAATCACATGGTTTAATGGAAAGAGCACAGGCCTGGAAGTCAGTAGACCTGAGTTCTAATCTCACCTCTACCACTTGCCTGCTCTGTGACCTTGGGCAAATCACTTAACTTCTCTGTGTTAGTGTCCTCATCTGTAAAAAGTGAATTAAATACCTGTTTTCACTCTTAGCTTGCAAGTGTCCTCATCTGTAAAAATTGAATTAAATGCCTGTTTTCCCTTTTAGCTTGCGAACCCCATGTGGGACAAGTGTGCAACCTGATTATCTTTTTTCTTCCCCAGAGCTTAGTACACTGCTTGGCACATAGTAAGCCTTAAACAAATGCCACGTGAGGATAAGTAGCCAGTGATAAATCAAGTCTTCTGAGCCCTTTTCCCTAAATATCCATCCAAAACTATTACCCGTTATGAAGTCCACAGTGTCGTATTTAATCTTGGCAACATACTGAACAGAAATGAGCCCCCGAGTTTTACGTACGGAAGATTGTTTGAGCCGGAACTCCTTCTCTCTCTGCATCCGATAGAGGTCTATTTCGGCCGTGGCTTCTTCTTTGGCCTGCTTTAGCCTCTTGCCCTTTCCTGAAGAGGCAGTTAAGGAATGAGAACATTAGACCGCTTCGAAAGGAGCACAACATAGACATCCACTTTGTGGGCACAGTTTGGAGGTGATACTCCTCGTGACCGTGGCAGCCTGGGGTTGCCGCTATCAGTTTTGTCCCCACAGTTTTCGGAGCAGGAAGGGTCGAAGCCAATATGCTCCACCCTATGGAACTGGAAATGGGCCAGAGGTGGAGCCAAGAGGGCAGGTCTGCCCCTTGCCCTCTGTGCCAGGTGAACCAGGGCGCTCGCCACCTTAAGATCAAAACACTCTCTGTGACTTTCTGAGCTAGCAAGGTGGGACTCGGAAGTGCTGGTGAGTGCTGAAATCAAAACCTCTGCAGCTGGGAAAGCAGAAGTTGGCATTCCTCGTCTCCATGTCAATCAGATGAGGTTTGGAGGAGCAGGGAAGGGGGGGTGGAGATTGGACAAGTGGAAACCGGAAGCCCGAATGGCCCGGAAGGACAGACGATAAATACCTGCCTCCTCTGATGTTCTGGGGAGCAGATTGAGACGTGCCCCTGCCCAAAGCATGGGATGCTTGGTCAGACTGTACCGAGTTAGAAGCCGAGGGACAGGGGAGTGTCCCGCTGAGCGCTGGTGGAGCTGTAAGCTAGGCCAGTTTGCCACGGGCATGTGGTGAATAAGTGAATTCTTCCCGAGTGGGAAGCATTATTGAGCAGGAGCTAGGCATTTCACCGTGAGCGAGTAACTAAATAAGTGTATTCCTCCTGCGAGGGAAATCTTCACTCAAAGCGGATGCAGGATGTCATACAGCAAAAGGCACCAAACTGAAATAAGTGTATTCCTCCAAAAAGGGAAGTTTAATTCACTGTGTGTGAATAACTCGACATGGAATGAATTTTGTATGGTTCCGGTCTTTTATTTCTGCCGCGCCGATACTTGAACCCATCTCCATGCAATGTGTGAGACTCTCTTACGGCAAGATGTGGCCACGGGCCAACCCAGAACCTGTGATGTTTCCACTGTAGTCGCCTAGCTGTGGGGTGAATCAGAGGTGTCCCTGTCCCCTTCCACTGGTTGCCCCTGCTTACCTGGGGGGTGAACTGCCAGGGTGAACTGCTGACCATCGACTGTCTTGAGGGATTTCCCCCCTCCCCCAAGATCCTGCTAACCCTCATCAGCAGGCGGCAGTGATGCTGAAACTAGATATAGTAGATAGAGCATGGGCCAGGGAGTCAGAAGGTCATGGATTCTAATCCTGAATCTGCCATTTATCTGCCGTGAGACCCTGAGCAATTTCTTCACTTCTCTAGAGCTTGGTTCCCTCAACTGTCAAATGGGGATTGAGTCTTTGAGCCCCGTGTGGGACAGAGACAGTGTCCAACGTGATTTGCTTGTATCCACCCAAGCTCTTAGTACAGAGTCTGGCACATAGTAAGTGCTTAACCAAATACTACAGTTACTATTATTATTACAAATCAAGCCAGAAGTCTCCAGGGGCAGGCGGCTCACCAGGCAGGTAAGGAGATATGGGCAGAAGAACAACATTGGTCCGGGTCTCGGAGACTAGCTAAGCAACAAAAAAGAGAGGGAAGAGGAAGCAGCATGGCCTAGTGGATAAAGCATGGGCCTGGGAGCCAGAGGACCTGGGTTCTAATTCTGGTTCTGCCATTTGCTTGCTTGTGGCCTTGAGCAAGTCATTTCACTTCTCTGTGCCTCAGTTTTTTCAACAGTCAAATGAGGATTCATTCATTCATCCATTCAATCGTATTTATTGAGCACTTACTGTGTACTAAGCACTTGGGAAATACAATTCATTAATTCAGTAGTATTTATTGAGTGCTTACTATGTGCGGAGCACTATACTAAGCGCTTGGAATGTACAAATCGGTAACAGAGACAGTCCCGGCCCTTTGACGGGCTTACAGTCTAATCGGGGGAGACAGACAAGAACAATGGCAATAAATAGAATCAAGGGGAAGAACATCTCATTAAAACAATAGCAAATAAATTCAGATTCAATACATGGCCTAGTGGATAGAGCACAGGACTTGGAGTCAGTGGGTCAAGGGTTCTGATCCCGGCTTCACCACTTGTCTGCCGTGTGGCCTTGGGTGAGTCACTTCACTTCTCTGTGCATCATCTGTAAAATGGGGATTAAGACTATGAGCCGTATGAGGGACAGGGACTGTGTCCAACCTGATTTGTTTGTAATCTGCCCCACCACTTAGAACAGCTCTTGACATAGTGTAAGAGCCTAACAAATATCGTGGAAAAAAAAGAGGATGTTTCTGTTGCTTTTCTGGCTCTCACTAGTGCCAGGCATGGGCAGCACCCCTGCCTCCACCCTGTGGTCCTGCAAGGAGGGACCATCTTCTCACTGCATTCCCCCCGCCTCTTCAAACCTCACCCTGGCTCACCCTGGAAGTTTGGGGGTGCATCGGGAAGTCAGCAGTATGGCATAGTGGATAGATGAGAAGCAGCATGGCTTAGTGGAAAGAGCCCGGGCTTGGGAGTCAGAGGTCGTGGGTTCTAATCCCGGCTCCATCACTTGTCTGCTGCTGTGACCTTGGGCAAGTCACTTAACTTCTCTGTGCCTCTCAGTTACCTCATCTGTATAAATGGGGATTAAAAAATGTGAGCCCCACGTGGGACAATCTGATTGCCCTGTATCTACCCCAGCACTTAGAACAGTGCTCCATACCATAATTATTATTATAACAGGCTTGGGAGCCAGCAGGTCATGAGTTCTAATCCAGCCTCCACCACTTGTCTGCTCTGTGACCTTAGGCAAGTCACTTCACTTCTTGGTGTCTCAGTTACCTCATCTGTAAAATGGGGAATAAAACTGTGAGCCCTATGCGGGACAGGGACTGTGTCCAAACTGATTTGCTTGTATCCACCCAGTGTTTAGTACAGTGCCTGGAACATAGTAAGCACTTAACACATACCATTATTATTATTGCTATTATTATCATCTTGGGTGCCTGGAGGTCCTGCTCAAACACCTGTGTCTGGGATACGGTCTCACAGTCACGGGCTGGGCCGTTTCCATGGCAACCACAGCTCAGAGCTGCAAAGCCAAGCTGCGCTAGTGTCAATCCAGGATATGTGTGCACAGTGGTGACTCTGCTCTGGTCCCTCCTGACTCCTCTAGAAGGCTCTATTTCTACCATTACAGGCCTTATTACAAATCACACCTGAAAGGTGGAAGTCCTGCTGAAGGAAAGCCAAAGGCATTTTCTAATGAATTCCCTCAATGCAACATAAGAAACAATTTTCTATTATAGTTCCAGGTTTAAGTAAAATAATTAGCCTCTCTCATTACAGTGCTATGGACTGATTTCAGCTGCCGCTGTTGGGAAAAACATTAGTGGATCAGATTTTTCAGGTTGATTTGCGGTCAGCAACCCTGTGGACAACACCACCTGGATCCTGTTGAACATTGGCCAAACTCCAAGGCACACTAACAGCTCAGTCTCTACCTAAATGACTTGCAATTTTGCATTTTATTGGCTTAAAAGAAAATAAATCGGCTAAATGGAGATGAGTAGGATTGAGCATTGTGCTTGTCAAAGTAGGTTTCTAATGCTTGCTATGCTCTGGCACGCTGGGAAGTGGTTGTAAATTAAACTAAATAATAATTGAGGTATTTGTTAAGAACTATGTGCCAAAGGCTGTCCTTGATGCTGGGGTAGCTACAAATTTAGCAGGTGGGATACAGTCCCTGTCTCAAATGGGGCTCACAGGTATTGAATCCCCATTTTACTGATGAGGAAACTGAGACACAGAGAAGTTAAGTGACCAGCCCAAGGTCAAACACCAGGAAAGTGTCAGAGCCGGGATTACAACCCTGGTCCTCTGACGCCCAGGCTCTTTCCATTGAGTCTCATTAAAGTGGCTTTCTCTTAAATTAAAATCAAAGTCTAAGAATTCAGCATTAAGTAAAACAGGTACAATTTATTTCTGGCCCAGTTTTTGTAACCCCAACCATGAGCTATAACACTAGTAAACACTGCATGATGTAATGGATAGAGTACGGGCCTGGGAGTCAGAAGGTCATGGGTTCTAAATCCGGCTCTGCCACTTGTCTGCTGTTTGAACTTGGGCAAGTCACTTCAATTCTCTGGGCCTCAGTTACCTAATCTGTCAGTGGGGTTTAAGACTGTGAGCCCCATGTGGGACAGGGACTGTGTCCAACCCAACTACCTTGTAACTACTCCTGTGCTTAGAACAATGCCTGGCACATAGTAAGGGCTTAACAAATACTATTATCATTATTATTATTTTTATTATTGAGCATTTACTACATGCGAAACAGTGTACTAAGTTCTCGGGAGGGTATGGTGTAACAATAAACAGACATAGTCCCTGCCCACAATGAGCTAACAGTCTAGAAAATGCATACTTCCGCACACAGCCTCTAAAGGTCCGTAGATCTGTAGTTCATACATTCATACATTGCAAGAACTTTTCACTCTCTTTAGGAATTTAAAATCGAAGATCTGGTCAAGCTTCGAATTATAGTTATAGGTAACCAGGATTCCTGTCACCTAGGGCAGGACAGAAGTGGCATCCAAAGCGGCAGGGCCTGAGAAACGATCAAGCCAGAGCAGGGAGAGGAGAAAAGGGAGGACAGAGAAGGTTTAAATGGGGAAAAGGAAAAAAAGACAAGGAGAGTGAGAGAGACCGAGAAAGGGAGAGAGAAGAAGAAGGAGTGAAAAGGATAAAGGAAGAGAGAGAGGAGCAGTGGAGCAGGCAACACGACTTATCCCTTCCTTTGTGGCTTCCCTTGCTTGCGTCACTGTGGCTTCCAAACACAGCTGTGGCAGAAGTGTATCCCAGGTCGAGGCAGGTCAGGTCACGGGAGCCAGCATGGACTGAGCCCAGGCTGCAGCGGTGGTGCTGCCGTACCCGAGTCAAGTGACTGCTGGAGCTGCCGGGCCAGCTCCTGGCTTCCACCTCAGAGCTGTCAAAGTCCCAAACCTCTATACTCTAAGCTCGTCTTCTGGACTGTGAGCTCACTGTGGACAGGGAATGTATCTCTTTATTGTTGTATTTTCCTTTCCCAAGAGCTTAGTACAGTGCACTGCACATGACAAGCACTCAATAAATAGGACTGACTGACTAAACCCACCGACCAGGGTTCGCTGAGCTGTCACAGTTGTTCTCCATGTCTCCCTTCCCCTTTCTCCTCATCCCTCTGATTTAGACGTGTTGGACAGGGATTGGGCCCAATCAGATTAACTTGTATCTACCCCATCATTTAGCACAATGTCTGGCACATAGTAAGCACTCAACAAGTACCACAATAAATTACAAGTAAAAATGGGCAGGGAGATGGGTTTCGGCTTGGGCAGCCCATTCCCCATGGAACCATTTCCATCTGTCAAGATGTACGCTTGCTAGCCTTACCCAACCCCAATTCCCTCCTTAGATTCTTCGGGACATGGGAGGCAAGACAGGCTCCAGAGTCTGTTGCTTTGTCACTGAAATTGGGTTGTCTGATAACTTTGGTCTCTTTAACATCATCATCAATGGTACTGACTGAGCATTTATTATATGCAGAGCCCTCTACTAAGTGCTGGGGAAAGTACAATACAGCAGAGGATTTTTAATGGAAGAGTGAAGATTTAACTCTTTTAAGTTATTATTACTAATAATAGTGGTATTTGTTAAATGTTTACTATGTGGAAGATGTAAGATCATTAGCCTAGGCAAAATCACTGTCTGGTTTAGGCTGTTTTGCCTAAGAGAAATGGAGAATAAGTATTTAATGCTTATTTTACAGATGAGGAAGCTAAGGCACAGAGAAGTTAAGTGACTTGTCCAAGACCATACAGCAGGAAAAGTGACAGAACTCAGGTTTCCCCACTTCCGGTTCTTTGTTTTATCCACTAGGCCATAGTGTTTATCCTTAACATTTGAAAGATACAGTCTTTAGTGGATATACCCCTCTTTCCCTTAGAACTAAAAGTAATTTACACAAACTGCATAAATATTTACGCAACCCTGGCCTTCCCCATATACCCCCTCATTTTCTCTTCTCCCCTTCCCTTCTGTGTCACCCTTGCATTTGGATTTGCACCATTTTATTCCCTCCCTCCCTCAACCCCACAGCACTTATGTACGTATCTATAATTTATTTATATTAATGTCTGTCTTCCCCTCTAGACTGTTAACTCACTGTGGTCAGGGAATGTGACTACCAATTCTGTTATACTGTACTCTCTCCAATGCTTAGAACAGTGCTCTGCAAACGGTATGTGTTCAATAAATACAGTCGATTGATTAAAACTATCCAATGAATCTTGTTAACATTCCTAAGGAATTATATGATAGATTTATCATCATTTATTATAATTATCACCTTCATTTAGCACTTACAATGTGCCAAGCACCGGGGTCAATATAAGGTTTTGAGATTGGACGCAGCCCCTGTTCCACATGGGGTTCACAATCTATCTTATCCCTATTTTATAGGTAAAGAAGCTGAAGCCCAGAGATGTTGTGACTTGCCCAAGATCTTGGGTAGAGAATGGGCCTGGGAGTCAGACGGATCAGGGTCCTAATCTTGACTCCTCCATTTGTCTGCTTTGTGACTTTGGACAAGTCACTTCACTTCTCTGTGCCTAAATTACCTCAACTGTAAAATGGGGATCTGTGAGCCCCACATGGGACAGGGATTGTGACCAACCTGATTAGTTTTGTATCTACCCCATAGGAAGCACTTAGCAAAGACCATAAAAAGTAAAAAAAGGAGGCCAGTGCAGTGGCACATCTGGGATTCGAACTTGGATCCCCAGGTTCCCCGATTAGACTGTAAACCCATCAAACGGCAGGGACTGTCTCTATCTGTTGCTGACTTGTTCATTCCAAGCGCTTAGTACAGTGCTCTGCACATAGTAAGCGCTCAATAAATACTATTGAATGAATGAATGAATGAAGGTTCCTAGGTCCATTTTCTTTCCATTTGGCCACTCTTTTTGGATGATGGAACTGAGCTGTGGAAGAGGTTGAGCATGAGCAGAGAAAGTTATTTAGGGGACAAGGTTACCTGATTTTCTGTCTACCTCCTCCACACATCCAAGGTGTTGCCCCCACAGCACTCCTGAAAAGTGGATGATTTTGAAAGCAACTACTTGGTGATATAGTCAGAGGGAGGAAGTTTGGCACAGTGGATAAAGCACGGGTCTGAGAGTTAGGAGGTCAAGAGTTCTAATCCTAATTCCATCACTTGTCTGCTATGTGGCCTTAGGCAAGTCACTTCGCTTCTCTGTTCCTCAGTTACCTCATGAGTAAAAACGAGATTGAAACTGTGCGCCCCATGTGGGACAGGGACTGTGTCCAACCCAATTTGCCTGTATCCACACCAGCGCTTAGTACAGTTCTTGGCACATAGTAAGCACCTAACAAATACCACACACAAAAAAATACACAGACACGTTACTTGAATCATGATTATTTTAGTGGCACACACTCATTACAGCTAGGTAGTAGTAATGTTATTTTTTCATCTCGCTGCTTGACCCTCATCCCCATCCTGCCTCTGGCCTGGAACACCCTCCCTCTTCATATCCAACAGACATTCACTCTCACCTTCAAAGCCTTATTAAAAACACATCTCCTCCAAGAGCCTTTTCCCAAATCAGCCCTCATTTCCTCTTCTCCCACTCCTTTCTGTGTCACTCTTGCACTAAGATTTGCACCCTTAATCATTCCTCCTTCAATCCTTTAGCACTTACACACATATTCATGATTTAATTTAATCTATAAGCTTGTTGTGGGCATGTTTATCAACTCCATTGCATTGTACTCTCTCAGGTGCTTATTACAGTGCTCTGCACATAGTAAGCACTTAATAAGTATGATTAAGTGATTACGTGCTAAGAAAGAATACCCAGACACAGTCCTTTTTTGGATATTTTTGAAGGGGAAACTGCTTAGGAAAAAAATTAATGTTCATTTTCTGCTTCAATTTGATGTGGAGTGGTAATGGCTGTCACTCTTAGAGGGATTTTTTATGGTATTTGTTAAGCACTTCTGTGGTAGACGCTGTATTAGGCACTGAAGTCTAAACCCAAATGGTAATAGGAATAAAAATTCGCATATTTGTTAAGTGCTTACTATATACCAAGCACTGTGGTAGAGAATCAGAATGGACCCAGACCCTGTCCCACATGGGGCTCACAGTCCAGGTATTTTAGACAAAGGATAGAGAATATAGCTCAGAAACAGTCAGCGACAAAGGATATTGTTTCTGAAGTTCTGAAAGCTAAGCGGCTGAACCGACTAAAGTTTTTTGAGATGAAAGAGTGTGCCCCTATCAGACAGCAAAATCCAGGACACCAGAGGAGATGAATAGCTATCCAGGCTTTCGATTCACCTTACCGTGACTGCTGTGCCGTGACTGGTGGTATCAGAGACAATCACCTGCTGTTTCCCATTCAATTAAATAAGAAAGTTATAGGAACATAGCCTCTGGGGCAGCAATTTTCTGGATAAACTCAGCAGCCGCCGATGTATGTGAGAGCGCATATGTTGCACCTGATTATTTCCGAGGGCAGAAAATAACTCTATATCTGCTCTCCAACCAGTAGCAGCCCCAAAATGAATGGATCACATTTGCCCATGTTAGTCTATCGCTTCCTCTTCTTATTCATACAAAAAGGTCTACACATTCAACAATCAGATTTACTTTCTCTGGGGAAGTAACTGCCAGGCATATCATGGAAAGCAATATGTTCATATTAGTGTCTCTCCCCACTTCCCTTCCTAAGGAGTTCAGAAGGATGGACACACCAGAAACTCAGATCTCATTAGGATACCTTCAGGACAATATGCCTTGAGACAAAGCAGAAGATGAACGTGTGTTTGTGCTTTGTTCTTGCAGGTATTGCTGTTTCACTTTGTAGGATTGGAAGTTTGGGCTACGTCTATTGATTGGCAAAAAAGAAACTTCTTTTTTGGATATTTTTGAAGGGGAAACTGCTTAGGAAAAAAATTAGTGTTCATTTTCTGCTTCAATTTGATGTGGGGTGGTAATGGCTGTCACTCTTAGAGGGATTTTTTATGGTATTTGTTAAGCACTTCTGTGGTAGACGCTGTATTAGGCACTGAAGTCTAGATAGAAGATAGGTTGGATGTAGTCCCTCCCCAAATAGGGCTCACAGTCTTAATCCCTACTTTACAGACGAGGGAACTGAGGCACAGAAAAAGTTAAGTGATTCAACCAAGATCATACAGCTGACAATCTGCCGAGTCAGAATTAGAACCCAGCTCCTCTGACTCCCAGACCCATGCTTTATCCACTAGGCCCTGCTGCTACTAGAGAAGCAGAGTGGCCTTCTTTAGGTTAATGGCCTTCTTTAGGTTAACAACAGACGACGTCAAGGACATAATCTATCGATTGATAGTATTAATTGAGGTCCTACTGTGTTCAGAATCCTAGGCAACAGTGGTGCTAACTTTTCAACTTGAAGATGGGGGTGTAAAATCAGTCGGTCATTCAGTCAATCATCATATTTATTGAACACTTACTGTGTGCAGAGCACAATATTAAGTGCTTGGAAGAATAATATATGACAATAAACAGATACATTCCCTGGCTTACAGTCTAGAGGGGGAGACAGACATTGATATAAATAAATAAATTACAGATCTGTACATAAGTGCTGTGGGACTGGTGGGGGGATGAATAAAGACAGCAAGTCAGGGTGACATAAAAGGGGTTGGGAGAAGAGGAAAGGAGAGCTTATTCAGGAAAGGCCTATTGGAGATGACCCTTCAGTAAGGCTTTGAAAGTAGCGAAAGTCATTGTCTGTCAGAAATAAGGAGGGGAAGCATTCCAGGCAGACGTGGGTAAGAGGTCAGCAGCGAGATAGATGTGATCGAGGTACATTTAGAAGGTTAGCATTAGAGAAGTAAAGCATGCAGGCTGGGTTGTAGTAGGAGAGTAGCAAGGTGAGTAGGAGGGGGCAAGGTAGTGGAATGCTTTAAAGTCAATGATGAGGAGTTTCTGTTTGAAGCAAAGGTGGATGGGCAACCACTGGAAGTTCTTGAAGAGTGGAGAAACATGGACTGAATGTTTTTGTAGAAAAATGATCTGGGCAAAGTGAAGTATGGAAGGGGTAAAGGACACAGAGATTTTATACAGGGATGAAGATAGTGGAGGTACAGGCTTTAAAGAGGTAATGGACCAAAAAGCCATCATTTTGGAGCTTTCCTCGATTGGGAATGCTCAAATCTTGTCAGAGATGTGGCCTGAGCAAAAACAGCTTGGGACCAGTCTCTGCTGTTGTCCCTATGAGGTGGCCCCCTGAACTGTGTAAAGCAGTTGGGAGAGTCCAGTTTCACAGATATGGTCCCTACCTTCAAGATATTTCCACCCTAGTGGAAGAGACTGACAGTGGGAGAGTCATTAATAAATAGATGGAGGATAACTGCTGATAGCCAAATTATACTGAATCTCCTGTCAGGAATGATAAAAAAAACCCATTGGTTTTGTATAGCACTTTTATTTCAAAGCACTCTCATATTAATTTCCTCATTTTGGCCCTCATAGCAACCCTGGGAGGTAACTATGAAAAGCAGGTATTATCATCCCCATTTTACAGGCGAGGAAACAGAGATTCAGAGAAGTGACTTGTCCGTGGTCACGCAGCAGGGCAGTGGGAAAGCTTTGACTAGAACCCAGATCCTCCAGCTTCCAGACTGGCAGTCTGCCACTATAGCACATATGATAAATGAGTCTTGTAGGACCATGTAATTGATTATAGTGCTAGTGGCTTGCACAGACTTCCCAATCATGTTTCCTCTGGGACAGAAGGTACAATGAGCTAATGATGCTAATGCATTTATTGAGCACTTATTTCATGTCTAGCTTAGCACTGTTCTAAGCTCTGGGGTACATACTAGTTAGCCAAGTTAGATACATTTTCTGTCCCACATGGGGCTAACCATTTGATTAGAAGGGAAAACTGGTGTTGAATCCCCATTTTAGAGGAGGAAACTGAGGTAGAGAAAAATAACCAACTTACCAAGGACAAACAGCAGGCAAGTGGCAGAGCTGGGATGGGGACCAGGTCCTCTGACTCCCAAGTCCATGCTTCTGCCACTCAGCCATGCTGCTCGGTAATGTTGGTATTTGTTAAGCGCTTACTATGTGCCGAGAACTGTTCTAAGCGCTGGGGTAGACACAGGGGAATCAGGTTGTCCCACGTGGGGCTCACAGTCTTAATCCCCATTTTACAGATGAGGTAACTGAGGCACAGAGAAGTTAAGTGACTTGCCCAAAGTCACACAGCTGACAAGTGGCCGAGCCAGGATTCGAACCCATGAACTCTGACTCCAAAGCCCGTGCTCTTTCCACTGAGCCATGCTGCTTCTCTAAGTGATTAGGCGTGAAGTACTTTGCAAAGTGTATGTCAGGGCTTCATATTTACCAGCTATAAACAGACCTGGACTAGAACCTGAACTTGAACCTAGGTTTCCTGATTCCCAGACCCATGCTCTTTCCATTAGACCAACAGCAGGATTGATAATAGAACTCTGGATGGATAAATAAAGGTAAGAAATGTTACTTTTACATTTAAAGTGAGAACCTACTTAAATCCTTGGGAGGCACTGTAAATGTGGAGATAACCAGTGGATGTTTCCTGAGCTTTCAGGGGGACTTTGAAGGCGAGGAGAGCTCTAGTTTGATGAATTTAAAAGGAGAGGGAGTTCCAGGCAGGATGAAAGGTATGAGCAAGAGTTTGGAGGTAGAAGAGTTGAGAGGGAAGCACAGTGAGAAGGTCAGTCCTGGAGAAACAAGGCATGAGGGTTGGAAAGTCTTGGGAGAAGAGAGCTGATAAGTATCTGGGAGAAAGCTGATGGGGAGACTCACAGCTGATGGGCAAGATTTCTGCTTGATTCAAAGAGTGGATGAGTGTGACTTTCTGAGGCGTGCAGAGATGTGCTGATTGAAAAGGAGTAGGTTTAGAAGAAAAGTTGAATTTGGTTTTTGCTGTGTTGATCTTAAATTGCTGGCAGAACATCCCTATGGAGAGTCCTGGAGGCACATGAGAAATATGAGGTGGGAGAACCCATTTGGGGCCAGAAAGGGAAATTTGGGAGCCACCTTAAGATGTGTGAGTGCAGAGCTAATGTTTTTCTTTGATCAGTGAAGCTATTTTGAAATTCATCATCCTTGAAAGAAAAGATTACTAATAAAAGCAATATTAAGAGGCCATTTACATAATATCTGGTATCGAAAACTGAAACAGGTAGGCACTACGTGTTGGCAGAATTGGAATGAGCTGCTTTCCAGTGTGGGTGGGGGTAGGGGCAGGGAAAGGTTAGTTTGTATTTTGTGTTGCAAATGTAAGCTGTTGCTGGCTAATTTACGAGCGGGATCTGCCAGTGAAAACTGCCTCAGAACTGGCAGTTTCTAAACCCAAGCAGAGGAGTTTGACCCTCTCTGCAGGATGAAATGAAAAGGAGGTCCTGATAAATGTCAAAATAAGGTTATTAACCAGAAAAAAGAAAGTTGTTTCTGGAGTGCTTCTGAGAGACTTCTGTTGTCTCTTGAGTGTATTTCTCAGCTACCATAAAATTACCAAAAAGGGTAGTGTGGAAATAAAAATCTGTTGGTCATTTCAACCAACAGACTTGTTTGCTGTGTGACCTTGGGAAACTTACTTCACTTCTCTATGCCTCAGTTACCTAATCTGTAAAATGGGGTTTAAGATTGTGAGGCCCATGTGGAACAGGGACTTTGTCCAACTTGATTACCTTGTACCTAGCCCAGCGCTTAAACAGTGCTTGACATGTAATAAGCACTTAAAAAATCCCATCATCATCATCTTCATCTGTGGGTAAGTACACACACCACATACACTTTCCCACCTTTCTAGGTGCCTGGTCACAAGGCACATGTATCAGTCTAGTTCTGTAAGAAGAACTATCTTCCTTTTTTTTGCTTCACATATGAAATTATTTGAGAATTGTATTTTTTTTCTAAGATGAACAAACTGATGAGCAATTATTTTGGGTAAACTTTGAAACAGATTGAAGGAGAAACAGCATGGCCTAGTGGAAAGAGCATGGACCTGGGAGTCGGGAGTCAGAGGACATGGTTTCTAATCCCAGCTCTGCCTTGTCTGCTGTGTGGCCTCGGGCCAGTAACTTCACTTCTCTGTGCCTTATTTATCTCATCTGTAAAATGAGGATTACTACTCTAGGCCCATTATAGGACATGGACTGAGTCCAATCCGATTATCCTGTATCTACCTCAGTGCTTAATACAGTGCCTGGCATGTAGTAAGTACTTAAAAAATACCATTAAATTAAAAAAAATGGGAAAATCATTCTTTTAACTAAGCAAGGCTATCAAATTGACATAAGCTAAATGCATTTTTGATTCTCATATCTAAGGATGAGCAAGTATTCATTCTCAAAGATTGGATTTGGTTCTGGAGATTTTTTTTCTGCAGCCTTATGTTATGAAAAGTTAAAAAGTCACAAACTCAGCTTCAAATGTCATGTTATAAGATGATCTAGGGAATCCCAAGGTCAGGAGGAATCTTTCCTCCCTTGAGGTTGTACTGCAGATTAACTAAGCACTACATAAGGAGAGCCTGAGGAACTCAGGACTCTGTCAGTCCAATTATATCATTAACTCAAATGTCTGCTTCATAAGGAGATATAATAGATAGATTTTGATTCATTCCTCTATCTGTGGCTTCCTGCATTTTCCTGTCATATTTAGATTTCCAAATAAACACCAAATTATAATATCAACAGTCAAAAGTCCAAAATTCTGCTTAAAATCAAATTCTGCCAAGTAAGACTAGGCTAAATCTATGTTTGCCTTTAAAGAAACATAGAAATTTAGAGAAGCAGCATGGCCTAGGGGTTAGAGAATGGGCCTTAGAGTCAGAAAGAACTGGGTTCTAATCCCCACTCTGCCACTTGTCTGCCATGTGAACTTGGGCAAGTCACTTATATTCTCTGTGCCTCAGTTACTTCATCTGTAAAATGGAATTGATTGTGAGCCCCTTGTGGGATATGGACTGTGTCCAATCTGTTAGCTTATATCTACCCCAGTGCTTAGTGCTGTGCTTGGCACGTATTAAATGTTTAACAAATACCATAAAAAAAAGTTTAGATTGATGAATGAAATAAAATCATCACAGAACCTGTAACACTTTTCCATGGTAATTTCAAAATTAGTTTAAAAACATTTTAGATAATCTCCTGATTTTATTTTTGGGATTCCTTTCTGTGAGGCTTGCATTTTTTCCTACCTTCCTTCATTCATTTATTCAATCATATTTATTTACTGTGTGCAGAGCACTGTACTAAGCTTTTGGGAGAGTACAATACAAGAGTAAACAGACACATTCCCTGCCCACAACAAGCTTACAATTTCAGTTCTACATTCAGGAATAACCTTGCCCATGATCCATAAAGAGAAAAAGCATGGCCCAGTGGAAAGAACACAGGCCTGGGAGATAGGAGGACCTGGTTTCTAATTTCAGCTGCACCACTAGCCATTAAAAAAAAAAACCATTAATGGCATTTATTGAGCACTTACTATGTACAGAACACTGTACTAAGCACTTGGGAGAATGCAATGCAACAGAGTTGGTAGACCCATTTACCTGCCCATCGTGAGCTTACAGTCTAGAGGGGGAGACAGACGTTAATATAAATGAATAATTTATAGATATGTACATAAGTGCTGTGGACTAAGTTTGGGGTGAATATTATCTCTGGCCATCACTGAATCAAGAAAAAAAAATCAAATGAAGAAAGGTAAAACCTTACTCTTTTTGGCTTCCTCAAGTTTGTCTTTGGCCCGCTTCTCTGCTTGCAGGAGCTGCTGGACCCCCTGAGACTGACTGGTCATTTTGAGCTTCTTTACGAGCTGTGAGGGTTGGAGGGAGATTTATCCTCTTGTCATTACCCCGTCACAAGATTTGCTTTGTCAACAACCAGTGCTGGATGGATCTAATGTGGACCCAACTAGCCTGCTCCAGCCAGATAACTGCAGCCCAGGAGAAACAAAGACTGGAATCTGGAAAAACCAGTTCATTCGTTATGATGACGATAAATAGCCTGACTGTCCAATTTAGCTGGTCCCGTGAAACCCACTTCTGTTCCTGACAAGAAAATCCCCAAGACTGGAACTTTCCTCCCGAAATGTTTTGTTACTAGAAATATTGTCTTTGTGGGAACTAGTTGTGGGCTAGATTTGAATGAGGTTGCCATCAGAGTGATAACTTGCTTTAATAATAATAATTATGGTAATAATAATAGTAATAATGATGATGGTATTTGTTAAGCGCTTTCTACTTGCCAAGCACTGTTCTAAGTGCTGGGGTAGATACAAGGTAATCAGGTTGTCCCACTTGGGGCTCACAGTCTTAATCCCCATTTTACAGATGAGGTAACTGAAGCACAGAGAAGTTAAGTGACTCGCCCAAAGTCACACAGCTGATAAGTGGCGGAGCCAAGGTTATAACCCACAATCTCTGACTCCCCAGCCTGTGCTCTTTCCACTAATCCATGATGCTTAACGCTTACTATGTGCTTAGCACTGTTCTAAGCACAGGTTAATCAGGTTGGACACAGTCCCTGTTCCATAGGGGGCTCACACTCTTAATCCCCATTTTACATATGGGGTAACTGAGGCTCAGAGAAGTAAAGTGACTTGCCCAAAGTCACACAGCAGGCAAGTGGCAGAACAGGGGTTAGAACCCAGATCTTTTGACTCCTATCTATCCATTACCCTCTCCCCTACTTTTCCATCCTTCCCAGCAGTATCCTCAGAGGAGAGGTCCTCCCTCCTCACAAGCGCCACCCCCTCCACCTGCGCCTCAGACCCCATTCATGCTCACCTTAAAGAAACCATCACCCCTTCCCTCCTCCCATCCTTTACTTCTATCTTTAACCACTCACTCTCCAAAGGCTTCTTCCCCGCTGCCTTCAAACATGTTCATGCTTTCCCCACCCTAAAAAGCCCCTCTCTTGACCCCACTTCCCCTTCCAGTTATTGTCCTATCTCCCTCCTGCCCTTCCTTTCCAAACTTCTAGAACAAGTCACCTACACTCGCTGCCTTGAATTCCTCAACTCCAACTCTCTCGGGGACCCCCTCCAATCTGGCTTCTGTCCCTTCCACTCCACCAGAACTGCCCTCTCAAAGGTCACCAATGACCTTCTTCTTGCCAAATCCAATGGCTCCTACTGTATCCTAACCCTCCTCAACCTTTCAGCTGCCTTTGACACTGTCTACCATCCCCTTCTCCTTAACACTTTATCTCGCCTTGGCTTCACGGACTCCATCCTCTCCTGGTTCTCCTCTTATCTCTCTGGCCGTTCATTCTCGGACTCCTTTGCAGGCTCCTCCTCCCCCTCCCATCCACTAACTGTAGGGATTCCTCAAGAGTCAGTTCTTGGCCCTCTTCTGTTTTCCATCTATACTCACTCCCTTGGTGAACTCATTTGCTCTGATGGATTCAACTATCATCTATCTCTACGCAGATGACACCCAAATCTACATCTTCTCCCCTGTTTTCTCCCCCTCCCTCCAGATTCATATCTCCTCCAGCCTTCAGGACGTTTCCACCTGGATATCCGCCTACCACCTAAAACTCAACATGTCCAAGACTGAGCTCCTTATCTTCCCTCCCGAAACCTGTCCTCTCCCTGACTTCCCTGTCACTGTGAACGGCACCACCATCCTTCCCATTTCACAAGCCCACAGCCTTGGTGTCATCCTTGACTCTGCTCTCTTATTAACTCCACACATCCAATCCATCACCAAAACCTGCCAATCTCACCTTCACAATATCACCAAGATCCATCCCTTCCTCTCCATCCAAACTGCTACGTTGCTGGTACAAACTCTCATAATCCCGACTGTATTATTGCATCAGCCTCCTCTCTGATCTCCCTTCCTCCTGTCTCTCCCTGCTCCAGTCTATTCTTCATTACGCTGCCCGGATCATCTTCCTTCAGAAACGCTCTGGGCATGTCACTCCCCTCCTCAAAAACCTCCAGTGGTTGCTTATCAACCTTCCCATGAAACAAAAACTCCTCACTCTTGGCTTCAGAGCTCTCCATCACCTAGCCCCCTCCTCCCTTGCCTCCCTTCCCTCCTTCTACAGCCCACCCCTTACACTCCCCTCTTCTGCCGCTAACCTCCTCACGGTCCCTCGTTTTCGCCTTTCCCACTGTCAACCCCTGGCCCATGTCCTACCACTGAACTGGAGTGCCCTCCCTCCTCACCTCCGCCAAACTAACTCTCTTTCCTGCTTCAAAGCCCTCTTGAGAGCTCACCTTCTTCAGGAGGCCTTCCAAACTGAGCCCTCCTTTTCCCTCTGCTCCTCCCCCCCATTCCCCCTACTCCTTCCCTCTGCTCCTCTCCCTTCCCCTCCCCACAGCACTTGTGCATATTTGTATGTATTATCACTATTTTGTTAATGATGTGTATATATCTATTGCTTCTATTTGTCTTGATAATATTGATGCCAGACTACTTGTTTTGTTTTATTTTGTTGTCTGTCTCCCCAGTTTAGACTGTGAGTCCATTGTTGGGCAGGAATTGTCTCTATCTGTTGCCTGAATTGTACATTCCAAGAATTTAGTACAGTGCTCTGCACATAGTAAATGCTCAATAAATGTGATTGAATGACAATGAATTAAGGCACAGTGCTTTTCTATCCTCTCAGGATATTAATGTTGAATCAATCAATCATACTTATTGAGCACTTACTATGTTAAGAGCACTGTACCAAATGCTTGTGAGAGCACAATATAGCAGAGTTGGTAGGTACAGTCCCTGCCCACAATTAACTTACAGTGTAAAGGGGGAGTGTGAATAGAGCTTTATAAGAATTCTGAATACAACATTGCTTTCTTGCTCCTTCATGAGAGGAGAAGAATTCCTTCTTTTAGCCAGTAGCTGCTGAGTGTTCTTGACATCTGAGCAGAGTCTGTGTTTTTCCAAAAGGCAGGAAACAAGAATCTGGCCAAACGAGGGAGATGTGTTTTCTCAGAATTGGAAATCAGGTGGTCAAATCTATTTGACCATCTCTGAATCAAGAAGAAAACCAAAGGAAGAAAGGTAAAGTCTTATTCTTTCTGGCTTCCTTCAGGTTGCGTTTGGCTTGATTCTCTGTTCATGGGAGCTGCTGGACCCACTGAGACTGATTGGCATTTTGAGCTCTTTTACAAGCTGAGATTTATCCTCTTGATATCACCATATCATAGGCTGATGAATCTAAAATGGAGAAGCAGCATGGGCTAGTGGAAAGAAGCCAGGTCTGGAAATCAGAGGAACTAACCCTGGCTCTGCTAATTACTTGGTCTGTGACCTTGGGCAAGTCAGTTAACTTCTCTGTGCCTCATCTGTACAATGGGGATTCAATTGTCCTCCCTACAATTTAGACTGTGTGTCCCATGAGGGACAGGCATTGTATCCAACCTGATAAAGAAGCAGCGTGGCTCAGTGGAAAGAGCACGGGCTTGGGAGTCAGAGGTCATAAGTTCGAATCCCGGTTCTGCCACTTGGCAGCTGTGTGACTGTGGGCAAGTCACTTAACTTCTCTGGGCCTCAGTTCCCTCATCTGTAAAATGGGGATTAACTGTGAGCCTCACGTGGGACAACCCGATTCCCCTGTGTCTACCCCAGCACTTAGAAGAGTGCTCTGCACATAGTAAGCGCTTAACAAATACCAACATTATTATTATTATTATTATAAACTAGTATCCACCCCAGTGCTTAGAACAAATACTATAAAAAGACTCTTCCCCCTTAAACAAAGCATATGAAAGCAAAATTTAGATGGGGATTTCTCTTGCACGCATCTTCAGCTTGATCTGTGGTAGATCAGATTGCACCTCTGTCCAATTCAGAAACTTCTGCAGTGCTAGTTAAAATAATTACTGATAAGTTTCACAATGGGTCCTCTCTTTCTCTACCACCCTTGCTTCAATGCCTCCACTTCTGTTCTGCTGCCTAACTTGGCTACTGTTTGCTAGAGCAAGATCTTTGGAGTTTCGTTAGAGTGGAAGTGTATCCTTGGATAGCCACAGTGTCAGAACATCGAGGGATCCTGAAGAATTTGTTGGTCCTTATGGGCCTGATTTTACTGGGATCTCTGTGCTATTCCTCCTGAAATCTGCTTATCAATATCTCAGGCTACTGAGAATCTATTTTCAGGTGACTATTCTTTTTAAGGAGTGAAGTGTGTTTTGGCGAAAACAAGAAAAGAATGATCAGATCGAGGATGAACTAAGGGAGACTTACAACTAGTAAAGCAAGTAAATGAATGGATTGCAAGCCAAGTAAGATAGGAGGCAAGTGAAGCTTAGAGATGAATAGGTATTGCATGAGAAGCAGCGTGGCTCAGCGGAAAGAGCCCGGGCTTGGGAGTCAGAGGTCATGAGTTCGAATCCCGGCTCTGCCACTTGTCAGCTGTGTGATTTTGGGCAAGTTACTTAACTTCTCTGTGCCTCAGTTACCTCATCTGTAAAATGGGGATTAACTGTGAGCCTCACGTGGGACAACCCGATTACCCTGTATCTACCCCAGCGCTTAGAACAGTGCTCTGCACATAGTAAGCGCTTAACAAATACCAACATTATTATTATTATTATCATGAAAACAAGTGTAATTTAGTGGATAGAGCATGGCCTGGGAGTTCGAAGGACCTGGGTTCTAATCCTGGTTCTGCCAAGTGACTGTTGTGTGACCTTTGGCAAGTAAAAGGGTGATTTAAGGGGGTGAGCCCCCTGTGGGTCAGGGATTGTGTCAAGCCTGATTAACTTGTGTCTACCCCAGCAGTTAGAACAGAGACTGCCATCAGGTAAACACTTAACAAGTGTCATAGTTATTATTATTATTATCTAGTATATGGCTTTTGGAGAGGGTCAGTGTCAGTGCCATCATTTCTCAAGAGCAGTTTCCAGAGCTAAGGAACATGCTACTGAGATTGGAGACAATCCAATTGAAAGATTCCAGTTCTAGAACGTCTTAAAAAGCACTCTGCAGTGGGAATTGCTGGCCTGCTTTTTGAAGGAATCTTTTTCTCTGGGGCTGGTAGATGTCCTGAGATAATTTTGCTAGTGGAAATATCCCTTTTGGACTATAATTTGTGTGAACAGAAAGCAATCCTCTCTGGCACCAAGAGATATATTTTGGGGTTACTTGGACCATGCAGCAAATATGTGAGAGTCCTTACACTTCAGAGAATATAACAGTAGAAGAGACACATTCCCTGCCTACAAGTGGCTTACAGATCTTTATTGTCCTGTTTAATAATTATAATTGTGTGGCTTGTTAAGTCCTTGATATGTGTCAAGCTCTGTGCTAATCATAGGGGTAGTTAGAAAATAATCAGATCACACACAGTCTCCATCCCAAATGGGGCTCACAGTTTAAATAGGGGGAGAACAGGCATTGAATTCCCATTTTACAGATGAGGAAACTGAGGCACAGAGAAATTGGATGACTTGCCCAAGGTCACACAACAGGCAAGTGTGGAGCCAGTCATAACAGCAGCCATCAATAGTTTAGAAAGGCAGGAAGACTGAAAAAAGAGGGTTAAAGGAGAGGGTAAATGAGGGCTTGGAGAAAAGAAAGCATAGAAGTGGAAAAACTTTCAGCATTCTTCCAGGGGAGAAACACTTTAGGAAGAGATATTATCTAAAATGAAAATTGGAGATTATCTGCTGACTCAAAGGGTTTTTTTTAAGTCCAAACATGCAGTGCCAAACTTGAAAAATGATGTATTAGTTTTTGCCCTATTCTATGGCATCTTTGGAGAGTTTCATTCAATCAACCAAGCAAGCAATGGTATTCACTGAGTGCTTACTTACTGTATGCTGAGCACTGTACAACACAACAGAGTAAGTAGAAATGATTCCTGCACCCAAGGAACTTACAGACCTAAAGAAAAGAGAATGGTGGTTTGTCAAATGTGGAGATAGTTCTTGGCCAAAGGGAGGATGCGGGCAAGGTCAGTGGTGGGAAAGGCAAGATCATGGTACAAAGAGTAGGTTGGCCTTAGAGGATAGGAGTGTGTGGGTTAGACTATAGTAGGAAATCAGCAAGATAAGGTAGAAAGGGGAGAGCTGATTAACTGAGTGGTTGAAGATGGTGGTCAGGGAGGGAAGAAAGGAGAATGTAAATGTTTTAATAAGGTGTAAAGGAATGGGGTCTGAGGAGTGGATGGGGGTAGTTTTAAGGGGAGGTGGGAGATCTCTCTCAATACTGTTTTGAAGGATGGGGTAGTAGAAGAGGGGATAGGAGGAGGATGGGACTGGAGAAGTACAGGGGAGATTTTAGGGAGACCGTGCCTGATGGTTTCTATTATTCCAATGCAATAGGTAGCATAATCATAAGGGGCAAGAGAGGGAGGAGTTGGATGGGGGCCAAGGTGGGGAGGGGACTTAAGGAGGAACTTAAAAATCTGAAGCAGCTGGCATGGACGTTGGGAATGGGGGTCATTTAGGATGGAAAAGCATTGTCACTGAGCATGGGATATGGCAAGGTCACAGCAGTTGCCTGGATTGAGAGCTCATTGTGGGCAGGGAAAGTGTCTGTTCATTCATTCAATAGTATTTATTGAGCACTAACTATGTGCAGAGCACTGTACTAAGCACTTCGAATGTACAATTTGGCAACAGTTAGAGACAATCCCTGCCCAGCAATGGGCTCACAGTCTAAATGAGATAATACAGAGATAATCTGGACAGCAGAATGAAGTATGAACTGAAGTGGGTTTCTTCCTCTGCTTGGTTTCCTGGACAGGAAGCAGCGTGGCCTAGTGGATAGTGCATGGGCCTGGGAGTCAGAAGGACCTGGGCTCTAATCCCTGCTCCATCACTTGTATGTTCTCTGTACCTCAGTTATCTAATCTGCAAAATGGGGACTTAGTGTGCCCCTTGTGGAACGTGAACGGTGTCGAACCCAATTCCTTCTGTCCACCCCAGTGCTTGATACATAGAAAGTGCTTAAGTACCACAATTATTGTTATTATTATAATTTTACTGGTGAAAACATCTGCCCACCTACCTGTTGGGGATCTGATTAGCCAGATTGAAGGATAAAATGGTGGCAGCTGCTGCAGCCTTGTGGAGGGCATATCATGTTTCATAATCTTTAAAATATCCTAAATACCATGAAGAGAGCAGTTTTCATTGGGTTTTTTTTCTTTAGGTATGGTATTGGTCTAGTGCTTATTATGTGCAAGGCACTGTTTTAAATACTGTTGTAGATACAAGGTAATCAGGTGGACACAGTCCATGTCCCACCCGGGGTTCACAGTCTCAATCCTTTGGGATTCAAGTTTGCTCAAACGTTGGTAATTGAATGCTTACTGAGTACAGAGCACTCTTCTGTTGAATCTGCAGCTCCAGCCTGGGGAACCCCCAGGCAAGAGAAAGGTCAGGCCTGCTTGCTTCTCCTGCCTTGCCCCCTCTTCGTTAGTATAGGCGAAAATGACATTTAGAGCACTTGAGAAAGTCTTAATACTCAGAATGACTTGTTGACTTCGTTCATTCAATTGTATTTATTGAGCCCTTATCGTGTGCAGCACACTGTACTAAGCGCTTGAAAAGTACAATTTGGCAAGAAATAGAGACAATCTCTAACCAACAATGGGCTCACAGTCTAGAAAGGGGAAGACAGACAACAAAACAAGTAGACAGGCATCATAGCATCAATATAAATGAATTCCTTATTCATTCATTCTCAGTTAAGAGGCCTTGAAGGCTGCAGGTGCAGTTCTTTTCAGGAGACATTTCTGTATGAAGAAAATTTCTCCTTTTCCAGTTCATATATTTTCTCATCAAAGTCTTGAAGAACTTAGGTGGACACGGTGACAGGAGAGATTTTGGGAAAAGCAAATTTCTCTTTTTCCACCTCAAATATTTTCTTTTCAGGCCTTGAAGTCATGAGGTAGAAGAATAAAAGCAGAAGGTTGTTTGCACAAAGCAAACTTCTCCTTTTTCACCTTGGATAATCTTGAATCACTCTTAATTAAAAGGCCTTGAAGGCTTGAAGCTGACTAATGCACATGAGATGTGTCTGTATGAAGCAAATTTTTCCTTTTCCGGCTTCATATATTTCTCTTCAGGCCTTGAAGACCTTGGACAGTACATTAGAAGAGTGTTTACATGAAGCCAGTATCTCCTTTTTTAATCCCATCTATGCTCTTTTCAGGCCTTGAAGACCTTAGGTAGGAAAATGATCAAGCCAGTTTTTTGAATGAAGCAGATTTCTCCTTTTCCAGTCTCATATATTGTCTTTTCATGCCTTGAAGACCTTAGGTAGACAAATTCAAGGAGGAGATTGTTCACATGAAGTGCATTTCTCCTTTTCTACCTTGTATCTCTTCTCTAAATTCTCTATAAAAGACCTGGAAGGCCTAAGATGGAGTAACAAACAGTAACATTTTCTGCACGAAGCAAAACTCCTTTTCCATCTCATAAGTATTGTCTTTCCAGGCCTCGAACACCATAAGTGGAAAAATAGGTGGGATATATTTTCTTTTCATGAAGCAAATTATTACTCTTGCATGACTAATATTCTCTATTCATTTCAATTAAAAGGCCTTAAAATCGAGAGGTGACATAACAAAAAGGAAATTGATCCAAATCAAGAAAATTTGTCTTTTTCAACCTAAATATTCTCTTTTCTAGCCTTGAATACCTTAGGGTAATAAAATAATAGCAGGGGATACTTAACCTGAAGCAAATTTACCTTTTTCAAATCAAATATTCTCTATTCATTTGCTAATAAAAAGCTTTGAAGACCTAAAAAGAACTAACACATAGAAGATGTTTCCACATGAAGCAAATGTCTCCTTTTCCAGGCCATATATTTTCTCTTCAGGACTTGAACACCTGAGACAGAACATTAGGAGAGTGTTTGCATGAAGCTATTTTCTCCTTTCTTAACCTCAAATATTCTCTATTAACAGGCCTTGAAAACCTCAAATGGAATAATGCACAGGAGATGTTTCTGCATCCCCTTTCCTTCTTTCACACCTCAAACATTCTTTCAGGTCTTGAAGACCTTAGGTATAGAATTTTGTTTTTGCATGAAACAAATTTCTCCTTTTCACCACCGATATTATGTATTCACTTTCTTTCAAAATGCCTTGAAGGCCAGAAGTGAACTAATGCACAAGATAATGTTTCTGCATGAACCAAAGTTTTCCTTTTCCATCTCATACATTTTCTCTTCAGGTCTTGAAGACAGACCTTAGGTAGGAAAATATGAGGTGAAGTTTTGTATGAACCAAATATCTCCTTTCTTTAACTCCATATATTACCTTACCCTGCCCTTAGGTAGAAATACAAAAGCAGGAGATTGTTTGCATGAAGAAAACTTGTCCTTTTTCAAAAAAAATTCTCTTTTTAGGTCTTGAGCTTAGGTAGAGAAATGAAAGTAGAGATTATTTGCATGAAGCAAATTTCTCCTTTTAAATCTCAAATATTCTCTCTTCAATTTATGAAGCTATTAGGTAGAGAAATGAAAGTAGGAGATGATTTGGTATGAAGCAGATTTCTCCAGTTTCTCTCAAATATTCTCTTTTGAGGCCTTGAAGACCTTAAGTAGTAGAGAAATAAAAATAGGAGATTGTTTGCATGAAGCAAATTTCTTCTTCTTAACCTCAAATATTCTCTTTTCAGGTCTTGATGACTTTAGACAAATGACATAAAGAAGATGGTTTTCATGAACCACATTTCTTCTTTTAAGCCTCAAATGTTCTCATTTGAGGCCCTGAAGACCTTTGGTAGAGAAATAAAAACTGGAGATTGCATGAAACAAATTTCTCCTTTTGCACCTCAAAAATGCTCTATTCATTCTGAATTAAGAGGCTTTGACTGCCTGATGTGGAGTAATGCACGGGAAGTGTATCTGCATGAAGGAATTTTTTTAGCCTAAAATAGTCTCTTTTAAGGCCTTGAAGACCTTTTATAAAGAAATAAAAGCTGGAGATTGTTTGCATAAAGCAGTTATTTATTCTTTTTCACCTCATACATTTCCTTTTAAGGCCTTGAAGACCTTATATAGAAAAATAAAAGCTGGAGATGGTTTGCATGAAGCAACTTTCTCCTTTTGCACCTCTATATGCTCTCCATTCATTATCAGTTAAAAAGCCTTGAAGGCCTGAAGTGGAGTAATGAACAGGAGATACTTCTACCACACGAAGCAAATTTCTCCCTTTTCATCTAAACCACTCTTTTGAAAGACCTTGATGATCTAACAGAAATAATGTTTGTCAGCACTGTTTTAATGTTCAACATTCCTGATGTGTCTTTCCAGACCCTTCTTACCACTTATGCTCAGATTGTGAGCCCAAGACACGGGGCCTGTGTCATTCCCCTTCGTGTATTTCTTCCCTGTGCTTAGTACATTATTCCGGTCACAGAAAATGCTTAATAAATAACTTCACTCCTACTCAAGATTCGGTGTATTGGTGGGGGGTGTCTTTTTTTGCAAGAAAGGAAAAAGACAAGTCAGGGCTTTGTGAATGGTTAAAGGTAGTGTCTAAGGTAATGAGGTTACTAATCATTTTGTAATCGAGTCTGGTGGAAGAATGCAGGGAATGGATTACTTGCAGTTCAAACATGTTGCACAGGGATTCACATGTGTAGGCCAAAGAGACAATAATCCCCACCTTCCTTGTTTATCCAGGCAGCCACATTTCTGTATGCTCATTCCTCTAGAACGTAAGCTCACTGTGGGCAGGGAATGTGTCTACCACCTCTGTGGTACTGTACTCCCAAGCATTTAGTACAGTGCTCTGCACACATTAAGTGCTCAATAAATACCACTGATTATGATTTATGTTCAACAGTTAGAACCGTGAGAAGGCTGTGAAAGCATAAGCCGGGGCAGCCTGGCCTGTAGAGGTGTTGAGATGAGAAGCCGAATATTCTTACTTAATCACTGTGTTCAAGTTCTTACTATGCATCAAGCACTGTGAAACAGTGGGGCAGGCAGTACAATCAAATCGGACAGTCTCAGTCCCACACGGGGCTCACAGTCTAATTGATTTACGCTTATGTTTACTTATTTACATTCATTTGAGTTTATCTATTTTGCCCTATTCCTGCAATGAGTTGAAGCATTCTCCTCTCTCCGGCTCTCACCACTGGTAAATCTGTTGTTTCTTTCCCTCTTCCCACTGTAAACTCTTAGAGGGGAGGGACATCTTCCTCAAGCCAAGGGGCAACATTAATTCCATGAAACTGCCCTTACAGTAATTATTGCTTAAATACCTTCTAATGACTTTGGATAACAGGTTACAGTAACGACAGACAAGAAAATAAAAGAGTGTGTGAGGAAAAGGAAGAGAAAATTATTTGGTGGCAATAATTGTTGTTGTACTCTCCCAAGCACTTAGTTAGTACAGTGCTCTGCACACAAAAAGCACTCAATAAATGCAACTGAATAAATGAGTGAATGATTTTCTTCATTCAGGCTCCACAGCTTGAGCACAAGAGTGGAGGAAACATACTGTGGAGGTGATCCAGGGCTGCAGGTTGGTGGCATTAGCCAGGTTTCAGTATGTTTTGATGTAGGAAGAACAAAAAAAAAAGATTTCAAGTTTTTCACCCATTCTTTCTGTTGAGGGACTGGGTTAGAAAGAAAAGTGTGACTCAATCAGTGGTATTAATGGAGCACTCATTCTGTTCAGAGCACTGTACTTACTCTGAACAGGGTAGTGGGTAAAGCTGGGCCTGGGAGTCAAAGGGCCCCAATCAGAGGGACGTGGATTCTAATCCCAGCTCTGCCCTTGTCTGCTACGTGACCTTGAGTAAGTCACTTCACTTCTTATCTGGGCCTCCGTAACCTCATCTGTAAAATGGAGATTAAAAGGTACACGTGGGACATTAATCTCATTAACTAAGAGATTGAGTCCATGTGGGACAGGGACTATGTCCAACCTGATTAACTTGTATCTTCCCCAGTGCTTAGAACAGCCCTTGGCACACAGGAAGTGCTTAACAAGTACCATTATTATTATTATTATTATTATTATTATTACTAAGTACTGGGGAGAGTACAGTAGAGTAAGTAGACACAGTCTACCAGGTTTGTGTTAATGGAGTGAAGTAGCGTGGCGCAGTGGAAAGAGCACGGGCTTTGGAGTCAGGGCTCATGAGTTCGAATCCCAGCTCTGCCACTTATCAGCTGTGTGACTGTGGGTGAGTCACTTAACTTCTCTGTGCCTCAGTTCCCTCATCTGTAAAATGGGAATTAAGACTGTGAGCCCCACGTGGGACAACCTGATTCCCCTGTGTCTACCCCAGCGCTTAGAACAGTGCTCTGAGACACTGGGGAATCAGGTTGTCCCACGTGGGGCTCACAGTCTTAATCCCCATTTTACAGATGAGGGAACTGAGGCACCGAGAAGTGAAGTGACTTGCCCAAAGTCACACAGCTGACAAATGGCCGAGCAGGGATTTGAACCCATGACCTCTGACTCCAAAGCCTGTGCTCTTTCCACTGAGCCACGCTGCTTCTCTAGCCACGCTAAATAGTCAAAGGAGGATGATGAAATGATCAGAAATTGATCAAAGACAACGGCAGAGACTCAAGTTTTTACTGCACAGAAGAAGGCAATGGTAAACCACTTCTGTATCTTTACCAAGAAAATGCCATGGATACACAGACCAGAATGACTTTATGACAGAAGATGGGATGTTCTGAGGAGGGTGTATGACATAGAGTCACTGTGGGTCAGAAATGACGCAACGACATTTGAAGGAGAAGAAAGCATACTACATGGGAATTGTACACAGTTTCCGTCTTACTGAGAACTTGCAATCTGGAAATGTTATGCTAATGCGCAGTTGGATTAGGCTGTTTTGTTTTTCCTTTAGAATTTTATAGTAAATCAACAAACTAACTCTCTTCCCCTCTTCAAAGCTCTACTGAGAGCTCATCTCCTTCAGAAGGCCTTCCCAGATTGAGCCCCCCTTTCCCTCTGCTACTCCTCATCTCCCCATTGCCCCTCCTCCTTCCTCTGCTCAACCCCTTCCCCTCCCCACAGCTCTTATGTATATTTGAACATACTTATTACTCTATTTTATTAATGATATGTATATATCTATGATTCTACTTGTCTATTTTGATGGTATTGTTACCTGTCTACTTGTTTTGTTTTGTTGTCTGTCTCCCCATTCTAGACTGTGAGCCCATAGTTGGGTAGAGATTGTCTCTGTTGCCGAATTGTCCTTTCCAAGTGCTTAGTACAGTGCTCTGCACACGGTAAGTGATCAATAAATACGTAAATACGAATGAATAAATGAATGAAATCTTGAGTTCTTTCTGTTCTTCAAGATTTGATTTGGTCCAATGCCTTAAACATCAAACTATTCCCTTAGATGGCCCCTTTGAGTTGATTTCATTTTTGCTTTTTGTTTTAAATTAAAGCATGAGATGCCCTTCATTTTTAAAAATAGTATTAAGTGCCTTTTGTTTGCAAATCATGTGCTAAGTACATGGCAGAATACGAAAGAGATAAAGGACATATTTCCTGCCCTCAAATAGTTTACAATCTAATGGGGGAGACAGGCACAAATGTACTGTAGGCTTCTGTTGGGCAGGAATTATGTCTCCTAACTCTATTGTGTATTAGTCTCTCACACACTTAATACAGTGCTCTGCATGCAGTAAGTGCTCAATAAATATGATTGATTGACTGCAGCACACTACTAAACACACAGGAGAGTACAATGCAATAGAATTGTTGGACAAGATTCCTACCCACAAGGAGCTTGCAAATTAGAGGGGTAGATAGGTATTAAAATAATTACAGATGGCTGTGTACATAAGTGCTATGGGAGTGAGGGAGGGTTGAAAATCAAAATACTTAAGGGGTTCAACTCAAGTTCAAAGTCATGGTGTAGTGGATAGATCATGGCCCTGGAAGTCAGAAGGGTGTGGGTTCTAATCCCTGCTCTGCCACTTGTCTGCTGTGTGGCCTTGGGGAAGTCATTTCACTTCTCTATGCCTCACTTACCTCAGTGTAAAATGGGGATTAAGACTGTTAGCCCCATGGGGGCCAGGAACTGTGTCCAACCCGATTTGTTTGTATCCACCCCAGAGCTTAGTACAGTGCCTGGCACATAGTAAGTGCTTAACAAATACCACAATTATTACTATTATTATTATTTAGGCCAAGCAGAAGGGTGGACAAAAAGGGAAAGTGATGCATAAGGGAGGGCAGGGAAGGCAAGTAGGGGAAAGTAGGGGAGTTAGAGGTCATGGGTTTGAATCCCAGCTCTGCCACTTGTCAGCTGTGTGACTTTGGGCAAGTCACTTAACTTCTCGGTGCCTCAGTTACCTCATCTGTAAAATGGGGATGAAGACTGTGAGCCCCACGTGGGACAACCTGATTCCCCTGTGTCTACCCCAGCGCTTAGAACAGTGCTCGGCACATAGTAAGCACTTAACAAATACCAACATTATTATTATTATTATTATTCATTCATTCGTTCAATTATATTTACGGAGTACTTACTGTGTGCAGAGCATGAGGCGCTTGGAAAGTACAATTCAGCAATAAAGAGAGGAAATCACTGCCCAGATTGGGTTTACAGTCTAGAAGGGGGAAACAGAAATCAAAACATGTAAAAGAGGGCTTAATAAGATATAATAATAATGATGACGGTATTTAAGCTGATGATGGTATTTAAGCATTTACTATGTGCCACATACTGTACTAAGTGCTGGGATGGATACAAGCAAATGGAGTTGGACACAGTCCCTGTCCAATGAGATGCTCGCAGTCTTAATCACCATTTTACAGATGAGGTGACTGAAGTAGGGAGAAGTTAAGTGACCTGCCCAAGGTCATATAACAGGTGAGTGGAGTAGCCAGAATTAGAATCTAGGTCCTCTGACTCCCAGGACCGTGCTTTTTCTATTAAGCAATGCCATTTCTGCTCTTCTGGGTGTAGCTGATATGAGTGCTGGCTGGAGACTCTGTTAATCAATCAATCAATCAATCATATTTCTGGAGTACTTACTGTGTGCAGAGCAGTGTATTAAGCGCATGGGAAAAATCAATATAACAGAGTTGGTAGACTTGCTCCCTGCCCACAAGGAGCTTAGCTCCTTTTTAGACTGTAAGCCCGTTGTTGGGCAGGGATTGTCTCTATCTGATGCCGAATTGTACGTTCCAAACACTTAGTACAGTGCTCTGCACACAGTAAGTGCTCAATAAATATGATTGAATTAATGAATGAATTATAGTCCAAATGGGGAGCTCCTGAGTGGTGGCAAGAGACTGTTACAAGGACAAGAAGGAGGTCTGGCTGCAAAATGGGGATCAAATTTCTCTTCTCCCTCCACCTAGTAAGTGCTTAACAATTGCTACAACAATCACATACTTCTTCCTGGGAGAGACGTTCTGGGGGGAAGGATGATGTATATATCTGTAATTTTATTTATTTGTATTGATGTCTGTTTATTCATATTGATGTCTGTCTCAACCCTCTAGTCTGTGAGCTCACTGTGGGCAGGGATCGTCACTCTGTATTGTTGTATCACATTCCCAAGCACTTAGTTCAGTGTTCTGCACACAGTAAGCACTTCATAAACACGATTGAATGAATGAATGATGAAGGCCGGGGTTCCCTCTGTGTCTCAGACAGCAGAGGCTCGCGTAATTGATCAGCCAGCTGCAGGGACAGGCTCCTGGTGCAGGTGACAGGAAGGAGGGGACATGCCTGAGGGAGGCCTTCTTCTATCTCCAAGGCTAGGCGTCAGGCAGTCTGGTTCCCTCACTGCTCCACCCTTCATTCTCCCTCTTTCTCTGCAGGGGGACACCCACAGTTGGCAGATGTCAGTCAGTCGTACTTATTGAGCACTTACTATGTTCAGAGCAAGCAGTGTGGCTTAATGGAAAGAGCCCGGGCTTGGGAGTCAGAGTTCGTGGGTTCTAATCCCGGCTCCACCACTTGTCAGCTGTGTGACTTTGGGCAAGTAACTTAACTTCTCTGTGCCCTCAGTTACCTCATCTGTAAAAGGGGGATTAAGACTGTGAGCCCCACGTGGCACAACCTGAGTATCTTGTATCTTCTCCAGCGATTAGAACAGTGCTTGGCATATGGAAAGTGCTTAACAGATACCACCGATATTATTATTATTATTATTCTCTGCACCTGTTTCCTCATCCTTAAAATGGTGATTCCCTCCTAAGACTGAGAGCCTCATACAAGACAGGAACTGTGTCTAAACTAATTATCTACCTCAGACCTTAGAACCGTGCTTGGCACATAGTAAGTTCTTAACAGATACTACTATTATTATTATTTAAACCAGCTGAGCTAAAGCTATCTATAGTCATGACCTCAAGGGTCCTGGAATCAGAAGCCACAGTGGAATCAGAGAACCAGCCAGGAACAGTCAACAACAGAACATCAGAATATCAATAAACAGACAAGCCCCCTCTAGACTGCAAGCTCGTTGTGGACTGGGAATGTGTCTGTTTATTGTTATATTCAAGTCTCCTAAGTGCTTAGTAATAATAATACTGGTATCTGTTAAGCACTTACTGTGTACCAAGCACTGTTCTAAGTGCTGGAGTAGATACGAGGTATTAAGGTTGTTCCACGTGGAGCTCACAGTCTTAAGCCCCATTTTACAGATGAGGTAACTGAGGCAGAGAGAAGTTAAGTGGTTTACCCAAGGTCACACAGCAGACAAGTGGTGGAGCCGGGATTAGAACTCATGCCCTCTGACTCCCAAGTTCGTGCTCTTTCAACTAAGCCGCACTGCTTCAATGTCACACAGCAGACAAGTGGTTCAGCTGGGGATTAGAACCCAGGTCCTCTGACTCCCAGGTCCATGAAATATCTGGTGGAGGTAATAATAATAGTCGAAGCAGTATTTATTAAGCACTCAAACTTACTGTGTTCAAAGCACTGTACTAACCACTGAGAAAGAATACAGAGGTAAGCATTAGATATGGTTTTCTCTTCTCTCTCCCCCCTCCTCCCCCTTCACAGCATTTATGCATATATGTACGTATTTATAATTCTATTTGTTTATATTAATGATGTGTATATGTTTCTAATTCTATTTATTTCTATTGATGCTACTGATGCCTTTTTACTTCTTTTGATGCCTGTCTCCCCCCTTCTAGACTGTATCCCCACTGCGGGCAGAGATCATCTCTATTGCTGAATTGTACTTTCCAAGAGCTTAATACAGTGCTCTGCACACAATAAGTGCTCAGTAATTATGATTGAATGACACAATTATTACAATTTTTATTATATGGGCAGGAGAGTTAAGTGTAGACTGGTGAGGTGAGGGATTTCAGGCATGGAGGTCAGTGAGGAAGCTGATGTGATAGTCAAGACTGGGTATTAGAAGTGTCTGATTGGTATGGTGGCTGTTTGGATGGAGACAAAGAGGCAGATTCTGGAAATGATGTGGATGAAGAACGGACAGGATTTGACAATGGAATAAGGTTTAATAAGAATACAACTTGTGGTATTTATTGAGTGCTTACTGTGTGCCAGGCACTGTACTAATCTCTGGTGTAGATACAAGCAAATAGAGTTGGACAACAGTCCCTGTCCCATATGGAGCTCATAGCCTCATTCCCCATTTTACAGATGAGGTGACTGAGGCACAGAGAAGCAAAGTGACTTGCCCAAGGTCACATGGCAGACAAGTGGTGGAGCCAGGATTAGAACTCACAACCTTTTATCTCCTGGGCCTGTGCCCTGTCCACTACATCACGAGAGAAGTCAAGTAAAATGCCAACTAAGGTTATGGGAATGAGAAACCTGGCAGGTGGTGGTGTTATCAACTGGAATGGAGAAATTAGGAGGTGTGCAAGGTTTGGGAGGGAAGATGAAGAGTTCAGTTTTGAATATATTTAGTTTAAGATGGGACATTCACGTAGAGATGTCCTAGAGCAAGGAGGAATAAAGGATTCCAGAGTCAAGAGAGATCCAGTCAAATACAGTACCATATGAACTCATTGAAAGGAAGGGATTGATGTGAAGTAACTTGCAAAATCAGTGATTATTATCCAACTCTAGGACAGGGACTTTTTTTCCTGATTTTTTTTCAGTTGAGATGCGGTTTCTTCAAGCTCTACAATCAGGTACAAATAAGGGAGAATCATAACAAACAGTGGGTAAGCTCCCTGAGGGCAGTAATATGTTTACCAACTCTGCTGTATTAGACCCTCCCAAAAGCTTAGTACAGTGCTCTACACACAGTAAGCACTCAATAAATATCACTGACTGGGTATATTCATTCCTTCAGTCATATTTATTGAACGCTTACTGTACACAGAGCACTGTACTAAGCACTTGGGAGAGTACAACACAACAATAAACAGTGACACTCCCTGCCCACAGTGAGCTTGTGGGCAGAATGGGGAAGACAGACTATCAATACAAATAAATAAAATTACAGATATATATATGTATATATATCTGGGAGTGGGGAAAAGCAAAGGGTATAAATCAGGGTGAAGCAGAAGGGAGTGGGAGATGAGGAAAAGTGGGGCTTAGCCTGGGAAAGCCTCTTGGAGGAGATGGGCCTTCAGTAAAGCTTTGAAGCGGGGACAATCATTGTCGCATTTGAGGAGGGAGGGTATTCCAGGCCAGAGGCAGGGTGTGGGCTAGGGGTTGGCATCGAGACAGGTGAGATTGAGGCACAGTGAGAAGGTTAGCACTAGTGTGTGGTTGGGTATATTGCTAGCTGTGGGAGTTACCACAAATGTTCCAGAAATCCTTCTGAGAATTCAAATAATGATAATATTAAATTTGCCATTTTAATGCCCTTTAAAAGCCCTTGGGTCATGCCCATATTGAAACACAAAATGCTGAGTTCCAGAGGCCCGATGTGCTATGTTTACATATACATATGCACCTATTTCAGTTGTAAACTAAGAGGGTACCCACAGATGGCTATGAATTGCTTAATCAGAAACTTCTGCTTGGCTGAATCAGTTTGCTTAGAGCTTTTCTCCTTCCTGCATTGCAGTTTTAGTCTGCCTGTAGAGGTGATTGAGGAATGATGTGATGAGGAGTTAAAGGTCACCACAGAACATGCAAAAGTCACGAGGTAATAAAGCCAAAATTGGTATGCAAAGAGCAATGATAAGAAACTGCTATTTTCCTTTTAGAGGCCTGGGGCAAACCAGATCCAGGGTTGCTACTCCTTGGCCAATCAAGAGACCCCAAGAGGAGGAACCCATTCTAGCTGAGTTTACATGCTTTTGAGCTGCTTTGTCAGATAAAGCCAAGCTCTTGAGCCTAGGCAGAAGACTCACCCACTATCAGATGCAAAAATTATTTATTTTGTGAAAGGCCCAAGGAAGATGAGCTGATATCACTGGTTTGTTAAGACAGAAAGACTCAGTGTAGCAGCCACAAAATGGTTTCTAGTAAACTGTGGGGATTCAGTTGCATTAAAAATAATAATGATAACAACTGTGGCATTTAAGTACTTACTATGTGCCAGGAACCTGCCTTAAGCACTAGGGTGGATACAAGCAAATCAAGTTGGACACAGTCCTTGTCCCACATAGGCCTCACAGTTTTAATCCCCATTTTACGGATGAGGTAACTGAGGTACAGAGAAGTGAAGTGACTTCCCCAGGTCACACAGCAGACAAATGGTGGAGCCGGGACTAGAACCCAGTTCCTTCTGACTCCCACGCCTGTGCTTTTTCCACTATGCCACGCGTGAGCTGACTGAAAATGGGGTAGAGCTCAATAATAATGATAATATTAATATTAATCATGGTATTTGTTACACACTTACTATGCATCTGTTCTAAGTTTTGGGGTAGATACAAAGTAATGAAGTTGAACACAGTCCCTGTCCCACATAGGGCTCATAGTCCTAATCTTCATTTTACAGATGAGATAACTGAAGCACAGAGAAGTTAAGTGTCTTGCTCAAGGTCACCTAGCAGAAAAGTGTCAGACCTGGGATTAGAACCCAGGTCCTCTTACTTCCAGGTCCATGCCCTTTCCACTACTAGGTCATGCTTTTTCGTACTGCTCTATTGCAGGAATGGGCCTTTTGACTTTTGGAAAAGATCTGTACAAAACACTGACACTCTTAGTAATGAAGTTATTTGCTAAGCACTTACTTTGTGCCAAGCATTAACTAAGCTCTGGGGCAGGTACAAGATAATCAGGTTGGACTCAGTTCCAGCCCCATATCAGGCAGATAATTGCTTTCCCCCACTTTAAAACCTCATTAAAGGCACTTCGACTCCAAAAAGCCTTCCCTGACTAAGCCCTCTTTTCTTCTTCTCCTAATCCCTACTGTGCCGCTCTTATTTGCTCCTTCATTCATCCTTTCTCCCATCCCCACAGTACATATTCATTCAGTAGTATTTATTGAGCGCTTACTATGTGCAGAGCATTGTACTAAGCGCTTGGAATGTACAAATCGGCAACAGAGACAGTCCCTGCCCATTGACAGGCTTACAGTCTGTGTCTGTATATAAATCTATTTATTTATTTATTTATTTATTTATTTATTTATTTATTTATTTATTTATTTATTTATTCATTCATTCATTCATTCATTCATTCATTTATTTATACTAATGTCTGTCTGGCAAGGGGCGGGGCCACGTTGTGGGCAGGGAATGTGCTTGTTTACTGTTATATTAAACTCTCCCAAGCACTTAGTACAGTGTTCCACACGTAGTAAGTGCTCAATAAATATGATTGAATGAATAAATACGATTAAATGAATGAATGAACCCAGGTCCCCTCCAGGCCTGTGCTCTTTCCATTAGGCCATGCTGTTTCGCATGCTGCTAGGGATGGACTTGGAAAAGCAGCGTGACTCAGTGGAAAGAACACGGGCTTTGGAGTCAGAGGTCATGAGTTCGAATCCTGCTCTGCCACTTGTCAGCTGTGTGACTGTGGGCAAGTCACTTAACTTCTCGGTGCCTCAGTTCCCTCATCTGTAAAATGGGGATTAAGACTGTGAGCCCCATGTGGGACAACCTGATTCCCCTGTGTCTACCCCAGCGCTTAGAACAGTGCTCGGCACATAGTAAGCGCTTAACAAATACTAACATTATTAACATTATTAAAATCAGCCTGAGCTGCGATCACTGGCTACTGCAGCGCTTTTCAAGCAAAATGGATTCTTTCAATGTTATCCCTAAGGGTAAACTCTACTTTGTAGATGAAGAAGATACAGGCATATGAATGCTTTATGTGCATTAGGGTCAGGGTGCACCTGTTTGTCTTACTTTGGAAAGAGCAAATGTATTCCAAAAGGAATGAATAAGAAGGGTAAACAGCTGTTGCAGTGATTGGCTTCCAGTTTAAATAGAGCTCTAAAGAGATAATAATAATAATAATAATATTGATGATGATAGCATTTGTTAAGCGCTACTATTTGCCAAGCACTGTTCTCAGCGCTGGGATAGGTACAAGGTTATCAGGTTGTCCCATGTGGGGCTCACAGTCTCAATCCCATTTTCATGTGCCCACCCCAGCACTTAGTACAGTGCCTGGCACAGTATGTGCAGAGCACTGTTCTAAGCACTGGGGTAGATACAGTGTAATCAGATTGTCCCACATGAGGCTCACAGTCTTAATCCCCATTTTACAGATGAGGTCACTGAGGCACAGAGAAGTTAAGTGACTTGCCCACAGTCACACAGCTGACAAGGGGCAGAGCCGGGATAATAATGAAACTGAAGCACACAACTTCCTCAGGGTCACACGTCAGGCAAGTGACGGAGCCAAGATTAGGACCCAGTATGCTGATTCCCAGGTCTGTGTTGTTTCCAGTAGGCCAAGATGCAAAGTGAGAAGAGAAGAGAGAACAGAATCTTGAGGGAGACATCCAGAGTCAAGAGATGGGAGGCAGAGTCTGCGCTGATGATAGAGACTAAGAAGAATTGACCAGACAGGTAAGAAGAAAATCAGGAGAGAACCAAGGTTAGAAAGTGTTACCAGGAGAAGGGACCTCATTTATCTGTTTATCACACAAGTGTTTAGCACTTTGGCTGGCACATAGAAACTACTTAATAAATACCCTTAACTAACTGCAGTGAATGCCCGAGGCAGCTCGTAGGTAAATGATTCCAACAGTGAAGAGTCCATTAGAGAAGCAGTGTGGCTCAGTGGAAAGAGCTCGGGCTAGGGAGTCAGAGGTCATGGGTTCGAATCCTGCTTTGCCACTTGTCAGCTGGGTGACTGTGGACAAGTCACTTAACTTCGCTGGGCCTCAGTTACCTCAGCTGTAAAATGGGGACTAAGACTGTGAGCCTCACGAGGGACAACCTGATTACCCTGTACCTACCCCAGCGCTTAGAACAGTGTTCTGCACATAGTAAGCACTTAACAAATACCAACATTATTATTATTAATCAATCAATTAATCAGTGGTATTTATTGAGTGCTTCCTGTATGCAGAGGACTGTACTAAGTACTTGGGAGACTGCAGTATAGCACAGCTTAGCCAGGTTTAGTGGATAGAGCACAGGCTTTGGAGTCAGAAGGATCTGAGTTCTAATCCCAGCTCTGTCATTTGTCTGCTGACCTGGGCCAAGTTACTTAACTTCTCTGTGCCTCAGCTTCCTCATTTGTAAAATGGGGATTAAGACTGTGAGCGCTGTGAGGGACAGGGACTGTGTTCAACCCAATTATCTTTTATCTACCCCAGTGCTTAGTACAGTGGCTGACATATAGTAAGTGCTCAACAAATGCATCCTAAAAAGTAGCTTACAGTTTTGAAGGGGAGAATATGTGAAGGGTGTGTGAAGGGAGAAGGAAACAAGCCATCAGAGACTAAATAGTTAAAGATGAAAATCAGAGAGGGAAGAAAATTGGATACAATTTTTTTTAGGTGATAGGAACTGTATCGGAGATGCAGGTGCGTGCGAGGGAGATCTCTTCTAGAGAGATTGCAAGGAAGAATGAGAAAGTGAATGTAATAATGTTGGTATTTGTTAAGCGCTTACTATGTCCCAAGCACTGTTCTAAGCCCTGGGGTAGACACAGGGGAATCAGGTTGTCCCACGTGGGGCTCACAGTCTTAACCCCCATTTTACAGATGAGGTAACTGAGGCACAGAGAAGTTAAGTGACTTGCCCAAAGTCACACAGCTGACAAGTGGCCGAGCCGGGATTCGAACCCATGAACTCTGACTCCAAAGCCCGTGCTCTTTCCACTGAGCCACGCTGCTTCTCTATGTGGGAGAGAGAGGGTGCTGTGAGGTTAGGCGGAGATTTTGAGAAACTCACACATCAAAGGATCATTGTGTCATCAGAGTAGTTGAAAAGGCCATCGGGGGTGAGACAGAGGGGCATTGAGAACATTGAGGATTTCAAGAGAGGGTTAAAGTTTGGAATAATCAGTATGGGCATGGAAATAGATGAGGGACTCTGTCCTCTCCTGTCCTCTTATCTCTCTGGCCATTCATTCTGAGTCTCCTTCACAGGCTCCACAGACACACAGGAATTTGTCTATTTATTGTATTGTACTCTCCCAAAGTGCTTAGTACAGTACTCTGCGCATGGTAAACTCTCGATAAATGCTATTGAATGAATGAATGAATGAAAGAGGAGCGGTGCAGCGTTATTACATGGAAGTTATAACATAAGGAAGCAGCGTGGCCTAGTGGATAGAGCATGTGCCTGGGAGTAAGAAGGACCTGACTCCATTACCTGTCTGCTGTGTGACTTTGGGCATGTTACTTAACTTCTCTGTGCCTCATTTACCTCACCTATAAAATGGAGATTAAAAGAGTGAGACCCATGTGGTTCAGGACTGTACCCAACCTGATTAACTTGTGTCCACCTCAGTGCTTAGAACAGTGCTTTTTACATAGTAAGCCCTTAACAGATACCTTTATTATTATTATTATGATTATTATTACTATGTGGGACACGGACTGTGTCCAGCCAGATTAACTCATATCTACCTCGGTGCTTATAGTAGTGCTTGATATATAGTAAGCACTTAACAAATACCATAAAAAAGGGTGAATTGGGAGTGGCTGCATTCAGCTACTTTTGTGGGGGCGGGGGGTGCTGAATATTAGGAGGTGGTGAACAGAGGATGGGATTTCAGAGTTGTTTTTAGTGATGATGAGATCCAGCATGTGCACAATATATATATGTTGGTATTTGTTAAGCGCTTACTATGTGCAGAGCACTGTTCTAAGCGCTGGGGTAGATACAGGGTAATCAGGTTGTCCCACATGAGGCTCACAGTCTTAATCCCCATTTTACAGATGAGGTAACTGAGGCACAGAGAAGTGAAGTGACTTGCCCACAGTCACACAGCTGACAAGTGGCAGAGCTGGGATTCAAACCCATGACCACTGACTCCCAAGCCCGGGCTCTTTCCACTAAGCCACACTGCTTCCCAAGTTGGCGAGGCTGTGAGGTGGAGTGGACCAGGAGATCTGCAGCATCGAGAGTGGCCAGATGGATAAGCCCGTCAAAGGGCAGGGACTGTCTCTATCTGTTACCAATTTGTACATTCCAAGCGCTTAGTGCAGTGCTCTGCACACAGTAAGCGCTCAATAAATACTATTGAATGAATGAATGAAATTCCCCAAATCAGTGTAAGGCAAGAGAAGGAGAAAAAGGCACTAAAATGGCTGAGAAAATTGGAGTGGGCTAAGGGATCATTCAGTCGTATTTATTGAGTGCTTACTCTGTGCAGAGCATCATACTAAATATTTGGTAGAGTACAAAACAACAGAGTTGGTAGACACATTCCCTGCCTACAAGGAGCTTACAGTGCAGAGAGGGAGACGGACATTAAAATAAATTGTACATGTACAGATAGGAGCTGTGGGGCTGAGGATGAGGTGAATATCAAGTGTTAAAAGGGTACAGTTCCAAGTGCATTGGCAACGCAGAAGGGAGAGTCACTAAGGGAAATGAGGATTTAGTTCAGAAAGGCCTCTTGAAGGAGATGTGATTTTAGGTAGTCAGCAGCCTGGATTATAGATTGAGGGAGGGGAGCCCAGAGATGAGGCAGATAGCCACAGTTTGAGTGGAGGAAGAAGGGACAGATTTGAGAAATGTTTTATAGGAAAAATAAATAGGATTTAGCAGTTGATTTTATGTGAGAAGTAAATGTGTTCAAAAGCAGAAGAGAGAAGAGGACAGAGAGGTCAATTGCCCGTTGTAGGGTAGGGATTGTCTCTATCAGTTGCCGAATTGTACATTCTAAGTGCTTAATACAGTGATCTGTACACAGTAAGCACTCAATCAATATGATTGAATGAATAAATGAATGACAGTGAATCACAGAAGGACAACACCTGGGTTGCTGGCTTCAGGGTCAGGAGGACGATGTGTTATCAACAGAGGTGACCACGTCAGGATAGATGATGATATTTCCTTAATGCAGGGCTTTACGTGATTGTATTCTCTTCAGTTTAGTAAACTCGTTATGGGTAGGGAAGGTGTCTGCTAATTCTGTTGTTTTGTACTCTCCCAAGATCTTAGTACTGTAGTCCGAACATAGAAAATGCTTTATCAATACATTGATTGATTTTGGGAAAACTGGATTATATACATTTTAAAGGCCGGGATGAACTAATTGATACAGTGTTTAGGGACAAGTTAATGTTGAGCCCCTACCCTAAATATCAAAAGTGTAGTCTGTTGCCTAAGTTTTCTGGGCATGGAATGTCTTTTAAAAGGGTGTGATGAATGAAGATCGATGTGTAGGGTGGCCACCTATGGCCATACATTCAAACTGTCTAGAGAGCTTGGCTTTGGATTTCAAATCTCTGTGTCCCCGCAGATGATCATCTGATTGTTCCAATGGTCTGTCTGTTTTAGGAAGATTGGTAATAAATTACTAGTCCCTCTGGCCTCTAGAGAGGTTTTCCCCCGTGCTCTGCTGCCCTCTAATGGGCAGGGTCACTAAAGGAGGTTCCTTAAAGGACAGGCGTCTATGCAGAAAACAATCTTGCTTCCTGGATAATTCCTCCAAGATAAACCCGATTACATGACACCTCGTTTTCCCAGGGGACCAATCATATCTTGGTTCTTCAAGCCACATTTTTCTGCATTTCTCCTCCCCTCTTCTCCCCCCAGGATTGAGCTACCCACCACCCTCAGGGCCTCTATCCGGCATCTTGCCCATCTCCAACTTTAAGGAAGAAAGCGTTTCTGGAACAACAACAACAAAAAGATGCATTGTCATTGCCTTCTAGCGCATGTGTCTGATATATTTTGGCAGAAAATTTAACCCCTTCCGGTTAAAGAGTGGGGAACTAAAGCCACAGAACATTGTTATTTAGTCTTGAAAACAAAACTGAACGTTTAATCAAAGAGAAACAGATGGGTTTACTTTTCCATCATTAGTTTCCTCAAAACATCAGTCATCTCTTTTCCACCACCCAGAGGGAGTGGGGGTAGGGGGTGGCAGTCTGGGTGTGGAAGCTTTTCTGTGTGCCTGATTTCATTCTTCTTACCATTCGTGTTTATGTTTGAGAGCATGGATTAGCTCATTCATTCATTCAATCACATATACTGAGCACTTACTGTCTGCAGAGCACTGTACTAAGTGCTTGGGAGAGTATAATATAACAATATATTTACACATTCCCTGCAAGCTTGCAGTCTAGGTTAGCTCCCCTTCTGCCCCTTGATATGCCCTCAATCAAGTGTTCCTGTTCTTACCAGTCAATCAATCAATCCATCATATTCACTGATCCTCAGCCCTGAACTAAGAAAATGGGAGAGTGCGATGAGTTAATAGGCATGATTTCTGCCCCCTAGAAGGTTACATTCTTTTCTACATTTTCTTTCACCTTGTCTAAGTGACACCAACAATTCCCCCAAACCCAGGGCACAATAATAATAATGGTGTTTTTTAAGTGCTTACTATGTGCCAAGCACTGTTCTAAGCACTGTTAATTGTGGTATTTGTAAAGCGTTTTCCAGGTGCCAGGCACTGTACTACACGCTGGGGTGGATACAAGCAAATCAGGTTGGAATCAGTTCCTGTCCCAAATGGGGCTTGCAGTCTCAATCCCCATTTTATAGATGAGGTAACTGAGGCACAGAGAAGTGAAGTGATTTGCCCAAGGTCACAGCAGACTAGTAGCAGATCTGGGATTAGAACCCATGACCTTCTGACTCCCATGCCAGTGCTCTATCCACTATGCCATGCTCGTTCTCTATGTGCTAGGCCTTGCCACGGATAAGCTCTGGCACCTCTGAATTTGGCAATTCATAGCTCTGACACTGCTCTGCTTGCAGTTCAGCTCTGGCTCTTTCCTATGTACTTAACAGTTCAGCTCTGACACCTCAGTGCTTGGCAGTTCAAAACCCCTGGTGCCTTTGAGTTTGACAGTTCAGCACTTGATTCTCTCGGCTTGGCAGCTCAAACTCCTGGCACTTTGTGCTTCGCGATTAATCCCTGATAACTCTTTGCTCAGCAAACAGGCCTGGAACCTCTGTGCTTGGCAGTTCATAACCGTGGTGCCTCTGTGTTGGGCCGTTCATAGTCCTGGCATTTCTATGCTTGGCAGTTTATAGCCCTGGCACCTATGCACTTAATAGATTGGCCCTAGGTCCTCTTGGCTTGGCAGTTCAAAATCCTCATACCGATGTGCTTGACAATCATTCCTGTTAACTCTGTGCTTAGCAATTCAACCCTGGCATCTCTGTGCTTGGCAGTTTATCTCATCACTATAATCTTCCCTTTCCTCTCCAACAAAACTGCTACTAGTCTGATTCAAGTACTTTTAATATCTTGCCTTTACTGCTGCATCAGCCTCTTAACTGACTTCCCTACTTCCAGTCTCTCCCCACTCCAGCCCATACTTCCCTCTCTGCCCAGATCATTTTCTAAGAAACCATTCAGTCCTTGTTTCTCCACTCCACAAGAACTGCCTGTGGTAGAGAAGCAGCGTGGCTTAGTGAAAAGAGCAAAGGCTTGGGAGTCAGAGGTCATGGGTTCTAATCCCAGCTCCGTCACTTGTCAGCTGTGTGACTTTGGGCAAGTCACTTAACTTCTCCGTGCCTCAGTTACCTCATCTGGAATATGGGGATTAAGACTGTGAGCCCCATGTGGGACAACCTGATTACCTTGTATCTACCCCAGCGCTTAGAACAATGCTTGGCATATAGTAAGCACTTAACAAATACCATCATCATTACCATCCACCTCAGAATCAAACAGATATGCCTTACCATTGACTTTAAAGGTCTCATTCAGCTCTCTCCCTCCTACCTTACCTCACTGATCTACTACTACAACCCAGCCTGGACACTTCACACCGCAAATGACTACGTAATAATATAACAATAAAATTGATGGTATTTGTTAAGTGCGATGGGGAGGGGAGGAGGAAAAGGGGGGCTCAATCTGGGAAGGCCTCCTGGAGGATGTGATCTTTCAGTAGGACTTTGAAATGGGGGAAAGAGTGCTAATTTGGCAGATGTGAAGAGGAAAGGCATTCTAAGCCAGAAGGAGGATGTGGGCCAGGGGCTGATGGCGGGACAGGCAAGAATGAGGCACAGTAAGTGTGGGAACTGGACTGTAGAAGGAGAGAAGAAAGGTGAGGTAGGAGGGGGGCAAGGGGATGGAGAGCTTTGAAGCCAATAGTGAGGAGTTTTTGCCTGATATGAAGGTTGTTAGGCAACTACTGGAGATTTTTGAGGAGGGGGGTGACATGCCCAGAGCGTTTCTTTAGGAAGATAATCTGGGCAGCAGAGTGAAGTATATACTGAAGTGGGGAGAGACAGGAGGTTGGGAGATCAACAAAGAGGCTGATGCAGTAATCCAATTGGGATATGATGAGTGATTGTACTAGGCAGCGGTTCGGATGGAGAGGAAAGGGCAGATCTTGGTGATGCTGTGAAGGTGAGACCGGCACAGCATCCTCCCGCTCAAGGAGTTTGTCATTTTGTGGGGGAGATAGGCATTCAGTCATGGTATTTGTTAAGTGCTTACTATGTGCCAGGCACTTACTAAATGCTGGGGTAGATACAAGGTAATTGGGTTAGACACAGTCCATGTCCCACATAGGGTTTACAGTCTTAATCCCCATTTTACAGATGAGGTAATTTAGGCACAGAGGAAGGGAAGTGATTTGCCCAAAGTCACATAGCAGACAAGTGGCAAAGCTAGGACTAGAACCCAGGTCCTTCTGATTTCCAGGCTCTTGCTTTATCAACTAGGCAACACTGCTTCTCATCAATAAATTACAGGTAAACTAACAGAATGTGTCTATGGCTATGAGAATTGTTGGGTTAGAAGGTGGGGTGAGTATCAAAGTGATAGGGGTACGTACTGAACTGTATAGATGACACAGTAGGGAGGGAAAATAGTGGGGAAAGATGAAGGTTCAGTCAGGAAAGACTTCCTAGAGGAAGTATAATTTTAGTAATTATAGTAATTTCAGTAATAATTTTAGAGAAGCAGCATGGCTCAGTGGAAAGAGCCCGGGCTTGGGAGTCAGAGGTCATAGGTTTGAATCCCGGTTCTGCCACTTGTCAGCTTTGTGACTGTGGGCAGGTCACTTCACTTCTCTGGGCCTCAGTTACCTCATCTGTAAAATGGGGATTAACTGTGAGCCTCACGTGGGACAACCTGATTATCCTGTATCTACCTCAGTGCTTAGAACAGTGCTCTGCACATAGTAAGCGCTTAACAAATACCAACATTATTATTAATAGGGCTTTGAAGATGGTCTGGCAGATGTGGAGCAGGAAAGAGTTTCAGGCAGGGAAGGAGTGAGCAAGGGGTTGATGGTGAGAGAGATGAGATCTAGGCAAAGGGAATAGGTTGGTATTAGAGGAGTGAAGCGTACAGGCTGGGCTGTAATAGGAGAAGAGCTTGGATAAGTATGGAGGAAGCAGATTGAATGCTTTAAAGCCAATTATGAGGAGTTTTTGATTGATGTGGCTATAGATTGGCAATCACTGGAGGTGCTTGAGGAGTGGGGAGGTGAGCACAGAATGCTTTTTTGGAAAAATGATCCAGGCAGCTGAGTGAAGAAAGACTGCAGTGGGGAGAGAGAGAGGACGCAGGGAGGTCAGTGAGAGTGGCGTTACAGTAGACTAGGAGAAATGTAATAAGTGATTGACTCGTGAAAAGTTAGTTAAATAAGTACATCTTGCAAGATCTCGTCACTGAGAAATCATATTACTTTTTATAAAGCTCTCCACCTATAACTCAAACATGTTAATATAAGAAGTGTCTATTACTTGATGCTTTTGTGTAATATGAATAAACGATTTCATTACGGTTACAGCTACAGGACCTTGCAATTGATGCTTAACTATTCTTACTATTTGCAGGAGTCATGCTTTAATGACTATCATGAGATAAAATGAACAATTTTTCCATTATTTTATTATTACTTTTTGAAGAGAAGACCGGGGGCCATTCTGTAACTGAAACACAAACAGGAAGTCATTGTTGCAAATCAATCAGTAAATCAGTGGTATTTACTGAGTTTATTCATTCATTCAATCGTATTGCTTGAGTCCTTATTGTGTGCACAGCACTGTATTAAATGCTTGGAAAGTACAATTTGGTAACAGATAATTCCTTTCCAACAATGGCCTCACAGTCTACAAGGGGAAGACAGACAATAAATCAAAACAAAACAAGTAGACAGGCATCAATACCATCAAAATAGATAAATAGAATCATAGCTATTAGGCACATCATCAATAAAATAGAGTAAGAAATATGTACAAATATACACAAGTATTGTGGGGAGGGGAAGAAGGTAGAGCAGAGGGAGGGAGAAGGGGGAATGGGGAGGGGAGGAGGAGCAGAGAGAAAGGAAGGGTTCAATTTGGGAAGGTCTCCTGGAGGAGGTGAGCCCTCAGTAAGGCTTTGAAGAAGGGAAGAGAGTTGGTTTGGTGGATGTCAGGAAGGAGGGCATTCCGGGTCAGAGGTAGGATGTGGGCCAGGTGTTGACAATGGGTCAGGCGAGAACCAGGTACCTTGAGAAGTTAGGTGGCAGAAGAGCAAAATGTGCCGGTGGAGCTGTAGATGGAGAGAAGGGAAGTGACCTAGTAGGAGGCAAGGTGATGGAGAGCTTTGAAGCCAATAGTAAGGAGTTTTTGCTTCACTTAGCAGTTGATAGGCAACCACCAGAGATTTTTGAGGAGGGAAGTGACATGCCCAGTGCTTATGCTGTGTAGAGTACTTGAGAGAGGGTAGTATAATAGAGTTGGCAGACCTGATCTCTGCCCACAAAGGGCTTATTATCTAGTGGGGAATGCAAACGTGAAAATAAATTACAGATAGGGGAAACAGCGGTGTATAAGGGTATGTGATTATCAGGGTGCTTAGGGGGTACAGACCTAGGTGTGTAAGTGATGCAGGAAGTAATAATAATTATAATATTTGTTAAGTACTTATTATGTGCCGAGCACTGTTGTAAACACAGGGGTAGATACAAGGTAATCAGGTTGTCCCACGTGGGGCTCACAATCTTAATCCCCATTTTACAGATGAGGTAACCGAGGCCTAGAGAAGTGGCTTGCACAAGGTTACACAGCAGACAAGTGGCGGAGCCGGGATTAGAACCCTCGACCTCTGACTCCCAAGCCCCTGCTCTTTCCACTGAGGCACATAGTGTGAGGAGGTGAGGGGTTAGGGAAGGTTTCATGAAAGAGATAGTTTGATAGGGATTTGAAGATGGACAGAATGGTGGTAGATTGGATCTAAAGGGGGAGGGAGTTTCACGTCAAAGGGAGGATGTGGGCTAGGAGGCAGAAGTGAGAGAGATGAGATCGAGGCACAGAGAGTAGGTTGCTGTTTCAGGAGCAGAGTGTGGGGTTGGTTTGAAGTAGGAGATTATCTAGGTATGTTAAATGCTTAGTACAGTGCTCTGCACACAGTATGTGCTCAATAAATACCATTGATGATAAGTTATAGTAGGGAGAGCTGATTGAGTGCCTCAGAGCTAATGGTAAAGAATTTCTGTTTGACGTGAAAATGGATGGACAAATACTGGGGTCTTTTGAGGACTGGGGAGGTCTGGACTGATTGCTCTTTTAGAAAAATGATATAGGCAGCAGAGTGAAATATGGATTGGAGAAGGGGAGAGACTGTAGGCAGGGAGGTCTGTGAGGAGGTTGAAGTAGTAGTCAAGACAGGATATGACAAGTTGTTGGACCAGTGTGATAAAAGCATTGAGAATTTTGTTTGTGGCAGCACAAGTCTTACCAAACCTCAATTGTTTTTCTCAGTAGAGAGCAGGTGTGAATGGGAAGTCCAATTGAAAGAGAACAGCATTTAGAATTTAATTTTAATTCTGAGCCCATTTTGTCTTCATTTTCAAGGCAGGAGCATCCCTAGGCTGTTGCTAACTTTCAACTGGAAAGGGCAGGGACTCTTAGAATTGCTGGGCACATTACAGGCCTGGAAAGGAGAGCAAAGGGCATTCAGACCATTTCTGGGAGGTTGTAGCATTTTTCTTTAGAACAAATTAATTCATGCCTTCACTAATTCTGTTGTACTGTACTCTCCTAAGCACTTGGTACTGTGTTAAAATCTGCTAAAATCCACACTTTCCTCTCCATCCAAACTATCACATTAATCCAGTCGCCCATCCTATCCTGCCTAGATTATTTCATCAGCCTCCTTGCTAACCTCCCAGACTCCTCTCTCTCCCCACTCCAGTCCATACTTCACTCTGCTGCACGGATCCTTTTTCTACAAAAGCGTTCAGGACGTGTCACCCCGCCTCTTCAAAAAACTCCAAAGATTGCCCATCCACCTCTATATCAAACAAAAACTCCTCACCATTGACTTTAAAGCAGACCATCACCTTAGCCCCTGCTACCTCACTTCGCTTCTCTCCTTCTACAACCCAGCCTGCACATTTCTCTCCTCTAGCGCTAACCTTCTCACTGTGCCTCGATCTCGCCTGTCTAGCCACTGAACCCTAGCCCACGTCCTGCCTCTGGCTTGCAACGCCCTCCCTCCTCAAGTCTGACAGACAATTACTCTCCCCTCCTTCAAAGCCTTTTGAAGGCACATCTCCAAGAGGCCTTCCCAGATTAAGCCCCATTTTTTTCTCATCTCCCACTCCCTTCTGCATCGCCCTGACTTGCTCCTTTTGCTCTTCCCTCCTCCCAGCCCCAGAGCACTTAAGTATATATCTGTTATTTATTTGTACTGATATCTGTCTCCCCCCGCCTAGACTGTGAGCTCATTGTCGGCAGGGAATGCCACTTTATTGTTATATTGTACTTTCCCAAGCGCTTAGTGCAGTGCTCTGCACATGGTAAGTGCTCAATAAATTCCATTGGCTGATTGATTAATGCAAAGTGACTACACTGATGGGAAAGTTAGGGGAAGGAAAGGGTTTTAGACAGGAGATAAGAAGAAGCAGTGTGGTGTAGTGGAGAGAGCATGGGCCTGGGAATCAGAAGGTCGTGGGTTCTAATCCTAGGTCTGCCACTTGTCTGCTGAGTGACCTTGGGCAAGTCACTTCACTTCTCTGTGTCTGAGTTACCTCATCTGTAAAATGGGGATTGAAACTGTGGCCCCATGTCGGGCAGGGACTGTGCCCAGCCCAATTTTCTTGTACCCATCCCAACACTTAGTATAGTGCCTGGCACATAGTAAACGATTAACTTAAATAGAACTTCGCAATAATAATAATAATGATAATGATAATGGTATTTCATTATCATTATCATTATTATTATTATTGCGAAGTTCTATTTTAGACTTAAGTTTGAGATGATGGGAGGACATCCAAGTAAGGACGTCTTGAAGGCAGGAGGAAATGTGAGACCCCAGTAGAATCAAGGAGATATACACCTCATTAACAAAATACATAGGGTAATAAATAATATATACAAATGAGCACAGTGCTGAGGGGAGGGGAAGGGGGAAGAGCAGAGGGTGGAGGGGGGGGATTGGAGAGAGGAGGAGGAGCAGAGGGAAAGGGGGCGCTCAGTCTGGGGAGGCCTCCTGGAGGAGGCCTCTCTGAGAGCAAAGTAAAATAAATAAATAAATTGTGGTATTTGTTAAGCGCTTACTATGTGCAAAGCACTGTTCTAAGCGCTGGGGGATACAAGGTGATCAGGTTGTCCCACGTGGGGCTCACAGTTTTTTAATCCCCATTTGACAGATGAGGTAACTGAGGCACAGAGAAATTAAGTGACTTGCCCAAGGTCAAACAGCAAAGTATATTAAAGCCATTTTGGGGAGAGCATGTTATAGCACTTTTTTTGATTTAGAACAAATTAATTCAGGTGTCTGCTAATTCTGTTTTATTGTACTCTCTTAAGCACTTAATACAGTGCTCTGCACATTGTAAGCTCAGTAAATACCATTATCTAATTAATGCAAAGTACCTCTCTTTACAAGCACTTGGAACTTACAGATCTTTAGATCATTAGCTCCTCGTGGACAGGAAACATGTCTGTTAAATCTGTTATTTATTTATTTATGGTGCTTGTAAAGTGCTTACTATGTGTCAAACCCCGTTCTAAGCAGTGGGGTAGGTACAAGTTAATTAGGTCAGACACATTCCTGTCCTGCATGGGACTCACAGTCTAAGTAGAAGGGAGACGAGCCCTCCATCACCTTGCCCCGTCCTAACCTCACCTCCCTTCTCTCTTTCTACTGCCCACCCCGTACACTCTGCTCCTCTGCCGCTCACCTCCTCACGGTCCCCTGTTCACTCCTGTCCCGCTGTCAATCCCAGGCCCATGTCCTTCCGCTGTCCTGGAATGCCCTCCCTCCTCACCTCTGCCAAACTAACTCTTCCCCTCTTCAAAGCCCTACTGAGAGCTCACCTCCTCCAGGAGGCCTTCCCAGACTGAGCCTCCCCTTTCCCTCTGCTCCTCCTCTCCCTAATTCCCCCCCCCACTCTTTTCCCTTCCCCTCAGCCTATGCTCATTGTATATATATTTATTACCCTATTCATTTTGTTAATGAGGTGTATGTCTCCTTAATTCTATTTATCTTGATGATGTTGTCTTGTTTTGCTTTGTTCTGTTTTGCTTTGCTGTCTCCCCCGTTTAGACTGTGAGGCCATTATTGGGCAGGGATTGTCTCTATCTGTTGCCAAATTGTCCATTCCAAGCGCTTAGTACAGTGCTCTGCACATAGTAAGCACTCAATAAATACTATTGAGTGCATGAATGAATGAGAAGAGGTATTTAATCCCTATTTTTCAGTTGAGTAAACTGAGGAAGACAGCTATTCAGTCCCAAGGTCACACAGCAAGCGATTGGCCGAGCCAGGATTAGAACCCAGATTCTTTGGTCATTGTCGGTCTCTTTCACAGGCTCCTCCTTTGCCTCCCACTCCTTAACTATGGGTGTCCCTCAAGGTTCAGTTCTGGGTCCCCTTCTATTCTCCATCTACACCCACTCCCATGAAGAACTCATTCGCTTACATGGGCTTCAACTAATAATAATAATGTTGGTATTTGTTAAGCGCTTACTATGTGCAGAGCACTGTTCTAAGCGCTGGGATAGATACAGGGTAGTCAGGTTGTCCCACATGGGGCTCATAGTCTTCCTCCCCATTTTACAGATGAGGTAACTGAGGCACAGAGAAGTGAAGTGACTTGCCTACAGTCACACAGCTGACAAGTGGCAGAGTTGGGATTTGAACCCATGACCTCTGACTCCCAAGCCCATGCTCTTTCCACTGAGCCTCGCTGCTTACCTACCTCTATGCAGATTATACACAAATCCATAATTATACACAAGTCCACATCTCCAGCCCTGATCTCTCTCCTTCTCTGCAGTCTCACATTTCCTCTTGCCTTCAAGAGATCTCTACTTGGATGTTCTCCCATCACCTCAAACTTAACATGTTGAAATAGAAGTTCTTATCCTTCCACTTAAACGCTGTCTTCCCCATAACTTTCCTATCACTGTAGATGACACCACCATCCTTCCTGTCTCACAAGCCTGTAAACCTGGTGTTATCCTTGACTCCTCTCTCTCATTCAACCCACATATTCAGTCCATCTCATAATTCTGTCAGTTCAACCTTCACAACATCGCTAAAATCCATCTTTTCTTCTCCATCCACACTGCTTCCACATTAATCCAATCGCTTATCCTATCATCCATTCATTCATTCATTCAATAGTATTTATTGAGTGCTTACTATGTGCAGAGCACTGTACTAAGCGCTTGGAATGTACAGATCGGTAACAGATAGAGACAGTCCCTGCCCTTTGACGGGCTTACAGTCTAATCGGGGGAGACGGACAGACAAGAACGATAGCAATAAATAGAATCGAGGGGAAGAACATCTCATTAAAACAATAGCAAATAAGTAGAATCAAGGTGGTGTACATCTCATTTACAAAATAAATAGGGTGATGAAGATATATACAGTTGAGTGGACGAGTACAGTGCTGAGGGGTTGGGACAGGAGAGGGGGAGGAGCAGAGGGAAAGGCGGGGAGAAGAGGGTTTAGTTGCAGAGAGGCGAAGAGGTGGCGGGGGGTGTAGAGGGAGCAGAGGGAAAAGGGGAGCTCAGTCTGGGAAGACCTCTTGGAGGAGGTGAGCTTTATGTAGGGTTTTGAAGAGGGGAAGAGAATTAGGTTGGGCGAGGTGAGGAGGGAGGGCCTTCCAGGACCGCGGGAGAACGTGGCCCAAGGGTCGACAGCGGGATAGGCGAGAAAGGGAGACGGTGAGGAGGTGGGCGGCAGAGGAGCGGAGTGTTCGGGGTGGGCAGTGGAAAGAGAGAGGGGAGGAGAGGTAGGAGGGGGCAAGGTGATGGAGAGCCTTGAAGCCTAGAGTGAGAAGTTTTTGTTTTGTGTGGAGGTTTATAGGCAACCACTGGAAGTTTTTAAGAAGGGGAGTGACATACCTAGAGCGTTTCTATCCCACCTTGATTACTGTATCAACCTCCTTGCTGACCTCCCAGCCCTCTGTCTCTCCCCACTCCAGTCCGTATTTCACTCTGCTGCCCTGATCATTTTTCTGCAAAAACGTTCTGGCCATTTTTCCTCACTCCTTCAGAACCTCCAGTGGTCGTCCTTTCACCTCCGCATCAAAAAAACCTCCTCACCAATCGCTTTAAAGCATTCAGTCCCCGTACCCCCTCCTTCTTCCCCAGCTACTCTCCTACTACAACCCAGCTCTAGCACACTTTGCTCCTCTAATGCTAACCTTCTCATTGTATACCCAGAGCTCATCTATCTTGCCACCAACCTCTCACCCACATCCTGCCTCTGGCCTGGAAGGCCCTCCCTCATCATATCCAACTGACAATGATTCTCCCCCAGTTCAAAGCCTTTTTGAAAGCACATCTCCTCCCCTAAGCCCTCTTTTCCTTTTCTTCAACTCCCATCTGCACTGTCCTGACTTGCTCCCTCTATTCAGCTCCCCTCCCAACCCCAGTGCCCTTTTGTACATATCTGTAAAGTACTTATTTATATAAATGTCTTTCTCCTCCCATCTAGATTGTAAATTCATCGTGGGCAGAGAATGTGTCTGTTATATTGCTATGTTGTACTCTCCCAAGGACCTAGTACAGTGCTCGTACAGTTCAAGTACTCAATAAATATGATTGATTGATTCATATGGCGATCCCAGATCCCCTTCAAGCCGCGTGGACTCTGATCTCTATCTGAATAATAAATAATAATGTTGGTATTTGTTAAGCGCTTATTATGTGCCGGGCACTGTTCTAAGCACTGGGGTAGACACAGGGGAATCGGGTTGTCCCACGTGGGGCTCACAGTCTTCATCCCCATTTTACAGATGAGGTAAATGAGGCACTGAAAAGTTAAGTGACTTGCCCAAAGTCACACAGCTGACAAGTGGCGGAGCCGGGATTCGAACCCATGACCTCCGACTCCAAAGCCCGTGCTCTTTCCACTGAGCCACGCTGCTTGGGGGCCCACGATTTTAGCCCCAGATGGCAAAGGGCAAAGCTGCTGTATTGCCAGCTCCTGATTTTTTTCCTAAATACAAAGGTGGGGAGGACTAGTTTTGTGACCTTTGGCCCCTGAAAATTTGTAGGACAAAAACCAGTGGGTCATCCTTTCAGTGCTGGCCACTGGGAGCCTTGGTGGCTCTTGTGGAGTGGATGCTTATGGCCTGAAATCTGAGGATGTGGACCAGGCTACATCAGGCAAGTCGAAAATATAACTGGGACAGTTGGGAGACAGCACTAGCGGAAGGCAGATCAGGTTGGCATACGCTATATCAATCAATCGATCGATTAATCAATCGTATTGATTGAGTGCTTACCGTGGGCTTAATAAGCGCTTGGGAGAATACAATGTAATAATGTTGGTATTTGTTTAGCGCTTACTATGTGCCGAGCACTGTTCTAAGCGCTGGGGTAGACACGGGAATCAGGTTGTCCCACGTGGGGCTCACAGTCTTCATCCCCATTTTTCAGATGAGGGAACTGAGGCACCAAGAAGTTAAGTGACTTGCCCAAAGTCACACAGCTGGCAAGTGGCAGAGCCGGGGTTCGAACCCATGACCTCTGACTCCAAAGCCCGTGCTCTTTCCAGTGAGCCACGCTGCTTCTCTGAGCTGGTAGACATGTCCCTTGTCCACAGTCAATCTACGGCATTTATTGGGCACTTACTATGTGCAGAGCACTGTTCTAAGCACTTACAGGGATTATGGTCTAAAGGAGAACTGGGTGACTCTCTGAGAGCAGCTTTGCCATGATCATGACACCGAGAGAGAACCACAGATGACTCATGGGTTCTAATTCTGGCTCTGCCACTTGTCTGCTGAGTGGCCTTGGGCAAGTCATTTCATTTCTCCGTTCCTCAGTTACTTCATCTGGAAAATGGAGATTACCACTGTGAGCTTGATGTGGGACAGGGACTGTGTCCAAGCCAATTTGCTTGTATTGCCCCCAAGTGCTTAGTACAGTGCTTGGCACATAGTAAGTGCTTAACAAATACCATAATTATTATTATTACTATTATTATGACTCCAGACAGTATGGATAGCAAATGCAGCTGAGGTGCACAGCATGATCCTTGTGTACACTCAAACTGGGGATCGGGGATGGTCACATTCATTCAGTTGTATTTATTGAGTGCTTACTGTGTGCAGAGCACTATACTAAGCGCTTGGAATGTACAATTCAGCAACAGAGACAACCCGTGCCCAACAACGGGCTCACATAGTCTTACAAGCACGTTTGCATATATCAATAACCCTTCACTAACAGCAACATCATCTTTGAAGCTCAAAGAACAGCCTGCAAGGGCTCGATCCTCTCTCTTGGATTTCCAGTGATAACACGGAATTGAATGTTGCCAGTGAATTCAGCTACTAGGTAGGACTGTTGTCCGATGATACAGGTAGTGAACAGTTCTAACCAACTCTGTTAAATTGTATTCATTCATTCATTCATTCAATCACATTTATTATTATTATTATTATCATTAATAATAATAATGGTATTTGTCAAGTGCTTACTATGTGCCAAGCACGGTTCTAAGCGCTGGGGTAGATATAAGGTCATCAGGTTGTCCCACGTAGAGCTCACAGACTTCACCCCATTTTAGAGATGAAGGAACTGAGGCACAGAGAAGTTAGGTGACTTGCCCAAAGTCACACAGCTGACAAGTGACAGAGGCAGAATTAGAACCCAAAACCTCTGACTCCCAAGCCCATACTCTTTCCACTAAGCCATGCTGCCTGTTGAACGCCTACTGTGTGCAGAGCACTGTACTAAGCGCTTGGAACGTAGAATTCAGCAACAAAGAGAGACAATCCCTGCCCCACAATGGGCTCACAATCTAGAAGGGGGGAGACAGACATCAAAACAAGTAAACAGGCAACAATAGCATCAATGTCAATAAATAGAGTTAGAGATCTATATACACATCAGAACAAGTAAAACAGGCACTAATATAAATAAATAGAATTACCGATATGTACATATATACATAAGTGGAGGTAGAGCAAAGGGAGAGAGTCGGAGTGAGGTGTGGGGAAGGGGGAGCTGGGGGAAAGGGGGCTTAATCTGGGAAGGCCTCCTGGAGGAGGTGAGCCTTCAGTAGGGCTTTGAAGAGAGGAAGTGTGACTGTACTCTCCGAAACGCTTAGTAGAGTGCTCTGCACTCAGTAAACGCTCAATGAATACCACTGATTGATTGATTAATTAATTGAAGGCGAGGATAATCAAAGGCGTCGAGAAATGGAACAAGGAGGGAGACGTGTACTTTGAAAAGTTAACAGAGTGTGGCGCAAGTGGGACATCAGACTTCAGCTCCACCAAGGTCTTCTCAGCCACGTAGTCTTTAATCTTCTTTATGGCTGTGAGACCCAAGTTTATCACACATTCTGCATCTGATTCCTAAAAGCAGCTTTAGCACTGACATTTCACGCCAACCCCAAAACACTTCAGTTAGCGTTTCAGTCGTGGGCAGGAAATGTGTCTTTTTATAGCGTACTCTCCCAAGCACATAGTAGAGCTTGGCTTAGTGGAAAGACCCGGGACTTGGGAGTCACAGGCCATGGGTTCTAATTCCGGCTCCGCAGCTTGACTGCTGTGTGACTTTGGGCTAGTCACTTAACTTCTTTGTGCCTCAGTTCTCTCATCTGTAAAATGGGGATTAAGACTGTGAGCCCCATGAGGGACTACCTGATGACCTTGTATCTACCCCGGTGCTTAGAACAGTGCTTGGCACTTAGTAAGCACTTAACAAATACCATTATTATCATTATTATAGTGCTCTGCACACAGTGAATGCTCATTAAATATGATTGACTGAATGACTTGTGTATATCACATAGGCAAGTATCCATCCAGGTTCAACAGTGAAACACACTATTAAGTGCTCACCTTAGCTAACTTTCAAGGATAACAGTGAAATAAGAATTTTCTCAAGGATAGGATTCCAATCTACACCTACGGTGACCATTATAATATCTTCATTTCGGCAGGGTTTTCAGAACTGAGATGTGATAATGACCTAGTTAAAATCAAGGAAAAAGCCCAGTGGACATTTTGATTGTGCGACAAAAGATATTTCTCTTTCAAAATCAGAATGAGACACTAAATTAGGATATCTCCCATTGTACTTGGTATTTCCAACATAGTTAAAATCCTCTAATTTTAGTCTCACACTGAAACATCGTCTCCACAGGCAGAAATTGCAGTCAAGATGAGATTTCAAAGCATAAGGCAACAATCACAGATAAATGCTTAATTTGGTGACTCCACAGGCTTTGCAAAAGGTAGAACTTGTATTATTTTTCATGTAACTCACTCTGTTTCTGATTCTCCAGCATAAATGCCAAATGAAATAATTTCTGATTGGTTTGAAATATCAATAATCAAATCTGATGGTATTTCTCACAAAAAACAATGAATAAGCTTTGATCCTGGGGCATAACGATCAAGAACCCTGTGAGAAGGAATTGATTATAGCGTTGGTGATTTGTGTGCTCTCATTCCTTCCCGCCAAGTGTCCGCTGGGGCCTAGAGTACAGTGAGCAAGTAGGCAGGCAAGGGTGAGCAAGTAGGTAGGCATGTTATTATTATTATCATTATTATAAAAATCGTTAAGTGCTTATTTGTTAAGTGCTTACTATGTGCTAAACACTTTGCCAAGCACTGGGGTAGATGCAAGTTAATCAGGTCAGGCACAGTCCCCTCCCACGTGGGGTTCAGGGTCTAAGTAAGAGAGACAACAGACATTTATGACCAAAGTGACTACAGCATAGAAGTTGCCCTACTGGTGCCAAAGGTTTGAAAAAGGGAAATAACTTTTTAGACTAATCAGAGTCTTTTTACTCACGCTATCTTTCTAGTGGAAGTAAATGGACAACTAGAGTTTATGGAAGATTGGCGCAGCAAATCCAGTGAACAAAATTTGACGTGCCTGTTATGGGCATATCTTGGAAATGGGCCAGCGGGAGTGATTTTTCAGGATTAAGAATGTCATTTTCAACAGCAAATGTCTGGACCCCCAAAATACGATCCGGCCTCTGCTCCTCCATTGCCCAGCCTGTTTAGATATGTGTCCTGAGACTTCATTTGAAGTTCCAGAAGGTGGAATCTGCATGATGAACAAACCCCTGTCAGAGCCGGAATGTTGCCAGGATGCCGGGGAGAAACACTCAATAAAAATAACGATGAGAAGTGAAAACGTAAGCCCAACTTTGACAAATGGCTGTGCAGGCAGCCCCTTCTGTGGATTTTGGAGGGGAGGACTTTCAACCGGGTAAGGAGGGTCGTGTTTTATCTGCATCAACTTAATCACTCTGCAACCACGTCTCCTTTTATTTCAGATCATTGTCCCTACATCAACCGTTCCCTTTGTAGCCCAGACTCTGTAACAAACACACAAATAACTAGACTCAGGGGAGAAAAACACATTCCCCTTACCCTCCTAGCTTCCCCTACACCACCACACAACTGTGGCCCCTTGCCAATTCCTGTGGCAAGACGGCCTCAGAAACAACTGAAAGGCCCCTTATTGATTGGCAGAGAGCAATTCGGCTCCCAAAAGTCTGGAGAGCAAGCTGGTAGCTAATGCTGTTACCTGCCTGGCTTCAATGTATCTTTGTTTGCCTACGCCAGGAAAACAATTTAATAACAGGCAGTTTATGGGCTCGATTATAGTGAACTGCTAAGGCTCAGTTCTGGAGCTTTGCACTGGAAACACTCAGTTGACAGTTTTTTTTTTTCTTTTCTTTATAAAGTTAGTTTTAATGACCCAGTTGTGATTGAATCCAGAATTTCAAGGTCTCTAAGACTGATGCTTCTTTTGACCAGAGGCTCATAAGTTTACAGAATAATCTCTGGGAAGAAAATTCTACTTGAATCTACCTCTTACTCCCCGGGTGTTGGAGAGAGAGCCCACCTGAGTGCCTCCTAATATACTGTAGAATGGGGAAGTTTTCAATCAATCAATTAATCAATCAATGACATCCATTGAGGACTTACTGTGTGCAGAGCACTGTCATAAGCATTTAGGAGAGTATGATGCAGTAACACTATCCTTGCCCATGGGGCGATTGCAGATCCAATTTAAAATCTAAAGTTTATCTGGGAACTAAGACTTTGGTAGGATTTGATAGTAATTTAATTAGTTGTTCATCATCCCTGAGGTACTTCCTGAAATCATTTTGTTAAGCCTTGTTGCAATGTTTCAGTGAAAATAAATGGTTATAATTTTTTAATCTGTTTCCTTCCTTTCTCTAACAAAACAGAAAAACTGATTGACTAACATTTATTGTGTCACAAACTTCCTCTCTTGCCCCTATTTATGATGAAATGTGCCATGCTGTAAATCTATGAGATCCTGGATTCTAATCCTAATCCACCAAGTCACTTCACTTTTCTTCATTTCACTTCCCTCTGCCTCAGTTACCTCATCTGTAAAATGGGGATTTAATACTGTGAGCCCCATATGAGACATGGACTTTGTCCAACCTGATTAGCGTGTATCTACCCCAGCGCTTAGTACGGTGCCTTGAACATAATAAGCGCTTAACAAGTACCATTAAAAAAAACAAAAACAAAAAAACCTGTTGTGGAGAAGGCCACATGAGATTATGGAGTTTTCCTTGGATTAGAAGAAAAATGCAGGTGAATTTTTATTTTCCAGGAGAACTCATTTATAGGTTTGGCCTATGAGTTCATTTTGTAGCCCAGGATCTTTTACTTTCCCCTTGTCCTCTAGTCCTGTTGTTATTTGTAGTGGTACATTTTTGTTCACTTCTTAAAACTCCATTCCCAAGAGCCTATGGTTTCTTGCATGTTCCTGACTCAGCAAAAATAAAATAATCTAATTTGGGCAAAGACTTTGAGCATTTATTATTTAAAAACCCCACCAAAAAACAGAGCAGAAGCGCACATAAAACATAAAGACATTCAAAAACCTAACCCTTCAATTTCCAAGTGTTTCATTTCCCAAGCCCTGGTCTGTCTTATTTCCTACACATCTCTGTAAATCTCCTTGCGGTGCTTGGCTCACTGCCGTGATTTCATTCTTACACGAGCAGATTCTACATTTTAACACACTGCCTCACGCACTTCTTTAATTTTCTGCTGAGGCCCTGCATGTCCTCTTAAAAAGAAAGCAGGAGAGAGAAAGGAAGACAGAGCTAGTTTTTTTCCCTGAGAAGAAGCCTGTTCCAGTTGCATAGAGAATAAATTCATCCTCTTAAAACTCATATCCAGTCGCTCCCCTGTGGTGTGTCAAAGTATAAATAGAAAACACAGAAAGCCTCTCCCATGAGGTCTCTTCCCCACCCAACAGAAGCACCAAGCAACACCCCCACCTCCCCAGAGCATTCCCCTCCTCAATTAGGCCCAAGCACCAACCGAGCACCGTACCGAGCACTGTACTGAGCACTGAGGTAGATACAAGATAATCAGGTTTGACACAGTTCCTGTCCCACAAGGAGCTCAGTCTACAGGGAGTGAGAAATGATATCTAATTGCATTTTATAGATAAAGAAACAAAAGAGAAGTTAAGTGATTTGCCCCAAATCACAAAGCAGGCCAATGGCGGACCCAGGATTAGAACTCTGCTCTTCTGACTCCCAGGCTTCTGCTCTTCCCCACTTGGCCCATGCAGGGTCCCTGCTTCTGCCATATTCTGTGTGCCAGCCAACCTGCCTCCTCAGGAACTGGTCTTGGCTAACCTCCTTACCATGGACAGGATCCCAATGCATTTTGCTTTCCACCAACTCGGTAAGAAAGAGAATAACACCTACGACACGAGGCCTCCACAAAACTTCAGGAAGGCCAATGGCTGCGGTAGCCATTGCTATAGCTTTGGGTCTGCCATGGACCCTAAATCAGGAGGAGCCTGAAATTCTGCTCTTCCAGGCAGATTCCCTAATGACTTTTGTTTTTATTTTGTGCACTGTGCATCCATCCTTATTTTTTCTGTTACTTTAGTGCTTTGTTATTTCACCGTTCATCAGTAAGTCAATTTATTGAGCATTTACTATAATAATAATGTTGGTATTTGTTAAGCGCTTACTATGTGCAGAGCACTGTTCTAAACGCTGGGGTAGGTACAGGGTAATCAGGTTGTCCCACATGAGGCTCACAGTCTTCATTCCCATTTTGCAGATGAGGGAACTGAGGCACAGAGAAGTAAAATGACTTGCCCAAGTCACACAGCTGACAGGTGGCAAATCTGGAATTTGAACCCATGACCTCTGGCTCCCAAGCCCATGCTCTTTCTACTGAGCCACGCTGCTTCTCTCTGCTTACTATGTGCAGAACACTGGACCAAGCACTTGGGAGAGTACAATATAACAGTAAACAAAAACATTTCCTGCCCACAACAATCTTACAGTCTAGACGGGGAGATGTGTCTGTGTCCAATCATCTCTGCCACCTCTATTTATAGACTGTAAGCCCCTCAAGGGACAAGATCCATTTTTAATTCCTATCTGTGAACTCTTTTCCAGGGCTCGTACAGAGCCTGCAAACAACAAGCAGTTAATAAACACTATTAGTCTAAATACTTTCCACTAGCCATGTTGCTTTGAATTTCTCTGTTTAAGGGATGAGTAACTTTTCCAGAGTTGGTTGAGTACAGTTACAGTCCTGCCTCGATGCAGAGGGATGGACTAGATGTCTTCTTAGTGAATCAAAATTCCTATAAATCCTTGAAGAACGGGCATTTAATATATTGTTCACTTGTCTGGTTTCTGGTCTTTCCTTCTAGGAGAGGAATCTCTTCCTTCAGACGGATCATTCAGGAACAGTAAAGAAGGGCCAGAACCAGAGATATTGAGGTAAAATGCATTACACATTCTGTCATATCACTCCAGACCCCTCCACAATTTACAATTAGGTACAAATTGTTATATTCTGTTGCTTCCCCCTACCTGTAATCTCCCTGAGTAGATTCAAATTCCTTGAGGGCAGGGCTTGTCTACTAGGTCTGCATTTGATATTTGCCCCACCACCAACCCCACAGCAAATATGTACTTTTATTTAAATATTATATTATAAATGACTTATTTACACATATTAATGTCTATCTTACCCTCTAGACTGTAAACTCATCATGGGCAGGGAACATGTCTGCTAATTTGGCTGTACTGCACTCTTCCAAGCAAACACGTCCGCTAATTTTGCTGTATTGTAATCTTCCAAGCATTTAGTACAGTGCTCTGCACATAGTAATAAATACCCTTGTTTGATTGACAGATTGATTATTTACTCTCCCAAGCACTTAGTACAGTGTTTTATTCACAGAAAGCACTCAATAAGTGCCACTGATTAATTTATTATTGGTGCCAAAATGCAGCAATCCTGGGTGATTTCACCTTGTGAAACAGAGAAGAGCAGAATTTTAAAGTAAAATTATGGTGAGGAGTTAATGCCCTTCTCGTTGTGTCTGTCACCCCACAACAGACGTTCAGAATGGGGCTTATTGGGAGATGAATAATTTGTTGATGCTCTTTTACTGGCAACATTCTACATGTTGGTATTATGTTAACATTATGCACCAGCTGCCTTCTTTGTGACGCAAAGGCCTTTAAATCTGAATTTACTTTTATCTACCAAAAAAACCCATATTTGTTTAATGAGTGTTATACTTGCTTTCCAGTTCTTCTCTTACATTTGAAATCCCTTTGAAGAACACAATTTGAATATGATGGAATAATTATTCCCCAAATGGAGATTATGTTTTGTGTTCGATTCTAGAGGTGACTCAGGAGGCAACGGACTGATCGTATTTAAGTTCCATGGGTGCTGAGCGCTCTCTGAAAAAATATCCACCACTGCTTCAATTTTATGGAAATAAAGGGAATTAGGAGCTTCAACTTGATTCTTTTATTCCCAGTCTTGCAAGAATCTAACTACAACTGCTGTAGTCTTATGCTTAGAGACCATCGATTGTAAGCTCCTTGTGGGTAGGGGTAGCATTTACTAACTCTGTTGTCTCCTAACACGACCTAGACTGCATATTTTGCTACTCCAGTGCCAGCTTCTCACTGTGCCCTGACTGCAGTCCCATTTCCCACATTCTCCCCCTGCCCTTCCACATATGTCAGATTACCATTCTCTCCACCTTCAAAATGTTACTGAGGTCACACCTCCTCCAAGAGGTCTTCTCTGATTAAAACTTCTTTTCCCTGGCTCCCTCTCGCTCTCTTTTTTTAAAGGTATTTGTTAAGCAATTACTATGTGCTAGGCACTGTACTAGCCACTGAGGTAGCTACAAGATAATCAGGTTGGACTTGGTCCCTGTCCCTGATGAGACTTATAATAATAATGTTGGTATTTGTTAGGTGCTTACTAGGTGCAGAGCACTGTTCTAAGCGCTGGGGTAGATACAGGGTAATCAGGTTGCCCCACGTGAGGCTCACAGTTTTAATCCCCATTTTACAGATGAGGTAAATGAGGCACAGAGAAGTTGTGACTTGCCCACAGTCACACAGCTGACAAGTGACAGAGTTGGGATTCGAACCCATGACCTCTGATTCCCAAGCCCAGGCTCCTTCCACTGATCCATGCTGCTTCTCTAGCCATGCTGCTTTAATCCCCATGTTACAGATGAGGAAACTGAGACACAGAGGAATTAAGTGATTTTCCCAAGTTCAGACAGGAGCAAGTGGTGGAGTCAGGACTAGAACCCAGTTCCCTTTGATTCCCAGACCCATGCTCTACCCACTAGGCCACATTGCTTCCATCTCCCTTCTGTGTCATCTATAAACTTTGATCTGTGACCTTTGGGCATTTGATACTCACCCCACCCTCAACCCCATGGTACTTATGCACATATACTTATAAACATGAAGGACCACCCTGCTTAAAAGCTCAACATATGCAACACTGAGGAGATGTGAAATGCTTTTACATTAGCTGAGTTACATCTCATTAAATTATCTAATTACATAGCCATAATTCATTTATTGTCCATCTCCTCTTCTAGAATGTAAGCTCCTTGTGGGCAGAGTACATCCAATCCATCACCAAGGCCTGCCTGTCTCACCTTTATAATATTGCCAAGATCCGCCCTTTCCTCTCCATCCAGATGGCTATCTTACCGGTACAGGCTCTCATAATATCCCGGCTGGATTATTGTGTCAGCTTTCTCTCTGATCTCTCTTCCTCCTGTCTCTCCCTGCTCCAATCTATCCTTCATTCTGCTGCCCGGATCATCTTCCTGAAGAAACGCCCTGGGCCTGTCACTCCCCTCCTTAAAAACCTCCAGTGTTTTCCTATCGACCTCCGCACGAAACAAAAGCTTCTCACTCTAGGCTTAAGGGCTCTCCATCACCTTGCCCCCTCCTACCTCTCCTCCCTTTTCTCTTTCTACTGCCCACCCCGCACGCTCCGCTCCTCTGCCGCTCACCTCCTCACCATCCCCCGTTCTCGCCCATACCGCCGTCGATCCCTGGCCCATGTCTTCCCGCTGTCCCGGAATGCCCTCCCTCCTCACCTTCGCCAAACTAACTCTCTTCCCTTCTTCAAAGCCCTACTGAGAACTCACCTCCTCCAAGAGGCCTTCCCAGACTGAGCTTCCCCTTTTTGTCTGCTCCCTCTGCTGCCTCTCTGCCCCACTCTTCACCTCCCCTCAGCTAAGTCCCCTTTCCCCCCTTTCCCTCTGCTCCTCCCCCTCTCCCTTCCACTCCCCTCAGCACTGTGCTCATTTGTATATATTTTTATTACTCTATTTATTTTGTTAATGAGATGTACATCCCCTTGATTTTATTTATTGCTGTTGTTTTTGTCTGTCTGTCTCCCCTGATTAGACTGTAAGCCCATCAATGGGCAGGGATTGTCTCTATCTGTTGCCGAATTATACATTCCAAACACTTAGTACAGTGCTCTGCACAGAGTAAGTGCTCAATAAATGCTATTGAAAAATAAATGCTATTGAGTACAGTGCTCGGCACGCAGCAAGTGCTCAATAAATACAATTGATTGATTGAAAGAAAGATGAGACTGCAACAACTTTTGAAAGTTCTCACTACTTTCCGTTGAACATAAGATTTTAAACAGGGTTCTTCTGGACTGGTTACTGAAGAATATCAGTGATCACTTGCTTCCAGAATAGCAATGCGATTACATTCCTCTATAAAGTAACTGCCTCAACAAATGGGGATTCTGTGTTTGGCTTTTAAAATATTATCTGGAGTGCTTAGTACGGTGCTCTACACTCCCTAGATGTTCAGTGAATGCTATTGATAGACTGAATATAACCTCAGATTGCAGCAAGGAAGAGAGAACATGATCTATGCAGCATGTATGATACAGGAAAAGTACAAGGAGCACGCATTTGACATCATGAACAGATCTAGCTTCTAATAATAATAATGATTGTGGTGCTTGTTAAGTGCTTACTATGTGCCAAGCTCTGTATTAAGAACTGGGGAAGATACAGGTCAGGCACCATCCCTGTCTGTACCATATGGGGCTCACGATGTAAGTAAGAGGGAGTAGGATTTAATCCCGGGCTCACGGTGTAAGTAGGAGGGAGTAGGATTTAATCCCCATTTTAGAGGTGAAGTAACTGAAGCACAGAGAAGTTAAGTGACTTGCCCAAGATCATACAACAGGTAAGTTAAGTGTCATAGCAGTCATGAGAATCCAGATCCTCTGACTCTCAGGCCCATGCCCTTTCCACTAGGCCATGTTGTAAATTTGCCTGTCCTGAGACTCCATGAAGCATCAAGGCATAGTGGATAGAGCATGGACCTGGGAGTCGGTAGGTCATGGGTCCTAATCCCTGGTCTACCACTTGTCTGCTGTGTGGCCTTGGACAAGTCACTTCACTTCTCTGTGCCTCAGTTACCTCATCTGAAAAATGGGGATTAAGACTGTGAGCCCTATGTAGGACAGGGACTGTGTCCAACTCCATTTGCTTGTATCCACCCCAGCGTTTAGTATGTTGCTTGCCACATACGAAGCGCTTAACAAATGCCATAATAATAATATTTTTATTACTATGACAGAATAGCAGATCACATCAATTGCAGAAGTGTATGATCCATTCCTGTCACTGCTAGGATATAGGAGGGATGAGGGGCATGACCAGTCCTGTTCAATTGATTTTATGCAGTCATTTTGGATAATGCAACTAGAGTCCCAGATACTGATGTAAGAATATTATCCTCCTACCCTGGGAAACTTCTAATTCATTCAATAATATTTATTGAGCACTTACTATGTGCAGAGCACTGTACCTAGGCTATGAGCATCAGCCAAATTGATAGAAAATAGAAACATGGTCAGTCAATAATTACTATAGGCAGATGATTATGCCCTAGGGGCACACACTCAAGAAAAGATGTGAAGGGTTGGAAGTGCCAAATCAGCCATTTGTCCATTTCCCCTTCTAGAATGTAAGCTTCTTGTGGGCAGAATACAGTGCTCAGCATGCAGCAAATGCTCAGTATCCGCTGGGGAAGCAGCGTGGCTCGGTGGAAAAGAGCCTGGGCTTCGGAGTCAGAGGTCATGAGTTCGACTCCCGACTCTGCCACTTGTCAGCTGTGTGACTGTGGGCAAGTCACTTCACTTCTCTGGGCCTCAGTTCCCTCATATGTAAAATGGGGATTAACTGTGAGCCTCACGTGGGATGACCTCATTACCCTGTATCTACCCCAGCGCTTAGAACAGTGCTCTGCACATAGTAAGCGCTTAACAAATACCAACATTATTATTACCACTGGTTGATTGATTGACTGAAAGATCAGACTGTTGAAACAACTACTGAAACTTCTCCATTGAACGTAAGATTTTAAACAGAGTTCTTCTGGACTGGCTATTGAAGAAGTGATCACTGACTTCCAGAATAGCAATGCAATTGCAGTCCACTATAAAGTAACCTAGCCAGGTGCCAGGGACTGATGAAAAAGCTGAAAATATAAATAATGTAAATAATGTATCATCTTGCACTAGGGCATCAAAAGGACAACCAAAGATCTCCACTGGCAACTGTCAGAATTCTCTTCCCTAGAGGCTGCATTCGGGCCAGCAAAGCTACAACAGTTGAAGTAGAAGATGGATTCAAAAAGGCCAGGACAGCAATTAACATATTGAGGCTCAATCTCTGGTAAACCATTTATTTCTTTTAATTCATGACCACATTTGTATTGAGGTGACAGAATTCCTTTGGTGAACCACTCCCGGTTAATTTATTCATCATTTTTCTCAGTGTGTTATTTTATTGTGTGGCTGAAAATCTTACACTTCATGATTAAAAAAATATATTTACATGAATAAGATCTGATTCATGTTCAGTGTTTTTTTCATCGTCTGTTTAGATAGTGTGTCTTCAGTAAAAGGAATGACTTTCCCAGACCATGACACAACTTCAGATCATTTAATGGAAGTTGTCAAATCGACCCCTGTAATTTTTGAGCGGTGACAAACGTACTATTGATTTCACTTATGGTCAGTATTTATTAGTGGATAATAATCATCCTCTTCAAGGAATGACTTTTAACATGACAAGATGCTTTCTTAATGAAAGAGAAATACAACTACTCCGCTCTCTCGATCCCATCCGTCTTTCCAATAGCATCTCGCCTCACCTTGCCGCCCTGTCCTCTCTTCCCACTCTCGACGATCAGGTCTCCGCTCTCAACTCCACCCTCTCTACTCATCTCGACTCTCTCGCCCCCCTTTCCCTCCGCCGCTCTCGCGCCACTAACCCACAGCCCTGGATCACCTCCTCCGTCCGCCTCCTACGCTCCTATGCTCGAGCTGCTGAGCGCCGCTGGCGAAAGTCCAAGCACCAAGCCGACCTCACACACTTCAAATTTATCCTTTCCTGCCTTAACTCTGCCCTCTCCTCCGCCAGGCAAAGCTTCTTCTCCTCCCTCATCGACACCCATGCCCGTCACCCCCGCCGATTGTTCCGGACCTTTAACTCTCTCCTTAGGCCCCCTGTTCCTCCCCCTCCCCCATCTCTCACCCCTAATGATCTGGCCACCTATTTCCTCACGAAAATCAACACGATCAGGTCTGAGCTCCCCAAAGTCACCCCTCCGCCTCTCCCCTCCCCCCCGAACAACCCCCTCCCCTACTTTCCCATCCTTCCCTGCAGTATCCTCAGAGGAGATCTCCTCCCTCCTCGCAAGTGCCACCCCCTCCACCTGCGCCTCGGACCCCATTCCCTCTCACCTTCTTAAAACCATCGCCCCTGCCCTCCTCCCTTCCTTAACTTCTATTTTTAACCACTCAATCTCCAAGGGCTCCTTCCCCTCTGCCTTCAAACACGCCCACGTCTCCCCCATCCTAAAAAAACCCGCTCTTGACCCCACTTCCCCCTCCAGTTATCGTCCTATCTCCCTACTACCCTTCCTTTCCAAAATCTTAGAACGAGTCGTCTACAATCGATGCCTAGAATTCCTTAACTCCCATTCTCTCCTAGACCCCCTCCAATCTGGCTTCCGTCCCCTCCACTCTACCGAGACTGCTCTCTCTAAGGTCACCCATGACCTCCTTCTTGCCAAATCCAATGGCTCCTACTCCATTCTGATCCTCCTTGACCTCTCTGCTGCCTTTGACACTGTCGACCATCCCCTCCTCCTCCGTACCTTATCTCACCTTGGCTTCACGGACTCTGTCCTCTCCTGGTTCTCCTCTTACCTCTCTGGCCGATCATTCTCGGTCTCCTACGCTGGAGCCTCCTCCCCCTCCCATCCTTTAACTGTTGGAGTTCCTCAAGGGTCAGTTCTTGGCCCTCTTCTGTTCTCCATTTACACTCACTCCCTCGGTGAACTCATCCGCTCTCACGGCTTTGACTACCATCTCTACGCAGATGACACGCAGATCTACATCTCCGCCCCTGTCCTCTCCCCCTCCCTTCAGGCTCGCATCTCCTCCTGCCTCCGGGACGTCTCCACCTGGATGTCGGCCCGCCACCTAAAACTCAACATGAGCGAGACTGAGCTCCTCATCTTCCCTCCCAAGCCCGGTCCGCTCCCAGACTTCTCCATCACCGTGGATGGCACGACCATCCTTCCCGTCCCGCAGGCCCGCAATCTCGGTGTCATCCTTGACTCGTCCCTCTCGTTCACCCCACACATCCTATCCGTTACCAAGACCTGCCGGTTTCACCTCTACAATATCGCCAAGATCCGCCCTTTCCTCTCCACCCAAACGGCTACCTTACTATTACGGGCTCTCGTTATATCCCGGCTAGACTACTGTGTCAGCCTTCTCTCTGACCTCCCTTCCTCCTCTCTCGCCCCGCTCCGGTCTATTCTTCACTCCGCTGCCCGGCTCATCTTCCTGCAGAAACGATCTGGGCATGTCACTCCCCTTCTTAAACAACTCCAGTGGTTGCCTATCGACCTCCGCTCCAAACAAAAACTCCTCACTCTAGGCTTCAAGGCTCTCCATCACCTTGCCCCTTCCTACCTCTCCTCCCTTCTCTCTTTCTACCGCCCACCCCGCACGCTCCGCTCCTCCGCCGCCCACCTCCTCGCCGTCCCTCGGTCTCGCCTATCCCGCCGTCGACCCCTGGGTCACGTCCTCCCGCGTGTCCTGGAACGCCCTCCCTCCTCACCTCCGCCAAACTGATTCTCTTTCCCTCTTCAAAACCTTACTTAAAAATCACCTCCTCCAAGAGGCCTTCCCAGACTGAGCTCCTCTTCCCCCTCTACTCCCTCTGCCATCCCCCCTTTACCTCTCCACAGCTAAAGCCTCATTTTCCCCTTTTCCCTCTGCTCCTCCACCTCTCCCTTCCCATCCCCACAGCACCGTACTCGTCCGCTCAACTGTATATATTTTCGTTACCCTATTTATTTTGTTAATGAATTGTACATTGCCTTGATTCTATTTAGTTGCCATCGGTTTTTACGAGATGTTCTTCCCCTTGACGCTGTTTAGTGCCATTGTTCTTGTCTGTCCGTCTCCCCCGATTAGACTGTAAGCCCGTCAAACGGCAGGGACTGTCTCTATCTGTTGCCGACTTGTTCATCCCAAGCGCTTAGTACAGTGCTCTGCACATAGTAAGCGCTCAATAAATACTATTGAATAAATACATAATTTCTTTCAATCATCTTCATAGAGCTAAACACATATGCCTGTGAAATTGTAAATTGTTGAATATATTCATTATTTTAAATTGTTCTGTGCCATTATTCAAAAGTATTTATCAGACTTAAGCTCCTTGTGGGCAGAGACTGTGTCTACCAACTCTATTGTATTGCTATGAGAAGCAGTGTGGTCTAGTGGATAGAGCATGGGCCTAGGAGGAGTCAGAAGGACCTGGGTTCTAATCCCGGATCCACCACTTACCTGTTGTGTGACCTTGGGCAAGTCACTTAACCTCTCTGTGTTTCAGTTGCTTTATCTGTAAAATGAGGATTAAGACTTTCAGCCCTATGTAGAACATGGACTATGTCCAATCTTGTATCTACGTCAGTGCTTAGTACAATGCCTTAGTAAAATGCCAAGCACTTAACAAATACCATAATTAATGAACAAATTATTCTATCAAATGCTTGGTACTGGGCTCTGCTAACAATGGGCACTCAATAACTACCGCTGATTGCTTGATTAGTACTGAATTGGTGCAGAGCACTATCGACAATTAATTGTATTTATTGAGTGAATACTGTGTGCAGAGCACTGTACTAAGCACTTGGGAGAGTACCGTGTATTAATAATAATAGTAATTATGGTATTTGTTAAGCACTTATTATGTACTGAGCATTGTTTTAAGCACTGGGGTAGATACAGGGTAATCAGATTGTCCCACGTGGGGCTCACATTTTTTTTTAATCCCCATTTTTACAGATGAGGTAACTGAGGCAGAGAGAAGTTTAGTGACTTGCCCAAGGTCATACAGCAGACAAGTGGCCGAGTCAAGATTAGAACCCATGACCTCTGACTCCCAAGCCCGTGCTCTTTCTCTAAGCCACACTGTTCCATGTAATAGAGTTGGCAGATGCGTTCCCTGCCTATTATATTTAGTTTTTGGGTGGAGCAGGTGTCAGTAGAGATCCTAGAAATAATACCAACCTTTAATAAGCTTATGATCTAGCAACTGGGTCCTGTCTTGTATTATGCTGTCTAGTCATCTCCAACCCACAGCAACTCCATGGACACATCTCTCCCAGAGTGCCCCACCTCCACCTGCAATCGTTCCAGAAATGTATCCGTAGAGTTTACTTGGCAAAAATATGGAAGTGGTTTACCACTGCCTTCTTCGGCTCAATCAAAATGAGTCCACCCTTGACTGTCTCTCATGTCACTGCTGACCAGCACAGGTGTGATTGGTAAAATAAATTACAGGTAAGGTGAAGCAATGTACTGAAGTAGGTACAGAGTATGTACAAAAGATATATACAAAAGTGATACAGTGGGAGGGATGTAAGTACCCTCATTCTCAGGTGATCGGAAAGAGCTGAAGTAGCAGTAAGTGGTAAATAGGCAGAGGAGATGAGATATCCATCAGGGAAGGCCTTCTAGATGAGATGTGGTTTCAGAAGAGCTTTGAAGATGGGAAGAGCAATGCTCTGCAGGATGTGAAGTGGGAGGGAATTCCCGGCAGGAGGTGAGGCATGAGGAAGATATCTGTGGCAAGTGAGACAACAATGGGGCAAAATTAGTAGATAGTCTTAAGGGGAGCAAAGTGTTTGAGCAAGAGTGTATTAGGAGAGGAATGAAGATAAGTATGGGGGAGTGAGCTACACCTTAACGCTGAAGGCCAGGACTTTCTACTGGATGTAAAGAAGAAGGTGTAACCTTTGGAGGATTATCAGAAGTGGAGAGGTCTGCACAAAATGACATTTTAGAAAAATGATCTGAGCAGCAGAGTGAGGTAAGGACCAGGCATAAAAGAGGAGGGAAGCAGGGAGGTCAGTGAGGCGGTTAATGTAGTAGTTGAGGTGTGATATGACAAATGCTTGGACTGGCGGATGTAAACAACTTGTTGAGGTGTTTGACATCCCCCTCTTACCATTCTTTTCCAAACTTCTTGAACTAGTTGTCTACACTTGTCACCTCCACTTCCTCTCCTCCACCTCTCTCCTCAATCCTCTGAATCTGGATTCTCCTGGCTTGACTCTGTGGAAACGGCCTTTTTTTATCAAATCCAATGGCCTCTACTTCATCTTAATCCTCCTTGACCTTTCTGCTGCCTTTGACACTGTGGACCACTCCCTTCTCCTAGAAAAAACTATCTAACCTTGGCTTCATTGACACTGTGCTCTTCTGTTTCTCCTCTTATGTCTCTGATCACTCCTTCTCAGTTGCTTTCACAGACTCCTCCTCTGCCCTTCACTCTCTGACAGTAGGAGTCCCTTAAGACCCAGTTTTGAGCCCCTTTCCATTCTCCATCTACACCCATTCCATTGGAGAACTACTTACTTCTGTTGATTCAACTGCCATCTCTATGCAGCCTCATATTCCCTCCTGCCTCTTGGACATCTCTACTTGGATGTCCTGTGTACACCTCAACCTTAACATATCCTAAATAGAACTCTTCATCCTCCCACCCAAATCCTATCCCCCTCCCTGACTTTTCTATCACTGTAGACAAAACCACCATCCTCCCTTTCTCACAAGCCCTTAACCTTGGCATTATTCCTGACTCATCTTTCTCATCCAAACCACATGGTCAGGTTGTCATGAAATCCTGTCAGTTCTATTTTCATAATATCTCTAGAATCTGCTCTCTCCTCTCCAACCAAACTGCTAGCCCTCTGATCCAAGCATTACTATTTCCTGCCTCTACTACTGAATCAGCCTTCTCTCTAATCTCCCGGCCTCCTATCTTTCCCCTCTCCAGGCCATATTTCACTCTGCTGCCTAGATGATTTTTCTAGAACAATTCAGTCTATATTTCCCTACTCCTCACAAACCTGCAGTGGCTTGCCCATCCAGCTCCACATCACACAGAAACTCCTTATCATTGGATCTAAGACACTCAATCAGCTCTCTCTCCCCTACCTTATCTGACTGATCTACTACAACCCAATCTGCCCACTCTGTTTAATGATGGTATTTGTTAAGCACTTACTAGGTGCCAAGCACTCTTCTAAGCGCTGGGGTAGATACAAGGTTATCAGGTTGTCCTATGTGGGGCTCACAGTCTCAATCCCCATTTTACAGATGAGGTAACTTAGGCACAGAGAAGTTAAGTGACTTGTCCAAGACAAGTGGCGGAGTTGGGATTAAAAACCACGACTTCTGCGTCCCAAGCCCATGCTCTCTCCACTAAGCCACGCTGTTTCTCAACCCCAACCTCCTCTCCGTCTTTGATCACATCTATCCCGCTGCCAACTCCTTGCCTGTATCCTCCCTCTGTCCTGGAACCTCTTCCCCCTTCATAATGTACAGTCACCTTTCTCCCCTCCTTAAACCCCCCTAAAATCATGTCTCCTCCAAGAATTTTCCCTGACTAAACCCTCATTTTCCCAACTTTCCTCCTTTCTGCACCACCTATGCAGTTGGAAACACACCTCTTAAGCACTTTTATGCTCAACTCAGCCCCACAACACTTTTGCATTTATTCTTATATGCTACTATTTCCCCTATCTGTAATTTATTTTAATGTCTTTCTCCCCCCTGTAGACTGGGAAGGGATTGTGTCTGCCTACTGTATTGTATTATAGTTCACCAAGTGGTTAACTCACTGTTCTGCATGCAGTAAGCACCCAAAAACCATTGATTGATTGATTGGCAGAAACTTCTGGGATAGGTCAGCAGGAGCAGCAAGGGCAATAGGGGGTTCGTTCCCTGTCCCATGTGGGGCTCACAGTCTAAGTAGGAGGGAGATCAGGGATTTAATCCCCACTTAACTGATGAGTGAACTGTGACACAAAAGTTTTAAAGTGCCTTGCCCAGTGTCACACTCAATCAACCAATGAACTAAACGCTTGGGAGAGGACAATACAACAGAGCTGGTAGACACACTCCCTGCCCACAATGGGCTTAGAGTCTAGAAGGGGCGATAGACATTAATAAAAATGAATGTTATGAATATGTACATAAGAGCTGTGGGGCTGATGGTGGGATGAATCTCAAATGCCTAAAAGGTACAGATCCAAGATAATGCAGAAGGTAGAGGAAGTTGGGGAAAAGAGGGTTTAACTGGGGGTGACCTCTTGGAGAAGATGTGATTTTAATAAACTCTGAAGATTGGGAGAATGGTGGTCTAGTATATAAGGAAATCCAGGACAGAGGGAGGATGTGAGAAAGAGTTTGGTAGTGAGATAGATGAGGTCAAGACACAGCGATCAAGCTGGAACAAGAGGAGCATAGTATGCAGGTTAGATTGTAGTAGGAGATCAGTAGGGTAAGGTAGGAGGGGACAAGCTATTGAGTGTTTTAAGGCTGATGGTAAGAAGTTTCTGTTTCATGTGGAAGTGGGTCGGCAACCACTGGATGTTCCTGAGGAGTGGGGAGACATTGACTGAACCACAGTGGGCTAGTGAGAAAGCCTGGATGGGATTAGAACACATCTCCTCTGACTCCCTAGCCTGAGATCTTTCATTCATTCATTCATTCATTCATTCATTCATTCATTCAATCGTCTTTATTGAGTGCTTACTCTGTGTAGAGCACTTTGCTAAGTGCTAGACCCTGCAGCTATTAGGTCTCCTCAAATTTTGTCTATGATGATAATATTGATTTTTTCAGAATTTGACTGTTGGCTTTATGACTTTTTTGTTTTAGAGTGAAGCTCCTTGTGGGCAGAGATGAAGATGCCATGTGTTTCTATTCTTCTTTCCCAAAGCAGCATGGGCTAGTGGAAAGAGCACAGTCCTGGGAGTCAGAAGGATCTGAATTCTAAGCCTGACTCTGCCACCTGTCTGCTCTGTGACCTTGGGCAAGTCACTTCACTTCTCTGTGTCTCAAGTTACTTCATCTGTAAAATGAGGATTAAGACTGTGAGCCCCATGTGGGTCTTGGACTATGCCCACCTTGCTTAGCTTGTATCTACCCCCCGTGGTTAGTATAATGCCTGGCATGTAATAAGCACTTAGAAAATACTATATTTAAAAAATACTTAGTCCGGTACCCAGAGTATACTTAATAAATACCCCTATTCCTATTTCTACAATTACAGCTGACAAAAATTTTGGGACAATCCAGGATAAACCAGGATACATAGACATCCTATTCCTTTTAGGGATGAATCTTAGTCAACTTTCAATCTTAACCACTGAATGGTTCATATGACTCTAATGTCCCCTCCTTTGAATGTGACTTCTAGCAATTTAAACCTTATGCATAACTTTCATTCATTCATTGATTCAATCACATTTATTGAGTGGTTACTGTGTGCAGAGCACTGTACTAAGCACTTGGGAGAGTACAATATAACAATAAGCAGGCACATTCCCTGCCCACAGTGAGCTTACAGTCTAGAGGGGGAGACAGACATCAAAATAAACAAATAAATTACAGATATGTAAATAAATGTGTTGGGGCTGGGATTGGGGATGAATAAAGGGAGCAAGTCATGGTGATGCAGAAGGGAATGAGAAAAGAGGAGAGGAGGGCTTAGTCAGGTTAGGCTTTTTGGAGGAGATGTGTCTTCAGTAAGGCTTTGAAGTGGGGGAGAGTAATTATCTGTCAGATTTGAAATAACTCAAAGCAGTTTATTAAGACTTGACGGCCTGGAAGCAGCATAGCCTAATGGAAAGAATATGGGCTTGGAACCTGGGTACTAAACCCAGCTCAGACATTTGTCTGCTCCATGACCTTGGGCAAGTCACTTAACTTATCTGTGTCTCAGTTACTTCATCTGTACAATGGGCATGAAAATCCTACTCCTTCCTTACTTAGATTGTGAACCTCATGTGGGACAGGGACTGGTTATCTTTTTCTCTTCCCCAGCACTTCTTGGAACATAGTAAGTACCATATATATATATAGCTTACATATTTGACCTGCCTATAAACGTTTTACCCTTCTCACATGCATTGTTGGGGTCCATCTGGTGGCCACGAGCATCAGGTGTCTGAAGAACTGTGTGTGCTCTATTTTCAGTTTTAATTCTGACTTTTGCCTCTTTTCAGCAGTACTATGTGACCCCGTTTAAGTATCATTTCCAGATTTGGGTCTTATCGTTGCTTGATTAATTGCTTGGCAGCTTCAAGTCCTAGGGAAATGATGAAATAAATTGTTTTACCACTTGAAAACCTTTCAGGCTTCTCAGTGAGTTTACCTTTTTCCTTGTTAGCCAGGAAGAATAACTGTCATCCATGGGAAATTCAGTTCCTGAGATCTGGACCTATTTGTAGAGAAGGAGCATGGCCTACAGGATAGAGCATGGGCCTGGGAGGCAGAAGGACCTGGGTTCTAATCCCAGCTCTGCCATTTGTCTGCTGTGTGACTTTGGGCAAATCTTTTAAATTCTCTGGGCTCAGTTCCCTCATTTGTAAAATGATTTGCTTGTATCTACACCAGTGTTTGGCACATAGTAAATGCTTAACAAATACCATTATTATTTATCACTGTAAAAAATCTGGGTCCATTGGCTCTTTAAAGACAGGAGGAGACATTGTCTGAGAAGGGATGTCAAAAGAGGGAGGTAGCTGGTCTGAGTGGAATCAGGAATTGTAATGGAAGCAGAGACCTGCGGCATTTCTTTGTGACTGATTTATTTCTGCCTTTTAGGCATCACCAAGTGGAAGGTGAAAGTTGGATGAACTATTTTCTCTAGTTTGATAACGTCAACCTGTTTCTATCAGTTTCACAACCAACCTCAATGGCAAAACTCCCATGTTTTGGTTTTGTGTGTCCACCAAGTTCCCCCTCCTTTGGTCTTTTCTGGCAATCAAGCAACAGTAAGAAGCTTCTCAGATCACCTCACTAGCCCCACAGGTTAAACCTCTGCCCACCAGGAAAATGTACTCTCTTGCTAAGAGAATGAATAGGGGGCTTCTTTGACAGATACCGAGGTCATTTCCAAAGGTAAAGGGTTATACAGTTTTCCCTGAGAATCTGGGGGCTTTGGCCCAACTGATATTCAGACTTTTCAAGCAAAAATGGAATTGTTCTCCTAATTACCCAGATAATTGCCTCAGTGGCCCTCTATATTTAACTTGGTTAATCAATCGATCAAGTGAGTGGAGATCGACCAAGGTGTAATGGATAAAGCCCGGGCCTGGAAGTCAGAAGGTCATGGCTTCCAATCCTGGCTCTGCCACTTGTCTTCTGTGTGATATTGGACAAATCACTGCACTTCTCTGGGTCTCAGTTCCCTCCTCTGTCAAATGGGGATTAAGACTGTGAGACCCATGTGGGACAGGAACTGTCCAACGCAATTGGCTTGTCCTCAACCCAGCACTTAGTAAGTGCCTGGCACGTAGTAAGCTCCTAAAAAATACAATAATAATAATAGTGACTTGACTCCCCTCCTCTTAAACAGAGGAAACTCCCAGTGCCCCACAAAGAAATTCTGAAAGAGGGGCAGTGATCCAATGGTTCCAGACCCAAGATTCCCTGTCGGAGCTCCAGAAAGCCACAGAAAGCCCTCTCATCTAACTGAATCCCAGTCTGGACTGGAACAGCCGCTTCTGTGGAGAAGGGAGGGGAATGGAGGTTTAACTGAGTGGGGGTGTGTACCTGGAGGTGTGACCCAGTTGAATGATTATATACAGTAGTGTGAAGCAGGGTGTGAATAACTGAATAAGTGTGAATGAGAATGCAATATCTGGAGGTATCCAGTTGTCAACTTCAATTACCCTTTCCTGACTCTTATCCCTGGTTCCCTCCTTGCTGCTTCCTGTCTCTCCCCACTCCAGTTCATACTTTCCTCTTTTGCACGGATCATTTTTCTGAATAAAACTAAGTCCCTGTAGAATATTTTTCTTAGATGTCATCTAGTCGTTTCCGATTCATAGAGACCCTATGGATCTCTTACTGGAGAGTTTTCTTGGTAAAAAAACAGAGGTGGTTTACCATTACCTTCCTCTGTACAGTAAAAACTTAAGCCTCTGCCGTTGTCTTTGATCGACATTTTGATCACTTAATCATCCGCCTTTGACTCTTTCCTTTGGCGCTGCCCAGAACAGGTGAATCAACTGTACAGTAAATGCTTAATACATACCATCGCTAACACCACCACCATCACTTCCCCACTCCTCAAGAACCTCCAGTGGTTGCTCATCCACCTTAATGTCAAACATAACCTCCTTTCCATTGTCTTTAAAGCACTCAATCACCTTGTACCTTTCTACCTTATCTCACTGATCTCCTACTACAGCCCAGTCTGCAAACTTCGCTCCTCTAGTGACAGCTTACTCAATGTGCCCTGATCTCATCTATCTCATCTCCGGTCCCTTTCCCACATCCTCCCTCTAGCCTGGAACTTCTTCTTTCTCCATATACTACAGACCACCACTCTCTCCTACTTCAAAGCCCTTTTAAGTCACACCACCTCCACGAGGTCTTCCCCTATTCAGCCCTCTTTTCCCAGGCTCCTTCTCCTTTCTGCGTCATCTATGCTGGATCTGTGACCTTCGGGCACTTAATGTTCAGGCCCACAGTATTAATATACATATTTCTCCCTCTAGACTGCTTGTTGGGGGCAGGGAATGTGTCTGCTAACTCTGTTGTATTATACTCTTCCAAGTGCTCATTATAGTGCTCTGTGCCTAGGAAGCACTCTATAAATATTGTTTGATTGATAAAAATTATTTGTTTACATGAATGTCTCACTTTGGGCAGGGAACTTGTCTGAAAACTCTGTTGTACTCTACCAGGCACTTAGTACACTGCTCTGCACACAGTATGCACTCAATAAATTCCATTGATGATGATGATGATGATGAAACACTATTCTAAGCCCTGAGGTTCATATAAGTTAAAGTAGATTCAAGTTAATCACATGGGGCTCAAAGTCTCAATTCCCATTTTACAGATGAGGTAACTGAGGCACAGAGAACTGAAGTGACTTGCCCAAGGTCATACCACAGACAAGTGGTGGAGCCAGAATTAGAACATAGGTTCTTCTGACTCCCAGACCTGCATTCCATCCATCAAGTGCCTTTGGATCAGGCAAGCAAGGAAGATATTCTCGGAGTTGTGTGGATAATAGGGTCTTTATAACAAAAGAAAACATGTTAATGAGCAACACCCAACAACAATACACCAGAGTCAGGAAGTTTCTGTAGACATTGTTGTGTGTTGCTACAGACCACACCTCTCCCCATCTTCAAAACCCTGCTAAAATCACATCTCCTCCTAGAGGACATTCCTAATTTAACCCTCATTTCTGTCTAAACACTCCTTTATGTATCATCTGTGAATCTGGGTCTTTTCTGGTTAAGCACTTTGCTATGCCCCCACTCCCCAGCCCTATAGTACTTATGTGCATAACTGTCTGAAATTCATTTTAATGTCTGTCTCCCTCTGTGGACTGTAAGCTCCTTGTGCACACGGGTTGTCTATACCTACTCTTTTGTAGTGTACTCTCACAAGCACTTAGAAAAGTTCAGTAAGCACTTAATCAGTGGTATTTATTGAGCGCTTACCATGTGCAGAGCACTGTACTAAGTTCTTGGGAGAGTATAATGTACAGATTTGGGAGACAGGTTCCCTGCCCCAAGTATAATTAGCAGCCTAGAGGGAGATTCAGACATTAATATAAAGCAATCATGGATATGTACCTAGTTGTTTGGGGCCTAGGATGGAGTGAATGTTAAGAGCTTAAAGGGTAGAGAAGCAGCATGGCTTAGTGGAAAGAGCCCGGGCTTGGGAGTCAGAGGACGTGGATTCGAATCCCGGATCTGCCACTTGTCAGCTGTGTGACACTGGGCAAGTCACTTAACTTCTCTGTGCCTCAGTTACCTCATCTGTAAAATGGGGATTAAGACTGTAACCCCCACTTGGGACAACTTGGTTTACCTTATATCTACCCCAGAGCTTAGAACACTGCTTGGCACATAGCAAGTGCTTAACAAATACTATTATTATCATTATTCCAAGTGTGTAGGTGACACAGAATGGAGAGGGAGTAGGGGAAATGAGGGCTTAGTTGGGGAAGAACTCTTGGAGAGGTGTGGTTTTAATAGGGATTTGAAGGTGGAGAAAGTGGTGGTTAGTTGCATAGAAAGGGGGAGGGAGATCCAGTCCAGATAGAGGCTGTGCCTCACCTACAATAACTATCTTTGATTGATTGACTGATTGATTGCCAGCACAAAGTGAGGGCTTTCTACATTCCTCCAGCTGCTGGGAAGGGCGTCTTTATTTCTGCTTTAGGTGTTCGCTGAGTTGGGATAGCAACCTGGATTGGATCAAGGGTTGAGCTCTGGGGTCCAAGGCTTGATGAGGATGGAGCTCATCCTCAGAGCTGATCTAGTAGCTATCTTGCCTCGTCTTATGCTGTCGAGTCGTTTCCGACCCATAGCGACTCCATGGACACATCTCTCCCAGAACGCCCCACCTCCGTCTGCAATTGTTCTGTTAGTTTATCCATAGAGTTTTCTTGGTAAAAATATGGAAGTGGTTTACCATTGCCTTCTTCCATGAAGTCAACTTGAGTCTCCACCTTTGACTCTCTTCCATGCTGCTACTGCCCAGCATGGGTGAGTTTTGACTTGTAGCAGATTGCCTTCCACTAGCTAGCCACTGCCTAAGCTAGGAATGGAATAGATATGCTTCTGCTTGACTCTCCTGGTGTGATCCTGAGAGGGGAATAGCTATCTATTACCTCTGGAAAGGCAGTTTTTGAGTCAGTCAGTTAATCTTATTTACTGAGTGCTTAGTGTATGCAGAGCACTGTACTAAGCATTTGGGAGAGTACAATATAACTAGCTAACAGACATATTCCTTGATCACAGTGAACTTATGGTCTAGAGACTAGAGTCCAGAGACTGTTTGGAATGACTTTCCGAAAAGAAGGGTCTGGGTTCTTATCTTTGTTCTGCCACTTGTCTGCTCTGTGACCTTGGGCAAGTCACTTCACTTCTCTGTGCCTCATTTACTTTATCTGTAAAATGGGGATTAAGACTGAGAGCCCTATGTGGGACATGCACTGTGTCTAATCTGATAAACTTGTATCCACCCCAGTGATTAGCACGGTGCCTGGCACAGAGTAAATGCTTAACAAATACCATTATTATTATTATTATTATTATTATCATTATGGTATTTATTGGCTTCTTACTAAATGTCAAATGCTGAGCTAAGTGCTGCATGGATTCATTTCTTGACTCACAAGGAGGGAACAGGGGACTCACAATCTAATAGAATATGTGTTTCCAAAAGTTCTTACATTTCAGTTGAAATCTTTAGTCCTGACTTTTCTCACCATGAGAGACTAGTCTGAAAATAATAATAATAATAATAATAATAATAATAATAATAATGGTGTTTATTAAGGTGCCATCAATGCCTTAACTACATGACCAGTGAACCTGTTGTGGGCTGGGAAAGTGGTCACCAACTCTATTGAATTGTACTCTCCCAAGCGTTTACTACAGTGCTCTGCATACAGAAGGGCTCAATAAATACCATTGACTCTGATGACCAGTAGCCTCTGGGGTGTTCTGAGGCACCCTTTATTCATCCCCTTCATTCATCCCTTTATTTATTTCCCCCCTCCCCGCTTTATTCATCCCTTTATTTGTCCCCCCTCCCAGCCCCACAGCACTTACATATCTATCTGTACTTTATATTAATGTTTGTTTCCCTTCTAGACTGTAAGGTCATTGTGGACAGGGAATGTGTCTGCTTATTGTTATAGTGTATGCTCCTAAGCACGTAGTACAGTGCTCTGCACACAATAAATGCTCAGTAAATATGATTAAATGAATGAATGAATGAACTACCCACCAGATCTTATGTCACACTTTATGAGCCTTTTAAACTAAGCTTCTAACACCGCCTCATTCTTGACACTAGCTTTTTCAACTCATTGTGTATGCCCTTCCCCTGCTTGGAACGTCCTCTTTCAAATCCATCCATTCATGTGTTGCTCCCCCTTCAAACCTTTCTGGAAAGCCGCTTGTATCCCCAAAAGTTCTCCAAAAGTCTGGGCCTCTCTGATCAACCCATCTGCCACCCTTAGCACTCTTTTATAGCTTTATATTTTTTGAGGGGTGGAGTGAGTTGTTTATGTATTGTGCCACTTTTGTGTTTCTTATTTGTAGCCCTTTTCTAATTCTTTTTCTTAACACATGTTTGGCAATTGTTATCCCCTTGGCTTCCCCATTAGACTATAATAACCTCCTTGAGAGCGGGCACCATTCCTTTTACTTATCTGGGGCAAGTTCCTAAGCACCTGATAAACTGCTCTGCACAAAACAGGATCCCAATTATGTGTCCTGAACACAACAGAAAGATCACACAGTGTCTAGACTGAAGTCATTTAAATCATTAAATCATTTAACTTCTCTGTGCCTCAATTCCCTCATCTGTAAAATGGGGATTAAGCCCATGAGCCCCGCATGGGGCTACCTGATTACCTTGTATCTACCTCAGAGCTTAGAACAATGCTTGGTACATAGTAAGCATTTAACAAATACCATCATCATTATTATTATTATTGGACTGTAAATTTGTTGGGTGCAGGGGATATGTCTACCAACTCTGTTGTATCATTCTCTCTGAAGCATTTAGTACAATGTTCTAAACACAGTAAAGCACTCAATAAATATGATTGATAATAATAATAATAATGGTAATTGTTGAGCACTTACTATGTCCTAGGCACTGTACTAAGTTCTGGGGTGAATACGAACAAATCGGTTTGGACACAGTCCCAGCCCCAAGTGGAACTCACAGTCTTGTTCCCCATTTTACAGATGAGGTAACTGAGGCACAGAGAAGTTAAGTCACTTTACCAAGGTCACACAGAAGACAAGTGGTGCAGCTGGGATAAGAACCCATGACCTTGTGACCTCCAAGGCCCCTTCTCTATCCACTATGCCATGCTGCTTCCTTCAAGTTGAACACAGTCCCTGTCTCACATAGGGTTAACAGTCTTAATCTCTATTTTACATATGAGGGAACTGAGGCACAGAGAAGTTAAGTGACTTGCCCAAGGTCAACCGACAGTCAAGTGATTCGAACCCATGGCCTTCAGACTCCCAGTCCCGTGCTCTATCCATTAGGCCACCCTGCTTCATATTAGGTGATTGACTGGCACACAGTAAGTGACTGGTACAATACTTCTAACACAGTTGGACACACTGAAGGGTGTCCTAGACACAGGATTATGTTTGATCTGATTGCATTGGCTCCACATCCGGGTTTAGCACAGTGCTTGGCACATAGTTAGTGCCTAAAAAGGACCACAATCATTATTTCAGTGGCTGCATAAAGTGAATACACAGTACAATGCTCTGCACACAGCATGTATTTAGTATGTGCTGATAAGTTGAGAGGAACAGTCAAGAAATGGAGTAAGTTCATGCCTTCATGAACTTCTCTTCTAGAGCAGTGAAGAGGGAGGAAGTGACCTCAACCCAAAATGCAATACTAATTTCAAGACCTTACCATCAGGTTGTGCAGCTGCTGTGCATGTGCTGTGAACCTTACAACCTAAACTGACCTTTTAAAAATCTCCCCGTAGAAAGGCCGCCGCTAGCTCCAACCTAAGCACCGAGATGCACATCAGTGCTTGGAATAGGAAGCTTCATCTTCCTCCCCTTGGGATCAAGCCAAACACCTCGCTCCCAAAAGGTCTAGTCCAAAAGCACTTCCCCTGCATTTGCTAAAATGCCTTAGAACTTGCTAACCTAAAACCAGCTACCTTGAGACTGAGGCTGAGACAGGAAAATGTGTTAACAGGAAATGACTGGCTCTCTTTTTTAATAACAGCTTGTAGAACGAACCTTCCTTTGGCAGCGTACTATCTCATGTACTTCGTCTCCCCCAAGGTCACCAGCAAATGCCTTAAAATCCCACCTCCTCCAAGAGTTCTTCCCCCTCTAAGCTCTCATTTCCCTTACTCCCTCTCCCTTTCTGCATCACCCTTGCACTTAGTTTTTTACCATTTATTCACCCCACTCTCAGCTCCACAGCACTTACATACATATCCATAATTTATTTTAATGCTTGTTCCCTCCTCAGGATTGTAAAATTCTTGTGGGCAAAGATCATGTCTACCAACTCTGTTTTACTGTACTCTCCCAAAAGCTTAGTTCTCTGCACACATTAAGCACTTAATAAATATGACTGATTGATTCAGTTCAGCTCTTGTTCCCCATTTATTCTTCATCTACACCCACCCCCTTGGAGAACTCATTCGCTCCCATGGCTATAACTTCCACTTCTTTGAGGGTGACACCCAAATCTACAACTCCAGCCCCGATCTCTCTCCCCATCTCCAGGCTCACAGAGAAGCAGCGTGGCTCAGTGGCGAGAGCCCGGGCTTGGGAGTCAGAGGATGTGGGTTCGAATCCCGGCTCTGCCACTTGTCATCTGTGTCACTGTGGGTAAGTCACTTCACTTCTCTGTGCCTCAGTTACCTCATCTGTAAAATGGGGATTAAGACTGTGAGCCTCACATGGGACAACCTGATTACCCTGTAAATGTACCCCAGCGCTTAGAACAGTGCTCTGCACATAGTAAATGCCTAACAAATACCAACACTATTATTATTATCTCCTCCTGCCTTCAAGACATCTCTACCTGGATGTCCTCCTGTCACCTCAAACTTAACATGTCCAAAACAGAGCTCTTTATCTTCCCACCCAAACCCTGTCCTCCCCTTGACTTTCTCCTCACTGTAGAAGGCACCACCCTCCTTCCCTTCTCACAAGCCCATAAACTTGGTATTATTCTTAACTCCTCTTCCTTATTCAACCTACATATTAAATCTGTCACCAAATCCTGTCACCAAATCCTTCACAATACTGCTAAAATCTGCCCTTTCCTTTCCATCCATACAACTACCATGTTAATACCATCACTCATCCTATCCCAGCTGGATTACTACATCAGCCTCCTTGCTGACCCCCCAGCTTCCTGTCTCGCCCCACTCCAGTCCGTACTTCACTCTGTTGCCTGGATCATTTTTCTACAGAAACGTCCTGGACACGTCACCTTGCTCCTCATCAATCTCCTGTGGTTGCCCATCCACCTCCGTATCAAACAAAAACTCCTCTCCATTGTCTTTAAAGCACTTCATCACCTTGCCCCTTCATACCTCACCTCCCTTCTCTCCTTCTACAACTCAACCCGCACACTTTGCTCCTCTAGTGCTAACCTTCTCACTGTGCTTCGAATCTCACCTGTCTCACCGCTGACCCTAGCCCCCTTCCTGCTTCTGGCCTGGAATGCCCTCCCTCCTCTAATCTGACAGACAACTACTCTCTCCCAAAAGATGTACTGAAGGCACATCTCCTCCAGGAGGCCTTCCCAGACTGAGCCCCACTTATCCTCATCACCCAGTTCCTTCTGTGTTGCCCTGACTTGCTCCCTTTGCTCTTTCCAACTCCCATCCCCAAAGCACTTACGTACACATCCGTAATTTTATTTATCCCTTTGCTCTTCCTTCCTTCCAACCCCAAAGCACTTATGTGCATATCTGTAACTTTATTTACCTGTATTGATGTCTGTCTCCCTCACTGTAGACTGTGAGCTCCTTGGTAGGGAATGTCACTGTTTATTGTTGTATTGTACTCTCCCAAGTGCTTAGTACAGTGCTCTGCACACAGTAAGCGCTCAATAAATATTGCAGGAATGAATGAATGATTTCTGAGCAGGAAGTGGAAGTGGAGCTCACCATCCAATCCCAATCCTATTCCCACTCTACCTGTATCATGATCAGAGGAGGGAAAAGTGCTATAGCAGACAGCAGTTTATATTTGCTAACATTTTTCTCTGCAATGCCACCTTGCAGCATGATGCTGGATGAGAAATTTGATTTAGTAGTTCTGGAAATGGTCCTCTGTTTTAAGAGCGAGTTGTAATGGAATTTATTGAGCACCCACTGGGTAAAAGTCCTTTAACTAAGTGCTTGGGATACTACAACAGAAGCCTTTAACTCCCCCTCCAAAATCAGATTACTCTTTAAAGGTGGAAGCACATTCAAGAAAATATAATATTCAAGATTAATAATAGTTGATTACACAATTGACTAAGTATAAGAGCTGAGGAAAGCCAAAATGAAATGATTTCAGTGCTGGAGCTATGCCAGCCACCGTGCCAAATTGAGTGACTTCTAATCCATCCTAATCCTCCTCCATCTCTCAACTGCCTTTGGTATTGTGGGTCACCCCTTTCTCTGGAAACACTAACTTAGGGTTCACTAACATTATCCTTTCCTGGTTCTCCTCCTTTCTCTCTGGCAGTTCATTCTCAGTCTCTTTCACAGGCTCCTCCTCTGAATGCCAACCTTGCACTGTGGGAGTCCCTCAAGGTTCCATTCTTGATCCCTTTCTTTTCTCCATCTACACCCTCTCCTTTGGAGAACTCATTCACTCCCAGGGCTTCAACTACCATCTCTATGTGGTTGATTGCCAAATCTACATCTCCAGCCCTGATTTCTTTCCTTCCCTGCAAACACACATTTCCACCTTCCTTCCAAACATCTCTACTTGGATGTCCCACTACCTCAAATTAAAATTACCAAAACCAAACTCCTTATTGTCCCAACCAAACCCTGTTCTCTCCCTGTCTCTCCCATCACTGTAGACAATGCCACTACCCTCCCTACCTCACGAGTGCATAACCTTGGTTTTGGCCTTGACTCATTGCTCTCATTCCTCCCACATATTCAGTCTATTACCCAATCCCGTCGGTTCTATCTTCACATTTCTAACCCACCCTTTCCTCTTCATCCAAACCGCTACCCTGCTGATCCCAGCACTTATCCTGTCCCACCTTGACTACTGCATCTGCCTCCTTGCTGACCTCCCTGTCTTCTTGTCTCTTCTCATTTCAGTCCACACTTCACTCTGCTGCCTGGATCATTTTTCTAAAAAAATGTTCTGTCCATGAATGTCCACCTCTCACAAATTTCCAAAAGTTGCCCTCCACATCAAACAGAAACTCCTTACCTCCTTGTGGTACAATCCAGCCTGCACACTCCTGGCCTCTAATGACAACATACTCACTGTACCTTAATCTTGTCTATCTCACTCCCCACTCCTTGTCCATATCCTTGCTCTGGCCTGGAATTCCCTCCCCCTTTATATCCAACAGTCTGCCATTCTTCCCATCTTCAAAGTCCTCATAAAATCACATCTCCTTCAGGGGGCCTTCCCTGACTATACCCTCATTTCCCTACTTCTTTCCTTCTACATTGGAATTATATCTCTTGAACACTTGATAATCACCCTCAGCTCTAGAGCACATATATACATATTCTTATACTCTCCCTTTTCATCTAACTGTAGTTAATTTGAATGATTGCCTTGCCCTCTAGGCTGTAAGCTACTTGTAGACTGGAATCATGTCCACCAATTCCATTGTATTGAACACTCCCAAGAGCTTAGTACAGTGCTCTGTTCACAGTGCTCAATGAATACCACTGATGAATCAGTTGGGTGACTAGTATGAGTGAGGAGGTTGAGTTAATTGGGGAAGGCTTTTTGGAGGACATAAAATGTTAGAGTATTTTGAACAAGAAAACAAAAAAAGCCCAGCCTTTTTGGATTGGGTAGGGAGGTTCAGGGAAAGCAGGAAGAAGGTCCAGGTAGGGTGAACAGCATATGTGAGGGAGTGCAGGTAGTAATAATAATAATAATAATATAATAATAATAATGGCATTTGTTATGCACTTACTCTGTGCCAAGCACTGTTATAAATGCTGGGGTAGGTACAAGGTAATCAAGTTGTCCTACGTGGGCCTCACAGTCTTAATCCCCATTTTACAAATGAGGTAGCTGAGGCAAAAAGAAACTAATGTTGGTATTTGTTAAGCTCTTACTACGTGCCGAGCACTGTTCTAACCGCTGGGGTAGATACAGGGTAATCAGGTTGTCCCATGTGAGGCTCACAGTTAATCCCCATTTTACAGATGAGGTAACTGAGGCACAGAGAAGTTAAGTGACTTGCCCACAGTCACACAGCTGACAAGTAGCAGAGCTGGGATTCGAACCCATGACCTCTGACTCCGAAGCCCAGGCTCTTTCCCCTGAGCCACATGCAAATTAAGTGACTTGTCCAAAGTCACATAGCTGATAAGTGGTGAAGCCAGGTGTAGAACCCATGACCTCTCTCTCCCAAGCCTGTGCTCTTCCCACTAAGCCATGCTGCTTCTCTATAATAATAATAATAGTATTTGTCAAGTGCTAACTATGTGCCATGCACTGTACTAAGCACTGGGATAGATAAAAGCAAATCGGGTTGGATAAAATCCCTGCACTACATGGGGCTCACGGTCTTAATTCCAATTTTCCAAATGAGGTAACTGAGTCATAGAGAAAAGAATAGTATTTGTTTAGAGCTTACTATGTGCCAAGCAGTATTAAGCACTGAGGTAGATGCAAGTTAATCAGGTTGGACACACTTCCTGTCCCACATATAGCTCACAGTCCTAAACCCATTTTACAGATGAGGGAACTGAGGCCCAGAGAAGTGAAGTGTCTTGCCCAAGGTCACACAGCAGACAAGTGTCTAAATTGGGATTAGAACCCATGACATTCTGACTCCCAGGCCCATGCTCCATCCACTAGGCCATGCTGCTTCAGGTGGGAGAGTTAAGAGAAAGGATCTGTTTAGAAGATGAGCTTGGGAGGAACAGAGAAACCAAGAGACGTGGGGAGTAGAGGGTGAAGAATAGGGGCATAACATAAAATGTGTTAGTGGGAAACCTGAATCAGATCATGACAAGGTTTTGTTTGATGTAGAGGGAAGTGGGAACCCAGTGGAGGTTTTTCGAGAAGTGGGAGAGATGTGTATTGAGTAGTACTATAAAGAGATGATCCACATGGTGGTGGGTGGTGTAGATTGAAATGGGGAGATGCTGGAGGGGAGGAGAACAGTGAGGTGGCCGATTAATCCAGCTGTTATAATAATAATGTTGGTATTTGTTAAGCGCTTACTCTGTGCAGAGCATTGTTATGTGCCAAGGCTTTGGACCTGGATGGTAAGAGTTTGGATGGAACAGAACGGGCAGACATGGGAAATGCTGTCTAGGTTTAGCAATTGAGGAATATGAAATTGAAAGATAGTTGCTGACAGCAGAGCTGTAGGGATTCTGGGGTGGAGAAGATAGGGGTGTTAGTGAAATGCGAAAGTGAGAAGGAGGAGAAGGAAAGATAAATATCCATTTTAGGCTAGTTAAATTTGAGTCTTCAGCAAGACATTCTAGGGATGTCATGGAGGCAAGGGGAGATGAGGGATCGTAGTTGAACTCAGAGTTCAGGACTGGAGGGATTAATTTGGGAGTCATCTGTATGTAGGTGATTCCTGAAGCCATGTGAGTGAAAGCGTATTCTGAAAGACTGCGAAGAGAGTCAGAAGGAGGCCCAAACAGAGCCTGTGGGGCATTAGAGTTTGCAGGTAAGTGGTGGAAAGAGAACGAAACCGAGAAGGACCAGTCAGAGTAGTAGAAGAACCAGGTTAGTAATGTATCAGCCAAAATGAAGTCAGAGTGTGTTTGAGGTGATAGGTCCATGGTGAAGAGCACCTCATATGTATAAAGTTTAAGGTAAACTCTTTAACACCTGTGATTGATATTTCCAAATCAACTGATCTATATTTATTGAACATTTATGCTGTGTGCAGAGAAACAGCATGGCATAGTGGAAAAAGCCTGGGCCTGGAAGTCAGAGGTCATTGGTTCTAATCCCGCCTCGGCCACTTGTCTGCCGTGTGACCTTGGGTAAGTCACTTCACTTCTCTATGCCTTGGATACATCATCTGTAAAATGGGGATTAGGACTGTGAGTCCCGTGTGGGAAAGGGGCTGTGTCCAATCCGATTTTCTAGTATCTACCCCAGGGTTCAGTACAGTGCCTGGCACAAAGTAAGCACTTTGCCCATAATCTTATATCTCTCCACCCAGAATCTAAAACTGTCTGAACAATTCCAGAAACATGCTGAAATTTTGTTAACAAAATTAGCTTTGATTTACATTGATGGAATATCAATCAGTAGTGTTTACTGAATGCTTATGATGTTCAGTGTCTTGTACTAGGCTCTTGGGAGAACGTGAGGGAATTGTTATATAATATTCCTGCCTTCAAGGAGTTTACAGTTTAGCTGGGTAAAAATACTCTAAAATGAACACAGAGTAGGGAAGTAATAAAGTATAAAGGTTGGTACATAAGTGCTGTGGGGGATTTTTTTGTGGTATTTGTTAGGCATTTACAATGTACCAAGCACTGTGAAACACGTTAATCAGGTTAGACACAGTCTCTGTCCCACATAAGTCTCACTGTCTTAATCCCCATTTTACAGATGAGGTAACTGAGGCAGAGAGTAGTGAAATAATAATGTTGGTATTTGTTAAGCACTTACTATGTGCAGAGCACTGTTCTAAACGCTGGGGTAGATACAGGGTAATCAGGTTGTCCCCTGTGGGGCTCACAGTTAATCCCCATTTTACAGATGAGGTAACTGAGTCACAGAGAAATTAAGTGACTTGCCCACAGTCACACAGCTGACAAGTGGCCGAGGCAGAATTTGAACCCATGACCCGTGACTCCCAAGCTCGGGCTCTTTCCACTGAGCCACAAAACGACTTGCCCACGGTCACAGAGCAGACAAGTGGTATAGCTGGGATTAGAACCCAAGTCCTTCCAACCCCCAGGCCTATGTTTTATCCTCTAGGCCATGCTCTGAGTATTTTGGTTCTTAAGTTGTGTGAATTACTGAAGTTGTAGGGCCTAGCAGCTATGGAGATTAGAAATTATTAAATTAGAATAGAAATTAGAAATTAACTTTGAAGTTGCTCTGCTGGATATGGGGCAGGGAGGTGGGAGAGAGTGAGGAAGAGGTCAGCAGTGGAAGAGTCAAGAGTGGTGCTCAGTGAAGTGATTAGATTGAGAGGACTAGAGAGCTTGAATTGGGATGCAGTGGAAGAAAGAAGTGGGCAGTTAGGAGAAAGACAAATAATTGAGTGTCTAAAGTCAATTGTTGAACATTTCTGCTTCATGTGAAAGGAAGATTTTGAAGGTGGGGGAGATGCATGCAGAATGATGTTTCAGAAAATGATCCAGGACAGGCATTAAAGTGAAATAGTGGCTGGATAAAGAAGAGACTGGAGTCACAAAGATCAAGCAAGGAGGCTGACACAGAAGTCAAAACAAGATATGACAGGTGCTAGACCCAATATGGTGACCATATAGATGGGGAGAGAAAGGTGAATCCTGGAAAAGTTTTGGAAGAAAGACAAAGAAAATTTGGTAACAGAGTGAATATGGAAGATTGAGAGAGAAGGAGGAATTGAGAATACTGCAAAGGATATCGATGTTTTCAGTTGTGATATGAAAAGTGGGTGGAGGAGAATACTTGGGAAGGAAGGAATTCAATTTTGGACACACTGAGCTTGAGGCGTTGATGGAAATTCCACTAGAAATGGTCTAGAGGCAGGACTAGCAAAATAGGTTTGGGAGTCATTCCTATAGAGGTGAGAGTTGAAACCGTGTGAGCCAGTTTGAACCGTGTACGGTGTGAACCATGTAGGGGTTCCTCAAGGGTCAGTTCTTGGCCCTCTTCTGTTCTCCATCTATACTCACTCCCTTGGTGAACTCATTCGCTCCCACGGCTTCAACTATCATCTCTGCAGATTACACCCAAATCTACATCTCCTCCCCTGTTCTCTCACCCTTCCTCCAGGCTCATATCTCCTTCTGCCTTTAAGATGTCTCCACCTGCATGTCTGCCCACCACCAAAAACTCAACGTGTCCAAAAGTGAACCCCTTATCTTCCCTCCCAAGCCCTGTCCTCTTCCTGACTTCCCTGTCACTGTGGACGGTACGACCATCCTTCCCGTCTCTCAAGCTCGCAACCTTGGTATCATTCTTGACTCAGCTCTCTCCTTCACCCCACACATCCTATCCCTCACTAATGCCTGCCGGTCTCACCTTTACAATATCGCCAAGATCCACCCTTTCCTCTCCATCCAAATGGCTATCGTACTGCTACAAGCTCTCATAATATCCTGGCTGGATTATTGTGCCAGCCTTCTCTCTGATCTCCCTTCCTCCTGTCTCTCCCCATTCCAGTCTATTCTTCATTCTGCTGCCCAGCTCATCTTCCTGCAGGAACACTCTGGGCATGTCACTCCCCTCTTTAAAAACCTCCAGTGGTTGCCTGTCAACCTCCGCACAAAACAAAAACTCCTCACTCTGGGCTTCAAGGCTCTCCATCACCTTGCCCCCTCCTACCTCACCTCCCTTCTCTCTTTCTACTGCCCACCCCGCACGATCTGCTCCTCTGCCACTCACCTCCTCACTGTCCCCCATTCATGCCTATCCCGCCATCGTCCCTTGGCCCAAGTCCTCCCGCTGTCCTGGAATGCCCTCCCTCCTCACTTCCGCCAAACTACCTCTCCTCCCCTCTGCAAAGCCCTACTGAGAGCTCACCTCCTCCAAGCGGCCTTCCCAGACTGAGCTACCCCTTTTCCCTCTGCTCCCTCTGCTTCTCCTCTGCTCCCTCCCCTTTCCCCACTTCACCTCCCCTCAGCTAAGCCCCTTTTCCCTCTGTTCCTCCTCTTCTCCCTTCCCCTCCTCTCAGCACTGTGCTCATTTGTATATATTTTTATTACCCTATTTATTTTGTTAATGAGGTGTACATCCCCTTGATTCTATTTATCGAGATTATGTTGTCTTGTTTTTGTCCGTCTGTCTCCCCCGATTAGACTGTGAGCCTGTCGCTGGTCAGGGATTGTCTCTATCTGTTGCCGAATTGTACATTCCAAGCGCTTAGTACAGTGATCTGCATATAATAAGCGTTCAGTAAATACTATTGAATGAATGAATGAGCTCATGAGTTTCCCATAGGTGAGAGTGTAGATTGAGAAGAGAAAGATACCTACAACAGAGCCTGGAGGGTCACCCACTGCTCGGGGGTGGGAGGCAGAGAAAGCGCTCACAGAGGGGAATGAGTAGGATCGGTCAGAGAGGTAAGAAGTGAACAGGTAAAGAAAAGTGTCAGAAAAACCAAAGATAGATTTTCAGGAGAACATGATGACCCATTTTATCAAAGACAGTTGAGAGATCAAGTAAAATTAAAACAGAGTAGAGTCAGTTAGATTTAGCAAGAAGGAGGTCAGTGGTGACCTTGGAAAGAGCCATGTCGGTGGTCTGAAGGGGGCTGAAATCAGAATGTAGAGGGTTGAGAAGAGAATTGAAGGAGAGAGAGTAGAGGCAAATGGGGATGTCTTCTAGGAGTTTGGGTGGGAATGAGAGGAGGGTGATCTGATGAAACTATGGAAACAGCATGGCGTAATTGCTTAGAGCATAGGCCTGGGAGTCAAAAGGTCATAAATTCTAATCCCTGCTTTGCCATTTGCCAGGTGTATGGCCTTGGACAAGTCACTTAATTTTCCTGTGCCTCAGTTACCTCATCTGTAAAATGGGGATTATGACTGTGAGTCCTATGTGGAACATGGACTGTGTCCAACCTGATTTGTTTGTAACCACTCCAGCATTTAGTACAGTACCTGGCACAGAGGAAGCGCTTAACAAACACCATAATTATTATTATGAAAGCCAGAGGGTGCAGTGAGGTCCAGAGGAGATCATTTTTAAGATAAGGGAAATGTGAGTTTGTTTTAAGTTAGATGAGAGGTTTGGATGTTGAAAATTGTGGTCAGAGAGGGATGAAGAATAGGCACACATCTGGGCATGTCACTCCCCTTCTTAAAAACCTCCAGTGGGTGGTTCCCTATCAACCTCTGTACAAAACAAAAACTGCTCACTCTAGGCTTCAAGGCTCTCCATCACCTTGCCCCTTCCTACCTCTTCTCCCTTCTCTTTCTACTGCCCACCCCGCACGCTCCGCTCCTCCGCCGCCCACCTCCTCACAGTCCCCCGTTCTCGCCTATCCTGCCATCGACCCCGGGCCACATCCTCCCGCGGTCCTGGAATGCCCTCCCTCCTCACCTCTGCCAAATTCATTCTCTTCCCCTCTTCAAAACCCTACTTAAATATCACCTCCTCCATGAGGCCTTCCCAGACTGAGCTCCCCTTTTCCCTCTGCTCCCTCTACACCCCCCTTCACCTCTCCGCAGCTAAACCCTCTTCTCCCCCCTTTCCCTCTGCTCCTCCCCCTCTCCCGTCCCATCCCGTCAGCACTGTACTCGTCCGCTCAGCTGTATATATTTTCATTACCCTATTTATTTTGTTAATGAGATGTACGTTACCTTGATTCTGTTTATTTGCTATTGTTTTAATGAGATGTTCTTCCCCTTGATTCTATTTATTGCCATTGTTCTTGTCTGTCTGTCTCCCCCGATTAGACTGTAAGCCCGTCAAAGGGCAGAGACTGTCTCTGTTACCGATTTATACATTCCAAGCGCTTAGTACAGTGCTCTGCACATAGTAAGCACTCAATAAATACTATTGAATGAATTAATGAATGAAAGGGTGTGAAGTGCAGATGGAGAGGGTGGGTTTTAAAGCAGGTTGTAGTTCTCTTCTTGAGAGGTGGCTAATGAGGATGAGAAAGTGGATGTGGGGTGGCAGGAGAGAACTGGGTAAGTGAGGGGAAAATTTGAGGAAGGTAACGTTTGAAAGTCTCAATTTGGTTAACAAAGTAGTTGGCCAAGTCATTGGTGTGAGGAGGGTGTTTGGGGGCTTCATGGGTTTTAGGAGGGAGATGAAGGTCTGGAATAGTTAATGTGGACAAAAGAGTGGGAGATAATGAAGAAGGAGAAGTAGTGTGGCTGAGCATGAGAGGGGACAGGGTTATAACAAGTACAGATGAATTTAAGAGGCTGAAGTTGGCTTGGTGCCTGGATTTCTGCCAGTGACGTTTCACAGCAGAGGCAGGGCAGGGTGGTGTGAGATCAACCGAGGAAGAATGTGGTGAGAGGGTTGAGTTTGACTGAGGGGACCTAGTGGGAAGACTACAAGACTAGAAGTCAGGAGACCTGGGTTTTAATCATAACTCTTCTTCTTGTATGACCTTAGGCGAGACATTTAATTTCTTTGTGCCTCAGTTACCTCATCTGAAAAATGGAAATTAGATATCTGTTATCATTCCTCCTAAAACTGTGAGCCCCATATGGTACAAGGATGGTGTCTTATCTGCTTACATTCTGTGAGCCCCATGTGGTACAAGGATGGTGTCTTATCTGCTTACATTATATCAGCCCCAGAGTTTAGCCTAGAACTTGGCACATAGTGCTTAAGAAATACAACTATTATTATTATTGTTATTCTTATTACCAGATGCACCTGTCCAAACCTCTGCACAGTCCAAGATCCACAACAGCAACAGAGAATTGGATGCTGCTGCTGAGTTCTGATGCTTGAGGATGCTGTCTAATGGCAAAGAGGAAGGAAACTGAATATATCCTTCAGGGGATTCCAAGCAAGATTACCGTGCCAAAAAGGAACCCAGAATTAGACCACAATGCAGTTATACAGAGTAATGAGAAAGTCCAGTCTTCTTTATCTATTAGAGTGTAAACTCTCTGAGGTCAGGGATCACGTCTACCAATTTTATTGTATTGCACTCTCCCAAGATCATGTACAGCACTCCATACATAGTAAACACTTTTCATTCATTCATTCAGTGCCATTTATTGAGTGTTTATATGAGAATCAGCATGGCCTAGTGGTTTGGGCTTGGGAGTCAGAGGTAATGGGTTCTAATCCTGACTCACCACTTGTCTGCTATGTGACCTTAGGTGAGTCACTTAACTTATCTGGGCCTCAGTTACCTCATCTGTAAAATGGGGATTGAGAATGTAAGCCCCATGAGGGACTAGGACTGTGCCCAACTTGATAACTGTGAATCTACCCCAGTGATTAGAACTGTTCTAATCAATGCTTGGCACATAGTAAGTGCTTAATAATAATGTTGGTATTTGTTAAGCGCTTACTATGTGCAAAGCACTGTTTTAAGCACTGGGATAGATACAGGGTGATCAGGTTGTCCCTCATGGGGCTCACAGTCTTCATCCCCATTTTACAGATTAGGTAACTGAGGCCCAGAGAAGTTGAGTGACTTGCCCAAAATCACACAGCTGACAAGTGGCGGAGCCGGGATTAGAGCCCATGACCTCTAACTCCCAAGTCTGGGCTCTTTCCACTGAGCCACGCTGCTTCTCTAACTTCGCTGCTTAACAAATACCATAATAATAATTATCACTATGTACAGAGCACTGTACTAAGCACTTGGGAAGGTACAGTGTAACAGAGTTAGTAGATATGTTCCCACCCAAAATCAGCTGACAGAGTGGGAGACAGATATTAATATAAATTAATAATTTATAATATACAATTATAGAAATGTACATAAGTGCTGTGGGGTTGAAAGCAGGGTGAATATCAAGTGCCCAAAAGTCACAGATCCAAGTTCATAGACGATGCAGAAGGGAGAGAGAGCTGAGGAAAAGAGGGCTTGATCGTGGAAGGCCTCTTGGAGGAGATGTGACCTGAATAAAGTTTTGAAGGTTTGAAGGAGGGGAGACTACTGATTGATTGATTCTTTAACGCAGTGAGACCTGGAATTACCACAGATTCCTCATCAGTCTTCTGGAGCAGATCCACCAACACCATTAGCACACTATATTTAACATCAAATGGCAAGACGGGATCACAGACAATCAAGTCCCATACTGCAGTCCACCAGTGTCGAAGCAGTGCTTGTCACATCACATCTCTTCTGCGAGTGCAATGGGAGGACAATGGTTGACAGCAGGATAACCAAAGAAATGCTTTATGGTATGCTGAAATAGCACAACTGTAAATAAGGTGAACAGAAGAAATGCTTTAGCGATACAATAGAGGAAAATCTCCAGCCAGGTGGCAGGCAGGGAAATGGATAGCTGGAAAATGCAGCAGGAGAGTTACCTGCCTAGAATCTAGCAATCAGAAATGGGTAATGATCTTGGAACAGAGTTTTCAGGAACTTAATACGCCAGAGAGGAGAAACACAAATAGACTCTGGGGGAACAAATTCTGCAGGAGAATAAAGGACACCCTTTGAAGAGACCATCAGCCACACGTCCGTTTTATCAGCCCCACCCGTGCACACTGACAAAATCTCCTCTCCAGAAACGTTATCTTTGAACTCAAAAGACAGCTAGATAAATGACAAAATGGAAGGTGTCACCTGTTTCAAATGGAGAAACTTACAAGGTGAGGAGGAAGAACTTCAAGGAACGCATGTTGCTCTACTACAGATGGGTAATTTTTTATGAGGCTAATTAGCCCTCGTAGATATAAACATAACAACACAGTAAGATTCTGGGGACAAAGGAATCGCATCTCCATTTTACATATGAAGAAACTGGGGTAAAGAAGAGTCAAGATTTCTACAAGGGAGAGGCCATATGGTATAACATGTTAACACTTACAAAGGTATCTACTCGTGTGCTTCCTTCATCCAATTCTGTGTTATTTTTCAAACCATTAAATATTTTCAACTCCACCACCGTTTCGTGGAATTATATTACTATCACTGACTTTCAGTTACTCTCTAAAGCTTTACTGATGCCCTCCTTTTTCATTTCCTCTCACTTGCAAAATAGTGGTATTTAGTGATTATGTTCCATATATACAAATGATTTTGAAATCATTTATGGAATTAGTCAGTAAAAATGCACTGTTATCCCAACAACACATTAAAATAATTCCTTCTGAAATAGATTCAGGAGTTATATACCCTAAAAAAGTTTGGACACATACAGTTTTATAGACCTTGCCAGTCCCTGCCTTGCTGCTTATTTAGAAAAAGGAGTCTCTAAGAAGAATCTATTTGCTGTTCATTAATAATCATCGATAACAGTATTTATTGGGTGTCTATAGTGTTCAGATCACTAAATTGCTGCTTGAGGGAATACAGTAGAATGAATTGACACGATCACCACCCCTCAAGAGTTTACTATATAACCAGGGAGACCGACACTAAAATAAAGAAAAGGAGAAATTCATTCATTCAATCGTATTTATTGAGCACTTACTGTGTGCAGAGCATTGTACTAAGCGCTTGGAATGTACAATTCGGCAACAGATAGAGACACTCCCTGCCCCATGTGGGACAACCTGATCACCTTGTCTTCTCCCAGCGCTTAGAACAGTGCTTTGCACATAGCGCTTAACAGATACCATTATTATTATTATTATTGTTTATTCATCACTTACCATATGTCAAACACTGTTCTCAGACCTAGAATAGCTCCACATTTATCAGGTTGGACACAGTCTCTGTCCCATATGGGGTTCACAGTCTTCATCCCCATTTTACAGATGAGGTAACTGAGGCATAGAGAAGTGAAGTGACCTGCCCAAAGTCACACAGCTGATAAGTGGTGGAGTCGGGATTAGAACCCATGACCTCCGACTCTCAAGCCCGGGCTCTTGCCACTGAGCCATGCTGCTTCTACCATCAGTGGTATAAATACAAACAAAAACAAACATCACCATCAATGGTATGTATTCTGTGCTTACTGTGTGCAGAGCACTGTAGCATGTTTCAGTGTGAAACTCAAATTCGAGGATGTTAGTTGGTGGACATATTCTCTGTCCACAACGTGCTAACAGAGGCACAACCTGTACATAAATGCTGAAGGGGTTAGGAGTACATAAGTGGTTAGGCGGCACAGAAGTGATGAAATAGCAATTGGGAAATATGAGGGGAGATTAGAAATCAATTGGAGACAGCCTTACCTAGGGGAGATGTGATTTCAGAACTTTTTTTATGGTATTTGTTAAGTGCTTACCATGTGTCAAACACTGTTCTAAGTGCTGGGGTAGGTACAAGTTAAATAGGTCAGACACAGTCCCTGTTCTGCATGGGGCTCACAGTCTAAATAGGAATGAGAAGGGATATCCCCTTTCTAAAGTTGAGGAAATTGAGGCACAGAGAAGTTAAGTGACTTGCCCAAGGTCACAGAGCAAACAACGGGCAGGACCAGAATTAGAGCCCAGGACCTTCTGACTCCCAGATCTGTGCTCTTTCCACGAGGCCATGCTGCTTTGAAGAGCTGTTGTGGGAAAGAGTTTAAAGCAAGAAGGCGGGTAAGTAAGGCGTGAGTGGCTGGAGAGATGAGAAAGAATCAGTGTATAGGCTGGACTGAGAGTAATGATGTGTGCAAACTTGGTGGTAGTGGGAAAAGAGAATGAATAAGTAGAGAAGGAGTGAATAAGTAGGGAAGCAGAATGACCTAGTGGAATGAGTACGGGCCTGGAAGTCAAAGGACCTGAGTTCCAATCCCGGTTCCACCACTTACCTACTGTGTGACCTTTGGCAATTGATTTAACTTCTCTGTGCTTCAGTTTCCTCGTCTGTAAAATGGGGATTAAGACTGTGAACCCCATATGGGCCATGGACTGTGTCCAATCCTAGTAGCTTGTAGATACAGGAGCTTAGTACAGTGCCTGGCAATAGTAAGCACTTAACAAATGCCATTAAAAAATGAAATAAACAAAAAGTAGGAGGGAGAGACCTGACTGAGAATCTTAAAACTGATGGTCAGAAGTTTCTCCTTGATATGGAGAGGAATATTTGGAGTTTTGGGAAAGATGGGTAGAAGGAAAAAAATTGATCCGGGCATGAGAATGAGGGATGGAATAGAGAGGGAAGAGGCTGGAAGCAGGGAGATCAGCGAGGAGGCCGATGCAGTAGTCAAACCAGGATATGAGAAGTTGCCAGGAGGATTGAGCTGCCAGAAGATTTGAAATCTCCCTATCAACACATTAGCTGCATTAGTGGTGTAAATTGAGAGCATTTCACATAGGAGCAATCCGGCATTTTGTTCCTTGTATGGCTGCAGTGATCCCACATCTTTAAGCTTCCTAGTGAAGCAACGTGGCCTAGAGGAAAGAGCATGGAGTCAGAGGACCTGAAACTAAAAGCTCGCTGTGGTCAAGGAATGTGTCTAATTCTGTTGTATTGTACTCTACCAAGAGCTTAGGATGGTGCTCTGAACACAGTAAGCACTCAATCAATACAACAAAATTGATTGAGTGATTCTGACCCTTGCTAGCCAATTGTGTGACCTTGGGCAAGTCACTTAACTTCTTTGTACTTCAGGTTCCTCATCTGTAAAATGGAGATTTGATACCTCTTCACCCTCCTACTTAGACTGTGAGCCCCACTGGGGACAGGAATTGAGTCCGTCCTAATTAACTTGTATCCACCCCAATGTTTAGAACAGTGCTTGACACTTAGTGAGCGCTTAACAAATACCATGATTAATTAGTTAATTAATTAAAGCCCCTCTATAGGACAGTGCTATTGACGATGACTTTATTTAGATCAGGGATGTATAAAATGGATGTTTGCTATAGGTTATTTCCTTTGAGAGGACTAAAGCCAAACCCCGAGGGACATTTAATTTGCTTCCAATCCTTCCAGTAGGCTGTGAACACTCAAGCAGGTAGGAGATGTGGCAGGGGAAGGGGATGGGAGCTATCTGGGGTAATAATGATAATAATGATAATAATAGTACTTGTTAACCACTTACTATGTGACAAGCACAGTTCTAAGCTCTGGGGTAGATACAAGTTAATCAGGTTGGACAGGGTCCCTGCCCCCCACGGTCCCACACTCTTAATCCCCATTTTACTGATGAGATAACTGAGGCCCAGAGAAGTTAAATGACTTGCTCAAGGTCACATAGCAGGCATGTGGCAAAGTCTGGAGTAGAACCCAGGTCCTTCTGATTTCCAGGACAGTCCTCTATCCACTATGCCACATTCCAACCAGTCCTTAAGGTAGTAAAAATGATGGAATTTGTTGTACTTAGTATGTGTCAAGCACTGTTCTAAACGCTGGTGTAGATCCAAGTTATCCAGGGTGGACACAGTCCCTGTCTGACATAGGGCCCACAGTCTTAATCCTCAATTTACAGATGAAGTAACTGAGGCACAGAGAAGTGAAGTGACTTGTCCAAGGTCACACAGCAGACGTAGGAGAGCCGGGATTAGAACCCAGGTCCTTTAGACTCCCAGGCCCGTGCTCTATCCACAAGGCCATCTGAAGAAGCCACACGATATCTGACCTGACCATCACCTGTTCTGGGTTACTGTAACATTAGATTAAAATGATTCAAGAAATTGCAGTCGACAGTGAAAACAGCAAACATATTAAGGAAGTGTTGCTGCATCACCTTATGCAGTAGCAGATAGCTGGAGAGGGGAACACAGAAAGCAAAGTAGAATCAGAAGCAATGATTTCATAATGCTCCCCGTTCCCCTTTCCAAAGGATATAGTCTTCTCATTTCAGCTACATAGGCTCAGTGAATGGGGGAGACCCTGGGATCCCTAAAACTAAAACTAAATCTCCCCTTCTAGGCTGTAAACTCGCTGTGGGCGGGGAACACAACTACCAATTCTATTGTACTCTTCCAAGCAGTTAGCACAGTGCCCTGCACACAGTAGGTGCTCAATAAATATGGAATGATTGATTGATTAAAACAAACTATTACTGAAACCGAAAGCTGCACTTGGGAGTGATCTCTTAAGGGAAACTTATGCTTGAACCCGAGTCTTTCTAGCAGCGGTCTTTTCAGAGAGGGTGAAGAATGGTGTCACAAAGCTATTTGAATGCTTGTGATGTTATTGGATGAGTGCACTGTGAAAACAGGAAATAGGCCTTCATAGTTCTGGGAACAGTACTGAGACTGTGAGCCCCACAAGGGACAGTGACTGTGTCCAATTTCCTTTGCTTGTATCCACCCCAGCGCTTAGTACAATGCTTAGAACATAGTAAGTGCTTAGCAAATACCACGGTTATTATTAATAATATTCTCATGAAAATAGCAAAGTGGCAGGAGGAGACTGCGCCGGAAGTAGGGTCGTGACAGTGAGAGGCCTGGTGGAGTTGTTAGTCGATCGATGGGATTTATTGAGCACTCACTGTGTGCAGAGTACTGAATTAAGCGCATGAGAGAGTACACTAGAACAGGGTTAGTAGAAGTGTTCCCCGACCACAACGAGTTTACAGTCTAGAGGGACTCGTGGGCAGGACACTGCAAAGAGAAGGGATATTGCAAACTGGGGAAGAGCAGTATTCATGAGGCCCTCAAACTGTTGTAGTGTCCCAGACCCCGGATCAAAATGTCCTGAATTGCTATGTTCTGGGGCCTAAATCGAAGTCTTGAGCTTCTGTGAGTCTATCATCGTGAGGTGTTGACTTGAAGGCCACCGTTTTATTGATTGATTCATTCATTTAATGGTATTTATTAACAATTTACTGTCTTCAGAGCACTGTATTAAGCACTTGGGAAAGCACAACAATAAACAGTGACATTTCCTGCCCACAATGAGCTCATACTCTAGTGACGGGGAGACAGACATCAGTACAAATAAATACAATTTCAGATATATACCTAAATGATGTGGGACTCGGTGGGGAGAAAGAAAAAGGAGCAAGTCAGGGAGATGCAGAAGGGAGTGGGAGATGCAGAAAAGCGGAGTTTAGTCTGGGAAGGCTTCTTGGAGGAGCTGTGCCTTCAATAAGGCTTTGAAACGGGGGAGAATAATTGACAGATCTGAGGAGGGAGGGAGTTTCAGGACAGAGGCAGGACCTTGGTCAGAGGCTGGCAGTGAGACAGGCGAGATCGGGACACAGCGAGAAGGTTAGCACCAGAAGAGTTGAAGTATGTGGCCTGGGTTGTAGAAGGAGAGAAGTGAGGTGAGGTAGCGAGAGGTGAGGTGATGGAGTGCTTTAAAATCAGTGGTGAGGAGTTTTTGTTTGATACCGAAGTGGATGGCAACCACTGGAGTTTTTTGAAGATGGGGTGACATGTCCTGAACATTTTTGTAGAAAGATGACCCGTTTCACAGGATTGGCATTAATGGGGACCTTTGTGTTCAAAAGCAGAAGAGAGAAAAGGACAGAGATGTCAATTAATAATAATAATAATAATGATAATGTTGGTATTTGTTAAGCACTTACTATGTGCAGAGCACTGTTCTAAGTGCTGGGGTAGATACAGATTGCCCATTGTTGGGTAGGATTTGCCTCTATTTGTTGCTGAATTGTACTTTCCCTGCACTTAGTACCGTGCTCTGCACACACAGTAAGTGCTCAATAAATATGATTCAGTGAATGAATGAATGAATGAATGGTTTACATGCCTACTTTTTCATGCTTAAAAGTGGGCCTCTACACCTGTATTCTTGAAATCATTTGTTGGTTCTGAAAGATACCTGTTCAGTGCCTGTACTCCCTCCTAGTTTTCATTCATTCATTCAATAATATTTATTGAGGGCTTACTATGTGCAGAGCACTGTACTAAGTGCTTGGAGTGTACAATTTGGCAACAGAGAGAGACAATGCCTGTCCAGTAACAGGCTCATTCATTCATTCAATAATATTTATTGAGCGCTTACTATGTGCAGAGCACTGTACTAAGCGCTTGGGATGAACAAGTCGGCAACAGATAGAGACAGTCCCTGCCGTTTGACGGGCTTACAGTCTAATCGGGGGAGACGGACAGACAAGAACAATGGCAATAAACAGAGTCAAGGGGAAGAACATCTCGTAAAAACAATGGCAACTAAATAGAATCAAGGCGATGTACAATTCATTAACAAAATAAATAGGGTAACGAAAATATATACAGTTGAGCGGACGAGTACAGTGCTGTGGGGATGGGAAGGGAGAGGTGGAGGAGCAGAGGGAAAAGGGGAAAATGAGGGTTAAGCTGCGGAGAGGTAAAGGGGGGATGGCAGAGGGAGTAGAGGGAGAAGAGGAGCTCAGTCTGGGAACGCCTCTTGGAGGAGGTGAGTTTTAAGTAGGGTTTTGAAGAGGGAAAGAGAATCAGTTTGGCGGAGGTGAGGAGGGAGGGCGTTCCAGGACCGTGGGAGGATGCGACCCAGGGGTCGACGGTGGGATAGGTGAGACCGAGGGACGGCGAGGAGGTGGGCGGCGGAGGAGCAGAGCGTGCGGGGTGGGCGGTAGAAAGAGAGAAGGGAGGAGAGGTAGGAAGGGGCAAGGTGATGTAGAGCCTTGAAGCCTAGAGTGAGGAGTTTTTGTTTGGAGCGGAGGTTGATAGGCAACCACTGGAGTTGTTTAAGAAGGGGAGTGACATGCCCAGATCGTTTCTGCAGGAAGATGAGCCGGGCAGCGGATTGAAGAATAGACTGGAGCGGGGCGAGAGAGGAGGAAGGGAGATCAGAGAGAAGGCTGACACGGTAGTCTAGCCGGGATATAACGAGAGCCCGCAACAGTAAGGTAGCCGTTTGGGTGGAGAGGAAAGGGCGGATCTTGGCGATATTGTAGAGGTGAAACCGGCAGGTCTTGGTAACGGATAGGATGCGTGGGGTGAACGAGAGAGACGAGTCAAGGATGACACCGAGATTGCGGGCCCGAGAGACGGGAAGGATGGTCGTGCCATCCACGGTGATAGAGAAGTCTGGGAGAGGACCGGGTTTGGGAGGGAAGATGAGGAGCTCAGTCTTGCTCATGTTGAGTTTTAGGCGGCGGGCCGACATCCAGGTGGAGACGTCCCGGAGGCAGGAGGAGATGCGAGCCTGAAGGGAGGGGGAGAGGATAGGGGCGGAGATGTAGATCTGCGTAGAGATGGTAGTCAAAGCCGTGCTTACTGTGTGCAAAGCACTGTACTAAGCACTTGGGAGAGTACACTATAACAACGAACTGACACATTCCCTGCCCCAAACAAGCTCACAGTCTAGAGGGAGAGGAGAGATTAGATTAGCAACCCTGTGAGGGACAGGGTTTGACACCAAGTAAGGGCTTAACAAATACCCCAATTAATATCATTATCATCATTGTTATTATTGTTGTTGTTGCTGTTGATCTTTAATCAAAGAAAATATCCTCTTAACTAGCAGGAATGCACAAGCAGTGTGTATCACATCAATTCTGACTTCATCTGGGGTCAGCAAAGGGAGTTCTAGTGTAATATTGGAAGAATATCCTATTATGGGAAAATTTTGTTTTAGTGATCATTGATGCAATGTGAATTATGTGTTAGAGGCAGGATGGTTCAAAAATATATCACAGCTGAAATTTTTCAATAATAATTCCTACATTATTGTTAAAGCCACTCCTAGCAAAATGCTTTTACATTCTTTCCACTTCTTGCTACTTTTTCATATTTATTAGTATCATATTTATCATATTTTCAAGATTGCAAGAATATAGGGACAAAGAGCACTCTATGATATCGTAAGATTGAGGAAGAAGTTGGGATGTGTAACTGCATCATGCTCTGATCAAAGCCATATTTATACACAACTATTACAGTGGTCTAATGGAAAGAGCTTTGGCCTGGGAGTCAGAGGACCTGAGTTCTAAACCTGTCTCTTCCACTGGCTTGCTCTGTTACCTTGGGAAAGTCACAACTCAGTTTCCTCATCTGTAAAATGGGGTTTCAATACCTGTTCCTGTTCTCCTTCGCCCTTTGACTATGAGGCCCATCTGGGAGAGGGATTATGTCTGATCCGAATATCTTGTTTCTACCCCAGCATTTAGTACGGTGCTTGGCACACGGTGAATGCTTAACAAATACCATCATCATCATCACTACTGAATTTACTTGCACTCAATGGTGGATCATGTTATACTAGAAAAGATTCGTGCTGTGGGAAGAACATTTCCTATTTCTTCCATTACACCCACATGGAGTAATGAAACTCCTTGACGCAGCTGGATTAAGTGTATTGTAATTCTTGGTGCAGAACAAGAAAAAGTTTGAACAAGTCCCCTGAATCAATTTTCCTTAGGAGAGAATGGTGTTTTCTGGGGGATGGGGAGTGGAAATTCCTTCTTGGCCCTGCTGTGTCTTCAGTGAGAGCAGCAATCTTGGCAAAGTTTGGGGCTTTACACCCTAATTACAGTGTAATTTCAAAATCATTTCCGGGTCATCTGATGTTATTTTCCCCTCGTAAATACTGATTTAAGAAAGGAGATCATTGAGTGAGTGTTGAAATCTCACTGGCAATGCAGAATGGGGGGAGATTTGAATGGGTGTTGCACTTAAGAAGGGTTTGTGGCTTAAAACTCTTCCAGTCCCACAGCCACAATTATAGCACCTTTATTAGAGGTAGAAGCAGAATGACCTAGTGGAAAAAGTTCCCCTCTAGACTGTAAACTCGCTGTGGGCAGGGAACGTGTATATTTATTGTTATTTTTGTACTCTCCCAAGTGCTTAAGAGAGTGCTCAGTAAATACAACTGACTGACTGACTGACTGACTGACTGAATGAATGAATGAATGAATGAATGAATGAGCACAGACTTGGGAGCTGGAGCACCTGGCTTCTAATCCTGGCTCCTTCACCTGTCTGCTGTGTAATTTTGGGTAACTCAGTTAATTTCTCTGTGCTTCAGTTATCGTATCTGTAAAATGGGGATTAAGACCATGAGCCCTGTGTGGGACAGGGACTGTGTCCAATCTGAATACCTTGCACCTACCGCGTAGTTTAGTACTGTGCCTGACATGTAGCAAGAACTTAACAAATATTACGAAAAAAAGGTATAAATGAGACCCCAATAAATGGTTCCCGGACCTTGGTTTTGAGGTTAAATCTTGATGCATTCACGCGGTTCTCAGCCTGAACCATGAAATGACAAGTCACTTGTCACCTTTTGCCATTTCTGAATGTGGGTTTGCAAGCCTTCTATTCAGGCTGACTCCACTATGGGCTGGCCCCCTCAGAGCAAGCTAAAACATTCAGGAAACCGTGTTCTCCACTGGCAGTTTGCCCAGAGGCAGGACTAGTTATGATAAGTTTATGGCTCCTTAGCATGTTTGTAATTGAGTCACCTTAAAGGATTGTATAGTTTAGACTTGCGTCTTTTTTTTCCCTCTAGAGATTTCAAGAGGATTTCCATAAAGTAAAAAAAAAAACCTAATTCACTAACTAATGACCTATGTGCACACTATTTGATTACCAGTTTTCTCTTCACAATACATTAGCTGGCGGGTGTACACTGTATTTTTTCACACATGCCCACATGCACACTCACACATACACGGAGACTTCAGGCCCCTCTCAGAACTCCCGCTATGTGTCAAATGAAGACAGAGAGTCAGAGGGACCTGACTGCTAATCCTGACTCTTCCACCATGTCTGCTGTCTGGGCAAGTCATTTCATTTTCTCTGCCTCAGTTACATAGTCTGTAAATTATGATAATTATGGTATTAAGCGCTTCCTATGTGCCAAGCACTGTTCTAAGAGCTGGGGTAGATACAAGGTAATCAGGTTGTCCCACTTGGGGCTCACAGTCTTAATCCCCATTTTACAGATGAGGTAACTGAAGCGCAGAGAAGTGAAGTGGCTTGCTCAAGGTCACACAGCAGGTAAATGGTGGAGCTGGGATTAGAACCCACGACCTCTGAGGGTCTCCCAAGCCCAATGCTCTTTCCACTAAGCCATACTGCTTCTCAGTTAACTTGATTAACTTGTATTTATTCCAGTGCTTAGAACAGTGCTTGGCACAGAGTAAGTGCTCAACAAGTACTATAATTCAACCCAATTAGCCATTCAACAGAATCCCATATTTCCCAAATACATCAAAAGCATGGAATTAGCTTGTCCCAGAAGCTCTATTTAGCGGGGGAAGGAGGGGGAGGGCGTAAGGGGGATGTTTGTGTCAGAGTCTTACTTGCCCCTCAGAACCAATGTGCTGATGTTTTATGTGTCTAAATGCAAGTTTACAAGGTTTCAATCTTTTCAGCAGATTCAAGCAGGTGACTTTGAAACAAGAAGGATTTGGACTTGATTTTACTTTGTGCTCATCCAATTAAAATTGGCTTTTTTGTTTTCCAGAATGAAAATCTGAAACAGGCTTCAAAATTCACCACAGTCCTCAACTGACATCAAAGTTTGGGTTGGGTCTGGGGGTGATGGTGGAGTTCAGGGACAGGAGGGCCATGTTTTGGGACTTTCATTTGGGGTTCCAGAGAGGAAAAAATTGCATTGACGTCAATACTGCAATTCCAGTGGATTCTGCCAACTGCTGGTTGAGAGATCCAGTGATGTACAGAGCATTTGCAGAACACCCTGGGCTTTGATAATAATAATAATGATGGTATTTGTTAAGCACTTACTGTGTGCCAGGCACTGTTCTAAGCATTGGAGTAGATACAAAGTTATCAGGTTGTCCCACATGGGGCTCACAGTCTTAATCCCCATTTTACAGATGAAGTAATTGAGGCAGAGAGAAGTTAAGTAATTTGCCAAAAGTCACACAGCTGACAAATGGCAGAGCTGGAATTAGAACTCACGACCTCTGACTCCCAAGCCCGTGCTCTTTCCACTAAGCCATGCTGCTTCTCCTTAAAAAAAAAACCTCAAAAAACCCAAAAAAGCTGTGTTTCTAGGTGCTTTTATTACTAAAGCACCTGACAGTGATTATTTAGTTATTGACTCTTCACAAAACACCTGTGAGGTGGGGTTCAGGTATCCTTCCCTGACTAAGCCCTCATTTCTTCTTCTACCCCCACTCCCTTCTGTGTCTCCCTTGCACTTGAATTTGTTCCCTTTACCCTTTATTTACCCCTCCCTCAAACCCACAGCATTTATGAACATATCTGTAATTTATTTCTATTAATATCTGTCTCTCCCTCTAGACTGTAAGCTGGTTGTTTGAGGGAAGGTGTCTATCAACTCTGTTATATTTTTATATTGTACTCTTCCAAGTGCTTATTCTTCAATAGTATTTACTGAGTGCTTACTACGTGCAGAGCACTGTGCTAAGCACTTGAAATGTACAATTTGGCAACAAATAGAGACAATCCCTGCCTGTTGATGGACTTAGTACTGTCCCCTGCACAAGGTAAGTGCTCAGTAATTACGACTGATCTATTTGACAAAGATTTGGGAGTGTCCTCTGTCTTTCATTTCAGAATGAACAGTAGGGAGCCAGTTGGGATCAGTTTTCAATAAGGAAACTGAAATAAACTAAGTGCTTATTTTTCACATTTCGCATAGCCGCATCCCAGACAGTCCTTCAGATTTGGGGGAACAAAAATCTAATGCCTTTATTTGGTCTTTGGCATGCTGACAATTATTTTTAGGTAAAAATCATTTAAAAATGAGTCACATTATAGATATCAGAAAAGATTTGGTATTTGTTGGAAAATGGTCTGCTTTGAATGCCATGTTTGTGAAGCTGAGGGAGAAGACTGAAAAAGAACTTCATTGGATTGAGTCCCTAACACACACGGACTGACAATTTGATTTTAATTCTGCCCCAACAGAAGAGAAAGGAAAGGGGAATAAAAGGAAAATGAGGGGAATAAAAAATGCATGAGAGAAATAAATGGAAAAAAGATGGGTTGGAACAAAGTGTCCCATTGGGCTGCATATCATCCAAGAGATTTTAGCTATCTGAGCTTTTTTTTAATTCATTCAATCATATTTATTGAGTGCTTACTGGGTGCAGAGCACTGCACTAAGCGCTTGGAATGTACAATTCGGCAGCAGATAGAGACATTCCCTGCCCAACATCGGACTCACTGTCTAAAAGGGGGGAGACAGATAAATATACAAAACAAGTAGACAGGCATCACTACCATCAAAATAGATAAATAGAATCACAGATATATACACATCATTAATAAAATAGAGAAATAATACATACAAATATGCACAAGTGCTATGGGGAGGGGAAGGGGGTAGAGCAGAGAGAGGGAGTAGGGAGAATGCTGAGGGGAGGAGGGGCAGAAGGAAAGAGAGAGCTCAATCTGGGAAAGCCACCTGGAAGAGGTGAGCTCTCAGTAGGGCTTTGAAGAGAGGAAGAGAGTTTGGTGGGTATGAAAAAATATGGAACGCTCCATGAATTTGTGTGCCATCCTTGCCCATCCTCTGAGAGGCGAACCCCAATAATCCCCACCTCCCTTAATCATCATTAATGCCATTTATTGAGTGATTTTTGTATTTCCGGGCACTGTACTAAGCGCTTTGGAGAAAGCAAAATAATGGACCCGAGCCCTGCCCTGGAGGAGTTTATAATCTACTAGGAAAGACAGATTTTTTCTTCATAACATTTCCCAGATCCACCCCTTCATCTCTACTCAAAAAGGCTAATAATCTGGTCCAAACTCTGACAATAGCATGATTAGACTGTTGCTCCAGCCTTCTTGCTGGTCACCCTGCTATCAGCCCGGCCCCTTTCAGTCCATGAGTCATGCTGCGGAGTCATCTTCTTGTTGCTGTGCTCAATACACATCTCCCCACTCCTCAAAAACCTCTTTTGGTTACCTATCTCCTTCTGCATCAGTGGGAGACACCTAATCATTGGTTTCTAGGTTTTCCAACCAGTGTTCCCATCTTGCACATCAGTGTTTTTCATCTGCAATCAACCAGTTCACTCCCTCTGATCCTCCAAATTCCCCCATCTAACTGCACTTCATAGGTAGAGAAGCAGCATGGCTCAGTGGAAAGAGCATGGGCTTGGGAGTCAGAGGTCATGGGTTCGAATCCAGACTCTGCCACTTGTCAGCTGGGTGACTGTGAGCAAGTCATTTAACTTCTCCGTTCCTCAGTTACCTCATCTGTAAAATGGGGATTAAGACTGTGAGCCTCACATGGGACAACCTGATTACCCTATAAATCTACCCCAGCACTTAGAACAGTGCTCTGCACAAATTAAACACTTAACAAATGCCAACATTAATTTTCCAACCTCTGATCCCTGGCTCAGGCTGTATGTTCTCCAATCCTGGAACTCCTTTCCCCCAACAAATCCACCAGGTCCCAGCAATCTCCATCTTCTTGGTGAAGAACTAAGGCCTAGTAGAAAGAGGACGGGCCTGAGAGTTAGAGGACCTGGCTCCTAATCTTGTATTCTCCATATAGCTGCTGTGTGAGTGACCTTGAGCTAGTCAGAGATTGTGGGTTTGAATTCCAGCTCCGCCATTTGTCAGATGTTTGACTTTGGACAAGTCACTTAACTTCTCTGTGACTCAGTTCCCTCATCTGTAAAATGGGGATTAAAACTGTGAGCCCCACATAAGACAACCTGATTACCTTGTATCTCCCCCAGTGCTTAGAACAGTGCTTGGCACCGTGGCGCAGTGGAAAGAGCACGGGCTTTGGAGTCAGGGCTCATGAGTTCGAATCCCACTCTGCCACTTGTCAGCTGTGTGACTGTGGGCAAGTCACTTAACTTCTCTGTGCCTCAGTTCCCTCATCTGTAAAATGGGGATTAAGACTGTGAGCCCCACGTGGGACAACCTGATTCCCCTGTGTTTACCCCAACGCTTAGAACAGTGCTCTGCACATAGTAAGCGCTTAACAAATACCAACATTATTATTATAATAAGCGCTTAACAAATACCATTATTATTATTAACCTATCTTGCCTCAGTTTCTTCATCTGCAAAATGGGGATTAAATACTTGTTCCTGTTCTCCCTCCTACTTGGACTGAGCCCCTTGAGGGACCTGATTATCATATATCTACCCCAGTGCTTAGTACAGTGCTTGACACATAGTAAGCACAACAAATACCACAATTATTATTCAAAGGCCTTTACCAATCCCAACTATTCGAGGAAGCATTCCCTGATTAATTCACAAATGTCCTGGCTGGGTCAGGCCAACACCTGCCTTTGACATTTATACGTTCTAATTATATTCTCAGCACACATGTATATATTTTTATTTCTATCTTATCCATAAAATCAGTTCTATTTTTAAGCTGTACCATCTTGATGTGTTTGTACTTCTTCCTGCTTAAACTGTCCTTCCTCTTGCTCATGCAATCTATAAATACTTTTTGCCCATGTCCTATATTTGTACTCTTCCGGGCACTTAATATGTTGCCTAACACACTTCAGACCTTTAATAAATGCCATTGATTGATGGATTGACTTTTTCACTTGCTCCACACATTTGGATAGATGTATAATCAGTTGTCCAGCTAGGTATTTCTACCTACTGCTCTAAATGTTAATAAATCATTTTTTAGTGTCTAAACCCTATATTAGAGCAGGAGTTCATTGTGGAGAGGAATGTTTCTTGTAGTTTTCCTCAGGCTTAGTACAATGTATTGCACACAGTGGATGCTCAGTAATTTTATTCCTCCTCTTCTCCTCCTTTTTTCCTCCTACTCCTTCTAGTATTCTTCTACTGAAACAGAAACAAATAGACCAGCAAGCTGACAGATAGTGTGTGATGCGTGAGTGCACGCTCCGCTCCTCTGCCACCCACCTCCTCACCGTGCCTCGGTCTCGCCTATCCCGCCGTCGACCCCTGGGCCACGTCCTCCCGCGGGCCTCAAACGCCCTCCCTCCTCACCTCCATCAAACTAATTCTCTTCCCCTCTTCAAAGCCCTACTTAAAGCTCACCTCCTCCAAGAAGCCTTCCCAGACTGAACTCCCCTTTTCCCTCTGCTCCCTCTACCCCCCCCCCCACCTCTCCGCTGCTAAACCCTCTTGTCCCCTCTTTCCCTCTGCTGCTCCCCCTCTCCCGTCCCATCCCCTCAGCACTGCACTCATCCCCTCAACTGTATATATCTTCATCACCCTATTTTGTTAATGAGATGTACATCACCTTGATTCCATTTATTTGCTATTGTTTTAATGAGATGTTCTTCCCCTTGATTCTATTTATTGCCATTGTTCTTGTCTGTCTCCACCCATTAGACTGTAAGCTCGTCAAAGGGCAGGGACTGTCTCTATCTGTTACCGATTTGTACATTCCAAGTGCTTTGTACAGTGCTCTGCACATAGTAAGCGCTCAATAAATACTATTGAATGAATGAATGTAATGAAGGATCAAGCTACCAATCCAATGGAAAGTCTGTGAGACTATATAATGTCTGTCTCCCGCTATAGACTTTAGACTTCCCATGGACAGGAATGGTGTCTACCAACTCTATCGTATTATACTTTTCTAAACCTTTAGTAGAATGCTCTGTATTGAGCAAGCTCTCAATAGATAACATTGATGGATTGATTGGTGTTGGTTAAGTGCCTACTTTGACCCAATCACTGTGCTAGCAGCTGGGGTAGATTTAAGACAATCAGAACAGATGCATTCTCTGTCCCACAGGTGGCTCACCATCTAAGTAGAAGGGAGAATAGGTTTTTTAATCTTCATTGTACAGATGAAGCAAATGAAGCACTGAGACTTGCCTGAGGACAAAGGGAAGGCAAGTAATAATAATAATGTTGGTATTTGTTAAGAGCTTACTAGGTGCAGAGCACTGTTCTAAGCACTGGGGTAGATACAGTGTAATCAGGTTGTCCCACGTGAGGCTCACAGTCTTAATCCCCATTTTACAGATGAGGTAACTGAGGCACCTAGAAGTAAAGTGACTTGCCCAAGGTCACACAGCAGTCAAGTGGCAGAGCTGGGATTAGAATCCATGACCTTTTGACTTCCGGGCCCATGCTCTATCCACTGTGCCATGCTGCTAGATGACTCAGTGATTGGTCTCCTTTTATGCACATCTCTTTCACTAAGTTGATGGCTTAGAAACAAAGGAGTGGAGCGGTGGAAGAGGCAGTGAGCCCATGAGCCCGGGGAACTTCCTCTCTTGACTTTTGGTCTCCAGTCAGACAGTCAATCAATCATATTTATTGGGTGCTTACTGTGTGCAGAGCACTGTCCTGAAATCTGACAGAAAATTGCTTTCACCCCCTTCCAAGCCTTCTGAAGGCACATCTCCTCTAAGAGGCCTTCTCTGACTAAGCCCTTTTTCCTCTTCTCCCACTCCCTTCTGCATTTCCCTGACTTGTTCTCATTGCTCTCCTCCCCCCCACCCCCAAGCCCAGCCTCACAGCACTTATGTACATATCTGTAACATTTATTTATATCAATGTCTGCCTCCCCCTCTCTAGACTGTAAACTCTTTGTAGGCCTGGAAGATGTCTGTTTATTGCTGTAGTGTACTCTCCCAAGTGCTTAGTATACTGCTTTACACACAGTAAGCACTCAAAAATGATTGAACGAATAAGAGGAGAACCAATAGTGGAGAGTGTCAATGAAGCCGAGGTCGGGTAGTGTTTCCAGGAGAAGGGGAAAGTCAAAGATAGCTGAGAGGTTGAGGAGGATTAGGATGAAATAGAGGCTGTTGGAAGTTTGAGATGGAGGTTTCTCTGGAGTGAAGGGTACAGAAGCCAGATTGGAGAGGGTCAAGAAGAAAATTGGAGGAGAGCCTTTCTACTTGTTTTGTTGTCTGTCTCCCCGTTTCTACACTGTGAACCTGTTGTTGGGTAGGGATTGCCTCTATCTGTTGCCGAATCTAACTTTCCAAGTGCTTAGTACAGTGCTCTATACATAGCGCTCAATAAATATGACTGAATCAAAGAAGAGGAATTTAAGACAGCAGGTGTAGACAACCCTCTCCAGGAGTTTGGAGAGGAATGGTAGGAAAGAGATGGGGTGATACCTGGAGGGAGCTGTGAGGTTAAGGAAGGGTTTTTTTTTTTTAAGATAGCAGAGACAAGTGCTGTTTGAAAGCAGTAGGGAAGAAGTCATTGGAGAGTGAATAGTTGAAGATGGCTGTTAGGGAGGGAAGAAGGAAGGGGTCAAGCGTTTTGAAAGGTGTGATGGAATGGGGTCGGATGCACAATTGGAGGGGGTAAATTTTGAGAAGAGCTGTGGGTTAGTGGTACGAGATTGATTAAGGGATAGGGGAACTTGTGAGTTGAATTCAGTAAAGGGGGTGTGTTTAGAGGGTCAATTTGGTTAAGGGAAGGTAGTTGGGGTATGGAGGCTTAGTGGGGCATGATGAATTGAGAAACTTGGATAGGTTAAAAAAATTGGAGGCTTCTGTGGGAGAAGAGTACAGATTTATGGGGAGGAGGTATATGGGACAAAAGGCAAGTGAGGAGGGTGTGGTTAGAGGGATGCAGGGGCTAGAGAGGAGGAGATAGAGTGTGTCTCCAAGTTGGTGAGTGGGTCAGGGGTGGATCAGGAGGTCAGTGATGTTGAGGAATGATAGAAAGTGGGCGGCAGAGGGGCCATCAGGAACATTTATGTCAATGTTGAAGTCCCCAAGGATAAATGTAGGCATGGAGAAAGAGAAAAGGTACATTAGAAAAGGGTCAAAATGCTTAAATGTTAGAGGTGGGACCTGAGGGATGGTAGATAACTGTTACTGGAATCTGGAGTGATAGAGGTGGATAATATGGGCTTCGAAGTAAGGGGAGGAGGGATAGGAAAGGTAAAATGATGTGAAAGAGGCATTGGGGCACCAGAAAGAAACCAAAACCTTCTTCTTTCCCAGTGAATCTGGGGGAGTGGGAGAAGATGAGACCCCCTCTGGAGAAGGCAACAAGGGAGACCATGTCAGTTGTGGGGAGTTAAGTTTCATTGATGGTGAGAAGAAGGAGTGACTGGCTCAGGAACAGGTCAAGGATGAAGGGAAGCTTTCCCACAGTGGAGTGGCGGTTCCAAAGGCTGCACTTGGTTGAAGGTTTGGGGGGAGCTAAGGGAGAGGGGATGATGCGAGGGGTGGACAGGGGTTGGAAGGGAATGAGTTGATGGGGGCAGGTGCAGGAGGAGGGTCACGAGGGGTGGCGTTTGGACAGGATGACAGGAATGAGGTGGGAATGGCACAAGAGGTGGGGAGGGGTTCGGTGATGCAGGGGGAGAGGGAGGTGTGGTGGGAGTTGAGCACCAGGATGGACTGACTGGAGGGGAGATTGAAGGCTCATAGTGGGGTCAGTGAAGTTTAAGCCTTGTAGTTGAGGTAAAGGACAGCAATAACTACTTTAGCTGGTGATACCCTGAGGAGGTGGTTAAATCGTCCTTGGGTCCTTGAGGGTGAAGAGGTCAGTGTTTGGGAGAACCCAGAGGAGATGGTTGAATTGTCCATAGACCCTTAAGAGTGAAGAAGCCAGTGATTAGGAGAAAACAGTCAGGGTTTATGTGATATAAGGGAAAGCAGGGGCTGGGTGGGTGTGAAGGCAGGCAGCCGTTGATATGTAAAGATGTATAATTCGGGGCTTTTGTCACCTGGGGGTTAGGCAGCCGCGCCCTGATCTGTGTTTTCCCCTGAGGAAACAGGCCCAACTGCAGGGAAAAGGGGGAAGATGAAGAAATAACTGCTTCTCGGGCACAGTAGACGGGGAATGAAATGTCAGTGTCTTGGCAGGCGGGCGGATGGTAGGCAGTGGTTTCAATGGTTGGTGACCTGGTCAAGCTGAGGCCTCCCGGTAGAGAGATCTCAGTGTCCTCGGGGAGGTCTCTGTCCCGGGCAATGGACTTGCCGGTTTGTGGCCACTCAGTGGAGAGATCTCAGTGTCCTGTGTGACCTTGGGCAAGTCACAACTTCTCTGTGCCTCAACTGCAAAATGAGAATTTAAAACCTGTTCTCCCTTAATAATAAAAATAATGATGAGGGTATTTGTTACGCACTTACTCTGTGCCAAGCAGTGTTCTAAATGCCAGGGTAGATGCAAGGTAATCAGTCTATCCCACGTGGGGCTCATAGTCTTAATCTCCATTTTACAGATGAGGTAACTAACTGAGTCACAGAGAAGTTAACTGACTTGCCCAAAGTCACACAGCTCACAAGTGGCGGAGCCAGGATTAGAACCCACCACCTCTGACTCCCAAACCATGCTCCCTTCCACTTAGACTTTGAGCTCCATAATAATTGTGATATATGCTAAGACCTTACTATGTGTCAAGCACTCTTTTAAGTTTTGGGCAAGATACAAGATAATCAGGATGGACATGGACCGTGTTCCATACAGGGCTTACAATTTAAGTAGGAGGGAGAATGCATGGTACATCCTCATTTTACAGATGAGGTACCTGAGGTATGGAGAAGCTAATGATTTGTCCAAGGTCACCTAGCAGGCATATGGCAGAGTGAGATTAGAACCCAGCTCTTCTAACACTCAGGGCCATGCTCTTTCCAATAGGCAACACTGCACCTAAAGCCCATGTGGGACAGAGGCTGTATTTGACCTGATTAACTTGTATCTACCTCAGTGCAGTCATAGACACATAGTAAGTGCTTAATGAATATCATTAAAAAAAGGAAATAGCCCATGTCAGATTGTATTAAATGATTGGCAGATGATTCAAATGATCCTGTCTGCAGGAACCAATCAGAGGATGTGCCTCATTAATGGTTGCAAATCAATCCCTTCAAATGGGTGGAGGGAGACCAGATAGGGGCTCTCAGACACATCCATAACTGATCAAACACAATTTAGGAAGATAATACCCTGTTTCTCAACAAAGACCTGGGCCTACTATTCATCCATCTAGTGGGATAGTTTCACTAGCTTCTCCTATGAGCCAAACCACATCAAATGGCAGAACCAGATAACTAACAAGGAGGTCTGGGAATGCAGTTAGTTCATCAGCATTGAAACAATGCTCACAGCGATTCAGTTCCACAGGTGGGATATGTGAGGAGATCAGCATTGAAACAATGCTCCCAGCGACTCAGTTCCACAGGTGGGATATGTGAGGAGAACCCGTGATAGCAGGGTACTCAAACAGCTGCTGTATGGGGAACTGAAAGAGGATAACAGGCAAGCCAGGAGAGCAGAATCAGTGATTTGAAGACACAGTGAAATGCAGCCTTAAATAATGAGAAATGGAAGTGAATTTTGAGGAGAGAAAATGAGCAAAACAACTAGCCTGGGATGGACGGGCATAGCCTTTTTTATCCACATCCACATTGACGAAGCCCTTCATTCCCCTAATCGCTTTCCCTTCTGCTTTGCCTAAGCACTTGGATCTGTACCCCTTAAGAACTTAATATTCACCCAACCCCCAACCCCAAACAGCCAATCCATCAGAGGTATTTATTGAACCCTTGCTGTGTATTGGGAGAATATAAAACAACAGAGATAGAAGACACACTCCCTGTCCACGAGGAGCTTATACTCTGGAGGGGATTTTACAGTCTAGAGTATTTATACACATATCAGTGGTATTTATTGAGTGCTTACTCTGTGCAGAGCACTGTACTATACATTTTGGAGAGTAGAATACAACAGAGTTGTTAGACATGTTCTCTGACCATGGCAAAGTGGTTAGAGCAAGGTCATGGGTTCTAATCCTGACTTCTCCACTTGTCTACTGTGTGACCTTGGGTAAATCACTTCTCTGGGCCTCAGTTACCCCATCTGTAAAATGAGGATTGAGACTGTGAGTCCCACATGGGACAGGGACTGTGTCCAACCTGATCTGCTTGTATCCACCTCAGTGCTTTGTACAGTGCTTGGCACATAGTAAAGCGCTTAACAAATTCCATTATTTTCATTATTATTATTACTCTCTTATCTCCCATCTGTAATTTATTTTAATGTCTGTTTTCCCCTCTAGACTGTTAACTTCCCGAGGGCATGTCTACCATCTCTTTTGTATTGCACCTTCCCAAGCGCTTAGTATGATCCATACAGAGAAAATACCATTGATTGATGGATTGACTGATTACCCAGAAGACTTTACCATCACTGGTGTTATCATCAAAAGCAAAGGACACACACACATATATATATATATATATGTCTATCTTTCTGTCAGTAATAATAAGAATAATGATGATGGCATTTGTTAAGTGTTTACTATGTGCTGAGCACTGTTCTAAGCACTGGGGTAGATACAAGGTAATCAGGGTGACCCACGTGGGACTCAGTCTTAATTCCCATTTTAAAGATGAAGTAACTGAAGCACAGAGAAGTCAAGTGACTTGCCAAAAATGGCACAGCTGATCAGTGGCTGAGTGGGATTGGAACCCATGACCTCTGACTCCCAAGCCCATGCTCTTTCCACTATGCCATGCTGCTTCTCTCTATTTAGATAAATGTATAAAATAACAGATGTATCTGCTTATAGACTCTGTATTCTTATATCTGAAAGGCAATCCAAAATGTTGGCTTGGTTTTTCCATTTCAGGGGTATGTGAGCATGTTCTTATGATGATAACTGCTTTAAAACAGCTGATTAACTTGTATCTACCCCAGCGAAATTGAGCTTTATTTGCATATAGGTCAATTTCATCTCACTGAAACAAATTTGCATGTTGAAAAAGTCAGTCCTTACTATTATCAATTTGATGAAGGGGAGCTCAAGAAGCCACATTTGGAAGAATAGGAATTAAAGGAGTAGGTAGCTGGCAAAGTTATTCTTTGGATTGTTTTCCCTTTGTCCTCTTTATAATCTTGCTCATTACCCTGGACAAGTTTTTTAATCTCTTCTAACAGGCAAAAAATAAAGAATGTCTAAAATGATTCACTGTAAATAATAAATGGTGGTATTTGTTAAGCGCTTACTATGTGCAAAGCACTGTTCTAAGCGCTGGAGGATACAAGGTGATCAGGTTGTCTCACGTGGAGCTCACAGTTTTCATTCCCATTTTACAGATGAGGTAACTGAGGCCCAGAGAAGTGAAGTGACTTGCCCAAAGTCACACAGCTGGTAAGAGGCGGAACTGGAATTAGAACCCATGACCTCTGACTCCTAAGCTCGGGCTCGTTCCACTGAGCCATGCTGCTTCTCAATAATGTTGGTATTTATTAAGTGCTTACTGCTGGGGTAGATACAGGGTAATCAGGTTGTCCCATGTGAGGCTCACAATCTTCATCCCCATTTTACAGATGAGGTAACTGAGTCACAGAGAAGTGAAATGACCTGCCCATAGTCACAGAGCTGACAAGTGGCAGAGCCAGGATTCGAAGCTATGACCTCTGACTCCCAAGCCCAGGCTCTTTCCACTGAGCCTTGTTGCTCATATTGATTACATTATTATCTGTACAAGTGACTGTAATCTCTCAGAAAAATAATTTTCTGCTGAGGCAGAATACTTCTCATTAAAGGAGAGTGAGGGGTCTAAAATTAAGGAAGTAAGACATCATTGCTGTAACTTTAAACAACTCAAACTTCCTGGAAACAGACTGTGTACAGCAATTTTGAGAAGTAGGTAAACCGAATCTAACATCACTATCCAGCGGTGTATGTAGCGAACAAGTGGCTTGAATTTAGGCGTCAGAGGAAATTGCCGTTTCACTGATAAACCCACACTGCAGCGTATGTGCCTAGTTATTTTACTTTTGATTCGTTTTTGCCAAGAAATATCTTTACAGAGAGATAACAATTATTTTGCTTTACAGAGGGACGTATGCTGTTTCATAAGGATTCCCTCGGTTTCCAGATATAACCATGGTTTTGTGGCTTAAACTCTTGGCATTTGGCCTTGTCCTGCTGGACCTTGATGTCTTCGTCACAGGTATGTGACTGTAAATTTATTCCATTGAAAGCTTTTCTTTTTACAAGAATGAACAGTCTTGGATCAGGAACCCACCCAGGGCTGTGAATATTGGAACAGTGGAAGGCCAGCTTAAATATATAGCTGCAGATCAAAAAAAAAAAAAGATGCTTGTTTGATAATAGAGTCATATACTTCTATTTGAGCTGCACCCAACATTTTTGAAAAATCACAAATATTCAGCTTCTGGATCTGGTTTAATTTTGTTTGAGAAATGAGAAGTCAAATTGTCAGACAAGGGATCAAATAACATCATGGGACAATTCAAGATCCCTGGAATGTTTTTTTTTCCCCTTAAGGTTGCAAGAATTTTTTGTAAAATACCACAGACATGGCATGAAACATCTTCGGAGGCGCGTCTCCCACTCCCTGTTTTTGGACCATGACTAGTTTTCCTTCAGTTTTTATTTAAGATATTTTAAAGAGCAACAGCATACAAGTGGTCGTTCTAGCGATAGTGCTACATTTCATCTATTTTACAGTATTTTCAAGTGTTTTAGGAGACAGATAAATTTTCACTGAACTCCTCCATTGGTGTTTCCTTAGGACACTGCCTTGGCTGGGTGTAGATATCGTAGATATTGAAATGATGAAAAATTGGGCAGCGATAAGATGATAAGAAAATGCAATTTTCTTTAGTAACATGAAACATATTGTGTTTCTAAATTAAATCTAGCTAGATTATGTGTCTGAGTTTGAGACTTGCAAAAGTGTTGTCTATTATATGGAATGGGGTTGACAAACCGTCTTGATCCTCACAGTGTATTTGACAAAGCTATTTCTGCTCAGTGACATTTTGCGGAACTGCTGGAAACAAGTAATTTTTTAAAAGTAAATAAGTTTATTTTAAGACTGTGAGCCCCATGTGGGACATGGACTGTGTCCAACCTGATTACTTTGCATCTACCTCAGTGCCTAGTTCAGTACCTGGCACAAAGTGAGTGCTGAACAAATACCATAAAAAAAAACAATTTTTTTTCCCGTATTTTTTGAAGTCAGCTGCTCCCACCATGTTCATTGTCACTGTATATTTTGTCTAACAGTGAAAACTGCAATGGAGCTTTCCCTCCCAAAAGAGATTCATTTTCCCTCCATGAATGTAAGCAGTCTCTTTCTGTTCAAAATGTCCCTCATAGGTGGCTACTAAAACTGAGAGTTCTTAGTGGATAACTAACCAGAGTAAATCGGTAAACAGGAGTTAATTCTGAAGTATATTGTACTCTCCCAAGAATTTAGTACAGTGGTTTGCACACAGTAAGTACTCAATAATAATAATAATGATGGCATTTGTTAAGAGCTTACTATATGCAAAGCACTGTTCTGAATAAATAACTTGGCATGATTAATTGATTGATTAAAGTGGCTTCAAAGCCATTTTAATCTTTTAATCATGTTGATTTTCCCTAAACATTTACATGAAATACTTTCATTTTTGCGTAAATGCCGAGAACAGCTTGGCTAGGCTAAATGCATGCCCTTTTCTGTAGTCTTTCTGTTCTAATTTGGCCTTTTATTATGTACGTAAAATTCAGGACTTTTTCCTTTTGTCTGAAAAGGCAGGTTTTTGGTTTGGTAACTGGCCAGTTTTATGTTTTAACATATAATTCATTTATTTTAATTTTAATAATATGGAAATTGAGTTATGAAAAAGTAAAGTTTCAATATTTTAATGTTGTACCCGAGGGAACTCTTACTCTTTGTGTCTGAGAGAAAGTCATTCATTCAATCGTATTTATTGATAATGATGGTATTTGTTAAGTGCTTACTATGTGCCGAGCGCTGTTCTAAGTGCTGGAGCATTGTTCTAAGCGCTGGGCACTGTTCTAAGCGCTGGATTTATTGAGCGCTTACTGTGTGCAAAGCACTGTACTAAGCACTTGGGAGAGTACAATTTAATTACCAGCCCACAACAAGCTTAAAGTCTTACCAGGTTTTAAAAGGGAATTCATTTTGTCTATATCAATAGGCTAAAGAGATGGGATAATACATTTTAGAAGCATAAAAGATAAATGCTTCACAATCTAGGTGTTTTGGGCCCTAGAAGGTGAGGGGCATAAGAACCTCTTCCAAAAATTGGCAATAATGATAGTTGGTGGAACACAGGAAAGTAAGACTCCAGAGTGGCCTATTTTCTCATTATTCAGGTTTTGTCTCTGTAGTAAGTTGGAAGGTGTTATAGTCTTCCTATACACCTCTATAATAGGAGGTCATTTGTTTGTGGAGAGTGGATGAGAGGGAGAGTCCTCGGGTATGTAAAGAAATAAGACTGAGGCGTTAAAGTTGGTGAATGGTTTTGGGATTCCTTATGTGCTCGGAGAAGATGGGATGCCGTCAGCTTAGATTTTTTAGTTCCCCCAATGGAAAATAATAATAAAAATGATAATAATTATTATAGTATTTGTTAAGCGCTTTCGATGCGTCAAACACTGCTGTAAACGCTGGGGTAGATATAATAGAAACAGGTTGGATACAGTCTCTGTCCCACATGGGGTTTACAGACTTAATCCCCATTTTCCAGAAAGGGTAACTGAGGCTCAGGGAAGTGAAGTGACTTGCCCAAGGTCACACAGCAGACAAGTGTCACCGTCCCTCGGTCTCGCCTATCCCGCCGTCGACCCCTGGGTCACGTCCTCCCGCGGTCCTGGAACGCCCTCCCTCCTCACCTCCGCCAAACTGATTCTCTTTCCCTCTTCAAAACCCTACTTAAAACTCACCTCCTCCAAGAGGCCTTCCCAGACTGAGCTCCTCTTCTCCCTCTACTCCCTCTGCCATCCCCCCTTTACCTCTCCGCAGCTAAACCCTCTTTTTCCCCTTTTCCCTCTGCTCCTCCACCTCTCCCTTCCCATCCCCACAGCACTCTACTCGTCCGCTCAACTGTATATATTTTCGTTACCCTATTTATTTTGTTAATGAATTGTACATTGCCTTGATTCTATTTAGCTGCCATTGTTTTGACGAGATGTTCTTCCCCTTGACTCTATTTATTGCCATTGTTCTTGTCTGTCCGTCTCCCCCGATTAGACTGTAAGCCCGTCAAACGGCAGGGACTGTCTCTATCTGTTGCCGACTTGTTCATCCCAAGCGCTTAGTACAGTGCTCTGCACATAGTAAGCGCTCAATAAATACTATTGAATGAATGAATGAATAAGTGGCAGAGTCGGGATTAGAACCCAGGTCCTTCTGACTCCCAGGCCCGTGCTCTATCCATTAAGCCACACTGCTTCTCACCCTGCAGAGGTTGTACGATGATCTCCTGGAATTGGATAGTCATCCAGAATCTGTCCTTCCGCAGCTTTGAGGCTCTGAAACAGGTAGTTCATTATTTTTCACTTTAGTTTTGCTTTCCTATTTTTGTCTCTGAATTACGGGAAGTCCAGGACAGGACTTATAGCTACTGGTGGAGTTATGGCTTTGATTAGAGCCCTTCAAGAGTTTGTCTGAGAGAGAAGGAAGAGATCTGAAGTCACTGAGGCTAGTTTCTCTCTCTGCTATCCTCAGTAACAGAATCACCATTCCAGGAGGGCCTATAGTGCTTTCACAGCCAAACAAGTTTTGTTCAGCGGGTCATCGTGGATGCTAGTCCTAAAGGAAAATATTTGTAATGGAAGATAACACTCACACATGTGTGCATGCATGCAAATGTATGTTTCTGTGTGTGCGTGTCTGTGTGCATATGCAGCACATGCTGTAGACAGCTCCATTAGTCCTCAGGGCTTGTCACCGCAGATAGTGAAGTTCATTTATAAATGTCAGTGTGGATCGAAAAGGTCAATACAATGCTCCTTGTCCCACCCACACCGGGCGTACACAGGCCATCTTGTATGTGAATGCTTTGTCTCATAGTCATCTAGAAGTTTTTCCCCAAAGAGTAGCCCTTCTTGCTTGAATGCAACGTTCCCAGGGGTCTGTCTGCCACAGTTATCTTCTGGTTTTCAGCTAGGATGTAGCATTTTCTACAGCTTTGTTTTGCTGTGTCCATAAAAACTTCCTCCCCCTTCCTGGCTTTCGTTTCCTAGTTTCATCTCATCTCCTAGCAGCTGTAGCAGCTGGAAATTACATGTTCCAGCCAGCCAAACTGGGTTGAGGTGGGCATGACTTCAGTACTAGAAGATTGCACTTTCACTTCTCAGAGATCTTCCCAAAACTAGAGTCTTCCTTGGCTTCTACAGAAACACTCTGGACGAAGCAGCGTGGCTCTGTGGAAAGAGTGTGGGCTTTGGAGTCAGAGGTCATGGGTTTGAATTCTGGATCTGCCACTTGTCAGCTGTGTGACTGGGCAAGTCACTTAACTTCTCTGTGCCTCAGTTACCTCATCTGTAAAATGGGGATTAAGATTGTGAGCCCCACGTGGGACAACCTGATTCCCCTGTGTCTACACCAGCGCTTAGAAGAGTGCTCTGCACAGAGTAAGCGCTTAACAAATACCAACATTATTATGTCACTCCCCTCCTCAAAAACCTCCAGTGATTGCCTATCAATCTTCGTGTGAAGCATAAACTCCTCACTCTTGGCTTCACAGCTCTCCATCACCTTGCCCCCTCCTGCCTCTCCTCCTTTCTCTCCTTCTACAGCCCACCCCATACACTCCGCTCCTCTGCCGCTCACCTCCTCACGGTGCCTTGTTTTCTCCTGTCCCGTTGTCAACCCCTGGCCCACGTCCTACCGCTGACCTAGAATGCCCTCCTTCCTCACATCTGCCAAACTCTTTCCCCCTCTTCAAAGTCCTCCTGAAGCTCACCTCCTCCAGGAGGCCTTCCCAGACTGAGCCCTCCCTTTCTCTCTGCCCCTACTCCCTCCCTCTGCTCTACCCCCTTCCCCTCCCCACAGCATTTGTGTATGTTTGTATATATTATATATTACTCTATTTTATTTTATAAAGATGTGTATATATTATTCCATTTATGTATTTTGATGGTATTGATGCCTGACTACTTGTTTTGTTCTGCTGTCTCCCCCTTTTAGACTGTGAGCCCATTGTTGGGCACAGATTGTCTCTGCTGCTGGTTTGTACATTCCAAGCGCTTAATACAGTGCTCTGCACACAGTAAGCGCTCAATAAATATGGTTGAATGAATGAATACTGGGCTTGTCTGTATTCAGTCCCTGCTTCTTGGGACATGAATAGGGAATGTTCCAATATTCAGGGACTGATGGAGGAAAAGGATGTGGAGTGGGAAAGAAGGTCTGTACTGAGATAATAATAATAATAATGATGGCATTTGTTAAGCATTTACTATGTGCAAAGCACTGTTCTAAGCACTGGGGTAGATACAAGATAATCAGATCAAACACAGTCCCTGTCCCACATGGGGAACACCCCACATGGGGTAGGTACTGGGGGGGAGAAGCAGCGTGGCTCACTGGAAAGAGCACGGGCTTTGGAGTCAGAGGTCATGGGTTCGAACCCCGGCTCTGCCACTTGCCAGCTGTGTGACTTTGGGCAAGTCACTTAACTTCTCGGTGCCTCAGTTCCCTCATCTGTAAAATGGGGATTAAGACTGTGAGCCCCACGTGGGACAACCTGATTCCCCTATGTCTACCCCAGCGCTTAGAACAGTGCTCGGCACATAGTAAGCGCTTAACAAATACCAACATTATTATTATTATTATTACAAGATAATCAGGGTGTCCCACGTAGGGCTCACAGGCTTCATCCTCATTTTACAGATGAGGGAACTGAGGTCCAGAGAAGTTGAACGACTTGCCCAAAGTCACACAGCTGACAAGTGGCAAAAGTGGGATTAGAACCCATGACCTCTGACTCCCAAGCCCGGGCTCTTTCCACCTCAGAAGGGCAAAGAGTTAAAGCATTTCCAGAATTCCTTGAGTTTTTTTAATCCTTTCTGATATGCTCCCTAATTTCCATTATCCCCTCCCTGCTTTTGGCTTGTTCACTTGTCCCCAGTAAAGGCTTCTACTTTTTACAATCCCTAGGTTTTAAAGTTACTCCCTATGCAGAATAATAATAATAATAATGGTATTTTTAAGTGCTTACTATGTGCCGAGCACTGTACTAAGCACTGGGGTAGATACAAGATAATCAGATCAAACACAGTCCCTGTCCCACATGGGGATCACGGTCCATAGAAGAGGGAGAACATTCCATTTTACAGATGAGGAAGGTGAAGTCTAGAGAAGTTAACTGACTTGCCCAAAGTCACACAGCAGGCAAGAGGTGGAGTGGGGATTAGAACCCAGGGCTTCTGACACCCAGGGCTGTGCTCTTTGTGCTACACATGCTGTTTTACACAGTTCTTCCGTGACAAGATATTCCTACTAACGGCACTAGTTGGAGTATTTTTATTGAGATAATGCAGTGTTTCCATTCCCTGGTAGTAAGCTGTCTCCTCTGCCTAGGGAAAAGTTTCACTCTTCGGCTGCAGAAGGGCAGTCTCATTGTTGCTTCAGCCATAAGTAACTAATACCTGATGGAAGAGTCATAAATCGTAGGTGTGCATTTTCTGTGAATAATTTCTGAGATATTATAAGTGTCTTTGAGAAATTTATGACAGTCCTCAACTGAAGGAACTAAAGCAGCACAAAATCATCTTGTGCACTGACCAATAACACTTCTTTAATCACACTTGAGGCTCCTCTGAAAATTGCAGAAAGCCCTGACAATGATAAAAGCTATAAAAAAGATGTTGTGGCACTCAGCTAAAAAGACACTTTTGAACATTTGTGCACTTGCAAATAGGCAGCGTTCACTGGGGTTTTGAGAACTGCTGAGCTGTTGATCTATTGCTTTGATTACATTTCCCCCATTTGCCAGTAAAGCTGGCTTTAGACCCTGTTTTTTAAGGGTAGACCTGCGCTCCATTTTATTCCTGTTTACGTGGTGGGTAGTGTTGTGTAGCTGCAGTACCAATTCCTTTGCTCTTTTGCTTCTCTTCTAGCAGTTATAAGAGTTTTGATCCTCTCTCGGGGCATACTTGATCAGCAGGCTTATTTTCATTTACTTTTTTAATGGTATTGGTTAACTGCTTATTATGTGTCAAGTACTGTTCTAGGTGCTGGGTTAGGTACAAATTGATTAGGTCTGGAACAGTCCCTGTCCCGTGTGGAGCTCAGGGTCTCAATAGGAAAGAAAAATAGGCATTTAATCCCTATTCTGCAGATGAGGAAACTGGAGCATACAGAAGTTAAGTGAGTTGCCCTAGGTCACACAGCAAGTATTTGGCAGAGCTGGGATCAGAATTCAGGTTCTCTGACTCCCAGGCCCTAGCTCTTTCCACTAGGCGAGCCTGCTTGATTTCTATTTTCTGGCTGTGATCTATAATGCTTAACACCCTCTATTCTGCATACATAATTTGAGCCCGAATTGATGAAGCTACCATTTTCAGATTTTCCATATAAGTGTGGTTTTTCATTTTTGCTTGAAAAAATGTTGAGTGTTGCACAAATGCAGAGTACTGCTCTATCTCCAACTATTCCACCTTTGTTATGCTCTCTCCGGCTTCGAGGTGCATAAGGAAAGAGGACCAGTAGATTTGGAAGTTCTGTCAATAGAAAATCTAGGTAAAATAAAGCAATCAAGTTGTGGTATTGGTAGTTATTGAGAACCAATTTGCTGCTATGTACTGTGCTAAGAAATTGGAAAAGTAAAATCACTGAATCAAACAATTAGTCATATTTATTGAGTGATTACTATGTGTGGAGTATTGAACTAAGCATTTGGGAGAGTATAGTATAACAGAATTAGTAGTCACATTCCCTATTCACAAGGACTAGCAATCTAATGGGGAATTAGATTTAGAGAAGCAGTACCTAGGGGATAAAACCTGGACCCGGGAGTCGGAGAGCCTTGGTTCTAATCCCAGCTCTGCCACTTGCCTGCTGGGTGACCTTGGGCAAGTCACTTAACTCTCTGTGGCTCAGTTTCCTCAACTGCAAAATGAGGATTCAATACCTGTTCTCACTCCTAGTTAGACTGTGAGCCTCCTGTGGGACAGGGATTGTAACTGGCCCAGTTAATTTCTATCGACCCCGGCTCTTAGAACAGTGCTTGACACATAGTAAGTGCTTAACAAATACCTTAAAAAATAACTATTTGTAACTAGAATAATCCAAATAAAAAATGAAATCTACTCTTGAAGGAACATATATATATATATATGAACACTTGCTAAGACGAGGTGTAAATAAATGTGTACTAATTTCTTGTAGTGAGCCAATCAATCCTACTTATTGAGCGCTTACTGAGTGAAGAGTACTAAGCACTTGGGAGACTGCAGTATAACAATATAACAGACACATTCCCTGCCCACAATGAACTTACAGTCTAGAGGGAATCAATTAATCAATCAATTGTATTTATTGAGTGCTTATTGAGTGAAGAGCACTGTACTAAATGCTTGGGAGAGAACAGTATAACAGGGTCCCCTGGGTTACGGTGACTGCTCAGCACCCAGGGAGCGGTAACTTACACTTTGTTACCCGTAGGTGGGTGTGAAGACAAGGCAGCGAAGAGAAGTTGTGGGGGTGGGGGAAGGCTGAGGGAGGCAGAGTTTCCTTCATTTTCTAAGTGGAAAATTAATGTTTAAAGAATTGTCCCCATCCCCCGACTTCATCACCAGCTCCTTGGATGACTGTTCGGATTCTGGATGCACTCATCACTAAATCAAACAGTGGCATTTATTGAGGGATTATTGGGTTTAAGCACTGTACTAAGCACTTGGCAGAGTACAATAGACTTTGTAGCCATGATCTCTGCCTTTGAGGAGTTCAGGGAGTTTTCAGTCTCTGTGCCATGAAAAGTAGCGTGGCTTAGTGAGAAGAACTATGGCCTAGTGAAAAGAGTATGGGCCTAGGAGTCAGAGGACCTGGGTTGTAAATCTGACTCTGCCATTTAATAATAATGATAATAGTATTTGTTAAGCGCCTACTATCTGCCAAGCACTGTTGTAAGCGCTGGAGGAGATACAAGGTTATCAGGTTGTCCCATGTGGGGCTCACAGTCTTAACCCCCATTTTACAGATGAGGTAACTGAGTAACAGAGAAGTCAAGTGACTTGCCCAAGGTCACACAGCTGACAAGTGGCAGAGCTGGGATTAGAACCCATGACCTCTGACTTCCAAGCCCGTGCTCAATTCACTGAGCCACGCAGCCTCTCGCTTGCTGTATGACCCTGGGCAAGTCACTTAACTTCTCTGTGCCTCAGTTACCTCATCTATAAAATGGGGATTAGGACTGTAAACCCTATTTGGAACAGGGACTGGGTCTAACCCCCTTATCTTGTATCTACCCTAGAGGTTAGTACAGTGCCTGGCACATAGTAAATACCTAACAAATATCCCGATTATTATTATCATTCAATTATAAGCGTCATTGGTATCTTCAACAACCCTCAAGCAGGTGACTTATCCCCACCAGAAGCAGTGTGGCCTGGAGGAAGAAGCACCAGCCTGGGAGTCGGAGGAGCTGGGTTCTAATCCCACCTCTGCCACTTGTCTGCTTCATTCATCCAATAGTATTTATTGAGTGCGTACTATGTGCAGAGCACTGTACTAAACGCTTGTAATGTGCAATTCGGCAACAGATAGAGACAACCCCTGCCCATTGACGGGCTTACAGTCTAATCGGGGGAGACAGACAGACAAAAAACAAGTCAACTTAATCACGATAAATAGAATCAAAGGGATGTACACCTCATTAACAAAATAAATAGGGTAATAAAAATATATACAAATGCTTTATAACCTTGGGCAAGTCACTGAATTGTTCTGTGCTTCAGTTTCCTTATCAGTTAAATGGTGATTAAATCCTCCTCCCTTCTACTTAGATCTGAGCCACATGTGGGATAGGGACCATGTTTAGTATGACTATCTTGGAGGTGTCCCAGCTCTTAGTAGAGTTCATGGCACAGGGTAAGCACTTAGGTACCATTCAACAAAACAGAATAAAAACATCTCTCCTTTTTTCAGTGCTGGTGATTCTATTGCCTTCTTTCAAAATAAAGTAGGTCAGTGAAGGAATTCCTATGGCTGCTCTTTTATTTCCCTGACTCTCCCTGTGGTGTGCACACATTTTCTTTACACTGTTTTATTTTTATTTTTAATGGTACTTGTTAATCACTTATTGGGTGCCAAGCATTATTCTAAGTGCTGGGGTAGATACAAGGTAATCAGGTAATCCAACGGTCCATGACCCACATAGGACTCACAGTCATCCAGAAGTTAGTACAGTCCCTGGCACGTAATGTGAGCTTAACAAATGCCAAAATTATTATAATTATTAATATTTTACAGATGAGGGGACTGAGCCACAGATTATCCTGCTGATGCTCCTTAGTTCCAACTCTTTTTTCCGCAGTCATCATCAACCACTACTAATTAGGTTTTCATCTGTGCATAATGGATTGCAAGCTCCTTAAGGAGAGGGAACATGTCTACTAATTCCACTGTACCTTTCCAAGCACCAGTGCTTTGTGTAGGGTAGTTGCTCAATAAATACTCCTGATTGACTGACACCATGTCGGGCTTTGTACATACAAGTGTAGATGGAGCTGTCACTTGTGTTTTATGCTTTTTTATGGTTTTTGTTAAGCACTTACTATGTGCCAGGCACTGTACTAAGCACTGGGTAGATATGAGATAATTGGGTTGGGCACAGTTCCTACCCCACAAAGGGCTACCAGTCTAAATCCGCATTTTACAGATGAGGTAACTGAGGCACAGACAAGTTAAGCGACTTGCCCAAGGTCACACAGCAGACAAGTGGCAGAGCTGGAATTATTTATTCATGCATTCCATTGACTCAGTCATATTTATTGAATGCTTACCGTGTGGAGAACACTGTGCTAAGCACTTGGAAAGTACAGTTCACCAGTAAAGAGAGACATTCCCTGCCCACACTGGGCTTACAGTCTAGAAGGGGGGAGACAGACATTGAAACAAGGAAACAGTCTTCGATATGAATAAATAGAATTATATAGATCTATACACATCAAAACAAGTAAACAGGGATTAATATAAATAAATAGAATTATAGATATTCACGTATATACACAAGTGCTCTGGGGCGGGGAGGAGGGTAGACGAAAGGGAGCAAGTTGGGGCGATGGGGAGGGAAGGGGCACCTGAGAAAAAGGGGGGTTTAGTCTGGGAAGGCCTCTTGGAGGAAGTGATACTTCAGTAGGGCTTCGAAGGGAAGAAGTGTGGTTGTTTGGCAGATTTGAGGAGGGTCGGCGTTCCAAGCCAGAGGTAGGACATGGGCCAGGGGTCGACGGCGGGATGGGTGAAGGTTAGCACCAGAAGAGTGGAATGTGAGGGCTGGGATGGAGGAGGAGAAAAGGGAGGTCAGGTAAGAGCAGGCAAAGTGATGGAGAGCTTTGAAGCTAATAGGAGTTTTTGCTTGATAAGGAGGCAACCACTGGAGATTTTTGAGGAGGGGGATGACATTCCCAGAACGTTTCTGTAGGAAGATAATCCGGGCAGCTGAGTGAAGTATAGACTGAAGAGGGGAGAGACAGGAGGTTGGGAGGTCAGAAAGGAGGCTGATGCAGTAATCCAGTCGGGGTAGGATGAGTGATTGTACTAAAGCGGTAGCGGTTTGGATGGAGAGGAAAGGGCAGATCTTGGCAGTGTTGTGAAGGTGAGTCCGGCAAGCCCTGGTGACAGATTGGATATGTGGGGTGAATGAGAGAGCGGAGTCAAGGGTGACACCAAAATTGAGGGCTTGTGAGATGGGAAGGATGGTTGTGCCGTCCACAGCGATGGGAAAGTCAGGGAGAGGACAGGGTTTCGGGGGGAGGATAAGGAGTCCAGGTCCTTTGACTCCCATGCCCGTGCTCTTCGTTCAGAGCCTGAATGACTTCTTTCTGGGCATTAGGCTCTAGCCAAAAATCTGACACATCTCCTTTGGCTGTCATTGTCCTTCCTGATTACCTATCTCCTGATCACTGCAGAAGTGCTGAGGCTGGAGAAGGAGGGAGGAGGAAGTTGTGGGGAAGGCAGAGGTGATTTCCTTTTTGAGTCTCTCACTGAGTAGTTGACCTTGAACTTTTGGTCCTTTAAAAAAATGTTACTGATCACTTATTATGTCTGGAAAAGAAGGATGAATACAGCATGGCAGAGTGGTTAGGGCACAGGCCTGGGAGTCAGAAAGTCATGGGTTCTAATCCCTGCACTGCCATGAGTCTGCCATATGACCTTGGGCAAGTCATTTAACTTCTCTGGGCTTCAGTTACCTCATCTGTAAAATGGGGATTGAGACTGTAAGCCCCTCGTGGGACAAGGGACTGTGTCCAACCCGATTTTCTTGTATCCACTCCAGTACTTAGTGCAGTTCCTGGCACATAGTAAGTGTCCTAACAAAAAGCGTAATTATGATTTTCTAGCATCTCTCTGAAAACTTTTCTTCGTCCCTTCCCTAGGAAGCACCGCTATTCATGGCTGAAGTTTCTTACCCTCTTTTAATTCCGTTGTATTGTAATAATAATAATAATAGTTATTATTATTGTGTTACTTGTTAAGTGCTTACTCTGTGCCAAACACTGTTCTAAGCACTGCAGCAGATACAAGTTAGGTTGGACACATTCCCTGGCCCACATGGGGCTCACAGTCTCTATCCCCATTTTACAGTTGAAGTAACTGAGGCACAGAGAAGTTAAGTGACTTTCCAGAGATCACACAGCTGACAAGTGGTGGATCTGGGATTAACACCCTGGTCTCTCTGACTTCCAGGCCCTTGCTCCATCCATTAAGCTGTGCTGCTTCTCTGTGTACTCTCCTTGTATTCTCCCAAGCTCTTAGTATAGTGCTTTGCACATAGTAAGTGCTCAATAAATACCATTGATTGACTGATTGATTGGTATCCAAGATGGCCAACCTCTGCTCTTCTCCTGTTCTGCATCTACTGAATCCAACTCTTCTGCCCCAACTTTTCCACCACAGTCCCTGGCTCAGAACTTCTAATCTCTCGCTAACTGATTTTTTGGATCAGTTCTAAATGCTGATTTTAGATTTCCTTCTCTCCTGCTATTTTGCAACCACCCCCGCTAATCAAATTCTTCAGTGGATTGCCTCTGTTGTCAGATTTCATTCTGAAGTCTCCGTTCTTGCTTTGATGATCTCTTACCTCAACACTTTTGACTTTGCGGCCAACCCTTCCAACTGGGCCCACAAATTCTGAATGACCTGGATGAAGTTTGCATTTCCTATGCAAATTATTTCCATGTCACAGTGAATCACAATCACCTGATTAAACTAGCTACGCTGTGTTGACTCTGCTCAAGGAAACTGGTGGACATTTGCAAGCACAGATAATAATAATAATTATGGTATTTGTTAAGTGCTTACCATGTGCCAAGCCCTGTTCTAAGTGCTGAGCACTGTTCTAAGATGCAGATTGATAATGGTCACAAATGGCAATACCTTGGAATATCATTGTTGAATATTAGGACATCTCAAATAGCGGAAGGTTTATTTGGTTATCCTTCTCTATAAAGCATTTAGGGGGACATGGAGTCAGGATTTATAATTGTATTTTCATCTCTGAGGCTTCTTTGATTAAACACCCTTAGAAGGACACTTTATATTACCAGCTTCAAATTTTCTCCCTCTTGCTGTGCTTAGCTACAGTTTCCGTGGCTGAAGGCAGGATGTTTGAAATGCCACTGGTCCTCTGTCAAATAAAAATAGTAATAATTATAATAATTATGGCATTTGTTAAGCACTTATTATGTGCCAGGTACTGTACTAAGTGCTGGAGTGGATACAAGCAAATTGTGTTGGACATAGACCCTGTCCCGCATAGGTCTCAAAGTCTTAATTCTTATTTGACAGATGAGGTAACTGAGGCACAGAGAAGTGAAGTGACTTGCCAAAAGTCACACAGAAGATAGGTGGCGGTCGAAGGAATTTGTGTACTTTTTCCTCCTGATATGTGCCTACAATCCAAAATGTCCTTTCCCCTGGGGATTAGTAATTGTGTTATCTTTACCACTTTAAATGTAAAATCATTTGATGAGTGCTGGGGTATATACAAATGAATCAGACACACTTCCTGTCCCACATGAGGCTCACAGTCTAAACAGGAAGGAGAACAGACATTAAATCCCCATTTTTCAGATGAAAATACTGAGACTCAGAGAGGTTAAGATACTTGGCCAAGGACACACAGCAGGCAACTGGTAGACCCGGGGTTAGAACCCGAGTCCTCTGACTCCCAGACCGTGTGCTCTTTCCACTAGGCCATGCTGTTCATCTGTGAGGGGGGAATCATATGGACACATATCGAAGCAACAATCTGTACTTCTATTACATTAATAGACTTTTCAGACTTTAATTGGTGCTCTCAGAATCAGAGGAAAACAAGGGTTTACTGTCTAACTGGTAAGGATACTTTGTGGGGAATATCCCATTTGAGAACATGCATTGCAAGATTTTAGAATTCTTCATAAGAAAATCAAGAGTAAGAATTGTGACAACTCTTAACGTCTGTTTGCTAAGGGATGGTAACATAGTCACCTAGATGCAAGTGAGAATAATAGGTAATGAACTGGTTAGAGATTTCTGAGTAGTGGATTTGAGAATTTTGGGGGTTGAGTGTTGACATTCTTCAGTGATTTAAACTTTTCAAGCTCTTAGTGCAGAGCTCTGCACATAGTGCTCGATAAATATGATTGAATGAATAAATGAATGATTTCGGGAGGAAATGTCACAGGATGATCACTTTGCAATCCCCTCTATGTCTACAAAAAACACTTGGAGCTGATTCCAGCGTAAGACTGAAAAACTTCTTTTGCAAGAGTGATGGGAAGGGCACTTTCTTCCGCTCTAGACTGTAAGCCCTTTTGTAGGCAGGAAATGTGTCTACCAACCCTGTTATGCTGTACTCTCCCAAGCAATGAGTAGAGTGCTCTGCTCCCAGTAAAGTGCTCAATAAATGCTCGATTGATTGGTTGATAACTCCATCACTGTTTGAAGTGCTAGGGTAGATGTGAGTAAATCAGGCCAGACCCAATTCTTGTCCCACTTGGGGCTCACAGTTTAAGTAGAAAGGAGAACAGGTAATGCTTTGGCTTCCTAGCCCTCAGCCCTAAACTCTGTCTTCCTCTTTCTTTGTCTTCTGAGCTACTCCAGGGTCTATAATGGCTCAGGTTAAGGGACCAGGCAGAGAAATTAGCTTATTTCTGCAGGGAATCCTTCTTTTTTATAGTATTTCTTAAGTGCTTAATAAGTGTCAAGCACTGTTCTAAGTGCTGGGATAGATGCAAGTTTATCATGTTGAACACAGTCCCTGTCCCAAACAGGGTTCACAGTGTAAGTAGGAGGGAGTAGGTGGAAAGAGCACGGACTTGGGAGTCAGAGGATGTGGGTTCTAATCCCTGCTCCGCCACTTGTCTGCTGTGTGACCTTGGGCGAACCACTTTAACTTCTCTGGGCCTCAGTTACCTCATTTGTAAAATGGGGATTAAGACTGCGAGCCCCGAGTGGGACAACCTGATTACCTTGTCTCTATCCCAGGGCTTAGAACAGTGCTTGGCACATAGTAAGGACTTAACAAATACCATCATCGGCATCATCCCCACTTGACAGTTGAGGAAACTGAGGCACAGAAAAGTTGAGTAACTTGCCCAAGATCACACAGCAGACGACTGGCAGAGCCAGGATTAGAACCCAAGTCTCCCGATTTCCAAGTCTGTGCCCTTTCCACGAGGTCATGGTGCTTCTGTCTTCCCTTTCCTGTTTCAGGCACATGCTCACCTGAACGATGGTGCCAACGTTGCCTAGTGGGAAGACCAAGGGCCTGAGGGGCAGAGGACTTGGGTTTTTAATTCTAGCTCTACCACTTCCTTCCTGTGTAGTCTTCTGCAAGTCACTTAACTTCTCTCTGCCTCTGTCTCCTCCTCCATAAAATGGGGAGTCAGTCACCCTATCCCCCTACTACTTAGACAGTGAGCACCGTGAGGGACAGGGACTTTGTCCAACCTGATTAACTTGTATCTTCCCCAATGCTTAGCACTGTGCTTGAAACACAGTAAGTGCTTAATGAAACTATAATTAATTAATTAATTGTTTAATGGGTTAGCTCAATCCAGAAACAGCATGGCCTACTGGATAGAGCGCAGGCCTGGGAGTCAGAAGGTCATAGGTTTTAATTTCGGCTCTGACACCTGTCCGCTGTGTGACCTTAGGGAAGTCACTTTAATTCTCTGTGCCTCAATTACCTCATCTGTAAAATGGGATTAAGAGTGAGGGCTCCGTGTTGAATGGGGACTGTGTCCAACCTGATTAGCTTCTATCTGCCCCTGCGTTTAGTACGCTGCCTGGCACATAGTAAGTGCTTAACAAACTATTATTATTATTATTATCATTATTATTACTATCTGGTCATTGTATTGGGGCTGGTCTTTCAACAAACATGGATGGATAGGACAATTTTGTTTTGTTGGTCCATCTGAAGGCACTTGGTGTGAAATCCATGGTCAAGCCTATCTCCACTAACTTCCTCCATTTTGAGATGTTATCTGTATTCATCAAACAAGCAAGAATGACTCCCATTTAGTTAACTGATCTGCCTTTCTTCTATATGTGTACAGAAATGTCTCACTGATATGGTGGTTAGAGGGTTTAGAATACAGGCCACAGATTCTGCTCTCTGCAGGAAGTCCAGGGGCTTTTTTTAGAAATGAAATTTGCAACATGCTGAGAGAAGTCTCCCCATCTTGTGAGGTCGCCTTTTGCTGAGAAAGATGCAAACCAAAGAGAAATAATTTAGAAGTGAGGGCAAAATGGTGCAGCCTGCATTTAACGGTGCATTGGTTAAGGGAAAGGACAGTCTGTGACAATACTAGAAACTGGATGTAGCCTCCATAAAAGCTGGAACTGCTATCACCAGAATATCTTGCACATGCTCCCTGACTGTTTGTTTCCATTCAGTCCAGAAAGTCCTAGATTTCTGTATCATCCTTAGAAGTCAAAATATCAACCTGTCCTAGAGTTGGAGTTTTTCTGGCTACCTCACGGTCTGGGCACTCACTGCTGACTTCCCTCTAGACTGTAGGCTTGTTAGTCAATTGTATTTATTGAATGCTTACTGGGTGGAGAGCATTGTACTAAGCACTTTGGAGAGTAGAATACAACAATAAGCAGACACATTCTCTGCCCACAGTGATCTTACAGTCTAGAGGGGAAGACAGATATTAATATGAATAAATAAATGACAGATATGAACATAAGTGCTATGAGACTGAGAGAGGGGATGAATAAAGGGAGCAAGTCAGGGTGATGCAGCAGTGAGTGGGAGAAGAGGGAAGGAGGGCTTAGTCAGAGAAGGCCTCCTGGAGGAAAGGGGCCTTCCACATGGCTTTGAAGTAGGGGAGAGTAATTGCAGGATATGAGGAGGGAGGGCACTCCAGGCCAGAGGCAGGACATGGGCCAGAGGTCGGCGGTGAGATAGACACGATCGAGGTACAGTGAGAAGGTTAGCATTACAGGAGCAAAGTGCGTGGGCTGGATTGTAGTAGAAGAGTAGAGAGATGACGCAGAAGGGAATATGTCTGTTAACTCCATTATATTGTACTCTCCTGAACATTTAGCACAGTGCCGTGCACACAGCACTCAATAAATACCATCTATTGATTGATTGCGCTAACTGCTTACCCCGCCACCTCTAGCCTGGAGCAAGTTCATTTAATGAGCTAACTTTAAGATGAAACCCTGCCAGCATCCTGGAACAAGTGAACTCTACAACTGAAGAACCTCACCTTCTGCCAGTTAACTGGATTTATTGAGCACCAACTGGGTGCAGAGCAGTTTACTAAGCGCTTGGGAGAGTACAATATAACAATAAACAGCCACATTCCCTGCCCACGACATCCGGTCTTTCACATATCTCTCTCATTCCATGCTCATAGTCGCTGGGAGGGAAGAGGATCTCAGACAGAATGTACCTCATGTCCAGCTGGTTAGCACAGCAAATTCTCTGGGCACACAACATGTAGTGGCCCCATCTTCTCCAAGGGAACCTGAAAATGGTTGGAAAGGATCTTACCTGTTTGTTGTGGCAAAGCTGACCTGGTTTTCTGGTAGCAAATACGAGCCGACATTTAAATCAGTGAAAAGAGCCCAGTAAGATTAGGATGCTACAGTGCATCCCTGTAGGCTTTAAAAATACTAGATTGGGCTTGACTTCTGCAGGTCCAGTGAAGCAGTTTGGCTTAATGGATAGAGCATGGGCCTGAAAGTGAGAATGACCTGGTTTCTACTCTCGGCTCTGCTATTTGTCTGCTCTGTGGGCTTGGGAAAGTCACTTCACTCCTCTGTGCCTCTGTTACCTCATTTGTAGAAGGGGATTAGGACTCGGGGCCCCATGTGGGACAAGGGTGGTGTCCAACCTGATTTCCTTGTATCTACCCCACCGCTTAGAACAGTGCCTGGTCTGTAGTAAGCGCTTCATAGATACCATAAAAAAAAGTGGCTGTAGATGTCAGACATCTGAAACCAGATGAAAATTGTAGTACGTCCCGGCAGAGGAGATCCATTCCTTTCAATCGTATTTACCGAGTGTTTACTGTGTGCAGACCACTGTACTAAATACTTGGGAGAGTACAAAATAATGGTAAACAGGCACATTCCCTGCCCACAATGAGTTGACTTTCCCCTAAGTGTATGTTTCTGTCGCTAAGCACCCACTCTGCTCCATTACACCGATGGAGCTGTTTTTAGCCTCCTGGGTACAAAAGAAGTGTAGAGAAGACTTGACAAAAGAATGAAAGTCCCCATGAGAGTAATGAGCAATGGACCCTGACAGCTGAAGGATGACCTCTGCCCTCTATTCTCCACCCTTCCATAAAATGGTGTCCCCAAGACAACTGACTAGCTTTCCCAACCATCCTAACTGTCCTGCTGACTGCTCCCGGCCTTTAAAGTACAGAGTTGTTCTCCGTAAACATGGAGATGTCAGCTTCCTTGGAGGGTTCCAAGGCACAGTGGGACAAGAAGTTAGTGGCTTCCCTACTTAAATGTGAAGGCCCCACCGCATTTATGTGCCCCCCAACACTTACGTACATATCTGTAATTTATTTATTTCTATTAATGTCTATCTCCCCCCAGACTGTCAGCTCATTGTTATATTGTTCTATTCTACTCTCCCAACTCTTAGCACAGTGCTCTGCATACAGTAAGCACTCAATAAAAGTGATTGACTAACTGAAAGGCTGAGGCACCACTGATATTTAATGGGAGACTTTCCACCTGGTAGATCTGGACCAGACAGAGCAGGATTACTAGAAAAGTATCTCTCCAAGTATCTCCCTATTTCCTAGGTCTTCAACATCAGGACAAATGGCGTGAACCCACAGTCCCATTTGAAGGTGTAAAGGCATCTAAACCTCTCCATGAAACACTTATTAGAGTGCTCTGAACATAGTAAGTGCTCAGTAAATATCACTGAAGATGAGGATGATAATACATATACCACTGATTGATAGCAGCACCATGAAGGCTTATTGGAGGCTTGAAGCAAATTATCTAATCCCAGGTCTGCTACTTGTCTTCTGTGTGTTCTTCGGAAAGTCACTTCACTTCTCCGTTACCTCATCCGTAAAATGGGGATTAAGACTGCGAGCCTCATGTGACCAGGGACTTTGTCTAACCTGATTTGTTTGTATGCACCCCACAAAGTAGTACTTAACAAATTCCACAATTATCATTATTATCATTATTAGGCAGCCAGTCCAGGGCTACTTGTTGGGATTTTAGTGGCACTGTTTCTGTGGCCAGGACTTCTTCATTTCTTAATTCAGTTGCCTAACCTCCAGTCTACATATGGGGTAGAATCCTCCCGCTCTACGGATCAACCAAGCAATAGCCAGAGAGGCCAGACCTCCTTTGAACCTTTGTTGACGCAGGGCAAGTTCCTTATCTCCATCCAGGGAGGGAGGGTCACTGGATGAGAGAGTTCAGGTGTGTCCACAGAAGAGGCCAGATTTAAAATTTTGGCAATTGCTTTGATCTCCCCCTCTAGACAGTAAGCTCCTTATGTTCAGGGAAGGTGTCTTCCAATTTTGTTGTATTGTTCTCTCCCGAGCACTTAGTACAATGCTCTGCACATAATAAGAGCTCAGTAAATACCATTGATTGATCATTGTCTGAAGACTCTGCTGCCACGAATCATGCCCAGACTAAGCCTCCCCTTTTCCTCAACTCGCCCCTCCCCTCCCTGTCGACCCGACTCGCTCCCTTTGTTCTATCCCCCCTTCCCTACCCCACAGGGTATATATGTGTATATATGTACATACCTATAATTCTATTTATATTACTGCCTGTTTACTTGTTTTGATGTCTGTCTCCCTCCTTCTAGACTGTAAGCCCGGTGTGGGCAGGGATTGTCTCTCTGTTGCTCAACTGTACTTTCCACGCTCTCAGTACAGTGCTCTGCACACAGTAAGAGCTCAATAAATAGGATTGAATGAATGAATGAATCATTCCGACTTTCCTACATTTGATGTTGACATTTGATATTCACCCTACCCCCAACTCCACAAGACTTATTTGCATATCTTTCATTTATAAGCTATAAATTACCTACTTATTCATATTGATGTCTGTCTCCCCCTCTAGTCCGTATACTCCTTTTGGGCAGAGAATGTGGCTGCTAATTCTGTTGCATTGTATTCTCCCAAGCACATAGTAAGTACTTGGAGTACAGGAGAAGCAGCGTGGTTCAGTGGAAAGAGCACGGGCTTTGGAGTCAGGGCTCATGAGTTCAAATCCCAGCTCTGCCACTTGTCGGCTGTGTGACTGTGGGCAAGTCACTTAACTTCTCTGTGCCTCAGTTCCCTCATCTGTAAAATGGGGATGAAGACTGTGAGCCCCACGTGGGACAACCTGATTCCCCTATGTCTACCCCAGCGTTTAGAACAGTGCTCGGCACATAGTAAGCGCTTAACAAATACCAACATTACTAAATAAATATCATTGATTGACTGATTGATTGATTGATCCTACAGAGGATGCATAGGGGCTTCTCAATCACTCACTTAATGGTGTTTATTGAGCACTTACCATGTGCAGGACACTGTTGTAAGCACATGAGAGAGTACATATAACAGATTTGGAATGCTGTGAGCCCATCATTGGGCAGGGATTGTCTCTATCTGTTCCCGAATTGTACATTCCAAGCACTTAGTACAGTGCTCTGCACATAGTAAGCGCTCAATAAATGCTATTGAATGAATGAATGAATGCACTTTCCCTCCCACAACGACTCACTAGAACAGTTTCAGTAAGCAAATCCTTCCTATAAAAATCTTCAAAAAAACAGCTAGAGGTTTGGAAGAGGTTGTAGTTTGACAAATACACATATCTCCGGGGTATAGCTCCTATTATTTCACAATGAGCAGGATTTTGAGAGACAATTAAAGATCTATCACTAAAATGGATGTGTTCCTTATTAGACTAAGCTCCAGTGGATGTTTCTAATCCATCTTTATGGAAATGTTCTTTCTTACTCACCTTCATTAATAACCTTGTTGCCTTCGTTCTTCCTCAAGAAAAATAGCCTTCACGCCGATCAATTTTAAATCAAGTCTAAAGGGCCTTTTCACAAGAGCAGTGCTAAACAGGGGGGCAAGCAATTTTTGTGGTATACATTACTGATGGGATTCTGGCATAGAGTTAGGATATGGGTTTTTGAGTTTCAAAAACCTACATTGGGAGCATAACGATCAGATTTTTAAAAAATTGGGAGAAATGGGGTGTAAATTTCGAAGATTTCAGAAATTGGAGGTTTAATTTAACTTTTCATTCTTGGTTATCTGAAGATATTGAGGTACTAAAAGGAGGAACAGTGATCAAGATGAGGTTTTTGGAGATGTATATGTTCTTTCTTAATTCATGTGTTTCAGTTCATCTCATGAATGTCCTAAATTGAGTTGCATAGATGATGGAAAGGAAAATTTACAATCTTAAATCTTGTTTGGGATTTTTTACTTTTCACCTGAATTCTAAAAGAGAAATGAACTAGGAGAGGGATAGAAAAAAAGAGAGACAACAGATAACAACTAAAAATACTCTATGTAAAATCAATACATTGTCTATCAATATATTGTTTATACCATTTATTGATTGAATATCATGTGTTCTAAATGCAGGCCTTCTCTATTAGGGCTGATGTTTCTGAAAAGATCTTAGTATAGGATACATTGTTTTCCCTTATTTGTGGAGTTTTTTGTGGAGTTTCATTTTGAGGATCAATGTGGATCCTAAAAACCTCTATTTGATGAAAATATTTCTCCCCTGTATTTTTTGGGGGGTTTTATCTCAAGAGATGAATGAATGAGGCACAGAAAATATATTTTCTTTCTGAGCTAGATATGGGAAATTCACCTTGTTAAAACCTGCTTATAAAGTTATAGAAGTACTGAATCAATCTAGAATTGCGTGATAACAATTAGTGTTAAATCAATAATTAAATAGAAGAATGCTAGCACAATCAGTGTAAAACTGGAAACATAGAATTAAAAACAATTAGTGAAGGTTGCTACTTTAGTGAGAAGCAGCATGGCTTGGTGGAAAAAGCATGGATCTGGGTTCTAATCTCAGCTTTCCCACCTGCCCGCTGTGTGATCTTCAGCAGGTCACTTGGCTTCTTTGAGCCTCACTTACTTCATCTATAAAATGGGGATTCAAGTCCCAGTCTTCCTTCTACTTAGGCTCTGAGCCCCATGTGGGGCAGGGATTGTGTCCAATCTGATTAACATGTTTCTACCCCAGTGTTTAGAACAGTGCTTGGCACATAGTAAGTACTTAACAAGTAACATTATTATTATTTTAATATCACTGTTTTTATTTGAGGTCATTACTGATTCTCACCAGATAATATTCGATTACTCATAATTCAGCCAAAGCTTAGTAGCAGGTAAGTGTGAATAATATTTTTGTGTGAAACATGATAGATCTGATATGTATATTTGTACATTTTCCAGCAGAGGTCCTGATACCAATTGCTACTCTCCAAATAAAATATATCAAGTTCTTGTTACTCAGAATGCTATGTAATAATAATAATGGTGGTATTTGTTAATTGCTTACTGTGTGTCAGGCCTGTACTAAGCGCTGGATCTTGACAAGCAAATCAGGTTGGACCCAGTCCCTTTCCCACCTGGGGCTCACAGTCTTAATTTCCATTTGACAGATGACGTAACTGAGTCCCAGAGAAGTGAAGTGATTTCTCTAAGGTCAAGCAGCAGACAAGTGGCTGAGTCAGGATTGGAACTCAGGTCCTTCTGACTCCCAGGTCTGTGCTGTAGAAAGGACCTTTCACAAAAAAAGGATGTTTACTAGCACATATACTGTAGAGTGAATACATTCTGCAGAAATATGATGCAGTCATATAAATTTATACTTTTAGGTTTTTGAGAGGCCAGTCACGCAATCTGTGCAAGGGTCAAACTGTCCCTCAGGTCAGTTGAAATTTGTTCCATGAATCCATTTTGTGTGGTATTTAATTCCAATTCCGGCGACTTCCAGAAAACACATTTTGAGTGGGACTACAAAGAAGCAGAGAAAAGTGATTTATGAACAAGTGAATGTTGGAAACAATGGAACAATGCCTTTTTTACCACTTGTTTCATTTTTTGAGGTGACACAGAGTGAAAGCTTGCACCACTTCACCAACCTAGCGACATGCTATTCTATATAAGGAAGGAAAATAACTTGACCTTTGATAAGCACTTTGATCATGGAAAACACACGGGACTCTGATCTTGTTCCAGGAAGTACAGGAACCACAAAATCTTTCCTAAACCCAAGTCAGTCCGTCAAGATTTCAGAGTAGGTACTGGAAATATTTTTTTGCCACCTAGTCCTGCTTAGGGCATCCAAGAGAGGTGGGCAGGACACGGACCAGGCCATCGCTGATAAAGGGGCCCCAGCTTAGTCAGGATGTGTGGAGAATGGAACACGATGGAGACAAATGCAGGGATATGAGAGGAAAAGGTAAGGAGATTGGAGCACTAAATTGTAAGCTCCTCCTTTAATTTGGAAAGTCCTTGAGGGCAGGTATAAGTCTACCAGTTATCTTCTACAGTACTCTCTCAAGCACCTAGTACAGTGCTTTTCACACAGCAAGCACTCAAATAGCATTGGCTGGTTGATTGATTGATTAGCAGCCCTGGCAAGAGTATCGTTTTGTCCAGAAGTATCAGGTGAGCTGGGATGCTACCTTTCAGCGTGTTTGCCAGAGGGAAAAGGGCAACATTTTATGATGATTATTGAGCTTGGGGTCTGAATATATATCCTCTGGACTGTGAGCGTCCCAAAGACCACAGTCCTCCTAGACTGTGAGCTTCCTGTGGGTAGGGAACATGTCTACCAACTTTGTAGTATTGTACTCTCCCAAGAGTTTATTACAGTACTCTGCACACAGTAAGCACTCAATAAATGCCATAGACTGATTATTTAGTAGGTTGGCCTATGAGCAGTCAGTATGCTCTAGGGCATTTTTCTAAGCCCCTAAAACTTTTATGCAAACCATTTATACAAATTACTCATCGTGCCTTTCCTTGTGGGATTTTTCCCCACTTGTATATTACAAATTTTCATATTATTATTTTTATTAGGATGATGACATGATAATTATGTCAAGGTGAAAATGATAATCGATAGTAAGCTCTCAAGGGCAGGGAACACGTCTACCTCAAGTTTTGTTGTAATTAATCAATCAGTGATAGTTATTGAATGCTTATTGTGTGCAGAGAACTGTACTAAGCACTTGGGGAATTACAATACAACAGAGTTAGTTCCCAGAGCAGTACATTTCCCTCTGGACCAAGAGCAAGATGAATACTTGTGAAAATACATGCTTTTACAATGTTAATGCTCAAATCAACAATTAGATCAAAATTAAGGTTTGGTTTCTAATATGTTTTAAGCCTAAATCTTCCAACTAAAGGGATACCCTACATCATCATCATCATCATCATCAATAGCATTCATTGAGCACTTATTATATACAGGACACTATTTGGGGCACCTACCACCTACTGTGTGCAGGGCACTGTACTGGTTGCTTGGGAGAATACACAAGAAGTAATAATAATTATGGTATTTGTTAAGCGTTTACTATGTGTCAAACACTGTTCTAAGCGCTGGGGGGATACAAGGTTACCAGGTTGTCCCACGTGGAGCTCACAGTCTTAATCCCCATTTTACAGATGAGGTAACTGATGGCACAGAGAAGTTAAGTGACTTGCCTGAAGTCACACAGCTGACAAATGGTAGAGCCGGGATTAGAACCGACGACCTCTAACTCCCAAGCCCGTGCTTTTTCCACTAAGCCATGGCCATGTCCTGGAGAGGCTCATAATTTAATAATAATAATAATAATAATGTTGGCATTTGTTAAGCGCTTACTATGTGCTGAGCACTGTTCTAAGCGCTGGGGGAGATACAAGGTAATCAGGTTGTCCCACGTGAGGCTCACAGTCTTCATCCCCATTTTACAGATGAGGGAACTGAGGCATAGAGAAGTTAAGTGACTTGCCCAAAGTCACACAGCTGACAAGTGGTGGAGCAGGGATTAGAACCCATGACCTCTGACTCTTAAGTCCGTGCTCTTTCCACTGAGCCACGCTGCTTCTCTAAGGGAGCAGGAGTACACAAAATATCAAACATATGTTAGATAAAAACTTCGAGTGGAAAAATGAAAAAAAAAATAGAATAAGTGTTGAGAGAATGCATAGATTCTACCATTTCCTGTGGTCAGCCCTCTCCTATTTCTCTTTGGAGACGATGTTAATGATAGCATCATTGGAGTCTCTGCGCATTTCCTCAGTGTTTTGTATATTCAGACAGGCCAGTGTGGATGACTTGATGGAGCACGTCTTCCCCACTTGTAGAAATATGCAGGTTTGCTCTCAGAATTTGAGGCTAGGTCCTTCTTTATTCCTTGAATCTCTATCAGCTTCAGGAAGGGAATCACTGCCTGAGCAGTAGGGGTTTGAACCTCCACCTGCTCCTCTCCTTTCCAGTGGGAACTTTTCAGACACGCTGAGCAAATATTGCAGTGGTAGTCATGAGATGGAAGGCGTTATCCTTGGGAATGGAGATTCATTCATTCATTCGTATTTTATTGAGCACTTACTGTGTACAGAGCGCTGTACTAAGTGCTTATAATGATGGTATTTGTTAAGCGCTTACTATGTGCCAAGCACTGTTCTAAGTAATAATAATAATAATGTTGGTATTTGTTAAGGTCTTACTATGTGCCGAGCACTGTTCTAAGCGCTGGGGTAGATACAGGGTAATCAGGTTGTCCCACGTGAGGTTCACAGTTAATCCCCATTTTACAGATGAGGTAACTGAGGCACAGAGAAGTTAAGTGACTTGCCCACAGTCACACAGCTGACAAGTGGCAGATTCAGGATTCGAACTCATGACTTCTGACTCCCAAGCCCGTGCTCTTTCCACTGAGCCACGCTGCTTCTCTAAGTAGATACAAGGTAATCAGGTTGTCCCATGTGGGACTCACAGTCTTAATCCCCATATTCCAGATGAGGTAACTGTAGCACAGAGAAGTCAAGTGACTTGCCCAAAGTCACACAGCTGATAAGTGGCGGAGCCGGGAGTAGAACCCACGACCTCTGACTCCCAAGCCTGTGATCTTTCCACTAAGCCATGCTGCTTAGGGCAACTCCTACTTGCCCATGAGAAACCTCTTCCTTGGAGTACTGGACACTGTGTGATCACTGTCAACTCCCATTATATTGTTAAGGACTTGATGCTTACTGTGCGCAGTGCACTCTACTAACTGTTTGGGAGGGTACAATATAGTTGGGGGAAAGAAGGCTTAAATGAGGAAGGCCTCTTGGAGGAGATGCAACTTTAATATGGCTTTGAAGGTGGGGAGGGTGGTGGCTAGATAGAGGACATGGGAAGGGGGTCGACAGCGAGATAGACAATATCAGGGCACAGTGAGCAAGCTGGCACTAGAGGAGCAGAGAGTACAGGCTGGGCTGTGGTAGGAGTTCAGTGAGGTAAGGTAGGAGGGTGAGGAATGATTGATTAGACTGTAAGCCCGTCTAAGGGCAGGGACTGTCTCTATCTGTTACCGATTTGTACATTCCAAGCGCTTAGTACAGTGCTCTGCACATAGTAAGTGCTCAATAAATACTATTGAATGAATGAATTGAGTGCTTTGAAGCCGATGATAAGGAGTTTCTGTTGGATGAGGAAGTGGATGAGCAACCACTGGAGGTTCTTGACAAGTGGGAAGATGTGGACTGAATGTTTTTTAGAAAGAAATTACATGGGAAGCGGTATGAAGTATAGCCTGGATAGGGAGAGACAGGAGGTGGGGAGGTCAACAAGGAGGCAGATGCAGTAATCAAGGTGGGATAGGATAAGTGCTTGGATCAGCAGGGTAGCAGTTGGGATAGAGAAGAACGGACAGATATTAGCAATGTTGTGAAAGTAGAACTGACAGGATTTGGTGACAGATTGGATATGTGGGTTGTATGAGAGAGATGAGTTAAGACAATGTTATGGTTATGGGCTTGTGAGAGAGGGAGGATAGTGGTATTGTTTATAGTGATGGAAAAGATGGGGGAGGACAGGATTTGGGTGGGAAGATACAGAGCTCTGTTTTGGACATGTTTAGCTTGAGGTGTCAGCGCAATATCCAGGTAGACGTCCTGAAGGCAGAAGGAAATGTGAAACTGGAGAGAAGGAGGGAGGTCAGGGCTGGAGAGATTTGGGAATCATCTGCATAGAGATGGTAGTGCAAGCCATAGGAGTGAGTGAGTTTTCCAAGGGAGTGTCAATGGAGAATGGAAAGAGATCCATAACTGATCTTGAAGGACCCCCCACCTCATGGCATAGTGGATAAAGCAGGGGCCTGGGAGTCAGAAGGGCATGAGTTCTAATGCGGGCTCTGCCGCTTGTCTGCTGTGTGACCTGTGGGACCTCTGTGCCTCAGTGACCTCATCTATAGAGTGGGGATTGAGACTGTGAGCCCCATGGGGACAGGGACCGTGTCCAACCCAATTTGCTTGTATCCATCCAGTGCTTAGTACAGTGCGTTGCACATAGTAAGCACTTAACAAATGTCATTATTATTATTACGAATGGGTTAGAGAAGAGGAGGAGCTAGCAGAAAAGACTGAGCGGGTGGAGATCACCAGCTACGTACTCTATTTGAACCCTTCCAAGCACTTAGGGCTTAAGGAAGCAACGTGGCCTAGTAGAGCACAGGCCTGGGGGTCAGAGGATCTGGGTTCTAATCAAAGCTCCGCCATAAACTTGCTGTATGAGCTTGGACAGGTCACTTAAATTGTCTGCGCTTCGGTTCCTTTATCTGCAAAAGGGGAACCCAATAACTGTTCTCCTTCCTACTTAGACTGTGAGCCCATGTGGGACCTGATTAACTTGTATCTACCCTAGCACTCAGTATTTTGCTTGGCACATAAAAAATGCCTAACAAATACCACAATTTTTAGTAATTATTAGTGCAGTGCTCTGCACAGAGTGAGTACTTAGTAAGTGCCATTGATTTATTTATACCATGTAATGTTATTGTTTTGTGTTGAGGTAGAAGCATATTACCTCTTTTTCATGACCTTAATCTTGTTTGGCACCTGCCTTTTCATTCGGGAGGTTGAAGCCCTTCAAAACAGTGTTGCAGTAAGCAGTTACATACATATCCTCATCGTTATACATGGACATAGAAGCCACATGCTTTATGGTGTAAAACGACCATATGCTGATCAGCTTTATGCTGATAAAATGACTTGCAAAATATAATTTTTAGACATAACTTTTGTTTCCTAAATTTGTCTTCTAAAACTATTTATCTTGGGATTTTTATATCACCAATTGGTAGTTGAGAAATGCACTGCTGTAGTTAAACCATGAATTTAGGAGTATCCAAATTTGTACTAGCAATGCCAGACTAATGCATCTTTTCCTGTCCCTCCTCCTCCATGTATTTGAACTTCTTATCTTTAGTCATTCATCTCCCTTCCACATTTCCTGCCTGGAGAACCCAATCCTATTGTTTACAGAACGGCATCTTTAACCTCTGTCCACAAATAATTTTGCTGCCTAACACTGATGCCTATTTTACCCAAGCAATTATGATCAACTGTTCTTGTGGTTTTTTGTTGTTTTTTCTGAGATCCTATCGAAACAGGGAGGAATAGCTGGAAAAAAAAAAGATCCAGAACTGACAATCCGCTCTATATTTTGTGCCCCCAAAATGGAATCTTGCTGCTGAAATGTTTGCCTCTTACTGAGCCCGTTGCTATTTTTGAGACAGCGTGCCATTGCTATTTTTGCTATTTTTCTGCTCAGGGAGAAGAATCTCTCTCTCAATTGTTTCCCTGCAAGAAGCAGCGTGGCTTAGTGGATAGAGCACAGGCCTGGGAATCAGAAGGACCTGGGTTCTAATGCTGGCTCCGCCACATGTCTGCTGTGTGTGACCTTGGGCAAGTCACTTATCTTCTCTGGGCCTCAGTTACCTCATCTGTCAAATGGGCATTAAGACTGTGAGGCCCATTTGGGACAGGGACCATGTCCAATCTGATTAACTTGTATTTACCCCAGCATTTAGAACAGTGTTTGGCACATAGTAAGTGCTTAACAAGTACCATAATTATTATTATTTTCTTTTTCTAGATCCTGGCTATACCACACTCTTTGAGTTAGGGTTTGCCATATCTATGAATCATTTTATGTGCTCTCCTTCATGCCTAATTTCAGTCCACCATACACTAGCTACTTAAAAATCCTCATAATAATATTGATTATGGTATTTGTTAAATCACTGGCATAGTTAAAATCCTGCTTTTGACTTTTCCTCTCACAGATTTGGTAAGCATTTAATAAATAATATTACCACTATCACTACTTGCAAAGCGGCATCCTTTCTATCAATCCATCAGTAATGGCCATTGAATTAATGATTAACAATGACCAAGATGTGAGAAGGCTTCAAGGGTGTTGATTCTGGCATAGGCCCACAAGAATGGAGAGTACAAACCCACAGAAGAACAAAGAAAAGAAAATCCAAAACGACACTCAAAAATTATTTTTGTTCTTTGACAGTTCCAGTTTCTCCCCAAGCTGAAGCAGGTTATCTTCTGAACCTCCTAAATCCTCTGAATGCTGGTGGGAAGCTGGGGAGGTTTCTAAGTGCACTTAGAAACCTTCCACAGACCAAGATATTTCAGTTAATTACTGGTATTTATCAAGTGCATCCTGCATGCAGAGCACTGTACTGAGCTTTTGGGACAGTACAGTATAACAGAGCTGATGGACATGTTCCCTGCCCACAAGGAACTTTCAGTCTAAAAATGGAATCAAGAATCTAGACAGACATTTAGGTTGGACACAGTGTTTGTGTTTTCCATAAGCATATGGGACTAGACGGTAGCTAGGGAGTTGTGGATAGGTCTTTCAACACTGTGAGCTTTTGGGGCTTGGTAGGCTGCTGTCTCGAAGCAAGTGCTTATCTGCAAGCATACACAATTGGAACCAGTTTTACAGCACAAGATTACTTCAGTGCCAGGATTTGCAAGAATGCGTTCCAGAACTAATTGTATTAGCACTATACATTATAAGCTTGGTCTTCCTAACGCCATTATTTGTAAATCATTTTTGTCTGTTTTGCCCTTTATGTTGTGAGCGTCTTAAAGGCAGGGAACACATATTTTTCTATTGCAGTTGTTTCCCAAACACTTAGTACAGTGCTTAGCGCTCAGCAATAACCTACATAAGTGCCAGTGATATGACCTGTTGTGGCCAAACTCTGATTATGAATATTATGTTTGACTCCTCATTTCGGTTTTCTATTTCTTTGCCTAGATTTGCAACAGTGGTTAGAATATGGCATAGGTATTATCTTGTATCTACCACAGTGCCTAATACAGTTTTGGCACATAGTAAGCACTTAACAAATACCACAATTATTCAGTAGCTGAATTCAGAGAAGCCTAGTTCTCAGTTGCCCTACAGATTGTCTAATGTGTGTAGGATTTTTAGATGTACACTAGATTTTCTTTGGAGTTAACTGTCAGTCCACTTCCCTCTGCTGATTCTGTGAAATGATTCTTAATCATGTGAAAGTCTCTTGAGAACACCCCTCAAGAATATAGCAGTCCCTAGATACCTGACTCAAAGACCTTCCGATATACACAGAATTTCTTCCAATTCAGAGATCTGTGAGCACCGTGCAGTTGGAGCGTAGCCTAAGAATTTTTAGTGGTATTTAAGTGCTTGCTATGTGCCAGGCACTGTACTAAGCACTGGTGTAAATGCAAGATAATCAAGTTGGACATAGTCCCTGTCCCCCATGGGGCTCTCTTCAGGGCTGCCATATTTGTTTAACAATTCCTAGAGATTCAGTTTCCTACACCTTTGTGTGTACATTTTGTTTGGGAAATGTCAGTATGTTTGGGGGACACAGCATGAAACTGTCCAGGCCTATGGCTTGTATGTGGCTGGTTTCTGGGGGAAGGATCATTGTTACCTCACATGGTTGGAAAGATTCTAGTCTAAGCAAGATCAGGGGAACACTAGGGAGATGGAAGTAGATTTCCTTGTTCTGGTTCTTCTTCCTGGAATATGAACTTAAGGTGGGGCCTAACCAGGGAGAGAAAAAGACAGAGTGAGAGAGAGATGAAGCAAAAGAAACAAATGAGAGAAGTATTGTGGTCTAATAGGGAGAACTCTGGCCTGGAGTCAGAGGATCTGGGTTCTAATCCCCCCTCTGCCACTTGTCTGCCTTGTACCCTTGGGCAAGACACTTAACTTCTGTGGTCCTTGGTTACCTCAACTGTTAAATGGGGATTAAGACTGAGCCATAGGTGGGTCATGAACTATTTCTAACCTAATTGCCTTCTATCCATTGCTTAGTACGGTGCCTGGTATATAATAAGTGCCTCACAAGTACAAATAAAATAAATGAATAAATAACTGTGATATTTGGTCAGGGCTTACAACATGACTAGCAGTGATCCAAGCACTGGGGTAGTGTATATACAAGATAATCAGGTAGGTCAAAGCCTAAAGAGAAGAGAGAACAGATGTTTGACTCCCATTTTACAGATGAGGAAACTGAGGCATTGAGACAGAGGGCATGATGGGAAGAGAGCGATGAGAGAGGGACACAAAGTAAAGGAGAAGCTTCAATATTATAAGATTAGAAAAGGACCTGGCTCAGGACACAGAGAGAGGCAAAGAATGACAGAAATATGGTGTGCAGAGGAAAATCAATCAATGGTATGTATTGAGCACTTACTGTATGCAGAGCACTGTCCAAAGCACTTGGGAGAGTATAATAGATTATGAGCGCACTGAGGGCAAGGAATGTGTCTGTTGTTTTATTGTACTCTCCCAAGTGCTTAGTACAGTGTTTTGCAGACAGTAAGCGCTCAATAAATGCGATTGAATGAATACAATGGAGTTGGTAAACTTGTTCTTTGCCCACAGTGAGCTTACAGTCTAGAGGTGAACTGAAAAGAGAATAGAGAGGTCAGTGACGAATGGGTAAATGGAGAGAGAAAGAGACAGACAGGTAGGTGAACACAAGAAATGAGTGCTTTAGTGGGAGAGGAGGGGGATTACAGTGGAAAATGGGATGGGATGGGAAAGGCTGAAGAAAGGAAAAGGGGCAGTGAGAGAAGAGTGGAAAACTAACCATTCAATCTTAGTGAAGCAAGGCTAACTCTGGCAATTCAGTCATTTAATTATAATGCCATTTTCCTCCAGTAAATTGAAGACATATCAGTGATGTCTTCTGATACTCAAATCAGTAAACTTGAAGGCTGTCTTAAGCACATGTGGCTCTGATTGACTTAGATTCTTTGGAAATACTGAAATGTGTAACAAAGAATTAATCACAGGTTCAGGGACGGGATATGCAAATTTTATTCTTGCTTTGTGACGATAGCCCGCTCATGCCCTGCCAAAGTGAAGTGACATGGTTGGCTGGGAGTCTCGCTCCAGTGCCCACAGTACAGGTGGCAAACCAGCCTGGAAGATAGCATTGTTTGGAGGCTGGGTATAATGGGTGTGGGTTCTTCGATTTGTCATCCCATAGCTAGGCAGTGCATTAAAAAAAAAAATCATTCCTTCATTCAGTTCATTCAGTCATGCATTCGATCATATTTATTGAGCACTTACTGTGTGCAGAGCACTGTACTCAGCGTTTGGGAAAGTACAATACAACAATAACCGGTGACATTCCCTGCCCACAACAAGCTGACAGTCATCATCAATATGACTGTAAGGAGAGTAGATTCTAAAAAGAAGCGGGTCGATCTAGTGGAGAGAGCACGGGCCTGGGAATCAGAGAACCTGGATTCATATTGGCTCTGTCACTTGTTTGCTGTATGACCCTGGGCCGGTCACTTCATTTCTCTGGGCCTCAGTTACCTCATCTGTAAAATAGAGATTAGATTGTGAGCCCCACGAGGGACGTAGACTGTGTCCAACCTGATTATTTTGTATCCACCCCAACAGTGCCTGGCACGAGGTAAGCGCTTGACAGATATCATTAAACACAACAACGAAAAAAGTAATGAGATGGTGAATCAGATGGTTCTTTGAAAGGTTTTTTTGGGGAAGTTGGGGCTGTACCATCTCAGGGGGCTAATACCTCAGGTCTCCCCCTCCCCCAGAAATCCGGTGTACCCTCAGAGAACATTGGCACTTTACGGGAAGGGCAGATGATCGGGGCAATCAGTCAATCAATCAATCCATCAAAGGTAGAGTCTTTGTCAACATTTAGAATGATAGGGATGTCACTGATTCTGGGCAGTGCATGGGAGGGGCTTGTGAAATGGGTTAGCTTGTCTGATTCATTCCCCTTGTTTGTCTCTGCCCTGATTGTAAACTCCTTATAGGTAGATATTCACTTCAATTAAAATTTTTAGCATATTCCCAAGTGCCTCGGACAGTATAGCACACAATGCCAGGACTCAGCAAATTGTGCATGAGCCATTATTTTGGGACACCCCCACCCTGCCCCTTTCCATTAATTTTCCATTGGGATTAGGTAAACGTAGGCAGACGGAAAGTGAGAAATGGAAGCCCGTATAGGGTCAAGAGGCCCCAAGGACAGAGTCAGAAGTGGAAACCTGAAAACTCTTGGAGAGAAGGAACCCTGCCTGTTAGCATGGCATAGTGAATAGAGCACGGGCCTGAGAGTCAGAAGAAACTGGATTCTAATCCCGACTCCACCATCAGCCTGCTGTGTGACCTTAGGCAAGTCACTTCACTTCTCTATGCCTCAGTTACATCATCTGTAGAATGGGGATTGAGACTGAGCCCCACTTGGGACAGGGACTGCATCCAACCCGATTTGCTTGTATCCATCCCAGCGCTTACTACAGTGTCTGACACATAGTAAACGCTTAACAAATATCATCACTGTATAGTACTTAGTATGCAGATGGCACCTTTAAAATATTAAATTATGATGTTGAAGTGTCGGAGCTGGGCCTCTGAAGGAACTTGTACTTCCAGGGAAACCATTAATGTACCAGTCATATTTATAGAACATTTCTTGCGTACAGAGCACTGTACTAAGCACTTGAAAGAGTATGGTATTACAGGGTTGGTAGAAAGGTTCCCTGCCCACAGGTACCCAGTCTTCACTCAAGAGTCGTCTTCTTGTGGGATAGCATGAGAAGCAGTGTGGACTAGTGGATAGAGCAGTGACCTCGGAGTCAGAAGGAACTGGATTCTAATTCTGGCTCCCCCAACTTTTCTGCTGTGAGACCTTGGGCAAATCAGTTAACTTTTATGTGCCTCGGTTTCCTCAACTGTAAAATGGGGATAGCTGTTCCTCCTCCTACTTAGACTGTTAAGCTTCATGTGGACAGGGACTGTGTCTGACCTAATTAGTGTGAACCTACCCCAGTGCTTACAACAGTGTTTGAGAAATAGTAAGTGCTTAACACATACCATTAAAAGAAGTAAAAAAAAAAATCAATCTGGCCTCTGAGATGAATGCACTTTCTGGAAGAGGATGAAAACCATGCTTAGCCAGGGTAGCATTGTTTGGGTGACTATTATCATTTCCTGATTATGATGGTGAGAATGATCTACTTTTATCTATATATGCCGTTTTTCCACTAAGAGCTCAATAACCACTCCCCTTGAATATATGACTCCTTTAATAATAATAATAATAATAATAGTACTTGTTAATCTCTTACCATGTGTCAAAAACTATGAAGTGCTGAAGTAGGTACAAGTTAATCAAGTCAGACACAGATCCTCTTCCACGAGGACTCACAATCTAAGTAGGAGGGAGAACTGAATTGGAATTCCATCCCAATTTACAGATGAGGAAACTGAGGCTCAGAGAAGTTGTGACTTGTCCAAGGCCACACAGCAAGCGAGTGATAAAGTCAGGATTGTAACTCAAGCTTTCTGTCTCCCCCATCTCTGCTTTCTTTATTAGGCCTTAATAGAGCAGAACTAGGAAAATAGAGCAGTCTTTTCTGAATTCCTTGGATGATTTTCACCTGAGGACCTAGTGTTTTTCCCCCCCAGGAGCCACATTCAAATATGATTAGAACAGCCTTCTGTTAATTTTGATATATCTACCTGCCTTTTGAGTCCATAATATTTCTTCGGACAAAGAGATTATAACAATGTGTGTTGGTATGATCGATAATCTTGATGCCTGGCTGACAGTTTTGTTCACAGTCCTGTTTTAGACCTGTTTCTAGCTCCCCTTACCTTGGCTCTCTTTTTCCTAATAAGAGAGCCATGCTCTCCCCCTCTAGTCTCTAAGTTCATTGTGAATAGGGAACATGTCTACCTACTCTGTTGTATTCTCCCAAGTGCTTAGTACAGTGCTCTGTACACACTAAGCCCTCAGTAAATACCATGGACTGATGGATTGATTAGATAAATCTACTCAGACACCCAATGGATTCCCTAAGTGACCGTGCTATCTCCTACCGGAGGATGTGAACAACTTCAAAATAATTTGTGTTTTCTACCTAATGAGATCTGTGTGATCTGCGGTTGGGAGATTTCAGACATGGGGTTACTGCTTTCTGTCAGGGAATGGGAGGTCTTGATTCTCCCTCTCCAGTCCATGATCCTGAACTCCGAATCCCCATTCAAGAACTGTCAGAATCCCAGCGCCGCCAGAAAAGGGACCCTGCGCAAAATCTTAGCCAGAGCTCGGGTGGTAGTTTGGAGAGTGCTGAGGGGGGGCAGGGGAGCTGACTACTTGTCAAGCGTTTGTACAGCTCGGGGAGGAAGTTTACTGACTTTTCGGTTTACCAGAACTCCACGTCATGGGAGGCAACGGGGATTTGCTCTGAAATATAAGCTGAGAGCGAGAGCGGCTCTATTAGAGGTTACAAGTCAAAGATAGAATTAAAGCAGCCACATCCTGTGACTACAGGTTGTTTTAGCCGAAAGAATCCTCCACAGGGAAGAGGTGTGGAAGACATTGCAGCTGAGGGGCCAGTGGTCTGAAAGCCATTTTACTTTGAGACAGAACTGAAACCAATTACTAGTTTCATTTTTTTGAGCTAGAATTCTTGTTGGCTTCAATTGAACCCAAGCTTTCCTTATCCCCTAAAAACCAGCCACTCACGGATTTCTCTTTCAGGCATAGAAAAAGCAGTTGCTTAAAATGGATAAGGAAAGAGAGATATGGAGAACAATTCCATTTTATTTATTATTCATTCAGTCAGTCATACTTATTGAGATCTTACTGTGCACAGAACACTGTACTAAGCACTTGGGAGAATACGATACCACAATAAATCATTTTTATGCTATTTTTAAGCACTTATTATGGGCCAGGCACTGTACTGAACTCTGGGGTAGATACAGAATTATCAGGTTGGATACAGTCCCTGTCCCACATGGGGCTGATAGTTTTAACCCCCATTTTACAGATAAAGTAACTGAGGCATAGAGAAGTGAAGTGTCTTGCCCAGCATCATGCAGCAACATGGCCTAGTGGTTAGAAGGCCTGGAAGTCAGAAGGATCTGGGTTCCAAACCCACTCTGCCGCTTGTCTGCTGTGTAACACTGAATAAGTCACTTCACTTCTCTGGGCCTCAGTTCTCTGCCATTTGTCTGCTGTGTAACACTGAATAAGTCAATTCACTTCTCTGGGCCTCAGTTCTCTCATCTATAAAATGGGGATTAAGACTGTGAGCTCCATGTGGGGCATGGCCTGTTTCTAACCTGATAATCTGGTATCTACCCCTGTGCTTCCTGGCACATAGTATGCACTTAAAAAATGCTATAAAAAGAAAGTGGCAGAACTAGAATTAGAACCCAGGTCCCCTGACTCCCACTAGGCCCCATGTTGCTTCTTTTACCTTTTAATTGGCACAAGCATCTCTGGCAAATGGAAAAATTCAGGATAATCCTTTCTTGCTGTATGACACCTGTAAACTTGTTTTCTCCTGACAGTTTTGATTACGTGTCCAAATTAGCATTCAGAGCGGTTTCCCTGTTCATGCTGATGGCTGAATCTAGATTATCTAGTCTTAAAATCATCAGGTTTAAAAGTCAGCTTTGAACCCTCCTTGCCATTACTGAATTTTTGAATTTAGGACAGCAGCCTCCCCCTTCCTCGAGGCTGTTAAATTTAGGCCCACCCTCTCATAGGCAGATTCGATGAAAGTTTTTGAACCAGAGTTCCACAGAATCCGAATGCAGGGAGACCCAAGGGAGGCTGGAAAAATAAAATACACCACCATTGCTGCCTCCTAAAGCTTCGCTACTTCTGGGTTCTGGCTTACCCCGGAAACAGAAGTTACAACATGCTGTGAGAGACAGCTGTCTTGAAATTCCATGTCCCCTGGAAATACCAGAAGTCTCACAGGAAAGTCCACTCTTGCTAAATGCTCCTGAGGTTTGCGAAACTGAACTTGGCTCACATAGAGGAAGGTCAACGCGGTCTAGTCATCTGAGAAAAGAAGAGGCTCGGCTCTTTCAGATGCCCAGGGGTGGAGGAACCAAGAGCCTCTGCGTTCAAGTCCCTTGATGCTGCCTCTGCGGCTATCTCTTTGCTTTCCTGTCGTTGTGGGCAGGCAGTGTGTCTGTTTATTGTTTTATTGTACTCCCCCAAGTGCTTAGTACCGTGCTCTGCAGTCGGTAAGTGCTCAATAAATGCGATTGAATGAGTGAATGAATGAATGTTTCCACACATAACCCATCTGCCCATTCCCAGGGTAGGGGCCATCTTACGCTCTGGGGAGCTGTTTTAGATCAGATGGCCATTATTCATCGGGACAGAGATGCAGCCTGACAGAGAGCTGGAGACTTCTTTGTGCCTTGGGGAGACTAATCCCCTTCCCAGTAGTCTCTCCAAAAGGAGAGAGGACTCAGACCCCGTGTACTCTAATTTCTTAGGAAACAAGTGATCAACTTGTTTCGTCCCTGGGCCTTGACGAACTATGAAAAGCCTGAACTGCAGCCAACCAAATGAACGGGTTTTCTGTGGTTCGTCACCCACCCTTTCCTGTTCTACCCTCCCCCAGACAGGTGGTGGCTTGTGTTGTAGGACGTGATGGCTTGAAAATTCTAAGCCGACAGAGGTGAAAATGGTGAGGCATGTTGCTCTAGCCCAGTGTGCCGCCCACCCACAGGTGTGGGAACTGAAGTGCTGTTGAAGGGCTACGAGAGCGGCTGCAGTGCTCACCTTAGCCACATTTCTGGCATGATGGGAAGGGAGATTCACTCCCCATATCCCTCCAGGGAGGCAGAGAGCATTTCTAGTTGAGTTCGAGAAAAGTACCAGTTCCAACCACCTTCTGCTACCTCCTTGAGTCCAGTGCTGCTCTTTGGGCCTTGAACTCTGTGGTTCGAGGAAAATATGGAGGAGACGCTTATTCTCCTTGGCGAGGGTGGAATTGCTTCAGGGGGCAAGCCTCCTCAGAACAGGAAGCGTGGCCTAGTGGAAAGAGCATAGGTCTGAGATCAGAGGAAGTGGGTTCTAATCCCAGCTCTGCCAGTTGCTTGCTGTGTGACCTTAGGCAAGTCACTTCACTTCTCTGTGCCTTGGTTCTCCTGTCCTTCCTCCTATTTAGACTGTGAGCCCCATGCAGGACAGGGACTCTGTCCAACCCAATTAATTTGTATCTACCCAGTGGTTAGAACAGTGTTCGACACGTACTAAGCCCTTAGGAAATACTGTGGAAAAAAAACCCAACAAAACAAAACAAAAAAACATCCTCAGCAATAGCTTTTAGAACATTGCACTTCCAGGAAGATCCCCGGAAACCAAGTAGTTGCACATTTCACTCCTCTATTGCTAACCTTCTCTCTGTCCTTCGATCTCGCCTATCTTGACACTGAACTCTAGCCCACATCCTGTCTCTGGCCTGGAATGTCCTCTCTCCTCAAATCTGATGGACAATTACTCTTCCTTCCTGCTTCAAAGCCTTATTGAAGGCATATCTCCTCCAAGAGGCCTTCCCAGATTAAGGCCCCGCCCTTTCCTCTTCTCCCACTCCCTTGAGTCACCCCGACTTGCTCCCTTTGGTGTTCCCCCTGCTCAGCCTCCCAGCACTTCTGTGCATATCTGTCATTTATTTATTTGTATTGATATCTATCTCCCCCCTGCCTCTAGACTGTTCGCTGTGGGCAGGGAATGTGTCTGTTTATTATTGTATTGTACTCTTCCAAAGGTTTAGTGAGATGGTCTGCACATAGTAAGTCTCAATAAATGTGATTAAATGGATGAATGAATGAATGAATGCTTGAGGTGGAGGGAGGAAATGAATAACAGACCACATCTTCTCACCTCAGCCTCATAGCAGGGCGTACAGAGGAGGGGTTAAAACTATAGGAGACTCTTTATGAGGAGAGAAGAGGGGAGGGGGAAAAAGGTGGAGGGGGATAGAACAAGTAAGGGAAGTAGGGAAAGGGGAAACAGACAAAAGTGGGAGAGAGAAGACAGGGTGGAGAGGGGGCAGGGGAGAAAGAGAAGCAGTGTGCTTTAGTGGAAAGAGCATGGGCCTGGGAGTCATAGGACCTGAGTTCCAATCCCAGCTCTGACACTTGTCTGTTGGTGACTTTGGGCAAGTCACTCAACTTCTCTGGGCCTCAGTTACCTCATCTGCATAATGGGGCTTAGGACTGTGAGCCCCATGTGGGAAATGGACCGTGTCCAATCCGATTATCTTGTAGTAATAGTGATGGTATTTGTTAAGCACTTACTATATGCCAAGCACTGTTCTAGTCCATAGTACAGTGCCTGTCACATAGTAAATGCTTCACAAATACCATTGGAAAAGGAGGGGGAGAGAAAGAGACAGGAGGAAAGGGCGAGAGTGAGAGAAGAGAGAAAAGAGGGAATAGGGAAAGGGAAGGGGAGGCAAAGGAGAACAGGAAGAGGAAGGGAAAGACTACTTTCGTTTGCCATGTTGTCATGATGGTTTTTATTGCGGCCTTCAGCCCTGAGGCAGTGCTGTGTGCCAGCCCAAGATCAGTCAGTGGTGGCGGCTTCTCAGGCCAAAGCAGAAGACGACAGACTTGGGAGCTGGGCCCGGGCGGACAGGCTGGGCACACCCAGCCCTAACGCACAGGGACGACTGCCTCAATCCCGTGCCTGACTTCAGAAATTGGGTGGCCCTGAGGCAGGGAAAAGTACACCACCCCCAACTATGCCATACAATGTCATTACTTTAGGCTCCTGAGCTGGCAGCAGGAGTTATGCCAAAGTTATGCTGAATACCCTAGAGGGTCCCCCTCAGAGGGACATCCAGAACAAGTCCCATTGCCAGAGAGGCTTTGTGATTTCCCACCTCCACCCCCATGTCCCCGTTCACACGGGCACTGCTTCTGACTGAGAGTGGACCTTTTAAGCTTTTACCCTCCGATGCCCTTCATCTTCCCTCTGCTGCTTCATCATCCCTGCCCTCTGACGCCAATGCCACGGGGCACCCCGCCGTGCCCCATCCCCTCTGAGGCGATCTCCTTGCCACCTGAAGCTGGCCCTGCTCAGCCCCAAGTCATAGATAGACTCTCCTGTCCAGCCCTGTTTTAATGAGATGTTCATCCCCTTGATTCTATTTATTGCTATTGTTCTTGTCTGTCCGTCTCCACCAATTAGACTGTAAGCCCGTCGAAGGGCAGGGACTGTCTCTATCTGTTACTGATTTGTTCATTCCAAGCACTTAGTACAGTGCTCTGCACATAGTAAACGCTCAATAAATACTATTGAATGAATGAATGGAGTACTGCACATAGTAAGCACTCAATCATGAAAAATAATGATGATAGGATTTATTAAATGCTTACCATATGCCAAATACTCTACTAAATTCTGGGTTTGAGGTAAAATAATTAGGTAAGACAGCCCCTGTTCCACATGGGGCTCACAGTCTATCTAGGTTGGAATGCCCAGTTTACAGTAAGGCTCAATCAATCGATAGTATTTATTGAGCACTTACTATGTGCACAGCACTGTACTGAGTGCTTGGGAGGGTACGATACAACAGAATTAGTGGACATGTTTCCTGCCCATTAATGAGCTTACGGTCGAGAGGATCCTTAAATCAATAAATGCCATTGATTGATAGAAGGTATGGAAAAACCTCGACAGGGCTACAACATGTAGATAGGAGACACCACCACCATCGGTCTGCTCCAAGTGGCAGAATTGCTCTGTAGATGGGCCGGAGATGGAATGGGCAGCCTTAAGAGGGAAAGGCCAACCCTGGTGGAGGGGTGGGCAGTCGGAATGGGAGGTAGGAGAGAGAAAGGAGGGCAGACTGGGGTGCGGGATGGGGCCAGGAGACCAGGAGGGAACATCGGTCAGTCGATTGTATTTATAATGCACTTACTGGGAACTAACTGGAAAGCAGCGTGGCTCAGTGGAAAGAGCACGGGCTTTGGAGTCAGAGGTCATGGGGTCGAATCCCGGCTCTGCCACTTGTCAGCCGTGTGACTGTGGGCAAGTCACTTCACTTCTCTGTGCCTCAGTTACCTCATCTGTAAAATGGGGATTAAGACTGTGAGCCCCACGTGGGACAACTTGATTCCCCTGTGTCTACCCCAGCGCTTAGAACAGTGCTCTGCACATAGTAAGAGCTTAACAAATATCAACATTATTATTATTACTGTGTGCAGAGCACTGTACTAAGCTCTTGGGACAGTACAATGCAACAGTAGCACGGGCTTGGGAGTCAGAGGTCATGGGTTCTAATCCCCGCTCCGCCACTTATTGGCTGTGTGACTTTGGGCAAGTCACTTAACTTCTCTTTATCTCAGTTACCTCATCTGTAAAATGGGGATAAAGACTGTGATCCCCACGTGGGACAACCTGATTGTCTTGCATCCTCCCCCAGTGCTTAGAAAAGTGCTTGGCACATAGTAAGCACTTAACAAATGCCATAATAATTATTATTATATATATTTTGATGTAACAGATATTCCCTGCCTACAAGGAGCTTACACTCTAAAGGGGGAGACTGACATTAATATAAATAAGTACATTACAGATATGTAAATAAGTGCTATAAGTTGTGCCCTCCTTTATGCTCCCCAGGACTCCTGGGTTCCAGCCAGTGAGACTGGGCAAGGGGCTACTGTGTGACTGAGTGAGCTTGGACTGATCTGTGTGGCCTCCTCTTCCCAATAAGGATGGTGCAGCATGATGTTATGGATAGCGCCCGGGCCTAGGAGTCAGAAGGTCATGGGTTCTAATTCTGGTTCCACCACTTTTCTGCGGTGTGACCTTGGGGAAGTCAGTTCGCTTCTCTGGGCCTCAGCTACCTCATCTGTAAAATGGGGATTGAGACTGTGAGCCCCATGTGGAACAGGGACCGATTTGCTTCTATCCACCCTAGCGCTTAGTACAATGCCTGGCACATAGTAAGAGCTTAACAAATATCACAATTATTATTACGGTAGGAGCCACTGAGAGTGTTTTCTGGGAGCAGGTGAGGCAGAGCAGAGGCTCTCCACTCTCCGTTGAGTCTCAGGAGGCAATGTGGATCACTCTCAGCGTGCACCATGATCATGGGGAACAGGGCAGATGCAGGTCAGCCTCCTTCCTTAGTTGTAGCTGGATTTGAGGCCGGAGCAGTGGAGCTTGGTCTGTCGGGAGGGACGCCTATGGTATCAGCTTCCCAAATCCAGGGATATTGCTTGGGCCAATGAGAATGGAGAAAAGACCGGGCATCTGGGAATAGGGCACTGTAGAGGGACAAGCCCCCTCAAGTTCTCTGACCCCTTCTTCCCTTCTTCTCCTCTCCTGTCAGAACCCCTACTACTACTAATAATAATATTGGTATTTGTCAAGCGCTTACTATGTGCGGAGCACTGTTCTAAGCGCTGGGGTAGATACAGGGTAATCAGGTCCCACGCAGGGCTCACAGTCTTAATCCCCATTTTCCAGATGAGGTAACTGAGACACAGAGAAGTTAAGTGACTTGCCCAAAGTCACACAGCTGACAAGCGGCAGAGCTGGGGTTAGAACCCATGACCGCTGACTTCTAAGCCCGTGCTCTTTCCACTGAGCCACGCTGCTTCTACCCAAACTCACCCAAGAGCCCAAGACCCTGACAACTTCAGCCTCTTCCACTCTATTTCTATGCAGGCTGCAACTCTTTTCCCCATCTCAGCACTCTAGGCAATTGTGACAGTGTGGATGCTGGCCCACAGATCCAGGACGGTCATAGCTGTGGGAATAAAGCGCTGCAGTGGTTTGGCAAGAGTCAAGGCCATTTCCTGAGCCCTCTCCCCAACCCCCACCATGGGGTAGGCCAGCAGCCAAAACTTGGCAGGCTTACAGTCGGTCCAACCCTTTCCGCTAGCATCAGCTGGTCTGCCTGGGAGGGGAGGCGATTGCTGGGAGCGAAATTGGTTTCTCCAAGATCCATGGCCAGGAACAATTGCCTTCTGGGGCTCCCAAGGTGCTGGCATGATTATCTGAATGTTAGCTTCAGGTCAAAAATGGATTTTTTGGAGAAATCCTTGACCCCAAATGTGCCTGCCTGCTGCAGCCCTGGACGGGAAGAAATCACAAAGTAGGAATCAGTTTCGAGTTCTAATTCACAGCCCCACTGTTACCCACCAAGTCTTCACAGAGCCCCACCCGACCCAGACCTCAGTCCCTAGCGGGCCCCGCTCCCTCTATTTCCTTCAGAATGTCTTTCCTTCCAGTCATTGGCGGGGCAGGCCTCCGGCTACCCATCTGGAAATCCTTCACCCTCGCCCCTCACTGCTAACCCTCCATGGGTCTTTCCTTTAAAAGGCCGAAGAGAAAAAGCACTCCAGTCTGGTGATCTAGATCTCCCCTTCTAGACTGTAAGCTCCTTGTAGGCAGGGAATGGGCAGTGCTCTGTACACAATTAGTGCTCAATAAATATCACTGATAGATCGATCGATTGATTGATTGAAAATCTCTCCCCCTAGAGGTTCTGTGAACTCCTGGGTCCCACGGATCCTAAGTGGAAGTGGGTAGAATGTTGATCCCTGACCCTCCTCTGGGAGCTTTTTCAATCCTGCTCTACCTGGCTGGGGAATCTGGACTCTGAAGGATGGATGGAGATGCCAGGAATGCTCTAGAGAATTCCAGGCCGATGATGTTTGAATCCTCAGTACGTTGGCTATGAGCCTTGTTTGCCAGGGAAGGAAGTTTCCCTCACTTTTTCCTTCCCGATCTAATCTAGAGAAGGATTTCCCCGGAAAATGCTAACAATGTCAAGAGAAGCAGAGCGGCCTAGAGGAAAGAGCACATGGGGGTTAGTAGACCTGGGTTCTAATTCTGGCTCTGCCACTTGCCTGCTGCGTGACATATGGGCAAGCCACTTAATTTCTTTGTGCCTCAGTTTCCTCATCTGTAAAATGAAGATCCAATACCTGTTCTCCTTTACCCCCTTAGACGGTGAGGTTTATGTGGGACACAAACTGCGTCTGATTCATTGGGAAGTAGCGTGGCTTAGTGGAAATATCCAGGCGTGGGAGTCTGAGGTCGTGGGTTCTAATCCTGCTCTGCCACTTATCAGCTATGTGACTTTAGACAAGTCACTTCACTTCTCTGTGCCTCAGTTACCTCATCTGTAAAATGGGGATTAAGACTGTGAGCCCCATATGGGACAACCTATCTTGTATCTACCCCAGCGCTTAGAACAGTGCTCAGGATATAGTAAGTGCTTAACAAATACCATCATTACTATTCATCTGATTATCTTGTATCTACTCTAGTGCTTGGCCTGTAGTGATAGTTTAACAAACACACAATCATCATCATTATTAAACCTTAAGTGAGAAGCAACATGGCCTACTGGTAAGAGCACTGGCTCAGGAGTCAGAAGCCCTGGATTCTAATCCTGGCTTCACCGCATGTCAGTTGCATGAACTTAGACAAGTAATGTAACTTCTCTGTGCCTCAGTTCCTTCATCTGTAAAATGGAGATTAAGACTTTGCGCCCCAAGGGCGACTTGGACTGTGTCCAACCCTTTTAGCTTGTATCTACCCCAGTGCTTAGTACAGTGCCTGACAGATAGTGAGTGCCTAACAAATACCATTCGTTAAGTGCTTACTATGTATATTCATTCAATCATATTTATTGAGCATTTACTGTGTGTAGAACACTGTTATAAGTGCTTGGGAGAGTACAGTACTACAGTAAACAGACATTCCCTGCCCACAATAAGCCGTATATATACATGTATATATATTTTGGCCACAATCATTCAGATATTTTATGGCAAACCTCCCCCGTCACCAGAAACATCTCTCTATTGGAATAGCTGTAGTATGAATCCCAGTATCTTTGGGGACTGCTTTTCCACTTTTCCAGTGCACACCCAACCCAACCTCTGTTAGGGGTCCCCAAGCTTCGGTCCATCATTATCTTCATCAACCATTGGCGGAAATACACCGAGTTTCTGATCCTTTCAAAGGCAGGTGAAGCAACCCGAGAATCCTTCACAACTGGAAATGATGAAGAAGGGATTGCCGAACTCATAGGGAAGGAGAACTAAAAGTCTGATTTGGGTCAAGCTTCATGAGGGGGAAGAGAGAAGCGGCATGGCGTAGTGGATAGAGCACAGGCCAGGGAGATATAAGATCATGGGTTCTAATCTGGATTCTGCAACTTGTCTGCTGTGTGACCTTGGGCAAATCAGTTCACTTCTCTGGGCTTCACTTACCTCACCTGTGAAATGGGGATTGAGACTGTGAGCCCCATGTGGGATATAGACTATGTATAACCCATTTTTCTTGTATCCACCCCAGTGCTTAGTACAGTGCCCGGCACATAGTCAGTGCTTAACAAACACAATAATAATAATTATTATTATCATTATTATTAGTATTACTAATTTAATCAGTCATGTCTATGCTCTCCTTGGCATGTGCTCTGAGTGTGTTGGTCTCTATAGCGAATGGTATCAAGCCTGAATAAGATAGCCAGGTCTCCAGTTTAAAGCCAGGAATCTTCCTTGTGGGATTCAGTCATTCTTCCAGGGAATTTGAAATCATCAGAGACAAATGGAATTGTATTCAATAAGGACTGGGGCTGGAGAGTTGGTCTGGGAGGAACAGAGTCCACCAATTCTGAAGGATGTCCTGGGGGAGGAAAGCTCCTCTTGGATGCAAAATGATGGAAAGTGCTTGGGTCTGGGAGTGTGAAATCCTGGGCTCTAATCCCAGCTCTGCCACTTGCCCTCTGGTGCAACCTGGGTAAGTCACTTAACTTCTCTGAACTTTAGTTACTTCATCTGTAAAGTGGGTATTGAATACCCTTTCTCCCTCCTACTTATTCATTCAATCACATTCATTGAATGCTTAGTATGTGCAAAGCACTGAACTGAGTGCTTGAGAGAGTACGATATTAAAAGACACATTCCCTACCCCCAACAAGTTTACAGTCTGGGGGGAAGACAGACATTACCTATGTGGGACAGGGACTAGACTAGTATGATTATCTGGCATGCATCCAGTGCTTAGTACAATGCTCGGTGCATAGGAAATACCTAACAAATACCACAGTTATTATTCCTGTAAGGAACAGATTCACCATACACTGACATCACCCCTACAACTGCCAACTAGCAGACAACGGGAGCCCTCATGCCTGCCGAGCACCGATCCCACTGCCTTAGGGAGTTGTGTCCACGGATGGATTCCACTACCCAAGGGGTTTGAGGTGGATTGAAAATGGGTCCACAGGGAACACTGAAATGATCAAGATTGAGAGAGCCTGCTTCGGCAGGAAGAACTCACGTTATTAGTTTCCTTAGTCGAAACACTGAGAGATAATTTTCTAGTGATTTTTAATTACGTAGGTGAAAGGAAAATACCTTTTCCTGAGGATAGGCCAGGTTTGGCTGCCACATGAGGGGAGAAAGGGAAACTTACGGGAAGGATTTTATAACAATGAGCATTGTTAAAAGTTGGAATTCGTTACCTGAGAAAGTAATGGACTGAACTTCTAGGGAGGATCTCAATAGTAGAACCGATTCTTACTTGTCTGAGGTCTTTTTTGTGCTATCTTGGAAGAAGGCAAGAAGATGTACTACCTGTCCCTTTGTGGGACAGGGACTGTGTCCAAAATGATTTGCTTGTATCCACCCCAGCGTTTAGTTCAGTGTCTGGCACATAGTAAGCGCTTAACAAATACCATGATGATGATAATTATTATTAATATTGCTCTTTCTGCCTCAGTTACCTCTTCTGTAAAATGGGAATTAAGACTATGAGCCCCATGTGGGACATGGACTTTGTCCAACCTGATAAACATTTATCTACTCCAGTGCTTAGTACAGTGTCTGCCACATGGCACACGCTTAACACATACCATAAGAAAAAAGTCCTTTCCTGGTCTCTGAGTCTCAATTCTTTGTCCCCTTCAATCCTGGGTGGGCTTCTGAAGGGGTGACTTCTGGGAGCTTCAACATGAGCGAGAGAAATTTCTTTCCATAAGGAATGGACTCAAGTCACTCTACAGCAATGAGGAGGGAAAGACTTCTTTCAGTGGTATGTTTACTGAGCTCCTAATGAGTACAGAGTGGTTGGAATGGACACTTACTATGTATGGAGGCCTTTGCTGGGTGCCTGCTGTTTTCAGATGTCTATCCCGGATGTCTGTTGTGTGTAGAATGCCTACTGGGTACAAGCACATTAAACTAGTTGGCTACTGTATGCAGGGCACTGTATTGGGTGCTACTGTGAACAAAACATTGTGCTGAAACCTCCATTATGCTCAGAGGTCTCTCCTAATCCATTCTTGTGAGCAGAGCCCTGAACTGAACACAATAGGAACAAATTAAAGAAACAAAAGACTTGACCCCCTTTGGAGTTGGCAGTTTAACACTTAACTTTTCTTGCCTCAGTTGCCTCATCTGTAAAATGGGGATTAACCACCTCCCCCTTAGACTGTGAGCGCCGTGTGAGACGGGCTATGTCCAATCTGATTAACTTGGAGCTACCCATGCGCTTAGTACACTGCTTGATGGATAGTAAGGGCCTAACAATTGCCACAGTGGTTCTCATTATTCAAGGGGAGAGGAGCCCCAAAAGGGGATGTGACTTCAGGTGTACTGGGCTAATGCAGAAGCGTGAGAAGGTTCCTCTTTAGATATTTCTCCGGTGGATTCGCTCTGTGTTTGCTGGGTGATTCGTTTACCTAAACTGCCCCTGCTCTAGGCTGCCTTAGATGGCTATTTGTCCAGTTTTATAATAATAATAATGATAATGGTACTTGTTAAGCACTTACTATGTGCCAAGCACTGTTCTAAGCACTAGGGTAGATACAAGTTGATCAGGTTGAACACAGTCCCTATCCTACATGGGGCTCACACTCTTAGTCCCCATTTTGCAGATGAAGGAACTGAAGCACACAGAAGTTAAGTGACCTGGCCAAGGTCACACATCATACATGTGGTGGAATGGGATTAGAAACCAGGTCCTTCTGACTCCCAGGCCTGTGCTCTACCCACTAGGCCACGCTGATTCTTGAGCAAGCAGGTTATCAACTGGTCTGCCTCCTGCCTGGTTTAGATTGGACACCTGATACCTTAATGTGCAGTATTTATTTTTTAAGTGCCAGCTTCTCTCCTCCTTTGCTCCTACTGCTGGAGCTCAGAAGTTCACCAGCTTTCACAGACACTGGGAGGGGAATTCCAACGTCTGGAGTGAGCAGAGAGAGTCAGGGATCTTCTCTTGAGGAATAATTCCAGGTTCTGGTGGTCTCGACACTTCCACAAAATAGCGTGTATCACCTCATTTCTCTGAATGCGGTGTCTCATGTGTCTGACTATCTGCCTGTCTGGTCTACTTCAGGGCCTGCAGTGGTCCCCCTGACTGTACCCTTGTGAGGAGAACTAGGTGAGGGAGCAGAAGGTGGCTTTTTCTACCCTTCCTGTTTAAGCAGGTGCATGGTAGTGCTGTCTTAGAGGGAGAGGGAGAATTCATCCATATTATTTCATGCCGTGAAGGAGACTAGTCAGGGAGAGCACAGGCAATTCAAATATAGATAATCGGAGATGCCTCCTTTTACTCAATTATTTCAGTCTCCTCCACCATCAGGATACCAGGGAAGTAACATAGCTGATTAAATTGCCTTTCATTTGCTTTCATCCTGATCACCAGATTGGCCACTGATGGCTATCCTGAATACCAGAAACGGAAATCTGTGTGCCGTCGTTTATGTTCTTCTGGGCCGCCGGCGTAACATGAAATCATAGCCTCCATTTTGCTGAAGCATGCTCATTGCATTCTGGGGTGGACAGGAGGAAGGGGAAGTTGGGCCCCCCTCTTTGGGCCAGAGTCTTTACTTCCCCTTCCAGGTCTGTATGAACCCTAATAATAATAATAATGGTTTTTCATTCAATAGTATTTATTGAGCGCTTACTATGTGCAGAGCACTGTACTAAGCACTTGGAATGAACAAGTCGGCAACAGATAGAGACAGTCCCTCCTGTTTGACGGGCTTACAGGTTTTTGTTAAGCGCTTACTATGAGCCAAGCACTGTTACACTTTAAGCCCATCAATGGGCAGGGACTGTCTCTATCTGTTGCCGATTTGTACATTCCAAGTGCTTAGTACAGTGCTCTGCACATGGTAAGCACTCAATAAATACTAGTGAATGAATGAATGAACTGTTGTAAGCGCTGGGGTAGATACAAGTTAATCGGGTTGGACACTGTCCCTGTACCACATAGGGCTCACACTCTTAATCCCCATTTTACAGATGAGGTCACTGAGGCCCAGAGAAGACAAGTGACTTGCCCAAGCTCACACAGCAGACATGGAGTGGAGCTGGGATCATTCATTAATTCATTCAATAGTATTTATTGAGCGCTTACTATGTGCAGAGCACTGTACTAAGCACTTAGAAGGTGCAATTTGGCAACAGATAGAGACATTCCCTGTCCAATGACAGGCTTACAGTCTAATCGGGGGAGCAATCCAGGCCCTTTTGACTCCCAGGCCCTTCTGACTCCCAGGCCCGTGCTCTAAGCTTCGCTGCTTCTAAGGCTGCATCTGAGCAGTTGAACGGGCATCAGAAGCCACGGCAGAAGGAGGTTAGTCATGGGAAAACAAAAATGACCAAAGAGCATCCTATATGACAGTGGATCTGGAAAAGGAGTAGGGAAGCTGAAAACCAGACAGATCTGTGGGAAACTACATTCCCTCCAAGGAGATGCTGAGACAAATGGAGACAGCCAGTCCCAGAAGAAGGAGGAAGAGCCACAAAGAGGATGATTAGTTTCTGAGTAATTAAGAGTGACCACGGACGTGTCAACTTTAATTTCCCCTTGACTATACTATAACCTAGAATTTGTCTATGGGAAATCAGGAACTGATAGGGTCCCAAATTTTAAAAAAAGGAACTCCAGAAAGTGAAAGAATAACCTGTTTTGAAAGAGATAGTTGGTTTTTTTTAAAATTCAATTCAGCTTTTGAAGCTTTGGGAAAGTAATGCAAATTTGTGGAAGATAGCTTTTTTTTTTTTTTAACAGCCATGTGGTAGGGACACACTTACCTTCTGCAAGTGCCTGAAAGACCTCGGGAGAGGAAGATTTTTAACTCATTATGTGATACTATTGCTGAAGTATAATAACTGTACTTTATTTGGTTCATTAAAAGTGGTTTGGAATGACATAAAAAATTCATAACTTTATATGGTAAAAGTTGGGGAACATGCTATTATTAACCAATGATTTCCAAAGATTGACCATGACTTTTTCCTCAGAGGTTCACGTCAGGATTATTTAGCCATAGAAAAGTTGTGACCCTACTTAAAACTCACCTCCTCCAAGAGGCCTTCCCAGACTGAGCTCCCCTTCTCTCTACTCCCTCTACCACCCCCCCTTCACCTCTCCGCAGCTTAACCCTCTTTTCCCCCCATTTCCCTCTGCTCCTCCCCCTCTCCCTTCCCATCCCCTCAGCACTGTACTCGTCTGCTCAACTGTATATATTTTCATTACCCTATTTATTTTCTTAATGAAATGTACATCGCCTTGATTCTATTTAGTTGCCATTGTTTTTACGAGATGTTCTTCCCCTCGACTCTATTTATTGCCATTGTTCTCGTCTGTCCGTCTCCCCCGATTAGACTGTAAGCCCGTCAAACGGCAGGGACTGTCTCTATCTGTTGCCGACTTGTTCATTCCAAGCACTTAGTACAGTGCTCTGCACATAGTAAGCGCTCAATAAATACTATTGAATGAAAAGTTGTTCAATTCTTCTCTGGAGCCTTAGACACCTTCGATACATGCTTGAAGATGAATTGAGGGGATTACAGCACCAGCGCCCTGAAATTATATCAATCAATCAATGGTATTGTATTCTCCCAGGCACTTAGTACAGTGTTCTGCTAACAAGGGCTTGATAAGTACCACTGATTGATAGATTAGTTGGTATTTACTGAGTGCTGTTTCCCAAGCAGTGAACTAAATTCAATAGTGTTTATTTATTGAGCGCTTACTATGTGTAGAGCATAAATGTTTGGGAGAGTATACATGATCCCTGCCCTGGAGGAGTATATAATCATATCTCCATGAACTTCATTCATTTATTCAATTGTATTTATTCAGCGCTTACTGTGTGCAGAGCACGGTACTAAACGCTTGGAATGTACAATTCGGCAACAGATAGAGACAATCCCTGCCCAACAATGGGCTCACAGTCAAAAATTGGGCCTAAGGCAGGGGAAGGGCTGAGGAGAGATGCAGAGAAGTTGCATGCAGAGAAGCTGCTCTGTCCTGATGAGCTTGGGTGGATAGCTAACAAGCCCACTTTGTGATGTTGGGCAAGTCAGTTAACTTCCTGAGCCTCAGTTACTTCACCTGTAAAATGGGGATTAAGACTGTGAATCAATCCCACATGGATCATAGACTGCGTCCAAGATGATTAGCTTGTGTCTATCCACCTCGGTGCTTAGCACAGTGCCTGTCAAGTAATAATAATAATAATGTTGGTATTTGTTAAGCGCTTACTATGTGCCGAGCACTGTTCTAAGCGCTGGGGTAGACATAGGGGAATCAGGTTGTCCCACGTGGGGCTCACAGTCTTAACCCCCATTTTACAGATGAGGGAACTGAGGCACAGAGAAGTTAAGTGACTTGCCCACAGTCACACAGCTGACAAGTGGCAGAGCTGGGATTCGAACTCATGAGCCCTGACTCCAAAGCCCGTGCTCTTTCCACTGAGCCACGCTGCTTCTAAGTAGTAGGTGCTTAACAAATGCTGTAAAAAAAATAACACTTCTCACTCCAGTTTAGACTGTGAGCCCTTATAGGACAGGGACCACCTTGTATCTACCCCAGTACTCTCCCAATTGCTTAGTAGAGCAGTCTTTGCACACAGTAAGGGCTCTTTGAATGCTGGTTGGTTGTGTGATAAAGTAGACTGCTGTCACCTTATCATTTTAACCTGTTTTTATTCAGGAAATTACACTGACTTTCAAATGCATAAAGCTCCAGGTCTTCAATTTTGGGGGGACTTTAGAGAAAGGTTTGCTCTATTAATGAAAAAATGAAATAGTGATGATTGGTTTATAGAAATGGTTATGGTGAAACAAACACATTTGTTCTCCCAGTAATATACCAAGGCTTCTGACTGCTTCAGAGTTGGCCTTGTTGTGGTGATCAGAAACACGATTATAAATTTACTGAGCCCCCTGTTTAGAGTTCTTTGCTGTCATTTTGGGAAGTGGGAGTTTGGGGTTAACTAGAGCATACAATCAGATCTTCTGCGATGAGATGACCCTGGGGGCTTTACCACGGTCGTTTTTTTCCCCCATAATGGCAATACATTTTGGTAAAAATGACATTAATTCTTCACTTTAAACAGTCCCGTATTGTCAGTTTTAGAGTGTGAATGCTGTTGTTGTAAAAGGTATCCTGCCTCCTCTCCCTTTTCCAGTGCCTAGTCTCTTCCCTGAAAAGATGGACGGTGGCTAGCTTCCCCACTCAGCCCCAGGCAGAGTGAAAAGGATTGGGTCTTGCAGCAGATCATCCACTTTAAATGGTGCCATGGGGACACCCAGAGGCCCTGGTCAGGCACTTTGCCCTAGAAAAGCTGAAAAAGTTTCAACTGTTTCTAGGGAGTTTGATTTGCTGCATTGGAATCTTAGGCCCTTTATTCCTTTTTGAGACATAGGCTTGCTATGTTTATGTTATCGTCCCCAACTTAAATTATGAGCTTGATGATCTTTGTTGTGTACTTATCTATACCTAGGACAGTGCTTGGCACAATGTAGTGCATTTTAATAAAGAATTGGGGTGATATACCTAGACTGTAAAGCGTTGTGAGAAGGGAACATGTCTACTAACTCTGTTGTATTGCGCATTCCCAACTGCTCTGTGCACAGTAAACAATATCATTGATGATGATATACCCTTCAAAAATGCATTTATATACATTTATATGAAAGTGTGTTAATCAAGAAATCAGAGTTGCAAACCCCTTTGAAAGGAAATCAGTTAATCAACCACTGGAATTTATTGAGCTTGTATGGTCTGTACAGCACTGTACTAAGTACTTGATGCAGTATTCCCTCAGGTTCACAATCATTCAGGTGTTTTGAAAACACAAACAAGTTTCTGACCACCTCCTTTTATATGTTCATATCTGCTCAAATATTTTCACTGGGGTTAAAATGCACATACTTTGTACATTCAATTATTCATTTTTATTGTCATTACTATTTATTTTTATTAACTGCTCAACATTAATCCAAGTACTTATCCTGTCCTGCCTTGATTTACTGCATCAGCTTCCTTACTGACTTCCTGCTTTCTGTTTCTCCCCACTTTAATCCACACTTGACTCTGCTGCCCGGGTCTTTTTTCTACAGAACCATTCAATCCATGTTTCCTCACTCCTCAAGAGCCTCCAGTGGTTGCCCAACTACCTCTGTGTCAAACAGAAACTCCTTACCATTGGCTTGTTAGAGCCAGCCCACACAACTTGTTCCTCTAATGCCAACCTACTCACTGTACCTCTATCTCATCCATCTCACCGCCGACCTCTTGCTCATGTCCTGTATCTGGCTTAGGACACCCTCACATTTCACATCTGACAAACTATCTCTCTTCCCACCTAGTAATAATGTTGGTATTTGTTAAGCGCTTACTATGTGCAGAGCACTGTTTTAAGCGCTGGGGTAGACACGGGAATCAGGTTGTCCCACGTGGGGCTCACAGTCTTAATCCCCATTTTACAGATGAGGTAACTGAGGCCCAGAGAAGTTAAGTGACTTGCCCACAGTCACACAGCTGACAAGTGGCAGAGCTGGGATTCGAACTCATGACCTCTGACTCCAAAGCCCGTTCTCTTTCCACTGAGCCACTCTGCTTCTCTAGTAAAACCACATCTCCGCTGAGAGGCCTTCCCTGACTAAGCCCTCGTTTCCTCTTTTCCCATTCTCTTCTGCCTCTCCCTTGCATTTGAATTTCCTCTCTTTATTCACCCCTCCCTCAGCCCCACAGCACTTAACTACGTAGTCATAATTTATTTATTTATATTAATATCCTTTCTCCCCTCTGGTCTGTGAGCTCACTGAGGGCAGGGAATGAATCCTCCAACTCTGTTATATTGTGCTTGTCCAAGCTGTGCACATAGGAAGCCCTCAATAAATATGATTGATTAATTGATTGATTGGTTGGTTGTTACCGTAGATCAGAGTTGGCGTCCTTCTAATGCAGAAGAGTCAATAACAATCATTTGGTCATTCAGTGCATAAAGATCTAATCCTTTGAATTAAACAGTTATTAAATTAACTTCAAACTAGTGTACTTTATCTTGGAAGTGTAATTCTGAAATAATAAAGGGAGGGAGAGAAATGGATGTGGAAGAGATGAATCGATCATTGGTATTTATCAAGCACTTACTATGGGCAGAGCAGTGTAGTAAGCCTCTGGGAGAGCACAGTACACCAGAGGTGGTTGACGTGATCTCTGCCCGCGGTGAAGCAGCATGGCCTATTGGAAATCATGGGCCTAGGAGTCAGAGAATCTGGGTTCTAATTCTGGCTCCACCATTTACCTACTGTGTGACTGTGGACAAGTCACTTAACTTCTCTGGGACTCAGTTACCTCATCCCCTATAAAATGGGGATTAAGACGGTGAGTCCTATGTGAGACAGGGACTGTTTCCAACCTGATTATCTTGTATCTATCCCAGTCCTTAATACAATGCCTGGCACACAGTGAGCACCTAACAAATACCACTTAAAAAAGAGCTTACAGTCTAGAGGGAGAGACAGATATTAATATAAATAAAGGATTTATAATGAAAGTGCTGTGGGGCTGAGGGTGGGGTGAATGCCAGATTCTCAAAGGGTACAGATCCAAGTGCAAGAGATGGGAAGGGATAATAAAGGGAGGGAATAATAACCAGTTTATTCAGTCATTCATTCAATCGTATTTATTAAGTGCATACTGTGTGCAAAGGACTGTACTAAGCACTTGGAAAAGTACAGTGTAACAACAGATACATGCTTCCCCACAGCGAGCTCACAATCTAGAAGGGGAGTTTATTTTTTCTGTCTATTTGGGAAAGCACCAGTGTGGGGTAATCATTGCAGAGAACCACTTTCACACACTATGCAAACATGTTAAAGGGTGTTAGGTGTTATTCTTGACTCCCATTATTGAGGTAACACCTTTTCTAGTACTTCCGCTGGAGGAGAAGAAGTGTTAGGGTAGGGGGTGGGGGAGATGAAGAAACACAGGTTTAAGTGAATAAAATTTGGAAGGAGAAAACCTCCAGGTGTAGCTTGTAGCAGGTGATGGGGTTGGAGGGAGGCAACTGTTGGCAATTTAATGCCTCCTTTTCACCTGGAAAGAGAAAGAGCTACCGATATGCTTGCTTTTGCTGCTGGCTCTTAGCTCCTTACACCCTGCTTCAGTGGTCTGTTGGAAGCTGGCAGCAGTGGCAGAAAAGCCCTTAAAGCAATTTCGGAGGTCTCCAGCACCCTGCTGCTTAACTCAGCTGTATGGGACCTAGCCTGTGGGGGAGATCAGGACCAGTGCTTGCAGTAACCAGCATGGGGTGGCTCTTGCCCTGGCTCTGCCCAAATGCCCAAGGCAGGTGAGTGGTCCCTTTTGCTCTAAACTGTAAGCTTGCTGCGGGCAGGGAATATGTCTGTTGATTGTTGTACTCTTCTAAGTTCTTAGTACAGTGTTCTACACACAGTAAGTGCTTAATAAATACAATTGATTGACTTTGCTGCCCTTGGTGCTGATGCTTGAAGATAGTGGCAGGAGTGGGTCAGTTCACCATCAGGGAAGGGGATAGATGACTCCCTCAGGGGCCAGGGGTAGTGGGGAAAAAACAGCTGAAGCTTGCCCGGCAATCTGATGAAGATGATGGTGGTATTTAAATGTATACTATGTGCCAGGCACTCTACTAAGCACTGGGGTGGATACAAGCAAATCTAGTTGGACCTAGTCCCTGTCTCATATGGGACTTACTGTCTCAGTCCCTATTTTACAGATGAGATAACTGAGGCACAGAGGAGTGAAGTGACTTGCCCTAGGTCACACAGCAGATAAGTGGTGGAAATGGGATTAGAACTCATGACCTTCTGACTTCCAGGCCCATGCTTTATTCACTATCTGGTTATAACCAGAAACTCTGCTGGACTAGAGTCTACTAGCTACTGGGCTAGACTACTAGCCTGTAAGTTCTCTGTGGGCATGGAACACGTCTGCCAACTCCTTCATATTGTCCTCTCCCAAGTGCTTAGAATCAGCACTCTGCACACAGTAGGTACTCAGTAAATGCCAGTGATTGATCCGGATAGATGGGGCTGCCTCCTGTCATTAGAGGGTAAGGAGTGGGGCTGCCATCTTGTCTTTTCAGTAGCACCTTTCAGCTCAAAGGGAGGGACAGGCCAGCTCCTTTCTGCTGCCTAAATTTAGATGACAAATCTAACAGTATCACCTTAATGGTGCCAGCTCTCACTGACTGGGAACGTATGTTTGAGAATCACAACTGGTTTCAAGGAAAGCCAACTCAAGCTCCAGATTATAGGTTCCCAACCTCTGCTGTAGATATGAATATTATGTTTTAAGTGCTCAAAACATAATCTTACATCTGCTCACAAGGAGCTTAGAGGGTATGCTCCTTTTGGGCAGGAAATGCCTTGCTTCTCTATATTGTACTTTCCCAAACACTTAGTTTGATGCATTGGACCCAGTGGGTGCTCAATAAATATTAGCACTAAATTATATATATCACTACTTAAATGGAGTTTCAGAAGGGAAGCAAATTTCAGCCAATAGATGGGGCACCTTTTTTTGGAGAACTTCATGCAAAACACCTGGATAGAAATTAACAGAATGCTATTTTAGCAGGCTTAAACTAAATTTCCTAACTGCAGTGTTAATGCAGAGTACCATCTAAATATGTTTCTTTTAGGAATTTCCAAGTTTGAACAGGTCATTATCAAGGAAAACTAGTTCTGCCGTAGTTGAAGAATTGTGACCTGGAAGTGAAATAAGAAAGTGGTCAAAGCCAGTGATGCTAAAACAGATAAAAATCATTATCATCATTTCTGAACTGTATACATACACTTTGAATTATATTTATTTAGAATGTTTAGCATCAATATTTATATCTCAAGAGGTCTCGAGACTTTGGATAAGCCTAATGAATGCTGAATTAAGGAAAATGTTAGTAGTTCTGGGATGAATCACTTGATGGTGCATATGAGTTGATAATATTGCCAAATTGAATTTTCACCCAGATTGTTCAATAATACTGAAAAACAACTATCCCATGATATCATTGCAATGATGATTCTTAGAATAATAGCTAAATTCACAGAATCATATAAGCCAGTTTTAAGGAGTTTGCAGTCTACTGAGGGAGACAGATAACTATTTCCATGGCATATTGGATAGAGCACAGACCTGAAAGTTGGAAGGTTATGGGTCCTAATGCTGGCTCCACCACTTAATAATAATAATAATAATGTTGGTATTTGTTAAGCACTTACTATGTGCAGAGCACCGTTCTAAGTGCTGGGGTAGATACAGGGTAATCAGGATGTCCCACGTGAGGCTCACAGTCTTCATCCCCATTTTACAGATGAGGGAACTGAGGCACAGAGAAGTTAAGTGACTTGCCCACAGTCACACAGCTGACAAGTGGCGGAGCTGGTATTCGAACCCATGACCTCTGACTCCTAAGCCCATGTTCTTTCCACTGAGCCATGCTGCTTTTGTGCCCTTGGGCAAGTCACTTCCCTTCTTGGTGCTTGTTACCTCATCTTTAAAATGGGGATGAAGACTGTGAGCCCTTTATAGGACAGGGACTGTATCTAACCTGATTTGCTTGTATTTACCCGAGCAGTTTAGTACAGTACCTGGCACATAGCGCTTAACAAATAAATGCAAAATGTATAATTATGTGATGGGGGAATGTAACAGTTTAAGTGCTTGGAGGGGCCAGGAGGGCCAAGGTAGAAGTAGGGGAATACAAAGTAGGGAGATTAGAGATGATTTGCATAAAGTCTCTTGGACTAGTTGTGGTCTCAGAATGGCTTTGAACTTGGGGCAAAGTTGTGGTTCTGTGAGAAACAGCATGGCCTAGTGGAAATAGCAGGGGCATGGGTTCTAATATCAACTCTTCCCCTTGCTTACTGTGTGACCTTGGGCAAGTCACTTAACTTCTCCATAAAAGGGGAATCCAATACCTGCTCTCCCTTCCCTTCAATTGTGAGCTCCAAGTGGGATGGGGGCTGTGTCCAACCAAATTATCTTGTATATACCCCAATGCTTAGCACAGTATTTGGAACATGGTAAGCACTTAACAAAGACAGTTGTTCTTGTTATGTTAGCTTTGAAGAATCACTGCCAATTAATGGCATTTATTGAGCACTTACTGTGTACAGAGCACTGTACTAAGTCCTTGCAAGGTGGTAGATACAATTCCTGCCCATAAAGAGCTTACTGGGAAAGAAGGAGGACATTCCAGGCAAAAGTGAGGATGTCAGCAAGAAGTCTACATCAGGAGAGAGGAGAATGAGGCACAGTAAGTGAGTTATCATAAGGGGAATGGAGCTTGCCATCTGTGGGGTAGTAGAAGAAAGTGGATAAGTAAGAGGGAGAGAACTGATTTAATGCTCTAAGACCAGTGGTCAAGAGTTTTTGCTTGTTACAGAGAGCAAAGGACAACTATTGGAAATTAAGTTCATTGTGGGATGGAGATATATCTTCCAATTCTGTTGTATGGTACTCTTTCAAGCAAGAGCTTAGTACTCCCCAGCTCACTCTCCCTTCTGCATCATCTGTGTAGTGGATAGAGCACTGGTCTGGGAGTCAGAAGGTCTTGGGTTCTCATTCCAGCTCCACTGTGTGAACTTGCTGATCACTGTGTGAAGTCTGCTGTGTGAACTTGAGCAAGTCACTTCACTTCTGTGTACCTCAGTTCCCTCATCTGTAAAATGGGGATTGAAACTGAGCCCCATGTGGGACAGGGACTGTATCCAAATTGATTTGCTTATTTCCATCCCAGCACTTAGTACAGTGCCTGGCACATAGTAAGTGCTTAACAAATACCATCATCAACATCGTCATCACTTGTATCTGTGAACTTTGGACACTATTTGTCCCAGCTCCACAGCACCATGTACTTATCTTTAAATTATATATTAAAAATTATTCACATGAATGTGGGTGTCCCCCTCTAGCCTGAAAGCTCCTTAAGGGCAGGGAACAATTTTGTTCTAATTTGTTCTAATGCTAATTTTGTAGTTGTGTGCTCTCCCAAGTTCTTAATACAATGCAGTGTACATAGTAAGTGTTCAATAAATACCATTGATTTAGTACAGTGCTCTGATGAATAAATCCCATTGCTGATATTGTGCAGTATGTTTTAGAAAAATCATGTAGATTTTTCTAGATTTTACAACAGAGTGAAGTAGAGACTGGAGAGTAGTCAAGTCAGGATACAAGTCTCTCCGATGATGGGAAACTGGGAAAAGGGAACCCAAAATTCATAAATGAAAGTACCCGGCAGAAACTAGTGGAAATGGTAATGATGTATTTGGGAGTGTTGTTTCTGAGAGCACAAAGCTACTTGTGTTTGTGTAGCTTCTTAATTCTCTCCTTTATTCCAGGTGATTGATGGTATTGGCAGTGGCCGAGGCATTAGAAAAAAACAATAAACAAAAAGATTCAGCCAGTAGTGGCATTGTGATACATTTGTTTACTCAGTCCACTCAGGGCCAGGTTAGAAATCCAGTCTTCTTGCTGGAACAGAAACATGAGGCAGCGGCTGTTCATTGAGCCCTCAGAAAGTAGGTCTGCCTGGGTTGTGAGACAAGGTGATGTTTCCGAATGATGTGAGGGTCCCACTGTGAGATGTAGAAGAGAATTAAGTCTGGCTATTTTTTTCTGCCCCAAAACAAAATGGATCCAGCTATCTTTGGAAGTCTTTGGGAGAATTCCCCAGAAAAATTGTTCCAATAGGCCTCTCCCACACTAAGATCATCATTAGCATTCTAATAATCATTGTGGTTATTAAGTGCTTACTATGTGCCAAACACTCTACTACGTGCTGGAGTAAATACAAGATAATCAGGTCCTACATGGGGCTTACAATCTAATTAGAAGGGAGACATTAAATTCCTTTTTTAAAGTTGAGGAAACTGAGGCTCAGAGCATCCAAGTGATTTGCCCAAGGTCACACAGCAGGTAACTGGTGGAGCTGGGATTAGAACCTAGGTCCTCTGATTCCCAGTCAGGTGTTCTTTCCACTAGGCCAACTGCTCTGTTGTAGTGACCTGGGTAAAATGACTGACATTTGATAAGCTAACTGTTATTTGTGCAGGCTATGCTTGAAAGTTTCATATCTGGCTGAGGGTAAGGAACCGCCTCTTCCCCGTGATTAAGAAAGGCCTGGAATCAATCCAGCCTCCTCCCACAGTGATCACTCAACTTCCCTCATACTTCCTGGGTGTATGCTCAGCCCTCCCTGCCCAGACTACTAACTATTCATCAAATAGCTCATGGTTCCTAGCCTTAATCCTGAATTTGAGGCTTTTGGTTTCCCTCTTATTTTCACTATTTTCTTTTCCATTTAAGAATCCATTTAATGCCAAGTGCTGAATTCATTCATTCAATAGTATTTATTGAGCACTATGTGCAGAGCACTGTACTAGGTGTTTGGAATGTACAAATCGGTAACAGATAGAGACAGTCCCTGCCCTTTGATGGAATTAACACCATGTACCATCCCTGCTTAATTTGTGCCAAGCATGCTACTCAGCACTGGGGTAAATACAAGGTAATTAGGGTGGACACATCTTGTCCCATATGGAGCTCACCATTTAAGAAGCAGGGAGTAAGATTTAATCCCCACTTTACAGATGAGAAAACTGAGTCCCAGAGAAGGTAAATGACTTGCCCACAGTCACACAGCAGACCAGTAGAGCCGGGATTAGAAACCAGGTCCTCTAACTCCCAGCCAATGTACTTTACACTAGGCCATGCAGCTTTGGTTTGATAAGGGCTTTGCGATAGGGGAAGTAGTGGTCTGTCGAAAAGGAGTTCCAGGTCAGAGGATGGGCACAGAGTCAGTGGTGAGAAAGAGAAGAATAAGGTGCCAAGATAGGTTGGCATTAGAGAGGAGAAAAGTAACAGGGCTCGGTTATAGTAGGAGATTAGCAAGGTAAAGTAGGAGGGGCTGAGCTGATTTATACCTTAAAACCAATGGTGAGGAGTTTGTTTGATGGATGGGTGACGATTGGAGGTTTTTGAAGAGAGGGGAGATGTAGAGTGAATTTTTTTTTTTAAATGATCCAGACAGCAGAGTAAAGAGGGGAGAGACAGGAGGTAGGGAGGCAGTGATGCTGCAGTCAAGATGGGATATAAGTGTTTGGATCAATGTGATGGCAGTTTCAGTGGTGAGGAAAAGGTTGAGTTTACCGATGTTGCGAAGGTAGAACTGACAGGATTTAGTAACAGACTGAATAGGTTGGTCAAATGAAAGATGAGTCAAGGATAATGTCAGGGTTAGAAACTTAAAGAATAGTGTTATCTACAGTTATGGGATAGAAAATCAATGACTTGCAAATATGTGGGAGAATCCATACATGTCTGTTGCACTTAGTATTGTGCTCTGCACACGGAAGCGTTCAGTAAATATGATTGAATGACTTAGATGAACATAATAATAATGTTGGTATTTGTTAAATGCTTACTATGTGCAGAGCACTGTTCTAAGCACTGGGGGAGATACAGGGTAATCAGGTTGTCCCACTTGAGGCTCACAGTCTTAAACCCCATTTTACAGATGAGGTAACTGAGGCACAGAGAAGTTAAGTGACTTGCCCAAGTGGCAGAGCTGGGATTAGACTGTAAACCCGTCAAATGGCAGGGACTGTCTCTATCTGTTGTTGACTTGTTCATTCCAAGCGCTTAGTACAGTGCTCTGCACATAGTAAGCACTCAATAAATACTATTGAATGAATGAATTAGAACCCATGACCTCTGACTCCCAAGCCTGGGCTCTTTCCACTGAGCTACGCTGAATGGAGTTCTGTACTATTTATTGATAACTGGCCACATTTCAGGTGGGGTAGGGCACCCATACACTAATCAGCCTCTATTGCCCAGGAGTTTATAATCAGTCTCCATTTTAGTAATTTTGATTCTTTGCTCCCTCTTCCATGATATTCCTACCTCTATGCTCCACCCTTCTGCTTGCAGGAAAATAGGAATAAATAAAGATATTGACTTTGATTTGAGGAGACTTCCCATTCTCCTTCTTGGTTATCTATTTCTTGGTTCAGCGATACCCCTTAAAATTAGAGGACAAACTAGCACATTTGGAAGTTTTATTTAGGTAAGCTTTATTTTCAGAGCTCTCTGAAAATAAATTTAAAGTGAATTATGTCTATAAAAAGTTTACACTCTTCCTTGATGAAATAAGTCCCTTTTCTAAGTGTGGATTAAGGACTACATCAGAATTCATAGCCTTGAATCTACCCCATCATTATTAAAAAAAGAAATCCACATTTTCTTTTATAGCTGAAATTTAAGGGGATGGAAAAGACTTGTCTTATTTTAATAAGAACCAAACTCTTGCTGAAATGTCTGTTTGTAAATCAAAATGCAGTTATTTAACCAAACCTTTTAAACTACTACTATCCATTTCCCCCATTTCAATATGAAACAAAATGCTCCACTTCATGACATTTGACTTTGCCCAGGTTTTTCTTTTTTACTTCATTAAAAAGATACCACTAATGCCCTATAAGAGATTCCTCTTGAGCCTTTGCTTGTTCAGAGAAGGAGCGTGGCTTGGTGGAAAGAGCCCGGGCTTGGGAGTCAGAGGTCATGGGTTTGAATCCCACTCTGCCCGTTGTCAGCTGTGTGACTGTGGGCAAGTCACTTCACTTCTCTGTGCCTCAGTTCCCTCATCTGTAAAATGGGGATGAAGACTGTGAGCCTCACGTGGGACAACCTCATTCCCCTGTATCTACCCCAGTGCTTAGAACAGTGCTCTGCACGAAGTGAGCGCTTAACAAATACCCACATTATTATTATTATTATTGTTTCAACCATTTGGCCAGCTCTGAGGCAGTTGTCTCTGAGATCAGAGTGGGGATAGAGGGGTCAGGTAACTTTCCATCCACTGTTCCTACTCTCCAGCCCCCTCAGGACAGTTGGAAGAAAGTCATTTGGGTTGTTATAATAATCAAAACAACTGTGGTTTTAAAGTACTATGCTGAGTATTGTCCTAAAGCACTGTGGTAAAGATGAGATAAGCAGTTTGAACACACTCATGGTCTTAGGGGGAGGGAGAATAGGTATTTAGTCCCCATTTTACAGATGAGAAGATTGAGGAACAGAGAAGTTAAGTGACTTGCTCAAGTGCACACAGCAGGCAAGTGGTGGAGTCAGGATTAGAACCCGGGTCCCCTGACTCCTAGGCAGGTGCAGGTTCCACGGATCTGTTGGAATGGATGTGGGAGAAAGAAAACAGAGGAAAACAGATTGTGGATCACACTGTCCACAGGCATCTGTCCACATCTGAGTTCTGAATTCTCACTCATCTCCTGGTTTCTAAAAAATGGGCCTTTCAAGTCGATATCCCATGGATTGTCAGTATTAGAGTTTAGGAGACATCTTTAACACAGGCATAAAGAAACAGATTGCATAGCTATAAAAGAAACATAAGTATAATAATGTTGGAATTTGTTAAGCGCTTACTATGTGCTGAGCACTGTTCTAAGTGCTGGGGTAGATACAGGATAATCCGGTTGTCCCACGTGAGGCTCACAATCTTAATCCCCATTTTACAGATGAGGGAACTGAGGCACAGAGAAGTTAAGTGACTTGCCCACAGTCACACAGCTGACAAGAGGCAGAGTCAGGATTCGACCCCGGTACTTACTGGGTGTTGAGCAAAGTGCAAACCGCTTGGGAGAGTACAATACAGCAGAGTTGTTGGACAAGTTCACTGTCACACAGGTGACAAGTATATTTTACAGGAACCTGTTATTAACTTTAGCTTTTCAAGAATTCATTAAAATAGTTATTTCCAGACACCAGAGCAGAAATAAAGAACATTAAGAATGTACTAGACAATATGATTTTAAAATTACTCTTAGCTGCTTTGAACCACTTTACAGAGGGTGAACCTTTAGAGATACTAAACAAAGCATCTAGACTATAGTTTGGAACAATAGACAGATCTTTTTCTCTTCAGCCGATTATACACCTTTTGCAAATGTCTAACATGGCTATTCTCTATTTGCCCCTGCTAAGGTAGCACTTTATTTATTGTAGGAAAGAAACTGGGTCACTGAGGCTAAAAGAAACTAATGTAGTTTAGGACCATTCATAGTGATGTGAGGTCTGGAATTTGGAAAGCAAAGAGGTGCTGCAATCTCGTTTGGTTAGTGCAAGAATTGCAGAATCATAAGTGACAGCTCACTGGTAAATCCAGAGGATTGGGGGAATTTGATGTAATGGTATATTTATTCTTATTCAAAGGCCTCTGTAGTTGAGAAGGCTTCAGAGCCCTCCCAGGGCTATGTTCAGGTAAGGTGTAGGTGAGGAGCTGGGTTAGGGGAGGACAGGAAGTTTTATGAAACTTGAAAAGGAACATTTCCCTAAAACACAGCTGCAACACTCTGAATGCTGAAGTCTGAAACAAAATGGGGTTAAAGTCTTCATTTTTCTCCATTTTTGAAGTACATGTTCATAGAATTATCCTGAAATAAAAAGGATTTCCCTTTAGAGTTTAGGTAATTCATAGATTTCCATAAAATAGATAGTTTAGCATTATTTATAAAGAGCGAATGGGATTCACTGCTTTGGCTTTGAGGGACCAGGATCATTTGTCTAATTCTGTTTTGTTTCAGGGAATAGGCAAGGTATTTGTAGACTCTAGCGCTTTGCAATTTACTATGAAAGCTGGAAAATTTACATGCACTTTCTATAGACCCTATAGAGTAGAAACCTTTAAGGGGATAAGCCTGGACTTGGGTTCCTGTGGTGTGCAGAATAATGTATTATGCATTTGGATGTTCAAAAAATTAGTGGACCTGTTCCTTGCCCACAAGGCTCTCACAGTGGCTCTTGGAGTCTAGAGAAGGAGGAAGTATTAAAGGAACGGCCTGTGGGAATTTTTTCATGCTGTTTGTGAGAAGCATTGACTCCTTCAGACCACTAGGTGTCAATAATAATAATAATAATAGTAGTAATTATGGTACTTGTTAAGCACTTCGTATGTGTTAAGCACCATTCTAAGCACTAGGGTAGATACAAGTTAATCAGGTTGAACACAGTCTCTGTCCCACCTGAGGATCACAGCCTTAATCCCCATTTTATAGATGAGGTAACTGAGGCCCAGAGAAATGAAGTGACTTGCCCAAGGTCATAAAGCAGACATGTGGGGGAGCAGGGATTAGAACCCAGTTCCTTCTGACTTCTGGGCCCGGGATCTATTTATTAAGCCATGCTGCTTCTTAATCCAGAGTTTGGCAAACTCTGGCCAGCCATCAGGGTCCAGCCTGCGAAGAGATTGATTCTGACATATCAATAATCAGTGAGTGGTATTTATTGAGCACGCAATCAATCAGTGGTATTTACCGGAAACTCGTTGTGGGCAGGGAACGTGTTTGTTAGAGTGTACTATTGTACTCTCCCACAGGTTAGTACAGTGCTCTGAACCCTAAACTCTCAAATATAATTAATTCAATTCTTTATTTTTTTTAATGGCACTTGTTGAGCACTTTGTGCCAGGCACTCTTCTAAGCAGTGGAGTTGATACAAGTTGGTCATATTCGACCTAGTCCGTGTCCCACTTGGGACTCATAGTTTTTTAATCCCCATTTTACCTATGAAGTAACTGAGGTCCAAAGAAGCTAAATGACGTACCCAAGATCACTCAGCAGGTGGTCAGGATTAGAATCCAGATCCTTCTGACTCCCAGGCTCATGCTTTATCCATTAGGCCACACTGCTTCTCTGTGTATCATAGAGAAGCAGAATGGTATAGAGAAACAGTATGGTGTAGTGGATAGAGCACGGGCCTGAGAGTCAGGAGGTCATGGGTTCTAATCCCAGCTATGCCACTTTTCTGCTGTGTGACCTTGAGAAGTCCCTTCACTTTGGGCCTCAGTTACCTCATCTGTAAATGGGGATTCAGATGGTGAGTCCTATATGGGACAAAAATCAATGTAATCACCTTGTATCTCCCCCAGTGTTTAGAACAGTGCTTGGTACATAGTACATACTTAACAAATACCATTATTACTAAGAGTTGGGCAAGTAGAATACAATAGAATTCACAGGTGCAATCTCTGCACACAAGGAGGGTGTGGGGTGGGGTGAGTTTCAAAGTGTTTATATAGCCAAGTGCATAGGTGATGCAGAGGGGAGGGTAAATAGGGGAAATAAATGATGGCTTAGTCAGAGCACCCCACAAAGTATTTAGATTACAGTTAAATCCAAAATTAAATCAAGTCTCTTCTCAGGGATTTTACAATCTAACAGGGAAAACTGACCGATTTAAGCAAATGTCAGAAGGGAAAATTTAAAAAAAGAAAAAAAGAGATACAGCTATTGGTAATAGAAGTATGGTAGAATAACAAGAATAATGATGTAAATTGAGATTGTGCCTAAGTGCTAAAGATATAGAAACAAAACTGATAAGTGTAGCTTTTGGATGGATGCTATTTAGGAATATGGAACTTAATGGGGAAATATCTCCAAGGGGAGATGGATTTTTAGGAGGGCTTTGAAGATGGGAAAGGCTGTGGTATAGTAGATGTGAAGGCGAACATTTGTTCATGGCAAGAGAAAGGTCAGCAGAGGGAGAATGAAGAGTGTGATCTGAAAGCCAATGATCAAGGGTTTCTATTTGATGTAGAGAAAAATGGGTAACCATTGGAAGTTTCTGAGGAGTGGAAAGATGTGCTGAATGATGTTTTAAAAAATTGAAGTGGGCAGCTGAGTGAACTATTGGAGAGGGAGAGTATTGGAGAGGCAGGGAGACCAGAGAGCAGACTGATAAAGTAGCCTATGACATCTTATACAGAATATAATGAGTACTTCAACTAGGGTGGTAGCTGGTTATATAATGAGGAAAGTTCAGATCTGGGAAATGCTGTGAAATAGTATTAAATAATTGTGGTATTTAAGTGTTTACGCCAAGTGCTGTACTAAGCGCTGAGGTAGATACCCGATAGTCAAGTCCCACAAGGAGCTTACAATCTAAGAAGGAGGGAGAACAGGTATTGAATCCCCATTTTGCATATGAGGGAACTGAGTCATAGATAAATTAAGTGATTTGCCCAAGATTACATAGCACGTATGTGATGGAGCTGGGATTAGAACCCAGGTGGGGAAGCAGTGTGGACTAGTGGGTAAAGCATGGGCCTGGGAGCCAGAGGATCTGACTTTTAATCCTGTCTCCACCACTTGTCTGCTGTGTGACTCTGGGCAAGTCACTTAAGTTTCCTGTGCCTCATTTCCTCAACTGTAAAATGGGGTTTCAATATAATAATAATGTGGGTATTTGTTAAGCGCTTACTATGTGCCGAGCACTGTTCTAAGCGCTGAGATAGACAGGGGAATCAGGTCGTCCCACGTGGGGCTCACAGTCTTAATCCCCATTTTTAGATGAGGTAACTGAGGCACCAAGAAGTGAAGTGACTTGTCCAAAGTCACACAGCTGACAAGTGGCCGAGCCAGAATTCGAACCCATGACCGCTGACTCCAAAGCCCGTGCTCTTTCCACTGAGCCATGCTGCTTCTCTAATATCTGTTCTCCCTCCTTTGTGACTGAGAGTTCCATGTGCAACAGGGACTGTGTCCCACATGTTTAACTTGTATCTATCCTAGCACTTAAGCACTTATTATGTGTTGTGCACTAACAAATACCTTGTTTTTTTTCCCAAAAAAATGGTCCGTGACTCCTGGGCTGATGCTGTTTCCATTAAGCCACACTATGACTGGGTAGACATGAGAATGGAAATTTATTAAGGAATCAAGGATATGCCAAGGTTATGGGTTTCTAGGATAGGGCATATCATGATCTGGACTGTGGTAAAGTAGGAAGGAGGAGAGTATTTGGGAGGGAAGAAAAATGGTTTGGATATCTATCCTTGAGGTAACTCTGCTATATTGAACTAACTCTTACTCTCTGATTAATGCAGTAGTCTTCATGCAGTAACTGCTCATTTAATATGATTGATTTGAGATTATAGAAAGGGTAGGCTAGTGAGGTAGATTTGGGAATCGTCTGCATGGAAGTGATAGGTGCAGCCATGGAAGAGAAGTTTTCCAAGGGAGTGATGTCCAAAATGAGAAGAGTAGGGTAGTCATGGTAATAGCATTTCTTGAGCTCCCCTTGGGTGCTGTGCAACACTCGAAGTACTTAGAAAATTTCAGCAGAATACTGAGATCGGTTTCCTGCCCACAAGAATCTTGTACTCCAATGGGAGAGGCAGACATCAAGCCTAGATAATAAACAGGGTGATTAGAATGAATAGAGCACACAATTCATAATTATAGGCATTGAAGATGGGTATAAATAAGTTCTAGATGACCCAGAAACAGAGCTTAGTAGAAAGGCTCATTTTTTTGTGTAGGATAGTAGTTTGGACAAATGATAGAATTTTTCACATAATGCAATATAGCAGTAGGATGTGCCACAGAAACAGGCTTACCCTAAATGTGAATTATTAGCTTTGCTTTTCAGTCAGTCAATTCCATTCAATCAGTGGTATGCATTGTATACTTCATAATTATGGCATTTTTTAAGCACGTACTATGTGCCAGGCACTGTACTAAGGGCTGACTGTATGTGGCCCAGTGTTCCTAGAGCTTGGCAGAGTACAATACAACAGAGTTGGTAGATGTGTTCCCTGACAATAATGTGCTTAATCTAGAGGGGGAGATGGGCACTAATATAAATGATTTATAATAAACTATAGGTATGCACATCAGTGCTGTGGGGCAAATAACCAACGCCCAAAGGGTACAGATTCAAGAGCACAGATGACATAGAAGGGAGAAGGTTCCAGGGAAAAGAGGGCTTAATAGAGGAAATCCTCTTGGAGGAGATGTGACCTTAAGAAAGTTTTGCAGGTGGGGAGAATGGTAGTCTGGCCTATATGGGGGGGTGGGGGGCATTCCAGGACAGAGGGAGGATGTGGGGAAGGGGTTGGCGGCAAGTTAGATGACATGGGGGCACCTTTTCATTAATAAAAATGGAAAGAAATGTAAAAAGAGTTAGCATAATAATGGTATTTAAGGGCTTACTAGGTGTCAAGTACTATACAAAACATGGTGGTAGATACAAGCAAATCAGGCTGGACACAGCTCTTCTCCCATGTGGGGTTATAGTCTCAGTCCCCATTTTGCAAATGAGGAAACTGAGACACAGAGAAGTAAAGTGACTTGCCCAAGGTTACACAGCAAACAAGCAACAGAGCCAGAATTAGAACCTATGATCTTCTGACTTCCAAGCCAGTGCTCCATCCACTACACCATGCTGCTTCTCTCATCTATCAGTAAAATTAAAACTGGAGAGGAATAAGGTAGAACTGCTCAATTGTTTAGGGAACATTCATCTGGAATGAATCTTAGATGAGCAAAATCACCAATGAGTGAAATCCAAATTTTCTTCAGGATTGAAACCCTTCTCTGAGGTAGCTGGATAGGCTGGAATAAGTTCAGTAGGAATGAAAAAGATCTGAATTTAAGGAAACTCTCCTGGAGTGTTAATTTGTCGTCTTTTAATAAAACTAGAAGTCAATTTCCTTAATGCTAAGATAATAATAATAAAGTTGGTATTTGTTAAGCGCTTACTATGTGCAGAGCACTGTTCTAAGCGCTGGGGTAGATACAGGGTAATCAGGTTGTCCCTCGTGAGGATCACAGTCTTAATCCCCATTTTACAGATGAGGTCACTGAGGCACAGAGAAGTTAAGTGACTTGCCCACAGTCACACAGCTGACAAGTGGCGGAGCTGGGATTCGAACCCATGACCTCTGACTCCCAAGCCCATGCTCTTTCCACTGAGCCACGCTGCTTCTCTAAGATGATAAATCTCCCTCTGATGACGTTTAGGGAAATGTTGTTATTCCTATTTGAGTTATGCCAGATGAAGTACTCACGGCAAATCCCTGGTTGCCCTTGTGAGGCTCCATTTGAACATGCACATGGGGTTGTAGATCAGAGCTGAACGGCACAAATCATTCATTCGTATTTAATGAACATTTACTGTGTGCAGAGCACTCTAATAAGTACTTGGGAGAGTATACTACAACAATAAGTTACATTTTATTGTCTGCCCACAATGAGCGTACAGTTAGAGGGAAGAGACGTTTTGTGAGATGGAACTTTACAAAAAACATGCTCAGAATTTCATCTCTGCAGTATTTTTCAGGATCTGGCTTTTCTGACGCATCTACATGTCACATAAACTCTGTACCCCATAAAATCTGTTTTTCATTAAGGATTTTTAAAAATGGTATTTGTTAAGCTCTTACTGTGTGTCAAACCTGTTCTAAGCATTTAGGCAGATACAAGTTTATCAGGTAGGGCTCAATTCCAATTCCACATGGGACTCACAAGTCTAAGTAGGATGGAGAATAAGCATTAAATTCCCATTTTATAGATGAGAAAACAGAGGCACAAAGAAGCAAAGTGACTTGTTCAAGGTCACAATGCAGGCTAGTGGCAGAAATCAGATTAGAACCCACATCCTGAGACTCCCATGCCCTTTCCACTACACTGAGCAGCTGCTTTAAAGAAAAAGATCCAAAGCGAACAAAAAGAAAACATTTCTCTGCCTTAGTTTCCTCATCTGTAGAATGGAGATGAACTAACTGAAATGGGTCACCAGGAAACAGAGCTGTTAAAATGTTGCTATTAAAGTACTATTAAAATGCTTTGAGGTTTCAGTTTGAAGGGCATTTTGAAATGAGAAATGCATTATTGTGGGGCTCTGAATGGCCTGCTGAAGGTCAAAGGCAAAATGGCAGTTTTCAGTCAGTTGTCCTTTCTAGCGTGTTTATGCTGTTCCTCTCATTTAAGGGAGGGCTATTCCTAGGAGATCTTTTTCTGACTGACATAGACTCGGAGTTAATGTGGTAGGGAATGTAAAGCTAGAGTTTATTTTTCTCAGGGAGGCACTTCCTACTATGACCTTGTTAGAAATGAATCATCTCCTCAGTGAGGACCCTGGCTCCCCTTCATCTAGAACCATCCCAACATCCATGAAAATGAACAGAGAGAGTCTATTCTATAGCTATTCAAAATGGAGATTGAGCACAATCAACCAACTTCAGGACTTCACTAAAGAAGTTGTGGTTTTGCAATGAGTTTGGCTGATTGGCCAGCGCCATGGTAACCAGTTGCACCATTTGGGAGCACTCGTGTGCTTAACCGCACAAAACTGCACCTCTTCCTTTTCTAACTCAACTACATGAAGAAAAACAGAAGTACACAGAATAGAAGAAACCACAAAAGTAGCAAATATATTAAGATGTAGCTCTGCAAATTGAGTTTTTAGTTGAATAGATCCATTTTCTCCTTGGTGCATGAGAGGGCACAGCGCACCCTACCCAGCCTGTTCGTTCCTTCAGTTGTGTTTGTTGAGTGCTTACTGGGTACAAAGCACTGTACTAAGCGCTTGGGAGAGTACAGATAAATGGACACATTCCCTACCTACAGCAAGCTTACAGTCTAGAGGGGGAGGCAGAAATTCATATAAATTAGAGATATGTAAATAAATGTTGTGGGGCTGGGAGAGGGAGATGAATAAAGGGAGCAAGTTAGGGTGACGGGACAAGAGAGGAGGGCTTAGACTGGGAAGTACTTTTGGAGGAAATGTATCTCAGTAAGGCTTTGAAGGGCGGTGTCTCATTTTGGGCCTCCAAGGCCTTGTATATTACATATGTTTATAGAAGAGAATATGTGGGACAATTTGGGCAATTTGTCAAGCTTTGCAGTTCATTCCTTTTCACTGTTAATGTTTTCAGCTGCTGTCCGCCTGCCATTGAATATCTCTCTGAAAAGTGAGAAGTGTCGATTAGGTAGCATCATTATAAATCCTCTTTGGCTCTGATGGCTTTTTTTCTCCTTTAGTCCATTTAAAAATTGTATTACTAATTTATTTTTATCTCTGAGAAAATAGAAAATTGAATTTAACCTGGAAACCCTCCTGGACGCTAGTAGGACTTCATAAAAAAAGAACCAATCTGTTATATGGGCAGAAAATATGTCAGGGAAGGCCTCTTGGAGGAGATGTGTCTTCAATAAGGCTTTGAAGTGGGGGAGAGTAATCTCCTGATATGAGAAGGGAGGGAGTTTCAGGCCAGAGGCAGGACGTGGGCGAGAGGTCGACGGTGAGATAGATGAGATCGAAACACAGTGAGAACATAGCATTCTCAGAGTGAAGTGTGTGGGCTGGGTTGTAGTGGGAGAGTAGTTAAGATGAGGTAGGAGGAGGAAAGGTGATTGAGTGCTTTAAAAGCCAATGGTGAGGAGTTTCTGTTTGATGCGGAGGTGGATGGGCAACCACTGGAGGTTCTTAAGGAGTGGGGAAACATGGCCTGAATATTTTAGTGGAAAAATGATCCAGACAGCAGAGTGAAGTATGGACACAGTAAGTGCTTAATAAATTGACTAAACAGTGAAACAATAAAACACTAAAATAATATAAAAGATAAGGAAAGATGCACAGTGCACAAAATAAAATAGACTGGAGTGAGCAAAGACAGTCTGGGAGGTCAGCAAGATACAGTAATCATGGCAGGAAATAAGCGATTGGATTAATATTGTAGCAGTTTGGATGAGGAGGAAAGGGACAATTTTAGCGATGATATGAAGGCTGAACTGACAGGATTTTGTGATGGATTGAATATATGTGTTGAATGAGGGAGGAATCAAGGATCACGCCAACTTTACTGGCTCATTCATTGTCATATTTATTGAGTACGTGCAGTGCTCTGTATGCAGAGCACTGAATTTAGCACTTGGGAGAGTACAATAAAACAATAGACACATTCTCTGCCCACAGTGAGCTTAAAGTCTAGAGTGGGGGAGACAGACACTATTATAAATAAATACATTTACAGAGATGTACATAAATGCTGTGGAGCTGGGAGGGGGAAATAATAATTATGGTATTAGTTAAGCGCTTACTATGTGCAAAGCACTGTTTTAAGCACTGGGGGGATACAAGATAATCAGGTTGTCCCAAGTGGACATTAGTCCCCATTTTACAGATGAGGTAACTGAGGCACGGAGAAGTTAAGTGACTTGCCCAAAGTCACACAGCTGACAAGTGGCAGAGCTGGAATTAGAACCCATGACCTCTGACACCCAAGCCTGGGCTCTTTCCATGGAGCCACGATGCTTGGGAGTGAGTCAGGGCAATGCAGAAGGGAGTGGGAGAAGAGGAAAGTGGTGTGGGGAGGCTTAGGGAAGGCCTCCTGGTGATGTGCCTTCAATATGACTTTGAAGCGGTTGAGAGTAATTGGCAGTTGGATTTGAGGAGGGAGGGCATTCCAGGCCAGAGGCAGGATATGGGCAAGGGTTCGGCAGCAAAATAGGCAAAATTTGAGGTGTGGTGAGAAGGTTAACATTAGAGGAGCGAAGTGTGTGGGCTGGGTTGTAGGAGAGTGGCGAGGTGAGGTAGGAGGTGGTAAATTGATGGAATGCTTTAAAGCTAATGGTGTGGAGTTTTTGTTTTAATGCAGAGGTAGATGGGCAACCACTGGAGTTTTTTGAGGAGTGGGGAAACATGCCCTGAATGTTTTTGTAGGATAATGATTTGGGCAGCAGAGTGCAGTATTTACTGGAGTGGGGAGAGGCAAGAGCCTGGAAGGTCAGGAAGGAGGCTGATGCGGTAATCCATACAGGTTAAGATGAGTGATTGTATTGACGTAGTACCAGTTTAGGATGGAGAGGAAAGGGTAGATTTTGGCTTTGTTGTGAAGGTGGGACAGGAAGGCTTTGGAGTCAGGAAGGATGGTGGTGCTTTATACAGTGGTGGGAAAGTCAAAGGGAGGACAGGGTTTTGGTGGCAAGATAGGAAGTTCTGTTTTAGATATGTTAAGTTTGAGGTTATGGCAGGACATCCAAGTAGAGATGTGTTGAAGGCAGGAGAAAATGTGAGAGTGCAAAGAGGGAGAGAGATCAGGTCTGGAGAGATAGATTTCAGTATCATCCACGAAGAGGTGGTAGTTGAAGTCATGTGAGCAAATGAGTTCTCCAAGGGAGTATGTGTAAATGGAGAAGAGAGGGGGACCCAGAACTGAACCTTGAGGGATTCCCACAGTTAGGGGATGGGAAGCAGAGGAGGAGCCCATGAAAGAGACTGAAGTGAGTAGCCAGAGAGAGAGGAGGAGAACCAGGAGAGGATAATGTCAGTAAAGCCCAGGTTGGATAACATTTCCAGGCAAAGGGGGTGGTCAACAGTGTCAAAGGCATCTGAGGTGTCAAGGAGGATTAGGATGGAGTGGAGGCTGTTGGATTTGCCAAGAAAGAGATCATTAGTGACCTCTGAGAATGCAGTTCCTGTGGGGTGAAGAGGACTGAAGCCAGATTGGAAGGGGTTAAGGAGAGAATTGAAAAAGAGAAATTTGAGATAGTGGGTGTAGACAATTTGCTTAAGGACTTTGGAGAGGAAAGGAAGAGGGAGATGGAATAATAACTGGAGGAAACTGTGGGATCAAGGGAGGGTTTTTTGTTTTTTTTTAGAATGGGGAGAAATGGGAGTGTTTGAAAGCAGTGGGGAAAAAGCCACCGGAGAGCAGTTGAAGATAGATGTGTCTAACAACTCTGTTATATTGTACCTTCCCAAGTGCTTAGAACAGTGTTCTGCATGCGTGAAGTGTCAGTAAATACAATTAATTGGGGAGCGGCACCTTGTGACAAGCCAGCACTGAATGTAGACGTTTATAAGCTCATAATCAGGTAAGGAGAATTACAGTAGATGAAGCAAATGCAATTGTTCTGCCTTGGTGGGATGGATCGAGGAAGGAATGTGCTTCAGGAGGAATTGTGCTTCAATTCCTCCCTCATTTGTGTCTTCATTTGTGTCTCCACCAAACTATCCTGTTGATAGGTAGCCTCTGCTTCTGCTTGTATTTGTCTGGCTTTATAATATATGTGCTATACTCTGTCTATAGTAGTAATATGCTTAGTATGAATCCAAAGGTATTCTGTCTAAAGTAGTAATATGCTTAGCAGCATTAATCTAAAAGCATAGGGAGGACAGAAGGAAGGGAAAATAGGGTATAAGTCTTCCAGGTTGAGAAATGATCTTAGCTGGGCTTTGAAGATGGGGAGAGTGGTGGTGTATTGGGATGATGAAGGGGAAGGGAGCTCCAGGTAGAAAGGATGTGAGCGAGGGGTCGAAGTTGAGAAGGACAAGATCGAGGCCCAGGAAGTAGGTTGGTCTTGAAGGAGCCTAGTGTGTGGGTTGGGTTATGGTGGGAGAAGAGCCAGTTCTAATTCTCACCTGTTGTTTTTCCCAGTGCTTAGTACAGTGCTCTGCACACAGTAAACGCCATGAATACATTACTAGTACAAGGAACTTATGCCCTATTGGGGAACGCACACATAAAAGTATTGACAAGTAGAGTGATCAAAAGAAATACATTGAGCAGACATATAGAATGGGATAAATAAGTTTGTAAGTGCTGGAGTCGGCTGAAGGGATCATATGGTTCGGGATGATGCAAAATTAATTGGAGTAACTTTCGTTGGAGAAGGTGAATCTTTGTAGTGGTTTGACTGGGGAAAGATCTGTGGGCTGTCTGATTCATTCTTTCAATCATATTTATTGAATGCTTACTGTGTGCAGAGCACTGTACTAAGCACTTGGAAAGTACAATTTGGCAACAGAGACAATCCCTACTCAACAACGGGCTCACAGTCTAGAAGCCAGAGAATGTGAGGACAGATGAAGTTTCAAGCCAGGAAAATAATAATAATTATGGTATTTGTTAAGCGCTTACTATGTATTAAGTACTGGAGTTAATACAAGCAAATCAGGTTGGACACAGTCCCTTGTCCCACATAGGGCTCACAGTCTCAATCCCCATTTTATAGATAAGGTAACTGAGGCACAGAGAAGTGAAGTGACTTGCCCAAGGTCACACAGTAGACAAGTGGTGGAGCCAGGATTAGAACCCATGACCTGATTTCCAGGACTGTGCTCTATCTACTATGCCAAGAGTAGGGGGCAGAGGTGGAAGAGTAGAGTCTGAGATACAGCTAGAGGGCTGTGTGGGAGGCACAAAGCAGGTCGGGGAATAGCGGGTGAAGAGAGCAGGTAGGGTAGGTAAGGTGGGGCCAGATGGTGAAGAGACTTGAAGCTGATTTTGAAGAGTTTTCATTTGATGTGAAGAGACCCAGGGACCCAGGGATGTGAGCCAAGTGATGCTTCAGGAAGATGATCCATGCAGGAGTGTGTAGTAGAAACTGGATAGGGAAGATGTTGGGAGACCACCAGTGAGCACGCTTATGCTATAATCTAGCCAAGACAGCCAGAGCTTATAATAATAATACTCATAATGGTGGTATTTTTTAAGGGCTTACTATGTGCCAAGCACTTTCCTAAGCATTGGAGTAGATACAACACAATCAGATCAGATACAGTCCCTGTCCCACATGGGGCTCCCAGCCTAAGCAGAAGTGAGAAGAGGTAATGAATGACTCCCCATTTTAAAAATGAGGAAACTGAGGCTTAGAGAATTTAGGTGACTGGCGTAAAGGTTACACAGTGGGCAAGTGGCAGAGTCATGATTAGGCCCCAAGTGGAAAAAGTTAGGGTGGAGAGGAAAGAACAGATATGGGAGATGTGGTGCAGGGAAAACTGACAAGAATCTGTGCCTGGTACACGGTTGTACAAACCTTGGAAGTGGGCTTGTCACCAAGTCTTAACAAGCAGCGTGGCCTTGAAAAACAGATTGACCTGCTGAAAAGAGCATGGCCTTGGGAGGTAGAGGACCTGGGTTCTAATCCCAGCTCTGTTACTTAATACCTGTTGTGTGACATTGGGCAAGTCACTTAACTTCTCTATGCCTCAGTTTCCACATCTGTAAGATGTGGATTGAGACTGTGAGCCCCACATGGGACAATCTGATTACCTTGTATTTACCCCAGCACTTAGAACAGTGCTTGGCACATAACCTTAAATACCATAATTATTATTAAAATGGGAATTTGATACCTGTTCTCTCACCTATTTAAGTTGTGAGCCAGGAGCAGCACAGGCTTGGGAGTCAGAGGTCATGGGTTCTAATTCCGGATTCGCCACTTGTCTGCTGTGTGACCTTGGGGAAGTCACTTAAATTCTCTATGCCTCTGTAACATCATCTGAAAATGGGGATTGAGACTGTGGGCTCCGGGTGGGACAATCTGATTACCTTGTAGTTACCCCAGCGCTTAGAACAGTGCTTGGCACATAGTAAGCGCTTAACAAATACTGTAATAATTATTATTAAAATGGGAATTTGATACCTGTTTGCCATCTACATAGATTGTGAGCCCCATGTCGGAGAGGGACTGAATGCAATATTTATATACTATATCTACTCCAGCACATTTTTATGGTGGTACTTATGTGCTTAGTATATCCCAGGTGCTGTATTAATTGCTGGGGTAGATACAAGAGCAGCGTGGCTCAGTGGAAAGAGCCTGGGCTTAGGAGTCCTCCTCCAAGAGGCGTTCCCAGACTGAGCTCCTCTTCCCCCTCTACTCCCTCTGCCATCCCCCCTTTACCTCTCCACAGCTAAAGCCTCATTTTCCCCTTTTCCCTCTGCTCCTCCACCTCTCCCTTCCCATCCCCACAGCACTGTACTCGTCCGCTCAACTGTATATATTTTCGTTACCCTATTTATTTTGTTAATGAATTGTACATCGCCTTGATTCTGTTTAGTTGCCATTGTTTTTACGAGATGTTCTTCCCCTTGACGCTGTTTATTGCCATTGTTCTTGTCTGTCCGTCTCCCCCGATTAGACCGTAAGCCCGTCAAACGACAGGGACTGTCTCTATCTGTTGCCGACTTGTTCATCCCAAGCGCTTAGTACAGTGCTCTGCACATAGTAAGCGCTCAATAAATACTATTGAATGAATGAATGAATGAGTCAGAGGTCATGGGTTTGACCCCTGGCTCTGCCACTTGTCAGCTGTGTGACGGTGGGCAAGTCACTTAACTTCTCTGTGCCTCAGTTACCTCATCTGTAAAATGGGGATTAACTGTGAGCCTCATGTGGGACGACCTGATTACCCTGAGCCTCATGTGGGATGACCTGATTACCCTGTATCTCCCCCAGCGCTTAGAACAGTGTTCTGCACATAGTAAGTGATTAACAAATACCAACATTATTATTATTATAATCCACTTGGACACAGATTCTGTTCCACATAAGTCTGTTTTAATCTTATTTTGACAGATAAAGTAACTGAGGCACGTGTAGTTAAGTGATTTGCCCAAGGTCACACAACAGATATGGAGCCAGTATTAGAACCCAGTTCCTTTGACTCGAAGGTCCGTACTCTTCTCCCTAGACCAAACTGCTTCTGAACTTAGTACAAGGATTGATTCATATCAGCACTTAATACTATTATTATTGCCAGAATCTGGATCTATTGATGATGTCAAATGTTACCAATAAATTTATGAAAATTATAGAGGTTTTCGTGCTGTTCCTTGTACTTCTGTATTTTGCATGCAGAATAGATCATGTTCTCTCTTCCTCGCTGCAGGATAGGAAAATTAGGGCCAATTACACCCCACACACAACTGGTGGTAAGTGCAAATACATGGCAACAGATAATTTCAGGTATTTATTGGGTCATTCTTGTTGAATCAGTAATTTGTGGGGAGCTTCATGTGGGAGTTTGAGCTTACAGACATTTTGCATTGGGAAAGAAACAAATTGGGAAAGCTAAATTTGTAGCAACAGTTGAATATTGGAATAAGGAAGCTTTCAAAGTTCCATGCCCTATGATATGAATTTTCATCTTTTTAATTTGCCTAATCAGCTCATATGGTCTGGTAACAGGACTGTAACAAGCTGTGACATGATATTTTGTTTTTGGTGTTATGGTGCCACCTACTGAACTCTTCTAAATATGATTGTGCCTGTGTAATGAAGTTATAGAGAACCCATTCATAATCTGAGTTTAGCCTGAAATTTGGAATCGAGAATAATAGTAATAACAGGGAAGCGGTTTGGCCTAGGGATGCAGCCTGACCTAGTGGAAAGAATCGTAAGAGCTGGGTTCTAATTCAGGTCCACCATCTTATCTGCTATATGACGTTGGGTGCATAATTTAACTCCTCTCTGCTTCATTTACCTCATTTATAAAATGGGGATTAAGACTGACTCCCATGTGGAACATGGACTGTTGTCCAACCTAATTAACTTGTTTCTATCCCAGCACTTAGAACATGCCTGTTATATAGTAAGCACCTAACAAATACCATAAAAAAATGGGGAGCTATGAACTGAATGTCTTTTCAAAAAAATGATCCAGGCAGTGCAGTGAAATCAGTATATGAGGGGAGAGAGGCAGGAGGCAGGGAAGACAGTGAGGAGGCAGATGATGATAATCATAATAAAAATTCTGGTACTTTTTAAGTGCTTACTATGTGCCAAGCACTGTTCTAAATGCTGGGGTAGATGTAAGCCTGGTATGGGGAGGGAGTGTCTGTCTCTATTTCTGAATTGTACTTTCCAAGCACTTAGTACAGTGCTCTGCACACAGTAAGCACTCAATAAATACAACTGAACAAGTGAATAAATTAATTAGGTTGGGCACAGTTCAAGTCTCACATGAGACTTGTCTTAATCCCCATTTTACTAGGGCACAGAAAAGTGGAATGACTCACCCAAAGTCATAGAGCAGATAAGTGGCAGACCTGGGATTAGAAAATTATCAGGATTAGAAGGATACAAGGTTACCAGGTCGGTTATGTTCCCCCTTCAGCATAGGGCTGACAGTCTAGGTAGGAGGGAATAGGATTTAATCCCCATTTTATGGGTGAGGTAACTGAGGCCCAGGGAAATAAAGTGACTTGCCCAGACGCCATAGAAGACAAGTGATGGAGCCAGAATTAGAACCCAGGTCCTCTGCCTCCCAGGCCAGGCTGCAGAAGGAGTAGTTGAGGCAGAATATGGTAAGTGCGTATATCAGCATTGCAGCAGTTTGGATGGAGACGAAAGGGAGGATTCCAGAAATATTGGAGAGGTAGAAGGGACAGAATTGGTGACAGACTGAATATATGGGTTGAATGTTACAGATAGGTGAAACAATAACATTTTAAGGTGTGTACATAAGTGTTACAGGAGTGAGGAGTGAAGTGTGGAGAATTTGAATACCCAAATGCCTAGGGAATCCAGAAGTGTTGAAGTATTGAGAGGTGGGAAAATAGCATTGTGGGCAGGGAATGTTTCTGTTAATTGTTGTATTGTACTCTCCCAAGTGCTTAGCACAGTGTTGTGCACACAGTAAGCACTCAGTAAATGATTGAACGAATGAATGAGTTATTAGTCAGCGATGGTTTCCTAGAGGAGATGTGATTTCAGAAAGTTCTGGAAAATGGGGAGGGTAGTGGTTTACTGGATGGGGAGCTACACCCAATAAAGGGGCAGAAGTAATAGGTGGGTATGGTTCATTTACTTGTTTTGAGGTGTATATACTCTATAATTCTATTAATATTGATGCTGTTGGTGTCTGCTTGCTTGTTTTGATGTCTGTCTCCCCCTGCTTCTTGACTGTAAGCCTGCTGTGGGCAGGGATTGTCTATTGCTGAATTGTACTTTCCAAGCACTTAGTACAGTGCTCTGCACTCAGTAAGCCCTCAACAAATACGATTGAATGAATGAATTTCCTCTTGGAGAGGATGAGCCTTGAGCTTGTTGCAGCTCTGGACAGGACCCTCTATGGACAAATGGACACAAGTTCCCCAGCATTCCCAGTGAGGGATGATAGGCCTTCTGCACATCTTGTGGTTCTATGGGACTGTGGACATCTCTTCCATGAGTTAGGCTGGAGGGTGGACCCTGTAGGTCCAGAAACCCAGTGGTGAGGCAGTTCTGGCCTGTGTGGTTTGAAATTTGCATATTCTGAAAGTAGATGGCTTTGATTTTTGCCTTAACTCATACATCCGCATAAAGTGTATGATCAGCAAGTGCTCCCCTAAGTGCAAGCTTGTAGCATCAAGGACCGTGTCTTTAGGATTTAATTTTATGTGGTGGCTAGACCAGGGTTGTGTTCTGGGGATCCAGCTAGCAAGTACCATTGGGAGTGATGGATTGAGGTGGAGAGAGCAGTAGGAGTTTGGAATGAATAAAAAAAGCAAACCCTCCCCATTGTAAGGGGGAAGGATTATATTTCTATAGTGGTTGTGAAATGAATGCTCTCAGTATCCTACTCCTTGGGCTCATAGACTATTCTCTTCCTCCTTCTCTTGAAGCATCATGGCTTAGTGGAAAGAGCACAGGCCTGGGTGTCAGAGGACTTGATTTCTAGTCCTGACTCTGCCACATGCTTTTTGTGTGACCTTGGGCAAGCCACTTAATTTCTCTGTGCCTCAGTTTCCTCATCTGTAAAATAGGGATTCAATATCTGTTCCCCCTCCTGCTTACACGGGGAGTCTCCTGTGGGAGACTGTGTGAATTGTGTCTGACCTGATTATCTTATAGTCTTATATCTGCCCCAGCATGTAGTACAGTGCTTGGAACCTAGTAAATTCTTAATACTATCTTATTATTGTTGTTATACTCAATCTAAATGACAGCTCTGCTGGTACAGGCATATCTTGACTACTGTATTAGTCTCCTCACCAACCTCCCTATCTCCCGTCTCTCTCCTCTCCAGTCCATATTTCATTGTGCTGCCCACACCGTCTTTCTAAAATGTCATAGTGTACACTTTGAGAAAACTGAAACCTTCAAGTGTGATCTCCCTAACATCACTCCTGCTCCTCTCCAATCCCTCCCTCCTCCTGCCCCTTCTTCAACTCTTCCATCTTTCCCAGCAGTAACTCAAGAGAAGATCTCCTGCCTTCCTTCTGAAGCCACTCCCTCCACATGTGCAACTGACTCCATTCCTCACACCTTGTCAAAGCATTTGCCCACTCCCTTCTTCCCTCCCGAGCCCCATCTTCAGCTGTTCACTCTACAGTGACTTTTTCCCCAATGTTTTTGAACATGCCCTTGTCTCCCTTGACCCCATGGCTCCCTCCAGTTATTGCCCCATCTCCCTACCATTCTTCTCCAAACTCCTGAGGGAGTCATCAAATCCTGCTAACTCTAGTTCCTCTGCCCCAATTCTCTCTTTAACCCCCTCCAATCTGTCTTTTGTCCACTCCACTCAACAGAAACAACCCGCTCAAAGGTCAGAAGTCGTCTCTATTGTCAAATCCTCTACTCTATCCAAATCCTCCTCAGCCACCTTTGACACTGTTGACCATCCCCTTCTCCTGGAAACATTATCCAGCCTTGGCTTCACAGACACTACCCTCTCCTGGTTCTCCTCCTACCTCTCTGGATGCTCATTGTCATCCCTTTCATGGGCTCCTCCTCTGCCTCCTACTCCCCTAAGTGTGGGAGTACTCAAGGATCTGTTCTTGTTCCCCTTCTAATCTCCATCTACACCCACTCCCTTGGAGAATTAATTTTTATCCTATATTTCAACTACCACCTCTACTCAGGTGATTCCCAAATCTACATCTCCAGGCCTGATCTCCCTCCCTTTCTGAAATCTCACATTTTCTCCTCTTTTCAAGACATCTCTACTTGGATGTCTTGGGCAGGGAATGCACCTACTAACTCTGCTATATTGCACATTCCAAAGCACTTAGTACAGTATTCTGCACACAGTAAGCATTCAGTAAATACAACTGACCTTCTACACTAAGTACCAGAACAACCACTAGCTCTTCTGTACATATTGACTAACATAATCTATAATTTAAACACCATTTTACGTACGTATCCTCTGCTACTTCCTTCTATCTGTATTATTTTAGCGTCTGACTCCCACTCCACTAGACTAATTCTCTTTGGTGTAGAAGACACATCTACCAAGTATATTGTAGTCTCCCAGTTGCTCTGCCCACAGTAGGCACTCAATCAATACAACTGATTGATTTTTAGGAAAGTGGTGGGTGAAGAATAATGGTTTCATGTGATATTTTCCTAGCTTGGCATAACAGTATGGTTGGAAGACTCTTGTGGGTGAAGTTATTACTTTTTAAATGGTATTAAGTAATTATGTACTAAGTGCTGGGGTAGGTAATAAGATAATGTCCCTATCCCACAAGGGGCTCACAGTCTTAATCATTATTTTACGGATGAGGTAACTGAGACCCAGAGAAGTTATTTCCCAAAGTCACACAGCAGAGAGGTGCTGGGGCTAGGATTGGAGCCCAGATCTCCTGACTTCTAGGCCCATGCTCTCTCCAATAAGCCAAGCTGCTTCTCCAAAATTATAAGAAATTTCATTGTTATTTACACTTCAAAGAGATATGTTTCTCTTTTGACTGGACATGAAATCATTCCTCATTCTTTAACTCAGATTCTTATTGGGATTTTGGGGGATAAATTCATTTTAACATTTTTTTTCTACTGTTTGCTGTTTCCTTTCGAGTCCTAATAATAATGTTGGTATTTAAGTGCTTACTATGTGCCAAGCACTGTTCTAAGCGCTGGGGTAGACACAGGGGAATCAGGTTGTCCCATGTGGGGCTCACAGTCTTAATCCCCATTTTACAGATGAGGTAACTGAGGCACCGAGAAGTGAAGTGACTTGCCCAAAGTCACACAGCTGACAAGTGGCCGAGCCGGGATTCAAACCCATGACCTCTGACTCCAAAGCCCGGGCTCTTTCCACCGAGCCACGCTGCTTCTCTAAGCAGCGTGAGTCCTGTCCCAGATGACATGGCTTTTCCTGGGAACTGTTGAGGAAGTATTATTCATTAACCAACACCATTTCCTGGAAAGTCATTGATTGTGTTTTTTCTAATTATAGCAATAACAATGCATTTGATTTTCTATTAATCTATAACTTTTTGTTTTGCAGGGCAAACCACAAGCCTGCCTTCTAATGGTAAGGTTTTTTTTAAAATTTATAGTATTGTAACAATTGAATTACTGTATATACTTCTAGGAATCTTTTTTTTATGTTGATGAAATGTCTAAATGTTGTCTAAAGGCAAATGGTTTAACTGCAGAAGTTTTCCTAACATGAATATTACTTTATTGTGGCTGTCACATGGAAAGAGAGAATCAAAAGTTGGACGCCTCCATTCTGCAACTCCTGAAGAGTCCCAAGACACCCTCAAGAGTCAAGAACAGGGATTGCCTTCCTTTCCTCTCTTCTGTGCTTGAATCAAGCTGATGCCTCTTTGAAGTGGAGAATCCTTGGGTGCTTTTCCCAGTAATTCGATAGCCAGACGTCTGCCTATCTTAGGCAGGATGGAGACAAGGCCAAAAGAAGGAGAGTCAGCTAAAGGAGATTTGGCAAAAGGGCAGGAGGGGAGTTGCAAGGGGAAAAAAAGGAAAAAGAAGGGATAAAGGGAAAACAGAAGAGAAAAGCGAATGGCGAGAACGAGGTAGAATCATTAGTTCTTTGGCTAGTATTGAGTTGTCAGTCAGCCATTTTTTGCCTTTGGATGTAACAAGTGGGAAATAGTAGAACTGAAATAATGGTGAAACCCCCTCACCAACTTTTCATAGATACATAGGAAAACAGTGAGTTGAAGATCACCCTTAGAAAGCAATTGGACAAGCCCATGTTTTGTTTCTTTATCATTTTAGTAGTGATTCTCATCACCCTAACTATTGGCAGTTCTAGAATGTGTTGTGTCCCCGCATTCCAGGGACATTCTTGGATTTCTCCACCTCTTCTTACCCTCCCCGTTCCCCGTTGCCATTCTTCTCCCTGCTCTGACCTCTCTCTCTCTCTCTCCCTCTCTCTCTCTCTCTTTTCTGACTACCTTAAGTGCAGTACCAGTCTCTGCCACCCAAGACACTGTCCTCTCAGGTCTCTCTTCCCAATTTTTCATCCGTGCGAACTTCTTCCCCACTTGCATTTATCTCACAACTACTGCCTCATTCCATCCACTGATTCTCCTAACGTCTCTAGCCTTTGACATTACACCTCCCCCACTGGCCACTCTGGTCTGGCCCTCCTGACTGGTCTGACCCTCCTGATTCATATTTGCCTCCAACCTATCTATCTGTCCCACCTAGTTTCATAGCCAGTTTTTCATGTAAATCAATGGTGAAGCGGAGAGTAAGCAGCAGGATGTATATTTCATTCCTCATAGTTGATGCGTATATTTCCTCATATTTCATTGATGAGCAGTGGTGAAGTCACTGGTTTGGTACAGTTCTATGTATTCAAATGCCTAAAGATGTGTTTTACATGTTTTTTTTTCCTTTCCTCCACAACTGTTAAATGACAGGATGGAATACATCGGAAACACCAAACGCTTCAACTCCCACCGGCCCCCAAACTCCACGCTCCACTACATCCTTACCCACAAACACAACGGAAAGAGAACCCATTTCTGCAGACACCACCTCTACTCTCGACCCAAATATTACTTCAACCAAAATGCCATTTGACTCCACTAATTCCACCAGTGCTCTGAGCACTGAGATTACAGGTTGGCTTTGACACAATAAGAATTGTGAAAATTACCCCACACACCATTTCTCATGTTAATTCTCATGTGAACTCTGAAAACGGTAATGTTGTATCTCCTGTCCTCCCAGTCCCCACAAGTTCTCAATGATGTTTTACATAGTGTATGATCTAACCTTTATTTATGATGAGTTTGTCAAGCCAAAGATGATTTAGGCCCAGATGTGCCTCTTTTGACTTTAAAAATTCTTATTTCTGGGCCCCTAACTAGTAGCCCAGGACTAGGGTCTCAATGTAATGGAATAACATCAAAACACTACAGTGTCATGGCATCATGATACCAAGCCTACTCGAAAGAAGGCTAGGCCAGGCCCCCCTGATCCGTGTCACTGTAACCCTCCTCTCCTCCTCACCTGTAGGGTGCACTTCAGCCTTGGCTGATTTTTGCTGGGAAGAATAAAATAGGACTGGGATAAACAAATATCCTGGGCCTGAAACTCAATCCAGAGGGCAGAGGCCTTGGGGCAGTGATTTGCTGCAGTGTGGCAACAGAGCCTAAGTAAGGGGGACCCATGCTCCCACTCTCTGAGAGGGTTTGGGACAAGATATGTGGATAAATACAATGAAAAGCTATTTTATATGAGTGTTTGATTTAAATGCGACAACCACTGAAGCTAATTAATTGTACATACATTTGGGTAGGGAGCAACAGTAGACAACTTTTTTTTGTTTGTTTTGGTTGGGGGGAAGGCAATATTGAAAACTTAGCCCAGAGTGATCAAACAAAAAAATGACCACTAAGAGGGAAAATGGTATCACTGTACCTCAGTCCTCTATCTCTCCTCTGATCGCTCACCAGTGTTCTGCCTTTGTCCTGCCACACCCTCCCTCTTCATAAGACACACTATCACTTCCCTCATCTTCAAAGCTTATTGAAGGCGCATCTCCTCCAAGAGGCCTTCCATAACTAGGCCCTCATTTCTTCTTCTCCTACTCCCTTCTACCTGCCTTGCCCTTGCATGAGGATTTGCACCCTTTAATCACCCCTCCCTCAGCCCCACAATACCCTTATACATATCCATAATTTGTTCATATTATCTCTCTCCCCCTCTAAACTGTAAGCTCATTTGTGATTTTTGTCCTGGAAATCTTGCTACAAAAGTGATACAGTCATTCTGAGTTCAGTTTACTTCAGCTTGTCTGGGTGAAGTGGAGCTAGGATTTTGCTTGTTTATTCAACCCTTGGGTTTTAGTTAATTTTGGACATCCCTCAGGCAAGGTGTATGGGCAACTATATTTAATAGGTGTTTTCTTTGTACATGATTAGGTTTTGTGACGTGTGAGTTTTCAGCAAATCACAGGCCTCATTTAGCAGCTGCTATCAGCCTCCCTGTAGGACAGTCACAGGTCAGAAATCTGGAGCTTAATCTGCCCTAGCCCCAGCTATGCCCAGTAATAATAATAATAAGTGCTTACTATGTGCCAGGCACTGTTTTAAGTGCTGAAGCAGATACAGGATAACGGGGTTGGATACAGTCCCTGTCCCACATGGGGCTCACAGTCTTAATCCCCCTTTTACAGATGAGGGAACTGAGGCAGAGAGAAGTAAAGTGATTTACCCAGGGTCACACAGCAGACAAGTGGCAGAGCTGGGATTAGAACCCAAGTCCTTCTGACTCCCAGGTCTGGGCTCTATCCACTAGGCCATGTGCCCACCTGCCTACTTTCAAATGTCCCCACCAGTTTCCACCTGTCTTGGCCTAGAGGGGAGGGCCCAGCTAAATCCCAAGTAGTTGGGACCTAATTGGGAGCCATTGAAAACTCTCCCCCGAGGGAGTGTGATGTAGCTTGTGAGATTGCCCTGATCCAAGGATCCCTTCTGTCCATTCAGAAGCAGATTTCTGTTCAATTCTGGTGCAATATTGTTTGATCCTCCCACTCCAGGGTGGCTCCTAGACTCTGTGCTGCTCTAGCCTGACAGTGGGACTTGGGTCCCAGGGGAGCTGTGAGTTTTTTCTGATGCATGGCTCATTTCTCTCCTAATGGTCCAGAATAGATATTTACCCTTGTGGGGGTAACTGTAATTTCTGAGTTGGCAATCCAGCTGTTTCAATTAAACAATGAATTGCTGGGTGATTACTCTGTGCTCTTAGGAGAGTACAGTACAACAGAGTTGGTAGACACATTCCCTAATCACAGTGAGCTTACAATATAAAATACAGTATGGATTCCTACCAAAGGACTCAGCAAGCTTTTATCCATGGTTCACAATGCCTGGAATATAGTGTGTGGCTCTTGTCAGGGCACCTCAGGGAGGATGTAATATTCATTCATTCAATCAATCATATTTATTGATCACTTACTGTGTGCGGAGAACTCTAAGCACTTGGGAGAGTACAGTACAACAACAAGCTTACACATTCCCTGCCCACAGGGAGCTTACAGTCTAGAGGGGAGGGAAGGGAGATAGACATTAATATAAATAAATTACAGATATGTACATAAGTGCCGTGGGGCTGGGAGGCAGGAGACTAACAAAGGGAGCAAGTCAGGGAGATGCAGAAGGGAATGGGAGAAGATGAAAGGGGCAGCTTAGGGCTTAGTAATAGAGGAGGACAACTTTGATGATCGGGGTATGGTGAGGACAGATTGGAAAGATTAGTCTGGAGAGATGCCGACTGAGGATGGGATTGACAGGTATAAATTTAGTAAGGATGAGCGTAGATAAATATGGAGGTGTTTTTTCCAACAGTTCCCATGGACAAAGGAACACCCATTGAAGATTGAGGGTGGTGGTTCAAAACTAAAAGACAACACTTAATCACAGTGAGAGTATACATGTGGAATCTGCTCCCACAATAAATTGTTCAGGAAGTATCTGCTGTCCCAAGAGGGATATCAATCATATTGATTGAGTGCTTAATGTGCACAGAACACTACATTAAGTACTTGGGAGAGTACAATATGACAGACAGATTCCCTGTCCCCTACAAACATGCAGTCTAGAGGTTGACACATTAATATAAATCAATCAATATAATTCACATAAATAAGTGCTGTGGGACTGAGGGAGGGAGGTGAAAAAAAGGTGCAAATCCAAGTGAAAGGATGATGAAGAGGAAGAAGAGGAAATGAGGGCATTGTCATTAGAGGAAATGAGGACATGGGTAGAGATATTCATTCATTCAATAGTATTTATTGAGCACTTACTATGTGCAGAGCACTGTACTAAGCACTTGGAATGAACAAGTCAGCAACAGATAGAGACAGTCCCTGCCCTTTGACGGACTTAAGATATGGATTCCTTTCATGCAAGGGATGGAGAGAGTCAAGGTACATATCAGGAGGGAAACCATCACAGATTTATAGAGATATCCTGCTATCAATTTTTTCCAACCTTTCCAACTTCTTCGCCACTTCCACTTATCCACTGTCTCATCCTACCTGCTGGTTCTCCCAACTTCTCTAGCCTTCAAAGTTACGCCTCCCCCACTAGCCACTCTGGTCTGTCCTTAGCCATCCTGACTCATATTTGCTTCCAACCTATCCGTTGTACCCAGTTTCATCGCCAGTTCTTCGTGTAAATCAATATTGAAGCAGAGGGTAAGCAGCAGGAGGGATGCAGGAGTGAGACTATTCTCATACTTTATTCTTGAGCAGCAATGATGTCACTAGTTCAGTATAGTACTTAGTGTTTGAATGCCTAAAGATGTGCATTACATATGTTTTTCTCCTTTCTTCCACTTAACTCTTGAATGACAGGGCAGAATGCGCTGGAAACATCAAACGCTTCAACTCCCACTGGTCCCCAAACTCCACGCTCCACTACATCCTTACCCGCAAACACAATGGAAAGAGAACCTGTTTTTGCAGGCACCACCTCTACTCTCGATCCAAATGTTACTTCAACCAAGATGCCATTTGGCTCCACTAATTCCACCAGTGCTCCCAGCACTGGGATTACAGGTTGGCTTTGACACAATCAGAATTGTGAAAATTACCCACCACACCATTTATCTTGTTAAAATGTCTGAACTCTGAAAATGGTAAAGTAGTATCTCCTGTCCTCCCAATTCCCACCAGTTCTCCATGATGTTTTGCATAGTGTATGATCTAACCTATATTTATGGTGAGTTTGTCAATCTAAGGATGACTTAGGCCCAGATGTGCCTGTTTTGACTTTAAATGTTCTTACTTCTGGGCCCCTATCCGGTAGTATAGGACTTGCTATGACATCATAATATTACAACGTCATGTCATCATGTCACCAAGCCCACTCAGTAGCAGGTTAGTCCAGGCCCCGCCGATCCTTGTCACTGTAACTGTCCTCCTCACTTGCAGAGGGCACTCCGGCCTCGGCTGTTTTTTTCTGGGAAGAACAGTATTTTAGGACTAGGATAAACAAACATCCTGGGCCTGGAACTCAGTCCAGAGGTCAGAGGCATCAGGGCTGTGATCTCCAGAGCTGCACTGTAGAGGATCCGGTGCTCCCATACTCCCACATACCTCTCTGACCAGGGTTGGGGACAAGATATGTGGATAAATGAAATGAAAAGCCCTTTCAAATGAGTGTTTAATTTGATTTAAATGTGACAGACATCTGAAGCTAATTGTAAAAAACACCTGGATAGGGAGCAATAGCAGACAAGTTTCTTTGTGGGAAGGGGCAGGCAATATTGAAAATTTAGCCCAGGATTATCAAACAAAAAAAATTGACCACTCAGAGAGAATGGTCTCACTGTACACTGAAGTAATTGATCTTGTCTCTGACCATTCACCCGTGTTCTGCCTCTGGCCTAGAACACTCTCCCTCTTCATATGACAAACTATCACTTTCCCCATCTTCAAAGCCTTATTAAGGCACATCTCCTCCAAAAGGCCTCCTGAACTAGGCCCACATTTCTTCTTCTCCTACTCCCTTCTGCCTTGCCCTTGCATGTGGATTTGCACACTCTATTGACCCCTCCCTCAGCCCCACAGTACCCTTGTGCACATCCATAATTTATTAATTCATATTATTATCTGTCCCCTCTCTAAACTGTAAGCTTGCTCTGGGAAGGGAATGTGTTTACTAACTCTATCATATTTTTCTCTCCCAAGCACTTAATATAGTGCTCTGCATACAGTAAGCACTCAATATGATTGATTTCTGAATTATATAATGACAATTCTATCTCTCGATTTCAAAAGCACTGACAAAGTAAGCTCAATTGAGAGTAATTGCAGCTTTCATTTTCAACAGATGTAAAATTATCTCTTGTGACAACTTAATTCTTTTCAAAATGGGAATAAACTCTTTTTAATAGGCCCACTATGACTCTGACATTATCAGGAAAGAGAATGGAAATTTGTTGTGCTACGAAGTCACCAGTGGCTTTTTAGCAAGTTCCATACATTTGTGATTTTTGTCCTTGCTACACAAGAGATACAATCACTCTGAGTGCATTTTACTTCAGCTCATCTGAGTGAGGTGGAGCTAGGATTTTGCTTACTTTTTCAGCCCTCAGGGTTTGATTAATTTTGGACATTTCTCTGGCAGTGTGGGTGACTACATTTAACGGGTGTTTTCTCTGGGCCATGATTAGTTATTGTGACATTTGCAAGTTTACAGCAAATCATAGGCCTCATTTGGCAGCTGCTATCAGCCTCTGTATAGGCCATTCACAGGTCAGAAATCTGGAGCTTGATCTGCCCTAGCCTCAGCTATGTCCAGTATAATAATAATATTTGTAAGTGCTTATTATGTGCCAGGCACTGTTCTAAGTGCTGGATCAGATACAGGATAATTGGGTTGGACACAGTCCCTGTCCCACATAGGGCTCACAGTCTTAATCCCCATTTTACCAATGAGGGACCTGAGGTACAGGGAAGTTCAGTAACTTGCTCAAGGTCATAAAGCAGACAGGTGGCAGAGCTGGGATTAGAATCCAAGTTCTCTGACTCCCAGACTATCTACTAGGCCCCTGGCCCACCTGCCTACTTCTGACAGTTCCCGCCAGTTTCCACCTGTCTTGGCTAACAGGCAAGTAGTTGAGACCTAATTGGGAGCCGTTGCAAACTCACCCCTACAGGGAGATCTCTGTAGCTTGTGAGATTGTCTTAAGGGTTCCAGTGACACCTTCTGTCCTTCTAGAAGCAGTTCTCTGTCTAGTTCTGATGCAGTAATATCTGATCTTCCCACCCCGGGATGGCTTCTACGCTTCGTGCTGGACTTGGGTTCCAGGGGAGCTGTGAATTTTTCTGATGCCCTACTTGTTTATCTCCTAATGGTCCACAATAGTTACTCTTGTGGGGATAACTCTAGTTTCTGGGGTGGCAAACCAGCTGTGCTTCAATTAATTATTGTTATTCATTGAGTGCTTATTTTTTCAGAGCACTGTACTAAGCACTTCGCTTAGGAGAGTACAGCAGAGTTGGTAGACATATTCCCTACCCACAACAAGCTTACACTGTAGAATACAATGTAGTTTACAGTCTTAATAAAAGATTCAGCTAGCTGTTATCCATGGTTCACAATGCTTGGAATATTGTGTGTGGCTCTCATCAGCACATCTCTGGAAGGATGTAATAGAAAGGTAGTTGAGATGATCAGGAAGATGGAGAAGAAAAACTGAAAATACTAGTATCCTACAGTCTGGAAAGATGCCGACTGAGGATGGGATTAATATGTGTAAATTAATAACCAGGAACACAGACAAATGCGGAATTATTTTTCCAACAATTCTCCTGGACAAAGAGACACCCCTTGAAGATGGCGGGGGGAATGTAGGTTCAAAACTAAAAAAAGAAATACTTATTTACAGTGAGGGTATGCAAGTAGAATATGTTCCCACAGTAAGTTGTTCAGCAGAAAGAATCAGAGGGTCCAAGAGGGACATCAATCACTACAGAACACTGAACTAAGAGCTAACAATATAACACACATTCTCTGCCCATAATGATCTCAGAGGGATAGACAGACATCAATATAAATTAATATAAATAAATGCTGTGGGACTGAGGGAGGGATGAATAAAGGGTGAAATTTCAAGTGAAAGGGTGATGCGGAAAGAAGTGGGAGAAGAGGAAATGAGGTCATGGGTAGAGGCACTGATGATCTTTTCATGGAAGACTCCTATTAGGCAAGTTGGAGGTGGAGAGGGAAGAGTCAGGATGCATATCCAGGAGGGAAACAATCACAAGTTTTCATAGGTATCCTGTTGCTAGTCAGAGACAAGAACTCTCCTCAAGATGGAACCCCGTACTGACCCCCGATGATATTTCTCGTGTTCTTAGGTTCTAATAATAATTATGGTATTTAAGTGCTTACTATGTGCCAGGCACTGTGCTAAGCACTGGGGTGGTTACAAGCAAATCAGGTTGGACACAGGCTCTGTCCCATGTAGAGCCTGTAGATGCAAACTAGCTCATTGTCAGTCATTAGGGTAGATGTGAGGGAGTTCCCAGCATTTTATTCTTTATTTGTGTCCTTACGCCTTTTTGTCATATACAGATGGAATTAATGAAATCGTCTTACTTTCTTATTCAGGTTCTTCACTCTCAATCAGCCCTCACTTTTCCACGCATGCAGACTCTTCCAATCCTCCAAATGGATCTGTCATCCAAGCATACAGCAGCAGCCCTGCTGTCCTTCCCACACACACTCCTACCAGCCACAGGCCCACTTCACCAGGTTTGCCTCACTTCTACTCATATGTGCTCTTGACGACAACAGTATTGCTTCCAATAGGAGTCGAGTAATATTATTCTTAACTCAGTGTGTTGGGGGACACTTACTGCGGTACTTTATTTATTTGTAGTTCATCTCCTTACAGAATGGGGCTGGTTCACAAAAGTTGCGTGATAGCTACAGGCGACAATAGAGATGGGAGGGTGTCATCTGTATGGGTCGCCAGCACTCTCCTTGATCTGGGAGAATGTTATTCAATGTTTGCAGGTTCTTCATTACCACTTGTGAAAGACTCGGGTCTTCATCCCCTATCTCAACTTTTGTTTCAGAATGTCCCACCAATGTTCAAATGTGGTAAAGCAGAAGCGAGATAAGCTTGGGAAAATAACTTCTACACTGCAGTTGCATTGCTTGGACCAGGGTCTGTTTGTAGCCCCTGAGTCTGAGGGACCCTGATGGTCTGCAGGTCGGGGGGCTGTTAATTCCTTGTGTCTCTGACAGCTCAGTTTCTGGTTCCTGCTGTGGGTGTGAAAGTGATGGTTGCTGCTGCCTTCTGGGGTTTCCAAGTTTCCAAACTTATTGTCCCAATCCCTGTGGAAGTCCCTCTCCCCAACTAATATTGAATGTGCAAGAAAAAGATGGAGCCCATTCTACTCATCAACTTTTTTCCCGCTATCAATGAGTTTGGTGACTAGTAATTTTATTAAGACTCCAGTAGTTATTTGTAGCAGTAAGTTGATAGATGCCTAGCTGCCTGGTCTGCTGTACACAAAAATGAGATTGATAAACCAGTCTGGAATATAGAGCAATAAGCCAGCCCAGAAGGGTGAGCAGTGGTCTTTCGATATCAAGAGCTTTCCTTCCTGCCTGCCTTTGGGATGCCCAAATCAGAGAATTTGTTCTTCTGTTATCCCCTCTGGGGCAGGATTTTAGTTTCTGTGTGTTATGTGAAGTTGATTGTTCAGCCAGTTTCTCATGTCCTTAGGGGCTCACATTCCTTCATGACAGATGGGAGATAGTCTCCCCTGAATATAAGGCTGAGCCACTAAGGAGCAGGCAGTGACTTGGGCATGCCCCAGAAAAGGTCTTGGGCAGGGGGAGTTGGAGGGGGAGTTGAAATAGGGTGGATCTGCCACCTGGCTAAGTTCCAAGAGATTCCCAGAAAGCCAGGCCTGAGCTGACCTAGCAGGGGTTGAGGAGGAGAGACTTTGCTTGGAATGTTCTTCTGCCTACTGTCTAGGTGTGTGAAAGGGCAGAGAGTGGGTGGCTGTGTGGCTGTCTCTCCTCTCTCTTTCTCTCTCTCCACCTTCATGAGGGGAAGAATGGCTGGAGTCCATCAGCTATGCCACTGTTTCCATGAGAACCAAGAATACTCTCTGTTCACTTGAATATCATCAAAACTCTAGAAAAATCTGTTTCCTAAATAATTCAAAGACTAAATGTTTCTTTCCATAGTGTTGTCCTAAATTCTTTTGGTTTTGATGATGTATTAAATCTAGAATCCATTTGACTAAGAATAAAAATCAACAAAAGATAATTAGCATTCCAGGTGTGGTGGTTGAATTCTGGTCAGTCTATCTAGATGGGGAAGTCGGGGAGTTTTCAGAGGTTGTGATTAGTCAATAATATTTATTGAGCACTTATTGTGTGTGGAGCATTGTTCTAAGTGGTTGGAACAGTACAGTATAACAGAGTTGATAGACCTGTTCCCTGCCCACAATGGGCTTACTGTCTAGTGGACTGGTTTCATTCACAGTGATGACAATCCTGAACGAAGGACCTAAAAGGCATTCAAAGCACTGCAGTGGTCTTATTTACCCTGAATTTCAGACAGTTCTCTTTGTCGGGTAAGAAGAAATAACAGCTCTACTTCCCTTCTTTCAACAGACACGGGTGCACTCACCACCTCTCCCGCAAGCTCAATCTCCATGCAGAACCAAGACTCGAGTCCATCACCCACAAGCACTGGGTCAATTATCTCACTCACTCCCACCATCAACATCACAATTAACACTTCAGGTCGGCCTGTTTCATTAGCAGAACGAGGGTGGACATAATGAGATGATCCCTGGAAACCCTGGAAACCTCTCTCTCTTGTTCCCCAGTAAAATGTGTCATTGTCTGATGCCCTGTTGTACTCGATTAATCTTTGTAATTAATCTAATTATTGAAGCTTTAATTCAGGGATATTTTCTGGATTTATCAGAGAACAAATCAAAACTCTCTTCTTGAGGGCCACATTCCCAAAGAAAGTTAGATTTTTTTAACTGTAAATTAGCATTTCAAACTGCAGAAGATATAAGGTAAAACCTTTAATCAAAAAACTTTCCTATTGGTTTATGCTTGTACTTAACCAGAGAAAAATGTATTTTTGAACTTCAAACAGATATTGATATCTGGTTTATGTCATTTAAAAGAATTCCACAGCCTGCTTTGGTATGATTATTGTTGTTAAAGTTCCAAATCAGAAATCTACTTTACTTTTCAAGAACTTAGAGGGAGGTACTTCCTTTCCCCTTCGAAATGACAGACACTGACTAACACTCATGTATTCTGTTTATTCCCTACAGACGGTAACCTTACTACCATCTCACCAGCCTCACTGGACATTTCAGCAAGCACCGCACCTGCAAGCATTACACCTGCCATGAGCTCAACTCCAGACAGTTCCACAGTTTTAGGTGACAAACTCACACGCAGTCATAGCATCATGATAATGCATGCATTGGGTCTTGCTTTCATTTGCTGTTACTTTGGTTTTTTCCTATCAATAACTGAATGTTTCATTTCTTAGATATACAGAACAACAACAGATAAAATAACTGACCTACTAGGGCTCCCAGCAGATTTACCATTAAGTAGAGCAAATAAAGCAGGAGATTTTCATTTTCAACTGCTTGAATTTTTCATAGTAAAACAGAGCAGCCTCTATAGGCTATCAAAGCAATCCTCAAAATCTGGAACAATGACCATTACAGTTCTAGACCTCTTGGTTTTCCCAAGGTGCAGTGTTTTTCTCAGTATGGGATTCTGATTTCCTGAAGTCAGAAGTTTCAGAAGGGCCCAAGGCTTAACAAAGATAGGACCTTATTACATCCCTCCTGTGTCCTCAGGATGGGGATCCTGCCTCACTATTGTTCTGGTTAAGGGAAATGTTAGTAGATGGAGGGTTTCTGAAGGGACTCATGCGTAACATGATGGTAGTTTTGCTGGTGAGATTTAATTGCCCAACTGAGAGGGTTCAACCAGCGTGGGGAGGGCTGCAAAGTCTAGGCATCTACCGGGGAGGGTTGGAGAGCTGGCATAGAAAGTTTGGGCTGGGAGTCAGAGGACCTGGGTTCTAATCCCAGCTCTGCCACTTGCTTGCTGTGTGACCTTGGGCAAATCACTTGACTTCTCTGGGTCTTGGTTTTCTCAATTGTAAAACGGGATTCGATACTTGTTCTCCCGCCCGCTTAGACTGTGATTTCCATGTGGGACAAAGATTGGGTCTGATCTAATTGTACTGTATCTACACCAGTGCTTAGGATATAGTAAGCACGTAAGGAGTACCGATATTTTTATCGTTATTATGGGCTCTAATCCCAGATCTGCCACATACCTGCTGTGTGGTCTTCAGCAAGTCATTAAAAATTTCTGTGCCTCATTTCCCTCACCTTTTCTCCCTCCTAATTGGACTGTGAGCCCCATATGGGACCTGTTTATAATAATAATGTTGGTATTTGTTAAGCGCTTACTATGTGCCAAGCACTGTTCTAAGCGCTGGGGTGGATACAAGGTAATCAGATTGTCCCACGTAAGGCTCACAGTCTTCATCCCCATTTTACAGATGAGGTAACTGAGGGACAGAGAAGTGAAGTGACTTGCCCAAAGTCACACAGCTGACAAGTGCAGAGCCGGGACTAGAATTTATGACCTCTGACTCCCAAGCCCGGGCTCTTCCCACTGAGCCACGCTGGTCCCTAATTTATCTTCTACCTACTCCAGTGCTTATTTCAGTGCTTGACACATAGTAAATATTTAACAAATACCTCAATTACCAGTACTATTATTATTATTCAATTGATTTTTGTTTTCATCCAGTTTTCTGTTGGGTAATCCTATTCCTAATCAATTTTCTCATATTATTACTGTTCAGGGAAAAATCATATTGGGTAACTAAATCATCATCATCAGTAAACAGTTATTGAGCTCTTGAGGAGGGCAAAGTATTGCACTGATTGAACCTGCCTGAGATTGTTCAGTTCCTACCACACAAAAAGAAGTGATAGAGAACCAATCAATCAATCATAATTACTGAGTACTTACTGCATGCAGAACACCCCCCAGATAATCTTCTTATTTAAAGCCCAGTGATAATCTTCTTTTCTTTTATTTTTAGCGTCACCAACTCCCAAGTCATGTGGTAAGTTTTAAGAACAGAATCAACTGTAGTCACTTGGCTCGAATATCTTTAGCTTCAGCTAGCAAAAACAGCCACTATGAGATATCCAGAGACAATGTTCTGCTCTGGTAGTGCTCAGTAAATACCACTGATGAGATAGACAAATGACATGCTGGGAAGAATTGCAGAAATCAAAGGCACACATACCAGTGGATTAACCAGGTGCGTGCGTGCGCGCGCGCGCGCACACACACACATCAGACATCTATTTGAAAATAGATACATATTAATGAAGACATATATCTATATGGCAAATATATATGTGTGTGTATATATATATATATATATATATATATATATATATATATATATATATGGGAAATATCTACCTATACATGTATATTTGTGTATATCTGTAGATACATAATATACGCACACACATATGCACCCCCCACATATATATCTATGTATTTATCTTGTATATATTGTATTATATATATATCTATGTATATGCCCAACCATAGATATTCAGTGACTACAGTCCTATGTCTACAGACACATGCACATAAGAAAAAGGACCCGTTTTCAGTCATGTTGCTGGAGGCAGCAGGTTGTGATAGTAGATTCTGAGGAGAACGATGGTGTTTCCCATTCAGGTGCATAGCATCTGCCTCAGGACTAGAGCAGGGGAGAGGGACTATACTCCATGAACACTTTGCTTCCTGGAGTGGAAGTTCATTAGGAGGAGTTAGGAAGTGGGGATAGGCAGGCCATCAGCTTTCTCCCCAAGATTCTACACATGCAACCTTGTTCCTTTGGGAAACAAGTCTTCGGGTGAGAGGCAATTAGCCTGGGGAAGCCATCTCAGCCAATCTATTAGGGCCATGGTAGAGCTAGTCATAAGACTAGCTGTTACAGAACCTAAATCAGTATTATTTGTAGTGATGCAGAAAGCCGTGTCCCCTTATCTAGAAGGAGGAATAGTTGGATGGGAAGATGGACAGATGGCTGGGCAGATGGGTCATTTGGTGGGTGGATGGATGGCTGGCTAAATGGATGGAAGAAATAGAAAAACTTATCAAAACACTAATAAATCCCATCTAGCTATATCATTTCTGTTTTAGTGACCTCCCTTAATGTGCATCTGGCTAAAGATGTCAGGACAGTTATATCTGGAGTCACAGCAAAAATAGAAACATTGTCCTGATTTCATTTAATACAAATGAATGAGTTACATTTTAGTAGATTTATTTTGACCAATTTTTTAAAGATAAAATTGCCAATTTGGAATATTTAATTATTTAATGATTATATATAGCAACTGAGATAAGCTGTGTTAATTGGGGAATTTCAAAGGCATATTAGTAAATATAGTTTAGGGGCATTCCCCCAAAATAGAAAACCTTGATTATATTCAATTCTTTAAGTGTATATTTTTTAAACTTTCCACATTTTTGATACTCTTTCATGAATAGTATATTGTATGAATTATTGCAATTATATCTAATTGTGAGTTTATATGACCATAAATCCTTAAAGGAAAAAATTAGCTATATAAAAAGTAATGAATTTCTAGCAAAATATTTGAAGTATCACTTTTCTCATTTCAGGTATAGAATTTGATGTTAACATTGAAGAGTACAGATACAATGAGAACAGTCACTCATATGAAGCAGTTCTGCCAAACCATCATCATCAAAACGTGACCCTGATTCCTTCGCAGAATTTGGTTTTCAGAGAGGAAGGGAACAAAATAATTTTTAGCCTAAAACCATGCCAGAATTTCACAATTGTAATAAAAAATTCTTCATGCCAAGATTCATTTTCTAAAGTTGCACCTCCTGGTAAGTGTACACTGTAGCTGTTTGCTGAAAAGCCTCTAATGATGCATATATAAATACTGTTGGGAAGGGACCCTATAAAGTTGAACACAGAGGGCAGTCATAAGAGATGCATGGATAAACCAATCAATCAGTTTTATTTAATGAGAGCTCACTGTGTGCAGAGTACTCTTGTACTAAGAGCTTGGAAGAGTTATGATATGATATGATAATAACAATATGATAGAGTTTGTAGACATGTTCCCTACCCACAAGAAGTTTACAGCCTAGAGGGGTAATACTCTTGTCTTAGATCTTTGAAGAAGCTGTATGCACTATCCATATGCTCCCTATGGTACTCTTCTTTTTCTCTCCCCTTTCCTTTGGTTACTTCTGAGATTTAGAACAGAAAGGCCACATCAGTTCCCATATATATATATATATATATATATATATATATATATATATATATATGCATTTATTTATTTAGTTTCTTCAGTCTCCCCTGCTGTTTTACCTATGTTCAGACATAAAGGACAGAGGACAAATTCTAATTATCTTTCTGTATTTAATATGGCTCTACTTTAAAGTTTTCCTTCTAATCTGATGGTAATGATTGACTGCAAATTGCTATCTATAGTGCAAGTCTGATCAAAAGCTCATGTATGAATGACCAGCAGTTATTACATACTATGTAAAAACTATCTTAGTTTTCATGTTGGTAAACATAGAGGAGCAGTGTTGCCTAGTGGATAGAGCATGGGCCTTGGAGTCAGAAGGTCATAGGTTCTAATACTGGCTCCACCACTTGTCTGCTGTATGATCTTGGCCAACTCACTTCACTGCTCTGTGCCACAGTTCTCTCATCTGTTAAATGGGGATTAAGATGGTGAGCCCTTTGTAGGTCAGGTACTGTGTCCAACCTGAATGTTTTGTATATCCCAGTACTTAGAACAGTGCCTGGAACATAGTAAGTGCTTATCAAATACCATAATTATCATTTTTTTATTATTATTATTATTACGAATGATTGTAGCATCACACTTTGCTTCTGAGAAGCTTAGAAACGCCTGACCAGCAACAGTCTAAATGCAAAGGCATTTATAAGCAGCATGGCTTAGTGGATAGAGCACAGGCCTAGGAGTCAGAAGGACCTGGGTTCTGCCACAGGTTTGCTGTGTGACCTCGGGCAAGTCACTTCACTTTTTTGGGCCTTGGTAACTTCATTTGTAAATTGGGGATTAAGACTGTGAGCCTCATGTGGCACAGGGACCTTGTCCAACTTTATTAACTTGTATCTCCCTCAGTGCTTAGAATAGTGCTTGGCACATAGTAAGCACTTAACAAGTACCATAATTAGTGAGCCCGTTGTTGGGTAGGGACTGTCTCTATTTGTTGCTGAATTGTACTTTCCAAGTACTTAGTACAGTGCTGTGCACATAGTAAATGCTCAATAAATAGGATTGAATGAATGATTATTATCATTATTAAAGGCAGTGCCTTAAAACTTTCACTCTGTGTTAAGGAGAATTCTCCAGGACAAAGCAAATCCAGCATCTTTCTCTTTGCATTCAGGCTTTGTTTATTCCTGAAATATCAACTCCAAACCCAAGGAGTTCTTAAAGAGCTCTTATATAACTGCTCCCACTCTCTTTCTGGGATTCTGACCATCTCAGAATGTCCCAGCTTTGCAGAAAGCAAAATTTATATTGTAACAAATAAATTTCCATTTAATCTTGCAAAGTGAAAGCTCATTATTTGCATATCTGGTAAATACCCCAATATTAATCCCTTTAGAGTTGGCAATAGAAATCAAGTGCTCCCTTTCAAAAGTCCACTAAGGTTCAATTTTGGCATTTTAGTATTTCTGGCAGAGAGGTCAAAAGAAGTTCTAACAGGGTCCTGCCACCCCACCCTCACCGGAGGGAGCCATAGATTGATTGGCATGCTGCACTCTGTTTGCATGGCTTAATCATGCAGGATCAATCATTTGTTCATTCAGTCAAATTTAATGAGCATTTACTGTGTGCAGAACACTGTAATGAGCTCTTGGGAGAGTACAATACAATGATAAACAGACACATTCTGCATGTAGGATTAAATTTCACCATGAGCAGTCATTTGAACCAGTTATTAGTTGATTTGAGCTATGGAATGTTGAGTGTCCCTTTTTGAACTCCTGCCCCATACAAGGTGCTAATAATAATGATGGTATTTGTTAAGCACTTACTATGTATCAATCATTGTTCTAAATGCTGGGGGAGATACAAGTTAGATTGGACATAATCCCCATCCCACCTGGAGCTCACGATCTTAATTCCTATTTTACAGATGAGGGAACTGAGGCACAGAGAAGTTATGTGACTTGCCCAAGGTCACATAGACAAGTGGCAGATCTGGGATTAGAACCCAGGTCCTTCTGACTTCCAGGCCCGTACTCTAACTACTAGGCAGTGCTGCTGCTTAAATAGTGATGTCATTAAATGTTACTATGGCCTCAGTCACCACAAGACCACTATTTTGGATTGCTTTCTGGCAGACTTCTTGAATAACCCATCAAGTTATTGAATGGTGAATTAGTGTCCAGGATCCTCAACTAGCTATATACCGAGAAATTTGTACAGTATTCTCAGTAGGGCAGAGAGATGCACTTGATTTGCTATTCCAGTTGTGGTGTTGGGTTATTCTAAACTATCAAAATTCCCTCTTCAATCTGTTGATAATGAAAAATCTACACAGCAAAATCATTCTGGTGCCATTTGTGGTTGCAGAAAAAATAGCTTTTTTCTTCTGTAAAAATGAACAACTGTTCTCACATTATGCTCCACATACATTGACTGCCACATCAAATACTAGGATCTTGCCGCTAACCACAGATCTGGGTGAATTCTGAGGCTGTGGAATAAATTTCTCCTGAACTTTCACAGCAGATGATGCTAAAAATAATTGTGGTATTTAAGTGCTTACTATGTGCCAGATACTGTGCTAAGCCCTGGGGTGGATCCAAGCATATCGGGTTGGACACAGTCCCTGTCTCATGTGGGGCTCGCAATCTCAATCCCCATTTTCCCAAAGAGGTAACTGAGTCATAGAGAAGTAAAGTGATTTGCCCAGGGTTACACAGCAGACAAGTGGTGGAGCCGGGATTAAAACCCATGACATTGTGACTCTCAGGCCTGCTCTCTATCTACTCTGGGTACTATGCTGCTTCTCTTATGACAGCAGATGGCTATGGCCTCGTATTTAGTTCTCATGAATCTGTTGAGGGTTCATTCAAGGCTGCTGAATGAAAGGCTGATATTTTCACCACTACCTGAGCTACTAACTCAGTACTGGGTTATGTATCTTCTGAAGTAGATGTTGATCCACATATAGATTTGGGATATTAAGATGATGTAATTATTCAAATTCAGGGAGTCACTAATTTATTTGATTTTAGAATGATGAAAGAACATTAGGTGTACACTTTCCCATCAAGCATGGGGATAGGGACAGTGTCTTTGGCTCCCCCCAATTTTTTTATTATTATCTCTAACCCCAGCCCTTGCACTCATGAAAACTTTTTCTCCATCTCTTTCTCCCTCCCTGACCGGCCTCAGCCATTCAGTTTCTAATGGACTTATCCCCACTGCCTTCAAAAATACTCATGTACCCCCATCCTAAAACAAAACCAAAAAAAAACCACCCATGACTCTATGGCCCCCTTCAGTTCTCATCTCATTTCCCTCCTACAGTGCTATCCACATTCCTTGAATGAGTTGTCTACTCCTGCTGTCTCCATTTCCTCTCCTCCAATTTTCTCTTTGACACCCTCCAATCTGGTTTCTGCCCCCCTTCACTCCACAGAAACTGCCTTCACTAAGGTCACCAATGAACTCCTCCTTGCAAAGTCCAGTGACTTTTCAGCTGCCATTTGACACTGTGGACCAGCCCCTTCTCCTGGAAACATTACCTAACATGGGCTTCATTTACACTGTCCTTTCCTGATTTTTTTCTCCTATCTCTCTGGCCACTCATTCCTCAGTCTTTTGCAATCTCCTCTTCTGTCTCCCACACTCTAACTGTGGGGGTCCCTCAAGACTCAATTCTGGGTCCTCTTCTAGTCTCCATCTACACCCACTTACTTGGAGAATTCATTTGCTCCAATGACTTCAACTACCATCACCAAGAGATGACTCCCAAATCTACCTCTCTATCTTTGGCCACTCTCGCTTGCAGTCTCACATTTCCTCCTGACTTTAGGACATCTCTACTTGGATGTTCTTCCATCACCTCAAACTTAACATGTCCAAAACAGAACCCCAGTCTTCCCACCTAAAACCTGTATTCCCCCTGTATTTGCCATTACTGTAGACATTACAGTATCCTCGACTCTGTAATTATCCTCGACTCGACATTATCCTCAACTCTGCTCTCTTGTTTAACATATTTAATCTCTCACCAAATCTGGTCAGTTCTACCTTCACAACATCACTAAAATCCATTCTTTCCTCTCCATCCAAACTGCTAAGATGCTGATCTAAGCACTTATCCTTTCCTACCTTGACTACTGCTTCAGCCTTTTCATTGAGCTCCCTGCCTCCTGTCTCTCCACTCTGTGATCCATACTTCACTCTGCTACCCAGATCATTTTTCTGAAAAGCCATTCAGTTCGTATCTCCCCACTCCTCAAAACCTCCACTGGTTGTCAATCCATCTCAGCATCAGACAGTCCTTATCTGTTTTAAAGCATCAGCTCTCTCGCTCCTACTTTATCTTTCTGTTCTACTACTGCAGTCCATTTTGTACAAGCCACTTCTCTTAACAGCAGTACCAACACTGTATCTCAATCTTGTCTATCCCAATATTGACACCTTGCCCATCTCTTTCCCTAGATCAGAAACCCTCATGCCCTTCAAATCCAACAGACAGCCACTTTCCCCACCTGCAAAACCCTCCTAATTTCATATCCCCTCCAAAAGGCCGTCCTTGAATGAGCCTTCATTCCTCCACCTACCCCCTTCTCTGCATCCTCTATGCCTTTGGATGGGTAATAATAATAGTAATGTTGGTATTTGTTAAGTGCTTACTATGTGCAGAGCACTGTTCTAAGCACTGGGGTAGACAAAGGGGAATCAGGTGGTCCCACGTGGGGCTCACAGTCTTAATCCCCATTTTACAGATGAGGTAACTGAGGCACAGAGAAGTTAAGTGACTTGCCCACAGTCACACAGCAGACAGGTGGCAGAGCTGGGATTCGAACCCATGACCTCTGACTCCAAAACCTGTGCTCTTTCCACTGAGCCATGCTGCTTTTAAGGATTTTGATACCATAGCCCCATAGCACTTATGTACATGTCCTTATACTCTACATTTCCCCTATTGGTACTTTATTTTTAACATCTGCCTCTTCCTCTAGACTCTAAGCTTCTTGTAGATAGGGATTTTGTCTACCAAATCCATTGTATTGTACCTTCTAAAGTGCTTAGTGCAGTTTTCTGCACAGAGTAAGAGTGCAATAAATACCGCCAATTGATTGGTTGATATATCAAGTATTATACTGTATAAGATATTTGGGTTGTACACAGTCCTGGGTCTATGTGAGACTCAGAGTTTACCTAGGAGGGAGAACAAGTATTTAATCCCCATTTTACAGATTGAAAAAACAAGGCACAGAGAACAGATGTGACTTGCTCAAGGTCATACAGCAGGTAAGTGACACAGTGTACTGAGGCAAAGGTCAATATCATATCGCTGGGCTTCTTTGAGTAATGACAAATGATACTGTATAACCTTGACAATGTAGGGAAGCAGTGTGATCTGATGGAAAGAGTTATAGGCCTTTATATACATAGAGCAATAATAATAACATATTTCACTATCTTTATTGTCACAGATCTGGAAGAACTACATTTCAATAATACAGTGGCCAATGAAAAAGCAAACACTTCCATTGTTATTGAATGGAATAGCATGCTCCAAGGTTGCTCTTCAGGAGGTCACCTTAATCTTACTTGTGGTAAGAAAGATTGCTAGAGTTTGCAGTTGAGAGTTGTTTCATTATTGATGCTCTGCATATTGTCATCCCCATATTTGCCATAGTGACACAATTCACAAGAGCAGATCCCCAAAAGAGGTCTATTTTTTGCTGATACAGAACTCCTCATCAAACATTGCCCGTTGATCTTTATAACAAGAAAGAGGGAACAAGCTTTCCCTAGTCTTTTGAGTTGGAGATTTGAATGCAGACTTTTGATAGAAAATTCCTCTTCAGTCCCAGTGGGCCCAGGGTCAATTGACTATGTATGGGTCAGGAGCCTGTTGGTGGGGATCAGGTGTTATACTTGGGGCTTTTTCAGGTCCAGGCTTCCCTGACCTCATTTCTGGCTTGTGGGTTGGGTTCGAAAGGAAGTAGTGGAGGACAGTTTCCAGAGTCCAAGTAGGTTATTTTGGGTTTCAGCTCTAACTAGACGTTCTCCTGGACTAATCAAAAGACACACCAAAGAGACATACACATGAGGATCTCCCATGCAATTTCAGAATTAATGCACCTGTTCCAGCTGACACTTTTGAGTCACCTCAGGCAGAATTGGATATAAAATGCTAGGATGGAGTCCTCTGACAATTTTTTAGATTGAAAATGGGATATTGCCAAGATTCAGTAATGAAAAAAATTTCAGCCTGCTGATAGGTATGTCCTGTGCAGAAATGATAATTGAATTCACTTTTGTATTTGTATAATCAATATGCCATCTTGGTGAAGAACAAAGTCTCTTGTAATACTCTTTTCCATTATAGAATAAGTTATTATATACTCTGAATATTTGATAGCGTTTCTACCTCTTTGGCTAAGTAGAAAGTGAAATTTCCTTTTTTGGGAGATCAAGAATTGTTTGAATGGAAAATCAGTGCCATAAAGTTTGTACTGTGACGAGGAAAGACTTCTTTAGAAGAAAAATGAATTCAGTGCAGATTTCTTTGATCTGTCTTGATCAAGCAGTCTGGTTCACCTCCATGCTGAAATGTCAACTCCTTAGTTGACGGTTCATGTTTAACTTTTCTCGTTCTCCTTCTCATTCACTGATTCATTCAATAGTATTTATTGAGTGCTTACTATGTTCATAGCACTGTAATAAGTGCTTGGAATGTATAATTTGGCAACAGATAGAGACAAATCCCTGCCCAATAATGGGTTCACAATTTAAATGGGGGAGACAGCAAAGCAAAACAGAGCAAAACAAGACAACATCAAGATAGAATCAAGGAAATATATACCTCGTTAACTAAATAGGATAATAAATAATACATACAAATGAGCACATTGTTGAGTGGAGGGGGAGGGGAAGGGGAAGAGCAGAGGGTGGGAAAGTGGGCGGAGGGGAGGAGGAGCAGAGGGAAGGGGGGCTCAGTCTGGGAAGGCCTCCTGGAGGTGGTGAGCTCTCAGTGGGGCAATGCTTTTGCCATTAGGCAGTAAATGCCTGGAGGCTAGATCACATTTTCTACTTTTATTTTAATCTCTCAAGCTACTTTGTATAGTACCACAAGAGGCAGCAAAGTCTAATGGAAAGAGCCTGGGCCTGGGAGTCAGAGGAAGTAGGTTCTAATCCCTGTTCCACCACTTGTCTATTTTGTGACTTTAAGAAAGTCACTTAACTGTCTGCCTCAGTTCCCTCATCTGCAAAATAGGGATTCAATTCCTGTTCACCATCCTGGTAAAAATGAGAACCCCATGTGGGACCTGGATGTCTTGTACCTTCACCAGTGCTTAGTATAATGCTTGTCACATAATTATAATAATAATTATCATACTTGTTAAGCACTTATGTGCCGAGTACTATTGTAAGCACTGGGATAGATACAGGTTAATCAGGTTGGACACAGTCCCTGACCCACACAGTACTCATAGTCTTCATCCCCATTTTATAGTTGAGGTAATTGAGGTGCAGAGAAGTGAAGTGACATGCTAAAGGTCACACAGCAGACAAGTGGTGGAGCTGGGAATAGAACCCAGGCCCCTCTGACTCCCAGATCCGAGTTCTATCCACTAAACCTAAGCACTTGACCAATAATGTTATTTTTATTATCATTTTTTTCATTATGAGCATCATTCAGTAAATGTCATATTTACTGAGCACATACTGTGTGTAGAACACTGTACTAACTACTTGGGAGAGTACAATAAAACAGAGTTGATAGACATGTTTATTGCCCACAGTCTAGAGGGTGAGACAGATGTTAATATAAATGAATTAATTATGGATATGTACATAAGTGCTATAGGGCTGAGGGAGGGGTGAGTAAAGCATGCAAATCCAAGTTCAAGGGTGATGCAGAAGGGTGAATGCTGTATTAATGAATCAGCAGTGAGAAAGGCAAGATGGAGCCACAGTGAGAAGGTTAGCACCAGAGGAGTCCCACTTTTCCTCAGCTCCCACTCCCTTCCACTTCACCCTGATTGACTCCCTTTGCTCTCCCCCACCCGCCCCCCCCATCACACTTTCTGTATATACCTATAATTCTATTTGTATCGATGCCTGTTTACTTGTGTTGATGTCAGTTTCCCCCTCTACACTGTGAGCCCATTGTGGGCAGGGATTGTTTGTATTACTGTTAATGCAGTAACCTAGGCGGGATAGGATGAGTTATGGTACTAACGTGGTAGCAGTTTGAATGGAGAGGAAAGAGAGGATTTTGGCAGTGTTGTGACAGTGAAACTGGAAGGTTTTGGTGAATTAGAGAGTGGAGTCAGGGTTACAGGCTTGTCAGCGGGAAGGATGGTTGTGCTATCTACAGTGATAGGAAAATTTGGGAGAGGGCAGGGCTTGGTTACCTATGTCACTGGGGCATTCTAAGAGTGGTAAATAATAATAAAGCACATGCACAATATAAAGCAGAAGTAAAGCCACATTAATTACTTTATTTTTACAGTTCCAAATGGGACCATTTCTAAAGAAAACGTTTTTTCTGTGGACATCTTTTGGAATGATATACTCCAGAATTCCAGTTCAAATGACAAAAATATATATCGTGGTAAGAATATTTGGTTTCCTTTCAAAGTTGAGTGGATTTCCTTTTTGATCCTCTGTAATAATAATAATGGTATTTGTCAAGTGCTTACTATATGCCAAGCACTGTTCTAAGTCACACAGCTGACAAGCAGCAGAGCCGAGATTAGAACCCATGACCTCTGACTCCCAAGCCCTAGCTCTTTCCACTGAGCTATGCTGCTTCTCTGTACACTGTCATCCCCAAATTTCTACCTGTAGACATTGTTACAGGGACACTTCTCTGGAGGGGTTGTATAATTTGCTGAAATACTATATTCACCAAACACTCCTTATTTGTTTTTAAATCAGGAAAGATTTCCTTTTATATCATATCTGGAAGTTTGAATAGAAATTTTTTATGAAAACTTTCATTTTGGTTTTCAGTGGGCCCAGGCTAACCCGAGCAAGGGATTGAGGTTGCAGTTTCACACATGATGGTAATAATCTCAGTATGAATACTTACTGGCACTAGCTCCTGCTATCACTTTTAAATCCTATCAAGCTAAATTGGAAAAAAAAAAGGTCTACAAAAAATTCTAAAATTAGATTCAGAAACAGTTATTTGATACAATATTTCATTTGTGTAGCAAATCAATATAAAATAAATTCTTTCATTTTGGAATCAGTGAATACCTATTCTCAATATTGCACTTGATAAGAGATCTAAGGACTTCTAAGTAGAAGTAGTTTGTGTTGCACCATTGTTGCTAGTGTTTTAAAGTCTGGAGTAATGCTGGCCTTTTTAATGCTGTTTTTTAAATCTCTTAATCAATCAATGGCATGTATTGAGTACTTACAGCATGCAGAGTGGTGTTCTCAGTGCTTGGAAGAGTACAGTGCAACAGAGTTGGTAGATATGTTCCCTGCCCAACAGGAGCTTTACAGTCAAGAAGAGGCAAAAAAACAGTTAAATAAATTATGCATATGCACATATCCACTGGGCCTTACTACTTCTTTCTCTTGTGCTAGAACTTGTGTTTTCTTCCTTCCCTGGATCACTTTGAATTCTCCTCCTACATTCTAAAGGGTGGGGGTGTTTGGCACATAGTAAGCGCTTAACAGATACCATCATCATCATGTGTTATGGGGCTGAGAGTGGAGTGAATATCAAGTGTTTAAAGGGTAGAGATCCAAGTGCGAAGGGGATGCAGAAGGGAAAGGAAGAAGGGGAAACAAGGGCTTAATCAGGAAGGTCTCTTAGAGATGTAGATTATTGCATCAGCCCCCTATCTCTCACCATTCCAGTATATTCTTCATTCTGCTGCCTGGGTCATCTGTCTACAGAAATGCTCTGGGCATGTCACTCCCCTCCTCAAAAACCTCCATTGGTTGCCTATCAACCTTCGCGTGAAGCAAAAACTCCTCACTCTTGGCTTCAAAGCTCTCCATCACCTAGCCCCCTCCTACCTCACCTCCCTTCTCTCCTTCTACAGCCCGGCCCGCACACTCCACTCCTCGGCCACTCACCTCCTCATGGTGCCTCATTCTCGCCTGTTCCGCTGTCGACACCTGGCCCATGTGCTACCACTGACCTGGAATGCCCTCCTTCCTCACATCTGCCAAACTCTCTCCCCCTCTTCAGTGCTCTACTGAGATTTCACCTCCTCCAGGAGGCCTTCCCAGACTGAGCCCTCCTTTTCACTTTGCCCCTCCTTCCCTCCCCATTGCCCCTCTTCCCTCCCTCTGCTCTATCCCCTTCCCCTCCCCACAGCACTTGAGTATATTTGTATATATTATTTATTACTCTATTAATGATGTGTATATAGCATGGCTCAGTGGAAAAGAGCCCGGGCTTGGGAGTCAGAGGTCATGAGTTTGAATCCCAGCTCTCCCACTTGTCAGCTGTGTGACTGTGGGCAAGTCACTTCACTTCTCTGTGCCTCAGTTCCCTCATCTGTCAAATGGAGATTAATGTGAGCCTCATGTGGGACAACCTGATTACCCTGTCTCTACCCCAGTGCTTCGAACACTGCTCTGCACGTAGTAAACGCTTAACAAATACCAAAATTATTATTATTATTAATACACGGTACTCTCCCAAGTGCTTAGTACAGTGCTGTGCACACAGTATGCACTCAATAAATACAATTAAGTGGTCGATAGTGCTCTGCACCAATTCAGTACTAATCAAGCAATCAGCGGTACAACATTATTATTATTATTATTTATTTTGATGGTATTGATGCCTGACTACTTGTTTTGTTATGCTGTCTGTCAATTGAGTTGGACACAGTCCCTGCCCCATACGTGGGGCCCTTAGTCTCTATCTCCACTTTACAGATGAGGCTACTGAGGCACAGAGGAGGTGAAGTGACTTGCCCAAGGTCACACAGCAGACAAGTGGCAGAGCCTGGATTAGAACCTACGACTAATTCCCAACCCATGCTCTCTCCACTACACCATGCAGCTTCTCTATGGTGGGGTGGTCTGTGAAATATAAAGAGGGAAGGAGTTCCAAGCCAGAGGGAGGATGTGGGCAAGGAGGATGTGGGCAAGGCGTACATGGTGAGATATATGAGATCAAGTTACAAAGAGTAGATTGGTGTTAGAGGAACAAAATGTGAGCTGGGCTGTAGTAGGAAATCTGTAAGGTAAAATAGGAGGGGGGCAAGCTAATTGAGTGCTTTAAAATTGATGATGAGTATCTGATATGGAGATCGAGGAGGAGATGTGGACTGAAACTATTTTTAGAAAAAACAATCTGGGCAGCAGAGTGAATTATGGGCTGGAAAAGGGAGAGACAGGAGGCAAGAAGGTCAGCAAGAAGATTGATGAAATAGTCAAGGTGAAATGTCTTGGCTTAGTGGAAAGAGCCTGGGCTTGGGAGTCAGAGGTCGTGGGTTCTAATTCTGGCTCCACCACTTGTCAGCTGTGTGACCTTGGGCAAGTCACTTAACTTCTCCAGGCCTCAGTTACCTCATCTCTAAAATGCGGTTGAAGACTGTGAGCCCCACGTGGGACAACCCAATTCCCTTGTATCTACCCCAGTGCTTGTCACATAGTAAGTGCTTAACAAATATCAACATTGTTATAAGTACTTGAATCAGTGTAGTAGTGGTTTGGATGGGGAGGAAAGAATGGATTTTAGCAATGTTGTGAAGAGGATTTGCTGACAGATTGAATATGAGGGTTGAATGAGAGAGATGAGTGGAGGATGCCAAGGTTATGGAGTTAGGAGACAATGTCGGTGAGACATCCAAGTAGAGATGTCCTGAAATCAGAGAAAATAAATACGAGACTATGGAGAAGGAGAGAGGTCAAGGCTAGAGAGGTAGATTTGGGAATCATCTGCTTAGATATGGTAACTGGAGCTATGGGAGTGAATGAGTTATCCAAGGGAGTGGGTGTAGATGGAGAATAGAAGGGGACCCAGAAGTGAGCCATGAGAGACCCCGACTGTAAGAGGGTGGGAGGTAGAGGAGGGGCCTGCAAAAGAAAGTGGGAATGAATGTTCAGGGATATAGGAGAAGAACCAAGAAAGGGCAGTGTTAGTGAAACCAAGGTTGGATAATGTTTCCAGAAGAAGGGGGTGGTTCATAATGTCAAAGGCATTTAAGTGATTGAGGAATTTGAGGATGGAGTAGAGGCCGTTACATTTGGCAAGAAAGAGATCATTCATGACCTTTGAAAGGGCACTTTTCATGGAGAGAAGAGGGCTGTAGCCATTTGGAGTGGACCACGGAGAGAAATGGAGGAGACGGACTGTTACCCAGGTATCAGATTTTGATGATGTCTTTCATTTGGGTGAGGATCAGACAGTTCACCTCCAATTCTAAATTGAACAACCATTCCTTTGTAGAATAGCCTGATGATTTTGGTGTATTTCTCTAGATAAGTTTACATAACAATTCCAGAGCACTGGTCTGCTGATAATTTCAAAATCTTTCATAAAGTTACAAAATCTTTTGTAAGAGGATTTAGCATTGCTCTCTGCACCTTTTTGTATCCACTACACTGCAAAGATAATAACTGTGCTGAGCTTTGATCTAGAGCCACGTTTGGTTTCAAGGTAATGATACCTATTCGTGAGAGTATCTTTTGCACACTTGTCCACTTTGTCTCTGAAAATGTAGTATTACATGTTTTCAGGCTTATTGCCTTTTGTGGAAACATTGCTTAGAGAAATGTATGTTCTACTGCCAGTAGGACATACATATTGGGAAGCAGTGTGGCTCAGTGGGAAAGAGCCTGGGCTTCAGAGTCAGAGGTCATGAGTTCGACTCCCGGATCTGCCACTTGTCAGCTGTGTGACTGTGGGCAAGTCACTTAACTTCTCTGTGCCTCAGTTACCTCATCTGTAAAATGGGGATTAACTGTGAGTCTCACATGGGACAACCTGATGACCCTGTATCTCCCCCAGCACTTAGAACAGTGCTCTGCACATAGTAAGTGCTTAACAAATACCAACATTATTATTCTTATCTTTGCAGTAGGAATAATGATTTTCTCAAACCATCCACATTGCCTTATCCGGTACCCTGTGCCCAGTGACTCAGTTTCTCACAGTTGCACATATGGCTAGTAAGGAGAACTGTCCTGGGCCAGAATATCTCTGCAACCTACGCAACAGACACCATTCTACCCTTAAGTATTTGGTAAGGCATCATTGGCTATAGTATTTCAAGTGGCATAAAGGGGTTTGGAGTAGAAACGGAGTTTACAGTTTCCAGTGAATATCAGGGGAAAAGCTCAAATCAGGAAAGAAAAAAAAAGCAGTGAAAAACAGCAATAAAAGATGCACAAGATGTCCTTCACGCAGCTTGACAGATAAGAGCAAAAGAAGAGGAGAAGTGTCAAAGCAGGGGACATACAACCAACTGCAGCTTATTTAAGGGGAAAAGCAGCTTCACCTGTCTGGAAATAAGATAGGTCTGTTCCCAGACATTGTTTTTAATAGAAAACTACCTCATTAGCAACTGCTAAAATGTGGAATGACCTTTCCACAGCAAGGCTTTTCTTTTCCTTTTTATGGTATTTGTTAAATATTTATTCATTCATTCATTCAATAATATTTACTGAGTGCTTACTATCTGCAGAGCACTGTACTAAGCGCTTGGAATGTACAAGTCGGCAACAGATAGAGACATTCCCTGCCCTTTGACGGGCTTACAATTTACTATCTCTGGACTGTAAATGCATTGTGGTCAGGGAATGGGTATATTTATTGTGATATTGTGCTCTTCCAAGCACTTAGTAATTTGCTTTACACATAGTAAGTGCTCAAAAAATATGATTGAATGAAAGAATGAATGTGCCAGGCACTATACTAAGTGCTGGTTGGATACAGTCTGTGTCCCATGTGGGGCTCACAGTCTTAATCCCCATTTTACAGATGTGGTAACTGAGGCACAGAGAAGGTAAGTAACTTGATCAAAGTCACACAGCAGAAAAGTGGTGGAGCTGGGATTAGAACATTGGTCCTTCTGACTCGCAAGCCTGTGTTCTTTCCACTAGGCCACATTGCTTCTCAGTGCATCCAGATTCCTTCTCCCTGAGTCACCCTTCATCAACAGGTCATCCAGTTTCTCTCAGGGCTATGCTAGTGATTCCACACCCGGCCAGTCTGTATTCTAAAATAACACCATAATGTCCTATGAATTTGTATCAATCAATGGCATTTACTGAGTGCTTAATGTGTGCAGAGCACTGTACTATGCAATTGAGAAAGTACAATATAACAGAGTTGGTAAACCCATTATCTGCCCACAAGAAGCTCAGCACCAAGCGGAAGAGGCAAATATTAAAATAAATTATGGATGCATACATGAGTTCTGTGGGGCTGAGGGTAAATTGAAAAAAGATCCAATTGCAAGAGTGATGCACAAGAGAGATGGAGTAGCGGAAACTAGGACTCAGTTGGCAAAAGCTTCTTGCAGGAGATGTGCTTCTAATAAAGCTTTGAAAGAGGGGAGGGTGGTGGTCTTTGGGTATGAAGGGAGAAAGCATTTCAGGCCAGAGTAAGATTTGGGTAAAGCGTTGGAAGTGGGATAGACAACAGTGAGGTACAGGGAGTAGACTGGTGTCAGAGTGAAGTAATTGTGCTGGGTTTTAGTAGGAATGCAGTGAGGTTAGATGGGAGGGGGCAAGGTGATTGAGAGCTTTAAAGCTGATGGTATCATCATGATGGCCTACTGGATAGAATATGGTCCTAGGAGTCAGAAGGACCTAGGTTCTAATCATGGCTCCACCACTTGCATGCTCTGTGATTTTGGGCAAGTCACCTCAGTTTCCTCATTTGTAAAATGGGGATTAAGACTGTGAGCCCCATGTAGGACAGGAACTGTGTGCAATATGATTGTCTTGTATCTACCCCAGCACATAGAAAGGGCTTAACAAATACCATAAAATAGTACCTAATCAGAGGAGATGCAATACAAAATGCCACTTCTAGATAGTGAAGGAATAGAGTGGGAAAAGTTAAAAACCCACACTGCCCCACACCAATCATGAAGCCAGAACTGGGGTAACCATGATACCCCATAAATTCCATTTTCTAGGTTGGACCAATAGAAAGGCACATATGAAAGAGAACTGGTTTACCCTGCTTCTGTCCTCCTGCTGTCAGGATCCAATGCACACAGCATTGTTGAGTGAGAGTCTCACTTCAGCATTCAATGTAATTGTAATCAGAATCAGGATAATCAGAAGCAAATCATAAACTTAAAATGTGGGGAGTCAAACCTGCCCAGAATTACCCTTCACTCTCTTTTTTTCTGGTAACACAGGGAAAGACATGGAAGTCAAAAGATAAAAGAAAAAATATAAATTGAGATGGGTTGTCCTGTATGCTGCCCTTCTGTTTAGAGGATAACCCTATAATGAAGAAACATATTAAGCATCATATAAGTAGGAATGTTTTTGATAGGCCATTTTAGATATATACATAGACAGCAGGTCTATGAGAAGTTCTTTGAAGAAAACATTATCTAACCTTGGCTTCACTGACACCATCATTTCCTGGCTCTTCTCTATATCTTTTGCTGTCTCCCACCCTCAACTGTAGGATTCCTCAAGGTTCAGTTCTGAGTCTCCTTCTAATCTCCAGCTACACCCACTCATTTGGAGAACTCATTCATTCCCAAGGCTTCAAGTACCACCTCTATGCAGATGATTCCCAAATCTACATTGCCAGCTCTGATCTCTCCTTCTCTGCAGTCTCATATTTCCTTCTCTCTTCAGGACTTTACTACTTGGATATCCCGCAATACCTCAAACAAACATGACCAAAACAGAACTCCTCATCTTCTCACCCAAACCTTTTCCTCCCGCTGACTTTCCTATAACAATAGACAGTGCCACTATCCACCCCTGTCTCACAAGCCTGTAGCCAAGGCATTATGCTTTATTCATCTCTCACATTCAACCTGCATATTAAGGCCGTCAAAAAATCCAGTTTTTTCAACCTTCACAGCATCACTAACCTCTACCCAACTCTCTCCATCCAAACTACCGCATTAATCCAAGAACTTCTTGTATCACACCTTGATTACCACATCAACTTCCTTGCTGACCTCCTTGCCTCCTGTCTCTCCCCAGTCTTGTCTATACTTCACTCTGCTACCTGAATCATCTTTCTAAGAATGTCCAGTCCATTTTTCTCCACTCTACAAAGACCTCCATTAGTTGCCCATCCACCTCTGCATCAAACAGAAACTCCTAACCATCAGTTTTAAAGCATTCAATCACCTTGTCCTCTTTTATCTTAAATCACTGATTTCCTACTGCAAACCAGCATGTTCACTTCACTGTACCTCAATCTCATCTATTTCACTCTGACCCCTTGCCCACAATTTACCTCTGGTCTGGAACTCCCTCCCTTTCATATCTGACAGACCATCACTCTCCCCACATTCAAAGATTTATTAAAATCATTTCTCCTCTGAGAGGCTTTCTCCAACTAAGCCTACATTTCCCTTAATCCCTCTCCCTTATGCATCACCTTTGCACTTAGTTTTGTATCTTTTATTCACCTCACACTCCACCTTACAGTATGTACATATATATCCATAATTCATTTTAGTATTTGTCTCCCTCTCTAAATTCTAAGCTCATTGTGGGAAGGAAATATTTCTAATAACTCTGTTGCACTGTACTCTCCTATATTTAGTAAAGTACTCTGCACATACTGAGTGCTTAATAAATATCATTGAGTGATTGAAAAACTAGGGTTATTAACAGTTGAAATGAATAATTCCTTGAATTCATATTATCAGAGAAAGAAGATAGTAGAAGCAGTAATCTTGGGAGTCAGAAAATATGTTATTCTTATGGTTATTATTATTATTTGTTAAGCACTTACTAGGGTTAAAGCACAGTTCTAAGTACAGAGGTAGATACAAGTTAATTAGGGGACAAACAGTACCTGTCCCACATGAGGGCTCACAGTCTAAGTAGGAGGGAGACAGACATTGAATCTCCATCTTTGAGATAAGAAAACAGACACAGAGAAGTCAAGTGATTTACCCAAGGTTATACTGTAGGTAACTGCCAGAGCCAGGATTAGAACCCAAGTCATCTAACTTCCAGACCTGTGCTCATATACTTTCACATGAAAAAAAGTTGCTTAGATAAATAGTCAAACAACCCAGGTTAGGCTGCTGTTCCTGTGATCAGAACACTTTACTAAACATGGTTGGAACAAGCTGTTCTAGAAAGCTTCCCACCAAGTATCCAATTGATCTTAGAGAGGCTGACAAGGGCCACAGAAGAGGAATATAACAGCAGCACCTTCAGGTCTGAAGCATTTTTCCCCCCAATAGTTTGTATTGTAAAGATCATTGGCATGATTGAGGGACGTTTATTTTGTCTTCCATAAGAACTGTGTTTCCTTAGGATTTAATGCGACTGCAAAATAATAGTGAAGGCAGAGAGGGCAGCACTGGCTAATTAGCCACTGAACCAAGGACAGTTTGGAGCAAGGAGAAATCTGGATCTGCTCCTTTTAAACAGTGTTCTTGCTACAGAGTCTAATGTCCTTTAATTTGAATTGCTTAAAGTTAATTTGCTCTTCTTATTGTCCATAATTTATTCTTATTGTTTAATGAATCTGCCTTCTCCTACTTCAGTTATGAGCCTCCTGTGTGACAGGCACTATGTCTGATCTGATGATTTGCTTAGCACAATACTTGGAAAATAGTGTTCAATACATATAGTAATAGCATTAATGATAATTCTTCTGCTTGTCTTAAGCGAAACAATGACAGAAGTATGGTATATAGCAATTTCTTGGGTAATTTTTAAGGTATTTGTTAAGTGCTTACTATGTTCCAGGCACTGTACTAAGCACTGGGTAGACCCAAGGTAATCAAGTTAGTTGGACATAGTCCCTGTCCCACATGGGGCTCACAGTCTTAATCTCCATTTGACAGAAGGTGTAACTGGCACAGAGAAATGAAGTGACTTGCCCAAGGTTATACAGCGGACAATGGGATTAGAACTCAGGTCCTTCTGACTCCAGGCCTGTGCTCTATCCACTAGGCCATGATATTTCAAAATTGAGAGTAATTTAGAGTCTTTTCATACTATTTAAAATTTGTAAATATTCAAATAAAATACCTGAATACAAGTCAGTGATGCCATTAATGTTATGTCATCAGTTTTCAGATTCTCTAAAATGCAAACTTTCTTCCAGTTTTGAATTGTGCAAAAGTTTAATACAGAGCCAGTAAATGTAATTGTTATTTCTTTCAGATAATCCAGGTCAAGAACGCAGGACACAAGAAAACTTGACCCCGAATACAAATTTTACATGCACAGCATTTTATGATGGAGCAAAAATTGCCCCAAACAAAAATTTTAAAACAGACTTTGGTGGTGAGTAAAGCAGTAATATTTTTAGGGTACTTTTCCTTATTTTACCCTTTCCCCCACAACTATTATTAAGCAATGTCTCACAGAACGGAGAGATGCTTTCATTTATTCAATCGTATTGAGTGCTTACTATGTGCACAGCACTGTACTAAGCACTTGGAATGTACAATTCGGCAACTGATAGAGACAATCCCTGCCCAAGAACGGGAGATCACTGAGGTTGGCACTGTTTGTTGGTTGCAAAGAAGAAAGAGTTATATCTTGGGTAGGTGGTACTTTTTGTGGGAGTAACCAGAAAAGAATTGGAGAGGTGTGTGTGTGTGTGTGTGAGGAACATGTGTGCCCTGGGAACCCAACCTCTGCACTCTGTGTGCTCAGTTGTGTATTTTGAGAAGTTTCCTTAGCCACTAGAAAAACAATTACTGCACTAAAGCATAATCACCTAAATGATTGCTTTAGGGTCTCAAAGATTGATAACAGTTTAAAAAAAAAGGGAATTAAAATTGAAATGGAAACTTCCATCGCTTACTTTGTTTACGGCTAACATTTTACATTTTAGGCTGCTGCATTCTTTAATTCTCACAAGGAGTATAGCTTAGAGTCTAGTCATGTCTGGAGGTCCTGGAACTCCCTATGGTGATTGGAGGTTCATACTCCCATGGTGCCTTGGGAGTTCAGGCTCTCAGGAGGCTTCAGGAAAAAAAATTCTCAGATCTCAGGACCATACAGAATCCATTTACTACCTTTGAAGTCATCTGACTCACAGGATCCTTCATGGGAGAGGTCAGACTGGAGCAGCTCTAGATCCCCATTCATTCATTCATTCAATCATTTATTGAGCACTTACTGAATGCAGAGCACTGTATTAAGCACTTGGGAGAGTACAATACAACAATAAACAGGCACATCCTCTGCCCACAACAAGCTTACGGTCTAGAGGAGACAGACCTTAAATAAATTACAAATTTGCACATTAAGTGCTATGGCGCTGGAAGGGGAGATGAATAAAGGGTGCAAATGAAGGCAGCACAGAAGGGAGTGGGAGATGAGGAAAGGAGGGTTTAGTCAGGGAAATCTTCTTGGAGGAAATGTGCCTTAAATAATGCTTTGAAGGGGAGGAGAGTAATTTTCTGTCAGATATGAGGAGGGAGGGTGTTCCAGGCCAGAAACAGGACATGGGTGAAAGATTGGCAGTGAGATAGATGAGACTGAGGTAGAGTGAGAAGGTTTAGCATTAGAGGAGTGAAGTGTGTGGGCTGGAGAATAGAGGTGGGAGTGGGCAAGGCGATTGAGTGCTTTAAAGCCAGTGATGAGGAGTTTTTGTTTAATGTAGAGGTGGACGGGTAACCACTGGAGGTTTTGGAGAAGTGGGGAAAGATGGCTTGAATGCTTTTGTAAGAAAATGTTCCAAACTGATAAGTGAAGTATGGACTGGAGTGGTTAGAGACAGTTAAGCGCTTAGTACAGTGCTCTGCACATAGTAAGCGCTCAATAAATACTATTGAATGAAAGGAGGCTGGGAAGTCAGCAAGGAGGCTGATACAGTAATCAAGGTGGGAGAGGATAACTGCTTTAATTAATGTGGTAACAATTTGGATGGGGAGAGAAGGGTGGATTTTGGTGATTTTTGTGAAGGTGGGACTGAAAGGATTTAGTGATGGATTGAATATGTGGGTTGAATGAGAGAGAGGCGTCAAGGATAATGCCAAGGTTATGGGCTTATGAGAGAGGAAGAATCATGGTCCCACCTACAGTGATGGGAAAGTCAGGGGGAGTACAGGGTTTGGGTGGAAAGATAAGTTCTGTTCTAGACATATTAAGTTTGAGGTAATGGGAGGACATCCAAGTAGAGATATCTTGAAAGCAGGAGAAGGGTATGAAGCTGGAGAGAAGGAGAGAGATCAGGGCTGGAAATGTAGTTTTGTGTATGAGTTCTCTAAGGAAATGGGTGTAGATGGAGAATAGAAGGGGACCCAGAATTGAACATTTAGGGAACCCCGCAGTTAAGGGGTCAGAAGCAGAGGAGGAGCCTTTGAAAGAGACTGAGAATGAACAGCCAGAGAGAGAAGAGAACAAGGAGAGGACAGTGTTAGTAAAGCTGACGTTGTATAACGTTTCCAGAAGAGGAGGTCAGCAGTGTCAAAGGTAGCTGAGAGATTGAGGATTAAGATGGAGTAGTGGCTGTTGGATTTGGCAAGAAGGAGGTCTTTGGTGACTTTTGAAAGGGTGGCTTCTGTGGAGTAACAGGGATGAAAGCCAGATTGTGTGGCATCAAGGAGAGAACTGGAGGAGAGGAACTTGAGATAGTGGTTGTAGACAGCATGATCAAGGAGTTTGGAGAGGAATGGTAGAAGAGAGATGGGATGATAATTAGAGGGAGACGTGGGGTCAAGGGAGGGTTATTTTAGGATAGAGGAGACATGGGCATGTTTGAAAGCAGTGGGGAAGAAGCCTTTGGAGAGTGAGCATTTGAAGATGGCAGTTAGGGGAAGAAGTAGAGAAGGAGCAGTGTTTCTATAAGGTGTAAAGGAATAGGGTTAGATGAACAGGTGGAAAGGGTGGATTTTGAGAGAAAGCAGGAGATTTCCTCTAGAAATAGAAATCTTCTGGAAAGGATTGGAGAGTTGAAAAAAGGGCAGGTGGTGGGAAGGACTAGGGAGGGGCTGGTGAGATTTTAGGAAGATCATGATTGATAGCCAGCAGTGCTCGGTGGCTCTTACACAAGAGAGAGAAAGGTGGATTGTGGAGGTGATCCAGGCCTGTGGGTAAGTGGTATGAGATCGAAGTGATAGGGGAGTGAGTGAGTTGAATTCAGTAGGCAGGGTGTGTTGAGAGTGCCAATGTTGTCATCAGGGGAAAGTAGCTTGGGTATGAAGGCTAAATGGTGCATGATGAATTGAGAAAATTGGATGGGGTCAAAAGATTGGAGGTCTCTGGCCGGGGGAACAGCACAGATCAAAGCCCTACTGAGAGCTCATCTCCTCCAGGAGGCCTTCCCAGACTGAGCCCTCCCTTTCCCTCTGCCTCTCCTCCCCTCCTCATTCCCCCTACTCCCTCCCTCTGCTCTACCCCCTTGCCCTCCCCACAGCACTTGTGTATATTTGTATATATTATTACTCTATTAATTATGTGTGTATATCTATGATTACATTTACTTTGATGGTATTGATGCCTGACTACTTGTTTTGTTTTGCTGTGTGTCTCCCCCTTTTAGACTGTGAGCCCGTTGTTGGTCAGGGATTGTATCAATCTGTTGCTGAACTGTATATTCCAGGTGCTGGGTACAGTGGTCTGCACCCAGTAAGCGCTTAATAAATATGATTGAATGAATGAATGAATTTGTAGGGAGGAGGTGTGTGGGTGAGAAGGCAGGTGAGTAGGTTGTGGTCAGATAGAGGGATTTCAGAGTTGGTGAGGGTAGGGATTGTTCAATGGTTAGTGATGATGAGATTGAGTGTATGTCCAGGTTGCTGAGTGGGTGAGGTGGGGTGGGGTCAGTGGAGTTGAGTAGTGATTAAAATATAGGCAGTGGAAGGATTGTCAGGAACATCTATGCAGATATTGAAGTCAGTACTAGTCTGGACTGGGTTATGAGAGGATAGGTGGGGGGATGTTCAGGGATCTTGCTTGCCCAAGTGCTTAATCCACTTGTCAAAGGAATCACTGGTATCCAACGAAACAGTTGCACTGAAATGTTCTAGCTCCCAGCAGTGCTGACAAAAAGTCCAGAACCAGAATAGTATGGGGTCCCAATTCTACTTTATATCTAAAAGTAATTCTTCAAAATACAAAGTCATTTACTAACTAGTAAATTAGTGAGATAATTCCATGTTAACAGAATTATTTGACTTCCTTAATTTCTTTTAACAGACCCAGAAAGGCCTCAAATTAGTGAATCGTATGCTGAAGAAAATGATATTATTATTAAATTGGACCATTCCATAAATACCAGCAGTGGCCCTATTCACCGATATGTAATTTGGGATATAGGAAATACTGTGACTGGTAATGTACATTGAGTTTATTGTAATTTTTTTTCAATTTCTAAAGTGTCATCACTCCTTGGAAAAGAACTAATCAAAGACCTATCAGTACTGATGCTCACCCTCTTCAGAGAATTGGGAGAACAGAGTACATTGATAAATTTTGGATAGCATAAACATGATGGGGAGTCTACTCTGCACTAGTGGTGAGCAGCTGATATGGCTCAGTAGTTTGGACGGGGTAGGCAATCTGGGTACTCAGTTACATGAAGGTTTATGTGACTATAGGAATCCAAGCTGCCTCAGACTCCGAGCGACCCAGTGTGCTCTGATGGATAGCACTGTTCCACACCACCTCTGCTAGCTTCAGTCAGTCACTCTGAGAAGTCATTCTCCCCCCTACTCTTCTCTGAACCCTAACTATAGCAAGGATCTCTAGCATAAACCTTTCAAATATAATGAATGTCATAATGGAGATATGCTCTCTTTTTAAAAAAAGATGTGGACAGATGAAAACAAATCACGAGTGGGAAACAGTGAGAAGGCATTGCCAAATCTTACAGAAGACTGAAGATTTTTTTACTGACAAGGAATGTTCAGGGGCCTAAATATCACAATGCTTCCCCACAGAGCTACACTTCATGAAAGGTTTAAATATTTGTCCCTCCCTATTTCCTCCCTGACAGCCATCTTCAACTGTTATTTTCCAATAACTTCTTCCCCACTGTTTTCAAACATGCTCGTGCATCTCCTATCCTAAAAAAAAAAACCCAAAAACCCTCCTTTGATCCCATGTCTCCCTCCAGTTATTGTCCAAAATCTCTCCTACCATTTCTCTCCAAACTCTTTGATCAAGCTGTCTACACTCACTGTCTTCACCTCCTCTCTTCTAATTCTCTACTTGACCCACTCCAATATGCCCCCTTCACTTCATTTAAACTGTCTTCTCTAAGGACAATAATGAACTCTCCTGTCTCTCCCCATTCCAGTCAATATTTCACTCTGCTGCCTGGATCATTTTTCTACAAAAACGTTCAGGACATATCTCCCCACTCCTTAAAAAACTCCAGAGTTGGCCCACCCACATCCACAACAAATGAAAACTCCTCACCAGTAGCTTTAAAGCACTCAATCATCTTGCCCCCTCCTACCTCACCTCACTACTTTTACTACAGTAAAAGGTTTTACTAAAGCCTGCACACTTTACTCCTCTCATGTTAACCATCTCATTGTGCCTCTGTATCATCTATTTCACCACCGATTCCTTGCCCACATCCTGCCTCTTGACTGGAACGTCCTTCCTCCTCAAATCCAACAGTCAATTACTCTCCCCCACTTCAAAGCCTTATTGGAGGCACATCTCCTCCGAGTAGTCTTACCGGAGTACCCCTTTCCTCTTCTCTCATTCCCTTCTGTGTCACCCTTACTTGCTCCCTTTATTCATCCCCCTGTCCCAGCCCCACAGCTCTTTTGTACTGGAAGAGTACAATATAACAGAATTGGTAGACAAATTCCCTGCCCACAAGGAGCTTACAGTTTCCTACTCTTGGGAACTATGGGAGTCCCTAAAGGGCTCAATTCTAGGTCTCCTTCTCTTCTTTTTTTTCACCCATTCCCTTGAAGAACTCATTATCCCCGATGGCTTCAAGTACTATCTTTAGGTAGGTGATTCCCAAATTTACGTCTCAAATCCTGACCTCTCTCCTTTTCTGCCATCATACATTTCCTCCATCAGTCAATCAGTCAATGATATTTATTGAGTGCTTACTGTGGGCAGAACATTGTATTAAGTCCTTGGGAAAATACAATATAACAGAGTTGATAGACATGCTCCCTGCCGAAGTTTACAGTCCAGAGGGGCAGACAGATATTAATGTAAATTAATGAATTTAATTACATAAGTGCTATGGGACTGAAAAAGAAGTGAATAAAGGGTGAGAATCCTATGCAAGGGTGACACAAAGGGGAGTGGGATAAGAGGAAATGCGGATTTAGTTGGGGAAGGCCTCTGGGAGGTAATGTGACTTTAATAAGACTTTGAAGGTGGTGAGAATGAACAACTGCTGGATATAATATATAAAGGACTTCCAGGCCAGAGGCAAGGTGTGGGCAAGGGGTCGGTGGAAAGATAGGAAAAATTGAGGTATAGAGAGTAGGTTGGCATTAGAGGAGCTAAGTGTGCAGGTTTATATGTGGTAGGAAATAAAGGAGGTGAAATATGTGTGCACAAGGTGGTGTTTTAAAGCCTATGGTAAGGACTTTCTGTTTGATGTAGGCAGAGGTTGATGGGCAACCACTGAAGGTTCTTAAGGAGTGAGAAAACATGGACTGCAGATTTTCATAGAGAAATGATCTGGGTGGCTGAATGAAGTATGACCTGAAGTGGGAAGAGACAATAGGCAGGGAGGTCAGCAAAAGACTGATGAAGTACTCAAGGTGGGAGAGGATAATTCTTGAATTAAGATGGTAATCAGTTTGGATAAGAGGAAAGGGAGAATTTGGGGATTTTTTTTGAAGATCGAACTGACCAAATTCAGTGACATACTGAATATGTGGGTTAAATGAGAGAGATTGAGTTGAGGTTAATGCCAAGGTTATGGTCCTGTAAAACAGGGAGGATGGTGGTGTTGGCCTGCTAAAATGGGAAAGTTCAGAGAGAGGACAGGGTTTGGATGGGAATATGAGTCCTGTTTTGGACATGCTAAGTTTGAGGAGCCAGTGGGACACTGAAGTAGAGATGTCCTGAAGGCAGGAGGAAATATGTGACTGCAGAGAGGTAGAAAGATCAGGGCTGAAGATGTAGGTTTGGGAATCATAGTAGTTGAAGCCATGGGAGTGAATGAGTTCTCCAAGGGAGTGGTGAAGATAGAGAATAGAAGGGGCACCAGGACTGATCCTTGAGAGACTCCCACAGTTATGGGGTGGGAGACAGAGGAGGACCCCACTAAAGAGATTGAGGATGAGGGACCAGAGAGATTAGGAGGAGAACAAGGAGAGGACGTCTGTGAAACCAAGGTTGAATTATGTTTTCAGAAAAGGGTGGTCAATAGTATCGAAGGCAGCTGAGAGATCGAGGAGGATTAGGATGAAAGGGAGGTTCTGTGGAGTGAAGTGGGATTTCAGGACACCATTTCCTGTATTTCCTGCCAACAGTTAACATATCTGAACAGAACTCCTCATCTTCCACCCACATCTGGTCCTCTGCCTATATTTCCCACCAAAGTAGACAACACCACGAGCCTCCCTGTCTCAAAAGTCCATAACCTTAGCATTACCCTTCACTTATCTCTCTCATTCAATCCACGTAGTCAATCTTTCACCAAATCCTGTCACTTCTACCTTCACAACTTTGCTAAAATTCACCTCTCCAGGTAATCTACTGTTATGCTGATTCAAGCATTTATCCTATGTGAACTTGACTACTGCATTAGCCTCCTTACAGACCTCCTTCCCTCCAGTCTCTCCCCACTCCATTCCACACTTCACTTTGCAGCCTGGATAATTTATCTTAAAAAAGTTCACTCCATGTCTCCCCACTCCTCAAGAAACTCCAGTGGTTGCCCATCCACCTTCTCATAAAATGGAAACCCCTTACCATCTGCTTTAAAGCACTCAATCAGCTTGCTCCCTCCTATCTTATCTTGCTGATTTCCTACTACAAAACTCACTATGATCCTCTTATGCCAACCTATTCACTGTACCTCAATCTCATTGACCCCTTGCCCATGTCCCCCCCTCTGGACTGGAACTCCCTCCCCATTCATATATGATTGAACACTACTCTCCCACCTTCAGTCAATCAATTAGTGATATTTATCAAGCAATTACAGTGTGTGCAGAGCACTGTACTAAGAGCTTAGGAAAATACAACAAAGTTGGTGGACACATTTCCTGCCCTCAGAACACCTTCAAAATTCCTTCCCTGATTAAGCCCTCTTTTCTCTGACTTCCTTTCCCTTCTGTATGCACTAGGATTTGTACCCCTCAATCATCTGATGTTTACCTCATCCTCAGTCCCACAGCACTTACATACCTATCCGTAATTTGTTTAATGTCTGTATCCTCCTCTAGACTCTAAACTCTTTATGGGCAGGGAATGTTTCTACCTACCTTGTAGTGTACTCTCCCAAGCAATTTGTACAGTGTTCTCCACACAGTTAGTGCTCAATAAATACCATTGTTTGATTATACATTGATCCAATTTGCATTTTTGGAATTTTGAGTCTAATGAAGGATTGTGCCCCTCTGCTACACAGTAGTAGCAATGATATAAAAATACATTTTCTTGCTATTGAATATAGTTAATGAGGTGCTTAGATTTGGGGTACCTCTAAGAATGGCTTTCTCTTATTAGGAAAGCCAACACTGTAAGCTAAATTGTAAGGTATTACAATACCTTATTGTAATATTGTAAGGTAATTGTAAGCTGCTGACTGATAGGCAATATGTTGGCTTTATAGCATTTTGTCAGATATAGACAGTCCCCATAGAAGACATTGCAAGAATAATACCTTGTCAGTCAACAACAAAACATATACTTTGAAAGTAAGACATTTACTAGAAATGAAGCTAATTTTTTAATTAAATTTGACATTATCAACAAAGAATTTTGTCAATAAATCAAGAAGTTCATTTTGCAAAGGTACTGGCAAGTAGCTTTTTCCTGTCTACCTGTGCACTCTTTCTTCCCACTATACCATAGCTCACACTATTTATTTCTCTCAAGGTAACTAAATCACTGTGGCTCATTCTTGTCTCTCCTACTAACCATCTTTTGCCACACCCTTCCTACTGCATAGAATGTCCTTCATTTCAAATCCTACAGGCTAGAGCTCTCCCACTCTTCAAATTCCTTCTGAAATCACAACTCTTTCCGGAAGCCTTTCTAGATTATTTCCAATCTTCCCAAATTTTATGCTTCCAACTTCTAATTCAACATTTTTGCACTCCACATCTGCCACTTCAGCATTCCTGTGCCACCTTAGAATTGTTGTTCTCCCACCCTGTCATTAAACTTACACATCTTACATGGTCAGTCACTGGTAAAGGGATCCTCCATTAAGGCTGCCAGATCCCAGCTGACCTTCTGTTTGGAATTTCTGATCTGACAGAAAGATGTGAAATAGCGCCACAGCAGGAAGACCAACTAGGTGTCAAGTCACCTGATTTTATAATGAACATTGCTGCTTACAATTGATTTGTCTCATCTGAAAAAGATTCAGTACCCATACTGGGGACCATTATATATGGTATTTAAACATTAATCATGAAACTTCCCACCCAACTCAGCTCCTACTACCAAGTTCTATGGCCCAGAAGTGGCAGCCGTGTTCATAGGAACCTGGGAGAAGAACACAAAAATTGGATCAGGTATCCTGGAGAAATGCTCCAGGTTTGGATGAATTATCAATCCATCACTCAATACTATTGATTGAGCTGTTAACATGTACAAAGCACTGCTTGAGAAAATATGTGGTACAACAGAGTTGGTAGGCTCCATCCCACTTCACAAGGAGCTAACAGTCTATAAAGGGAGACAGACATTAAAATATATTGGGGGTAGGGGAAACAGTAAAGAGTAAGGGTGCTTGCATAAATACTGTGGAGTCAGAATGAGTATCAAAGTGCTTAAGGGATACACAGCCATATGCACAGATGACAGAGAGGAGAAGAAATAAAAGATTTAGACTGGGAAGGTCTCTTGGAGGGGATGTGATTTTTAGGAGGGTTTTGAAGGTGGAGAGAGTGGTGGATTTTTAGATAGGAAAGGGGAGGAGACTCCAGGACAAAGGGAGAAGGTGGACAAGGGGTCAGTGGCAGGATAGGTGAGATCGAAGTACAAAGAGTAGCTTGGTGTTAGAGGAGTGAAGTGTGTGGGTTGCGTTATAGTAGGAGATTAGCAATGTTAGGTAGAGGGGAGAGAGCTGACTGAGTGTAGACTTCAACAAAAAATATCACCCATAGGATGATATCATGCAATTCTGCATGCTGCGGTAAGGAATAGGATGCCATTTGTTTCAAGGTATGGTTTGAGTGCTGCCATTGGCCATCCCCAAAATGACATTAACCATATTCTGCCTTAGTATATGGTCGACAAGACTGCACTGCTCACAGGCTAAAGAAATAAAGACACAACTCATAGTTGCTCTCCTAGAGCAAAGTCTTCATGGAACAGAGTTGAAAATAGAGACAAGCCTTAAGCAGAACAAATCCACTAATGAAACAGTGAGGTAAACAATGTTGTTAGCCACAATTACACACATGATAAAGACCTCACTTTCAGTAGTACTATCACTGAAAACAAAGAACAGCTAGATATATTAGTTTGACATTAATTAGAAAAAAATCTATTTTTTAATTAAAATATGTATAATTGTTGGGAAAATGTATTATATATTTTCTATACTTTTAACACTTATTTCTGAAAAATTCAGCGACCTATCAACCACAAACAGATGAAGGCAAGTATACACTGAAAAACTTAAGTTATTACAAGAATTATACCTTGCTAGTAAAAGCCTCCACCTGTGGGAAAATAGAACGTTTTGGACCTCCTCAAACAACTACAGTTGAAATACCTGCAGGAAGTAAGTTGTTTTTCTTTTACACTTCTTATCTAGAGTCATATCACCAAAATGAATAGTTTGGGTCCTCGAGAACTCCAACAATCTTCATGATGATATTCCCACCCAGCATGTGACTACTTAATAACCATGAGGGCTGTTGTATTATTTCACTGATTCTTAGTCTGACTGTGGTACATGAAGATGAAGTTTTTCCTCTTGTTTAATTGTTTTGCTGCTGCTGTTCCTTCATTCAATTATTCAGTTGTATTTATTGAGCGCTTACCACAGTGCAGAGCATTGTATTAATGCTTGGGAGAGTACAGTGCAACAATAAAAAGACATATTCCATGTCTACAATGAGCTTAGTCTAGATAGGGGAGACAGACATTAATATTTGTAATTATTAATTGCATATATTACAGATTAATAAATTACAGATATGTTCATAGGTGCTGTGGGGCTAGGAGGGAGGATGAAAAAAGGGAGCAAATCAGGGTAATGCAGAAGGGAGTGAGTGAAAGAAGAGCAAAAGTGTACTTAGAAGAGGAAAGGGGGACTTGGTCAGGGAAGGCCTCTTGGAGGAGATGTGCTGTTAATAAGGCTTTGAAGGTGGGGAGAGTCATTGTCTGTTGAATTTGAAGAGGGAGGGCATTCCAGGCCAGAGGCAGGACATGGGCAAGGAGCTGGTGGTGAGATAGATGAGATCAAGGCACAGTGAGAAGGTTGACATTAGAGGAGTAAAATGTGCAGGCTGGGTTGTAGTAGGAGAGTAGTGAGATGAGGTAGGAGCGGGTAAGGTGATTTGAGTGCTTTAAAGCCAGTGGTGAGAGCTTTTGTTTTGCTTCTTCTTTCAGCACCTTCCATTTCTATAATTTTAGTTTCCTTTTTCCCAAGTAAAGGTCCCAGTGTGATAGGAATCTTGGTTATAATCAAGCTAGGTTTCCCCAGTGCAACTGCACAGGGAAAGAGTGGGCTCTCTTGCTGCTCCTCAGGGCCCATAAAGAGGACTGTGCTATGTAAGCTCCCAGAGGGCAAGAACTCTACTCCTGATGCCCCCCTGCCTTCTGTTTCAATTTTGAAATCGGGTTGTTGCTGCCTAGGCCTGACTTTTACTTCTGCCAATCAAGGCTAGGCCCAAGGGGGAATTTGCCATGAGCTCTGATATAAGGTACTGGGCTTTAGTGAGATCATTGGAGTGAATGACAACAATTATAAAGAAGTCAGTAATAGAGTTGATCCAAGTGGATGATGACCTGGTTTTGGCAGATGGCATTGATAAAGGAAAAAAAGTGTGGGGTGGTGATGATCGATCAATCAGTGACATTTATTGAAGGCTTACTGTGTGCATAGCACTGAACTAAGCACTTGGGAAAACCCAGTACAGTTGAATTGACAGACAGATCCCCATCCACAGGGAGCTTATGTAGAAATGAAGACATCAGAAGGACTGCTATTCTTTCACTATGTTTGGTCAGGATAGCTGTTCTTTATTCTGTTCCCAGGGATATAAGGTGGGGGATTCAAACCAATGCCCGGTTCACATATGTAGGTAGTCCCAGTGACCCAGGCCTATCCTTGATGATATGGATCAGAACTTCTAGAGCAAAGATTCTTTGTGTACTTGAACTGCTGTAGGAGAAGCTGCAGGAGGAGCAGGAAAAGGCACTACTCCTGGATAGCTTCTTGCTGGTTGCTATCCACCCCATAGACTGAAAACTCATTATGGGCAGGGAATGTGTCTGTTTATTGTTATATTATGCTAACCCAAGACCTTAGTACAGTAGTACAGCATGCAGTAAGAACTCAATAAATGTGATTGAATGAATGAATAAATGAAAGCAGAAGGGCCTGTTGTACCTGTGCAGCTTCTGTACTCTTGCTTAGTGGGAGAAGGAACATCCCTCTGTAGCTTTTAGCACCCTTAACTACCTATAGAATAAGCCACCTTGGTGCCTTGTGCTTTTACCTCTATTTTCCTAAGGCCAGAGTATGGTGCAGTTCCATATTATATTATGGTGGAGTTCCACATTGGCCTGAGTCTTAGAGGACTTGTACATTTTTCCTCTTCTGCACAAATTAAAGCAGTTGAAAAATATTCAAACTATTTCTTTTGGAACACTAAAATACAAAATAATAACATTCATTTTTTAAACAGAACCTGGTAATATTCAAGAAGATAAGATAAAACTGTTATCAGACAACAGCATGGAGATAACTTGTAAGAAATCCATAGAATTTAAAGGTCCTAAAAATCTCTTTATATTGACATATGTAATGGATTCAAAAAACATTGAAATGATGAATTCCAACTGCACTTTTACTGTGGAAGGTCTTCGATATTTGACAACATACAAGTTTACTGTAAGATATCAAACTTTATTATAACTAATATATGCTATTTAAAATATTTTTCTGTTACTTTACATTCACTGTTTGTCCTTTTATACATTTTCTCCTAAGAAAATGATTAGAAATTCACAACTCAATGCTGTAGTGTTATAATCTGTACATAAATACTGTTTGAAAATGAAACAGGGCAAATGCTAGAATTTTCATTAGGTGGTAGTTTTATTCTGGAAGTTTTTTTAAAGGTTTGCTAGGAATAAGGGGAAGCTTCATTAGCTGAAGTCATTTGTTATAAAGGAATTGTAATACATATAGTTTACTGAAGTAAATGTCACTTTGTAAATTTCATTTATGGGACCACAATTAAGTTATATTTTTCATTTCATTTTCAGATCACGGCTTACAATGGAGTGAATAAAGGAGACCCATGCATAAAAATTGAAAATACAAAATGTAAGTTTTCATTGTTAGAATTTATAAAATTAATCTCTGGTGAATTTTCTATTATTAAGTAATGCATTAATTTTAGTAATGTCTTAATTAGTTCCTCTTAGAGGACTTTTATGTTTCTAAAAGTAGCATGACCTAGTGGTAAGAGCATGGGCTTGGGAGTCAGAGGACGTGGGTTCTGATCTTGTCTCTGCCACTTGTCTGCTGTGTGACCTTGGGCAAGTCACTTAACTTCTCTATGCCTCAGTTACCTTGTCTGTAAAATGAGACTTTGAGCCCCAGGTGGGACAACCTGATTACCTTGTATCTACACCAGCACTTAGAATAGTGATTGGCACATAGTAAATGCTTAACAAATACAATAATACTAATAATTGTTATTATTCATCCTTAGATGTACTATCTATTCCAAGTAATTTGCACTTCTATTATTTAGCTTTCCGAGTATCAACAGAGCATTGGTATTTTCTATCCAAAATGTTTCAGGAAGTTGAAGCTGGAAGACTATAGAAAAATAGATCGTGGCTATATCAACCTGTGGCAATCAACAATCAATGATATTTACTGAGCAAATACTATGTGCAGATCACTGTACTAAATGCTTGGGAAAGTTAGAGGGTTGATAGATGCAGTCCTGGCCCACAAGGAGCTCAAAGTCGACTAGGATTGATTGCAGATACAAGAATATGACTGTATTCAGAATCATGAGCCATAAGGCAGCATACAAGTTTCATAGCTGCAGAGGAAATCTCAGCTTCTGGAAGGTGCCCCCAGAAGCAGTAGTGCTTCTAGGTGAGGATAAATTAGTGATCACCTGGCCACACCCTGTGGAGGAGTGGTTCTGGACTGGAGCTCAAAGTTAGGATGTTTAGGTTGAGAGAGGAAATTGGGAGTAGGTGGGAGAGGTGAAAGAGATGAATAATCTCTCTCCCTCTCTCTCCTTCTCTCCCTATGGTCCTATTTATCCCCTTATTTTACTTCTCTCTCTTCCTTACTCCTTTCACCTGACTTTTCCACACTCCCTCTTTTTTCCCCACTTTCCTCTTTTGACTTCTTTTATTTTTTCTTCCTTTCCACTTTTCCTTGGCCTTTCTCACCACTTTTAACCCTTGTCCCAGGATCACTTTGAGTGCCTTTGCAAAATATAATTGTGTCCTTGGTCTCAGTCCTTTAGGAACTCCCTAGGCTGTGAATTCATCCTGCTCTGAAGTGCCCCCCCTTCTCTACCTTCAAAATCTCCTGAAACTTGACCTGAATCCTTGTGCAGTACTGTGATCTTTTGGGAGTCTAGAACTTAAAGCAAAGAGCAGAGAAAAAGAAAGGCCCCACAAAAATAACCAAAATCTAAAAAAGTGGGAAAACAAAGAGCACTGTGAATATTTATGTTGAAGTGAAAACTTATAGGAAATTGAATAGCAGTTTTCTCAGAATTCAACTACATGAAAATACATTCAAGAAAGGGAAAAAAAAGTCCATTCCAAGGAAGACAGGGTTTAAAGTTAATATCAATCAAGAAGAATTGAATCGAAATTGAATTTGGAAGAACATGTAGCACTTAGCACAGTTTTGGTACCTAGTATGTGCTCAATATATACCGTAACTAACTGTGACACAGGCACAGACTGTCAGAAGGTGGATCATTTTTAAGAAAAGACTGAAGAGTTTTATTTGTAAAATGCTGTCCATCCTAGAGACAAAGGGATGAGCTAGTGTCTCTTTGTTTAACTATGGAGTTGTTGAAAGTGGGAGGAAAGCAACTCTTCTAGGTAAATCTACTAACTGGAAGATAATTGTGTCAATTCAGTTTTGTTTATACTCTATAATTGGGTCAATGCACTTAAAAGATATTAATAGAATACATACATCAATATTGTTTGTGGGTAATGACTGGGGGATCAGGGATATACTATGAATGGTACTAATCAGTACTAATTTTACTTTTCTGAAAGCCTTCTCTATAGAAAAAGTAAGTCCAACTCTGCAGTACTGTCATGATAGCAGGATTGGGGCCAGGGTGGGGGGCAGTCATCTTTACAAGAAATACTTTTAAATGATTTTTAAGAGAATTGGTGGTATTAAAAAAAAAATCAACATACTCTATTTTTATTTATAGACAATTCTCAAGCACTGATCACATTCCTGGCATTCTTGATTATTGTGACATCTATAGCCTTGCTTATAGTTCTTTATAAAATCTATGACCTGCACAAAAAAAGACTGAGGTAAGAATTTTCTCCCAAAGACCCCAAAATGATTTTGATTCTCTGTCATAACTTCATGAGTTGTTTTCAACAGTGTGATGAGTGTAATAGATATTGATGGAATTTTATCACCAGTGTCCAATATGTAGGCATCACAAATGATTGCTCCTTTCTATTTGCCCTTGCATCACTCAATCAGTGCTAATTATTTAGAGCTTAGTATAAGCAAGCCACTGTTCTGTGCACTTGGGATAGTAAAATACAACAGAATTCCCTTCCCTTAATGAGCTTACAGTCTACAGGGGGATACAGATGTTAATATTAATATGTAATTAGTAATATATAATTTAAAAATATGTACATAAGTGCTGTGGGGTTGGGGTTGTCACAGATCCAAGTGTATAAAAGATGCAGATGGGAGGGAAAGCTGGGGGAAAGAGGGCTTAATCAGGGAAGGCCTCTTCCTCTTGGAGATGTGACCTTAATAATGCTGTGAAATTGGAGAGACTGGTCGTCTGGTGTTTATGGAGGTGGAGGAAATTCCAAACTATGGGGAAGATGTGAGAAAGAGGTCAGCAGCCAGATAGATCAGATGTCTGCCCGCCACCTAAAACTCAGCATATCCAAAACTGAGCTCCTTATCTTCCCTCCCAAGCCCTGTCCTCTTCTTGACTTCCCTATCACTGTGGATGGTATGACCATCCTTCCCGTCTCTCAAACCCGCAACCTTGGTGTCATCTTTGACTCGGCTCTCTCGTTCACCCCACACATCCAATCCATCACCAAGGCCTGCTGGTCTCACCTTTATAATATTGCCAGGATCCGCCCTTTCCTCTCCATCCAAATGGCTATTTTACTGGTACATTTCAAAAACAAAATAAATACTATTGAATGAATGAATCACATCAGGGCATAGTGAGTAAGCTGACTCTAGACAAGTGGAGTGTGCAGGGTGGGCTGTAGTAAGAGATCAGTGAGGTGAGATAGGATGAAGTGAACTGATTGAGTGCATTAAATCCAATTGTTAGGAGTTTCTGCTTGATGTGGAGGTAGATGGAAGCCATTGGAGGTTCTTCAGGAGCAGGGAGACATGGATTGAACATTTTTGTTTGAAAGATGATTTGTGCAGCAGAGTGAAATATAGACTGAAGCGGGAGAGACAGGAGGCCAGACAGTCAGGAGGGAGACAGTTGCAGTAGTTAAGGCAGGAGAGGATAAGTGCTTGGATCAGCATGGTAACAATTTGAATGGAGAGAAAAGGACAGATTTTAGCAGAGTCTCCATCATTCTTAAAACCCACTAGTAAAGCAAGGTGTGGGGGGAAAGGGGGAGGGATTGGAAAAGAGATGAGGAGTAGCTCTGCCTAAATATCCATTCACCTTACTTAACAGTCATCCAGAAGAGGTTATTGAAGGTGAAGAGGCTTAGAGTAGGGTGGTGTACTAAAGCAGCATTACGCACATGTCCTTGCATTCCTCAAAAACTTTCAATGGCTGTCCATTCCTCTCTGCGTTGATAATACTGGCTAATAATAATAATGGTATTTAGTAAGTGCTTACTATGTGCCAAGCACTGTTCTAAGTGCTGGGGTAGATACAAGGTTATCAGGTTGTCCCACATGGGGATCAGAGTCTTAAATCCCCATTTTACAGATGAGGTATCTGAGGTGCAGAATTCCCAGCTCTCCAATTTCTCACCTCTTCCTCTTGCCTTTCCTGCTACCTGGAACTCCCTTTCACCTCGAATTTGCCAGACCATAGTTCCTCCATCTTCCAAAACCTTCTGAAATCCATTTCCTCTAGATTCTAAGCTCATTATGGGCAGGGAACATGTCTGCCAAATCTGTTATTTTCTACTCACCCTAGTGCTCAGTACAGTGCTCTACGCACATTAAGCACTCAAATACAATTGATTGATCTCTTTCAAGAGGACTTCCTGCACCATTTCTGCATCAACTACACACTAATCTATTCACAAATATTCCAGGCCTTCTGCAAATATTTTACATAGCCTACTGTTTAAGCACTAACTCATGTATTTCCACTCTGTCTATTAGTGGTTTTGTACTCTGCACCCAGTTTGGTTGTGGCCACGCATCTGATTTCATAGTGGAGAGTCCAGTTTTCAGATGTCCATCCTTTACTGTCCAGCCTGCCTTTGCCACAGTTCCTGATTCCAGGTTCCATGACTCAGACATAGTGCCTGAGTTCATGCAGATCTGGAAGGGGAATGCAAATAGTCTAGAGCAATCGGGAGAGACACTGTTCTCCTGAGAAATGCTCTCCAAAGAATCAGGGCTTGGCATTCTTTCCTATTTGTTATTTTAAAACAGTTAATCACCCTGTGAAGCAGCATGCATTGCCTAGTTGAAAGAGCAGGATCCTGGAAATAAGAAGACTTGGGTTCTAATCCTGATTCTGCCACTTGCCTGCTCTGTGACCTTGAACTATTTACTTAACTTTTATGGGCCTCAGTTTCCTCATTGGTAAAATGGAGATTAAATACCCGTCCTCCTATTTCACCTGGGAGCCCAAGTGGAGCAGAGACTGTGTCTGACCTGATTATCTTGTTATTGACCCCAGTGCTTAGTACAGTGCTTTACGCTGAGTATGCGCTTAGTAAATGCCACAATTAGTATTGTTAATGTCAGAAAGTAATTTGGGTAGGGATGCCACAATGATATAAGTTTATTCCTCTTACAGCATAGACCAAATTCCAGTGAGTATTGCTAGTATGCTAGGTGTATGTATATTTAATGACATTTAAAGGGAAACCAAGCAGACAGTTTGGATCCCACAGAAAGAAGCCTTTGACATTGTTCCCTCCCATCAATTTGAATGTCTTGCCTTCACCTCAAGCTAGACAGAGCCTACTCATCTTCCCACACAAATCTTGTCCTTCCTCTGACTTTCTCCTCACTGTAAACAGCACCACCAACCTTCCTGTCTCACAAGTCCGTAACCTTGGTGTTATCCTTGGCTCCTCTTTCAACCCATGCATATATTCAATCTATCCCTTACGCCTGTCTGTTTAACCTTCACAACATTGCTAAAACCCGCCTTTTCCTCAACCTCCAAACTCCTTCCACATTAATCCAAGCACTTATCCTATCCCACCTTGATTACTGTATCATCCTCCTTTCTGATCTCCCAGTTTCTTGTCTCTCCCCACTCCAATCCATACTTCACTCTGCTGCCCAGATCATTTTTCTACAAAAACTTTCAATCCATGTTTTCCTACTCTTCAAGAATCTCCAGTAGTTGCCCATTCACCTCCATGTAAAACAAACTCCTTATCGGCTTTAAAGCCCTCAATAACTTTTAAAGCCCCCTCCTACTTCACCATACTGTTCTCCTACAACAACCCAGCCTGCACAATTAACTTCTCTAATGCCGACCTACTCATTTTACCTCAATCTTGAGAAGCAGCACGGTCTAGTGGAAAGAGCACGGGCTTGAAAGTCAGAGGATGTGGGTTCTAATTCTGGCTCTGCCACTTGTCTGCTCTGTGACTTTAGGTAAGTCATTTAACTTCTCTGTGCCTCAGATACCTCATCTGTAAAATGGGGATTAAAACTGTGAACCCCACATGGGACAACCTAATTACCTTGTATCTACCCCAGTGCTTAGAACAGTGCTTTCATTCATTCATTCAATAATATTTATTGAGCACTTACTATGTGCAGAGCACTGTACTAAGTGCTTGGAATGTACAGCTCAGAAACAGGAACAGTCCCTGCCCATTGATGGGCTTACAGTCTAATCCGGGGAGACAGACCGACAAAAACAATAGCAATAAATAGAATCAAGGGGATGTACATCTCATTAACAAAATAAATAGGGTAATAAAAATATATACAAATGAGCAAATGAGCACAGTGCTGAGGGGAGGGGAAGGGAGAGGGGGAGTAGCAGAGGGAAAGGAGGGAAAGGGAGCTTAGCTGAGGGGAGGTGAAGGGGGGCAGAGAGGGAGCAGAGGGAAAAGGGGAAGCTCTGTCTGGGAAGGCCTCTTAGAGGAGGTGAGCTCTCAGTAGGGCTTTGAAGAGGGAAAGAGAGTTAATTTGGTGGAGATGAGGGAGGGCATTCCAGGACAGCGGGAGAACGTGGGCCAGGGGTTGACTGCGGGATAGGCGGGAACAGGGGATGGTGAGGAGGTGAGCAGCAGAGGAGCGGAGTTTGCGGGATGGGCACTAGAAAGAGAGAAGGGAGGAGAGGTAGGAGGGGGCATGGTGTTGGAGAGCCTTGAAGCCCAGAGTGAGAAGTTTTTGTTTCGTGTGGAGGTTGATAGGCAACCACTGGAGGTTTTTAAGAAGGGGAGCTTGGCATATAGTGCTTAACAAATACTATAATAATTTATTATGATGATTATCTTGCCTATCTTCCTGCTGACATCTCACACATGTCCTACCTGTGCCCTGGAGCACCTTACCTCTTCATATCTGACATATCTTCATATCTGAAGGTGGGGCACTCCCCACCTTCAAAGCTTTATTGACGGCACATCTTCTCCAGGAGGTCTTCCCTGACTAAGCCCTCATTTCCTTTTCTTACACTCCCTTCTGCATCGCCCTTATTTGCTCCCTATATTCACCACCTTCTAGCTCCACAGCACTTATGTGCATAGCCATAATTTATTTATATTAATATCTGTCTCCTCCTTTAAATGATACGCTCACTGTGGGCCGGGAATATGTCTGTTGTACCATTATAGGGTACTCCCCCAAGTGTTTAGCACAGTGCTCTCCACACAGTAAGCACTCAATACATACGATTGATTCCTTCATCTAGCTCCCTAGATCCATTTTAAAATTTGAAATGACTTAAAACCAAAATGAAAGTCAGAAAATGTATTTCACTTGTTCATTTAGATGACAGTAAATATCTATGAAAATATTGAAAGGAATTAAGTTAAATTGACTAATCTGTATGCTTCTTGAGGCTGGGGACCATGTCTTCTAACTCTATTGTATTGTATTCTCTTAAGTGCGTACTACAGTACTCTGCACATAGAACCACAGCAAATACCACTGATTGATTTGTATGACATTTCCAAATAACAGCTGACTGGTATCTAAATTGTCTTATTCACCAGACAAGTCAGAATTAAAAAAAGAGATGCCATACTGCAAGCCTTTAAGTCCTATTTGTCCCATTAATTCTAAGATCTTTTGGCGGCATTGTAAATATCTAGAAGCCATATACTACATAACCTCATTTTATAAGCCTTTTCTTATGTTTATATTTACTATTTTTTGCAGCAGTTCAGATGAGTGCATAGTTCTTGTGGAAAGAGGTGAGTATTAACATTTTCAGTTTTAATTCAATAATGAGGCACTGAAGCTATTTTTGGGTTATGCCATTCTAGGGGCCCAAGGATAACTTTCTTTTTGGCTCAATTGTTGTGTCCAGTAGTTGGTTCAGATGGCCCATCAGGAGTCATGTATTTTAAAGGGTTCAAATACAATTCTCATGTATGCAACCTGTGGATTTTTAGGAACTCATAACTATAATTAAGATTGAGAGAGCTTAAGAGAGCTATATTCTCTTCTCACATTTCCTCTTTGAGGAGATGCCTTGAAAATCAGTGGTAGTTCAGAGGTGCTCATGAACAGGGAGAAGGAACAAGTGTTGATGTCTGACCAAAAGAGCATATCATTTTGGCTTCAAAAACTCTAGGAAACTTACACTTTAGGGGAAGATAAATGAGGGCAAAGTACTACTAATATGGAATGTTTCTAAAGACATGAGTATTCAAAATTAAAATGACTAAAAATACAATTTCAAACCTATTTTAAGATGATGATAAACAGCTGATGAACGTGGAGCCCATTCATGCAGATATATTGCTGGAAACGTATAAAAGAAAGATTGCAGATGAAGCAAGACTATTTCTAGCTGAATTTCAGGTGGGTGCTTCTTTAATATTGTGACAACAAATCACTGATCAGATAACAAAGTAATTCTGATTTCACAGGATCTTCAATACTTTTGCAGAGATGAGAGTGGTTTGGTTCTACCTTGTTTATGCTGCTCTCTTGTGCTGCTCTCTGCAGGCAACTGTTTTGTTGGGATTCATTGCATATTATTCAGCATCAATAGACAGTGACAATTTTGTGTGGACAACACTGCCATAATGCTTCTCATTTCCTGAACTGTCATGTCTACAAAAATGGGAAATGAGCAGATGGAAAGCAGCATGGCCTAGTGAAAAGATCACAGACCTGGGAGTCAGAGGACCTGTGTTCTAATCCTTGCTTTTCCACTTGTTGGCTGTGTGACCTTGAGCAAGTCACTTAACTTCTCTACACCTCAGTTACCTCATCTGTAAAATGTTGTCTAAGAATGTGAGCCCCAGGTTGGATATGAACTCTATCTAACCTGATGAGCCTGTATCTATCCTAGGACTCAATACAGTGCTTAACAAATACCATTTAAAATGAAAAAAAAAAAGATGGAAATATCCAGGTGGTCCCTTAAGTGGAAGCATAGCCTATCTGGACACAGACTTTTCTGAATTTCCATACGGGACAGATGGAGGTATCTGTCAATAGCAAAAATTTTACCCAGGCATCCGTCTTAAGGGTTTTGCAATATAAGCTTATACTACCAAAATTTGATCCCCTCCCTGCCCCCCCCAACCATATGTCCACCTTAACCCCACCTTGCCTCCTTAAGGATATCCCATTAATTGTCATCCCAACTCCTCCTCTTCCTCTTCTGTTTTGTCTGGAAACCTTTTAAATGATTCATATGTTAGGACATGTGCTCTTTTCATTATTAAAGTACCAGAAAAGGGCCACTTTTGAAGTCAGAAATGCCCAACACATTTTATTTTCTAAATTTCAGTAATCTGTAATAATTGTTTTTGATAGAATCAATTAGTCATTTGATTAGGTAGCCAAAATGCTTTCCACTATCATTTTAATTGTAATACAATTTTGCATCTTTAAAATTAAAGCTAAAATTATATTAATTACACTAAATCCAGTGATTTTTCTGGATTTAATGAAAATTTGCAATTTATTTTTGAAGAAATGATCAATTTTAATTTTTAAACACTAATTGCTATGTAAATAATCAAAATACATTTAGAAAGATCATTTTATCAGAAACTTGTGATTTAGTATGTATCCTGAAGTAGGAAGGAATTATTTAGTTACTTTTGATATCACTTAGCTTTGTTTTCTGTAAAAATAAGATGACCAAAATATATTTTTTTTCAGAGTATTCCGAGAGTGTTCACTAAATTTGCCATCAAGGATGCACGCAAATCTTTTAACCAGAACAAAAATCGTTATGTTGATATTCTTCCTTGTAAGTAGTGGAGAATTGAATATGCATTTATTTGAATACTTTTCAACAGTATAATTTTGATTACTTCAATTTTGTTTTTTCTACTGTCTTTTTCCAGATGATTATAATCGTGTTGAACTTGCAGAATTAAATGGAGATGTAGGATCAGACTATATAAATGCAAGCTATGTTGATGTAAGTCATAACTTTCAATTGGCACTAAATCCTGTAGTTATTTTGTTGGGGCTCATAAGGGAATCATTATCCAACAATTGAAACTGAACTCACAGTGTTTCTTACCCAATATGCAAAATCTTGTACCCAGTATGGTAGTCCCTTGGCACTTGCTGATTTTTTTTTTCTTTGTGGTTTTACCTAATAGTGATTGGCTGTACCCATAATCATGGCAGCTGCACAAGGCTCCAGTCTGGCCTCCAGTCCCTGCTGACTGCTGTCTCTTTGATCCCCAGAAGCCGCAGCCTTGTTAACTCAGTGACTGACCAGTCACCTCATTCCTCTTCCCTCAGCAGAAAGTCCAGAGGGACATATAATAATAATGATAATGATATTTGTTAAGCGCTGTGTGTCAAGCACTGTTCTAAGCACTGGGGTAGATACCATCTAATCAGATTGAACACATTCCTTGTCCTAATCGGGGCCACAATCTTATCCCCATTTTACAGATGAAGTAAGTGAGGCCCATAAGAAGTGAAGTGACTTGTCCAAGGTCACGCAGCAGACAAGTGGCAGAGCCGGGATTAGACCTTCTGACTCCCAGGCCCATGCTCTATCCACTATGTCATGCCACCTCTCATGAGTTGTAAGACAAACTTTCTAGTGTTTTAAGCACAGCTGCTGAAGGGTGCAGATGGTATTTACCATTTCACTTCACTGTCAGGTTTCTCTAAGTAATTCTCCATGAATACAAAGAGACTATTCTACCAAATATTACACATAACATCTTTATGACTACAGTATTTTATGACGTGTGAATGTCCCTTGAAGGAGACATACATTTTCAAAGGGAAATATGCTGCAGATTGAGAGATGGGCACATGGTTTTGTCAATTCTGCCATCACTGTGATAACTGCTTTTGAGCTTCTTCTTGAAGATGGTATCATCGTATCCCTAAGAAATGGCTTGGGGAAGTGGTGGGCAGGAGGCAGCAGGCAGCATAAGCAGCTAGCTGGAGCCCAAGTGATTTAGTGTATCAGTTTACCTGGAGGGTAGGGAAGGCCAGAAAGAGGTTGTCTCTGACACTGAAGTCACTGCAAGAAGTAGTTCCATATTGTGGTTTGAAAGTGCTAAAACACCTTCCCAAATGCCTAGAGGATGGGTCAGAATTCAGGTTGGAAACTGAAAATTGAGCTCATTATTTGTTGACAAAAATTGAAGAACTTCCTTTACATTTGTAAAGTGCTTACTAGGTGCCAGGCACTGTACTAAGTGCTGGGGTAGTTACAGGCTAATCAAGTTGGACACAGTCCATGTTCCACATGGGACAGTTTTAATCTCCATTTTACAGATGAGGTAACTCAGGAACAGAGAAGTACAGTGACTTGCCCGAGGTCATACAGCAGATAAATATCAGAGACAGGATTAGAACCCAGCTAGTCTGGCTTCCAGGCTCGTGCTTTGTCTACTAGGCCATGCTGCTTCCATGTAATATCAACTATTATATGCTAAGCAATGATATGTTTGTGTGTTTTGAACAGGGCTTCAAAGAACCAAGGAAATACATTGCCGCACAAGGTAATCTTTAAGTTCTACTCTGTTTACAACTTTTCAGAACCTCTGTAACAAGGGTTTCTGATCAGTTAACATTTTATTTGTGATTTAGGCCCCAAAGATGAAACTGTTGATGATTTCTGGAGGATGATCTGGGAGAGGAAAGTAACTATCATTGTCATGGTGACTCGCTGTGAAGAAGGAAACCGGGTAAGGACTCCCTAAGGACTCTAGCTCTAAGAATCATCTGTTATCCCTGAGGAGACTATTCCCCTCAGGCATTCTCCCTAGGAGATTCTTATAATGTCCTCAGTTGGTGCAGGCCTACATTCTTCTGAAGATTGCTCCCACTGTTCATGTCCTGTAAGCCATTTCAAGGGCTCTCTCTAGACCAAAAACCCAAATTCCCTCCCCTGTGCTCTGGATATGTTATTAGTATCACCTTCCCTTACTGCACAGGATATTTCCAGAATGCCTACACCATTTTTGCATTATTGGTCTTATCAAATTCTCAACCTCTTTCTTTCCTCTATCAGTCCATATCAGCAAGTATTGACTGTAATTCACTCAGTGCTGGAGCTATTTTGTTTAATGGTCAGTAATGATTTTCACCTGCAGAAATTATTTTTCTTCTTAACTGATGAAGTTCACTTGCCTAGGTTCTTACCCAGCTCTCCTATTTACTCACTGTTGTTATGTAGAACGGGTTCACCCAGGCATGTCCCTGGGAGTGGTTGGCAAATATTGCTACCTATTCAAAAGCTACAAGTTACTAATCAATTCATTGTAATCATCAGCATCTTAAAATCATAAAATCCAACCAAAAGAAATGCTCCTCAAGAAACCCCAGCCAACCATCCACTTCTGCATCAAACAGAAACTCCTCACGTTTAGCTTGAAAAAACTCAGTCAACCTTGCCTCCTCCTACCTCACCACTCTCCTACTACAATCCAGCCCACAGACTACACTTCTAATGCCAACCCATTCACTGTACCTTGATCTCATCTATCTCACCACCAACCTCTCATTATTGTCCTGATTTTGGCCTGGAATGCCCTCCCTTTTCATATTTGATGGACAATTACTCTCCTCCACTTCAAGTCTTATTGAAGGCATATCTCTTCCAAGAGGCCTTCCCTGACTAAGCCCTCATTTCTTCTTTTCCCACTCTCTTCTGCTTCACCCTGATGTGTTCCCTTTATTCACCACCCCACACAACACTTATGCACATAGAGATATGTACATTTATTCATATTAATGTCTGCCTTCCTCTCTAAACTGCAAAGTTGGTGGGCAAGGAATGTGTCTGGTATACTGCTGTGTTATAATAATAATGATGGTATTTGTTATGTACTTACTATGTGCCAAGCATTGTTCTAAGCACTGCGGGAGATACAAGATAATCAGGTTGTCCCACGTGGGGCTCACAGTTTGAATCCCTTTTTCCCAGATAAGGTAACACAGATAAGTTAAGTGACTTGCCCAAAGTCACATAGCTGACAAGTGGCAGAATTGGGATTAGAACCCATGCCCTCTGACTCCCAAACCTGTGCTCTTTCCACTGAGCCATGCCAAGTGTTTAAGTGCAGTGGCCTGCACACAGTAAGCTCTTAATAAATATGATTGATTGATTGAAACTGGGGATCAGAGGGATCTTTTCTAATATCTTGTAGAAACAGTGTTCACGTGCCAAGCTTCTACTGCTCCGGGGTCAGTGGTCCAAGAATAGGGAGGAAAGACAGGAGGAGACAGAGGGAAAGAAGACAGACAGATGAGAGAGACAAAGATCAAGTGACAGAGAGGCACAGAAGACAAAGAGAAATAGATGAGAAACAGAGGGCAGACAGACTAGGAAGAGCACTATGCTATTTGCTATGTGCTCACTAGGGGCCAAACACGGTACTTAGTAGAGGGGAAAATACAAAAGAAGTATGAAAATTTTGCTACCTTACAGGGACTTTATGCTGAAACAGGGAGGAGACATACAAATCTTTACACTTAGGATAATCAGAATATTTAAATGTACAATTGAATATACATGTTCATGCATATATACACACACACACATACACATTTATATGTATTACACATACAAGTGTTGATGGATATAAATCAACAAATAGTATTTACTGAACACTTAATATTTACAGAGCACAGTACTAAACACTTAGAGTGCAATAGAGTTAGTAGAAATGATCCCTGCCTCTAAAAACTTTACAGTCTAAATGGGGAGACCGACATTTAAATGAATTACAGATAAAAAGAAGTAAGAGAGCATGTAAATATATATATAAGTATATATATATGTACATAAGTACTCCAGAGTGTGGGAAGATGTGAGTACCTCAGTACTAGGGATGGCTGTTAGGTTGATTAGATTAGGATGCTGTGAATTAATACAGGAAGCGGTTTGACAGGTAATCTTTCAGGTGAGAGCAGGTGATATTTCAAGAGGATTTTGAACATGGGGAGAGCTGCAGTCTGCCAGATTTGGAGGTGAGGCAAGAAGAAGTTACAAGCTAGGAACAACATGAACAAGAGGACAGATAATGGTAATAATGATTACAGCATTTAAGTGCTTACTTTATGGCCAGCATAAGTGGGAGAGGAACAAGTATCAAATCCCCATTTTATAGATGAGGAAAATGAGGCACAGAATTGTGACTTGCCTAAGGTCACACAGCAGGCAAGTGACAGGATTAGAAGCCACACCCTCTAACTCCCAGGCCTGTGCTCTTTCCATTAGGTTAGCCTGCTTCCTATGTGTGAAACTTGATAGAGATAATCAATACAAAGGCAGAGATGTGACTGGGAGAGACAAAATGAGGCCATACTCTCAATCGATCAATCAGTTGCACTTAGTACGTGCAGAGCACTGTTCAGTACTTGGGAGAGTATTCATTCATTCATTCAATAGTATTTATTGAGCCTTACTATGTGCAGAGCACTGTACTAAGCACTTGGAATGTACAATTCAGCAACAGATAGAGACAATCCCTGCCCATTGATGGGCTTACAGTCCAATCGGGGGAGACAGACAAAAATAAGAGCAATAAATAGAATCAAGGGGATGTACATCTCATTAATAAAATAAATAGGGTAATAAAAATATATACAAATGAGCGGATGAGCACAGTGCTGGGGGGAGGGGAAAGGAGAGGGGGAGGAGCAGAGGGAAAGGGAGGGAAAAGGGGGCTTAGCTGAGGGGAGGTGAAGCGGGGGGGAAGGGGGCAGAGAGGGAGCAGAGGGAAAAGGGTAAGCTCAGTCTGGGAAGGCTTCTTGGAGGAAGTGAGCTCTCAGTAGGGCTTTGAAGAGGGGAAGAGAGTTTGGCGGAGGTGAGGAGGGAGGGCATTCCAGAACAGTGGGAGGACGTGGCCCAGGGGTCAACGGTGGGATAGGCGAGAAAGGGGGATGGTGAGGAGGTGGGCGGCAGAGGAGTGGAGCCTACAGGGTGGGCAGTAGAAAGAGTGAAGGGAGAAGAGGTAGGAGGGGGCAAGGTGATGGGCAGCCTTGAAGCCTGGAGTACAGTACAACAGAGTTGATAAACATTTACCTTACACACAATGAGCTTACAGTATAGAGGGAGAGACAAACTTAAATATGAATTTGTAATGATTATATACATAAGTGCCATGGGATGGAGGGAAGGGTGAATAAAGAAGGTAAATCTGAGTGCAAGGATGATGCAGAAGGGAGTGGGAGAAGAGGAAATGAAGGCCTATTTGGAGAAAGCCTCTTGGAACAGATGTGCCTTCAATAAGGCTTTGAAGATGGGTAGAGTGATTGTCTATTGGATACAAAGAGGAAGGGCATTTCAGCCCAGAGGCAAGATGTGGTTGAGAGGTTGGCGACAAGATAGAGGAGACTGAGGTACAGTGAGTAGGTTGGCATTAGAGGAGTGAAGTGTGTGGGTTGGTTGTAGTAGGAGAGCAGAAAGGTGAGGTAGGCCACCCACTTTCCCAACTTCACTGGGACACTTAGAATAATATCACTTAGATGAGGCTGTAGCAGGTCTCTCTTCACAAAGGAATAGAAGCAAGGAGAAACCTTGTAGTATATTTCTCTGCCCCCTTTCCAACTGCATCCACGAATCCCACAGTCCACGTCCCTGGAGTGTAGCCTAGTTTAAAAGACGTTTCTGTTGTTCTTCTTCAGAATGGTTTCAATAATTTGTCTTTTAGGACCCTTGATGTTTATGTGAAAGGCATTGTGTACTCCTCCATGCCACCATGTCACATTTCAAAACCATGTGCCCTCCAAATTAGACAGCAGAAAGAATCTCTTTGGCTATTTGTAAAGTGTCTGTGGGTCACCAATAAGCCGAAAATTGCAACCAGGCAACCCAACTCTAACTACTTACTGAAAACTATGAGGAACACTTTAATGGAGAAAAGAAAATGGAATATGACTCTGTTTTTGGTTTTTTGTTTTTTTTCAGAACAAGTGTGCAGAGTACTGGCCCACCACGGAGGAGAACTCCAACACCTATGGAGAAATAGCAGTGAAGATCAGTGACTATAAGAGATGTCCTGATTACATCATTCAGAAATTCAACATTACAAATGTGAGTTAATTTCACTGCTCAGTATCTGTTTCATAATCTGTTTCATTGAAGAATTACTATGGGACTGTCCCTGGGTTGGGGTGTGGTGGGGAGGAAGAAGTAGTAGGGGAACTGAAATCAATTGAAAAGGAAACAGGTCTTTTTCCTTCCAACACAAAGCATTAGGACAGAATGCCTGATTAGTGTGTGATTTAATACCCGTGGGTTGGGTTGGTCAACTGGATGAAGAAGGCTTTGCCCAACTGGACTCTTTTCTAGGGGATCCATATAGCCATCAACTGAAGTTACCTTTGTACTGTTACTAGACAGGGTCCCTTAGCTCTCTTCAGGTCCCATCCTGAAATCCCTCTGATTCTGACTTGTTCATGATCACGTAATAGTGAATGACAGAGCTTAATTTCTGCTTTTTTTCCAGTCACATCTCTTATCTATCCAAACCTAGGTGGCTCACCTCCACACCTGGCCAGAATTTTGGGCTAGTCGCTCTCCCAGCAGTGATTAGGTGGTTTCCCTGAAAGCAGGAAAACTCTGAGGAATGAGGAGAAGTCAACTCACCTGCTTTTTGAATTTTGAGTTTTAATATCCACACTGTTCTGTGTGGTCGGAATAGGCAGCTGCCTAGATGGCAGAACCAGGTACACTTTGCATGCTCACAGCCCCCCATTCCAGCCTTCAAACAAGGTATTTTGGGAAGCAGTGAGATCTGATGGTAATTGCACATTTTCCCTAAACCAACTGAAAGGATCGGAGGCTTTATAGCTTTATCTCTGCATCAGTCTCCTGATTTCTGTCTAGTGCATGACTCTTCTTCTCCAAGTTCCTGCATGGTTTTTCATCTACTTTTTTATAATTAGGAAAATGACATAACTGAAGATAGTGAGGTTTGGCCAGATTATGTTACCCAATCATTTCATTCGCATTAGTAAAACTCTCCTCCTCTCCCCACCATTCTATTACTCCTCTGTTTTGTTTCCTTTGGTCTGTGATTCCTACGATGAATGGTTGTAATGAACACCTCCTGTCCTCCTGTCTTGTCTAGAAAAGGGAAAAGACAGTAGGCCGAGATGTGACCCACATCCAATTCACTAGCTGGCCAGACCACGGTGTTCCTGAAGAACCTCACCTTCTCCTCAAGCTGCGGAGACGAGTCAATGCTTTCAGCAACTTTTTCAGTGGTCCCATCGTTGTCCATTGCAGGTAAACAACTCAAATATTCAGAGAACTCCATATCTCTTAGACTGTGAATTTCATCTTGCACAGGGACTGTGTTCGACTTGATTAACTTGAATTTACTCCAGTGCTTAGCACAGTACTTTATATATGTGTCTTGACTTATGCCATCGAGGTGTTTCCGACCAATAGCGACACCATGACACATCTCTCCCAGAACGCCCTGCTCTCCATATGCAATTGTTCTGGTAGTGGATCCCTAGAGTTTTCTTGGTAAAAATCCAGAAATAGTTTACCATTGCTGCCTTCTGCACAGTAAACTTGAGTCTCCGCCCTCGACCCTCTCCCATGCCACTGCTGCCCAGGATGGGTGAGTTTTGACTTGTAGTAGATTGCCTTCCACTCACTAGCCACTGGCCAAGCTGGGAAAGGAATGGATATTCATTCTTTCATTCATTCAATCATATTTATTGAGAGTTTACTGTGTGCAGAGCACTTTACTAAACACTTGGAATGTATAATTAGGCAACAGATAGAGACAATCCCTGCCCAACAATAGGCTCACAGTCTAAATGGGGGAGACAGACAGCAAAACAAAACAAGTAGACAGGCATCAATACCATCAAAATAGATGAATAGAATCGTAGACATATACACAATACAATATATATAGATATGCCTCTGCTTGACTTTCCCTCACGTAGCCAAGATGGGTAGAATACTAGAAACTCTCCAGTGCAGCCCTAAGAGGAGAACTATACAATACGGCATTTAAAAAGTAAGCACTTAATAATAATAATAATAATAGTATTTATTAAGCACTTACTATGCGCCAGACACTGTACTAAGCTCTGGGGTGGGAACAAGCAAATCAGGATGGACACAGGTCCTTTCCCAAGTGGGGCTCACAGCCTCAATCCCCATTTTACAGATAAGGTAACTGAGGCCCAAAGAAGTGAAGTGACTGCCCAAGGTCACACAGACAAGCGGAGCCAGAATTTAGAATCCATGATCTGCCTCCCAAGGTCGTGCTCTATCCACTATGCCATGCTGCTTCTCCTGCTTAACAATTACCATAAACGAAAACAGCCACACACTAGTCACCTGGAGGGTGGATTACCAACTGGGGAGTGACTTATATAATCAATCACAGTTATTGAGCAGTTACTACGTGCAGAGCAACATACTAAGCACTTGGGAGAGTACAATACAACAGAATTAGCAGACATGTTCCCTGCCCATATGAGCTTACGGTCTAGAGGGGGAGACAGACATCAATACCAATAACAACATACTTGATGATATGTAATTTAAGAAAATCAATATCCTTTCTACCAGGGCACAAAGCTTCCTTAGTTCACTGCACTCACCTTATGTCACTGTCCTTGCTTTCTCTGACAGTGCTGGGGTCGGCCGCACTGGAACCTACATTGGAATTGACGCCATGTTGGAGGGACTCGAGGCTGAAAACCAAGTGGACGTTTACGGTTATGTGGTCAAGCTCCGGCGTCAGAGATGCCTGATGGTCCAAGTGGAGGTATGTTTCCAAGACTCAAAATAGCCCTTTAATGAGTAGCCTCTCTTCGGTAACATCTCCTTTCACACCCGTGAATTTGCCTTGGCTAAGCTTACTGTGTTTGAAACATTAGGCCCAGTATATCCTGATTCACCAAGCTCTAGTGGAGTACAATCGGTACGGGGAAACAGAAGTGAATATTTCAGAACTGCATAGACACCTAAATTACATGACTATGAGAGATCCACCCAACGAACCATCCCCGCTGGAGGCCGAGTTCCAGGTAAACTGGAGTCAGCGAGATACTGACATTCCCTGTGGAACTATTCTTTGTTTTACAAAACTGTCATTTCCCTCTTGGAAATCCTTAAATATCTCAGTAGAAACTATAGTAGAATTTAGAGTATTTCGGGGTGGGGGGACCCTCTTCGAAATTCTGAAGAATAAGGTATTTTGAAATATCTTGAGGAACAAGGAAAGCTTTGGACACATAAGGTTTTTTTTTACTTTGGTATAATGATAACAATTACGGTACTTTTAAAGTGTTTCCTATTTGCCAAGCACTGTTCTAAGCACTGGGATAGATACAAATTGATCAGGTTGGACACAGTTCGTGCCCCACATAGGGCCCACACTTTTATTCCCAGTTTTTAGGTGAAGTAACTGAGGCCCAGAGAAGTTAAGTGATATGCTCAAGGTCACAGAGCAGACATGTGGCAGAGCTGGAATTTAGAACCCAGGTCCTTCTGACTCCCAGGCCTGTGCTCTATCCACTAGGCTGTGCTGTTTCTCAACTCTGCTATTTTTATATATTAAACACATTGTTCATAATATCATTCTTGATCATTAACCTTCTTCATGTATACAGGAGCCTGTGCAGAGAACTGTCAATTCAAACTATGGCACACTGTAGACAGCCCCAGAACAACATCAGCGTAGCATAATTTCTAACACTCCAAGAAGAACTTGCATTCAGGACTTTGCAAGACACTTATCATTTGTAACAGTAGTACTTTGTGTTTACTGAAAGCAGTGCCCTGATTTCAGCTGCACTAAATGCTACAGAAAGGTGCAGCACAGGTTCAAATGTGAGAATTTACTCCTGCATTTGTAACAAATGGGAGTTTGTCTTGCTGGCAAATATTCATTATTCTGGCAGCCTCGTGCAACAGGGAATGTCTGCTCTGATTTTGTTGTATCTAACACAGTGCTTAGCATGATGCTCTGCATACAGTAAGAACTTAACAAGTATCACAGTTACTATTATTGTTATAATCATTTATCATCATCATTAACCATCCCTGGTGGACACTAGAAGAGCTATTTATTTACTCTGCAAAATTTAATACAACTGAAGTCTCCAAAGAAGCCTTTCCATAGGACAAGCTCCCCAAAAGCTTTTCAGCAGAAGCTGCTTAGGAAGAAGTACATTAATAGCATGGATGCAGACCTTGTAGTTTAAATTTTAGGAAAATAAAAATCAGAAACATTTTGAAGGACTCTTCAAGCTTAACATGCACATGTGGGAGTCTGTTTGAATGCTTAGCCCTGAATAAACCCGGTCTCTTCCTTTTGCAGAGACTTCCAACGTATACAGTTTGGCGCTCACAAAACTTTGGAAATCAAGAAGAAAATAAAAGTAAAAATAGGAATTCCAAAATAATTCCATGTAAGTATTTGCCCAGATATTGAATATAAGATTGCCTCTAATTGTCAGATGAGATTTATTTCACATTCATGATGGTCAATAGGCTCTGATCAACTTTTTCAAAACTTCAAAATAAATATTTTTTCTGGATTGTTTGTTGGATATTTTTTTTTCAGCCTATGGAAGGGAATCTTTCAGATAATATCTCCCCTAATTCTCTGGCCAAATTCACATACCAAGGCCTGCCTGATTAGCGGTTGTAGCTGCTTGTACCACGTAGACCAATGATAAGGAGCGAAACAATCTCTTTGGTCCAAACAGTGTGGCAAAGCTTGGAAACAGGTGTTCATTCCCTCCCAGCATTACAATAGATTCATTCAATATTCATTTTTAACCATAAAAGATAAAGCGAGAAGACTGGGAACTGGGTGAGCAAATATGGAAGAACTGTTGTCAGATATTTTAACCTAAAGATGATGGGGTTGAACTATTTAAGGAGATCTAACTTCCTGATCTTAATTATTTAATTAGTTGAGATGGACAATATACTTAAGGCTGTGGAAAGCTTAGTACCAATAATTTAATTTTCTAGTTAAGCATGAGAAAATGTTTATGAAGAAATGGATAGAAAAGGGGAAGTTCACTAAGATAATAATAATGTTGGTATTTTGTTAAGCGCTTACTATGTGCCAAGCACTGTTCTAAGCGCTGGGGTAGACATAGGGGAATCAGGTTGTCCCACGTGGGGCTCACAGTCTTAATCCCCATTTTACAGATGAGGGAACTGAGGCACAGAGAAGTTAAGTGACTTGCCCACAGTCACACAGCCGACAAGTGGCAGAGCTGGGATTCGAACTCATGAGCCCTGATTCAAAGCCCGTGCTCTTTCCACGTAGATGACATATGAATCAATCAATCAATCATTGGTATTTTTTGAGTGCTTACTGTGTGCAAAACACTGTCCTGAGCACTTGGGAAAGTACACTTCAACAGAGTGGGTAGGCACAATCAGGTAATTCAATTTCCTGGCCAGTTCCCTTTATACGTATAAATATGGGGGCATTCTCCTCCTCCTGTCCAGTGGAAGGGGTAAATGTGTGTGTTGGTTTTTTTAAGGATTGTTTATTAGGTGTTTTTTGTTAGAGCACAGTTAATTTGTCCTGATCGCATCTACCACTTGAGCTAGTTAATGTTCTTATGCCACCTGTCTCCAATACATTGCAGAGTAGCATTTAACATTGCTCATCCATGCTTTCTCGTCTCCAGTGTGTTTTTATATGCACCTAGTATTTCTCTAGCCCTGTGTTTTCTCAGTGTGTTTTGGCCTGTTGCAGAGATAGGAAAACTTGGCTCAACTACACATGCCTGTTTGGTTACAAAAAGATGAGGGATCAGAAGATACAGTTTGGCATACATACACGCACAACACTGGCTAAAGCATAAATACCCACTGCAATTCCCCCGAACACAGGATTAGTCAAGACCATAATCATCTGAGTAAATATCTCATAATGAGAGAACCTAGAGCTTTGGATATTTATATGAAAAAATTGTGTTTTATTTCAACAGATGACTACAACAGAGTTTCTCTTAAACATGAACTGGAGACAAGTAAGGAGAGTGAACATGAATCAGATGAATCATCTGATGATGACAGTGAGTCTGAGGAGTCAAGCAAATACATCAATGCTTCTTTCATAACTGTATGTATTTTAAAAGTCAAAATCACTATATGAACCTCTTATTTTTTGTCTGTCACCACTTTTCATTTAGAAGTATAATTCACAAAGGAAGGTTGAGTGTTGCCAACAGTGTACTGAATGGTAATTTAGTCATTAATTAAGGAAATGTACGGCATTTTAAATTGAATGAACTTTCTCTTTGCTTCTCAGTCAAATTTCCCTTGCTGTTCTAGCACAGGGGTTGTCAGCCTTAGTTAATTATTCATTCAATCATATTTATTGAGCACTTACTCTGTGCAGAGCACTGTACTAAGTGCTTGGAAAGTACAGTTCAGCAACAGATAGAGACAATGCCTACCCAACAACGGGCTCACAGTCTAGAAGGGGGAGACAGATAACAGTGCTCTACACATAGTAAGCTCTCAATAAATACTATTGAATGAATGAACAACAAAACAAGTAGGCAACAAAACAACACCCCATTCACACTCACTGCCCCCTAACACTTAGTTTCTCTCCACCTTCACCTACCTTATCAGTCAATCTTATTTGCTGAGCACTTAGTATGTGCAGAGTACTGTACTAAGCACTTGGGAAAGAATAATATAACAAAATTAGCAGACAAGTTCCCTGCCAAAATAAATACTCACTGGAGCCAAAACTGAGAGAGTGGGAAGCAATGTGGCTTAATGTGTAGAGGAAGGAATCTTGGCTCTGCACTTTTCTCCTGTGTGACCTTGGGCAAGTCACTTAACTTCTCTGTCCTCAATTTCTCTGTAAAATTGAGATAAAGTTCCTGTTCTTTGTCCCTCTTAGATTGTGTCTGATCTAATTATCTTGTACCTACCCTAGAACTTAGCACAGTGCTTGGCATATAAGTACTAACAAATTTTCATTTATTCATTTTAATGCTTTTTTAAGCACTTACTATGGGCCAGGTATTGTACGAAGTGTTAAGTAGCTACAAGTAAATCAGGTTGGACACAGTCCCTAACCCACTTGGGACTCACAGTCTTAATCCCCATTTTATAAAAAAATGATAATGGTATTTTTTAAGCTTTTACTATGTACTAAGCACTGTTCTAAGTGCTGGAGTAAATACAAGGTAATCATGTTGTCCCACATGGGGCTCATAGTCTTAATTCCCATTTGAGAAATGAGATAACTGAGTCACAGAGAAGTTAAGTGACTTTCCCAAGATCACACAGCAGACACGTGGCATAGCTGGGATCAGAACCCATGACCTCTGATTTCCAAGTCCGTGCTCTTTCCACTAAGCCACATGGCTTTTCAATATACACTAAAACTAAACTAAATTCATTCATTCATTCAATAGTAGTTATTGAGCGCTTACTATGTGCAGAGCACTGTACTAAGCACTTGGAATGTACAGATCGGTAACAGAGACAGTCCTTGCCCTTTGACGGGCTTACAGTCTAATCGGGGGAGACGGACAGACAAGAACAATAGCAATAAATAGAATCAAGGGGATGAACATCTCATTAAAACAATAGCAAATAAATAGAATCAGGGCGATGTACATTTCATTAACAAAACAAATAGGGTAATGAAAATATATACAGTTGAGCAGACGAGTACAGTGCTGAGGGGATGGGAAGGGAGAGGGGGAGGAGCAGAGGGAAATGGGGGGAAAAGAGAATGTGAGTCATGTGTAGGTATTCCTATTTACTATTAACCAATAATAAATGATATTTAGTGAGCATTTACCATGTGCAAAGTACTGTACTTAGTACTGTACTAAGCACTTGGGAGAGCAAGTGCTCTGTAAGCTTGTTATGGGCAGGGAACATGTCTGCTAATGCTTTGTAATGTACTTTCCCAAGTGCTGAAGTACAGTGATCTGCATATAGTAAGTGTTGAATAAATACCATTGATTCACTGATACCTTAAAACAGAGTTGGTAGACATTTTCCCTGCCCATAAGGAGCTTACAGTCTAGAGGAATTATTAGAATCGTGATCACATTGTCTGACTTGTTCCCTTCATTCATCTCCCCTCTCAGTCCCATGGCATTTATGTATATATCTGTAATTTATTTATGTATATTAATGTTTGCCTCCCCCTCTAGACTGTGAGCTTACTGTTAATGGGGAATGTATTTGTTTATTGTTATAGTGTACTCTCCCAAGTTCTTAGTATAGTGCTTTATACACAGTAAGCATTCAGTAAATACAATAGAATGAATGAATATATTAAAACTTTTGACACTGAGTGTACTGGGGAAATTGGGCCACACTGGTTAGGTCAAAATTCTTGTTCACTAAGACTCAAGGCTGATCCAGGAAAGCAGCCTTAAAATGATACAGTTTGATAGTCAGATCAGCAGATTCCTTCCCAGTTTCTCTCTGCCTTATCCATAGATGATCTGCTGCTACTATCCAGGTTAAGGACACATGTACTCAAGGAGATTCCCATGCAGTCCTGTCTGTGTTCATTAGCACGTGTGAGAAATACATGCCAACAAGTGGCATACCAAAATGGGAAAGCTTGCTAAAATAGCAAATCAAAAAGTAGGACTCTCATCTCCACATAGAGTCAATTCTTGGCATCAAGACCATTCCAAACTACAAGGTTCATTTCAGACATGACTTTTCTGGATGGCAAAAATGTATTTATCCTCATGTTATGAAGGTGACCTTATAGACTCCCATGATTGGAATCAATGATTTGGGAATCCGTGGTTGGAAGTGAGTACTAACTGGGGGTGTTGATTTTGTAGAGCTACTGGAAACCAGATGTGATGATTGCTGCCCAGGGGCCACTTAAGGAAACAGTTGGCGATTTCTGGCAAATGATCTTTCAGAGGAAAGTCAAAGTTATTGTTATGCTGACAGATCTACAAGATGGAGAACAGGTTTGTCTATTACTTTCCATTAACCTTCTTATGAAACAATTTTAGAATCATAGCACTGGGTGAAGCTGGATGGTATCATTGATGGCTCATGGAGGTGGGATCTGGCCATACCTTGGGCAAATCAGTGCTTAGAACAGTGTTTGGCACATACTAATCACTTAAATACTCTATCCCGCCGTCGACCCCTGGGTCACGTCCTCCCGTGGTCCTGGAACGCCCTCCCTCCTCACCTCCGCCAAACTGATTCTCTTTCCCTCTTCAAAACCTTACTTAAAAATCACCTCCTCCAAGAGGCGTTCCCAGACTGAGCTCCTCTTCCCCCTCTACTCCCTCTGCCATCCCCCCTTTACCTCTCCGCAGCTAAAGCCTCATTTTCCCCTTTTCCCTCTGCTCCTCCACCTCTCCCTTCCCATCCCCACAGCACTGTACCCGTCCGCTCAACTGTATATATTTTCGTTACCCTATTTATTTTGTTAATGAATTGTACATCACCTTGATTCTATTTAGTTGCCATTGTTTTTACGAGATGTTCTTCCCCTTGACGCTGTTTAGTGCCATTGTTCTCGTCTGTCCGTCTCCCCCGATTAGACTGTAAGCCCGTCAAACGGCAGGGACTGTCTCTATCTGTTGCCGACTTGTTCATCCCAAGCGCTTAGTACAGTGCTCTGCACATAGTAAGCGCTCAATAAATACTATTGAATGAATGAAATACCATTATTATTATCATTATAAATCTTTCCTCCTCAAAGCAATATCTGATGAGGAGAAGGAAGGGTAATTTTCATGTAGACAGTTGCTTGGGATCAAGCCTTGCCAGTCTAACCAGAGGTAGAAATTTGATAATTTGCTGTCCTCCGATGACAAATCTCTCTTGCCTGAATGTGCCCTGATCCGATACATGTGCTATTTTTCTGCTTTGGCCTATCAAGTTGCCAAGAAAAGCAGTGTGGTTTAGTCCGAAGACCACAGACCTGGGAGGCAGGGGACCTGGGTTCTAATTCCTGCCATGTGTCTGCTGTGTGACCTTGGGCAAATTACTTAATTTCCCTGTGCCTCAGTTATCTCATCTGTAAAATGGGGATTGGACTCTGATTAACCTAATTATGTTGTTTCTACCCCAGCACTTTGTACAGTGACTTGAGTATAGTAAACACTTAAATAGCACAATTATCATTATTATTATTAAATCCTACTCCCTCCTACTTAGACTGTGATCCCCATGTGGGATAGGTACTGTGTCCAACCTGATTAACCTGTACCTACCCCAGTGCTTAAAAAAAATTCTTGGCACATATAAGCACTTAACAAGTACAACAGTTATTATTTCTGTCTGGATAGGCATTTCTTGATTTTTCCAAGAATATGGAAAAAATCCTCTCAACCCCATTTAACAATCTGATTATCATCGTCAGTGTTTATCTTTAATTTATTTATATTAATGTCTATCTCCCCCTCTAGACTGTAAGCTTGTTGAGGGAAGGGAATGTGTCTGTTATGTTGTTGTACTCTTCCAATCACTTAGTACTCTGCACACAGTAAGTACTCAGTAAATATGATCAAGTGACCGACATTTTATCAAATGGATGAAGGCACAGTAATGCTTTACCTGGTGGAGTCTCAGAGATATTCTGTTCTGGGACTACAGACAGAGTGCACTCATTCTCCTTATTAACTGTCCCACATTGTGTACTTCATGGTCCAGAGGACTGTGCAAGGGACTGTGGGTAATTCAGGGCAAGCCATCACTATTTCTGAAAACTCAACTGCTGGTCATAGTACATTCCTTCCCCTCTTAACTATTGGTGACTAGGTAATGCTCACCCAAATGGCAGGAGGATGCAAAAGGATCACTACTAAATTTTCACTGACCAGATTAACATATATATATATATATATATATATATATATATATATATATGAGATTCTAAGATATATTCATGGATTCAGTCTCACAGCAAATGTATGAGATTCTAAGATAGGCTGATGGATACAGTCTTACATTGATTTATTCATTTAATCGTATTTATTGAGCACTTACTGTGTGCAGAGCACTGTAATAAGCACTTGGAAAATACAATTTGGCAACAAATAGAGACGATCCCTACCCAACAATGGGCTCAGAGTCTAGAAGAGGGGAGACAGACAACAAAACAAGTAGACAGGCATCAATAGCATCAATATAGATAAATAGAATGATAGATATATGCACATTAATAAAATTAGTAGAATAATAAATATGTACATATATACACAAGTGCTGTGGGGTAGGGAGTGGGGTAGAGCAGAAGGAGGGATTAGGGGTGATGGGGAAGGGAGATACATAAGAGATACTAAGATACACTCATGGATATAATATTATCGTAAATAAATAAGAGATTCTAAGATATACTCATGGATACACTCTTACCACAAATATGTATAAGATTCTAAGATATGCTCATGGTTACAGTCTTGCCGTCAGCGACATCATCAAGATCAAGCTGAAGGACAACTCTACTTCTGTTTTTTAAAAAAACTGAAAATGACTCAGACATGTTGGTCTAACAACTAGGGCTTCAGGAGTAATTTTTGCAACTCAGCCAAAAAGAGCAGGATTTGGGGAAATTTTAATCAGAAATAACTGATACTAATTTTCCTTACTGGCTACGAGGAAGAAGTAGAACCATTATAGCAAATAGAGAGGCTGACTGGTTTTCTTTCACATCTAGGAACTCTGTGCACAGTACTGGGGAGAAGAAACACAAACATATCAAGATGTGGAAGTTAACATGACAGATGTAAACCAGTGTACATCATACACCATCCGGGCATTTGAACTGAGACATGCAAAGGTATGAAAATTAACTTGCAAACTCGTTGTGGACAGGGAATGTGTCTGTTTATAGTTGTATTGTACTCTCCCAAGCACTAAGTACAGTGCGCTGCACACAGTAAGCACTCACTAAATATAATTGAATGAATGAATGAAAATGAACTTTATAATTAGTAATTTTCTATAAGTCTGTTTGGTTTTAACATCTAGGCTTATTGATCTGGACTGAAATGTGAAAATATCTGAATTTGATTAAGAATGAAGTTTGGAAAATAACCTTTCATTTATATGCATTCCATTTTAAATAAACCCTCAAAGCTTATCAAATCTAGAAACAAAATTGTTTGTAGGTTTGATTTTGGTTCCTGACTCCAAGTGAAAGGCATATTGTGGAGTGCCCATATATCTGTTTTCCTTCTCCAGTTTTTTTCTGAAACAATATGTCTAAAACACTCCTCATCTTTCCCCTTGAACCCACTTCTTCTCCTAACTTTCCTCTTTGTTGATAAGGCCACTACCCTCCCTTTCTAAGAAGTTTGGAACCTTTATGCCTCCCTGACTTTAAATCTCACATTAAGAATCCAAATTCTGCCCTATACATCAGCACTATGATCCACCCTTTCCTCTTCCCCCAACTACCACTAATTTGGTAGAAGCTCCGTTAGCATTCAGACAATTGCATGCAACTCATTAGTATTTCTACCTCTAATCTTTACTAGAGTCTGCTGCACTGATCATCTTCTTCAAGTGTCATTCAGCCTACACATCTCAACCTCCTTCATTATGTCTCTCCATAAAACACAAAACCTCCTCACAATCAACTTCAAGTCTCTACACCAACTTGCCGACCTTGCTTTTCTTCCTAATTCAGATGCTATTTCCCAGCTCACTCTTTGTTCCTCCTAAACTGACATTCTAGCTGTTCCTCACTCTTGACTCTTCTGCCTTTACCCCTTCGCACATGCTGCTACCCTGGCTTGGAAATCCTTCCCTCCCCTAAATCTGACAGACCACTCCTCTCCCTACATTCAAAACCCTTCTAAAATCCCACCTTCTTCAACAAGCTTTCTTTGATTTATTTCCTGCATCCTAAACTGTATAAATACACCAGCCAACTCTTGCCGTTGTGATCTATTTCTACCTATCCTCAATCCGTTATAGTTCTACTTATTCACTTTTACAATTAGGTATTGTAACCATTCCATATTTTTCCCTTTATTCAGCCTCTCAGCCCCACAGCACTTATGTACAAATCTTTTATTTATTTATATTAAAGTCTGTTTCCTCCTCTAGACTGTAAGTTTGTTGTGTGCAGAAAGTATATATTAATTCATTCAATAGTATTTATTAAGCGCTTACTATGTGCAGAGCACTGTACTAAGCGCTTGGAATGTACAATTTGGTAACAGATAGAGACAATCCCTGCCCACTGACGGGCTTACAGTCTAATCTAATAAATATATCTGTTTGGTATGTAGTATTCTCCCAATCACTTAGTACAGTGCTCTGCACACAGTAAGCGTTCAATAAATACAATTGAAAGAATGAATGACCATTCTAGTTGTAAATACTTTAATGTTTCTCTCCCCTCTGCCCCCAACTAGAAAGTTTGCTGTGGGAATGGAATGTGTCACTTTTTTATGCTATACTTCCCAAGCGCCTAGTACAGTGAATTATATCAAGTGGGCAATCAATTAATCAGTGGAATTTATTAAGCACTACTTATGTGCAGAGCCCTGTTGTAAACATTTCTGAGAGTGCAATGAAACAGAATTAGCAGACATGTTCCCTGCCCAAAATGAGTGTTCAGTCTCATGCTCGATAAATACTAATACTGTTACTTATTTGTAGAGGAAAGATGCCCGAACCGTTTTCCAGTACCAGGTTAACGACTGGAAAGGGGAAGATCTTCCTGAAGACCCCAAGGGATTAATCACTATGATTCAAAACCTCAGAAATAAGCTCCCGAAGAAACCTGTCTCTGAAGGGAACAAATATCATAAGGGTGTTCCTCTTCTGATCCACTGCAGGTGAGTACGAATTTGCTAAATGTACACAAAGGTGCTTTCTCACTTTACCTCTTTGCTATAGGTGATCTAAATGTTGGTTTTCTGATTGTGCTATATCATCCACTTGGACAGAATTCCTCATCTCTCACCTCACGCTGGTCCCCATCAGCTCACTCTCATCCCTTCTCACCTTATCAAAACACTTTAGTCTTCTTCCCTCTTCTTCCCTCCCTCGCCACCATCTTCAAATGTTCACTCTCCAATGTCTCCTTCCCCACTTGTTGCAAACATGCTAATATATCCCCATCCTAAAAAATCCCTCCCTGACTCCACGACTACCTCCAGTTATCACAATATCTCCCTCCTAGTTGTATACAGCCACTGCTTCACCTCTTCCTCCAATACTCTCCTTGACCCCCTCCAAACTGGCTTCCACTCCCTTCACTCCATGGAAGCTGACCTCTCAAAGGTCACCAGTGATCTCTTCCTTGCCAAATGCTATGGCCTCTACTCCATCCTAATGGTCCTTTACCTCTCAGCTCCCTTCAACACTGGACCACCTCCTTCTTCGGGAAACACTTTTTCCTGGTTCTCCTGGCTGCTCAATCCCAGGATCGTTTTTGGGCTGCTCCTCTGCCTCCCACTCCTGAACTGTGGGAGTTCCTGAAGGCTCAATTCTGGGTCCTCTTCTATCTACACCCACTCCCTTGGAGAACTCATTTTCTCCCATGGCTTCAACTACTAGCTCTTTTTAGATTATTCCAAATCTATATCTCCATCCCGATCTTTCTCCTTCTCTGCAGTCTCTTATTTCCTCCTGCCTTCAGGACATCTCTACACAAACTTAACATGCTGCTGAACCTGTGTATTTTCTTTCAGTGCTTAATACAGTGCTCTGAATGCAATAAATGCTAATAAATACTATTACTGTAATTATTTTCCTTCTATCCCCTCCAAACTGATAGTTCACTACTTCTGTGTCTCCAAAGCTCTTGGCTACTCACACTGTAGCACTTATGTATCCATTATTATTGTCTGTTTCTTCCCATACATGGAATTCATTTAAGAGTCTGTTCTCCTGCTCAACTGTAAGCTCCTTGAGGTCAGGGATCGATTCTACCATCTCTGTTGTACTCTCCCAAACAGGACTCTGCACACAATAAGCACATAATGCATACTATTGATTGTTTGATAGACAGGAGGCTGTAGAGAGTGATCTATGGTATATTTTTTAATTTACTGTAGGACTTGGTTCTATTTATTGCTATTGTTCTAGTCTGTCCGTCTCCCCTGATTAGACTGTAAGCCCGTCAAAGGGCAGGAACTGTATCTGTTACCGATTTGTACATTCCAAGCGCTTAGTACAGTGCGCTGCATATAGTAAGCGCTAAATAAATACTATTGAATGAATGACTTGGTTTTCACCTCGGGGTTGGTTCTGGAACCTAAAAGATTACATCTTAGTCTATGGGCAAATATACCTCAGATTTCCATGGCTCCCAATGCATCCAATGTTTATTATGGATGTGTCCTAGGGGATGCCTGCATTTGGGAAATTCATTCCACATAGATATGACCTACTGACCAAAGTGACTTAAGACATCACCTCTGGCTGATAGATTCCAGTTTCAGGATTTTGCATGGCGATACTCTGCTTCACGTTCTCTCTGTCTCCAGGATATTTCATTTCTTTTTCATCTCAGGAGCTGGATTTGTTTTTTTTTCTGTTTTCAGGGATGGATCCCAACAAACAGGGACATTTTGTGCTTTGTTGAACCTTTTGGAAAGTGCAGAGACAGAAGAAGCAATAGATGTTTTTCAGGTCGTGAAATCCCTGCGTAGAGCAAGGCCAGGAATGGTTACTTCCTTTGTAAGTAAAATGCCTAATGGATTGTGGGAGTTCTAAGGGAATCTAGTTTGAGGGTGATGGAAGGGGAAGAGAGAGGGAGAGAGGAAAAGCCACAGATGGACTGGATAATGATATAATAATAATAATTGTGGGATTTGTTAATAATAATGTATTTATTAAGCACTTACTATGTACCAGCTCTGTACTAAGTGCTGGCGTGGATACAAGCAATTCAGGTTGGACACTGTCTCTATCCCACGTAGGGCTCACAGTCTCATTCCCCATTTTACAGATGAGGTAACCGAGGCACAGAGAAGGGAAGTGTCTTGCCCAAGATTACAGAATAGACAAGTGTTGGAGTCAGAATTAGAACCCATGACCTTCTGACTCCCAGACCCATGCTCTATCCACTGTGCCATGTTAAGCACTTACTACATGTGAGGCAAAGTACTAAGCATGGGGATGTATATAAGCTGGGGTGGAAGGACTGGTGTGGGAAGCAAGACAACCAGTTCCCCAGCATGTAGGCTGCCTCAATACCACAAGTATGAGGGAACACACAAGAAACTTACTTTTGCCCTCTGTTATTCTTGGGAGTGCATTGTCGTGAACTTTCAAAAACCAATGCCAAAGAATCGGGCATGTCTGTTTCTTCAGTTTCTTGACAATTTAGCATGTTGAGGATCAATATTAATTTGAAACCAGGATTTACCATTAGTGGGGAAGCAATGTGGCCTAATACAAAAAGGACGAGCCTTGGAGTCTGAGGGCCTAGGTTCTAATCCTAGCTCTGCCATTTGCCTACTGTGTGACCTTGGGCAAGTCATTCAACGTCTCCATGTCTCAGTTCCCTTATCTGTAAAACTGGGATTCAATACCTGATCTCCCTCCTACCGAGACTGTGAGCCCCATGAGGGACATGGACATGTGTCCAAATTGATTAGCTTGTATCTATTCCCAGGCCTTAGAACAGTGCTTGACATGTACAGTCGTTATTAATGATGATTTTAAAAAGTGTGAGCAGCCAATCTGCTAAATACTGAGTTTTCAAATATCCCATTTGATGCTCTACAAGGGAAGTGAATTATTAGGGTTGAGTAAGTAATAACTTATTGGGCGAGAAGTAAGCTGATGAAAGGAATAGATTAGTTTCATAGTTTCAAGATTCCAAGCTATCACATACCTAGAATGATGTCTAATCTCCCATAATATATATGTTATTTAAAACTGCCAGGTTTTGAGGCCTTTTATCTATGAAGCTTCAACTCCCACCCTCCTAAAAACAAAGAGGGAATAGGGAAATAATTTCTATCTGTAGAAGGAAACAAATTCAGATTTTTGAATGATTTAACAGCAACATTTGCGATCAACATACTTCATTATCATCATCATTAGAGAAGCAGCATGGCTCAGTGGAAAGACCACAGGCTTAGGAGTCAGGGGTCATGGGTTCTAATTCAGACTCTGCCACCTGTCAGCTGTGTGATTTTGGGCAAGTCACTAAACTTCTCGGTGCCTCAGTTACCTCATCTGTAAAATGGGGATTAAGACTGTGAGCCTCATGTGGGACAAACTAATTACCCTGTATCTACCCCAGTACTTAGAATAGTGCTTGGCACATAGTAAATGCTTAACAAATACCAACAGTATTATTATTATCAGTGGTATTTTTTAGACTGTGAGCCCGCTGTTAGGCAGGGATTATTTCTATTGGTTGCCAATTTGTACATTCCAAGCTCTTAGTACAATGCTCTGCACACAGTAAGTGCTCAATAAATCCAATTGAATGATTGAATGAATTTACTGAGCTTTTCAGGTGATGGCCTATTTCTACTGCACTAATTCCACAGCATGGCCTCATGGAAAGAGCAGGGGCCTGGAAGTCAGGGGACCTGAGTTTTAATCCTGACTCCATCACTTATCTGCTATATGACCTTGGGCAAATCACTTTACTTCTCTGTGCCTCTGTTCCCTCATCTGCAAAATGGGGAATCCAATACCTGTTCTCCCTCCTTTTTAGAGTGTGACCTCCATGTGGGACCTGATTATCTTGTGTTTACCCCGGGTCTTAGTACAGGGCTTGGCACATAGTGAGTGCTTAACACATACCATAGTTATTATAATCATTATTATTGTGAGAATGTGGGCTAAACTTCTATATACCCAGTTCAATTTGTCTTTATTATTGGGTATTAGTTTACGTGGCTGGCAAAATGCATGAATACATGTGCGCACACATCCCAACATATATGGGAATGTTCATTTATGTGTATAAAACCAGATCAATGCCAGGCTTTCACTTTCTTTGGTAAAGCCTGAACCCTAGTGGCAAGAACATAGACTTGAGAGTCAGAGGACATGGATTCTAATCTCAGATCTGCCACTTGTCTGCTATGTGACCTTGGGCAAGTCACTTAACTTCTCTGTCCCTCAGCTACTCCATCTGCAAAATGGGGATTAAGACTGTGAGCCCCATATGGAACAACTTGATTACTTTGTATCTACCTCAGTACTTAGAATAGTGTTTAGCACCTAGTAAGCGCTTAACAAATACCATATTATAATAATTGTTATTATTAATTGAGTCCTTAGTCTGTTAGTTTATCACTGCCCCTCATCTCAGAGGTGTTTTCTGCTAAATGTGGTTTCAATCTGGCCCGGTGAACACCTTTTTGCCATTTTCCAAATGATGAGACTCCTGTTGTGACTGATAGCCTCGGTCCTGAGAGTTCAGGAATGCAAACTTGCCCAGAGGAACTGATAGCACCTTCCACCCACTCTCTTTTCTGCCAGTCGTGTTCTCACTGGGCCAGAGTGCATCAAACAAATAGGCGGGCACTTTGAACCTATGACACTCCAATTCCGGACACCAATGAGTCCCTGCCTCTTTTTTTCCCCTCTGTAGGAGCATTATCAGTTCCTCTATGATATCATAGCCAGCATCTACCCAGCCCAGAATGGGCAAGTGAAAAAGAGCAGCATCCAAGAAGAGAAAATTGAATTTGACAATGAAGTGGACAAGCCTAAAGAGGATGTTAATTCCATTAGCACACCTCCCGCCTCTGCTGCACAGTTAGAAGAAGCCGAGGAGTCAGAAGATTCCAAATCTACAGGTGGCTCTAAAGGGACTGAAAGCTCGTCAAATGGCCCCATGACCCCCACTTTAAAGGAGAATGCGTAGAAGGGTCTGGGACAGGTAGGGGTGGGGTCGGGTGGTGAGGGTGGATGTGGGTTGGGTCGCTAAAATTGCAAATTTACTTGTTTTTCTCTGTTGTGCTGCAAAATGTAAGCTTTGTTACCATGTCCAACTCAAAATATAATACTTGAAGTATTTGGATTACTGCAATGCACTGAACTGCTGGAAATTGCATTGGGGGAAATCTTTTCTTTTAAGTATTGACAAACGGATGAAAGAATTTCTTTGTACAGTCATGCCTATTATGAAATAGGGTTAGCTAAATGTTATAAAAGGTTTTTTTTCTTACTTTGAAATAAAGTATCAGCAGGTATTAAACTGCCTTTAAGAAAAATATGATGCCTTGAAACTAGATGTTGCCCAAAGGACAAAATATGACAATTTGAAGGGGGCAGGTTACAGATATTATAAACTCTTAGAATTATGTGTAAGATATGTGTAGGAATTAATGAAAATGTTCAGATTGTCCTCAAGATGTCCCCATTGTTTCACAAAGTAGCTTATCTAAATATTTGACTCACAGAGTATCTGTCTTAGAGGAACAAAGCATGTTGCTATTTAGACTTCAGGAAAATTAGATATATTAACATTGACAGTCTTTCCCATCATATGTTAGCATTTAGCCCAATCTTTTTCATGCCCATTTAACCTAATTTAATGTTTTTCTAGATGAGTATAATGTTGCTGCATTTTTTAATGGTATATGTTCGACGTAGACTTTTATTCACTGTACAGACTAGGGGTTCCATAAATTCATAATTTTTCTAAAGATTACTGGTATGCTACTATCTGAGCAACTTAAACAATTTAAAGTGAACCAACAGCAATATGTAGTATAATAGACCAGAACATTTGTATTTGAAAGTAAAATACTGGTAGTTTCCTCAGAAAATATTCTTTACCCCTGTTTGCACAGCTAGTAGAGGCAAAGTCTAAGTCGATATGGCTTACATTTGCCTTCTTGTTGAAATCTAGTTCACTGTCTTATATCTGTGCTCAGAATTCTTCATTGGCTAAAATCCCCTTTCCTTAAAATATATAGTTATCCAGGAATATTAATGTATTGAGTCTTGTTTATTTTTGACATGTCGAATAAGACAGTTGCATTTACTTATGCTGAGAAAATGTTCAAAATGTTATTAAACCATTTCTTTTGTGTATCACGATTCATGATGTATATGTTTCACTCATACTTAATATACTTAATGTTTACTAAGATTAATGGAGATTTGTGTAATTTAAGCTCTTTCACATGGAAATCCTGAGTTTTTCAGTATGGAACACACATGTGTCACAGTTCATTTGTCAGTAGTAATCGTCTTGATATTTACTGAGCACCTACTCACTTCAGTATGCTGTACTAAGCGTGTGGGAAAGTCCAACAGATGCACAAGACCTGTGCCTTGCCTTTTACGGACCTTACATTCTCAAAGGTAGACAAGCATAAAATATTTAGAAATTGTGGAATCAGAAGAGGCACCTATGCACAAAGAAGCAGCATGGTGTTAGTGGATAGAGCATAGGTCTGGGAGTCAGAGGTTCAGGAGTACTAATCCCGGCTCTGCTACTTGTGCTGTGTAACCTTGGGCAAATCACTTTATTTCTCTGTGCCTCAGTCATCTGTAAAATGTTGATTGACACTGTGAGCCCCACCTGGGATAGGGACTGTGTCCAACAAGATTTGTTTGTATCCACCCCAGTGCTTAGTACAGTGCCTGGAATCTAGTAAGCATATAGCACAGTTATTATTATTATTGTTATATGAACAAGTGGGTTGAGTATAAATGTAGATATGCTATAACCAAAGCATAAGACTTGTTCCCTGCCCATAGGAAACTTACACTTTAGAGAAGAAAAGAGGTATAAGGATAAATTGGGATAAATTAAAAATAATAGAATCAGAGGAAACCCTTGAATGTATAAAATTGGATATATATTTTAAGTATGGGATTAAATGAATAGGTAGGTGATTGAGTTGGCTATTGGGTTGATAGACATTGGGTATTGGGAATTAACTGTGGAAAGTTTACTGGATGAGGTGGACATTTTAGGAGATCTTGGAAGGTAGGAGTTGAGGTCTGGCAGATTTAGGGGCTGTGTCTGGAGAAGAAGTTCCATGCTGGGAAAAACAGCATGGACAAGGGATCAGAGGCAGGTAAGATAAAAAAAAAAGTGAGGTACATTTAAGAGGTGATCTTGGAAAGAGCAATGAGTACAAACTACAGAATATCAGGTGAGAAATCCTTGAAGCCAATAAAATGGAAGCATTGTGTGTGATGCAGATGGCACAATGGAAGGCATTTGAAGAGTGGAAAATATGTTTCAGGGCAAAATTTCTAGAGGATGATCTAGGCTGCACCTTGGAATATGGATGTGAAAAGGGAAAGGCTGGAGGCCACTGAAGTGGCTGCTACTGTAGTCTAACCATGAGATCAATCAATCAGTGGTATTTACTGAGGGCTTACTGTGTGGAGAGTATTGTACTAAACGCTTAGGAGAGTATAATAACAGAGTTGGTAGACATGTTCCCTGTCCAGAACAAGAGAGCTTGAACCTAGGTGGTAACCGTTTGGGTGGGGAAGAAGGAAAAGATCTAGAAAATATTTTGGAGTAGTAATTGGCAGAATTTGTCAGTTATTTGGATGTCAGCACTGGATGACAGAGACAATAAGGATGACACTAAAGCTGTGGCTTCAAGATAAGTGAGGATGGTAGTGTTTTTGTTGGTTATGGGATAAGGAGGAGAAGTTGTAGGAAGGAATATGCAAAGTTCAGGTTTGGATACATTGGGTTTGCGATACTTATGAACCCTCCAAGTGGAGATGTCCTGGTAGTAAAAGGTGATGCAGAGTAGAGTAGAGGGGTAAGAGATCAGGAGTAGTGAAGTGAATAATAATAATAACTGAAGTTCTAGAGAAGCAGCGTGGCTTAGTGGAAAGTGCACAGGCTTGGGATTCAGAGGTTGTGGGTTCTCATCCTGGCACCACCACTTCTCTGCTGCGTGACCTTGGGTAAATCACTTCAATTCTCTGTGCCTCAGTTACCTCATCTGGAAAATGGGGATTTAAGGCTCTGAGCCCCACGTTGGAACAACCTGATTACCTTGTACCTACCCCAATGCTTCGAACAGTGCTTGGCACATAACACTTAACAAATACCATTATTATTATTAAGTGCTTACTATGTGCCAGACACTGTACTAAGCACTGGGTGGAATACAAGCTCAACAAGTTGGACACAGTCCCTGTCCCACATCGGGATCACAGTTTTAATCCCCATTTTACAGATGAAGTAACTGAGGCACAGAGAAGTGAAGTATCTTGCCCAAGGTCACAGAGTTGACAAGTGGTGGTGCTGGGATTAGAACCCATGACCTGGCTCCCAGGCCTGGGGTCTATTCACTAGGACATTCTAAAAATTTCCAGTGGGTAACTTCAATTACACATGAATTTGGAGTGAAATAAAGTAGATGTGACTGCCTTGGTAGAAAATAGCCTACCTTCTAAATAAGAAAACAATGCAAAATAAGATTACCTAATTTATTTTTAAGTCCTTGGAATCATTAACCACAAAATTATTCTGGAATTGGTAAAGTCTGTTATGCTTTCTTGGATATAATCAGTTTTCATTAGTTTACAATGAAGGAACATGTAAAATTAACTAAAAACTAACAGCATATTTGCGATTTGTAATAGAATGAAGACTTAGAATACAATAAAATAGGATTTGAGAAAAACATAGATTTGGCTATAAAGCTATTATCTGTTCAATTTAAAGAACAATTGCTGTTCAACTGGATCATCAAAGAAAATACTAGAAGGGGATTTATATGAATATTCATTAGTAATAGATCATGCAGTACATTTCCTTGAAACACTGGTGCCTTCTAGTATAGTAGTTGAGTTTAAAAATAAGAAGGAAATTATGTACAGGGAGCATTATAGTCATTTTGAAATTACAAATATGTTTAATTCATGGTTAACTAAAATAAGTTAACTCCATAACTTGCCTCCAAATATAGAGTAAATATTGAATATTCTTATCAAGAGATATTTGAGGGAAGGAGACATTGCAAGCCTACCATAAAATTCAGTTTACATGTCCCAGTAGTATTTAAAGGAAAGTAACAGCCTAAAATGGGAAGACTTGAAGGGGAAAAAAAAGTGAGCAAAAAGCAGTCATAGAGAAAGTAGACAACACTAAACAGTTCACTGGTGATGTAGAGAGAAGACATGGATAGATTAGATTGTGTTTGGATTCCAAAAGATGAATAAGTAGATTGAGAGAACTCCCCCAATGCTAGAAGAAATCAACTTTTGGGTCCAATCAGCAGGCTAAATTATTTTCCTCCCTAGTTGTGGCTTTGAGGGTCTTTGCAGCCTTTATTGACTCCAATAAGCCTACGTGTGCATGCAATATCTTGTTTAGAAGATATTGTTCTACAGGGTTATCACTGGGGTATTGTTTCTGGGAAGCGATGCTAAGATTAGATGAAATTGGAGCCAAAAAGGAACACAGCTGCAGGAAGAACAGCCAACATCTACAGTCTCCACCAGCTAAGATGACCTAACAGACATGGACAAAAGGTTGGGAAAAATCCTTAGGACAGAAAAGGTAAGTCATTCTAAATTACGCTGGAACATCTGTGAAAACCCACCAGAATAAAGAAAAGAGACATAAGAAAGGGCAAAACATTCAAGAAATGTCAAGTGGAGGCAGGAGATAGGCTGAATTTTTAAAACTTGAATTATAAGATAATGTCTATCTCACCGCTAATGCTTTGCCTACATCCTCCTTTCATTCATTCATTCAATTGTATTTATTGAGCACTTGCTGTGTGCAAAGCACTGTACTAAGCGCTTGGGAGAATACAATAACAGGCACATTCCTGCCCACAATGAACTGACAGTCTAGTGGGGGAGACATTTATATAAATAAATAACAGATAAATGAATAAATGAATAAATTACAGCTATCTACATATGTGCTGTGGGGATGGGAGGGAGGATGAATGAAGGAGCAAGTAAGAGTGGCACAGAAGAGAGTGGGAGAAGAGAGGAGGGCTTAGTCACAGAAGGCTTCATAGAGGAGATCCTTCTGATCTAGTACTCCCTCTCCCTCCACATATAACAGACCACTCTCTCCTCAGCTTCAAGGCCTTATTAAAAATCACACTTCCTCCACGAGGCTTCCCTGATTAAGCCCTCTTTTCTCGCTCCTGCATCAACTATGAACTTGAATCTGTATCCCTTAAGCACTCCATCCTCAGCCTCACTGCACTTATGTATATATCAGTAATATACTGATTTTTATTAATGTTTGTCTCCTCTTCTAGAATGTAAAATCCTTGTATACAGGGATCATGCTTCCTATCTCTGTGGTATTGCTCTTTCTCAAGTACTTAGTACAGGTTCTAAGTACAGGTTCTTAGTACAGGTTCTAAGAACCTCGTAGAGAAGCAGCGTGGCTCAGTGGAAAGATCATGGGCTTAGGAGTCAGAGGTCATGGGTTCTAATCCCTGCTCCACCACTTGTCAGCTGTGACTGTGGGCAAGTCACTTAATGTCAGCTGTGTGACTGTGGGCAAGTCACTTATCTTCTCGGTGCCTCAGTTCCCTCATCTGTAAAATGGCGATGAAGACTGTGAGCCTCATGTGGGACAACCTGATTACCCTGTATCTACCCCAGCGCTTAGAACAGTGCATGGCACATAGCACTTAACAAATACCAACATTATTATTATTATTAGGTTCTGCACATTGTAAGTGCTCAGTGAATACTATTATTTGACCAACTCTCTCCCTGTCTTCAAAGTCCTACTAAAATACACCCCTCCAGGAAGCCCTACCTAATTAGTCTCACCTCCCCACCCTATTGTCCCTTTCCTGCATCTCCAAATCACTTAAACACTACACCTAAGCATTATAATATTCACTCCACCCACCCCCCAGCCTTTATGGACATATCCCTATACTCAGTTTCTTCCCTTACCTGTAATCTCCCCAGCTAGACTGTAAACTCCATGAGGTCAGGAATCATGTCTACCTGTTCTAGTGCACTTTTCCAAGCACTTAGTACAGTACTCTGTACTTGGTAAGGATATGGTAAATAACACTGTTTGATTTATTATCTGTATCTCTGCCCATTGCAGCCACAGCTGATTTCTAGCCACAAGCGCCCTGGCTCTTAACCCTTCCTGACCTACAGGAATGGAGACATCTCCCCCAGCCACCTTCACAGAGAAGTTGGGAAGTCAAATGAGATTTTGGGGTGTGTGGGCCAATCTGAATTTGTCAGAAGAAGAGGCTAGAGGTTGCTGAGGAAGCATTACTACAGACATCATAATGAATAATTATGGTATTTGATAAGTGTTTGCTATGTGCCAAGCACCATTCTAAACACTGAGGTATATATAAGATAATCAGGTTGGACACAGTCCCTGTCCCATATGGAGCTCCCAGTCTAGGTAGGAGGGAGGGAGTAGCATTTAATCCCCATTTTACAGATGAGGAAACAGACAAATAGAAGTTAAGTGACTTGCCCAAGGTTACAGAGAGGTGAGGTGGATGGAACCTGGGAATCAGAAAGACTTGGGTTCTAATCCTGGCTCCACTACTTGTCTGCTGTGTGACCTTGGGAAAAATCACTTCACTTCTCTGTGCCTCAGTTTCCTCATCTTTAAAATGAGGATTAAAACTGTGAGCTTCAAGTGGCACAGAGGCTGGGTTCAACCTGATTACCTTATACCTACCCTAGTGCGTAGAACAGTACTTGGCAGTTAGTAAGCACTTAACCAATACCACAGTTATCATCATCATCATTATTATTATCTGGCAGTCAGCATTAGAACTCAGGTCTTCTAACTCCCAGGCCCCTGCTGCTTCCACACATGGTAGGATTACCCCGGAACAATTTCTACAGAGCAGTCAATGAAATACAATGCCCAGAAATCTAGACGCCCATAGCTTTTCAGGGTCACAGAGCTGCCCCAGAGCTCTCGCTGTGCTCCGTGGGGGCAGGGAACTGCCTCCATTCTACATCTGCAAAAACAACACTTCCTGACTTCCTCCCTTTCCTTGTTGCCCCAAGCAGCTTGGGCAAAATGGTTCTTCAAATACACAATCCCAACGATGTCATTCAACGTGGCTGGCTCAGCTGAAATCCCTGCAACACTGAAGTTATTATGTAAAAATAAACAGACCCCTAAATGTGCTTGGGAAAGGACGGCTCAGCTTGAGCCTTTCTCGGGGTGAATATAAACACCAGTCGCCTCCCCAGGAGACAGAGGGCCAGAAAACAAAGCCCAGTGTCATTGTTCAATTGTCTTTTCATACTGTAATCAGAACAAGTCCTTACTGTTTGGATTACATTTCAGTGTGCTTGTCAGGGAACACATCAATCTATAGTTAAAATAACACAAAATACAAGCCATAGTTATACAAGTACTGCCTCATTCCCTTTGGTCAGGAATGGTGTCTGGAGTCAAACCGATCCCAAATTTGCTGTTTCAGATTTTTCTGATCTCAGAATACCAAAGGCTACATTCGTTTTGGCCCACGTACCTTCGTGTGCTTCCAGAGAGCAGTGGGCAGAAATGTAGACATGCTATTCAAGTCCTGGTGCATTTTCAACTCATGCCTCCCTCTCCAAAGAGACTGAGCTGAGAACAGGCAAACAGTCCAATCTCAATCTGTTTCTTCCCAGGAGTGAGTTGAAGGTGGAGCATGAAACAGGCTGACCTGTGGAAACACTACATTTCCTAGACTCTCTTCCACTCATCCTGTCTTCCTTTCCTTCTGCATTCATTTTATCAGTCATCAAACTGGACAATAGATTTACCTGGATGCCAAGTTTCACCCCTTTACTTGCTTTCTGCCCCTCTCATGGAATACTCTACAGACACAAACAACGACCGGACACACTGGAACACATATCTCTCTCTAAATCTCCAGGGACTATTTATTGCTTCTCATAAAAAATAATCAGATCAGATGTAGTTCTTGTCCCATATGGGTTTCACAGCTTAAGGAAAAGGGAGAACAGGCATTGACTCCTCATTTTACAACTGAGGAAACTGAGGCACAGATCTTAAGTGACTGGCCCAAGTTCACAGGACAGGCAACTGGCAGAGCCAGAATTAGAACCCAGGTCTTTTGACTCCCAAGCCTGTGCTCTTTCCTTCTGGCCATGCTGCTTTGCATGATTGTGTTTTCTGAATGGCCTGGGGGTGAGTTTGGGGTAAATAAACTGGGCAGCATAATTTCAAAGCTGCCTCTTACACCCCACTGTCTACTATCATCTCATGCTGCTCTGCTCTGACAAGCAGCTCCAACCTCTGAGAAAAGCAGTGGGGCCAAGGGGTCACCCCAGTCCTCTAGACTGTATGCACCTTGTGGGCTCCTTGTCCAACTCATTGCACTGTATTCTCCCTACTCTTTGCCAAGCACTGTACAAAGTGCTGGGATAGCTACATGATCACCATGTCATATACGGTTCCTGTCCAAACATGATGCTCACAGTCTAAGTAGGAGGGAGAACAGGTATTGAATTCCTATTTAACAGATGAGGCAAGACAGGCACAAATACATTACAGATCTCACTTAATTTTCACACAGCAAAGGGGTGGAGTATGAATTAGAATCCAGGTCCTCTGACTCCCAGCCCAACACACTTTCCACCACACTACCCTGCTTCAAGCACTTACTACATTAATTTAAACATAGTAAATATTCAATGAATAGCACCAATTGATTGACTGGCAATTGCAGAGGATGGTGGTACTCAGCAGAAATCAGCATTTGCATCATGCCCCATTTAGTCTCCATTCCCAAACTACCTTCTCTTGATGAACAAATTGACACCAACTCTCTCTAGTGAACTCAACTCACACACTCGCCTATCTCTTCACCAAATTTGTACTATTAACCCACAACCCTGAATCATTTGCGCAGTCGCCTTCCTTCGCTTCTATGCATGAGCTGCAGAGTGCTCTGGCGGAAATACAGGCTGATCTCGTCCACGTCAAGTCAGCTTTAGCTCTGTTCTCTCCTCTGCCCGGCGTCGTTATTTGTCCATCTTTATTGACTTCCATTCCCACTGTCTTTGCCAGTTGTTTCAGATGTTTAACTCCCTCCTCAAACTCCCTGCTCCCTCACCTCCCCATCTCTTGCACCTAATGATCTGGCCATGTACTTTATAGAGTACCTTTGCTATCTTCCTGTCCATCCTTTCCTCTCCATCCAAATCCATCCAAACCTCTACCACATTAATGCACTCAGTCATCCTACCCCACCTGGATTACTGCATCAGCCTCCTTGCTTATCTCCCAGCCTCCTACCTCTCCCCACTCCAGTTCATACTTGACTCTGCTGTCTAGATCATTTTTCTACAAAAAATGTTCAGGACATGTCACCCCCCCAACACCCCTGCTCAAAAAACTCCAGTGGTTGCCCATCCACCTCCGCATCAAACAACAACTCCTCACCATTGGCTTTAAAGCACTCCATCACATTACCCCCTCCTACCTCACCTTCTCTCTTTCTACAACCCAGTCCTCACTCTTTTCTCTCACTGTGCCCCGATCTCACCGGTCTGACTGCTGAACCCTAGCCCATGTCCTGCCTCTGGCTTGGAACATGCTCCCTCCTCATATCCGACAATTACTCTCCCCGCTTTCAAAGCCTTTTTGAAGGTACATCTCCTCCAAGAAGTCTTCCCAGACTAAGCCCCACTTTTCCTCCTCTCCCACTTTCTTCTGCATCACCCTAACTTGCTCCCTTTGCTTTTCCCCATTCCCTGTCCCATGGCACTTATGTACAGCACCTATGTACACATCTGTAATTTTATTTATTTGTATTGATATCTGCCTCCCTCTCTCTAAGCTGAAAGCTTTTTGTGGGCAGGGAATGACAGTGTTTATTGTTGTATTTTCCCAAGCATTTAGTACAGTGCTCTGCACACAAAGCGCTCATTAAATATGATTGAATGAATAGAGGAAACTGAAACCAACAGTTGTGAACTCCCTAAGATCTCTCCGGATCCTCTCCAGTCCCTGTCTCCTCTGGTCACTTCTGCAACACTCTCATCTTTCCCAGCAGTATCTCAAGAGAAGATTTCCCACCTCCTCTCAAAATCCACTCCCTCCACCTGCATCTCCAACCCTATCCCTTTGCTCCTTATCAGGAGGCTTTCTCCCTCACTCCCTGACTGCAAGATGGGAGAGGATGAGGTAGCTCGAGAGATGGGGCAATCAGCTTCAACTGTCCACTTTTCAATGGCTTCTTCTCCACTGCTTTCAAGCATGCTCATGTCTCCCTTGTCCTAAAAAAAACACCAAATCAAAAGCCCTCCTTTGAAGTGTACCCTCCAGTTATTATCCCATATTCCTCCTACCATTCCTCTCCAAAATTCTTGATCAATACTGCTACAGTGTGAATCCAAACACTTATCCTATCCTGCCTTAATTCCTGTATCAGCCACCTCGCTTACCTCCCTTCCTCTTATTTCTACCCACTCCAATCCTTACTTCACTCTGCTACCCAGATCACTTTTCTACAAAAAGATTCAGGCCACATTTTCCCACTCCTCAAGGACCTCCCGTGGTTGCCCATCCACCTCCACGTCAAACAGAAACTCCTCACCACTGGGTTTAAAGCACTCAGTCACCTTGCCCCCTCCTACCTCACCTTGCTGATTTCCTGATACAACCTAGCCCAAGTAATTCACTTCTCCAATGCCAACCTACTCACTGAACCTCCTTCTCTTCCCTCTGCCATCCCCTGTCTCTGGTCTGCAATTCCCTCCTTTTTCATTTCCAATGGACAGTCACTCTTCCTACCCTAAAAGCCGGATTGAAAATGTATCTCCTTCAAAAGGCCTCCCCCAACTAAGCCCCCATTTTCCTCTTCTCCCACTCCCTGTGACACCTTTGCACTAGGATTTGTACCCTTTATTCACCCCTCTCTCAACTCCTTAGCACTAAAGTACATATCCTTATTTTATTTGCCTGATTCCCTCTCCAGACTGTAAGTTTGTTGTGGGCAGGGAATGTGCCTACCAACTCTGCTATATTATATTCTCCAAAGAGCTTAGTTCAGTGCTCTGAACAGAGTAAGCACTCAAAAAATATGACTGATTTATTGGCAGGCACAAGCTGTTTGGATTATGTCAGTCTTGTCAGAGTAACTCTTGTCCTCATATCTCAGTAACAATAATGATGATAGTATTAAATGCTTACTAAGGGTCAAGCACTTGGATATGTCAGCCTTCCTTGACTTTATTACCCCTATCTGTCCTCCCCTCTAGGTCAACTGAACACTTTGATACTCACTCCAGCCCCACAGTACTTGTATAAATATTCTCAGACTCTGCTGTTTCCCCTATCCATAAACTATCATGGCTAGCAACTCTATTATATTGTACTTTCCCAAGCTCTTAGTACAGTGCTTAGCACCCTGTAAATGCCACTGATTGAGGTGTTAAAATTGACCAGGTAGATCAATGAATCAATAAATGGAAAGTACACTGAGAACAGAGTATTGTACTTAAACGCTTTGGAGAGTACAACAGAAGCAAGATACATGTTCTCTGCCCTCAAAGATTTCACAGAGTCAAGAATTATGTAGAAATAGTGGTACCAGGAGGAAGAACAGCACAGAGAGTAGTACAAATGGATCAGGAAGTGATTAGCTGCACAAAGTATTGAATGTACAATTAAATACACAAATGTGCTTAAGTGCTTAGTATAAAATTAAAATATGTACCTGCTAAGTGTGGCTGTTGGATTGATATGCCCTGAGTGTTGTGAATTAACTGGGGAACACTTACCATAAGAAATAGGATTTTAGGAGGGCTTTGAAGATAGTGAGAGCCCCGGCCTGGCACATATCGAGGAGATAGGATGTTGCAAGCTGGGAAAATGAGTGAACAAGAGATCAGAGAAGGGAGAGTTAGAGCAAGATAGAATATGAGCTCAGCAGGGAATGTATGGTGCCAAATGAGGAGTAGGAGAAGAGAGCCAATGTGTAAGATAGAGAGACTTGCTGGGAAGTCTCAAATCCAAATGTGAGGGGTTTCCAGGGAGGTTGCTCAAGCTGAGACCTTGGGCAAGTCTCAATTTCCCTCTGCTTCAATTCTCCTGTTCACCCTCTTAGTTAAACTGTGAGCCCCATGCGGGACAGGGACTGTGTCCAATCTAATTCACTTGTTCTACCTCAGCACTTCAGAGCAGTGTTTGACACATAGTAACCAATCTAATTCACTTGTTCTACCTCAGCACTTCAGAGCAGTGTTTGACACATAGTAAGCACTTAGATACCATAGAAAAAGCTGCAAATATATCATCTAGCTTTGAGACAAACTCAGTTTGGTCTGGAACCAGTTAATCTTAGTACACAATAATAATAATATTTATGGAACACTCCCTGGGTGCAATAATCTCAGTGGAAAGAGCACGGGCTTGGAAGCCAGAGGTTATGGGTTCGAATCCCGGCTCTGCCACTTGTCAGCTGTGTGACTGTGGGCAAGTCACTTAACTTCTCTGTGCCTCAGTGACCTCATCTGTAAAATGGGGATGAAGACTGTGAGCCTCCCGTGAGACAACCTGATGACCCTGTATCTACCCCAGTGCTTAGAACAGTGCTCGGCACATAGTAAGCACTTAACAAATACCAACATTATTATTAATAATTAATAGTACTAATAAATGCACTGAACTGACAGGCATTGTTCTAGTCTCTGGGTTGGATATAAGTGAATTGGGCTGGGCACAGATGAGGTAACTGAGGCACAGAGAAGTAAAGTGACTTGCCCAAGGTCACACAGCAGACAAGTGGTGGAGCTGGGATTAGCACCCATGACCTTCTGATTTTCTACTGCCCCAGGCACTTAGTATGGTGCTCTGCACATAGTAAGCTTTCAAATATCACTGATTGATTAGAAAAAGATCTGGGTCACTATTAGGCCCGTAAAACAAGAGCAGAATTTCTAGAAGAAATGGAAAGTCAGTAGGGTCAAAGGTAGTAAAGATGTCAAGGAAGATTAAATAGAGTACAAACCATTGTATTTCTGCTGAAAAGAATTTAGCGGAGACTGATGGGGATTCATTTTTCTGAATAGCTTGAGCCTTATATAATTAAAAAAATACTACTGGACTCATCTTGAATTACTCAAATTAACTTTTACTAAGTAGATTAGAAGCTGCTTGAAGGCAACAAATGTGCCTTCCAACTCTCTTGTACTCTTTCAAGCACTCAAGACAGTGCTATGTAAATGCTTAGTAAGCATTCAACATATATGGTTGATTTATCAATTGAGCGGAGAATAAAAATCAGCATTGCAAGATACAGCAAATCCTATTTCTTTTTCCCTCAAATATAGGATGATGTTTCTCAAGGACCTCATGGTAAGCTTCAGTTTCATAGTTAATTTTAAAATGGAACAGCTTTGTCCACTTTATTTTTTAAAAAGAATACTCTACTCTTTATATCAACAATTTCAATTACTCATAACTTGGGAAAATAATTGCTCCAGATTCTCATGATGAGTGTTGCTTATGCATGGAAATGAGATAGTCTATTAAAAAAAAAACTTGGTTTTTCGAGACAAAAACAGAGGCATCCCCTTTCTCTGGGAAAAGACATAGGTCCACGGTAAAATTGTTTCCAATAGAAATAGTAGAACAGCTAATTCATTCCAGTTTCAGTAAACCTGTCATCTCTGGGCCAGGAAAGACAGCTAAATGGTGAAGTAAATTGTTTAAAAAGAAGAAAGGCATCATAACGTTTGATGGTACAACTCTAAAATAGACATTGTTTATCATTACAACACTTGTTGAGTACTCATTATATGGCAAACACTGTATGTAGTCAGGCAATCATATTTACTGAGTGCTTACTGTGTGCAGAGCACTATACTAAGAGCTTGGGAGAATACCACATAACAGTAAACAGAAACATTCCCTGCTCACCACAAACTTACAATCTAGAGGCGGAGATAGCCATTAATATAAATAAATAAGTTACAGATATATACATAAGTGTTGTGGAGCTGGGAGGGAGGACACAAAGGGAGCAAGTCAGGGTGACACAAAAAAAAGTGGGAGAAGAGGAAAGGAGGGCTTAGTCAGGGGAGGCCTCTCAGAGGAGATATGCCTTCAGTAAGGTTTTGAAGTAGGGAATAGTAATTGTCTGTCATATGAAGAGGAAGGGTGTCTCAGGCCAGAGGCAAGAGGTGGGCAACAGGTCAGTGGTGAGATAGATGAAATACAGGTACATTGAGAGGGTTAGCATTAGAGGAGCAAAGTGTGAGGACTGGGTCTAGTAGGAGAGTAGTGAGGTGAGGTAGGAGGGGGCAAGGGGATTGACTGCTTTAAAGCCAATGGTGAAGAGTTACGGTTTGATGCGGAGGTGGGTGGGTAACCACTGGATGTTCTTGAGGAGTGGGAAAACATGTATTGAACGTTTCTGTAGAAAAGTGATCTGGGTCGCAGAGCAAAGCGTGGACTGGAATGGGGAGAGACAAGAGGCTGGGAGGTCAGCAAGAAGGCTGATGCAGTAATCCCTGTGGGACAGGATAAGTGAATGTATTGATGTGGTAACAGTTTAGATGGAGAGGAAAGGATGGATTTTAGCAATGTTATGAAGGTGGGGCCACCAGGATTTAGTGATGGACTGAGTATATGGATTGAATGAGAGAGGAGTCAAGGTTAACACAAGGTTACAGACTTGTGAGACAGGAAGGATGATGGTGCCGTCTACAGCAAAGGGAAAGTCGGGGGAAGACAGGGTTTGGGTGGGAAGATAAGTTTTGTTTTAGATGTATTAAGTTTGAGGTGACGAGAGGTCATCCAAGTAAGGCTGTCTTGAAGGCAGAAAGTACTACGAGACTGCAGAGAGGGAGAGAGATCAGGGTTGGAGATATAGATTTGGGTATCATCTGCATAGAGTTGGTAGTTGAAGCTGTGAGAGAGTTTTCCAAGGGAGTGAGGGTGTAAATAGAGAATAGAAGGGGATGCAGAACCGAACCTTGAGGGACATGCACAGTAAGGGGGCGGGAGGCAGAGGAGGAGCCCACAAAAGAGTCGTAGTATGAGTGGCTAGAGAGAGGAGGAAAACCAGGAGAGGGCAGTCAGTAAAGCAGAGGTTGGATAATGTTTCCAGGAGAAGGGGGTGGTTGACCGTGTCAAAGGCAGCTGTTGAGGTTGAGGAGGATTAGGATGCAATAGAGGCCGTTGGATTTGGCAAGAAGGAGATCATTGGTGACCTTTGAGAGGGTCGTTCCTGTGGAGTGAAGGGGATGGAAGCTAGATTGGAGGGGGTCAAGGAGAGAATTACAAGAGAAGAACTTGAGACAGTAGGTATAGACAACTCACTCAAGGAGTTTGGAGAAGAAAGGCAGGAGGGAGAAGGGGCAATACTTTTCTAGGTAGATATAAGATAATCATGGTGGACACAGTACCCCATCCCACATGGGGTTCACAGTGTTGGTTACCATGGCTCAGTGGAAAGAGCCCGGGCTTGGGAGTCAGAGGTCATGGGTTCCAATCCCTGATCTGCCACTTAGCTGTGTGACTTGGGGCAAGTCACTTCACTTCTCTGGGCCTCAGTTACCTCATTTGTAAAATAGGGATGAAGACTGTGAGCCCCATGAGGGACAACCTGATCACCTTGTACCCCCCCGGCGCTTAGAACAGTGCTTTGCACATAGTAAGAGCTTAACAAATACCAACATTATTATTATTATTACAACTTGTGAGAATATTTTACATATCTGGGTGGGAAAAGAAGCAAATAAGAAGGGAGAAATCCAGTCATTTCTGTCCTCAGTTGCTTTCTGAAACTATCACTTGTCATTTTTTAAAGTATTGCTTAATTTATGAAATTGAACTGTGGAAAATAGCCTCAAGGCTAAAACAACCCTTGGCATAAGATTCAAATATTTTGAGGCTCAAACAACTATAACCCGAGTAGTTTAAAAGCCAGCGCTGTAGGGAAACAAAGATAGTTTATTGGAAAGTTAATCTTTTCTGGGAATACAGCCTACATACAGCCAAACTAGTTTTACTAAACCTTGCTTCATCAGAAATGAACCGGTTTTTGAATTAGGAAACTTAATCAAGGACTGGATTAATTCAAATCATTGACTGGGTAAATTCAGATGAAGGACTGGATTCATTCATTAGGGTTTATAGGCACAGAAGATTGGGAAAGCCAGGATGGTAATTTATGAAATTGCTTTAGGTGCATTTTATTATTATGAGTGGAAGGTGTATTACTTAATGAAGCAGAAATTCTACAATACTCAGACTTGAAATTGGATCTGACCTGGCAAGGGTTTCAGTTACTGGCATTTTAGTATTAATGCTTTCTCTCGCTCTTTTTTATGGTGTTTGTTAAGTGCTTACTCTGTGCCAGGAACTATACTAAGCGCTGGTTCAGATACAAGCTAATTGGACACCTGAAGGAGTTAAGAAGTTTAAAAGGTAAGAAGGAGTCCTCTTCTTTACTCTACCATTTCCTGGAGAATTAGTTGAGATCCTTCATTTATTTCTCTGGGTGGAAAGATCTTCTGGATCAAGTGTGTCTCTCTCTCATGAGTCTCTGAGGCCAGAAGAGAGGTATGACAAGAGGTTGGTCTGGCATTAACTTCCCCTCTGAGCAGTGAACAGGAGAAAATGGGCACAATACTGACAACTGCTTTTCAAAATTGCCATTTGAAGTGCCCCGTTTCACATCGCACCATGTCTTATTTGCACCATTTTGCATTTGCACTTTCCCTAGTGCAGTATTTCTAACCCACTCAAAGTCAACAGACTTTTTTTCCCCCAAAAATTCCCCTAGAATTTGATCACTTGCATCATTCAAAATGCCCACCAGGTTGTGCTAAAGCATTTCACATCATTTGACAACGGAGGTGGCGAGCAGTTCCCCATGTGATATGACTAATTGGAATTGCCTCTTTGATAGTCGTTTCTACATAGTATAGTGTACAAAGAGGCCACTAACCCACTAACAAGAAAAATATGGAAATTAGGAGTCTGGTGAAAACCAGTGTTCTATATTGACAGGACTATTTTCAGGTCCCTGGAGCGGCCCCTTAAACTATGGGTATAAATTTATGTGTGTATAAAACAGAACAGCAGTCCCACAATTCCCTCCATTCCCATCATTACTGAAAATGTCTTCAAGTGAACTAGAAGAATCTATTTGATTTTGTATCCCACTCAAATGGTTCAGGCTCGAGAAGCAGCTTGACCTAATGGAAAGAGCATGGGATCGGGAGTTGGAAGACCTGGGTTCTAATGCTGGCTCTACCAGTGGCCTCCCGTGCGCCGATGAGCAAATCCCTTAAAGACTCTGTGCCTCAGTTTCCTAAACTGTACAGTGATGATTTAAAACCTGTTTTCTCTTCTAATTAGACCGTGAAGCCCATGCAGGGCAGGGACTGTCCCCAACTTGATTAAGGTACCTACCCGAGATCTTAGAACGGTGCTTGACACATTGTAAGTGCTTAACAGATTACACTAAAAATGAATAAAAATGAGTAATGTAGGCCAAGTTTATAAAAGCTGACACCCAGAAGCCAGCCTTCTTCCAAATAATATAGATCAAGGACTCTGAGGTCCATCTAGTTCAATGATACCTATCATGAAGGTAAACAATAAGTATTCATAATAATGAAAATCTCTGGCCTTTTATGTGAGTTAGCAGTAGATCCCCTCCTTTTCATTTTGCAGCTTTTGAAGAAAAACGAAGCAACCCTTCATCTAAACCATATCAATCCTTGGTATTTACTGAACACTTACTGTGTGCAGAGCCCCGAGCTCAGGAGAATAAAATACAACAGAGTTGATGGCACAAAATCTTCCATTCAAACACCACTCATTTTCCTTCCCCCTCACTCCCAAAATGCCCTTAGTCCTCAGGATCCTCCAGATCAGGGCTTTGCCTTCTGCTATAATTTCAGTAATACTCAACAGGCTCTCCACACAATAGGCTCTCAGATTTCTTTGCCCCCATTTGTACTTCAGCTCTTCACATCACCTAAGAACTTGTATACTCTCATCTCCTTGGTTGCACTAAACTACATATCTTTCTACTCTATTCTTTACCCCTCTCTCTAATTTATTTGTCCCCCTGCCCACTAGTAAAGGCCCGAAATATATTTTTGATGGATTAATAAATGCTTGGTAGAGTATGATAGAATTACTGGACACAATCCCTGCCCTGCTTGAAATCTAATGGGGGTAATAACAATAATTATGGTACTTGTTAAGCACTTCATATGTGCCAAGCACTGTTCTAAGCACCGGGGTAGATACAAGTTAATCAGGTTGGACACAGTCCCTGTCCTACGTGGGGCTCACACTCTTAATCCACATTTTATAGATGAGGTAACTGAGGCCAGGAGTAGTTAAGTGACTTGCCCAAGGTCACAGAGAAGATATGCAGCAAAGCCGGTATTAGAATCCAGGTCCTTCTAAACTCCCAGGCCCATGCTCTATTCCCTAAGCCACGGTGCTTCTCTCCTAAAATAAATTTCAGGTAAGAGGAAGTAATAGAGTTTAAATATATAGATATATAAGTGTTACAGGATGGAAAGAAGGGGTGTACCCAGGTTCTTGTGTACCACAGGAGTCCTGAAGTATCAATAGAGGGGTCATAAATTGGAGAAATGAGAGATTAATCAGGGAAGGTCTCCTGGAGGGGTTGTGATTCATAAGGTTCTTGAATCAATCAATCCATAGTATTTATTGAGCACATACTGTGTGCTCACTGTACTAAGGGCTTGGGAAAGGCAGTATAATAGAGTTGGTAAATGTGATCCCTTTGACTGTTTAGCATTTACTATGTGCAGAGCACTGTACTAAGCACCCAGAATACATCCACCCTCATTCATAGGAAGGTCTGGGCCATAACAAGAAAAATGACCCAAGCCAGAACAAAGTCCCAGTCCTCGACATAGAGCTCCGCCCCCTGCTTCACCTCCCTCACCAAACATGCCCAGGTGGGTGCATACGTGTGCTCTTAATGATGATAATGATAGATAGTGATTGTTAAGTGCTCTAGGTAGAACACTGTTCTACATCCTGGGGTAGATACAAGCTAATCAGGTTGGACACAGTTGTACACAGTCCCTTTCCCACATAGGGCTCACAGTCTTAATCCCCTATTACAGCTGAGGTATCTGAGGCACAGAGAAGTTGAGTAACTTGACCAAACACACAAAAGACAAGTGGCGGAGCAGGAATTAGAACCCAGGTCCTTCTGACTCCCAGACCCATGTCCTAACCACTATACAATGCTGCTTCCTGTGTTCTTGCGTGCATATGTAGAGTGCATATGCATATATGGGAGTCAGAGGTTGTGGGATCTAATCCTGGCTCCACCATTTATCAGCTGTGTGACTTTGGGGAAGTCACTTAACTTCTCTGTGCCTCAGTTGTCTCAACTGTAAAATGGGGATTAAGAGTGGAGCCCCACATGGGAAAACTTGATTATCTTCTATTTATCCCAGTGCTTAGAACAGTGCTTGGCACATAGTAAGTGCTTAACAAATACCATCAATATTATTACACATGCCATTATGCACAGGCCAATATGGGCACCGGCACTATATTCCCCCAGGCAATTAGTTTCAAGCAATATAACTTGAGAGCACATGAGAAAGGCCTCTCTCCGACTGCTAAACTCAAACAGGCATCTGTTGAAGATGGGGAGGGTGGCCCCTTGGATGTGAAAGGGAGAACGTTTCAGGCAGAAGGGAAGGAGTGAGCAAGAGGTTGGTAGGAAAGAGATGAGGAAATGACACATTGGATAGGTTGGCTTGAGAGGAATGAAGTGTGTGTCTGGGGCGTAGAGGAAGGAGAGAAGTTCAGTACAGTGCTTTCAACACCTGTTGTTGGGTAGGGATATCTCTGTTCCCGAACTGTACTTTCCAAGGACTTAGTACAGTGCTCTGTACACAGTAAGTGCTCAAGAAATATGATTGAATGAACACAGTAAGGGCTGAAAAAACAACACAATTGACTGAGTGAAGATTAGTAATTATAATTATTATGGCATTTGTTAAGTGCTTACTATGTACTGTATTAAGTGCTGGGGTGGATATAAGCAAATCCAGTTGGACACATTCCACTGTCCCAAATGAGGCTCACAGTCTCAATCCCCATTTTACAGATGAGGTCACTGAGGCACAAAAAAGTGAAGTAAATTGCCCAGGGTCACACAGCAGATAAGTGACAGATCCGAGTTAGAACCCATGACCTTCTGGCTTCCAGCGCTGTGCTCTATACACTACGCCATGCTGTTTCTCTGGTAGTGGGAAGATAGCTGGCTGAGTCCCTTAAAGGCAATGGTGGGAGTTTCTGTTTGGATGTGGAGAAGTAAGGACAACCGTTACAGGATTTTGAGAAGCGGGGGGATGTGTCCAAAATGATGTTTTAGAAAAGTGATCTGGGTAGTGAGTGAAATACAGGCTGGAAAAGGGAATAACTGTTGGTAGGGAGTTCTGAGAAAGCTGGTGCAGTAGGAATGGAGGCCAGGAGTTCCAGGAAGAGGCTGATGCAGCATTCAATGCATTGAAAGTGTCCAATAAAACTATTGAACGAGTCACTGAACAACTCACAATTAAAATTTTATCACCCAGAATATCTAGCGATTGTTAGGAAAAGAACTAATTGAGTTTGGAGACTGTACTATCTCCTCCCATAATGATAAAGATTCTTCATAGGGAAGAAATGTGGAAAAGGACTTGCTTATATCATATTTTAAAATTTCTCATATATACATTCCACTTCATACTTTACATTAACTGTGTAAACACTGTACCTATAATTATTATTTTCTAGGGATATTGATTTTTCACATTGTGTGGGATTTCTTTGCTATCTGAGCAGTTGTTTAATTGATCCTTAATACAATTGTACTTTCCTGCTTGACTTAAGATGTAAATAAATCAAGGGCTCTTTAATTCTTCTCATAGATTTTCTTCTTGGTTCATTGACTGGAAAACAAGTAAAAGGTCACTCACCTGATCCAAACTAAACAATCTTGCATAATATTGGGTTCTATGGGTTAAATAAAATAAAGCTCCTTGAGGGCAGGGATCAAGTCTTTTACTTTTACCAACTTCTATCCATGTCTCCCACAAACTTTCTTATATTGTAGTCTCCCAAGTGCTTAATTGAGTGCTTACCACGTACATTGTATTAAGTGATTGGGAGAGTGCAATACAACGGAATTAGCAGACATGTTCCCTGCCCATAATGATTTACAGTCTAGGGGGAAGACAGGCATTAATATGAATAAGTGATTTACAATGTATAAAGATATGTACATAGGTGCTGTGGGGTTGGTGATGGAGTGACTATCAAGTGTCCAAAGTTCACAGATTAAAGTGCATAGATGAAACAGAAGGGAGAATGAGCCAGGGAAAAGAGGGCTAAACTGGGGAAGGCCTCTGGGAGGAGGTTACAGTAATGCTTTGAAGGTGGGGTGAAAGAGATGAGTCAAGGACAATGCCAAGTTTATGGATTTGTGTGATAGGGAGGATAGTGGTGTTATCTACAGTGATGGGAAAGATAAGGGGAGAACAAGGTTCCGGTGGAAAGATAAGGAGCTCAGTTTGGATATAGTTGAGTTTAAGTGTCAGTGGGACATCCTAATAGATATGTCTTGAAAGGCAGAAGGAATTGTGAGATTGCAGGAAGGAGAGAGGTCAGGGATAGGGATGTAGATTTTGGGATCATCTGCATAGAGATGGTAATTGAAGCTATGGGAGGGAATGAGAACTCCAAGGGATAGTGTGCAGAGGGAGAATAGAAGGGGATCTAGAACTGAACCTTGAGGGGCCACTGTCAGAGGGTGGGAAGCAGAGGAAGAACCAGCAAACGAGACTGAGAAGGAGTGGTCAGAGAGATAGGAAGAGAACCAAGAAGAGACAGTGTGTCAGTGAATCCAAGCTTGGATGAAGTATCAAAGAGGCGGGCCGGGCGGGGGGTCTGCAGTGACAAAGGTGGCTGAGAGGTCTAGGAGGATTAGGAAGGAGTAGAAGCTGTCAGATCTTTGAAAAGAAGGTCATTGGTTCCTTAATGGGGCCTGTTTCTGTGGAGCGAAGGGGGTGGAAGCCAGATTGGAGGGGATCAAGGAAAGGAACTAGAGGAGGGGAAGTGGAGACAGAGGTTGTAAACTACTCATTCATTCATTCAATAGTATTTATTGAGAGCTTACTATGTGCAAAGCATTGTACTAAGCACTTGGAATGTACAATTCGGCAACAGACAGAGACAATTCCTGCCCAATGACGGGTTTACAGTCTAATCGGGGAAGACAGATGGACAAAAACAAGACAACATAATCATGATAAATAGAATCAAAGGGATGTACACCTCATTAACAAAATAAATAGGATAATAAAATATATACAAATGAACACAGTGCTGAGGGGAAGGGAAGGGAGAGGGGGAGGAGCAGAGGGAAAGGGGGCTTAGCTGAGGGGAGGTGAAGGGGGAAGGGGAAGGGAGCAGAGGGCAGAGAGGAAGCAGAGAGGGAGGAGAGGGAAAAGGGGAAGCTCAGTCTGGGAAGGCCTCTTGGAGGAGGTGAGCTCTCAGTAGGCCTTTGAAGAGGGGAAGAGAGTTAGTTTGGCAGAGATGAGGAGGGAGGACATTCCAGAACAGCAGGAGGATGTGGGCCAGAGGTCGACGGCAGGATAGGCGTGAACCGGGGACAGTGAGGAGGTGAGCGGCAGAGGAGCGGAGCGTATGGGGTGGGCAGTAGAAAGAGAGAAGGGAGGTGAGGGAGGAGGGGGCAAGGTGATGGAGAGCTTTGAAGCCAATAGTGAGGAGTTTTTGCTTCATGTGAAAGTTGACTGGCAACCACAGGAGACTTTTGAGGAGGGGAGTGACATGCCCAGAGGGTTTCTGTAGAAAGATGATCCAGGCAGCAGGGTGAAGTATAGACTGACGCAGAGAGAGACAGGAGGATGGGAGATCAGAAAAGAGGCTGATGCAGTAATCCAATGGGATATGAGATTGTACCAACAAAGTAGCAGTTTGGATGAAGACGAAAGGGCGGATCTTGGCAATGTTGTGAAGGTGAGACCAGCAGGTTTTGGTGATGGATTGGAAGTGTGGGGTGAATGAGGGAGCGGAGTCAAGGATGACAGCAAGGTTGCGGACTTGTGAGATGGGAAGGAAGGTAGTGCAGTCCACAGTGATGGGAAAGTCAGGGAGAGGACAGGATTTGGGAGGGAAGATAAGGAGCTCGGTCTTGGACATGTTGAGTTTTAGGTGGTGAGCGGACATCTAGGTGGAGATGTCCAGAAAGTAGAAGAGATACGAGCCTGGAGGGAGAGAGAACATAGGAGGAGATGTAGATTTGGGTGTCATCTGCGTAGAGATGAGAGTTGAAGCCGGGGCAGTGAATGAGTTCACCAAGAGAGTAAGGATGGAGAAGTGAAGGGGACAAAGAACTGACCCTTGAGGAACCCTTAGAGTTAGGGGATGAGAGGGCGAGGAGGAGCCTACAAAGGAGACTGAGAATGAACGTCCAGAGAGATGAGGAGAACATGTTAAGTGCTTATTATGTGCCAAGCATTGTTCTAAATGCTGCGGTAGATACAAAGTAACCAGATTGTCCCACCTGGGGCTCACAGCCTTAATCCTCATTTTACAGATGAGGTATCTGAAGGAGAGAGAAGTGAAGTCTCCAAAGTCACACAGCTAACAAGTGGCAGAGCGGGGATTAGAACCCATGACCTCTGACTCCCAAGCAAATGCTCTTTCCACTAAACCACCCGGCTTCCCCCCAGCCATGTGTCTCTACCCACTTCTATTTTTTAGATTGTGAGTCAGTAAGGGGCCAAGGAATGTTTCACTTGCTTATTTTTCCCCAGTGCTCACTGCAGTGCTTTGCACCCAGTGGGATTAATAAATTATATTGCTATTCATTGAGTGGAGGGAGCAGTCTCTGGCCCCCTCTCCATTCCTGGCAGGATTGTCCCTGTTCTGAAGTCCAAACTTTCTCAGCATTCCACTAGTGGTTACAGGAGAATCAACTCTGTCATTTTGTACTCTCCCAGCTGCTTGGTACAGTGTTCTTCACATAGTAAGCCCTCAATAAATACCACTGATAAATTCATTGATAGAGAATCCATCCCTCTGTTCCTGCAGGATGGGATTTCATCCCACCAATGGCAGACAGGGATGGAGGTGGGGAAAGTATTGTAGTCTCTCTCACTGTCCTCCAGGCCCCAAAAGTGGGAATTTGACAACACTGCATTCAGTATTTTCCTGCCTTTCACTATTTTCAAATGGTTTCTTAACCTTCCTGTGGAGAATAGTGTTAATTTACTCTTCACATAAACTATGATTCCCCTATGTCTACCCCAGCGCTTAGAACAGTGCTCGGCACATAGTAAGCGCTTAACAAATACCAACATTATTATTATAAGAGAGTTGAGATGTAACCTGTCTAGGAGGCAAAGATGGGGCAATTATAATAATAATAATGACTGTGAGCCCATCACTGTGCAGGGATTGTCTCTATCTGTTGCCGAATTGTACATTCCAAGCGCTTAGTTCAGTGCTCTGCACATAGTAAGCACTCAGTAAATATTATTGAATGAATGAATGAATAATAATTGTGGCATTTAAGTGCTTACTATGTGCCAAGCACTTTGCTGAGCACTGGGCAGATACAAGGTAATAAGGTGGGACACAGTGTCCATCACTCAAGGGGCTCACAGTCTAAGCAGAAGAGGAATGAAATCCCCATTTTACAGATGACGAGACAGAGAAGTACAGAGGATTTAAGTGACTTGCCGAAGATCACACAATAGGCAAAAGGCAGAGGCAGGATAAAAACCCCTGACTCCCAGACCTGTGCTCTTTCCACTAGACCAGACTTAAGACCACCTACTCCCATAAAGATAAAGTGATTCAGGTCAACCACAGAGTGCTAATGTTCAAGGTTATATGGCAGAACTTAAATGAAAATAACTGCCATGATGCAGGACGTACGCTGTATTCTCTTGTGCCTTGGGCGTAAAGTGGACAGGTTGGTCTAAATTAGTATGGTGCACTGTCTTTCACCTTTCAATTGAGTCTCTTACAATTTAGACAAGGTTTTTTTATTACTGATTTCCTCAGGAGGAGCCTGGTGAAGAGCCAGGGCTAATAAATGAATGTTTGGTGTGAAGAGGAGAGAGCAAGGGTTAACTACACTGCTTTGGCAGTCTGAACTGAGTTTTGAACACAAAGATCATTACCCAATTCCACACACTTGCTCTTCTATTCAAAAGAGGCCTAATGTGGGCTGGGAGCCAAGCTCACCCACCCATGACTGAGAGCATTGATGGAGATATGTGTGTGTATGGGTGTGTGTATGGAAGTTTATGCAATGCCTAGGTTAGTCTTTCACTTTTATTAGCATTGGGATACACCAAAATTTGCCCCCAAATTAAAAGAACCAACAAAACTATATTACTAAAGCAAATAGAGGTTGTTTTTCTTTTTATAAATAAAATAAATGCATGTTAAGCCTCTGTTGTCAAGAAACCACCAAAGTATTTTGCATTCGTTACTCAAGATCAGCAGACTGGTGGAAAAAGTACGGGGTTTGCAAGCCACTAATTTGCTAGGAAATCAGAAATTTTCCCTTGCTCTATTTGGCACACATGGAAAAGAAATCACAAAGATAAAATTACATTAATTTACATAGAAGTACTCTTTTACCAAGGAATTACCTTATTCCTCAAATGACATTCAATCTCCTTTATCACCCCTCCACCTTCCATTCTGTTTTCCATTGCTAAAAATGTCATTTTCATTTTTTGACTAAGGCATAGAGTATAAGTGCAATGTTTTTCAAATATTCTTCTCTGTGAAGTCTGTCTTTTCTAAAACTAGGTTGTGCGCAGTAACGGTGCTCAGAAAGCAAAAGATGACAGTTTTACAGCAAGAATGCAAGTTAAAGGTGATTCAGAAGGAACACATCAATATTAATCAAGAAAACAGCAGTAATGAGAACATTCCCATTCATCACGTATCTTCAGAATTTGTTTAAAAAGATTTGTAAACAACCCTCATAATTACATCAATACTCTGATATTAACTTTCTGTTAAATAGGAAATGTTCTTGTTGATAGGTGCTTATATTAGATACTTCAACAGCTAAGAGCTTGGAAAACTATGGCTCTGAAGAGGGGCTGCCTACATTCTTCTGTCTCCTGACCTCTCTCCCAGCCAGTCATTCCAGAAAGTGTGGCTCTGAGAGAAAGTGGAAAGTGAAAGATCCAGGAATTTAGGTTAAACTAATACACTAGGGCGGGGTACTCTATCATGCACTTGAAAAGTACAAAACAACAGTAACCCATTCCCTACTACCACAAGGTCACACAGCAGACTCTAACCCAGGCCTCCCTTCCTCTTCCTCTCCCTCTCTTTTTTAATGGTATTTGTTAAGCACTTACTATGTGTCAAACGCTGTTCAAAGCACTTGAGTAGGTACAAGTTAATTCGGACACGGTCCCTGTGCAGTATGGGGCTCACAGTCTGAGGGAGAATAGATATTTAATTCTCATTTTACATTTGAGGAAATCGAGTCACAAAAAAGTTAAGTGGCTTGCCCAAGGTCACACAACAAGCAACTGGCAAAGCCAGGATTGGAACCCAGGTCCTGTGACTCCCAGGTCAGAACTCTTTCCACTAGTTGTTTTGGTCTAGGTCATGAATAGGCCTTCTTCACCTACTGTCTGCCATAGAGGTCTAATAGCTCATTCCTTTGTTACACTGGCCACACGTCCAAGTCTTGAAAGCATTTATTCTTCCCCCAACCCACACTTGCATGTGCCTCCCTTTAAAGTTCTCCCCAGTGCTGATTTAGTGGAGGGCACAGTTCTGGGAATTAGGATAGCTGGGCAATAATCCTGTTTCTATCTGTAGGGGCTAATCCATCAGTAGTGAAAATTTCCGAATGAGTAGCTACCTAAAACATTCATTCCACAAAATGGAGAGATCCCGGGAGAATCTTGAAAAATACTTGGAAAACATGGATGGTAAAAACTGCCTGTCAGATCACGGTACTTTGGTACAGCATGGGCATACTGAACTGTGGCCATGAGTGAGTCGTGCACATAATAATCCTTTGCATGCGTTTTGCAGTGTGATGCAAACTGCCCGTCTCCCTGCTCACTGCACTCAACTGGGAATTCAACTGTATGGAACCAACCAGAGTGACCTAGTGGATAGAGCATTGGCCTGGGAATCAGAAAGACCATAGTTCTAATCCCTGCTCTGCCACTTGTCTGCTGTTTGAACCTGGGCCAATCCCGGAACTTCTGTGTGCTTCAGTCACCTCATCTGTAAAATGGGGATTAAGACTGTGAGCCCCATGTGGAACATGGACTGTGTGTGATCTGATTAGCTTGTAGGTACCCCACCAGTGTTTAGTACAGTGCATGGCACAGAGTAAAAGCTTAAATACAATGAAAAGATAGGAATTATGCTATTGATTTTGCATCCGTTAATCACCCAAACTGCGCAGTAGGTTCTTTAAATATATATATCTATATAGGTAGATAGATCGTGATACTGTGGTACTGCATGGGCATACTGTACTGACTGTGGCCATGAGTGAATTCTGCACATAAAAATCATTTGCATGCACTTTGCAGTGTCAAGTAACCCTGCCTGTCTCCTCTCTCACTGCATTCAGCTGGGAATACAACTGTCCGGGGCCAGACAAACAGCGTGACCTAGTGTGGATAGAGCATTGCCCTGGGAGTGAGAAGAACTCCCTGACACATAGTAAGTGCTGTGGAAGCACAGTGCTCAAGGCCCTTCATTTGACCCCCTTTTTCTCTGACTTTCCCCTTCTACCCTAGGCTTGCTTGGCCACCCTGGGTGGGCCTGATGACTTGACACTTGACTCAAATCGAGTATCCAAACTGGATTTGGGACAAGATAAAACTATTCCATTGAGTTAATCAAGACCCCAGCCCTGCTTATCAGTAGCATCAAATCGCATAGAACAAAGCAGGTTGGGGTCGGGGGCTTATCGGAAAACGCCTCGGGACTCTCTGCTTTCTATCCTAAAGTATTTTTGTTGTATTGCATTCTTCTGATCATTATGAATGCTGTACCAATAGTATTTAAAGAAACTCTATACTGCTTTAAGTTTGAGCTGGCCTCCCTCTAATAGTGCTGGAAGAAGAGCGAGTGGTAATAAGCTTGTCTCTGACATACCATTTTTAAATACAATGTAGAGTCTGTGAAGTTTTTCTTCGAAGGTGCTTAAATACTATTAAAAAAAAAAAGTGTGAGTGGCACAAATCACCATCACTATAACCCATTCGTTCTCTCAGGTCTTCCTGAAGTCCCAGGCCTGAGGTTCAACTGATGTTCCCAACAGGACAAAGTCTTCTTCATATAGCAACGAATGCCTGTCATCCATTTTCCTAACTGGTCTTTGCCCATCAGAAATAAGTTACTGTGAACATTTCTTCAATCCCAATGAATTGATGTTGAATAAAACATACAATCAGTGGCATTTATTGAGTGCTTTCTGTGTGAAGAGCATTGTACAAAGCACTTAGTTGTAGAAAGAGTCAGACCAATCTGTTTGCTCCCTATTATGAGTAGACCCCATGCTGATTTTAGAACTTTCAGCGGCTGCTTTTTTGGTACCACAAAAGCAGGAGAGGCTTGGGAGCTTTTGGAGACTTTTTTGACAAAGTTAGAGGATGCAGTGGGAAAATATAATATTTCATAGGAGGTTAAAACATAGGGGTCCTTCTCATAAGCCTTCAGAATATGCCAGATCAATCTCATCTATCTCCTCACTGACCTCCCGCCCATGTCCTTCCTCTAGCCTGGAATGCCCTCCTTCCTCATATCCTACAGACAATTACTCACTCCCATGCAAAGCCTTATTGAAGGCACATCTCCTCCAAAGGCCATATCTAAGCCCTCCTTTCCTCTTCTCCCATTCGCTTCTGCGTCGCCCTGACTTGCTCTCATTGTTCATCCCCGCGTCCCAGCCCCACAGCACTTAGGTATATATCTGAAATTTATTTCTATCAATATCCAAATTCCCCTCTAGACTGTAAGCTGTTGAAGGCAGAGAATGTGTCCCTTTATTGTTACCTTGTCCTTTTTCAAGGTCTCGGTATAGTGCTCTGCACACAATAAGCACCCAATAAATAGGATTGCCTGACTGAATTTCAAAACACTTCAGATCTTATTAAGTTCGTCATAGAACCCTGACCATACATGCTGTTTAGGGCAAGGTAGTTCCCACACTGTAGATGGAGGTGGAGTGTTCTGGGGGAGATGTATCCATGGAATCGCTGTGGGTTGGAGATGCCTCGACAGCATAAGACAAGACTTCACACACAAGCATCTTTACAGTCCTTGATCCATTTCTGTCTTTGCCACATTGCAGTCTGGCTGCCAGGCCTTCACTGCTGAATTACAGCCCATAACTTTCCATCCCAAACCCCAACGGCATCCCTTCTCCCCAGGAAAGCATGGCTGATTAAAGGTCAAATGCAACAGCTGTTTGTGATCATGTGATGGATACATTTTTCTACAGCAGATGTTGAGTATTAGAATCAAATCCCTTCATGTTTTTTCTGCAGTTCAAGAGCACTTTAAATGGCTGCTGCTTTCCTCCCCCAACTCTCTGACTGATACCCCCCTACTCTGTCTCTCTCTGATTCAGCTGAAGAGAATTGTGATGTAAACAGTTTAATTTTGATTTCTTTCAGGGAGCAAACTGGCAGGATAAAATTCCTTTGGGGACAGGATTTAAATGTTAGAGTTTGCTGGATGCCCTGAATACATGGAATTATCCCATTTCCCATTGGCTTCTCCTGTTTCCCTGGAAAGATCTGCCTGGCGATGTTATATAATTGTCCTGTATTTCAGACTCACTCTCTCTCTCTTTTTCTGTGGAAGCTTATGTCCCATTGTCTCAAAACTGAAGTCAGGTAATTCTAGTAAGTTTGATTAAGAAATACAATAGCAGATGACTGTGCCCTAGAGGCAGAGACAAGAAAGTATAAAAATGATCGTGAACTGCTTCATCTAATCAGCCTGGCTTTATAGGTTGATGAGTCTCAAGAAAATCAACATGATGTATTAGCCTGCACCAGGGAAGTCAAACACAACGCATAGCATCTATAGTGATAATACTGATGCAAAACCTGTCACATGAGTCCAGTACCAAGGTTGCACACTGACCGATGATATGCTATAGAGTAGGAAATTTAAAAAAAAATAAAGAAGGTTAGCACATCTTCTGGGGAAAATGTCAAATTGGTGGCACCTTGATACCAGGCTCCAGACAAAATTAATTCTGTGCCATAATGTTTTCCAACTTTCTCTATGGCCGAAAGACATGGACTAGATATAAATTCCACTACTGAGTAATTAGGCAGATCCAATCTTAGAAGCAGCATGGCCTAAAGGAAAGACCACAAACCTGGGAGTTGGAGGACCTGGGTTCTACCAAGTGGTTCCTGTATGGCTCTGGGCGAGTCATGTAACTTCTCAGTGCCTCAGTTTCCTCAACTGTAAAATAGGGATTAAATACCTGTTCTTTCTCATATTTAGACTGTAAGCCCCATGTGGGACAGGGACAGTTTCTGATCTAATTAACTTTTACTGACCTCAGAATTTAGAAGAGCAAATAACCATAAAAAGTCAATTCGCTTCTGTGCCTGTTTCCTCATCTGTAAAATGGGAATTCAATACCTATTCTCCCTCCTGAACTGTGAGCTCCATGAGGGACAGGACTGTGTCTAATCTGATAATCTTCTATAGTCTCCAATGCCTACTCTAGTGTTTGGCACATAATAGCCACTTAATAGATGCCACAATTATTATTAGAATGAAATCAGTCTCAACATTTAAACTATGCTCACCTCAACTCAGCTATGCTGGATGGGGTATTGAAGGAGAGTGTATGGTAAGATGCCCAAACAGCTGCTGGATATTCAAAAATTGAAACTGGGAAACTGAAGGCAAGGATAACAGAGGAAAGATTTCAAGGACACAATAAGAAAAAGCCTCATGCAAACTGGGAGTGAGTAGCCACAGTAATCTGTACTGCAGTTGAGAAAGTAGTGCCTCTGAGTAGGTGTTCCGCTTGAATCAAGAAACGAGGAGACAGAAGCAAAAACAGCACCAGGTGCTGCCAACATGAAACATAAAAACCCAAGATTTTTTGTGGGTACAGGTGGTTGAGACTAGCCTTTTCAATCACAGCTTTACTCCAAGACAAATTTCATTAGTGGCATCTTTTTTTAGTTTGAAGCATTATATAGACACGTATTGGGAACAGGGAGGATGGTCACACCTTTAACCACGATGGGAATGTTCTATGGTCTTAGACGGTAGCTTTCACCAGTTACGTTTGAGGCACTGGTGGGTCAACCAGGTGGAGATGTCTCAGAGGCAAGAGGAAATAAGAGGCTGAAGAGGCAGTGAACTATATACCAGAGGGTTATCCACAAGGAGGTGTTAATTGAAACTTGGAGGAGATGAGCTCCCCAAGGGAGTGCCTTTTTACAAAAGAGCAAAAAGCCCCAGGCTGAGCTTTAGTATATAGTTATGAGATAAAGAGAGTACTTGGGGTCATAAAGGAGAGAGAATAAATAGCCTGAGAGGTCATTGAAAGCTCCTGAAAGTACAAAAGCAAAACCAAAAAGTCTTTCAAAGGAGAAGAGGGTGGTCAACAGTGTTGAATGAAATAGAGAGGTCAAGAGGATTAGAACCGATAAGGCAGAGCTAAATATCCCCAGAAGGAAGTCACCAAAGATTTTAATAAGTGCAGTGTCACAGGAGTGAAAAGAGAAAAATCCAAGAATGAGGAAAGGTAGAAGAAAAAATATTGGTAAACATTTTTTTTTCATAATGGTGGAGGCCTGAGCATAGTTGAAAGGAAAGGGTTAATAAAAGGAGATAATGGTTTCATTTTAACATTGCTTGAGTTCACTGGGAATTAAGGAAGAAGGATGGGAAAACTAGAGAAAGATGAAAGCCTATAACAGCTCATGTACACCATGAGGTTAACAATATTTCTAAGCAAATGACATTTTTGAAGAGATGGGTTTGGCAGGGACAGCTCCATGTTGGTATTTGAGTTGTCAGGGAGAGTGATCACGTCACTTAGGAAATTATCACCTCATATTTTTCCTATGATTATTTCTAAAGACTTCAAAGGATACATTGGAAATTAAAATCAAGAAGTGATAACTCTTCCTCTTGAAGCTTCCAAATGGCATGGCTCAGTGGCAAGAGCACGAGCTTGGGAGTCAGGGGTTGTGAATTTTAATCCTGACTCCACTACTTATCAGTCATGTGACTTTGAGCAAGTCACTTAACTTCTCTATACCTCAGTTACCTCATCTGGAAAATGGGGATTAAAACTGTGAGCCCCATATGGGACAACCTGATTACCTTGTATCTACCCAGTGCTTAGAACAGTGATTGGCACATAGTAAGCACTTAAATACCAAAATTATTATTATTATTATACAAGTTTAGTCAAAATAGGAGAAGTGTTTCCAAGTTTGGAAATTACAGTGGGAAAGAAATGGCTACTATATGTGCCTAGATGAAAACACCCCAAAAGTGGGGGATCTGGGTCTTTTCATAATGGAAACCCTAAATAACTTGTGCACCTAGGAAATAAAGGAGAAAGGAGACTGAGACAGGAATCATTGATTAGTGGGGCCACTTTAAGAGAACTATAGAGACAGAAACCATCCTTAATTACTGCAAGACAATCTTTAACTAACTTGACAGAAACACAATGACTAGAAAAGAATACCTGCTTACCTGAACCTCTTCCCAAAGCAAATCTTAGCTACTATGGAAACTGCTTTTGAGATACCCTTCCTGCCTTTTCTCCAATCTCCCAATCAACAGTATTTATGGGGCACTTACTATGTGCCAAGCACTGTACTAAGAGCTTTAGAAGATCTCACCTCCTTCCCATCCCAATCTTCTCTCTTCTTCCTCCAACCTCCCCACCTTCCAAAAAGGGGAAATTAATTAGTAACATGTGACACTCATTTACTGGCTGTCTTCTACCTGGATAATCAGGAAGAAACCAATCAGAGAGATGATTCAGGAGGAAGGGGTGTGGTTGAAATCACAGGAAGATGAAGAGTAGCCATGTTTTAAAAATAGAGACAAAGGGCTGTGATTTTAGGTATGGAGGAAAGTTTGGATCCTTCTCTAGAAGGAACTAGGATGGAAGCCTAAAGCCACAGTTTGCTGAAATGGAAATTCTCAAGTCACCAACAAGGGAAGTAACTGGGTCTTGTGGGGGAGGGAGGGATACCATCATTATGGTATTTATTGAGTATTTATTGTGTGCAGAACACTACTAAGCAATTGAGGGAGTATGATATAACAATTGATAGACTCATTTCCTGACTACAGTGAATTTGCAGTCTAGAAAGTTTCTCAAGAATGAGTTGGGTGTCATGTGCTTTATGTACTACCTTTTAAAATGTTAACAGTAATTGTGGTATTTGTGCCAAGCACTGTACTAAATGCTGAGATATATAGAAGATAAGTTAGAAACAGTCCTTGTTGCACATAGGGGTAGGGGGTGGGGCACAGTCCAAGTTGAAAGGAGAATATGTTTCATCCTTATTTTATGGGTGAAGTAATTGAGGCCCAGCAAAGTTAAACAGCTTCTCCTAGTCACATAGCAGGCAACTGGCAGAACTGGAATTTGAACCCAGGACCTCTGACTCCCAGGCCCATGCCCTTTCCATTAGGTAATGTTCTAATTCACCTGCAGATCTTAGTGAATATCGAAGTGAAAAAGATCCAAGTTTTGTTGGAGGGAAGCAGCATTTGAGTGCAAGGCAGAGGAAGACTCAGGAAAAACTCTGGGGGGGAAAAAAACATCAAAGTTCTTTAAACCAATGAGCTTTGAGTCTTAAAGATGGCCCCTGTGCCACAAATGGAAACACTGAGGGTTTTAAAAGACTGGAAGACAGCTTTAGCCATCCAAGAGCCCTCTTTAAATCAAGTTTGAGGAACTCTTGTCCAGAAAAAGGGCCGAAAGGACTTCCAGTGGTTACTCCATGCACAAGGCTGTGTCCTTTTTGTTTGAAAGTGGTAAGTTCCTTCTGGGCAGGGAATGTGTTTATTTTATTGTCACACTGTACTCTCCCAAGCTCTTAGTACAGTGATCTGTACACAGTAAATGCTCAATAAATGATTACTATTGTCTGTGGTTTTTTTCTTTTCCCATATAGGTGGATTGGGCTGAAAAGACTGTGTGTTAACAAACTGTCACACCATGCACACATTGTTGTGTTCTTGGCCTTGACTTCTTAGTTTTTCTTCTTTGTCTAGTTGTCCTGCTAAAATTATCCTTCCCTTCCAATCAAATTATTTATTTCCTTGACTGAAACACACCAGTCTGGCCCTTCTACCTCAGTAGTATCCCACAGTCCAGTTGTAAAAGACCCATCACAGTCTTAGATAAAGCATTTCCTCTGCCCTCCTTGCTTGTGGTCACTCTATTCCTGTTCCCAGGGAAATGGGTATGTATTGACCTGTTCATCTTGGGTTGCTGTGGGGTTATTACAGCTCTCTTTTCAGTCTGATATATGTTTTCAGAATCTAGCATGGAGCCAGTTTAGTTATGGAGAACCACATTTTTATATACTGGTTACCTTACTAGTGAGTTTAGGGCACATCTAGATGGGCATGTCCAGTTGAAGTGATCCTTACTTGGAAAGAGGGTGAAGTGTGAGGTCTGGGGGATCGGTGAATAATTCTCACAGGTGACTCAGTATGCGTCTTGTCTTGGTCTAATTATAATTGGACTGAAAGATAAGTAACCCTCATTCATAGATTTGCACACTGCTGAGAAACTGACACTATGATGTTGCATCGTTTTAATTACATAGAGCATTGATAAAAGCTTATTGCTGAAAGAAGCTCTTCAGTTTATTCAGGTATTAGAAAACTTTTTCACCAAAAAGAGGCATTTTAAAATGCCTCAGCCAAAAATATCCTATTGATTTGCATTTGCAGATTCTATGTGATTCAACAATTTCTCCCCTTACCGTTATCTTCTGTATTTAGGGATTGTCATTTAGTTTATCCCTAAACATTTTCCATTGGATGTACCTAAATTTGTTTTAGGCCTAGGAACAATAGCTTCAGCAATACTGGCAACGGTAGACTTTGGCACTTGATTCAAATATGATTGAATGCTCTACCTTCTGGAATCATCTGACACTGGCACTGACAAAAACAAAGTGCAATAAGAGATTCAGGTGAGTAGTAAACATCAGTGTCAAGCTGGGGGATGTGCAGTTCAGATCTGTCCCAGAGCCAATAATGTAAATAAATTGTAGTAGAAAATCAGTGAGGTAAGGTATTGGTGGGGGCCAGATGATTGAGTGCATTCAAGCTGAGGGTAAATCATTTCTGTTTGGGGAGGTGGATGGGCAACCTTTGGAGATTTCTGAAGAGTGGGAAATTGTGGACTGAAAAGTTTTTGTAGGAAAAATAATCTGGGCATCTGAGTAAAGTATGGACTGGAGTGGGAGGAGGCAGGAAGCAGTGAGGTCAGCAAGGGGACTGATAATAGTAAGCAAGGCAGTGCTTAGGTTAGCATGGTAGGTTTGGAAGAAGAGGAAAAGGCCAATTTTTAGGGATGTCGTGAAGGTTGAACCAACAGGATGTAGTGACAGAGTGAATGTGTAAATTGAATGAGAGAGGTGGGTAGAGGATAACACCAAGATTATGGGCTTGTGGAGACAGGAGGGTTGGTGGTGCTTGTCTACAGTGATGGGAAGGATAGCTTTGGTAGGAATATGAGGAATTCTGTTTTGGATGTGTTACGTTTGAGCTGGCGGTGGGACATCCAAGAAGAGGTGTTCTAAAATCAAAATGAAATGTGAGGCTGCAGAAAACGAGAGCAATCAGGGCTGGAGGTGTAGATTTGGAAGTAATCCACCTAGAGATGGTAGTTGAAGTCATGAGAGTGAAGGAGTTCTCCAGAGAAGTTTTAGTGCAGATGGAGAATAGAAGGGGACCCAGAAGTGAACCTTGAAGGAATTTCCCTCAGGTGGTGGGAGGCAGAGAAGGAACCTGCAAAAGAGATCAGGAATTAATGTCCAGAGAGATGAGGAGAACCGGGAGTTGTGTACTAATCCCATTTATCTTTCATTCAATAGTATTTATTGAGCGCTTACTATGTGCAGAGCACTGTACTAAGCACTTGGGATGAACAAGTTGACAACAGATAGAGACAGTCCCTGCCGTTTGACGGGCTTACAGTTTGGTGGCCTCAGTTCTTCACCCATAAAATAGACTGAACACCTGTTCCCTCTTCCCCTTAGACTGTGAACTCCATGTAGGACAAATATTGTGTAGTTCTCATATATTTACCCCAGTGGTTTGAAGAGTATGTAGAACTTATTAAGTCTTAAATACTGGTATCAATACTGCCTGGAATGATGCCAACCCTACTTGTTATATGGGGTTCATTTTAGCCAAGTAGGGTTCCAGAAAATACAACCATGTGTATTAAGCATTTTCTCTGTGCCAAGCACTGTACTTAGTACTGGAGTGCCTGGTGTGGGCAGGCATTATCTCTCTTCCTTGCTGAACTGTACTTTCTAAGTGCTTAATATAGTGCGCTGCACAGGGTAAGCTCCCAATAAATACAACTGAATGAATGGGACTCAAGTGAGAGGGAGAATGGTTATTAATCTCCATTTTATGGTTGAGGAAACTAATGCACAGAAAAGTTGTGACTTGTCCTAGCCACACAGCAGGCAAGGAATAGGGCTCTGATTAGAACACAGATCCCTTGACTCCCAGACCAGCTTTCTTTCAACTCGGCCAAGCTGCTAATTGGATTTGAATTATTTGCATGGTTTTTTAGGTATTATTTACATCTCCTAATTGTGCCCTATTCTTGTTTTGCCCATCCCCAACTCCTTCCTCTGACTCTCCATACTCTGGAACTCAGTCAATTGAATTTACTGAGCACTAACTGTGTGCAGAGTACTATACTAAGCATTTTGGAGAGTACTATGTAATAACAAACAGATGTTCCTGACCACAATGAGCTCAGAGTCTAGAGGGGGAGACAGACAATATGACTAAATAAATAAATTACAGATACGTACAAAAGTGCTGTGGGGTTGGGAGGGGAGGGTGAATAAAGGGAGGAAATCAGGCTGAAGCAGAAGGGTGTGGGAGAAGCTCTCAACCTCCTCCATCACCAGACCTCAACTCTCCCCATCTTCAAAGCCCTCCCCAAATTCCCCCTCTTGGCTCTTAGAAGCCTGTATCCTCCCAGTCCTCATTGCCCCTAAACTCTCTGCCTCTTCTTTTTATCCCCACATTCAAATTAAAAAGTTGACCTCTATTTTAACACTGCTTCACTGTTGTTGAATGCATTTATCCTGCCCTCCCAGCAAACATGTAGCACCTCTCCCTTTCATTTCACCTTACTGCATCAGTTTAGTTATCCTGCTGGGTTTTTTTCCTTGTGGTTTAAGTGCTTATTATGTGTTGAGCATTGTTTTAAGTGCTGGGTTAGATACAAGTTAATCAGGTCAAACACAGTCCCTGTGCCACATGGGGCTTACTGTAGAAGTAGGAGGGAGAGCAGGTTTTGAATCCCATTTTGCAGTTGAAGAAACTGAGGCACAGAGAAGTCAAATGGCTTTTCCAAGGTCACAAAGCAGGCATTGACAGATGGGATTAGAACTCAGGTCCTCTGACTTTCCATTAAGCCACATGACTTTTCCCTTTAGACCACACTGTTTCTCAACCAGTCCTTGCCTTCCAGACCAGCAAAGCGGAGCTACTGTGAGTAGCTAGGTATGAAAATATAGCATTCAGCATGACTGAGAGTACTAGAAAAGGTGTCTAGAAATGTCCTCGCTCCGTGGTAGTTTGCAACTGATGAATGCAGTATGCAGTGTGAAAACAAAGCCGAAAACACTTACTAAGAAAGTGACTTGACTTTTCTGACATACATGATGATGAAAAGAGATCAGCCATTGTCAGATGTGGTAGCCAATTCTGTTTTCAAGATCACAGATCATATTAGTAGTAGTGATATTAAGTGTACCTGCTATACACTGAGGCTGGTGGCACTTAACAGCAGCGATTGCTTCTTGTGGGAGGAACAGGGGTGACTGGAGCCCACTCAGGAAGATGCCCACAGGGAAGCCTCATTCGAGAAGTGTGGCAGCCAGGATGTCCTAGGTAAGGATTGCTTCCTGCCCCCAGGAGAGTTAAACTTGACCCTTCGTGAAGATTCATCCAAGTTAATGCACTGGTGCCTCCCAAAGCTGCAATTCTGACAAGCTAAAATTGTTTTTGTGTGTAAGTAAAAACATCACCCACCAGAAAAGCCCCCACCCAAGAACAGATGCTGATCAGTCTCCTCTCCCCTTGCACTCTCACCCTGCATACACACTCACTCTGTGTACAGCTTGGGAATGTGTTCTGTGGACTGGTGAGTGAAGAGGTTTGAACTGAGGGGCAGTGAATACTACATTGGGGAAACCTTCCAGGAGACTTTAAATAGGGGGAAAGCTGCGGGCTGGTGGATCTTGAAAGGAAGGGACGTGCAGGCTGAAGACTGGGGGCACAGTGGTAGCAAAGGTGGGGGAGGCAGGAGAATTGAGATCGAGGTAGAGTTAGATGAGGAGCCCAGAGTGCGAGTTGGAGGAAGCTGGTGAGAGGTAGTTGATTTGTAAGCCAGAGGGGGCCGGGGGAGAGCCTACACTTTTTCCAGATGGGGCCAGCTGCAGATATTTCTGCAGGAGGTCAGAAGGACCTGGGTTCTAATCCCAGCTCTGCCACTTGTTTGGTCTTTGACCTTGGGCAAATCGCTTCAATTCCCTGGGCCTCATTTCCCTCATCTATAAAATGGGAAGTAAGGTTGTGAGTCCCATGTGGAACATGGACTGTATCCAACCTACCTTGTATCTACCTCAGCACTTAGTAGAGTGCCTGGCACATAGTAAGTGCTTTGCTGCTATTATTATTACACAAAATGCTATGTTAAGTTCTGTGCCCCAGTCTCATCTGTCTTGTTGCTGACCCCTTTCCCAAATCCTCCCTTAGCCTGGAACTCCCTCCCCCTCATATGCTAGATCAGCAGTCTCCCCTCTTTCAAAGCCTTAAGGTTGCATTTCCTCCAGGAGCCTTCCCCCAATCTTTCCCGATTCCCTCTCCCACCTGGAAAAAGCACTAACCTGGGAGTCAGAGGATGTGGGTTCTAATTCCAGTACTGCCACATGTCTGCTGTGGGACCTTGGGCAAATCACTTCTCTGTTCCTCAGTTACCTCACTGTGAAATGGGGATTAAGGCTGTGAACCCCATGTGGGATTGTGTCCAACCTATTACCGTGTTATCTACCCAGTGCTTGGTACATAGTACGTGCTTAATAAATACCACAATTGTTATCTATGTACTTAGATCTGTGATTTATTAGATATTATCTTCATCATGGATGAGTTGTAGACATGATCCCTGGCCCTGAAGAGGCTCACTATTTCAAGAATAAGTGAGAAAGGAGTTGGCAACAGTCATAAAGAAAGATGAAATGATATGAAAGACAAGGACCATGATGAATATGCAGCAGGGGATTCAGGCACTTCACGATTCAAACTACCTGTCACAACTGATGGTGTTGGTTATGGCGCTGGCCTTCCCAATATTCTCAAAGTTGCAAAGGCTAATACTGATGCTCCAGCAAGGAATCTCCATGACCAGCTCCCAGGCAGGAAGGATCATGTCTATGGACAATATTGTATGTGCTTAGTATAGTGTTCTCACATTTGGTGCTCAGTAAATATCATTAACTAATGGGGTGGGGAAGTTTCTCTCCCTTGTGTTACACCTTAGAGGTCTCTTGGACTTTTCCTACTTGCAAAAGGGATATATAATGATGGTATTAAAGTGCTTACTATGTGCCAAGCACTGTTCTAAATGTCCTCCTAACTCCTGGCTTCAGAGCTTTCCATCACCTTTCCCCCTCTTACCTCATCTCCCTTCTCTCCTTCTACTGCCCACCCCATACACTCTGCTCCTCTGCCGCTGACATCCTCACGGTGCCTCGTTCTCACCCGTCCCATCATTGACCTCTGGTCTGCATCCTACCACTGACCTGGAAAGCCCTCACTCTCAGATCTGCCAAACTAATTCCCTTCCCCTCTTCAAAGCCCTATTGACAGCTTACCTCCTCCAGGAGGCCATCCCAGACTGAGCCCTCCCTTCTCCTCTGCTCCTCCTCCCCTCCCCATTCCCCCCTACTCCCTTCCTCTGCCTTAACCCCTTCCCCTCCCCATGGCACTTGTGTACACTTGTATATATTATTACTCTATTAATGATGTGTATATATCTATGATTCTATTTATCTTGATGGTATTGATGCCTACTTGTTTTGTTTTGCTGTCTCCCCCTTTTAGACTGTGAGCCCTTTGGGCAGGGATTGTCTCTATCTTTTGCCAAATTGTACATTCCAAGCTCTTGGTACAGTGCTCTGCACACAGTAAGCACTCAATAAATACATTTAAATGAATGAATAAGCGCTGGGGTAGATACAAGGTAATCAGGTTGTCCCACGTGGGGTTCACAGTCTTAATTCCTATTTTACAGATGAGGGAACTGAAGCACAAAGAAGGTAAGTGATTTGCCCAAATTCACACAGCTGACAAGTGGCAGAGCTAGTATTAGAACCCACGACCTTTGACTCCAAAGCCCGTGCTCTTTCCACTAAGCCACACTGCTTCTATATCTGTATAGACCTGTAGAGATCTGTATATCTGTATAGACTATAAGGCAAGTTAGCACTTCATTATCATAGGTATTTATTGAGCACTTACTGTTTGCAGAGCACTACTCTGAGTGTGTTTGGGGGAGTGCAACAGTGTTGATAGACACTTTCCCTACCCACTGTGACTTTACAGACTAGAGGGAGAGACAGATATTAAATTGTTTATAATATATGATTTTTGGATATGTACATAGGTGCTGTAAGGTTGAGGGTGGGGCAACTATCATATAGGTCACAGATCGAAGTGTGTAGGTAATACAGAAGGGAGAGGGAGCTGGGGAAAAAGAGGGCTAATTTGGGAGGGTCTCCAGGAGAGAGATGTGACCTTAATAAGGTTTTAGAGGAAGGAAGGGGTGGATGGTCCAAGGCTTAGGAGAGAATGTGGTAGAGAGGTTGATGGCAAGAGTGGGGTTCATTGAGTAAGCTGGTGCTAGAGAAATGAAGTAATAATAATTGTGATATTTAAGTGGTTAAGTGCCAGGCTCTTTTGTAAGCACTGGGGTCAATACAAGCTAATAGGGTTGGACACAGTCCCTGTCCTACAAAGGGCTCACAGTTTTAATCCCCATTTTACAGAGGAGGGAACTGAGATGCAGTGAAGTGACTTGCCAAGGTTACACAGCAGAAAAAGAGCAGAACTGGGATTAGAACTCAGGTCCTTCTAACTCCCAGCCCCGTGTTCTACTAAGTAGGCCACAGTGCTTCTCTGTGAAGTGTGAAGGCTGGGCTGCTGATGGTGAAGTAATGTATGAGAGGGTGAGATGATTGAATGCTTTGAAGCCAGTGGTAAAGAGTTTGATTGCAGAGGTGGATGATGGGCAATCATTGGAGGTTCTTGAGGAGTGGGGAAACATGGACTGAATTTTTTTTCTGTAATTTTTATTTTTATTTTTGGAAAAGTGATCTGTGCAGCAGAATGAAATGTGGACTGGAGTGGGAGAGGCAGGAATGTCAAGAAGGAGGCAGATGCAGTTGTCAAGCGGGGTAGGATGGTGGTCTGATAAGACAGTTTTGGAAGGAAAATGGGGGTGGGGGGTGGGGGGGAAACCAGATCAGCTTCATAAAGAGAGGAAAAAAAGAGGGTATACCTTACATTTACTTCTCAGAAAGGATCCCTCAGTGGCCAGCCTCAATCAATCAATCAACCAGCCAACCAAGATCATATTTATGGAGCACATGCTGTGTGCAGGGCACCACATGAAGAGCTGGGAGAGGGCAGTAGAGGTAAGAGACACAGTCTGTGGTGACCTGATCCCTATTTGACACAAAGCTGGGTGAGAACACTCTGCATAAATCAGGCTAAGGAAGCCTTAGACCTGAAAACCAGAAAGAGCTGTAGGCTGTGAGAAAACAGAAGTTCAATGAGATCACAAGAACTAAGAAGGTCATAAAAAATGAAACTTGTGAGAGTGTATTGATACGCAGGCAGAACAAAGAGCTATTCTGGGACGGGGTAAAATCTATAGGAGCTTGTGAAACTAAGCCATTCTCTAGGCTAAGGACGTTCTCCCTTGTCAATGTAATGCTAACGGGGAATGCATAAGTTTTTTACCGACACGGAAGTCTCATTAACTTTTAGGGCATAAGGGTATTGGGCTATTAGGATGTAAGAACATGAATATTTTTATTCTTGTTTGTGGAGAAATGTCCTGAAGGAGCTAAAGAGCCTCAGGGGAGAGAATGACCTTATTCCATTTTCTGAGCCATGGGAGTCTGGCCAGTTTTTCCAGGATAGTCCTACTGTGGTGAGACTGTAGCTGTACAACTTTTGTGACTTCATTTTACTGTGTTCCTAAACATTTGGTATTTTATTGTTTTACTGTGGGAAATAGCATCTCGGATATTTTTGCCAACAAATTCATAACTTATATTGTCACTAAAGAATTTTTTCTTTATCCTCACATGCACTTTTATTTTCTTGTCTGTTGTTATTGTATCCTGTTCCCTAAAGTCATTAGAAGTTATTTAAGCAATAATTACTGTAAAGGCTGTTTCATGGAATTGGTGTTGTCCCTTGGCTTGAGGAAGATGTCCCTACCCTCAAAGAGTTTACACTCTGAAGAGGAAAAGAAACAGATTTACCAGTGGTGAGAGCTGGAGAGAGGAGAATGCTTCAACTCATTGAAGGAATAGGGCAAAATAGATAAACTCAAATAAACGTAAGTACATAAACATAAATCAATTAGACCGTAAGCCCCATGTGGGACTGAGACTGTCTGATTTGATTGTACTACCTGCCCCACTGTTTCACAGTGCTTGATGCATAGTAAGAACATGAACGCAGTGATTAAGAAGGAATATTCGGCTTCTCATCTCAACATGTCTCCAGGCCAGGGTGCCCTGGCTCATGCTTTCACAGCCTTCTGATGGTTCTAACTGTTGAACAGAAATCATAATCAGTGGTATTTTATTGAGCACTTATTGTGTGCAGAACACTGTATTAAACGCTTGGGAGTACAGTACAACAGAGATGGTAGACACGTTCCCTGCCCACGGTGATCTTAAATCCTAGAGGGATGAGCTTACTGAAATGTGGTTTCCTGGATAAACAAGGAGGGTGGGAATGACTCTGTCGCTTTGACCTACACATGTAAATCAAACATGTGCAACATGTTTGAACTACAGGTAATCCATTCCCTGCATGCTTCCACCAGACTCGATTACAAAATGATTAGTAACCTCATTCCCTTAGGTACTATGTTTAACCATTCACAAAGCCCTGACTTCTTTTCCCTTTCTTGCAAAAAAAAAAAAAGACATCCACCCCCCCCCCCCCCCAACACACCCAATCTTGAATAGGAGTAAAGTTATTTATTAAGCAGTTTCTGTGCCCAGAAAATGTACTAAGCACAGGGAGGAAATACACAAAGGGGAATGGCAATGCACCCTGTCTCTTGGGCTCACAGTCTAAGTGGGGAGAAGGGTCTGGAAAGACACATCAGGAATGTTGAACCTTAAAACAGTGCTGACAAACAAGCTTATTTCTGTAAGATCATCAAGGTCTTTCAAAAGAGTGGTTTAGGTGAAAAGGGAGAAATTTGCTTCATGTGGTAGAAATATCTCTTGTTCGTTACTCCACTTCAGGCCTTCAAGGCTTTTTAACTAATAATGAATAGAGAACATATAGAGGTGCAAAAGGAGAAAGTTACTTCCTGCAAACCATCTCCAGCTTTTATTTTTCTATCTAAGGTCTTCAAGGTCTTAAAAGGAAATGTATGAGGTGAAAAAGAATAACTTTGCCTCATGCAAACAATCTCCAGCTTTTATTTCTCTATAAAAGGTCTTCAAGGCCTTAAAAGAGACACTTCTTGTGCGTTACTCCACGTCAGGCCGTCAAGGCCTCTTAATTGAAAATGAATAGAGCATTTTTGAGGTGCAAAAGGAGAAATTTACTTCATGCAAACAATCTCCAGCTTTCATTTCTCTATCAAAGGTCTTCAGGGCCTCAAAAGAGAGCAGTTGAAGCTTAGAAGAAGAAATGTGGTTCATGAAAACCATCTTCTTTCTTTCATTTGTCTACTTAGTCATTAAGACCTGAAAAGAGAATATTTGAGGTTAAGAAGGAGAAATTTGCTTCATGCAAACAATTTCCTATTTTTATTTCTCTACTACTAAAGGTTTTCAAGGCTTCAAAAGAGAATATTTCAGGGGAAATTGGAGAAACTTGCCTCATAGAAAATCATCACCTACTTTCATTTCTCTACCTAATATCTTCAAGAATTGAAGAAAGAATATTTGAGGTTTAAAAGGAGAAATTTGCTTCATGCAAATAATCTCCTACTTTCATTTCTCTACCTAAGGTCAAGACCTAAAGAAAGAATTTTATTTGAAAAAGGACAAGTTTTCTTCATGCAAGCAATCTCCTGCTTTTGTATTTCTACCTAAGGGCTGGGTAAGGTAATATGAAGTTTAAAAAAAGAGATTTTTGGTTCTTACAAAACCTAATCTCTTTTTTTCTACCTCAGGTCTTCAAGACCTGAAGAGAAAATGTATGAGCTGGAAAAGGAAAACTTTGGTTCATGCAGAAACATCATCTTGTGCATTAGTTCACTTCTGGCCTTCAAGGCCTTTTGAAAGATGATGAATACAGAATACTGGTGGTGAAAAGGAGAAATTTGTTTCATGCAAAAACATCTGCTTTTATTTCTCTACATAAGGTCTTCAAGGCCTGAAAGAATGTCTGAGGTGAGAAAGGAGAAGGAAAGGAGAGGCAGAAACATCTCCTGTGCATTAGTCCATTTGAGGTCTTCAAGGCCTTTTAATAGAGAATTTTTGAGGTGACAAAAGGAGAAAATGGCTTCATGCAAACACTCTCCTAATGTTCTGTCTCAAGACCTGAAGAGAAAATATGACCTGGAAAAGGAAACATTTGCTTCATGTGGAAACATCTTCTATGTGTTAGTCTTTTATAGTTCAAAGCCTTTTATTAGCAAATGAATAGAGAATATTTGATTTGAAAAAGATAAATTTGCTTCAGGTACAGTATATCCTGCTATTATTTCATTATCCTAAGGTATTCAAGACCAGAAAAGAGAATATTTAGGTTGAAAAATAAATTTTCTTGATTTGGACAAATCTCCTTTTTGTTACGTCACCTCTCGATTTTAAGGCCTTTTAATAGAAAATGAATAGAGAATATTAGTTATGCAAGAGTAGTAATTTGCTTCATGAAAAAATGCATCCCACCTATTTTTCCATCTATGGTGTTCGAGGCCTGGAAAGACAATACTTATGAACTGGGAAAGAAGATGTTTTGCTTCATACAGAAAATGTTACTGTTTGTTACTCCACCTTAGGACTTCGAGGTCTTTTATAGAGAATTTAGAGAACAGATACAAAGTGGAAAAGGAGAAATGTACTTCATGTGAACAATCTCCTGCTTGAATTTGTCTACCTTAGGTCCTCAAGACATGAAAAGACAATATATGAGATTGAAAAAGGAGAAATCTGCTTCATTCAAAAAACTGGCTTGATCATTTTCCTACCTAAGGTCTTCAAGGCCTGGAAAGAGCATAGACGGGATTAAAAAAGGAGATACTGGCTTCATGTAAACCCTCTTCTAATGTACTGTCCAAGGTCTTCAAGGCCTGAAGAGAAATATATGAAGCCAGAAAAGGAAAAATTTGCTTCATACAGATGCATCTCCTGTGCATTAGTCAGCTTCAGGTCTTCAAGGCCTTTTAATTAAGAGAGATTCAAGATTATCTAAGGTGGAAAAAGGAGAAGTTTGCTTTGTGCAAACAACCTTCTGCTTTTATTCTTCTACCTCATGTCTTCAAGGCCTGAAAAGAAAATATTTGAGGTGGAAAAAAATAAATTTGCTTTTCACAAAAATCTCTCCTGTCATTGTCCACCTAAGATCTTCAAGACCTGATGAGAAAATATATGAACTGGAAAAGGAGAAATTTTCTTCATTCAGAAATGTCTCCTGAACAGAACTGCACCTGCAGCCTTCAAGGCTTCTTAATTGAGAATGAATGAATAAGGAATTTTTATATTGATGCTATTGATGCCTGTCTACTTGTTTTGTTTTCTGTCTCCCCCTTTGTAGACTGTGAGCCCATTGTTGGGTAGGGATTCTCTCTATTTGTTGCCAAATTGTACTTTCCAAGCACTCAGTACAGTGTTCTGCACACGATAAGGGCTCAAATACGATTGAATGAATGAAGTCAAGTCATCATTCTGAGTATTAACACTTTCTCAAGTGCTCTAAATGTCATTTTCTCCTGTACTAGCGAAGAGGGGGCGAGGCAGGAGAAGCAAGCAGGCCTGACCTTTCTCTTGCCTGGGAGTTCCCCAGGCTGGAGCTGCAGACTCAACAGAAGAGTGCTTTGCACTCAGTAAGCATTCAATTACCAAGGTTTGAACAAACTTAAATCTCAAGGGATTGAGACTGAGCCCCAGCTGGGATATGGACTGAGTCCAACCTGATTACCTTGTATCTACCACAGTACTTAGAACAGTGCCTGGCACATAATAAGCACTAAACCAATACCATACCAAAAAAAACCACAACCCAATGAAAACTGCACTCTCCATGGTCTTTAGGACATTTTAAAGATTATGAAACATGCCTTCTGCAAGGCTGCAACAGCTGCCACCATTTTATCCTTCATTCTGGCTAATCAGATCCTCAACAGGTAGGTGGGCAGATGTTTTCACCAATAATATCCTAATAATAATAATTGTGGTATTTAAGCACTTACTATATGTCAAGCACTGGGGTGGATAGAAATAATTGGGTTCGACACCGTTCTTGGTCCACATGGGGCATGCAGTCTAAATCCCCATTTTACAAATTAGATAACTGAAGTACAGAGAACACACAAGTGGTGGAGCAGGGATTAGAGCCCAGGTCCTTCTGACTCCCAGGCCCACGCTCTATCCACTAGGCCACGCTGCTTCTTGTCCAGGAAACCAAGCAGAGGAAGCAACCCACTTCAGTTCATACTTCACTCTGCTGTCCAGATTATATCTGTATTATCTCATTTAGGCTATGAGCCCGTTGTTGGGCAGGGATTGTCTCTATCTGTTGGCGAATTGTACACTTGAAGCACTTAGTACAGTGCTCTGCACATAGTAAGCACTCAATAAATACTATTGATTGAATCTCTTTACAGAAACTTTCAGAACATGTCACCCCCCCTCCTCAAAAATCTCCAGTTTCTTTTTTAACCTTCGTATCAAACAAAAACTCCTCAATATTTGGCTTCAAAGTTCTCCATCACTTTGCCCCTTCTTACATCACCTCTCTTCTCTCCTACATCCCAGCACCCACACTGTTCATCTGGTGCTAATCTTCTTATTGTGCCTGGATCTTGCCTGTCCCACCATCTGCCTCTGGCCCACGTCCTACCTCTGTCCTGGAATTCCCTCCCTCCCTCCCTCAAATCTGCCAAATAATCACTCTCCCCCCCCCCCCCCCCCCCCCCACTCTTAAAAGGCTTACCGAAAGTGCCACTCCTTCAGGAGGCCTTCCCACACTAAGCCCCCTTTTCTTCAGCTCCCCCTCCCTTCCGCATCACCTCGACTTGCTCCCTTTGCTCTTACCCCCTGCTCCACAGCACTTGTCCATATATCTATAATTCTATTTATATTGATGCCTGTTTACTTGTTTTGATGTCTATCTCCCCCATCTTCAGACTATATGCCTGGTGTAGGCAGGGATTGTCTGTCTTTATTGTTGAATTGTACTTTTCAACGTGGCTTAGTGGAAAGAGCATGAGCTTGGGAGTCAGAGGTCATGGTTTTTAATCCCGCCTCTGTCACTCATTAGCGGTGTGACTTTGGACAAGTCGCTTAACTTCTCTGTGCCTCAGTGACCTTATCTGTAAAATGGGGACTAACACTGAGCCCCACTTGGGAATGACCTGATTAACTTGTATCTACCCCAGTGCTTAGGACAGTGCTTGGCACATAGTAAGTGCTTAATAATCATTATTATTATTATTATTTCCAAGAAATTAGTACAGTGCTCTGCATGAGTAAGCACTCAAATATGATTAAATGAATTAATTCTTGCCAGTCATCTCCTCAACCGGTAGATGAGCAGAAATTTCCACCAATAAGATTCTGCCCAGGGAGCCAAGCAGAGGAAGTAACCCATAAATGCCCTGTACTACCTGGTGGAGTACAGTCAGAGAAGGCCTCCCAGAGTCCAATCATTTTGAGATACTCAATACCCTAGCAAAGCATACCTTTGACATGTGCCCAGTGTCATTTATCCTTTAACATCCGTATAATGTACAGAATTACCCCCATTTTATAGATGGGGGAAGCTAGGAACAAAGTTGAGTATATTAAGGCCACACAGTGAGTGCATGGAAAACTTGGACTAGAGCCCAGGTCACCTGACTCCTTGCCAAGTGCTCCTTCCAGGATATCACTTTGAAACAATAATTTGCTTTAAAGTACATTTCCATCACTTGCTTCAGTGGGAGACAGTGTTTTCTAGTGGAAATGATTGGAATTAGGAAAACTTCAAATCCACTTAGCAGTTTTCCCCAGGCCTCTGAAAAGCCCAACTCTTCTAGGTAGCCTGCCCTGATTACTTCCACAAATCAAGTCACATATATTCATTTATATACTCTGTTTCATACCAATATTTTTGTGCTATCTATGATAGTATAGATGGCACACACTAAGCATTGTGCTATTCTATCCTTGTTCTCCTTCCTCCCTGAATAATTTATCTATCTATTTCACCTTACTCCAAACCAGATTAGTGCCTTGAAGCCAGGAAATGTGTGTTTCACTTCTGGTAATAATAACAGTAATTGTGCATTTAAGTATTGGGGTAGATGCAAAATGATCAGGTTGTTCACAGTATCTGTCCAACATGGGGTTCACTGTTTAGGAGAGAAAAATATATATTTAATCCTCATTTTACATATGAAGAAACTGAAGTTCAAAGAAATTAAGTGACTTACCCAGGGTCATACAGCAGACAAGTGGCACAACAGGGATTAAAACCCAGGTTCTCTGGCTCTAGGATTTTTTTTTATGGTATTTAAGTATATACCATGTACAAAGCGCTGTTCTTAGCGCTGGGATAGATACAAGCTAATCAGGTTGGATGCAGTCCATGTCCCTCAAGGGGCTTACAGTCACCATCCCCATTTTACAGATGAGGTAACTGAGGCACAGAGACTTGTGCTCTTTTCACTTGACCAGGCTGCTTCCCCTAAGCAACCAGTACAGTGTTCTGCTCTGAATAGAGGCTTGACAAATGTCTCTGAGAACTGGCTCCAAGCCCAAGTTCTGCTACTTTTTATGTAAGTTTCCCATCTATTATTATGTTTTCCCATCTATAAAATGGTGATACTACTCAATTCTACCTTACGAGGACTTATAAAAAGTAATATAATACTATGTGAGAGGTTTTTGATCTCTTGGGAATAAAGTATCATTATAGGGACTGTGATAAATCATAAATATATTTCACATCTTGCATTGGAATAGCCTAGGTGAATACCACAAACACTGCTTTAGGAATGAAGGGGAGAAAAATCAGAACCATATCATCTAAAATGTAAACTGGGCCACCACAGCAAGTATCATAAACCCATAAACTCCTGCTATTTGAGTTGATGCTGAGTTACCTTCTAGCAGCGTGGAAGTAAAAGCAAACAAATGTCTCGTGGGATAATGGGACTGGAAATGCATTGACAGATGTTCTGTTTGAGAGATCTCTGACACAGATGTGTCATCTGTGGGATCTGACAGATTCGTAACTGCTGCATTATTCTTTTCCTCCAGAAAGACACTTTATAACTTATGTTTCAGTCCTGGAACACGTTACACTAAAGACAACTGTGGTAATTTCAAACTCCCATTAATTCATTAACCATGTTCAGTTTTAATCTTCCCTGTTCATATTTTCTTGTTCATCTAAAGACGAACAGTTTCTGATCACAGTCTGGAACACATGTCTCTAATAACTTTCCCGCTGTGCCAAGTATTTTTTCATAAAGATGCCTGGGTTGTTAAAGAGCTTAGATATTCCAAGATTAAACTACTGAGACCAGGCAAGCTTGTATGTTTTGTTTTCTAGTAGTCAACTAGGCTGCAGATTTACAGTATGTAAGTAGTTGAGTTAGACAGTGAGGCACCACTGGGGTAGACGATTGCTTATTATGTTCATGGATTAATGCAGAAATAATGTGTGAAAGATTGCTTCAAGGGCTGAGGTTTCCCGTTGTGTGATCTGTCCTAACAATTACTGCTGCTGTGAGATACCAAGACTGACGCAAATGGAGTCAGGTTTGGGACACTTAATAAAGATGCAGCAAACAAGCTTTATTCTGTTCACTTTTTTGTGGGTATTGAAAACAAAACAAAAAAAATTCTGGGGACAGTTCTTCCATTCTGCTGGCGTTCTGCTTGAATGAAGCATTTCAGTGAGGATTAAAAGTTCGGTGGTCGTTTCAGTTAAGGATTCACATTGTTGAAGTTCTTCCATTTCCCCGAATTCTCAGCATTCAGAGAGATGACTTGAAAGAAGAGCACCTGAGCCAGGCTCTCTCAGCCCTCTGGCTGGTCATGGGGTGAGCCCATTAATCTGAGTTCCCAAGCTAAGCGTGAAGGAGCCTTTCTTTTTCTCCCTTCGCAGGATCAGCTTTTCCCCCTGGTCTTGTGGGAAGACAGATTCAGCTAGTTGGAGTCATCCAAATTTGCCTCTGACGGATGTTCCCATGATCGTTGCTCTGGGGGCAAGCCAGCATTGTGTAGAGGAGGTGCGGATCATCCCAGCTCGGCCACTGGCTAACTCAGTGGGTGGCCTTGGGCTGTACCCTCTGAGTCAGCCGGTTAACTCTCCAGGAAAATAGGAATAGCAAAACTCATCTCCTACTTATCTCGGAGAGATAATGAAAAGACATAGTCGCAAAACAGATGGGAAAGGCTTTAGAGGGAAACATGGTACATAAATCCAAGTATTTTATTGGGGTTGTTATAGAAATGTATAATCTTGTAAACTTGTTACAAAGCCACATAACCAGCCATTTTTATTATGGTAATAGATGATTATTTTACACTTGGTTAGCTCTCCTTGTTATAGAGTGTAAAGACTAGATTCATCGGACAAATCCCAATCTGTTGAGCTCAATTCTCTGCTCCCGGAAGCTGCTGGTTGTGCAAGAATGGGGGAAGGGTATCATGTGGGGAGAGAGCCATCCTAAGGGTTTAAGATTGTGAGCCCCAAGTGGGACAGCGTCATTACCTTTTATCTACCCCAGTGCTTGGAACATAGTAAGTGTTTAATATACCATGATTATTAATTATTAGTTCTCATTTTCTGCTTGAAGTAGCCTTGGGAGCCCCCAGCAGAGGAGAATCTGGCTCAGTGTCATCATCTTTGTGCCACAGGAAGCCTGGAACTGTAGGGGCAACCAAACCCTGAGCTTCATCACTGCGGCCCTGTTTATCCCACAGAAGGGTGCAGGGAAGAGGAAAAAAGAATAGGGGAAAAGGAGGAGAAAGGGAATTTGGGTTGGGAAGGAGGTTGTGTTTCACAGGAAAATACTTCCCAGAAATAATATGAGTTGACTGAAACTTGGGTTCTATCCATGGAATAGCTTTGACCTTCATTTGGTGGGGAAGACTTTTTCCCTAGAGATGACTTTGAGGATCAACAAGCCTTGTTCCATTCTCAATTTCAGGTGGATGAGTTTTTTTTAGAGGGGTGGGGGGCGTTGGAAATGGCATGTTGCTAACAGTTTAGATCCAGTTGTGAGGTTTGGGCAAGTTCCCCACTGGTAACTCTCCTGGGAGGTGGGCAAAAGCAGTTCATATTAGTGGAATGCAGGGAGGGAGTTATTAGCTCACTTTTCTCATGTAGAAGAGGTGCAGCTGACATTCCCTTTTAAGGAAGAACTGTCTTGGCATGAAGTTGACTAGGAAGGTGAAATCTTTAGTCAGCCAACAGTCAATCAAATTTGAGCACTTTATACAGAGCATTGTACTAAGTGTTTGGGGAGAGTACAGTGTAACAGTACCCAGATTCATTCCTTGCCCACAACAAACTTAGAGTCTAGAATATTTCAGGCAAAAGAGCCAAAGTATTTCTGGCCCTTCCTCTGGGTGATTGTGGTGCCAAGTTTCGAGAAATCTGATTAGGGATCCAGTAGGAGAAGAAAACACCACACTTTTTCAACTGGGAGAGGGTCAGCCCTCCAGTAAGGGATATATAGTTCCTGGGGTGGGATTGCTACAGAGGAAGAAATGTTTCTTGTGACTAAATTTTTTTGATGCACTTATCACTGGAGGGATTGAATCAAATGCGTAAAGGCACCTAAACAATATTTGTCTCTTTTGTAGCTCTTCCACAAAGAGATGATTTACCGTGACGATAATGTGAGCTAGAATCTAGCTTCCACCCCAGTGTCAGTGATCCAATAGATGCTCACTCTTCACCCCCAGCTGCTACATGTTGTACAGTTACTGTCATCAAAAATATCCTGCAGAAAGTTTCTCTTTAGGCTATGCATGTTCAAGATTCAAGCATGAAAACTGACCTATAGATCTGGTTTTTATCTTTCTTTTTTTTCTTGACATGGATTATTCTGGAATTGGTTGCTGTTGACAGTAATTTCCGGGAACAGTACAAAGAACATGGCAGATGATCCACAGACACAAAATTAATAAGAGCCTTACTTAATGAGTGTACGGACTTTGCAAAAGTGAAGTCTAATACAACATTTCAGTGTTTCAGATATTTGGACTCAATCATTCCACAAATCCAGCAGCAATGAGGACATCAAACACAGAAACCCTGTCTGCTGTCACTTCTCCAGAAACCGAGACTGTGGTGTCAGGAAAAAGGGTATGAAATGCTCAGTCAGGTCAGCTCTACAATAACAAACTGCAAAACTGTTGGACATGAGTCTCTTCAGTTGTGAAGTTATTTCTCTTCTGAAGAAAAAAGATGCATTAAAAAAGCACAGTTAAAGATCACTATTTGGAGAGCTAAACCCTTCTCCTTATAGACTGTGTAATGAAAAAATGTTTCTTATTTTAATAGTAATTGTTAAGCACATACTATGTTACAGACTTTGTACTAAGCTAAGTTTGGACACAATCCCTGTCTCATGTGGGGCTCCCAGTCTTACTCCCCATTTTACATATGAGGGAACTGAGGCACAGAGAAATTACTTGCCCAAGGTCACACATCAGACAAGTGGAAGAGTTGGGATTAGAATCCAGGTCATTCTGACTCCCAGGCCTGTGCCCCACCCACTAGGCCATGCTTTGTCTCAGTTTACCTCAGCTCTTAGCACAGTGCTTGGTGGATAGTATGCGCTTAACAATCAGATAAGTCTCATCCTACATGAGAGTGTCATTCTAAGGGAGAGGGAGAACTGATATTTAATCCCCATTTTACAGATGAGGAAGCTCAGGTACAGAGATGGTTAAACGACTTACCTGAAGTCACAGAAGACAAGTGGTGTAGCTGGGGTTAGAACCTGGGTTTCAGCTTCCCAGTCGTGTGCTCTTTCTTCTAAATCACAGCTACCTTAGTACCTGGCCGGGGTTGGAGGAAGAGGATCCCAGGGGCTAATTTAAGGACCTCCATTAGCTTGTGCTGCAATCAATCATATTTATTGAGCACCTACTATGTGCAGAGCAATCAATCAGTCAATCACTGTTGTTATGGAATGCTTAATGTGTGCAGAGCACTATAGTAAGTGTTTGGAAGGCTGGGTGGGGCATGCCCCCGCCCCCCCAAAGTTGGACACCAATATTAGCCATCTCGCAATCAATCAATGGTTATTTATTGAGTACTTACTAAGTGCAGAACACTGTACTAAGCATTTGGGAGAGTACACTACCACAGAGTTAGCAGACATATTCATTCATTCATTCAATCATATTAATTGAGTGCTTACTATGTGCAGAGCACTGTACTAAGTGCTTGGAACGTACAGTTCGGGAACAGGTAGACAATCCCTGCCCAACAACAGGCTCACAGTCTAAAAGGAGACCGACAGCAAAACAAAATAAGTAGACAGGCAATAATACCATCAAAATAGATGAATAGAATCAGACATACATAGACATATACATCATTAATAAAATTAGAGTAATAATATATACAAATATACACAAGTGCTGTGGGAAGGGAAGGGGGTAGAGCAGAGGGAGGGAGTAGGGGTGATAGGGAGGGGAGGAGGGGCAGAGGGAAAGGGAGGGCTCAGTCTGGGAAGGCCTCCTGGAGGAGTTGAGCTCTCAGTAGGTCTTTAAAGAGGGGAAGAGAGTTAGTTTGGCAGATGTGAGGAGGGCGGGCATTCCATGTCAGTGGTAGGGCGTGGGCCGGGGCCGATGGCAGGACAGGCATGAATGGGGGACAGTGAGGAGGTGAGCGGCAGAGCAGCAGAGTGTGCGGGTTGGGCTGTAGAAGAAGAGAAGGGAGGTGAGATAGAAGAGGGAGAGCTTTGAAGCCAAGAGTGAGGAGTTTTTGCTTGATGTGAAGGTTGATAGCCAACCACTGGAGGTTTTTGAGGAGGGAAGTGGCATGCCCAGAGCCTATGAATTTCAGAGGCCTTAGGAGTCCAGCTTCCTGCTGCCCAGGAGAACACTGGTTTTTGCTAGTTACCTCAGGGCAACTGCACCATCCCTACCCCATTGGCTTTGCTGCAGAAGTGTTACAATAACCAAAATCCTTGCTGAAAGGAGATTTCTCTGGGCCACTCTGGGCCTGACTCTTTCTGAAATCACTGACAAAAAGTGCCCCTCACCAGAGATTGTGTTCATGTGTATCAAAAGCAAACATAAGAGAAGCAGCTTGGCCTAGTGGAAAGAGAACGGGCCTGGGAGTCAGAAGGACGTAGGTTCTAATCGCAGCTCCACTACTTGTCTGCTGTGTGATCTTGGGCAAGTCACTTCAAAGCTTCTCTGTGCTTCAGTTACCTCATCTGTAAAATGGGGATTAAGAATGTGAGCTCTATGTGTCATAGGGACTGTGTCCAATCTGACAAACTTGCATCTACCCCAGCACTTAGTACAGTGCCTGGCCCATAGGAAGTGCTTTACAAATGCAGGAAAACAAAAAACAAAAAAAACACCTTGGCACACCCACCAAATCTGAGAATTAATCAAAATACAGCAGCCTGGAACTCCCTCCCCCTGGAACTCCCTCCCCTCCAACGCTCTCACCATTTCTAAAGCCATTCTGAAATCTCACCGCCTTCATCAGACTACCCCCCCCATTATTTTTTTCCATACTCCAAGTCATAGTTCCCTAATTACTACCTCAGCACTTGCAGCACCTCCACATCAATGCACTCAACCCATCAAAATTTCCATTCCCTTTTTTCTCCTATCAGTGTCATTTTCTACCTGTTTCCCCATACAGAATGTAAGCTTCTTTAGGACATTATTTTGTACAGTGCTTAAGCCCATTAAGTGCTTAATTAGCCTTGGTTGATTAAAGCATGCATCATTTCAGCCTGAGAGATGACAAAAACTTTGTATTTCCCAGTCAGTCACCAACCCTGCCCCACTGTAAGGCACACAGTTTAAGAGGTAAGAAAACCAATGAGGAAAATGAAGCACGGAGGCTGAGTAGGTCAGTTTGTATTAGAATCAGGGGCTTCTGACTTTCAGTTTCAGTAAGAAATGTGTTTGTTCGATATATTGTCCTCTCCCAAGTGCTTAGTACACAACTCTTTAAACGGTAAGTACAATTGACTTACTGTGGCCTCCATACTCATCTGCTCTAAACCTGTTGTCTCGCCTGTAAAATGGGGTTAAGAATACTGACCCTCCACACCTCTTGGGCTGTGCTTCTCATATGGTAAAGGGGTTGTGTGTCAATCGGATAGTCTTCTATTACAGGATATTGCCAGGTGGCAAGTGAAAAAAAGTGTGTTAACGAGACAGCAGTGTTGCTCCAGGGATTCCTAAGGAAGGGCACTATCTTTCTTTGCATTAAGAACATATTCAGTAGTTGCTGCGGTGTGGCAGGAGAGGGGAAATGGCGGATTCCCACTGTTGTTGAATGGCAAGAAATGGGTGAACAGAATATAAATCACTCTACATTCTTTCTAGGACGCATAACACACCTCAAGACAAACATCATGGCATAGTGGCTAGAGCACAGGCCTGGGAGTCAGTAAGTCATGGCTTCTAATCCTGCCTCCACCACTTGGCTGCCAATTGACCTTTGGCAAGTCACTTCGCTGTGCCTCACCTCTTCTGTAAAATGGGGATTGAGACTATGAACACCACGTGGGACAGGGACTGTGTCCAGTCCGATTTGCGTGTATCCACACCCCAGTGCTTAGTACAGTTCCTGACACATAGTAACTGTTTAAATACTACAATTATTATTATTAGAAGGGCAGTGTCTCATCCTCTGGACTGTAAATTCCTTGTGGGTAGGGAACATGTCTACCAACTTTATTATATTGTAATTTCCAAAATGTTTAGTACAGTGCTCTGCACACAGTAAGTGTTCAATAAATATGATTGATTGACTTAGAAAAGGGCACTGAAGAAGTGGCTGAGAGACTGGAGAGGGGAGGTAGAAAGTGAGGGGCATGAAGAAATCCGGGACAGAACTGAGAAGAAAAAGCTTTGAAGCAGATGCTAGAGATTAGATTTTCTACCTAGTGAACAGCGAATTGGGAAAGCCCTCTAGGCTTGTAAAAAGCCTGAGGCGTGGTCAGATAAACTGGCAGAACATGCAGAGCACGGAGCTTCTGTTATGTCCTTCAGAACCAGCTCATTAAGCCTCCAGACACCCTTGTAACAATGTAGACATCACATGAGAACACGCCACAGAGGCTCCAGGCGAATCAGCTATCTTAAGTCATAAATATAACAACTCAGGCTCCAGCCTGCCCACTCCAATTTCCTCTCCTCCTTGCTGGAACTCATCATTTGAACTATGGGATTAGTGTTCAGATGTGCAAGTAAAGATGATACTGTGTCCTAGACTACAAATGTAAGCCCATGTGGGGTTGCTTTTATATAACCGACGCTTTCAGTTGGACCTTTCTTGAGTAACCATGGGCCTATCATTTAAACCTCTACAGAAGACTTAATTGCTACACATCCTGTGAGGGAGAAGTCGGCAGTATATAAATGAGTTCATAACTTGGCACAGTTTGTTTATTTGGTCGGGCTGCAGATATATCCTCTTCTTGGCTCTGTGGAACAGCCAGGGCCAAAACTGATTGAGAAAGGCAGACTTTGGAATGTGCACCTTGAAGAGCAAGAATAAACTAATAGAGGGGTTGATTCAAGGGTCAGCACCTTTCTAAGAAAGCAGGGTACATTTCCTCATATAGTGCAACAGTAAAGAGATGGTTTGAAGAAGATATGCGAATAGCAAATGGAAAACAATAGGTGAAGACCCTCCAGGTCTGGAAAGACAACCTAGTGCCCTCTGGAATATTGTTTCCCTCTAACTTCCACCTGGGGAGTATTATCCTAGTGTCAGAGGAAATGAGGAAATAACTACTGAAATGACAGTGACAGTTTCCATTATCCACTGGAAATGGATAAGGTTTTTTCCATTCTGATGCACTTTTGAAAGAACCGAGTTCTCACCAGGATATAGCTTCCCACTGATAGCACACCATCTAACAAATCAGTCCAAGGGTCCACCCAGTCCATCCACCCAGTCTGATATTCTGTTTCTAAAAGATGTTCATATGATAGCTGCCCTGCTTGACACCCATCCTTGTGAGAAGAAATGGTAAAGTTAAAAGGTCCATCCTGAGCTTATCTTCTCTATCCCCAATCCCTAAAATAACTCATAAATGGGACCATCAGCTATAAATCTAGTTCCTTTTTCTTCATCCATTAGATGTTCCTTGTTCCTCAATCCTGTCTGAGAGGAGAGCAAAGCTGAACAGCACAAAGCTGCATGCTGATTAGGATGACCATGAGCGTCCTCAGAAGGTGCATAACTGCACATAATAATAATAATTGTGGTATTTGTTAAGTGCTTACTGTGTGCCAGTCCCTGTACTAAATTCTGGGGCGGATGCAAGCAAATCGGGTTGGAAACAGTCCCTGTCCCAAGTAGGGCTCACAGTCTCAACCGCCATTTTCCACATGAGGTAACTGAGGCCCAGAGAAGTGGACTGACATGCCCAAGGTCACACAACAGACAAATGGCTGATCTGGGATTAGAACCCATGACCTTGACTCCCAGGTCTGTGCTCTATCTACTATGCCATGCTTCACTGGCTTTACACTAGTCAGCATAATGTAGTAATGTCATAAGAACCATTCTGTGAAAGTCCACCGTAGTTCATCCAAACTTACAACATTTCTTTGGCAGGGGGAAATCCCTGGCTTTTCCAAATTTCTCCCAAGCTTGTGTGTGCCCATCCCAGGGCCTTATGAATTTGGAGGTCACCTCCAAGCTATGGCACTGGGAGGCTGCTGGAAACAAAGATTCCAGACAAAGGTGTATCCTTCTGGGTAGGGGACAGACCAGCTGAGAACCAGTCTGTCCACTGTAAAATCAGATGGATCACTGTGGGCAGGTAATGCATCTACCAACTCTGTTATTTTGTACCCTCCCATGATATTCACACAATACCCTGCACATAGAAGCATTGACTGACTTATGGATGGCGTCCCTACCAATAATCCGTTTAGAAAGTAAAGTCACATTTTAAGGATAGAGGATTAAACCAACACCTTGACGATTAAGGGTAATCGACTTCAAGCAATAGCCAGTCCAAACCACAATCCCAAGAAGCAATAAGTCTGCTAGCCCATGAGAGAGGTTTTACCTGAAGATTGGAGAAGGTGATATTGACATGTTCATCTTGATTCCTTATTCTGTATTTGTGTTCTGTTTGCTTTCCACAAATGAAATTCCAAGTGCATTAAGCTACACTACCTTGATTTAAGTTGATTCATTTTAGTACATTTCATTAGTGTTCCACAAGGCTAGAAGTTCAATACTGAAAAACATGCCTCTGAAACAGCTGCAATAATACTGTAACACATAAGTTTAAGGAATGAAAAACCCTCAAAATGTCATCCACAACACCTCACCATTCTTTTTTTTTCTTCCCAAAGCGAGAGTAAAAGATCTAACATCTGGAAATATTTTAAAGCAATTTCTTTCGATGACACCACAAATTGGTTTGAATCTTCAAATGACTTTTTTCTTCTCGCAAGAAAATGTAAAAATATCTCACTCCTGGTATTCTTGTATTTTAACATAGCATGGTTGACTGCCAGTGTGAAAAAAAATTTCCAGAAGATTTTATCTTTTGTTTTTCATTCTCTTTGGAAGTATTTTGTTTTGTTTCTTTTCTGACATTTGTTAATCCCATTTTTGTAATTCTGCAAACTTCTGCTCACCTTTTTCTCCAAGTTTTCACACAAGCTCATATCTTAAACCACAACATTTACCATTGCTTGGATTGTAGCTTGAAACAATTTGTGAATTTCACTCATTTTACAAAGCAACTCATAAGGTTAAGCATGCTCAGCACCACCCCATCTCCCTTTTTTTAAATACAATTCTCTAAAATGTCTTCTAGTTCTTAAGTGGCAGAATAGCAAATACTTAGAATTGTATACAGCATGGGTTGAGTACTCTGAAGTTGCTCAAAAACATTTTTATTGTTCCAAGAGCATATTGGAAAATTATGAATGTCCTGTCCCCGCTCCTTTACTCCTCCCCAAAATAAGTCTGTGCTTTTGGAAAGCCTATGTTTAAAGTGAAAAATCAAATTCTATCAAATACTGTGGAGTGGGGAAGGGAGTAGAAGGGGGATAGTGGGGAAAAGAGAAAAGGAAAGTGGAGGAGAAAGGTTTTAAATGGGAAGCAGCCTGGCATAGCGGATGGAGCATGGGACTCTGCCACTTGCCTGCTGTGTGACCTTGGGCAAATCACTTGTGTGCCTCAGTTTCCTCATCTGTAAAATGAGGATTGAGACCATGAGCCCCACGTGGGATAGGAACTGTGTCCAACCTGATTTGCTTGTATTCACCCCAGCACTTAGTATTAATAATAACAATGATGGTATTTGTTAAGTGCTTACTATGTGCGAAGCACTGTTCTAAGTGCTGGGGGGATACAAGGTGATCAGGTTGTCCCATGTGGGGCTCACAATCTTAATCCCCATTTTACAGATGAGGTAACTGAGGCACAGAGAAGTGAAGTGACTTGCCCAAAGTCACACAATTGACAAGTGGCATACTCTTTCCACCAGGCTGCTTCTCCAGTGTTTGGCACATAGTAAGCGCTTAATACCATTATTATTAAATGGGAGCATAGGAAGAGATGAAAGAAGGAGATCTAAGAGCAAGGTAGCTTACCACTAGAGTGTAAACTCAGTGTGGACAGGGGAAACGCTCTGGGCATGCCACTCCCCTCTTCAAAAACCTCCGGTGGTTGATTATCAACCTTTGCATGAAGCAAAAACTCCTCACTCTTGGCTTCAAAGTTCTCCATCACCTTGCCCCCTCCTACCTCATCTCCCTTATCCCCTTCTACAGCCCACCCCGTACATTCTGCTCCTCTGCCGCCGCTAACCTCCTCTCTGTGCCTTATTCTTGCCTGTCCCACCATCTACCCCTGGCTCATGTCCTTCCACTAACGTGGAATGGTCTCTCTCCTCACATCTGCCAAACTAACTCTCTTCCCCTCTTCAAAGCCCTGCTGAGAGCTCACCTCCTGGAGGAGGCTTTCCCAGACTGAGCCCTCCCTTTCCCTCTGCCCCTCCTTGCCTCTCCATTGCCCCTACTCCCTCCCTCTGCTCTACCCCCTTTCCCCCCTTTAGCACTTGTGTATATTTGTATATATTATTTATTACTCTATTTTATTAATGATGTGTATATATCTATGATTCTATTTATCTGTTTTGATGGTAGTGATGCCTGTCTACTTCTTTTGTTTTTCTGTCTGTCTCCCCATTTTAGACTGTGAGCTAGCTGTTGGGCAGGGATTGTCTCCATCTGTTGCTGAATTGTACATTCCAAGTGCTTAGTACAGTGCTCTGCACACAGTAAGCGCTCAATAAATATGATTGGATGAATGAATGAGCTCATATGGCGAAGGTGAGAAGGGGAGAGAGTGGTTTTCTCTTCTATTTTTCTCCTTTTCAAGTTGTCATTTATGAATCAATGGTATTTATTGAGCAGTTAGTGGGTACTTAGGAAAGTACAAAGAAGCAGAGTTAGTAGTCACCATTCCTGCACACAAAAAGATTATAGTATAAGGGAGGGGAGGAGACAGTTATTAAAATAGATTAGGGATTGGGTGAGTAGAAGATAAGAATATTTACATAGCTATTGTGGGGCTGGGGTGTGTATCTGTGGTGAACACTTCTCCTTAAGGGGTACACAGCCACGTGAATTATGGTGCAAAGAGGAAGGCAGAGAGGGGAAAATAAAGGGATTAGTCTGTAAAGTCCTCTTGAAGGAGACAGGAATTTTAGGAGGGTTTTGGAGGAGGAAAGAGTGGTTGACTTGGATATGAAGTGGGATGGGGGAGGGTATTCCAGGTCCAAGGACAAGGATTCACTGGTGGGATAGTTGAGATCCAGGGACAAAGAGTAGGCTGGTGTTAGCTTGGTAGTTGGTTTGTGGTTGGAAATCAGCAAGGTTAGGTAGGAGGGAGAGAGCTGATCGAGTTTCTTAAAGCCAATGGTAGGGCATTTCTGTTTGATGCAGAGGTGGATAAGCAACCACTGGAGGTTTTTGAGGAGTGGCAAGATATGAGCTGAACAGTTTTTCTGCGAATGATCTTAGCAGCAGACAGAAATGTGGACTCGGGAGGGGAGAAATAGCATGCAGGGAAATCAACGAAGAAATTGATGCAGTAGTCATGGTGGGAAATGAGTTCTTCGTTCCATGTGGAGGCAGTCTAGATGGAGAGGAAAGGGTGGATTCTAGAGATGTTGTGATAGTTGAACCAACAGGATATCGTGACAGACTGTATGTGTGGGTTAAGTAAGAGGGATGAGTTGAGGATAGCACCAAGATTATGGACTTATGAGACAGGATAACGGTACTGTCTATAGTCAGGGCGAGGAGATGGTTTTGATGGGAAAACGAGGAGGCCTGTTTTGGACATGTTAAATTTGAAGTGTCAGGGTGACTTACAAGTAAGGATGTTCTGGAGATGAGAAAATGTGAGATGGCGAGGAGGAGAGAGGTCATGGGTGGAGAGGTAGATTTGGAAATCATCCACGAAGAGACTCTAGTTGTATCAAGTTGGAAACAGAAATTTTCGCTGCGGAACTCCTGGACCTCTGAGGGACTCCCAGGGAATTAACTTCGGCTCTGGTGGGTCTCAGCTTCTTCCTGCTTCATCTTCTCCTTCCTCCCCCTGGTGGGAGGTGGGTGGGGTGGGGGTTGGAAAGGCTTAGGTGGCCCTTGCCCGAGAAACTGAACCAGAAGCTTAGCTACAACCATTTGTAGTGGACCAAAAATGCTTCCTAGAGGGTTCCATGCTCATTCTCCAGGGAGTATCCTTTTCCCCACCCTCACCCGCAAGCAACATGGAGGGAAAGGTGGAAATAAGATCGGGGGATAAGGGAGTGTGGGCAGACAGTCGCCCAAGGGCCAGCTGCTGAGCCCGAGGTACAGGTATCACAATCCTGACAATATGGTTTAATGTCACTGCCATCGAGCCGGGGGCACAGGGGTTAGGCACGTGAGTGCTATGCTTTCCAGTTGGCCACTGAATGCGTGACTGGCTGGCACATAACTATTCCCTCTGCTCTTGTCAAGGACTAATGTTGGCATAATGGATAGAGCACTGGCCTGGAAGCCAGAAGGTATGGGTTCTAATCTTAGCTCCGTCACTTATAGTAATAATAATGTTGATATTTGTTAAGTGTTTATTACGTGCAGAGCACTGTTCTAAGCACTGGGGTAGATACAGGGTCATCAGGTTGTCTCATGTGAGGCTCACAGTCTTCATCCCCATTTTCCAGATGAGGGAACTGAGGCACAGAGAAGTGAAGTGACTTGCCCACAGTCACACAGCTGACAAGTGGCAGAGCCGGAATTCGAACCTATGACCTCTGACTCCCAAGCCCGGGCTCTTTCCACTGAGCCACACTGGAAAGTCACTTCACTTCCCTGGGCCTCAGTTACCTCATCTGGAAAATGGGGTTTGAGACTGTGAGCCCCACGTGGGACAGAGACTGTGTCCAACCCCATTTGCTAGAATCCAGGTCTAGGAAGACTCAGACATGAGGAACACGTCCTTACTTCCCACCTCTCAGCAGGGACAAGATGCAGATGGATGAGACTATAGGAAGGAGTGTGGCCTGTTGGAAAGAACACAGGTCTGAGAGAGGAGCTTGGTTTTAGTCCCTGCTCTACCACTTGCCTGCTCTGTGACCTTGGGCAAGTCACTTAACTTCTCCGAGCCTCAGTTTCTCTTTTGTAAAAAATGAGGATTCAGTACCTGTTCTCCCTCCTACTTAGACTGTGACACCATTTGGGATTTGATGATCTTGTATCTACCCCAGTTAGATGAGGTGACTGAAGCACAAGTGACTTGCCCAAACTTACCCAGAAGATGAATGGAGAAGGCAGAATTAGAACCCAGGTCCTTCAGAGTCCCAGACCCAAGGCCTATCCACTAGACCACGTGGATTCTCTGGATCTTTTGGCAATTCCCAGACTGGGCAAAGGGCACTAGGGTGACCATATCCATCACCTCAGTGTTTAGCGAGATCAAACATTGGCATACCACTTTTGGATGGCATTTCATTCTAACTACATCATGAGGTCTAGCTTCTCACACTTCATTATTTTACAGCAGATACAGCTATTAGCACTGGATGTACTTTATGATAATTGGGAATGTGCTTTACACATCAGATGGGTAATGTTGGCTTGGGGGCTGCCACCTGTGTCCATTTTCCATCCAAAATCACATTTCTTTGCTTCTCACAGCAGCAAGGACTGCTTTAAAAATTATCTGTTATGACCCAGAAAATTGTCAATAAAAGGACAATGTAAGACTGAAACCTCAGATATTGAACTTCTGGCATTTTTGTATGTGTCTCACATGGAACTGGTATGAACTGTTAATTATGGATTGTGTTTAAGAGTAGAGATATTCAGATCTTGATTCTATTTATTGCTATTTTTGTCTGTCTCCCCCAGTTAGACTGTAAGCCCGTCAAAGGGCAGGGACTGCTTCTATCTGTTACTGATTTGTACATTCCAAGCACTGAGTACAGTGCTCTGCACATAGTAAGCACTCAATAAATACTATTGAATGAATGAATGAATCAAAGTCCTTGTCCCACTTGAGGCTCACAGCCTGAGGCAGGGCAGGACAAGAGAAGTAGCATGGCTCAGTGGAAAGAGCCCGGGCTTGGGAGTCAGAGGTTGTGGGTTCTAATTCCGGCTCTGCCACTTGCCAGCTGTGGGACTTTGGACAAGTCACTTAACTTCTCAGTGCTTCAGTTACCTCATCTGTAAAATGGGGATTAAGCTGTGAGCCCCACGTGGGACAACCTGATCACCTTGTTTTCCCCCAGCACTTAGAACAGTGCTTTGCACATAGTAAGTGCTTAACAAATACCACTATTATTATTATTATTTTATCCCTCTTTTACAGATGAGGAAACTGAGACACTCACAGGTAAAATCACCCTGCAGGCAAGTGGCAGAGCTGGGACTAGAACCCAGGTTCTCTAACTCTCAGGTCTTTGTACAAGCCCACGCTGTTTATCTCGAGGAATTGTCCTGGTTAATAACAATTGTGGTACTAAGTAGTAGTAGTAGTAATTTATAAAAATAATAATTTATTAAAATAATTATGGTAATAAGTGCTTACTATGTGCCAAGCTCTGTTCCTTGCACTGGGGTAGATCCAAGGTAATCAGTTTGTCTCACATGTAGCTCAGTCTTAATCCCCATTTTACAGGTGAGGTAACTGAGGCACAGAGAAGGTAAGCAGCTTGCCCAAGATCACACAGCAAACAGGAGGGGGAGCCAGGATTAGAACCCACATCCTCTGACTCCAAGCCCATGCTTTTTCCATTAAGCCACACTGCTTCTCTTATATTAAATTCTTGCTGTGTGCAGAGCACAGTACTAAATGCACAGGTGGGAATTAGACATGGTCCTGTCCTACAGGGAGTTCACAATCTAAGACTGTGCCAAACACTTAATAAGCACTGGAAGAGATACAAGATAATAAGACCACTTCCCACGAGCACCTCACCAGGTTAGTTATTTAATTTAGGAGGCTTCTCTGATTCAGATTAATCCATCCTAAACCAGCGGTGTTTTTTCTAAATGTTTATGGCAGCACCATTAGGTTCCTGTGCTTGAGGTACTTGAATTTTCACATCTCAGAAGCCTCTAGTCTGCTTCATTATCAGGCTTGCTCTCAGTCACGAGGGACTAATGAAAACCTCAGAGAGAACAGCAATTTGCACAGAGCTGGGGTTGTAAATAGCATTTTGAAGGGTCCTTGCTTTCTCACCAGATTTTTACAATGTCCTATGCCTACCTCTCCCTCTTTTTTCCCCTTGCTCAGATCTCTAGCTAAAGGGGATGTTGAACAGTGGTGGGCACCGAGACCTACCCTGGCCCAACCCACTCACGACCCTTGACCTCTCCCCCTTCCATCTTCCTCTGGTGCCACTGCAGATGCTAAGAGGGTCTTAGGAGGGTCTGTCTGCTGGCTGAGTGTCACTGGGAGTCATGTGATCACATATCCTGGTATAGACTTGACAGTCACACTTTTGGTAGCCCTTTAGTGTGACGTGAAAGCTGTGTGGCAGGAAATATTAGAGATAGAGTGATAGAACTGTTCCCATAACAATAATTGTGGTATTTGGTAAGTGCTTACTATGTGCCAGGCACTGAATAAGCGCTAGGGTGGATCCAAGCAAATCGGGTTGGACACAGTCCTGTGTCCCACATGTGAGGCTCATAGCCTTAATCCGCATTTTGCAAATGAGGTAACTAAGGCCCAGAGAAGTGGAGTGACTTGCTCAAGGTCACACAGACAAGTGGCAGAGCCAGGATTAGACCCCAGGTCCTTCTAACTCCCAGGCCTGTGTTCTACCCATTAGACCACAGTGCCTTACCGTAGCCAACCTTCATCCTGTACAACTGTGCTCACTGCTGCTCTTTATCCCTCATCATTACCCGACTCAGGTGGTAGCAATTGTCTGGCCCTGGACCTCTGATGACTGCAGAGGTCGGAAGGCTTTGGGGAGGCAATAAATAGCCCTGTCATCCTCATCTTTTCCTCCCGTGGCCCTATTCACCCTTGTACCACGTCTTTCCTTTCTCTATCCCCAGAGACTGATTTTGCCTTTTGATTCCCTCTTCCTCCACAATGGTCCATTAATAAGATCTAGAGATTTACCCAGCCACATCCTTACCCTTTCCCCTCATCGGCATGGTTGTTTGTGAGGCTGACAGGACAAGAATAGAATGGTGGGAATAGGATAGGTACCTCATCATCTCATTGTTCTATACTTTGTGGTAAAAAGGAAGCTTTACATCAAAAACTCCAGGGGTGGTTTATGATATCCTATTTGTATATAGATACATAGTTCATGAAACTTGAAGAGGCCATTAATAATAACTGTGGTATTTGTTAAGCACTTATTATGTGCTGTGTACTGTGTACTAAGCATCAGAGAAGCAGCGTGGCTCAGTGGAAAGAGCACGGGTTTCGGAGTCAGAGGTCATGAGTTCGAATCCCAGCTCTGCCACTTGTCAGCTGTGTGACTGTGGGCAAGTCACTTAACTTCTCTGTGCCTCCGTTACCTCATCTGTAAAATGGGGATTAAGACTGTGAGCCCCACGTGGGACATCCTGATTCCCCTATGTCTACCCCAGCACTTAGAACAGTGCTCGGCACATAGTAAGCGCTTAACAAATACCAACATTATTATACAAATAAATCAGGTTGGACACAGTCTCTGTCCCACATGGGGCTCACAGTCTCAATCCCCATTTTACTGATGTGGTAACTGAGGCCCAGAGAAGTGAACTGACTTGCTCGAGGTCATGCAGCAGGCAAGTGGCAGAGTCGGGATTAGAACCCATGACCTTCTGACGCCCAGGCCCGTGCTCTATCCACTACGCCATGCTGCTTCTCATCGATTGTGAAATGCAGTGTGTGTGTCTGTCTGAAAAGGCCAGTGTGGGACCCACAGTCTTTACCACATAGTGCACCCCCAAAGGCTGACTTTCATTGGTTGCTTGCAGTTCCTGGAACTACCTTTAATCTTTGATTCCAACCGATAGCATTCATCGGACACATACTGGATGCAAGGCACTGACTGCTTGGGAGAGACGATAGAATTAGTAGACCTTTAACTGTTGGAGTTCCTCAAGGGTCAGTTCTTGGCCCTCTTCTGTTCTCCATTTTCACTCACTCCCTCGGTGAACTCATTCGCTCTCACGGCTTTGACTACCATCTCTATGCAGATGACACGCAGATCTACATCTCCGCCCCTGTCCTCTCCCCCTCCCTTCAGGCTCGCATCTCCTCCTGCCTCCGGGACGTCTCCACCTGGATGTCGGCCCGCCACCTAAAACTCAACATGAGCAAGACTGAGCTCCTCATCTTCCCTCCCAAACCCGGTCCTCTCCCCGACTTCTCTATCACCGTGGATGGCACGACCATCCTTCCCGTCTCTCGGGCCCGCAATCTCGGTGTCATCCTTGACTCGTCTCTCTCGTTCACCCCACATATCCTATCCGTTACCAAGACCTGCCGGTTTCACCTTTATGATATCGCCAAGATCCGCCCTTTCCTCTCCACCCAAACGGCTACCTTACTGCTATGGGCTCTCGTTATATCCCGGCTAGACTACTGTGTCAGCCTTCTCTCTGACCTCCCTTCCTCCTCTCTCGCCCCGCTCCGGTCTATTCTTCATTCCGCTGCCCGGCTCATCTTCCTGCAGAAACGATCTGGACATGTCACTCCCCTTCTTAAACAACTCCAGTGGTTGCCTATCGACCTCCGCTCCAAACAAAAACTCCTCACTCTAGGCTTCAAGGCTCTCCATCACCTTGCCCCTTCCTACCTCTCCTCGCTTCTCTCTTTCTACCGCCCACCCCGCACGCTCCGCTCCTCTGCCGCCCACCTCCTCACCGTCCCTCGGTCTCGCCTATCCCGCCGTCAACCCCCGGGCCACGTCCTCCCGCGGTCCTGGAATGCCCTCCCTCCTCACCTCCACCAAACTGATTCTCTTCCCCTCTTCAAAACCCTACTTAAAACTCACCTCCTCCAAGAGCCCTTCCCAGACTGAGCTCCTCTTCTCCCTCTAATCCCTCTACCACCCCCCCTTCACCTCTCCGCAGCTAAGCCCTCTTTTCCCCCTTTCCCTCTGCTCCTCCCCCTCTCCCTTCCCATCCCCTCAGCACTGTACTCGTCCGCTCAACTGTATATATTTCCATTACCCTATTCATTTTGTTAATGAATTGTACATTGCCTTGATTCTATTTAGTTGCCATTGTTTTTACGAGATGTTCTTCCCCTCGACTCTATTTATTGCCATTGTTCTCGTCTGTCCGCCTCCCCCGATTAGACTGTAAGCCCGTCAAACGGCAGGGACTGTCTCTATCTGTTGCCGACTTGTTCATTCCAAGCGCTTAGTACAGTGCTCTGCACATAGTAAGCGCTCAATAAATACTATGAATGAATGAATGAATGAATGACCTGATCCCTGTCCTCAAGGACCAAATAATTTAATCAGTCACTGGTATTTGAGTGCTTACTGTGTGCAGAGCAGCATACTAAGTGCTTGGGAAAGGGTAATACCATAGAGTTGGTAGATAGGTTCCCTGCTCACAATGAACTTGTGGTCTAATTCTTGCTTCTTTGTTTCACAAATTTTATGGAGCTTCCGCTCCAACTTCAGGCCCTCCTATTCTGATTGCAGTGGGCCTATCTGGAGAACTGCCTACTAGTTTTCAGTTATCTAATCATAATAAATTTGCTAGGCATACATTGTTTATTGCCTAGATAGAATAATAGAGGATATTGCCTGTGTTTGGTCTAACCAAAACTTTCTAAAGTTCTTTAATAAAAGAGGATGAAGGATGTTAGCATATCACAGGAATATAGAATTCAGAAGCCTTTCCTGCAACACTATCTTGATTGCTAATTGGCCAGTCTCACTTTCTCCCAGAGGAATGTAGATCCTTTGGATCTTGAAAGAAACAATTCCTAGATGGAGAAGGCTGGAAGAATAAGCTTTCTACTCCTCCTTCATCTCCTTTTCAATAATTGTGGTATTTAACTTCTAAAAATATGCCAGGAACTGTACTAAGCACTGGGGTAGAGAGAAGTGAATCAGGATGGACACTATACCTATTCCACATGGGGCTCACAGTCTTAATCCCCATTTTACAGATGAGGTAACTGAGGCATAGAAAAGCCAAGTGACTTGCCCAAGGTCATACAGCAGGTAAGCGGCAGAGCAGGGATTAAGACACAGGTTTTTTTGATTCCTAGGTTTGTGCTCTATCCATTTGGCCATACTGCTTCTTTTAATCCAGTTTCAACTAAAACAGGCTACTAAATGTATCCCCAACCACTCTATGCTAAGACCGGGGACCAAATAATTCTGGGAAAATTCAAGATGTGTGAGATCTGAAATCAGGAGAAATTTCCCTTCTTCTTGGAACTAGATGCAACAGTATTCTGCTCCTGATAGTTAACAGAAATCATTTTGACACATAGTATTTTCTAGGTTTCTCCACCTTCGGCTGAATCAGAAGTTTGGTCTATAAAAAAGCCACTGCTTCAATTGGGGAAACCTCTTTGCTTCCAGAACTGTCTCTGGAAACCTGGAACTGGGGATGCCTCTTCCTTGGCTGTTATTTGGTGCTATATTTAATCTGTATCAATGCTTAAAACAGTGCTTGACACATACTAAGCACTAAACTAATACCATAGTAGTAATAATGATTTAGAAAAAGGTCATTGAGCCTCTTGCTCAGTGGACGCTGCCAATAATTCATGCTGTTGCTGCCTCTGTTTCAGATAGCTGTGTCCTTGCTATCAACAATAATAATAATAATAATAATAATAATGGTATTTGTTAAGCGCTTACTATGTGCAGAGCACTGTTCTAAGTGCTGGGGTAGATACAGGGTAATCAGGTTGTCCCACATGAGGCTCACAGTCTTCATCTCCATTTTGCAGATGTAACTAAGGCACAGAGAAGTTAAGTGACTTGCCCACAGTCACACAGCTGACAGGTGGCAGAGCTGGGATTCAAATCCATGACCTCTGACTCCTAGGCACGGGCTCTTTCCACTGAGCCACGCTGCTTCACGCTGTCTCTTAAAACCACTCTGTTCTGAGCTTTGTAGTAGATGAGCTCTACGCAGGAAATGGCAGTCTTGGTGTTGGGGTTATTCGTGGCTTCCTAATCTGCTTTGAGAAGGCCATTCAAAGTGGTGACCTCATTGGGTCTACACAATCAGCAGGATATATGGAGGCTCCCAGCCTCCTGCAGAACGGAAAATGATGCTCCTCTGTGCCTACTGCAGCCCTGTTCACAGATTCCAATCGCTTAGTAAAGTGCTCTGCACTTAGTAAGTGCTTAATAAATACTATTGAATGAATTAACTTCTCCCTCTCCCTTCTGCATCCTCCTCTCACTAGGATTTGCACCCTTTATTCACCCCTCCCTCAGCCCCACAGCACTCACGTACCTTTCTGTAATTTATTTTGTCTGTTAGCCCGTTGTGGGCAGGGAATGTCCCTACCAACTCTAATAATAATTTAATAATTTTGGTATTTGTTAAGCACTTACTAGGTGCAGAGCACTGTTCTAAGCGCTGGGGTAGACACAGGGGAATCAGGTTGCCCCACGTGGGGCTCACAGTCTTAATCCCCATTTTACAGATGAGGGAACTGAGGCACAGAGAAGTAAAATGACTCGCCCACAGTCACACAGCTGACAAGTGGCAGACCCGGGATTTAAACCCATGACCTCTGACTCCAAAGCCCGGGCTCTTTCCACTGAGCCACGCTGCTTCTCACTTACTTGCATTGCTCTTACATTGCACACTCTCTTACATTGCACACTTCAATGGCTTAGTACAGTGCTCTGCACACACTAAGCACTCAATACATTGACATATTGACTGACTGGTCTTGCTGAAGACAGAGGAACTGGAGTATGATATGTGAGGGTCATTGGTTAATTTTTTTTGCCAGTCTGGCCTGTGTGGGTAGAGGTTCTCAGGGTCTTAAAAACAGCTTCTCACTTTCTCTCTGCCCAATCTCAGATAAGATCAGGGAGGACCCGAATCCAGGCTCCTGAGTTAAACTGTGTTCTGATCCAAATCTCTGACTCGAAGAGCTTACGCTAGAGTGCCTGTTATTAGACTGTGAGGACCCATGACTGACTACCACCTTTGTATTCTTAATAGAGTCCCCTTAATAGAGTGCTCTGCACATGGTAAGCGCTTCATAAATACTATTCCTATGGCTATTATGCTATTGCTTTCCTTCTGTGTGACCTTGGAAAAGTCACTTCATATCTCTGTGCTTCAGTTTCCTCATCTTTACAATGGGGATAATAATGCCTCTTCTCTCTCCTACTTAGACTGTGAGCCCTGTTGGGACAGGGGCTGAGTCCAACCTGATTAACCTCTATCTACCCCAGCACTTGACACACAAAAATACTTGAAGAAGATTATTATTATTACTACACTGTGGCTGGAACTCACAGCAGTCCACCTCACATTTCATTTTAGACTTGCCATAAAGGGTCATGGAGAAGCAGCGTGGCCTAGTGGAGAGAGCACGGGACTGGGAGTCAGAAGGACCTGGGTTTTAATCCCTACTTTGCCACTTGTCTGCTCTGTGACATTGGGCAAGCCCCTTAACTTCTCTATGCCTGTTACCTCATCTGTAAAATGGGGATTAACACTGTGAGCTTCATGTGGGACAGGGACTCTGTTCAACCTGACAACCTTGTATCTACCCCAAGGCTTAAAACCAAGCCTAGCACATAGTAAGTGCTTAACAAATACCATTTTTTTTTTAAAAAAAGGTGTCAGTGTTGCAGTTCCAATCAACACAATGATTCGTTGGATAGTGACCTCTTCTCCCCCTCCGTTCCCTGCCTCCCACCCCCTCCCTTCTCTCTTTTTCTGCCAACAATATGCTTATCCAGCTGTGCAGTGTTGTCCTTGTGGGCAGAATTCTCTCGTGGAATGTACAGGTGATTGTGTTTCACCCCAGGGCGTGAGATTTGGTTACTCTTAGCAGAGTACCTCATAGAGTTACAGACACCATTAACAAGTATCATGTTTCTCGGCTGTTCTTTCTGAACCAGGTTCCGACGATCTTTCCTAAGTGAATCCCACAGATTGCCTATACGTTTTTTTTTTCAGAAAGGAACATTTTATTTCACTGTTTTCTACAGATTCAATCACTGTAATGAATTCAGAGCAGGAGGATGTTAATAGTGGCTAGTGCACTGTGTGATTTTTGCAGGCGCTCCCAACTCCCTCCCATGTGGGCTAGCGATTGAGTTCCCTATCAAATTTTAATCTTTACAGTGTATTCACGCATGTGTAAAGTGTGTGTTAGTTCTGAGTGGGGCTGGAGTGGGAGAAGGGTAGAGGAAGGAGGTATTGTCCTTGGAATGACCTTTCTGCATGGTGGAGTCCAGAGGAGCCAATAGGAAAACCCAGAGATGGTTCTAGGGGAGTAAGGCCCAGGGTCCAGCCCTGACAGGACAGCTATTCTCAGGGATAATGTGCAGAGTTTGACTGCTCTCTATGGTGAGAAGAGACAGAGATGGAGCCTTGGGCTCTGTGACAAAAATGCTTTAACAATGGGCCGTGAAGAGAGGAAAATGTGCAGTCAACTATCAAAGGACAATGGAATGGCCGAGGCCAAAGGGGACCCTTGTTGGGGAACCCCTGCAATGGACCGAGACCTCAAGGGCAGGATTCGGTAACAGAATTGACTATACATTAGTCATTGATTAGTAGTTCAAAACAGAGCTCTGTACACAGGCGGCACTCAAATAACACTGATTGGTAATTCAAGTTCAATCCTCAGCTGATGGCTTCAGCATGATGGCAGAGGAAATAGGTCGTTTTGGATTAAAGGAGGTGGGTTCCCTAGGATAATGGATGTAATACAATAGAATTGTTAGACCTGATCCCTGCTCTCAGGGATTTTACAGTCTAGTGGAGAAATTTACAACCACGTGGGTCAGGGACTGTGTCCGATCTGCTTATATTGTATGGAGGTAATGGCTCACCTTAGGCAACCATTCTTTCAATGTTCCCTTTCCTGCTCCCATGGCCCCAAGCTGGAAGGGCAGAAGGAGGGTGGGGAGAGGGGTGAGGGTATACTCATGAGTAGGGTTGGGGACTGACTGACTGCTCTGATGGTGTATGTCTGGTCACAGGGGACAAAACTGAGGAACTTCCTCCCCATTGCATCCTCCAAATGGCGTTACAGAGGTTGGCCTAGCTGGGGAGAGCTTGTGTGTCTCTGTGATATTAGTAAAATGACTAGTACTGCTACAATTCCTAGTATTATCACTAATAATAATGATAAAAAAGGTATTCAGCAGTGTGATGTCATGGATAGAGCACGGGCTTGGGAGTCAGAAGGTCCTGGGATCTAATCACAGCTCTGCCACTTGTCTGCTGTGTGATTTTGGGCAAATCCCTTCACTTCTCTGGGCCTCAGTTACCTCATCTGTAAAATGGGGATTTCCCAAGCGCTTTATTACTTTCCCAAGTGCTTAATAAGTCACTCTGCATATAGTAATAGCTCAAATAGCATTAATCAATTTAAGTAGCCTGAGTGTGTCTAATAGGTCCGACACACAACTGCCAAAGACGTCAGTAAAATTTGCTACTGACCATGCCTCTATTTGGTGTCATGATTTTCCTAAAGCTTGCTCCATATTCATTCATTCATTCGTATTTATTGAGCACTTACTGTGTGCAGAGCACTGTCCTAAGCACTTGGAAAGTACAATTGAGCAACAAATACAGGACAAACCCTATTAAACAACAGGCTCACATATAACCTCCCTATTTCTGATTGCTGTGCATTAGGCCTGAGTTACACCTTCTGGAACCATGGGTAGTTAGATAAATATGTATGCTTACAGAAAGAGCAACTTACATCATCAGTACCCTGTAATGAGGGTCAGTAGGCTGATAAAGAAAATCAAGAAAAAAACAAGTCATAAGATTCATTTAAATTTTGAACACCTTTTATTTCATTGCTTGTATTTTTGTATCATTTCATTCACTCTTTTCCTAATTGTATATTTGGCGGTTTGTGTTTCATTCTCTTGTATGTTTCCAAGAGGCTTGTACAGGGCTCTGTACAGAGGGCCCTAAATACCATTGCTCTGCACATGGCAGGTGCTCAGTACAGTCATATGAACTCAGTAGGCATCCAATATAGTGCTCTGCCCATAGTAGATGCTCATGAGATGCTGTTGATGCTCCAACTGATATGGCCAGGCATTTCTTTACAATTTATGTCCCTCACCAGTCCTACACATTGTCATACGATAGGCAAAAACAACATAGTTGAAAATGGTCAAAAGAAAATTACACTCAAAAGATTTTGCAGGTGATTATTTCACAATCTTTTCAATATCTTCTCTTTCTAGTGAGCACCCTTTATTAACCTTTCCCTCAGGCTCACAGCACTCTTGTTATATATCCATAATTTCTGTATATCAATCTAATTCATTCATAATATTAATCCATAATTCATTTTTATATTTACATTAATATGAATGTAATCTCCTTGTGGGCAGGGGATGTGTCTACCAACTCTGGTATTTTGTACTTCCCCAAGTGCTTACTACAGTGCTCTGAACACAATATTCAATAAATATGATCAATTGAGTGATAAACATAGTTTTTTTATTTAATGTGGTGGTATTGAATTTTTAGGACTCTACATTTAAGCTTGTATTTGAGATTAGCTTTCTAGGATGTGCATTTTCTTTGGGTTTTCGACTGGCAAGGGTTCAGCTCTGTTAACCTTGTAGACAGGCCCTTGGTTCCACCATGCACTTTTTTTTTTTAAATCCACAACCATCCTCTCACCATCCACAGGGAGAGTGAGTGACAATACTCTAGGCTGGCATTTGCTCATTGGGAAAGGTATGCTAGACTTCATGGTCAAGATAATTTACCTAAAAAGAATCCTTATTCATGATAAAAATTACAGAACCAATGTCCATTTGTTAAAGAATCATGGATTAGACACAGGTTCAAATTAAAAATCCCGAAGGGCCGTAGCAGTCTTCCAAAGGAAACATTTGAGTGTTTTAGAGATGGTTTTCCTCTCGATTGTGGTTGCCTAAGGTGAGCCACAGTTCCATTCATTGTTCAGTGAGCTTGTCCTCAGAGTTAAACCCACCGACAGCAATGAATGTTCATTGGGACCTTTGTTAAACTCTGCAAGAATGGGGGGAGAAAAAGATTTCTGTCCAGTTTTGTTGCTGTCTTTAGCAGACAGGCTGAAAGCATGAAGAAAGGAGGACGGTGGTTGCCGCAGGGTACAATCAACGGTCGATGGTTTCTACTTTAATTCCAAACTCACCGACAGCGTTGAATGTTCACTGAAGCAACCATTCGAAGCAGAATTCCACTAACTTGACAGTGTCCTGAAATGTCTGAAAAGCCAGAAAGTTGAAAAGTGCCACAGGAGTTCTGATTATACAGTTTAAACAGTGTGAGTTACAACAATAGTATAAAGAAAGAGGGCAATATCTTCCAGGCTGGATTTGGCAGCGCTGCAGGTCACGTTGCTAGGAGAGAAAATAAAATAAAAGTTGTGTCATTAATGCAAAAAATTGTATATGTTTGTTGCATCTTTGGGTCCCAGTGTTAGATGATCAAATTTCCAATGAAGTGAGGCCATTCGAATTGACTCATATATCAAATTGAAGCTCTAATATATACATCTATATCACTGAGATTTAATACTCCTGAAGCAGATAATCCCATTAAAATTACCTTTGGGGATCAGTCCAGGGGAAGTGAAATCAATTTAGAGTTTCTGAATGATGCTTCCTATCTTCATTGGCTTTTCCTCTCAGTTTAGTCCTTTTTTTAATGGCATTTGTTAAGCTCTTACTATGTGCCAGGCACTCTTCTAAGCGCTGGGGTAGATTCAGGGTAATAAGGTTGGACACAGTCCATGTCCTACATGGGGCTCTCAGTCTTAAACCCCATTTTACAGATGAGGTAACTGAGGCATAGAGAAGTTAACTGACTCACCCAAGTTCACACAGCAGACAAGTGGCGGAACTTGGTCTTTCTGATTCCCAGGCCTGTGCTCTAACTACTCTGCCATGATGCTTATGCTTTATGCCTTATCCTTAAACTTTCACTGATGGATCCCTGACACAGATGCAATTAGTAAATGAGCTAATGGTTTAACGTGCTTGCTTGATCTTAAGGCTCAAATGGAATGTCATCATTACAATGTGAAGAGGAAGACAAATATAGACTCCACTTATACATTATGGATACTCTTACAACACTCTTCTGGGTTAATTGACCTAGAATCTTTTTGAAGCATTATTCAAGTTATCCATGTTCTCTTCACATCAGGATTTTAAAAATTAATGGAAAAGTCTACTATGATAAAACAGAATTTTTGTGCAATTCTGAATTTTTGAATTAATTATTTTTAATGTTTTTTCCAAACCAGGAATTTTTCTTACAGTATCCAACTGGGAAGACAGAATTAAAAGTAATCACTTAAGAATTTAGCATTTTAAGTCCACTAACATCATTTTATAGATTGGAACTCCCCTCAAAGGCACAAAGAGATTTTCTGGGAAAGAAATATAGAAAAATTATCTTGTAACTGATCCATTTGTTTACATTATCAACTCCAAGAGGATACATTGCTGCTGTGGTTTTGTACTAGTGGAAAGGCAGTATATAATCACTTATTAATCATTCCAAGCTTTTCTTGATAAATTTGCTAATATCTGTATAATGACCCCAAAGTTAAAGAAGCCCATACAGCCTGAACTGTGTTCTATTTCCATAAATCCAACCTGTGATTAGTTCCAACTCACAATATTCTTGATAGTGAAGGAGTGACATGTGAAAAAATATGAATTTTTGATTTATCTGATGTTTTTCTGGCTTTAAAATAGCCAAAATATACTTGCCATTTAAGGCCAAAGGCAATAACACAAGATTCTGTTATTTACTTATAGAACTGTTATATGTGTGGGGCATAATAAATGCTTAATAAATACCATCATTAATCAGTGTTAACTGGGAAATCAGTTCTTTCTTCATTTTTACAATAGAGGACATTAGAATTAAATTGCCATTACTTTACGAGGTTATTTTAAATTCTCCAGAAATTTTAGATGCTTAAAAATGAACAGGGTCTATTTTTAAATAAACAAGAGCTATTCTACAGATGCAGACTAATTAGCAGCTGTAGGTTCAAATGTAGGCGCTTTCTAAGCGTTTACTCTGTGTCAAGCATTTTTCTAAGCACTGAGGTAGATATATGTTAATTAGGTCAGAGTCAGTCCCTGCCCACATGGGGCTCACAATGTGAGTAAGGGGGAAAAAGGGTATTGATTCCCCATTTTACAGCTGAGGAAACTAAGGAGCAGGGAAGGTGTGACGTAAATTCATACAGCAGGCACCTAGCAGAGTTGAGATTAGAACCCATGTCACCTGACTCCCGGGCCCGATCTCTTGCCACAATCAATCATGTTTATTGAGCACTTAATGTGTGCAGAGCACTGTTCTAATTGCTTAGAAGAGTACAATACAACAGACACATTCTCTGCCTACAACAAGCTTACAGTCTAGAGGGACAAACTTAAAGACTAGAGGCCACACAGTTTCTCTGGTTCTTTCCCTAACATGCCCTCTTATCCTAGCTGAGCAAAGTCTCTTCAGGTTTCAGGCTGGCCATCATGTTCAGGTTGGTGAAAGGCTCTATATCCTTCCATTTCCAGATTCTAATGGGGTATGTTCCTCCCTCATTTCTCCATTTTCCATGGGCTCATGAAAAGGCTGTGGTGAAACAGGGATGATAATAATAATAATAATAACGTTGGTATTTGTTTAGCGCTTACTATGTGCCGAGCACTGTTCTAAGCACTGGGGTAGATACAAGGGAATCAGGTTGTTCCATGTGGGGCTCACAGTCTTAATCCCCATTTTACAGTTGAGGTAACTGAGGCACCGAAAAATTAAGTGACTTGCCCAAAGTCACACAGCTGACAGGTGGCAGAGCTGGGATTAGAACCCGTGACCTCTGACTCTAAAGCCCGTGCTCTTTCCACTGAGCCATGCTACTTCAGGGATGTCCTGAAGGTGTTCTGCTTGTAAAATGTCATCCTTGAAAGTAATGGAATTCAGTTGTCTTGACAGTCTACATTCTATTTATGTGTAACCTTTAATTTGTGTGGATACAAGCACGAGAAATCGGAATAATTATTCTGCTGATGAGTATGATACTCATGAATAAGATATCTAATAATGAGTCATTCATGAACACTTTTCTTCATATCTTAGAGTTGTATGAATTCTTTCTAACATGGATCTAAATTATTCTACTAAAATAAAGCCAGATTTATATTAAGAGGTTTACTGGAACATTCAGTTTTGGGTTTTGTTTTTTTTTCTTTTTGGTTTGTGTAAAAGTTAAAAGGTCATAAATAAACCAAAGCACTTTCCTTTCTCGGAGAAAAGGATCTCAGCAAACATGAAATGTCACTTAAAAAAAAAAAAGCAGAAGTCTAACATAAATCGACAGACGAATAAGAGGAGGTGGTGCACTGTGCCACTGTTGAGGCCACAGGGACTTGGGCTGTTGAGGTTGTCTGTTTTAGAAATAGATTAGATATCTTGCCTGATGACCTGGACTTAATCTAAGTGACTGCCTTCGCCAGTCCTTCCAGAGGGCAAGTGTGTGAAATAGAGCGTCTCACTCTCCGCTCAAGCCTTTCCTCTAGGTGGAAGCTTGACCTAAATTGAAGATGTGGATCTAGTGCTGCAGAAACAATGAAACTCCATAATGCTGCCTCACCAGCTCTGCCTGCGCTTTTGAATTAGTTGGCTTGAATCGCCTTCCTGGGCCGTCCTGGAAGGTTCATGATTTGATCTCCGGAGAGTGCACAGAGTTCAAGGCACAGGAGCAGCCTTGCGTTATGAGGTCATTTTGTACAGCCTTATTTCCTTTATACAAAAATAGATCCTGTCTGGATTCAGAGGAAGAAATAGTTAACCGTTCTTTTCAAAAAAGCCATCCCTGCTGGTCACCTGCTTTCAGGCCTTTATCTTTTCTAGCTTGACTCTATGTTTGGCTGCTTCCACTCAAAGCTAATGTGCCGGGTGTCCCGGTGGCCTGAAGAGATGGATGAATAATGAACAGTCCATTTCCGATTGTGTATTTGTAGTCAGAAAGGGAGATCTGGCACGCTATCCACCAAAAACTTGCCGGAACCAAGGTTTTGAGTTGCTTCCCCAGACCGCTATCCTAACCATCACGGCCAACAAGTCAACCTTCAAAACGGTTCAGTCCATGTTTCCCCACACCAGTGGTTGCCCATCTACCTTCACATCACACATACTCTTTACCATCGGCTTTAAAGCATTCAATCACTTTGCCCCCTCCTGCCTTACCTCCCTGATCTCCTATTTCAACCCAACCCGCACACTTCACTCCTCTAATGCCAACCGACTCTACCTGCGTCTCATCTCTTGTCGCCAACCTCTCACCTACATCTTGTCTCTGGCTTGGAATGTCCTCCCTCTTCACTCTCTCCACCTTCAAAGGCTTCTTAAAAGCACACCTCCGCCAAGAGATCTTTCCCCTCATTTCCTCTTCTCCCATGTCCTTTTTGTCACCCATGTACTTGGATTTACACCCTTTATTCACCCTTCCCTCAGTCCCACAGCACTTACATTCATATCTGCAATTTACTAATATTAATGTCGGTCTGACCTTCTAGACTGGTCAGCAGCATTACATAATGGATAGAACACAGGCCTAGGGGTCAGAAGGTCATGGATTCTAATCCCAGATCCACCAGTGGTCTGCTGTGTGGCCTTGGGAATGTCATTTCACTTCTCTGTGCCTCAGTGACCTCATCTGTGAAATGGGGATTAAGACTATGAGCCTCTTGCAGGACAAGGACTGCGTCCAACTTGAATCGCTTGCGTCCACCCAAGTGCTTAGTACAGATCCTGGGACATAGTAAGCTCTTAACAAATACTATTATTATTATTTTTGTTATGGGCAGGGAGAGTATTATTATTTATTTTATTTATTTTTAGTATTTATTGAGCGCTTACTATGTGCAGAGCACTGTACTAAGCGCTTGGGATGAACAAGTCGGCAACAGATATAGTCCCTGCCGTATCTACCACCTCTGTAATAGTGTACTCTCCCAAGCACTTAGTACAGTGCTCTGCACACAGTAAGCGCTCAAAAATATGATTGGAAACATCATCATCCTCACAAGAAGAGGGAAGTCTAAATCAATCATTATCTGTTTGACTGTTCCATACTGAGGAAAAAGAAACAGGAGAGTCCAGCTTTCAGGGCATGGTCTCCCTTTTCTAATTGTAGCACCTACTGATGACACATAGCTATTGGGAAAATGGAGAGGTTGGGGAAAAGAAGCCCAAATCCTATTCAGTAGTATTTAATAATAACAATAATAATGTTGGTATTTGTTAAGCGCTTACTATGTGCCGAGCACTGTTCTAAGCGCTGGGGTAGTCACAGGGGAATCGGGTTGTCCCACGTGGGGCTCACAGTCTTAATCCCCATTTTTACTGAGCCCTTACCGTGAGCAGAGCATTGTATTAAGTGTTTGGGAGAGTACAATATAACAGACACATTCCCTGTCCACAACAATCTTATAGGTTAGAGGACTGTAAACCATGGGCACAGAACTCAGGAGATCTGGATTCTAGTCCCAGCTTCACCAGATGCCGGCTGTGTGACCTTGGCCAAGTCATTTAACATCTTTAGGCCTTTGTCTCCTCATCTGTAAGATGGGGATTAAATATCTGTCATCCTTCCTTCTTAGACTCTGTGCCCCATGAGGGATAGAGACTGACCTGATTCTTTTGTGTCTATCCCTGTGCTTAATTCACAGAAAGCTCAATAAATACCGTTGATTGATTGAGTCTTTTCTCTTTTGGAGAGTAAGCACCTTCTGGGAAGGAAGACTTCTCTGGTTTTTTTCTTCAGTTATTAGTCTAGTGCATTGCACAAAGTAAGCATTCAATAAATACTGTTACTACTTCAATTACTACTATTACCCTGCAGCAAAATGGAGGAGTTACTTTTATCCCACAGGGGGATTAGGAAGAAGCAGCACCAGACTATTTATCACTCAGTGGATGAAGAAAAAGGTTTCAATACCCCTAGTCCTCTAATTCTACCCTTAATGAAAGATAAATTACTTCAGAAGAGGCTTACCATCCAAACCAACTATCAGTAGAGCTAAGACCTACACGCAGTTTTCTCTGCAATCACCACTAAGGTTCCTAACTAGTTTCTCTGTTTATTTATTTATTTTTCTCCTTCTTCCTTCATTTTCTTCTTCCAGCTCCTTCCCTAAACTTTCAGATATTGCAGTGGTATTACAGGAGAGATTATTCCCTATACATAAGATGAATAATTAAGTGGAAAAAAAATCATGGATTCAGATGGGAAAAGATGCTATAATAAATCCAGTTAAAATACACAATCCATGTGTAGATCAAAATAGTTTACCTTTTCAGCAGCTCCCCTGTTGGCTTTCTATTTTCTTCATTTAAGAAAACAAAATTCGTAGCTCCTTATTCACAGAGGTCCTAGTATACACTGCAGGCATGCATCCTGAAAGAATAAAGTTGGCATTCTTATATTTCTATTAAGAACAACTAAAGATATAGTAGCAACATATGGTACTGAACTGAAATTACTAGGCATCAAGGTGCAACTAGAAAATTATGTACTAGGCCAATTATTTTGATAACTCGCAGAAGAAACCCTTTTTACAATGTGAAAAACATCCCAAAGCAATTGTTGGGTTCCCCCACCCCCCAAAGAATCTATTTTATGTTAACACCAGGGCAGGTGTTAGGACATTGATTGATCAATCAACTGTATTTATTGAGCACTTACTCTGGGCAGAGCATTGTACTAAGTCCTTGGAAAAATACAACTTAATAATTGATAGAAGTGATCCCTGCCCACAAAGAAGAGTTTAATATTTAATATTTGTCTTCCCCTGTAGATTGTAAAGTAGATTAGGGATAGGGGAAAGAGTATATAAGAATATTTACATAAGTATTGTGGGGTTGGGCTGATGATCAAAGTGCTTAAGGGGTACACAGTCAAGTTCACAGTTGACACAGAGGGGAGGGTGATAGGAGAAATAAAGGACTTAATCTGGGAAGGATTCTTGGAGTAGATAGGACTTTTAAGAGGGTTTTGAAGGTGGGGAGGGTGGAGGACTGCAATTCTGTAAAATATACAGCATGCAAAGGATTCTACGTATCAAAGCTGTTGAGCTCCTTCTCAGGCCAAATTTTGGCTTCCCTTAACCTTAGATATCACATTCGTGGTTGCGGAATATGGTTTTATCCTAGATGCTGATGATGGAAAATTGACAGCAACTTTAAAATTAAACACACACACTACCATTACTGTGCCTGAAATAGTTTTCGGAGAGACAGGCTGTTGAATGGTCACACTAAAATTAAAACGGTACATAAATAAGGAAGAAAATGTATCTGCTTCATTAAAATTCTGGACACCAGTTAAATCAGTCAAGAATTTGCAACTCCCTTTAAAAGAAGCAATTTATGTTTGCTGAAGGAAACTAAGTCATTTGTGGAAGAACATGCTAGAAAGACCATTGTAAAACGTTCACATATAAATGTACACATTAAAATATGACTTACTAGATGAAGTCATCAATTACAAAAAAAACCCCTTCTCGATATATTTCCCCAGAATATTTTTGCATTTGAGACTACTGATGACATTTTTTTGTAAAGGTTTCTATTTATCTTGGAAAAGAAAGTCCAATTTAATTAGCAATTTATTTCTTTTTGGATTACCCTTTCCCACTTGTTACTGTAATCCCTTTCTATTTATGGAAAGTGTTGTGAATGTATTTTGGTATTCATACATTAAAACATCTGTTCTTTCAATCAGCAGCAGAGCAAATGTTCTGTATACAATAACACATTTTTTTCTCATTTGACTTGGGCTGCCCGAAAGCTCTAACTTGGTAGGCAGAAATTAATTTGGGAAAGGAGAAATTAGTGGAAAAAAATTCATGGCAGATGACTGAATGAGCCATTGAAATATTTATTAAAAGGTATCCTATAAGGGAGACCCTGCAGAGATTCAAGGAAGTTGATAATGTGATCACCCTGAGCTAAGGAATTACAAATTGCCTTTAATAGGAAAATCTTCACTCTTCCCCAATTCACCCAGTTAGATATCAACTGACAACAGAAAATATTTTCAAGTTAAAAATGACATGCATGAAAATGGTCATCCATCAAAATACGGGTTTTTATATTTTCAGCTAACCTCTCCATTGTGCAGTATTAGAAAGTGAATTAGAATTATTTTGAGTTTATTTTTTTGAAGCCCTATATTGGAAACAGAAATTCATTTCAAAACAAGATTTTGGCACTTGTTTCGAGATTTCAAGATGAAAACAACCCATGGGCACACATCTCTAGCCCTCTGTCTTATAGTTCAAAATACAAATATGTCTTTCTAGAAAAAGAAAGCTCTTTGGGCAAAGCCAGGTTAACAGCGAGAAAACAATACATTAAGGCAGAACAAGACAACATGAGAGACTTTATTAATAGAAAATGAAGGCTGACTAAGCGAAGTCCATGCTTTTATTAAATGTATAACCAGGGGCTGGATGTTTTTACTTGTCACTCACCATCATCCTGGATTCCCTAGCTGCTTGAATAAAGGGTTATCAGCAAATTCTTAAACAAAACATTTACGAGGGTAGCAACCAAGATGTAACTGGGGAAGAGAGCACGGTTGGGCCATAGCTAAATGTTCACTATATCCCATTAGGCCAGGATATTTCACCTACGCTTTCCAAGGACAAGAAAGATTAGCATGGACCAGAACGACAATCCTGCTGCAGTTGTGATTTGGAAGATATAATCGTTTTCACCATTTTGGTGCCATTTCTTAAAAATACTGTAGCTTTAATTTTCCTCCAAGACAAAAACTCTCTTAACTGAATTCCTGGATTAGTTCAAACCAAGGTGCCTGCTTCTATTTCCCCCCGCCCCCCACTGTAGTTTCAATTGGATGTGGTATTCTGTCTCGTTTCCTGTCTTAAAACTGCTATTTAAGGTTCCCGGGCAGCTGTTAAGCAGCTGCAGCTTTCCGAACATTAGGTAAATGCTTTTCAGTGGTGAGTGAAGTCATTCTTATAGAGCAGGGAAAAGGAGGAAAGCTCACTAAAGTGCTTCTGGAGAAGAGTCCCATATCATCATATTGATACTGGATTGTTATAAAACCTCATATCATCCTAGATACTTAAAGTACTCCAACCACATGAGCTCATAATTCCACGAAATATATTTGTGAAGTGAGCTCAGTCAATAATCATTGGTATTTATTGAGCACTTATTATTGCAGAGCACTGTACTCAACATTTGGGAGAGCACGAAACAGAGGTAGCCGGCAGGTTCCCTACCCACGATGAGAATGAAGCATACTTTTCTACCTATAAAACCAGGGAGAGAAATAATTCACCCAAGCTGATGCAATGTCTTTGGACAGCCAGCTCTCCCCCAGCTAGAGTTTCCACCACATGCTTTAGATAGACTCAATGTCAGATTATAAAATGCTTTCAAGATTGCTGAAGCTACATGGATGCAAGGTCAAGGTATGTGGGCTTGACAGACATCTTGGCTTGAGTTTTCCGTAATGTGGGATTTTCAAGACTGTAACCATGGTGGAGAACCGGAGACATTATGTCCACGTGTTGTCTGTCCCACTTCTGTTACATTATTACCGATATTCAAACTGTGAGCATTGTACAATGCGAACGTGAATCATTTTGAATCGGATATCCTATAATTTGGGATGCAGTGGTCTCCACTTACCTTTCTATTAAAAATGTTTGGTCAGGGAGTGATGTTGTGTCAAATTGTATTTAACAGACTAATCTTGTTTTTCCTCATGTTGAGCAATATAAGCAAAACCCAAACCTATTATAATCTATTATTGAGGTCAGAATTTCCTCTGGGTAATGTGACATGTATCCAGAAGTTCAACCTTAGGAATTGGTTAAGTGTGTAATGAATCTCCATTATCTTTAGAGGCATGCAGAGCCGCCATATTGATTTTTGGGGGGGTTGTGGTAATAGTAATGTTTTGCATTGATTTAGTACCATTCCTTTTAAGAGTTCAGGTTAATGCATTAAATTTTCTATGTGATAGGTTATTCTAAAAGTCTAGAAAAGCTACTTGATTGAGTAGTCCAGTCCATATGAAAATAAAGGGTACTAGGTCAATATCATACAGGCAAGTCTCATTAATTCAGTCCCTACTTAATTACTTAATCTATAACCTTTCTAAACTGTACCTAAGTTTTTTACTTTCCTACTTCTTTTCCTTCTTTCATTCTGTTCACTCACTGGGAATCCGTACCTCCCGGATCTGACTTACCACAGCTCTCTCCACTTCTGAGCCCTCCTAAAATCCCACCTCCTCAAAGAAATCTTCCCTGATTAATCCCCAACACCCCAAGGGCTAGTAATCTGCCACCCTTCTCTAGCACATATTTTTATGTGTAACAATCCTCAACCCTTCTAGGTGTTTTTATTTCAATTGTACACTTGATTATTCTGATTACTCTATTTGTAGTTAGTTTCATACCTTTCTCCCCCAATTGGTGCAAGATCTTGTGGCAGGGCATATGTTGTTCTATTTTCCTTTCACAAGCCTTTAGTGAAGTCTCCAGCTTGCCTCTGCCAACTAGTTCGAGGACTCAGAAGTGGTGCCCATATTCACAGGCTTTTGGGAGGGGAATAAAATTGCCCTGGAAAAGATCACTGTCAAGAAGGATACTGCTGGGAAAATGTTCTAAGTTAGGGTGGCCTAGGTGTACTTCTGCAAAATTATGTATGTGACGTCACTGCATTATGCTGCATGTCTGGAGAAATGCATGTGATTACAAGCTCATCTTCGCATGGGCTGTCAGTGACCACCCTAACTGAAGGAACAGATAATAATCATGGTATGTGTTAAGTGCTTACTATGTGCCAAGCACTCTTCTAAGTACTGGGGTAGGTACAAGGTAATCAGGTTGTACACAGTCCACACCCCACATGGGCCTCAAAGTCTTAATCCCCATTTTACAGGTCAGGTTACTGAGGCACAGAGAGGTTAAATAATTTGCCCACTGCCACACACAGCAGACGTGGCAGAGCTGGGATTAGAACTCACGTCTTCTGACTCCCAGGCCCGTGCTCTTTGCACTAGGCGACGTTCCCATCCTGGTGGAGGGGACAGATCCATTTGGAGAAATGGGAGTAAAAGTTAGAGTCATGGAGTGAAATCCTATAGTTCAGAAAAATGTTTTTTCTATCTTCTACATTAAGCATGTTCACTCTACTCTGCAGTAAATGGAGCTTGGTCTAATTTAAATTTTCACAATATTTTCCAACTCTACCCAAATCTGGGTGTCAGAATTAATTAATGCAAATATTAAAGTTGCTAGTATTTTAAAAGAGCTATTGCTGCATTCTGTTATCTGGTTAACCCATTGTCCAATAAGGCAAAAATTGACGAGGAGGTGTAAAACAGAATAAAGAAGTTTGTGTATTTTTGGCGGAAACAAAGGTAGTGTGTGGCACCAACATGGCTTGACAATTCAAACCAAACCAAAGAAATAGGGGGAGATTGTTATGTTTAATTTTCTTCATGGTCACGAAACCTGAACCTTCCTCAGGTATCACTTTAAAATTCTACAGTGATTTTTATCATCCAGAGTTGCACAAGACTAAACATCAAGTAACGAGATGACAAACAATGAAATCCTGGAATACAGTGAAACCACAAGCATCAAAACAATCTTTATCAAAATACACCTAAAATTGATAATTGTGGTATTTGTTAATCATTACTATGAGCCAAGAACTGTTCTAAGTGCTTGAGTAGATTCAAGACATATGGGGCTCACAGCCTAAGTAGGAGGGATAACAAGGATTGAATCCCAGTTTTGCAGATGAGGAAATCAAGGTCCAGAGAAGTGAAGTGACTTGCCGAGGTCACACAAAAGGCAAGTGGCAGAGCTGGAACTAGAATCTGGGTCTTCTGACTCCCAGACCTGTGCTCTTTCCATTAGTCCATACTGCTTTTTACCTTTCCTAGGAGGGACAAATGAGAGGGAAGCAGCATGGCCTAGTGGATAGAGCTTGGGCCTGGAAGCCAGAGGATTTGGGTTCTAATCTCTGCTCCACCACTTGCCTGCTGTGTGACCTTGGACAAGTCACTTCAGTTCTCTGCCTCAGTTTCCTCAGTTACAAAACGGGAATTCAATACCTGTTCTTCCACCTACTTACACTTTGAGCCCCATGTGGGACAGGGACTATTCTGACCTGACTAACTTGTATCTACCCCAGGTCTTAGAACAGTGCTCGTCACATAGTAAATGCTTAACAAACACATTAAAAAAAAATGGAGAAGAGCAAAACCACCAAATAACCACTCTGCTCTCCACTTAGAGAATTTTCTGTGAAATATTTTATAGTGATTTGTCTTTCAGTGTGAAGGGAGTAAATCTCATGCACTGGTATGAGAATTCATGTGAATTCAGTAAAAAAAAAAAAAAAGGCTTGAAATGGCAGTAAGCTTTTTGCAACGCAGGGGGTGTCAATTGTGAATATACATTTCTGGAATTAGTTTCTATTCCATTATGATCTCTTTATGCATGTGCAGAATTTCATAGAATGCTAATTTGTGTGTCAAAAACCCTTTGAATTATTTCGGGCATTTCAATGCTTTTATTTTCACACCTCAAAATTAATCAGCAGACAGGAACTACTGCTTTTTGGTAGAAGATTGCACATTTAAAGGACACCATACATATGCACAGGGTGCACCAGGATTAGTGGGCTGTCTGGTAAATTATGTGAACCATATCCTGTTGTTTTCTGGTAAATAAAAGTGAAAAAAAATTCTTTAGGTGTTTCCACTTCCTCTTTTCAGATCCCAAGGAAAAGCCTGAGGTAGATGGGGATTTTGAGCTCTAGGCTAAGGAGTCGACACTTCCCCTCAAATTGTTCCAAGTGTTTATGGACATAACCAGAATGCTGCAAGGATCAGGTCGAACGCAAATGCCAAAGAGGCGCAGCAAGTTGCGGAACCTCACCTTTAATGGATCCCTGCAGCAGATTAGCTTAATTATAGGGCTTTCCATAAGCCTGCTGATTTACTGCGTCTTTTCCAGTAACACGCTGTAAGCAGAAAACTCAACCTAAACATTTCTGGGCCCCCTTGAGAATTTTTACAGTTTCATTTAAGTAACTAATTAGTCCTGGACGGCTAACCACTGCTGTCTGGGGCAAAGCTTCTCACCATATAATCTTTCATTTCCATTGTGGAAAATGACCTAAGGCATATGGGGTGGAGGTGGTGAGGAGGTCAGTTTTCCTGCTGTCTTTTTAATAAAACTTTTATTCGAGTTAAAGTTGGCACTCTATTAATGGTATAGTGCTCTGTGAATATCTGTTGAATTATTTCACTCCAGTGGTCAGTAGGGAATTTAAGAGGAAGTGGAGAGATTGTTCCTAGATTAAGTGCTAGAGAGACAGAGTACTCAAAGTTGACTAGAACTGATTTATCAATAGTTTCATTACTTTTCATAGTTGCAAGAATCCCAGCAACCTGGCCTAGTGGATAGAGCACAGACCTGGGAATCAACAGGACCGGGGTTCTAATCCCGGCTCCACCACTTATCTGCTGTGTGACCTTGGGCAAGTGACTTCACTTCTCTGTGCCTCAGTTGGCTCATGTGTAAAATGGGGATTAAGACTGTGAGCCCTATGTGGGAAAGGGACTGTCAAACCTGATTACCGTGTATCTACACCAGTGCTTAGAACAGTGCTTGGCACATAATCAGCACTTAACAGATACTATTATTAATATTCCCAAACACACCATCTGGGTAACTGAGGAAACTACGTTACGTAATGTCATCTTTTTCCATCCCAGTATTTAAAGATTCTTATTTCATCTTTAATATTTGAATGGAGAAGGCCCTTAAGATTTATAACAAAGTGACGAAGTCTGGATGAAGTCTGATTTTTTCAATGCATCGTGCAGTTTCTCTGAGTTCATTCAAAATAGCATTTGCATGTTCAAAAGGAATTGGTGGCAGAAGCATTTCTGTTTGCTCAAGAGTAGTTTTTAAGCAATTAAAAACAAGCACTAGCTAAGCAGTGTATTACACCAGCATTATTCCTGTAACATTTTCACATTTTGCTTTTGGTCTCTTGTGGAATATATACAGAACCTCTTAGAAAAGCTTAAGGAACCTCTAAAACCTTAAGAACTCATTATGAATGTTCATAGTTCAAGCCCACAAGCAACCAATTTTCCCAAGCTGTAAAAATCACCCCTTTATCGATCATTTATCGTGGCTCATTTAGCAGGACGTTGCCAAAAGATAAAGACAACATTGTGGAGTCAGTGTTGCAGCATTTTTCTCAAATCCCAGTGTCCACCTAAACTCATCCTTGCTTAAAAATCTGAGCTTCCATTAAATGAAGCAAAAAGGACTTCTAAATGGGCAGCGTGCCATGTGAACAGATGGGCACAATTGTCAGCAACCCAGAGACGATGTATGTACATCAAAACTGTGTGTGTAGGGTGGCATTAGGGTTGATCTGGGACTATCTAAACATCTGTCTATCCTGATATTGGACACCTAAATGAGAGCTGGGAGAACATTATAACTAATGTATGCTGAGTGTTGGAAAGAGGCAGTTATTTGAATGGAGTCACAACTGAGCCTATAATCTCTCCAAAGGGTTAGCTTTAGATTCTATGCCTCAGCTGAATTTGAGCTCACTCTTTTGTAATTATATGGCTCCTGAAAGTATTGGTAATTGAATTATAGTGCGTGGCATCCTGTAGTATGAGTCAACAGGTTTTATTTTTGGTCAGATGTACACTTTTCAAAATCTTCTTACATTAAAAAAAAAAAGAACCCATCGGATGGGCTATTTTGGTCTGCAGAGAGAAAAAGAGGGGACAGCCTGAGGCTCCCCCAATTACCTTTCCTCCCATCACTCCTCTTTCTGTCTTCAAAACTCTTCTAAAATTGCATCTCCTTTAAGAACCCTTCCCTGATTCACTTTCATTTTTCCACCTGCTTCTGCCACTTCAGCACTTTTATAATTCCTATGTACTAGGATACTCACTCCAGTAGCATCTATGAACGTACCTTTAAAATCTGTTGTTTTCTCTTCTCTGCAATTCATTTCAGGATTTGTTTTCCCTGCTAGACTGTAAGCAGCTTGAGAGCAGGGATCATGACTACTACTACTAATAATAATAATGTTGGTATTTGTTAAGCGCTTACTATTAATTAATTAATGTTGGTATTTGTTAAGCGCTTACTATGTGCAGAGCACTGTTCTAAGCGCTGGGGTAGACACAAGGGAATCAATTTGTCCCATGTGGGGCTCACAGTCTTAATCCCCATTTTACAGATGAGGTAACTGAGGCACAGAGAAGTTAAGTGACTCGCCCACAGTCACACAGCTGACAAGTGGTAGAGCCGGCATTAGAACCCATGACCTCTGACTAATACCACTGTACTTCCCCAAATGCTTAGAATAATGCTATGCACAGAGTATGTGCTAAGTAAATATTATTGACTGATTACTGTGCCTCCTGCAGTCATAGATAGGGAGGGGAAGTCCATACCCTCTTTCACCAGGGTCAGGAAGCTTGGAAGAGAAATCTAAGGCCTTGGACCTCTCTCCATGTCGCAACTTCACATTATCACAAGAAATCTTCCCTGAGTAAGCCCTCATTTCCCCTTAATCTCTGTCACCCATGTGCTTAGATTTGTACCTTTTAAGCACTTGATCTTCTATTCACCCCCAAAGCACTTATGGACATGTCTATAATTTATTTTAGTGTCTGATTCCTGCTTTAGACCATGAGCTACTTGTGGCCAGGGAATATCTCTCCGTATTGCATTATAGTGTCCCAATCGCTTAGTACAGTGACTCTACTTAGTACAATACACAGTAGGTGCTCAACAAATACCACTGATTGATTGATTAATTCAACCTAAATGGCTCAGAAACTCCCTGCCAAAAGGGGAGTAAAAGATGGGTAAAGATGAGCAACTGGTGTAGCAGCGCCTAGGGAAGGTTGTGGCAGTTTGGATTGAGAGTGGCCTTGCCCAGATGGATGAAGAGCCTGAATTTGCCTTCCTGGCCTCCTCACATTCATCCTCTAATGCCGCTACTCTTGCTGCTGCTCTTCTTAGAAATGTGTTGTTTCCAAACCATTTTATTTGAAGCATTTATTTTCATTTTTGATTTGGAGAGTTGTCAGTCTGTGGTAAGATTCCAGGTAATAGAAATGAAAAGCAGCATGGCCAAATGAAAAGAGCACGGACCTGGGACTTAAAGGGCCCGGGTTCTAAACCTGACTCCACCATATGTTGGCTGTATGTCCTCGGACAAGTCACTTAACTTCCCTGGGTCTCGGTTATCTGTATAATGGGGATTAAATATGTGAGTCCCATGTGGGGACATGGACTATGTCCAACCTGATTATCTTTTATTTATCCTAGCACTTATTACAGTGCCTGGCATATAGTAAGCACTTAACAAATACAATAAAACTGTGATAATGTTTGACATCTTTTTTTATGATATTAAATGCTTTCTGTGTGTCAAATCCTGTTCTAAGCAAGGGGGTAAGTACAAGTCAATCTGGTCAGATAGTCCCTCTCCCACATGGGGCTCAGAGTCTAAGTATGAAGAGAACAGGTATTTAATCTCCATTTTACAGTTGAGGAAACTGAAACACAGGGACTTCAATCAATTAGTATCCTATCTCTTGTTTCCATGGTGATAGGGGAGTAGATTATTAGGACTCATTCAGGCTTGGGAGTCAGAGGTAACGAGTTCGAATCCCGGCTCTGCCACTTGTCAGCTGTGTGACTGTGGGCAAGTCACTTAACTTCTCTGTGCCTCAGTTACCTCATCTGTAAAATGGGGATTGACTGTGAGCCTCATGTGGGACAACCTGATTATCCTGTATCTACCCCAGTGCTTAGAACAGTGCTCTGCACATAGTAAGCGCTTAACAAATACCAACATTATTATTATAATCTGCCAGATTCTGCAATAAAATTGCAGAAGTCCTGAAGGTCCACCCTGTGTGAAAATATAGTGGGGCTAGGAACTCAGTCAGCATGATCTTTTCCTATTTCACTTCATCCTCATCATTCGTACTCCTCAAGAATATGTGTTTGGGAGGAAATGACTGTCCCCAGTGAAGAAAACTCTCCCCATGTAATAATAATAATGGTATTTGTTAATCACTTACTATGTGCCAAGCAGTGTACATGATAATCAGGTCCCAAGTGGAGCTCACAGTCTAAGCAGGAGGGAGAATGGGCATTGAATCCCCATAATATGTCTACCAACTCTGTTATACTGTACTCTCCCAAGTGTTTAGTACAGTGCTCTGCACACAGTAATCACTCAAATACAATTGATTGATTTTTGTAAATGAGAGAACCGAGGCACAGTGAATTTGTGATTTTCCCCAGGTCACAGAGTAGGTAAATGGTGGAGCCAGGATTAGAAACCAGGGCCTTTGACTCCCAAGTCTGTGCTCTTTCCACTAAGCCATGCTGATACACAGCTTTAAGTGCTTCTACTCAGGTTAAATTTCAGTCTCACTTTTTGGCAAATGCAGGCAAATCTCATCTTCCTGCTCTGCTATGGAGTTCAAAGACAAGCTTCTTTTCCTTATTTTGAGTAATAATAATAATAATTATTATTATTATTGTATTTAGTGCTTACTATGTGCCAAGCACTGTCTAAGCACTGGGGTAGATACAAGGTAATCAGGTTGTCCCACGTGGAGCTCACAGTCTTAATCCCCATTTTACAGATGAGGTAACTGAGGCACAGAGAAGTTAAGTGACTTGCTCAAGGTCACACAGCAGACAAGTGACGGACCCAGGATTAGAACCATGTCCTCTGACGCCTAAGCCCGTGGTCTTTCCACTAAGCCAAGCTATCTATGGAAGTAATATATGAATGGCTTGGTACCCAAATCCAGCATTCCCCAGTCCTTGCCCATAATTTCCACATTTCTATCTGTTCACTGGATGTCAAGAACATATGGTACTTAAGAACTACTTAATTCTCACCCATATATCCAGCTTTCTATTCTTTTCTTCCTCCTCCTATCTGAAATTAATTTGTGTCTGTCTAAACCTTTAAGCACCTTAAAAGTCAGGAATTATGTCTACTGTGCTCCCAAGTGCTTAGTACAGCAGTGTGCTCACAGTAGATGCTTAAACAATGCTCTTAATTTTTTTATCTCTAGCAGCATAGTTTCTTACTGAAATTTATTAGAACTTTGCAGTTTACAAACAGATTTTGACTATAAACCACGATGAGAAAAAGAATATGAAACCAATCAGGTCCAAGAAATAAAGCAGTAAGATAAAGTGTGCTTGGAGAAACCATAAAATTAAAGGGTAAATCCTATCAGCAGATAAAGAAGTGTGCTCCAAGAACATACCAACAAATGAAAATTATGTGAAATAGTGACAAAGGATCATGGTAATGGATATTTGGGTGATCTACACACTTACATATGCTTACCATTATTGTCAGGACCATTAAAACTAGTGATCACATTTGACTTGAGATGAAATTTCTGGATGCAGAAAATGAAATAATCATTTTCTAGATCTTCCAAAGTAGGTGGGAGGGAGATTTTAACTGACAGATGTTGATCCCACTTTTGCAGAGCAAGGGATATTTTAGAGAATTTAGATTCTCGTCTGAAATATTTAACTTTCGACCATGATGAATTGTTCTGCATTCTGTAAATGCTGGCTATTATTCCAGTTCTAGCTAAAATGGCTACAGGGAGTTGGATTTTTTTGACTAAGTTTTAATGGTTTTTAATAGGAAAATGTCTCTCCAAAACATTGGATCTCATCTTAATGTCACCTAATTTCCAAAAGGATTTCTGAATAATAATTCTGCACAGGAAGAACACCCAAAACGGTGTCTTCAACCCACTCTTAAACTTCTGCTGCTTTACCAGATTTATGTGCTGAAAGAAATGTAAAAAAAAACCCAAATGCTGCCAGATATTTCCTAGGAATACTAAAATTGGCTTTTGGTAACATTTTCTGAGTTGAGGATTTTGTAAAGGCATCCTGGTTCTGGTCCAGATTCACTGGATATGAAAGTATCCAGAGAAATAATACTCTAACTTGTTGCTTCTGTTTTCTTCATTGGTAACTGGTATTAGGGATGTGCATTTTCTAGACATTCCAGAGGAGAGGATTTATGGGGAACTATTGCTACTTTCTAAAAACACAAAACATTATGGAATAAGAAATTTCTCTCAGTATATGAAATGAGAGAAATTTTATCTCACTCTGGAAAGTAATTGAAAAATGGTAGCAGGACCCTGGAGGGTTATCAGTCAATCAATCATACTTATTGAGCACTATGTGCAGAGCACTGTACTAGGAAGTTAAATAATATCTGTTAAAACTCACAGTCTTAATCCCCATTTTACAGGTGAGGTAACTGAGGCACAGAGAAGGTAAGTGACTTGACCAAGGTTACACAGCTGACAAGTGCCAGAGCCAGGATTAGAACCCATGATCTCTGACTCCCAAGCCCCTGCTCTTTCCACTAACCCACGCTGCTTCACTTGGGAGATTATGATATAACAGAGTTGGTAGACTGGTACCCTGACCGCACAGAGGTTACATTCTACAGTGGAAGACAAATATTAATATAAATATATAAATTATGGATATATATTCTGCAGAGGGCTCAGTACCTGATAAGCACTGTGACCCTGTGGGAACAGCATGGTCTTGGGAGTCAGAGGACCTACGTTCTAGTCCTCGTTCCCCCAGTGCCTACTGTATTATCTTAGGTAAGTCACTTAACTTTTCTGTGGCTTGGTTTCCTCATCTGTAAAATGGAGGCTCAATATCCATACTCCTCTTGAGCCCCACGTGGGACAGTGACTATGTCCAAACTGATTATCTTTTATCTACCCTAACACTTAGAACACTGCTTGACACAAAGTAAGCACTTACCAAATGCCATCATTAACAAAGCCCAGTGGATTTGGGTGGATGACACTTATGGAATAAAAATATATTACTAATTTATCATTCCCTTATGGAATTATTTAGGATAGTTCAAACAATTCTGTCATTAGTATTATAAATTATAACATCTCTACATATCTTATAAAATGTGCAATAGCATTTCTCTAAATATAAATACTGCCCATTTCATTGGAGTCACAGAATGTGAATTTCCATCTTTATCTGAGATGGTCCAGAAGAATCTTTGTCCCAAATATACCACTCATTTTTGGAAGTGGGTTTTTGGAGGCTGTAATTTGATCCAGAGAGCTATCTTGCCTTAGCATCTCCTTTCCCTGGAAATAAATCAATCATATTCACTGACACCTAATGTAGGTAGAATATACTATACTTAGCCACTAAATGTCATTTAGCCACATAAAATAGGAGACCTAATCATTGTCTTCAAGGATCTTATAATAATATCTGAAAGACAGGCATCCCACGGCTTAATGTAAAGAATGGTAGGACCTGGGTTTTAATCCCGACACCACCTCGTGCCTGATGTGAGGCCTTGGGTAAGTCATTTAGTTTCTCTGTACCTTAGTTTTCTCACCTGTAGAATAGGGATTAAAAACTTGTCTTTCCGATGAGCTCTGTGTGAGACAGATACATTGTCTCATATGATTATTTTATCACCCCAGAGCTTAACAAAGTAATTGATATGTGGTAAGTACTTAATGAATGTCATTATTACTAGAAAACGAACAGAGGGAGTAGAAGGAATAATATAGCTGGACCTGGTAAAAACAAATCAGAGGTGCTGCCATGACATTCCTTTGGCCAGAACAATCTTGGCAATGATCTCTTCTGACACAGACAAGACTACTGACAGGATGGAAAAATAGCAGTCTAGCCTTTCTTTCCCAATTCCAATAACATCTGACTCATTAGATTAGAGGGTTTGATGCTAGCATTTTTGTGGTAATTCACGGAAGTCAAACTGAAGGTATTGCTATGGGAGTTATGCAGATTGGGTATTTTTTTCAGATACCTTTACCCTGGGGCATAGACCTTGTTTGGCCCAGGAGAACACTTGATTACAGCTGCTGGCACAGGTACCTGATGATTTAAGCTCTTACACTTCACTCCTGGGGACATTTCCAAGGCCCCTCTGGACTGCAAGCTCACTGTGGGCAGGGAACGTGACTACCAACTTTGAGGTACTGTACTCTCCCAAGTGTTTTAGTACAATTTTCTGTGCATAGTAAGTGCTCAATAATGTGACTGATTGAGGTTACAGTGTTATTTGGCTCAAAAACATTCATCCTCATGGGTACCCTATTTATTTTGTTAATGAATTGTACATCGCCTTGATTCTATTTAGTTGCCATTGTTTTTACGAGATGTTCTTCCCCTTGACTCTATTTATTGCCATTGTTCTTGTCTGTCCGTCTCCCCCGATTAGACCGTAAGCCCGTCAAACGGCAGGGACTGTCTCTATCTGTTGCCGACTTGTTCATCCCAAGCGCTTAGTACAGTGCTCTGCACATAGTAAGCGCTCAATAAATACTATTGAATGAATGAATAATCAATCAATGTTATTTACTGAGCAATTACCATGTGCAGAGCACCTTACTCCTTCCTTGTTGGATTCACACTTGGGACAAAATTTTCTACTGGAAAATTATCTTTAAGGGACAGCGGGCTGGATAAGGTTAAATACAAGAAACTAGGTTCCTGATGCCTTAGGTTACCTAGACATAAACAGGATCACCACTAACCTTTTTCCAATCTTTTTCGTGACGAGCAACCCATCAGGAAACCTGCATCCGCAGAAATGCCATTCAGATTTGTGGAGGTTGATATGCCCCTGAGCCTGCAGTCAAAAGAATAGATCATATTGCTGGCTATTCCATATTATCATCTAGCAAATAGTCACACTCATCTGCATTCATTCAGGACAGTCATAAATTTGTCAGGAGAGCAGACGTGAACGAAAATTGAATGAATTTTACGATCCACATGGCCTTCCCAAAGACACGGGCAGCAGAGAATAACAGGCGGGATATTTGTGGAGGGTTTTTGTGTGACTGTTGTTTTTTTTAAAAAAAAACTGGGACAGAGAAATGCTCTTCATTTTAGTGAAGTAGTGCTAAATGAAGGTTGCCTTCAAGAATGACAGAACAGTTTCATTTAAGAGACTTTAGAAACCGAAGTCTGCGCGGAGAAATTGATTATTGTGATAGTGGTTATAACAATACCACATGCTCTCCTTGCTCCCAGTTGAGTTTTCGATTGGGTACCAACTGTAACCAGGAGGCAGATGAGTGGGAAGTATATGCAAACCACTTTTTTTTTTAAAATACTCTCCAAGCCCCAATTCATGGCTGAAATAACTGCAGCGTAGTGCCGATACTGTACCAGAACGTTATGATCCAGTTCTACTTTAAAGATGTAGTTGAAAGAAAACTGCAACCATAAGTTATCAAAGGCACCGAAACTTTCCGTGACTTCTCTAAGGGGTGTTTGGCATATGTAGCCTGCTTTTCCTGAACAAAGAGTTAAGGTAGATGATCCATAAAGGGCAGCAAACAGTTCTCTGCTTTTTAGCAGTTGCAGTTAAAACCACATCTTTCTTCTGCATCCACCACTGTCATATAAACACACCGAAGCAGCGTGGCTCAGTGGAAAGAGCACGGGCTTGGGAGTCAGAGGTCATGGGTTCGAATCCTGGCTCTGCCGCTTGTCAGCTGTGTGACTTTGGGCAAGTCACAACTTATCTGTGCCTCAGTTACCTCATCTGTATAATGGGGATTAAGACTGTGAGCCTCATGTGGGACAACCTGATTACCGTGTATACCCCAGCACTTAGAACAGTGTTTTGCACATAGTAAGTGCTTAACAAATGCCAACATTATTATTTGACTCCAGATGCAGGGTTGGGCAAACTGCTACACGTGGGTGCATGGATGCCTATTACACCATTGATGTTGTTCAAGGCTGATGGGTAAGGGAGTAAAGGGTGCTCTTTCAATACGAGGGATAGATTTAATTTCCAAATTTCTCGGACTAGTTACTGAGAAACTCCAGAACTTTCGATTCTGCTTTGTAGATTTGTTTTGTGAGGAAGTGAAAAACAAAATCAAATTTGGCTGAGATAAAAGATTTTGGATCAGACATGGGGAGCGATGTGAAAAATGCTTCAGATATGTTCCCACACCACTGAGGCCCTGCGAACAAATTACAACACCTTTTTAAAGCTGCAGGTTAGCTAGAAGTGGTGTATAAGGAACATATTTATCGGAGTTCTATTCATAATGGCCATATTTATTGGCACAAATTTGTCACGTATGTTTAGTGAGTTGCCGAGGCACAGGTGAGTCTACCAGGTGATGGTAATTACAGTCAGGAACTCAGCCCTCGGAACCGTTAATATTGCTCTCTAGTAATATTCAATATGGTGTTGGCTCACTGTGGGCAGGGAATGAGGCTACCAACTCTGTTATATTATACTCTCCCAAGAGCTTACTACAGTGGTCTGCATATAGAAAATACTCAATGATTACCCATTAATTGATGGTATATATTAAGCCCTTGTAATCGAGCACTGCCCTAAATGTTGGGATATTGCTGATGATGTACAGTGCCACCACTGCCCTGTTCCAAGTTAAACCTCCTGTGAAGATGTAATTGAAAGTGCTAAGGTAGATACCAGGGAAACAGTGTGGCCTAGTGGGAAGAGCCGGGGCCTGGGAGTGACTATAAGCTCACTGTGGGCAAGAAGTGTGTCTACAAACTCTTTTACATTCTACTCTCTCAAGAGCTTACTGTGGTGGTCTGCCCACAGTAAGCACTCTGGGAAGCAGTGTGGCCTAGTGGAAAGAGCATGGTCATAGGAGTCAGAGGACATGGGTTCCAATCCTGGCTCCACCACGTCTGCCATGTGACCTTGGGCAAGTCACCTCATTTCTCTGTGCCTCAGTTACCTCATAAGTAAAATGTGGATGAAGACTGTGAGCCCCATATGGGACAGGGACCGGGTCTGACCTGATTTCCTTGTATCTACTCCAGTGCTTAGAATGGTGCTTGGCACACAGTGAATGCTTATCGAATACCACAATTACTAATAAATATGATTGATTGAGTCAGAGGACCTGGGTTCTAATTCCAGCTCTCTACTAGCTTGCTGTATAACCTTGGTCGGGCAAGTCATTTGTATCTATGCCAGTTCATAGTTCATACCTAGCGCTTAACAAATCTGAAACTATTATTAACCTAATTGGAAAGAGTAACTGATCTACCCAAGGCTTGCAACCAAAAAAACAAATATCATCTAGCAAACATTCTTATTGTTTTATGTTAACTTTAGTAGCCTAAGATACAGGCATATCCTACAGCATAACCAGACCAAGGTAGAACAAACCTGGGTATGCGATTACCTATATTGTTTTATGCTTTACTCCATGGATAGCTATATTGTTACCTATACTGTTTTATGCTTTACTCCATGGTTACACCAAAGGGATCTTGATGTTCTGTGTGGCTGTTACTGATAAGTATATCCATTTCTACCCCACACCTCCTAGGTCAAGATAAACAATCAAAAATCAATGTTGGGTTTTTGGTGGTACTTTGGCATGTAATGTGTCCAATTTTCAACATTGAACAGATCCCCTAAGTGGAAAAGCAAAGGAGTTGTCGAAAGTGGGAGCCAACTTAATGGAGAAATAGATAATGCAGATGCTGATGGGTTAATTGCATCTTATTCAGAAGGATCACTGTCCCCTGAAGACCTTATCAAATTTTGACAATCCAGTGCATCATGAAAGATGCCAAAATAGATGATAGAATTCATCATTACCAGCTAAAATCATGGGGTTGAAAAGTTTTGCATCCATTTTCAAGAAAGTAGATGAGTTCAGCAATACACTTGAAGACAGTGACCCTAATAGAGGCAGAAGTTCAGAGGTGCGGAGGTTGGCCTGCTCCAAGGGGCTTAATGAAGAAATAAAGGTTATATTCAACCTAAAATTGGAAAATTTCTTCACTAGAGTTGAAAAACCACTATCACAGTCTGGGGAACAAGCTACTGTTTTGGCAGTCTCCTGAAAACATTCATAATCACATTACAATCCCCCATTCATTTAAAATTTTGCAGTTAGACTTTGATTTGTACTTGAATTTTTGTGCATGAAGGTTTAAAATTACTTTTCCAGAGGTCCTGGGCAAGTGACGGCTGTCATATGTGGACAGCAACACCACTTTCGATGGGTTTCACAAAATTAAAGTGGAGTGTAAGGGGAGAGAGAAAATAATTGGCCAAATCTGGAGTCTGGGGAAGGTTCAGGAAAATGGGTGAAAGAGACTGGACTAAGAAGAACAGAATGGAGTGTCTGGGAGCCAGTGGAATTTGCTGTACTTCCATTTGAATCTGTCGGAATAATTTCCCTCCTAGCCGACATAGAGCCGCTGAAAGTTCCCAGTGACAGGCTGCAGTGCTGTGCATTTTGATGGCGGCTTTGTAATGAGATCTCAACTCATTTCCCAAGGATGTAGATGGAGCATTTGCAGTACTAAGATGAGTAAGCAAAATCACAGTGAGCTCTGAGAATGAGAGAGGAAGCTGTAGGAAAAAAATTCAAGATGCTTTTATGTGGGTGAAAAAGTACCAGAGAGAATTTGAGGAACAAAGAATCAGTTTGAGGAAGGTGTCTCTGATTTTTCTCTTTGTTGCTTTTTGGTCACACCCTGCATCACTCCGCTGTGTGCAGAAGTTCGAAAAAGTACTTGTCGGTTGTTGTGTTATATTGTAGTGCTCTTTCCCATTTAACATTCATGATAATTACTGTGTTATTTATTTCAGCACTTATGTGCCAAGCACTGTATAAGAACTGTAGTATATACAAGATAATCAGGTCGGACACCACCCCTCTCCCACATGGGGCTCACAGTCTAAAGTGGCAGTGGAACAGGTATTTAATCCACATTTTACAGATGAGGAAACTGCGGCACAGAGAAGATACGTGACTTACCCAAGATCACCCAGCAAGCAAGTGGCAGAGCTGAAATTAGAGCACAGATCCTCTGACTCACAGGCCTGAGGCCTTTCTACTAGGACGTAAAATAGTGTACAATGATCAAATAGCAAGGTAAATATGTATCACTGCTATAATAATTTGAAATAGATTTTCTTTTGGAGTGCATATGTAAATATGCTATTTTCACAGTCTAGCAAAAAGATACTTGTGATGGCATAAAGAGATCTGTCATTGATCTAGGTGAAATAGATTTGCCCTAATTTAATGCTAAATTTGATGGACTTCCCACACTCAATTCAAATCCATCAAAAAATACTTCAAAGGGAGGGTGATGAAGTATTTAAACCATGTCAAGTGAAGCCAAGTTATCTCACTGTAAGAGCGCACTGTAAATATCACTGGCATTAAATTTCAATAGTGATTTCCAGAAATACTTTAAAGAAGAGTGCTGTAATGGGGAATGGCTGCACTGCACTTTTCAGTCTTGTATGAAGGCGTCCATGTGAGTCCTTCAGTTCTGAAGGATGATTTATTGTAAACTATATTTACATTCTGTGAGAAACAGTGGGCTATGAAGACTTGCAGAGAAATGAGAAAGAAACCTATTCTAGATCCACAAAAAGAATTCAAGAGCCTTAGGAGCCAGGAGGTTAACAGAATTAGGGAACAGAAAATCCACACTAAATATTTTCAATTTGCAAGCCATTCCAATTTGCTACTCCACCCAAGTAACTGCTTCAATGGTAACCAGTGAAAATATTCAAATGAATAAATGTTAAATTGATCATTATGGTATTATTATTAGTATTGTATTAAGCATTTACTATGTGTTAAGCACTGTTCTAAGTGTTCAGGTAGATACAAGTTAATCAGGTAGGATACAGTCCCAAATGAGACTCGCAGTACAAGTGGGAAGGAGAATGGGCATTGAATGCCCATTTTACAGATGAGAAAACTGAGGCATAGAGAAGTTAAGTGACTTGCCCAAGGTCACACAGCAGGTAAGTAACAATGTGAGGATTAGAATCCAGATCCTCGGACTCCTAGACCCATGCTCTTTCCACTAGGACATGCTGCTTTTCACTATGTGGCCTAAGTAAAATAAATAAATGTTAGTGACATCTCATAGAGAGAAAATGATCAGGTCTTCTAGATTGTAAGCTCCTTGAGTGAAAGGATCATTTTCTATTGCCTACTGTATTGAGCTCTGCACATTGTAAGTGCTCAATAAATACCACTGATTGATTGACTTTTCAATGATGATGAGAATGATTTTTCTCTCCTGGGATCGATAATAATAAATGAACTAGTATTCAAGAAATACGCCAAAAATTAAAATTAGAAAGACTTGCTATGAAGAGCCTGGAAAATTTCATGAAATGTGCTTATGTAACAATTGCCACAAAAGTACAAATTGTCAACTCTGTGGTGTCTCCCGTGACAATGTAGGGATCTGAAAGCTGGACAGTGAAAAAACAGGATAGAAAGAGCATTGATTTTTTTGAAATGTGGTGTTGGAGAAGGCTTTTGCAAATACGATGGACTGCCCAAAAAACAAAAACATGGATTTTGGAGCAAATTAAACCACAGTGGTCTTTGGAAGGCCAAATGACGCAATTTAGATTAGCATATTTTGGACACAATAATCAGGAGGACTAATTATCTGGAGAAGACACTAATTCTAGGAAAAGTCCAGGGAAAATGTGAAAGAGACAGACCAGTAGCTAGATGGATAAAGTCCATAACAATGACAACAGAAGAATCATTAGAAAGTTGCAGATTATGGCAAAGGATAGGATGTTCTGGAGAAAGTACATTCATGGATTCTCTTTGAATCGGAAATGACTCCAGCACTCAATAAAAAAAAAATTGATGAATAAACTTAACCTTTTTCGATGCAGTGACACTGTTAACCCATTCTTATCCTATCATGTGACACCTTAGGCCTTCCTGCTATCTGACCTTGGACAAATCACTCCCAATCCTGTGCCTTAGTTTCCTCATCCATAAAATAAGGATTTACATACCTGTCTATCCTCATTCTTAGACTTTGAGCCCCATAAGGGACAGGGACTGTATCCTATCTGATTATCTCATATCTGCTCAGTGCCTGGTACAGTGGTTGGAACATACTAAGCACTTATAAAATACCACTATCATCATGATTAATATTATTATTATGTAGTCACAGCGACTCATTTAAAATTTGTACCTATTGATTTAGGTACTCTACTAGTTAAGCATTATATTTATTTCCCTATCTAACTTTCCATTATCTTCCTTCTGTCTGTAAATCATTTTGTGTCTGTCTCCTTTGGTAAATTGAAAACACCTAGGCCAAACACCTAGTGCACTGCTTTACCCAAAGCAGGTACTCAGTAAATACATTTAATTGACTATTATACCATATAATAAGAAAATCCATAGCATGTTTTAGCGGGGTCATGTCGGGCCTTTGAAAAGTGTTTTCTGTAAGGTAATTACAGTCCAAAAGTACTGAAGGCGTTGTACTTCTAAGTGATGAACTGAGCTGATTATCGCTTTTTGGCTTCTACTGCCCCCTTGACTCTCACCACACATTGCTAAATTACTACAGGTTTTTACTCAGTTATGCAAGAAAGTTATCAGGCTATGTGTCTCTACAAATCTCAGAGTTTACCCTTGGGGTGGCGGAAGGAGAACAAACAGTGAGTTTTTGTTTTAATCTGCAAGGTTGTTTCTCAGAATCTGAAATAACCTAGCTGCAATCAAAGTACGTCATCAAGATGAAGACATTTGGAACAAGACTAAATACAGTAATGTCAAAATAGAGTGAACCCACTGACTTCCGTAAACTATACTTATGATAATGAGATAACGTACAATCACTTGCCCTTTTCGTGACAGAGTTCTGCATAATGATTTGAGTTACTGGAGCAAAAATGCATTTTAGTCAAGTATAAATAAAATGAAATTGCATCCAGTATTGTTCTTTTTCTTTAACTCCCCCGGCATAAGTGCATTCAATTTAAAACTCTCAAGCTCTTCAAAGAGACATTGTGGCCTGAAAAAAGCCTGGTTTCAAGGAAAACTACCAAATGCTGCATTACAAATTTTGCATTTGCATTATCACCAACCATATTTTAATATCAAAAGTAGTGTCTTCATTTTAAAGTTTAGCTGGCCATTAAGCTCTACTTTGTTTTTATGATTAGCAATGAATACGGGTCTGAAATTGTGAAATGAAAAGCTAGTATTAGTAATCATTCATTCCCTACAGGCTTTAACAAGAGCCTGTTATAACATGGATTTTAGTATTGGAATTAAGATATAGATTTCAATCTCCAATAACTGGGCCCATGGGGAAGTAGGATAACACCAAAAAAACAAAGAAACATATGATGTTGTCCCATGCATTTTCAATGACAAAGGACAAAAGGTACATTTCAAATGGAAATTGCTATCGAACATGACAGATTCTCTAAAACTGCAACTTCTGTTTTCCTTTTTCAATAAGAACTGTAAAACCAAGCTCTAAATATGCAGTTGGATTCACATCTTTGAGTGTGAAATGTCATCTCCATTAACAAAGAACTGTGAAAACTTGAAACTTATTTGTGTATTTCTATACGCCAATGTTAAAAATCATAGTTCAGTTTGGGAATGTGACAGGGTTTAGCCAAAGGATATGAATTCAAATGCCTTTGGATCTTTTTGTATTTTTTGCATAAATGAAATTTCTACTTACCAAGTTTTTGAAGACAGAAAATACGAAAACCTTTGTGACCTTTGCTATTTTTGGGGGGTAGCGCATAAAAATAGAAATCTGGGGACTTTCTTTAAACAGTCTGTGCACCAAGGTATAGGATTGTACTTTCCCAAGTGCTTAGTACAGTGCTGTGCACACAGTTAAGCTCTCAGTAAAAATAATGGAAGGAATGAATGATCTACTATGAGAAAATACCTACTTCTTCCACATCTGTCTTTTTGTTATCAGCATCAAATGGTAGGAGAAGATTAACACCAAAGACGTCCGGAAACAGTCAGTTCACCAGCATAGCACCAATGCTAATAGTAATGTGGCTTGGGAGAGGCAAGCGAAATGGATGACGACAGAATGCCCGAACAGCTGCGGTGAGGTAAACTAAAAAGGGGGCACATGCAAGCTCAGAGGGCAGAATAAATTATTTAAAGACCCAATGAAGCACAATTTCAAATGAGGAGACACAGTCGTGGTCTGTCCAGAGACCACTGCAACAGACAGACCAACGGCTGAGCAGCAAAGGGGAGAGGGGTTGTTTTCGAGCATAGGCTTCCCGGAAATCAGGATCCCAAGAGGCCAGCTCTAAAGCAGTCAGCAGAGTAGGATCTTTATGTGAACGCAAGGCAGAATATTTATTTGTGAAATGTATCTTTCTCTTATACCTGCTTCGGAAACCTCACATAAAAACAGCCTTTAAAATGAAAATCAGGAGGCGTTAGGAAGGTATGTTACCTTGAAATAATTTTAAGTCTATTTAAGTACTCTGTGTTCATCACAAATAGCGCTGCTAATGTATTCATTGACTTTAAACCTTGATTTTAAGTGAATTCAACAATATATTATACAAGACGTGCTTTTTAAAGGAAATGGGTGGTATTATGGAGAAAAGAATACAGTCATTTCTTTGAAAAGATAGATGATTACATTTCTCAAGAAGCCCACATTAAGGAAAACTCCCCTGGTAATGTATATGCCTTGACTGACACCTTAGGCAAGCCCAAATCCAAAATCACATCTTGTTCTTGCCAGGGAGATGCAGATGGTCAGGAGAAGTTTCCTGATTTCCCAACACCATTTTCTCTCGAAACATGGAGTGAAACCATGTGTTATAAGGGAACTGGAGGTACTGTAAAATCATTTGGTCTATAAAAGGAGTACTATTTTCATTGCGTCATTGAATCTTGGTTAAAAACTCATTGCCTAAAGATAGTTTTTCCTAAAAGAACTGTTTTTCTTGGATCTGAAACAATCCTAACTTTCTCGTAAGCTAAGTAAGTTGATATGAAGATAAGAATCGCTTTGGCATGGGGAATTGTATTTTATTTGGAATGTGAACTGTTAATTTTAATGCTCTAAATATGTTGTAACTACAAGAATTCTCACTTTAAAAAAAGTTTGTGGCACTACTAGATGTTCTGATTATCTGGAACATACCTGAACTTAGTTATAACCATGGTTATTGCATGATGCTGAATTCCTCAGGGCCTTGTGTTTCTTTTATATTTAACGATGATTACTAATTTCAGTCCGTCAGTTGTATTTATTGAGAGCTTGCAGTAAACAGAGCACTGTGCTTGGCATTTGGTATTTAAGTAAATAAATTAGGGGAAGTAGGAAGAACATGCAGTTTGGGTGGAAGTAAGGAGTGGGGTGAATACCTAAGTGCTAAGTGGGTACAGACTCATGTGCATCAGTGATGTAGTAGGGAGGGAAAACAGGATAGGGAGATGAGAGATTGGACAGGGAAGACTTCCTGAAAGAAATATGGACTAGGGTGTCAAAAGATATGGGTTCATTCATTCAATCGTCCTTATTGAGCACTTACTATTTGCAAAGCATTGTAGTGTATTAAGTATAACAATAAACAGTGTCATTCCCTGCCCACCAACAAGCTTACAATTTTGGGGGGAGGGGTGCAGAGAGAGATAGATATCAATACAAATAAATATAATTACAGATATGTACATAAGTGCCATGAGGGTGGGAGGGGGAGAACAAAGGGAGCAAGTCAGGATGATGCAGAAGGAAGTGGGAGATGAGGAAAAGTGAGGCTTAGTCTGGGAAGGCCTCTGAGAGGAGATGCACATTCAGTAAGGCTTTCAAGGGTGGACAGTAATTGTATGTGTGATTTGAGGTCATTCCAGACAAAAGGCAGAATGCAGGCTAGGAGTCAGAGGTGAGACAGGTGAGATGGAGGCACAATGAGAAGGTTAGCACTATAGGAGCGAAGTGTGCAAGCTGGATTGTAGAAGAAGATAAGCAAGGGGAGGTAGAAGGGGACAACATGATGGAATGCTTTAAAGCCAATGGTGAGAAGATTTTGTTTGCTACGGAGGTGGACGACCAACCACTGGAATTGTTTGAGGTACTAATCTCGGCTTTGCCACTTGTTTGCTGTGTGACCTTGGGCAACTCAATTCACTCCTCAGTTTCCTCATCAGTAAAATGCGGACTAAATACGTGTCTCTATTCCCCTCAGACTAGAGCGCCAGGGGTTCAGGGACTCTGTCCAGGTCAATCTTGTTTCTACCCCAGTGATTAGCAAAATGCTTGGCACATCAATCATATTTATTGAGCACTTACTGCGTGCAGAGCACTGTACTAAACACTTGGGAGAGTATGATATAACACAGTTGCTAGGCACATTCCCTGCCGACAAGGAATTTAGAGTCTAGAGGGGGAGACAAACATTAAATGTAATTATTGATATGTACATAAGCCCTGTGGGCTGAGGGTGGGTGAACAAAGGACACAAATCTAAGTGCAAGGGTGACACAGAGAATAAGCACATAGCACTTCCAAATACTACCATTCCTATGATTATTAATGTTTAGTTGGGACTTTGAAGATGGGGAAAGTGATATATGAAATGGGAACAAATTCCAGGAGGGAGTGTGTGAGCAAGAGGCCAAGAGTGAGAGACAAGAGCGAGGAACAGTGTCAAAATTTCCCCTTTAAAAAAGGTAAAACACTGGTAAATACCAATAGGGTTAGGTCATACATCTGTCTGTGTTTGTCTCTGGAAGCTAGCCGTTCCATTCACCTTAGCAAAGTGTGTGCTGAAATGCTTTACCAAATTTGAGTTGATTATTTCCAGATATAGAGCTCTTTGTAACTGAAAGCCTCATGAAGTCTGAACACTTCGTTAGCTGTAAACTCATTTCAATTTTCTTTATAGTGAAGTGTTGTGGGAGGTTTTTGTATCAGCTTCACTATTTCTTGGGGCTTTGGAAACACAACCAAAGAGCGACTTTTTACTGGCTCTTTTCCTCAACAGTAGATCATTGCTTCCTGTCTAATTGCCACAGCAGGTAAATGCTGCCTTCAGGAAATCCTTTCTTGGTTTTAAGCTTAAATGTTTACAGGCAGTGAGAATTTTCCCTAAATGAACTTCAGTAGCAATAATATCAAGAGCCCACTTTGTGCTGAGTACTGTATTAAGCACTTATAAATACAAATGTGATGTGAACGTGGTCCCTGGATGCCTAGGGGCTTATCATCTCAGAATAAAACTGGGGAGGGGGGTATAATAATAATGATGATGGTATTTAAGCTCTTACTATGTGTCAAGCACTGGTCTAAGCACTGGGGTAGATACAAGCTAATCAGGTTGGACCAAGTCCCGTCCACATGGAGCTCACATTCTTAAAACCCATTTTACAGATGAGGTAACTGAAGCACAAAGAAGTCGAGTGACTTGTCCAAGGTCACGCAGCAGACACGTGGCAGAGCTGAGATTAGAACCCAGGTCCTTCCGACTCCCAGACCCGAGCTGTATCCACTAAGCCACGCTGCTTTGATAATGACGATTAATGACAGGCGATTAAAGAAAGGACAACAAAAATACAAAAGACAGGGACACGAAAAGAGGAGGGCGCTCTCAAATAAATGAGTATGGTCCGCCATGCTTTGATGGACAGTCCCTTTCTGGCTTTGTTGCTCTGGACTGTGTCTGACCGGCCATTTTGCACAAGCCCGAGTTTTCCAGCCTTCATCATGGGAGTCACGGCATAAAGCATAGCTTGTGTGGTGAGAGGAGCTTCAGATATCCAACACTGCAGCTCTCACAGAGAAGGCTGGAAGCTCTTACCAAACCACTCCATCAGCAGTGCGTAAACTGCAGCATAAATCTGAAGGGTCTTCAAACCCGGAGTCTTTACAAACTAGTTGGAAACATTCAAGGGATCAAAACCCAGCTGACTAATCTCTTTCTTCATGTTCATTATTTTATGCTAAAGACCCAACAAATCAATAAATATCTGAAAGCTTCTGTAGCTGGAGAGGTGGGCAAACCCAGGGATCAATGATCCCTGAAGTAATTTGATTCTGAATTGATAAAATCACCTACTCTAAATCACAATTCAGACCTCAACCTATTTTGAATAAGCATTTCCAAGTTACTCACTTAAGCAAATGACTGCAGAAGATGAGGTCATAAAAGAACTGTAGCCATAAAAAACAAGAAATCCAAAGCTGTACAATCCTGATTAATTAGTAAGTTACATTTACATTGAAGCTATTTCTGAATAGAAAGAGAGGATCTGCTATATGTAAATATACTAAACACTATAAACATAACTCTGTTTTGATCCCTCAAATCTTCATTGCTTTAACCTTTGATTCCTATAAATTGGAATGTTTTTTATAATGATCAAAATGGCTGCTTCTATTCCTCCTATTCCAGCCAGGGAATTCTCCAGAAAGTGCAACTCGTCTACTCATTTGCGACTGGACACCCAGATGCTGTAGAAGCAGTGAGCTTCCAGATGTTGGATGGTGAGGAGCATGTATCAAGGAAGAACACATATGGTGCTGTGATGACTGATTGCAATCTATAAGCAAACCACTGAATGAGGCATTTTCTATTGCTAATGGTGTGGAATTGTACAGTATATTCCCTTGTTGAGATTCTTCAGTTTCTTGGTAGGAAAGACGTTGTAACTTTTCCAGTAGGTTAGTGCTATGGGAGAAGGGTAGTTTAAACAGTGTTAAAATTGAATCTCCAGCCTGGCCCATTTATAGTGCACTATATTGACATAGTAATCAGAGGCATTGATAATATCCAGCTCTAAAGGAAAGGAACCGAGTGTCAAGGGGTAATAAAAAAGTACATTTCTGGTGAAAATTGACACACATCTAGTTATCTAAGTCTATCTGATGGTGATCCAATCAAATTCATTTGATTTCCCAAGATATAATTTCCCCCTAATAGTACTAATAACCTCTTCAGGGTAATTTTAAAAGGCCAAAAGACCTGTTAAAAGGCATGAGTAAGGTCCTGTCAGAACTTGAATGGAAGCCTCAGATTATAGAGGCATTTCAGGACCTCAACGCCCAAACAAAGAGTAGCCTTTGAGCCCGTTGTGGGCAGAGAATGTCACTGTTTATTGTTGTATTTTCCCAAGTGCTTAGTACAGTGTTCTGCATACAGTAAGTGATTAATAAATACAGTGAATGAATGAGTGAATTCTGAAGTTTGCAGGACATCCTGGAATTGACTATGTTTCTTTCGGTCAGCAGTCCATATTTTAGGGATCATTTCTTATGTCAAGCCAAGATCCTTGTTGACAAAACCCAGAGCTAGTTCTTTGAGCACCTCATTGAAAAGAGATGAGAAGAGCGGAATGTCGGAAATTGGCTATGCCTTTTAGTTGATGATAATCCAGTTCTATATATACAACTGAAAAAGCAATGTGGCGTAGCGGAAGGGGCAGGGGCCTGGGAGTCAGAGGATCTGGTTCTAATCCAGGCTGTGCCACGTGTTTGCTGTGTGACCTTGAACAAGTCATTTAGCTTCTCTGGGTCTGTTTCTTCAACAGTAAAATGGGGAATTCAATCCTACTTAGACTGTGAGCCCCATGTGAGATAAGGACTGTGTCAGACCTGATTAGCTTGTATCTACCCCAGCATTTAGAGCACCGCTTGTCACAAAAGTGATTAACAAATTCCATTTTTTAAAAAGTTCTGGTATCAAAGAGAAAAGGAAAAAAAGCTGAAGAAGAAGAAAGGATAAGACTGCTGGGAGTGACTGTTATTAGACTCTAAAATGCAGGATTCCTGATTATCCTTTCATCTCCCCATCTGATTCCCCCTAGTTATACCATTTCAAGCACTTCTGCATCAAGTACTACCTTTTCTACCCTGTCTTCCTCCTATTCCCTGCAGGACTTATGTGCTCATCTTTAAACTCTGTTGCTTTCCCCCACCTGCAATTTATTTTAGCATTTTCCCCCCGGCTTTAGAGTGTAAGGTCCTTCAGGGCTCAGATCATGTGTAGTAACTCTGATGCATTCTCCCAAATAATTAATACAGTGCTCTGCACAGGGTTGACCCTCAACAGATTCTAATAATGATGATGTTGGTAGTTGTTAAGTGCTTACTATGTGCCTAGCACTGTTCTAAGCGCTGGAGTAGATACAGGGTAATCAGGCTGTCCTACGAGAGGCTCAGAATCTTAATCCCCATTTTATAGATGAGGTAACTGAGGCACCAAGATGTTAAGTGACTTGCCCAAAGTCACACAACTGACAGGTGGCAGAGCCGGAATTAGAACCCATGACCACTGACTCCTAAGCCCATGATCTTTCCACTTAGCCACGCTACTGATTGATAGACCTAACATGAGTCAAGACTATACTACTTCATTGGTCAGTGAAGAAAGCAGTACTTCTTTTTTTTTTTTTATAAACGCCCGCTTTCTTTCCAGTAGTTTTGCAGATCTACATTCTATCAGTAGTCAATGATTGCTAATCAAATTAATATACTTTTGGAAAGTCCCACATATAGTCTAAGAAAGTCATTAAAGAATCATAAGCTTCAAATGAGTGAAAACAGATCTTCAGATTAGCCTGTAGCAATCCAAAATATTTGCTTTGTAGATTGTGAATCCCTCATAGATTGTGAGACCTCCAAGCAACAGGGGCCATGTCTAATTCCCATCTGTGTACACTCTCCTAGTGCTCAGTATTGTGCTCTGCACATGCATAGTGGATAGGTAATGGGCCTGGGAGAGAGAATGTCATGGGTTCTAATCCTGGCTCTGTCACTGGTACGCTGTGTGACCTTGGACAAGTAACTTAACTTTTCTGTGCCTCAGTTGCCTCATCTGTAAAATGGGGATTGAGACTGTGAGCCCCATGTGGGTCAGAGACTGTGTTAATCCAATTTTCTTATAGCCTGCTGAGTGCTTAGTACAGTACCTGGCATATAGTAAGTGCTAAAGTGCTTCCCCTATTCTTGAGTCCATTCGGGGAAGGGATTGTCTCTCTCTGTTGCAGAACTCTAATTTCCAAGCACTTCCTACAGTGCTCTGCACAGAGTAAGCGCTCAATAAATACAATTGAATGAAATACCATAATTATTATTATTATTACCATTATTACTACCCTATTTAAAAAGGAGTGATGCGGTCCATCAATTTAAAACCTTTCAAGGAAAATTTAGTTTACATTACATTTAAAATAGTTTCCATTAAAAATATGTTATGACTCTCCAGTGAATTAGGAGTGATGTGCTCTTATCGACCCATTCTCCCTTTCATCTTAATTGCGTACCCCATTATTCACTGCAAGGTGAGGCCCCAGCTTTATTTAAATCACACAGAGTTTGAGTAAGACTACTGTATTACTCATAACATTGCAAAATACAGAGAGGCCATATAAAGCACGGGAGATAACATTCCTTCTCCAAGTCAGATTTCCACAATCTTACCAGCCCTACATGTCGAGTGTTTGTTGCTCTCACTCCAAATCCATAGACATAACTGCCAACTGGGGGCAAAGGAACTGACCACCCAACATCTCTCTCAGATCTCTCAGATGTCAATACATCTACAGACGAAGGGACAATCTCCTTGCTGTTCTACTTCTGAATAATAATGATGGTATTTGTTAAGCACTTACTATGTGCCAAGCACTGTTCTAAGTGCTGGGGTAAATACAAGGTAATCAGGTTGTCCCACGTGGGGTTCATGGTCTTCATCCCCATTTTACAGATGAGGTAAATGAGGCACAGAGAGGCTAAGTGACTTGCCCAAAGTCACACAGCTGACAAGTGTCAGTGTCGGTGAATAATGCTTCCTCCTGTTGCCCGTCTGTAATGCTATTTCACTGCCCATCTCCCCTTCTGGATTTTATACACCTTGATAGCAGGGTTCATGTCTTCTAACTCTGTTGTACTCTCCAAAGTGCTTACCGAGTACAGTCTTTTGCCTACAGAAGATGCTCAATAAATGTCATTGATTAATTGATCCAAGAGCAAACTGTAGTAAAACCTCTAAGCTATGGGCCACATTTTTCTTCCACCCTAGAATGGAACCTCAAACATCTCCTTTGGATTCAGCTGTTATTTCTCAAATAAATGATGGAATTCCAGTTCCCAAATGGGTTTCAGAACTTGGACAGTATTGTGGAATTAACTCATTCACCTTCACATTTATCTTCCTCTTTGGGCACATATTTCCCTAAAAGTCAACTTGACAAGTAACATCCTATCTGGACATTGCCTTTTACTTTTATCCTGACATTCCTTTCACAGAAAGATGTTGGATTTGCCAAGCTAGAATTTCACTACTTCACAACTGAAATACTCCTCCAAAAAAAATGGCTGCTTACTGCCAACTCTTTAAAGATTCCTCAAAGATAGAACTATAACTTCTACTTTTATTGCATGTTCGAGTTAGATTTAGATGGACACAGCTAAGCCGCCTGAAATCAGTCACTTAGTTTAGCCTTTTCTTGAAGTGGAAACTTTGCATTGATCGATTAATCAGTGTATTTATGAGTGTTTATTTTGTGCTGAGCACTGGACTAAGCATTTGGAAAAGCACAAAATGGTTGGTAGACTGGATTCCTGCCTGCAAGGAGCTTAGTCAAGCCAGGGAGAAAGACATGTAGAAGGAGTTCACAATGGGATGACTGTCCATTGCTCAGGGTCCCCTCCACACTTGGTTCTACTTAGAATAGCTTAACTTTCCTGGGCCTGCAAGAAGGCTGCTTCATGCAATAGACCCTTCTCTTTGTCAGGAACTGGCTCCGGAGTGGCTCCTTGGATTTCCGGCTATTCTAAAGTTGCATAAGGATGGGAGGGAGCAGGAGCAGAGAACAGAATCTCCACCAAAACCCAGCCCCCTGGGGTGGGCCAGACAGACATCTCTGAAAATGATTTAAATGGGAATAAGATCTAACCAACCACTCTTCCCTTAACCCTGGGTGAACTCACAATGGACCACCCCATAGCTTTAAGCACTCCTGCTGGTCTTCCTACTCAGGCTCAGTATGTTCTTCATCTACTCTTTGGCATTTTTCCCACATCAGAGGAGCCAATTTTTGCAAATGAGCCTAATGGGAGATACAATGTTCCCAGCTCTAATTTCTCAGCTTCGTTGAGTGGTTATGAAATAGCCTTCTGTCAATAATGGCTCTTCTTCTGCAATAAATACCTCCCCAAAATAACCTAAAAGCACACCAATATAATTCATCCTTGTCTATGAAAGAACTTTCTTATATCTCTAATCAAAAGTAAATTAATTATTTGCCTCATTTGATATAGTCAGCCTTTCAAGGCTTCAGAAATGAAACAAAAGTATAAAACTAACATTCTTTACTCCCTGAAACTGGCATTAGTATAGTAAATATTTCAGCTATGGAATGTGCTTTTGAGATATGTGTGGTTCATTCCCTTCAGAAGAATAGACACAATGGACCCATTCTCTGTCAGATCCATGAAGGAGTTTCATGCATAACTTGCATTAATGCTATTGAGAGGGACAAACTTAAATTCATCTGCCCTACAGGAGGACAGTAAACCTGAATACTGGTACTCAAAGCAAAAAGAAAAATAGCTTCTAGATGACAGAGCATAAATCAGCTCCAGTTCAACAAAATCCTGAAGTGTAAGATCCAAAATCCATTCTCTTCGAATAAGAGCAACTAGTTAACACACACAAGCACGCACACACGCAGCACACACGCTCTGCTTCAGTCAGGCCCCACTCAGTGGTGGAACGAACTAATCAATAGTAATAATAATGTTGGTATTTGTTAAGTGCTTACTATGTGCAGAGCACTGTTCTAAGCGCTGGGGTAGACACAGGGGAATCAGGTTGTCCCACGTGGGGCTCACAGTCTTAATCCCCATTTTACAGATGAGGTAACTGAGGCACAGAGAAGTTAAGTGACTTGCCCACAGTCACACAGCTGACAAGTGGCAGAGCTGGGATTCGAACCCATGACCTATGACTCCAAAGCCCGTGCTCTTTCCATTGAGCCACGCTGCTTCTATTCAACACGTACTCTGGGAAGAGCACTATACTGTCTTAGGAGGGTAGAATGGAAGTAAGAGACATAGGTCTGCCCTCAATGAACTTACAGTCAAATAGACTTGACAAGGTGGTGTTCTCCACACTCTCTCTCTCTGGTGTTCAATACTCAACTCTTCAGTGGAAGAGTATAGTGGGAGAGTAAGTCTTTTCTCCCCATTATCCAGACAGCTCCATTTCTGGGGGCCAGGCCAGCCTCCTAACCTACAGTGTCAGCCCTAGCTTGTGACGCCCACTCAATTGAGGTTAGACATCTAAACAGATTGGTTAAAATGAAAACTTGAAAACTACCTCTTTGGGCACTCATAAAATATTTCATGGGATACTACAGTCTATGGCCTAGATCATTGGCTAACCCTACATCATATCAGTTTGAGGCTGAAAGAAAACTTTAACAGAGGACAGTCTGGAAACAGACCAAAACCTGAACCCTCTACCCTGGGCATAGCCTACAATCACCCCGTTGCCACCATCAGCCCATTGCCAACCATGGTGGTGAGTTATGGAGTGTGCCCTGCTGCTAAACAGGAGGGGAAGGGAGTCCCTGCCAGTAGAATCAGGCTCGATAGGGAGACGGGCCTTGTTCATTCATTCATTTAATCGTATTTATTGAGTGCTCACTGTATTAAGCACTTGGAAGAGTACAGCATAACAATAAGCAGACATATTCCCTGCCCACAACGAGCTAAAAGTCTAGATGGACAAGTTTACCTCATGTGCTCCCACAATTCAACGCCTGAGCACTTTCTGAATCTCAACAGCAATTGGTCAGCTGAAGCATTTGCAAACTTTGGAATATTCTTACAATAATGCTATGTCAAGAGGTCTCTTGCCTCAGCTCCCTGGGTTCTGCTGTTTCCTTACAACATGCTGTTTCCTTACAAACAGCAATCAGCAGAGGCCCTCCCCTACTCTTGTCACTGACAAGGGTGAAACATGAGATTGATAGGTGGAATATCCTATGGGAAACTAGCAAACCCAGTAGCTGGAGGTAGTGATACACAATATTAAGATAAAAAATCAATGAAAAGAGAATAAACAAATACAGTCAAAAGTTAAAGATGCCGCACAAGCAAACAGGCAAAGGTAGAATTCATCTGAACTAAGTCACTGTTTGTGGAGCCTGGACAACCCACCTTTCCCTTCCAGGAATCTGGGAATTATATATATATTTTTCTTTATAGTGAATTGTTTTAAGGAAAGCTGCCATTCTGTCTTTACAGATGGCTGTTTTTAACAAGGCCCTTATTTTTCTCTGCTAACTTTATAATTCAAAAGTGGTTCATACGAAGATAGGGCAGAATAGTTTGTTGTCAAAGTATGCTTGTTCTTCTAAATAATGGCTCAATTCTATTTCTCAACTGGGCTTATAATAGCCTGTGAACTGTTCCCTGTGGATAAAGCATGGGCCTGAGGGCCAGAGGATTTGGGTTCTAATCCTGGCTGACCATACACTTGCAGTGTGACCTTGGGTAAATTACTTCACTTCTCTGTGCCACAGTTTGCTCAACTGCACAGTAATAATGATGGTATTTGTTAAGTGCTTACTTTGTGCCAAGCACTGTTCTTGGAGATTCAATACCTGTTCTACCTCCAATTTAGATTGTGAGCCTCACGTAGGGCAGGAACTCTATCCTGCCTGGTCAACTTGTATTTACCCCAGTGCTTAGAACAATGCTTGACACACAATGAGTGCTTAACTAATACTATTTAAAAAAAAACTGACTTCTAAATCTCAACAGCAGCAATTAAAAGGGAGAGCAAAATGAATGAGTGGCAATAAAGGACTAAATATTTTGAGGCATAGGAGGTGCTATTCGTGCCAATCTACCCATGGTATATCTTTCTCCATATCACCTATCTCCATGTTTACAGTTCAAAAGGAAACCTCCTTGTCTAGTCTGTAAGTTCACTGTGCACTGGGAACATGTTTATCGACCTTGTTATACTGCAGTCTCCCAAGTCTAATTCTATTTTAGTCTCCCAAGTCCTTAGTATAGAACTTTGCCCACAGCCTTGTTTTATGCTGTCGAGTCGTTTCCGACCCAGGGCATCTCCACGGACACATCTCGCCCAGAACGCCTCATCTCCATCTGCAATCGTTCTGGTAGGTACTCAATATGTACTACTGGTAATTGGTATTGTGCCTATGGAAATATTTGCATGGTAAAGTGTAAAGAAAAGCTGAATATTCCCCCAAATTTCCTTACTTCTAATGATAAATCTTTAATGTGTATATGGCTTTGGTTTTCCCAAAGCATTTTCACATTCCTTGATTCATTTTACCTTTACACCATCCTGTGAGGTGGGAAGAGACAGCTACTGTGATTCCCATTTTATAGAGTAGGAAACGTTGCTCCAGAGAAGTAAAATGACTTACCTAAGGTTACTCAGCAGGTCAGTGGAAGAAATGAGACTAGAATCAACATCACCTCATTCTGGGAGATCATACTGGCTCTAGACTGGGCCGTTACTGACATTTCAAGATACATTACAAATCTCAGAAATGGCATTTCTCTTGTTCTTATTACTCTTGCTTCTACTCCTTTTCTACCTGACCTTTTAGCCCACAATCTGTAATGCCTGCTTTGTTACTCAATAGTCAGTCTACTGTAGTAAAATTGAATAGAACAATTAGACTAGAGCTGTGCTTATAGATTAATTAATCAGTTTTGTTTATTGAACTTTTCCTGAGTGTAAAACCCTATATTAAGCCTTTGGGAAAGTACAACAGAAGCAAAACACAGAGTTCCTGACCATTGGGAGTTTAAAATAAACAATATTCATGTGTCTATATTTGCAGGAGTGTGCTTATCTCTCTTCCCCTCCTTCTTTTAGATTGGCAATCCTTTTGGGACCAGGGGTTATATTAATCAGTGGTATTTATTGAGTGCTTGCTATTTGCAGAGCACTGTACTAAGCATTTGGGAGAGTGCAATACAATAGTCTTAGCAGAAACATTCCCTGCCCGTAACAGGCTAACAGTCTAGAGGGATTATAACCGATTTAAAATCCGTGTACCTTTCCCCATTGTTTATTTATGGTGCTCCGCATAATGCAAGTCAGAAATAATTTCAAAATACATATTTTTTCAGGTGTGAAGCTGTATAAATGTTAAAGTAAGATATAATCCACATAATTTAGCGCATACATCAATTTGCAATTTTAATCAAATTGCTAGAAAATTAGTGCAGATTTTCTCCACTTCTAAGCTCCTCAAGGGCAGAAATCATGCCTACCAACTCTGTTGTATTCTCCACCTGGTATTCACTCAATAAATACCATGGATTGACTGATTGAATGAGAAGCATCTAAATTTTCTGTCAACCACAGAATGACAGAGACTAAACACACCCCTAAAAATAGGGTCCTTTATGTTAAATGAAATTCCCTCTAAAAACCACTTCCAAGATTCACTGTGCACATTAGCAGAGTTAAAGCCCTCCAACAGAGTGTCTAGTGGGTTCCTGCTAAAAATATCTAATTGCAGAGTTCTTACCCAAGGACTGGTTTGGCTTACAGAACAGGCTCCCCTTATGTACACAGACAGTCCACAGGAGAGGTTTATTACTGAAAATCTAAAAATGACCCAACTATCCCCCAGTCAGCTCTATCCCTGACAGTACGCCCTCTCCTTTCAGTTCATCTTTTCTCGTTTTAAAGTGTGCTCTTTGTTTGCCGGCAGCTCCCAGCATGCAACAGTGCTCAGGGCCTGGGAATCACTGTTAACTCAGCAGGACCAAAAAGGGGCGGGATGGGAGGAACCACAGCACGAAGGGGAGAAGCAAAAGGGGTAGGGGGGTAAACAAAATGTCTTGTGGTTGTAGGGCTTGCACTGGGTGAAAAGGAGCGACCAGTGGAATCAGCAGCTATTGCATCTCAACAGCAGGGTAAGTGTGATTCCGCTGTTCCCAGACAGCCAGCTTAAGCAGTCGAATCTTTAATTTGCCTGTCTCTAGCAGCTGCTTCTTGCTGCTACCACAGAAAGAGAAATTACAGCTTTCAACCCTTCATTTTATCCCTCTTACCTATAATCCTCTAGTTCCAGTCTGTCTGACCACTTGATGAGGCTTTTTTAATTAGTGTAGATTTGGGGCCCCTTAAATATGCTCTACATATACAGAAACCCTAGACGGGCTTGGAAAGTCTTGATGAGATGAAAAGCACCCTGCAGGGAATATATTGTGGCACACAGGGCACAGAATAATGATTCTCGTAATTGAGAGTGTCGTGTGCCTTATTAGCAGGCATCATTTACCTGGGATCTTGCTCGAAAAATGCTAAGATATTTCACCAGCTAACGGTTTCAAAGGGAGTCCATTTATTTTCTCACCCATATCGCTCTGTTAGACCCCAGAAAGGTCCACAGGTTTGCCTTGGAAATGAAGTAGACAAAGACGAAGCTGTCATTCCAGGGTTATGTTGCATTCGATGGCTCCAGTATACTCGTTAGAACTCCCACGATGAGACAGGCGGTGCTTTGGAAAATGACTGCCTCTCCTGACGTATGTTTCGAGACCCGTGTGCTACATCGCTAAGTCGATGTGGGATGTATTGGATCAAAAGGCAGTAAACACTTTTCATTATGGAAAAGCACCTCTGCGTATGCGTGCATGTTTTTCCTTATTTCTAAGCAATGAAATGCACTTTCACATAGTTCAAAAATGGAGGCTTTGTTAATAAGTAGGAAATTATTTTGACTAGTGTCTGGGACATACCTTGATCTCATGTTGCGCTTCAACAACTTCGGTGGAAATGATTTAGGAGACTCTGGTCAGATTGTCTTCAGCTTTCTTTACCTGAAGTTCGGCAATTCTGACATAATTCCTGCACAAGACAAAAGAAAGGAGAGCTAATGTGAAAGCTCTGGACAAGTTGAGTACATTAGATAAAAAAACATTTTTGAAGTTTCCTGGTGCCTGTTAAGGGCTTGTCAACTTTCTTCTCAGTCTTTCCACTGTCAATGGCGTGGTTTCTAATTAGTGTTTTCATCCAGAGTTCAACGCTTCAAACACTGAGATCCTTCAAAGAAAGGCTTAATTGTTTTTGATCTCTGACAATAAATCCATTTTAGCACTTCTATTTTTATAACTCTATGATAAGCATAAATATCCCCTCTGTGAGTTAAGCACATGAAAGGAAGATCCTGGCACAGGCAACACATTTTGTTGATTCCAACCTTTCAGGTTCACTGGTGGACTCTTAATTAAGTCAATGGAAGTTGACCAGGATCCATGTGGTTTATTCTTTAGAGAATCTAAACTACTTAAGAGTATAGGACATGTCTTTATGACTTCATCATCATTAACACAGTTTACTCAGCATCTAATTTGTAGAAATCAAAGACAGGGTCCCTGCCCTCAAGGGGTATATAACCTAATGGGAAAGATGATCAAAACAAATTTTCTAATTTATATTAAGTAAAAGAGTAAAAATGAAGATACACATGCTAAAAAAAGACAAAGTAATTGAATGAAAATTAATTCATATATGGCACATAACGAAGGAAGAACATAAATGAGTATAATGGAGGATTAGTAAGCAGCATATGACCTAGGGGAAAGGGCATGAGCCTGGGAGTCAGAGGATGTGGATTCTAATCCTGGTTCCACCACATACCTGCTGTGTGACTTTGGGCAAATCACTTCACTTCTCTGTGCCTTAGCTATCCCATCTGTAAAATGGGGATTCAGTGCCTGTTCTCCCTCTTTAGACTGTGAGCCCCATGTGGGACCTGATTATCTTATATCTACCTCAGCACTTAGAACACTGCTTGGCACATATTAAGTGCTTAACAAATAGTATTATTATTATTATTACTATCATCATCATTAGAAGAGGAAGCTTTAGAGAGCCTTTGAAGATAGGGAGGGACAGGCTTTGGGAAAGATGGAGGATAGGTGACTTCCATAAAGGAGAAAATGGGTCAGAGAAGGTTAGCTTGGGAGGCATAAAGAGTGTGAACTGGAGTGTAACAGAAGAAAAGAGCAGCTAGGTAAGAGAGAAGCTGCTGATGGAAAGTCTTGAAGGAAGTGGTTTGGAGTTTTTGTTTTATGTGAAAAGAAATGGGTAGGTTTGAGGTTTTTGAGGGTGGAGGTGGTGGGTTACAAATAGTGTCTTAGATGATGGGTGCAGCTCTATATAAAATGAAAAGCTGATGAGGAGAGAGGATGGACTCAAGAGGCAGAGGACTTGAGATGGGGGTGGGGATGTACTAAGATGCCTAACACCAAAATTACATGGGAGGTGAGAAAGGTTTGAACCAGGGCAATGATACTAAGGATGGAGAGGGAGCAGAGATTCATGAACTACTTTAATGGGCAAACTGGAAGAATTTAGAGTTAGCCTGAGCTTGGAATATCAGTGATGAGACTAAGGTTGTCAGGCTTTGGGAAAGAGAGGATGGTGATGTTCTTGTCAGTGTTGGGAAAGCTAAGAAGAAAAAAGGTTAAGAAACAAGGATGAGGAATCAAATTTTGGATGTATTGAATATGAGGTGCCAGCGGGAAAGAATTCCTGAAGAAAGGGGAAGACACAAGAGATCAGGTGAGAGTTCGAAGCTGGAGATGTTGATTTGGGTGTCATCTGCACAGAAGTAGTAGTGTAGACCGTGTTAACAGATGAGAATGAGTGTAGAACTACAGGAACAGAGGATTCAACCTAGCTTTTTGGGACACCCATAGTTAGATTGTGAGGAGAGGCTGAAGAACCAGATAAGGAGACTGAAAGTACAGTCAGAAAACTCCAAAAAGAAATAGAGAATTTTTGAACAGGTCCTACATCAGTGTTACATAGATAGAAACAATCACCGTTACTCTATGGTCATTTGTGTTATGTGCATTAATAAAAAAAAAAGGTGAGGTGGAATTAGGGATTCCATAATTTGCCGGATAATTTCAGATATGGTCATTTTGCTAGTTTATCATAAGATGATAATATGTGAGTGAAGTGAGTGTATAATAAGTATTTATAGCCTGAGGTTGAATTATGAAATAAACCTCTAGGGCACCTTTGGAACTACTATAATTTATGCAGACAAAAAACCTAGACTATATGTGATATTCACTTTTTGGGGAGGAAAGTCATAATTTTATCTACGATGTCTAGGAATGGCAGCTTTAGGTAGCCATGCTCAATTCTCAGCAGGATGCATTGGCTAGCACAACACAGCATTTTGGCTAACAAGGAAACGCCATGGGCACAGATTATGTGACCTGTCACCGTGGGTGACATCTCTCTTGCTATCTCCAAGCCCCAAGATTCTCCAATCAATCAATGGTATTTATTGAGTGCTTAGTGTATTTAGAGCACTATACTAAGCCCTTGGGACAGTACAATGCGACAGAGTTAGTAGATATGATCCCTGCCTACAAGGAGCTTACGGTCTACGATGGGACCAAAGCTTCCCTTGCACAAAATAATTTAAAACTGATCACTGCTCCAACTGAGGTGGTGTTTCTTATACTTCTGTATACTAGATCTCAAGGTTTAGAATGCCCTGGTTGGGTAGTCCATTAGCATTCCACAGGGGATTGCATTGCAATCATTAAAGTTCATTCTTACCAGTATACATACAATACAGGCAGATTTAAAACACTTCCAATGAAATCCCCTGTGGACTGCTAAGACATTGCTGATTCAGTGGTGAAGAAGTATTAGAGAATTGGCATGGCCTAGGAGCACTGGCCTAGGAGTCAGAGGACCTGGGTTTTAATCCTGGCTCCACCCTTTGCCTTCTGCAGCAAGTCACTTAACTTCTCTGTGCCTCAGTTTCCTCATCTGTAAAATGGGGATTAAATCCTACTCCCTATTAAGTCTGTGAGCCCCATGTGGGACAGGGACTGTGTCCAATCTGCTTATGTTGAATCTAAGCCAGTGCTTAGTTCAGTGTTTGGTGCAAAGTAAGTGTTTAACCAGTAACATCATTATCACAAGCATCTCCGAGTGTCTTGGGTGGCCAGGGTAAGCACAGACAGCTTCAAGAGGTTTGGGTTCTTTCTCTTGCCCACAGTTCTTCTTGAATTTAAGTGGGGTGACCTTATAATATATGCACACACACAGACAACACTTCACAAGTCAATACTTAGAGAAATCTGCCTCAGCAAGGACAACTATTTTATAGAAGGCTCAATTTAAAATGCATACATACATTTTTTATATTCATAATTCTACATGTTCATTCATCATTCTCTCCCTCTTATGTCTGGTAATATTTCAGCTCTATAATTCTGGTTTTCAGCTCAATGTATCTTTTATTATTCAGGAAAAAAAAATCAAGCAGCCTCAAAACTCCTGTAAATGCTACATTCCAACAGACGCAACACGGTTCTTTATGCTGGTTACTTCATATTCCATTCCAAAACAGATTCTCTGTACTCTGCCAGATGGGTTTCTTTAAGGTGAGCTAAGGATAGATTGGCAGACTTCACCCTCATTACAAATTTCTTGGCTCCTCTCAGCCTTGAAATCTTGTAGGGCCAGATTTTCATCTGTGGGCATGCCCGTAGCATGAATTGCTACCAGTCATGCATTTAAGTGAGTTGTTGGGAGTAGACAATCTGTAAATCGGTTATCTGAGACACACTGTTGTGTGTACAAATGGAGGACACAGTAGGTGCATTTTACAAGCTTTCCCTTTGCACAGACAGTTTAAAACTGGTTACTGGTCCACCTGGGGAGGAGTTTTTTTATACTTCTGTATCCCAGATCTCGAGATTTAGAATGATTTGGAATCATTTATCTGGCAAGTCAATGATTTACAAATGAGTCAATCTGTGTATAACTGAAAAAATTGAAATTTCATAGCTATGCGCATTCTAAACCGAAACATTTTCAATTGTTCTCATGTACATCAATAGTCTCCCAATGAAGCAGTTTGATACGATGCAAATTAGGGTACATTTCAATAATTCCCCGATGGCTTGAAAAGTTCAAATTTTTTAGTAATTGAATGATTGTGCTATTGAAAAGACATCCCATTTGACTTACAAATGGAACAGCCAAGAGACAGACTATACTGGTATCCTTGTATATTGTATATATAAAGAAATACACAGTATACCCATATATATATATATATCTCTATATATATCTATATACAGATATACACAGCATTGCATCAGGACATAAAAACAGAAGAGATATTAGACATACATACAATCCATTAAGGTAAACCACAATGTTTAAAGACAATTCTCAAACAAAATGCTGTTTGAGACAGAATAAAATGTATGATTCAACACCCATCTCTGCTTCTAGAGATACAGATTTTATCTTTTCTGTTAAGACTCTGAAATAGTTGTCTATAAAGTTTCTTTCGATGCCTCAGGTGACCTCTTGAAGGGTTATGAAGGACAAAGAAACTGAAGGCCAGAAAGACTTAACAACTGACCCTGCAAGTGAAAATGTTTGCGTTTGTGGTAAAACATTTTTTTTCAATTAAAATATCCCCAGTGCAATTTCTTGGTCTATTACCCCTGACAGCCACTGTTAATTATATTTTTAACCTGTTAATGACATAACATTTTCCGAGCCCTATTAACCTCAAAGTTTCCACTGAAAGTGTGCCAGTCTACCAAGAGAATTGCCTGGTCAAAGGAAGAAGGTGGGCTCGCAAGCAATCCCCATGCAAAATGGACTTTGCAAAGATTTTACAAGAACATTAGCTATCAATGAGAAGTCCTCCTCAGAACTATAAGTCTTTGGGAAAACTTTCCCATCTTTTGCTTTCTAAAGTTGTTAATGTTAAGGAACAGTTACCACCCAGTAGTTCATAGCAAAACATTCCTGTGTTTACCTTGGATGGGGGTCGAAATTGGTCGAGACATGCAGAACGAGAAGAAAAATAAGCAAAAATATCAATTTGATCTATAACTCCTTTACTACCTTTATACATGTAGTCCCAGTTCCATTTTAAACTTTGCAAAAACTTTTTTCTGTTTCACTTCTGCCTTACACACATGTGCGCTCTCTCTTTTTCTTTCTCTCCTCCCCTACCCGTTTCAGCCAGGGTTCCTCTCCCAGCTTCCTGACTTTAATAATCTAATTTGCTTTGAAACAAAATCCTGATCTAGCTGGAAACCTGCTCTTCCTTTGTCCTCTGCCTCACTCTTCTGATCTCCTGCAACCACCCCACCAACTAAAGCGGGCAGTGTGAAGACGGCCCAGACAGCTCACACGTTTGGATGCCAGCAGCAGCAACCGAACAAGCCAAGAACCCCAACCCACCAGCTTAAACTTGCAAGCTTGGCAAGGCGTAGGATGCCAAGGTTTAAATCTCCTCTAAACCACTAGCTGCTCCTCCAGGAATGATACCCTGGGGTGAGAGTTGGGAGAGTCTTTTTATAGAAAATATCTTCGGATTTCAGCCTATCTTAATGAGCATTTCGTTCAAAGGATTGTAAAGTCCTATCTTCCGTATACCACAGATTTCTCCAGCGACCATTCTTAGCCGGACAGTAAAATTAAATCCGAGAAGTTTCTATGGCTCTCAAGATTGGTCCCCTTTGGAAACACGTGCTGCGGACTTTTTAAAATAGAACAGCATGCCGCTGAATGCCTCTTTGCAGACTGAGAACACTTTTAGGCTAAACAACATTTGTTAAGCTTGATGTAATCAAGGGCAATTTCAATCTTCTTGAAATATTCATTCTTCTCTGAAATTGCACATATGTGTCAGCTTTCAATTATTCTCTCTGGTATTTTGCACATGAAATCTATTTTCCTGGAGAAAATGGAAATCTTTGTGTCTTTGTCTCCATGCTCACTGCTCTCAGGCGTGTTTTGGCAGGAGCTTTGACTATCTAGGCACTGGGGGAGGGGCCTGCAACCATTTGTCAGCTTTTCTCGCATCTGTAATTTCTGTCCACTCAGCAGTTATCCGAGGGGCTTAGAAAGGGGGAGAGAGTGTAGCTGATGAAAGTCAAACTCAAAATAACTGCCAGACGTTAGCAGGCAGGGGGAAAATCCTGAAACACTTTTAGGGGTTATTTGAAGTATTATAGAGGTTAGGAATTCAGAAAGTCCTAAATTCGCAGATTCACAGAATAACTTTGTTTTCAATATTCAGCTCAAAAAAAGCTTTTATTGTTCTGGTTCTGGTTCAGACTCCTTTGCTTTTTTTTTTTTTTTTTTGTGGGCAGCGGCTCACAAACCTCTATTCGAATCTTTCCCTGGTAGCCTTCTGGTTAGTTTAGCCTTTGTTTCCTCCCATCAAGAATGACAGCCCGATTTAATACCTTTTTCGATATAAAATGTTTTCCCATTGCATTTTTTCCCCCCTTTCTCTCTAAATTTCCAGATGTCCTCAGACCCAGGGTGGTTTTTAATGTTTGCGTGTGTACGTGGGGATGCAAATTTGGAAAAAAGATGCACTTGACGGTCAGATGTGGTTCTATAAAAATATAAACTTCATTCATAACACTATGGATGAGATTATATTGTGTGCCAGGGGTAAGGGAGCTACATTCCCATTAAAAGGTATATAAAGATTTCTTTTTATAACTTTTTTTATGATATTAAAGTTTATCTTTACAGCTCACTTTCTGTAGGCTATTGAAGCTCAGAGCTCATACTGTGAGTGGTTAATTAATCAGTGTGACAGATGAAAAAGTATCCAATGATGAAAGAAAATGCTACTTCAGTAACTAATAATAGGGAAGGAGACTGCGGTGATTTAAGTTTTGTGTATGTGTGTGATAAGGAGCCCTAAGCTGTGTAAGGCAACAATGTATTTTAACTCAGTTTCCGGCTCTGCCCGAACATTAAAGGAATCATCAATATTTTGCCTTGAAGTGTCTAGACAGGAGTTTAAAGAACCTCTCCTATAGTTTGAAAGGATCCTGTTTCCCATAATTAATAACAGGAAATGAGTAAACAGGCCTTTACTGACAATTGAAACTGCAACTGTAACATTGCCACAGAAACATTAAACCCTAAAGTGAGCCTTGCAGCTTGGTCTTGAGATGCAAAGGGGAAAGGTTGTGAGGCACAGTAAAGACTAACTTACATGTAATGGACTGATAAGCTAACAATGCAGTGCCGTAAGAAATTATAATACATTTGAATTGTTCAGAGACATTACTGATCCTTTTAAAAGTTCTATCTGGTAGGCCTCAAGATCATTTCCTTTTTGTCAAATTCGAAGGGTGGTTTTTGTGTTTATTTAACACAGCCAAAAAGAATTTAAGACATTTCCTGGAAAGTTTTTTTTTTTTTTTTAAAGACTGTGCTTTTAGTTTTTAAAGTCTTTTTTTTTAATCTTTCTAATTAAGGGAATGTAATTCAGAAAAATACTTAATACACGTTGTTTTTGTGTTCCTAGAGACAGAAATACAAAACAGGATTATTGTTGAATGTTCTTTGTTGGGTTTTACTGAAATTTAATGTAATATTAATCTGTCAGATGAAAAGTAATACTAAAAGAGTTAACTCAGTGTTATGCTTAGAGTTCAGGACTGAAATCACCATGATGCAAGTACCGTCTAATCCAGAAAGCAGAAGTATTGTGTTAGGTAGTTTACCACTTGTCAGAAAGGCTGGATTGGGGTGTAAATTCCTAGTCTTTCTAGTGTCAACCATTTAATTTACAGTTAATTATTAGGGGTGAATTGCCAGTCACTTTTCAAGCACTTTAGAAGGATGGTAAAGCCAATTCAACCAAAAATGATGACAGACAAATTTAAGCCTGTTTAGAGTTTCTGTGTTTCTAAATGACTGTGTTTGGGAATTGGTAGAATATAGGTGCCATAGTGATATAGTGATGCAAACTAAATGTGAGTTCATCTGTAATATATTTTTGAAGCTCCTTTGCACGCTCTAACGAAAGCTGATGAATATATATATAATTATCTTTTCTTTAATAAGTAATATTAATAAATCAAGACAAAATTTTTTTTCTGATTTAAAATACTGTATTTGCTTTAACGTATGAATATATTAGGGAACTAGTTTTGCTTTTGTTTTACCATTCAGATTCCTTTTTAACTTCTTCGAATTGGAGGCCCCATTTTTATATGTCCAGTGCACTGAAAATAGATATTGCCATGCAAATGCGGTAGGAGAGTGAACAGGAAGACAGCTAAGTAGACACACATAACTCTCCAGTGACCTCAAACCTCTCAGAGACCTCTGTGACCTGGTCAGCCTTGGGGGAAAGAACCAAAAAGCAAGAGGGTTGTGTCCAGTTCTGAATGTGTGGGGGAAGGGGTTATGGTCATCCCACTCATTTTGTGACCTACACAGAAGTAGGTAAGAGGAAACCCCACCGTTTTCCATGCACCATCCAGATTTCAGCTTTTAAATGTCTTCTGACTTTCACCTCTGACTTTTGTCATTGGAGTGAATCTATCTGAAAGGAACCCTGAACTACAATGAAACAGTTTGCTGACTGTCAATAATGACTGGGTGACACAGCAAATCGGGAGATTTTTAGTGTATTAAATATGTGGGATGAAGCAGGTGTATATGAAAACAAATGTATTGTGAATGCAAAAGTTTTGAGTTTTCCATTGAATTTGAAATCCTTGATTCTTTTTGCTCTAGTGAGTCAGGAAATGTTCAGCAATATGATTTGTAAAGCAATAATGATTCCAGTAAACGACCCAAATATCACTTTTTTTAGTTCACCCTTAATGAGATGGAGTGGCCAAACATTTAACGTTATGGGAGAAAAATGACATTTTCAAATTGATCAAGTCAGCTTTGAAAAGTGAAAGCTTCACTCAATATATTGAGAAGTAGTCTTGGCCTAGTGGAAAGGGTACAGGCCTGGGAGACATAGGACCTGGGTTCCAGTACCGTCTCGGCCACTGGTCTGCTGTGTGACTTGGACAACTCACTTACCGTTGCTGTGCCTCAGTTTCCTCATCTGTAAAATGGGGATTAAATCTTTCCTGTGATTTAGACTGTGAGCCTCATGTGGAACAGGGACTGTGTCCAATCTAACTGTCTAGTATCTACCCCAGCTCTTCACACAGTGCTTGAAATAAAGTGAGGATGTAAAAAATGCCAATACACAAATACATTCTGGGTGGTAGTTTTTGGATGAATCAAACATCAAATGGAGATGGCAACAGGGAAATTGGGGGTCAGTATCTAACTAGGGTTGATGTAAGGGTTTAGAGCAGGATTTGGCATGCCCGAGACACTCTTATTGTCAATCAATGAACCAATCAATGTATCTGTGAGTGTTTACTGTGTGTGGAGTAATGTACTTAGTGCTTGACAGCATAATACAGTAAGGAGACACAATCTCTGCTCTCGAGGATCTTACAGCCTTTCCGGGTTGGTAGTCATTAAATTAAACACAAAAAAGGCATGACTGCATTTAGGGTCAGCAACAGCATCACTGTTTATTGAGCATCTACTGTAGCCCATCTGGGAATATAACTTAGATGTAAAAGACACAATCCCTGCTCTTGAAGATCTCATACTCCCCGTAGGATAAAGTTATCCTTGGTTTAAATAAGGCACTGCTACCCACACACTTAATACGATACTTGGCCCACAGCACTTAATAAATACGATAATAATAATAATTATCATCCTATTCAGAGAGTGAGCCCCATGTGGGACAAGGATTGTGTCTGAACTGTTTAACTGATATCTACCCCCCAGTGGTTAGGACAGTGCTCGAAACGGAGTAAGCACTTAGCAAATACCATAGTAACTCCATAATAATAATTAATGTTATTAATGGTGTAATTTTTACCTCAGATTTGAGATGAGATTCTCTTGTATACTTGTACCCTATATCCAAAAAATGCAGCAGTGCTCCTTTTCCATCACCTTGCCATTTTGTTTGAATATTGCTTAGATGTCAGTGACAGTAGAAACAGTGACATCAGTCAATCTTATTTATTGAGCACTTACTGTGGGCAGAGCTCTGTACTAAGCACTTGGGAGGATACAATATAACAGTATAACAGACATATTCCTTGCCTACGAGCTTACAGGGGAAGACAGATATTAATATAAATAAATGAATTACAGATATACATGTAAAAGGCTGTGGGGCTGGGATGGGGGGTAAATAAAGGGAGCAAGTCAGGGCGATGCAGAAGGGAAAAGGCACATCGATAAAAATTAGACACAGTCCCTGGTCCTTAAAGGGACTAACAGTTTAAGAATAAATGGTGGGAGGAGGCTGTATGATTAATCCCATGGCTCAGTGGCAAGAGTCCAGGCTTGGAAGTCAGAGGTCATGGGGTCTAATCCCAGCTCCGCCACTTGTCAGCTGTGTGACTTTGGACAAGTCACTTAACTTCTCTGTGCCTCAGTTACCTCATCTGTAAAATGGGAATTAAGCCTGTAAGCCCCACGTGGGACAATCTGATCACCTTGCACCCCTCCCCCCCCCCCAGCTCTTAGAACAGTGCTTTGTACATAGTAAATGCTTAACAAATACCATTATTATTATTATTATTAAACCATAAGCAAATATGGAAGGAAAGTGAAAAGGTATGTCCTTCTGCCCCTCAAGACTGTAAACTGTGGGCAGGGAACATGTCTGACAACTCTGTTGTACTCTCTCAAGTGCTTAGTACAGTGGTCTGCACAAAGTAAGCACTCAGTAAATACCATAGATTGATCGATAGCCTACCACTTTTGTATTGTTTTCTCAGCAGTAGAGGTGGTTTGACCAAATTGGATCACTTACAAATTACCTGATGAAAGAGAGTGGAGAGGTTACAACTTTTGCCGAAGATCATGATGTAAATCTGGAAGTGACAATGCCTATAGCATTAATTAAGCATTTACTGTGGGCCAAGCCCTGTCCTGTGCTGGGCAAGATAGAAGAAACAGTCTCTGTTCCATTCATTCAATAGTATTTATTTATTCAATAGTATTTATTGAGCGCTTACTATGTGCAGAGCACTGTACTAAGCGCTTGGAATGAACAAGTCGGCAACAGATAGAGACAGTCCCTGCCGTTTGGCGGGCTTACAGTCTAATCTGTAGAATCTAATCTGTAATTGGAGAAGCAGCGTGGCTCAGTGGAAAGAGCACGGGCTTTGGAGTCAGGGCTCATGAGTTCGAATCCCAGCTCTGCCACTTGTCGGCTGTGTGACTGTGGGCAAGTCACTTAACTTCTCAGTTCCCTCATCTGTAAAATGGGGATTAAGACTGTGAGCCCCACGTGGGACAACCTGATTCCCCTATGTCTACCCCAGCGCTTAGAACAGTGCTCGGCACATAGTAAGCGCTTAACAAATACCAACCTTTAATCGACTGTTCCATGTGGGGCTTCACAGTCTGAGGAAGGAAAGACAGGTATTTCATCCCCATTTTATAGATGTGGAAACTGAGGCATGGAGAAGTTAAGTGACTTGCCCAAGGTTACATAGCAGGCAAGTGGTGGAACTGGGGTTTTAACCTAGATCTTTTGAACCCACCAGACTGCATTGCTTGTTGTCCACATTGCTGCAAGTTGCCAATAAAACTCATATCCTCTCCATATTCCTGCCTCTGACCTACCATTTTCTCCGATTACAGAATGGATTTAAATAAGAGTCTTTGCTTTGGGACTGTGGAATCTGAAAGGAAAACATGAAATGAACCTCAGAAGTGAATGTCCATTTTTTATGTAATATTTGTCTTCTCCCAGAACTCAAAAATGAAAAATAAACATGAGCAATGTATTGTTGCACTCTCAAAAATTAATTTTGGAGTCAGAAATGTATGTAGCCCAAGTGTTTGAGCTGTAATGTTTTGTCCAGAGATAGCTTTTTGTAGTTTGTATTATGCACTCACTATCCTAACACCTTCTTTATTCTGTGTACCATTTAGTGACCTGCTTTGGGAAAAAAAATGAATGTTTCCTGTTTTTTCTCTTCCCTCGTTTACAAGTGTCATTCTGTTAAACTAGCTCTGACTAGATTCCAGGTATATTCAGTGTGAGTGGAATTGGCAATGTTTTCATTTTGATTCTGTTCCCGCAAGTTCTACATTCCTATGCCCTTGTGGGCTTCCTTGATCCAGTTGGCACCTGGTAGAATTCCAGCACTTGCTGTGAGACTTTTGATATTGCCTTGGGCTTCTGGCAAGGCTGAAGTAGTCATAGTTCTCACTGAGAGTGGGGGGGGGGGTGTTAGTGGGGAGAGGGAAACAATCGAAATCCCACTACACTTTTACACTTCTCTCAGGATGCCTTCAGTGACTACCAGAAAGGTTCATTACCATTACAATCTGGAACCAAACTGTCAGGCTCCACCATTGTCTCCCCAAACAAGGAAGTTCACTTAACCTTCAACTAACTCTTTGGGTTTTTTTCATTGTTCGCTTATGTATTTTTGTTAGGCTAGCACCATAAGCTTCCTGGCATAAGCTTCCTGCCCTCTTAATGTTGCAAGGAAGTATCACCTATGGAACACTGAAGAAAGCATGTTTTATTGTTAATAAACTGCAATCTGGTCCTCTGATACATTCAACGAATACCACAGTCAGAATAAATGCTTCTCAGGTTCAAAAACTGACAAATAGAAGAGGGGGTGGCACAGAGGGAGTCTTACATTAAAATCCATTTTCAGTTTTATCTGCATCCAAAGAATTACAATAAAGGATTAGAGGCATTCCTTCCTGAACACACTCACTTAGTTTAACCTTAAGCTAGTAAAGCCACCATTTTGTTGCCTCCTGAGCCTTACAAAATGGTGGCATTGAAACACAGTCTGCTTCAAGCCTCTGAATCTATTATCCTTTGCCTGTTCAGTTACACAACATGCTACCCTGTCTTTAGGCATAAAATCATATTTGCTTTCTGTAGTAGAAATAAAATTAATTTTTAAATGAGGGGACAGCTTTAGAAAACGAAGGCACGGATGCATTAGGTCTTCATTGATATAAATTAAAATATTAATCTGTCTTGATTTTCAGAAAATAATATGGCATCTCACTAGGCACCTGTTGAATATCAAAACAAACTCCCTTCAAATGACTCGATTTTGGTTCAAATGTAATCCACTGGGTCAGCGAACTTGGCAGAGCTCTGTTCTATTGGCAAGAATGCATTTACAGTATTAGGTGGAAAACAGGTCATGGTTTAGGATGAATTCTCCTTTAGTGATTTCTTTTTTTTCTTTTTTTTTTTTTTTTACATTAAAAGCAAGAAAGCAAAAAAGATTTGTCTGAAACCTCACTGAACCCATGTTGGTTGACTGCACAATTCTATAGCCTGGAATTCAGTATTCTTAAAGTGTTCCTTTTATTGAAAAGTACACTCAATAGGCATGTCAAATTGTATCTAAGGGGACAGGACACAAATCAGGGCTGCCTATTGCACTTGTTATTCTTTTGCTGAATAAGTATTCATTGGTCTTATAAACAGGGTGTGTGCCCTTTTATTGGGCAGCCATGGTCCTGCCTTGGCTCGAACTCCTCCCAGGGAGCAAAAGAGGCAATGGCCATTTATGGATCTGAGGAAAATGCTTTGTTGAATAAAAAAGAAACATTTTTGCTCTTTTTAACATTTTTGGCTTTTTCTCTGGACAAAAATCTACTGACACGCAAAATGATTTTATACATTCATTATAAAGCTGAAATTCCTCCTCTTTAAACCATGTGCTTTAAGCATTTTTAACATTAATTTGTTTTCCTTGAGCATAGTACATAAATGTTATCAGCAAATTCTAAAGCAGGATGTTGGTTTTTCGGGACTTAAATATTAACGGCACAGCATCTTATTTTAGGGGCTTTTTTTCATGAGAAGTTTTTTTATCCTTTGTTTCCTGTTACGTTAGTAGAATTTCAGCTATATCTCTGTAATCTAAAGGATGCTGTTTGATTATGGTTCTGAAAGTTCATGCCAGACAGACATTTGAAGAACAACCATTTTCAATGATTTTGAAATATCTCAGAAAATTGAATGATTTTTTAAAATTCTTAATTTCAAAACATCCAGAGAATGAACCCTACCACAAACTATTCATTCAGTTTCAGTCTACAAGTTCCTTTCATTAGGGTGATGAAAACAGGAATGGAGGAGCCCTTATTGATAAGATGAAACACAGACATCAACTAACCTTACACTAACTTTTAACCTAACAAAAAAAAACCTTTCTGAGGTCCTCAAATGTCTAGATAAGGTTTCAAATTTATGGCTTTCAATCAATTAGATTCTAAGGTAAATGAAATTATCTAAATGCATCAAGAAAATGAACTGTTCTCCAAATTTAATGAATCCATATTTTGGAAATGGAGTCATGGCCTCCACCCTAAATGAGAGGACTAAAGGAAGATCTGTTCCTTCACCAAGCCATACACCCGTCAAAGTACACCTAATTATCTGCAAAGAATCATAAACACTTTCTTCCACCTCAATCTGCTTTGACTTCGGTCACTCACTATTTAAAGCACGTCAAGCCTGTAGAGTCTTTACAATCCTTTTCAATATCAAACAATCCGAACATACTCTCTGACTAACTCACTCCTCCTTTTGCCTTTTTATCCTTCAATTTTTCCTTCATTTCCAAGGGTGGCACTATACCTAAAAGGAAGATAAATCCATAAAGCCCGCATTTTCCCTAAATTCTCTATTTCTTTTGTCCTGTTCTTATTCCCTTTATTCTCCTCTTCTTCCTCACATCACTTTCCCGTACATTTTCTTGCAGTGTTGAAATCTGGAATGGAGAAGCCCAGATAGATAAGATAAAACACAGACATTGACTAATCTTTCCCTGACTCTCACCAGTACCAAAATCCTTTGCGAGGTTCTCAGATGTCTGAAATGAGACAAGGGAGGGAGGCCTAGGCAAGGGGTAAATGATACCGAGGACTGTTAGAGGGTTGCGTGATTGTTTAGCTATGGCAGAAAGAAACTAGATAAGAGGAGAAGCAGGGTGGCTGATGGAAAGAAAACAGGACTGAAAGTCAGGAGACTTGGATTCTAATCCCGGCTTTGCCACTTGCTGGCTGTTTGACTGGGCAAGTCACTCAACTTTTCTGTGCCTCAGTTTTCTGCAGCATGGCTCAATGGAAAGAGCACGGGCTCGGGAGTCAGAGGTCATGGGTTTGAATACCGGCTCTGCCACTTGTCAGCTGTGTGACTGTGGGCAAGTCACCTAACCTCTCTGTGCCTCAGTTACCTCATCTGTAAAATAGCGTGGCTCAGTGGAAAGAGCATGGGCTTGGGAGTCAGAGGTCATGAATTCGAATTCCAGCTCTGCCACTTGTCAGCTGTGTGATTGTGGGCAAGTCACTTATATGTGCCTCAGTGACCTCATCTGTAAAATGGGGATTAACTGTGAGCCTCACGTGGGACAACCTGATGACCCTGTATCTTCCCCAGTGCTTAGAACAGTGCTCTGCACATAGTAAGCGCTTAACAAATACCAACATTATTATTATTATTAAAATGGGGATTAAGACTGTGAGCCTCACGTGGGACAAAGTGATTACCCTGTAAATGTACCCCAGCACTTAGAACAGTGCTCTGCACATAGTAAGCACTTAACAAATACCAACATTATTATTATTAAATGGAGATTTAAATAAAAACCTGTTCTCTCTCCCACTTAGTCTGTGAACTGTATGAGTGAAAGGGACTGGGTTTGATCTGATTGTATCATAAGTCCCCCACCACTTAAACCAGTGCCTAGTACATAGTAAACACCTAACATACACCATTATCTGTACTATTATTGTTATCATTAGGTTGTGCCCTATTATCTTTATCCTCATGACAGTACTAGAAACATAGCCTTTGGAAAGATTTTTTATGGTACTTAAGCATTTACTAAAAGTGAAGCACTGTTCTAAATGCTAGGATAGATACAAATCAATCAGATTGGATACAGTCCCTTTCCCAAATGGGGTTTGCAGTCTAAGTAGGAAAGAGAGCAGATATTGGATCCCCAGTTTAAAGTTGAGGAAACTGAGTCACAGAGAATTTCTTACTTGATCAAGGTTATGCAGCAGACAAGTGGTGGAGCCAGGAGTAGAACTCAGGTCCTCTGATTCCCAGGCTCCTGCTCTTTCCTCTGGGCCGTGCTGCTTCCCAGAGAATTTACAGAGGTTATCTAACCCTGCTCCCAGCCCAGTTTCATCTACCTTTTCCTGATGGGAAAGACAGTAGACTGTAAGCTAGTTGTGGGCAGGAAATGTGTCCGTTATATTGTTATATTCTACTCTCCCAAGTGTTCAGGACACTGCTCTGCACCCAGTAAGCGCTCAATAAATATGACTAACAATAGCTCCTTCTCAGGCTTAGAGACAACAGTTAGTAGGGCTTAACTCTTGTGGTTTTCTCCTGACAAAGAGGTGGTTCTTCTAATTTTATTGTCACCCTACTGGTCTAGTCAACTCTCTGCTGCTGTCCTGCCTCACTGACCCATGTGAACCTCAACTACTTCCACTGCTTTGTTTGCTGCAGCAGCGGACATGAATACACAGTGCCAAATCAACAGTGATTCTTCCAAAGCCACCAGGCACTAAACATGGCTTAGAGGATAGAGCACAGGCCTGGGAGTCAAAAGGACTTGGGTTTTAATACCAGCTTTTCCAAAGAATAAGAATAATGATGTTGGTATTTGTTAAGCACTTACTATGTGCCGAGCACTGTTCTAAACACCGGGGTAAATACAGGGTAATCAGGTTGTCCCACATGAGGCTCACAGTCTGAATCCCCATTTTACAGATGAGGTAACTGAGGCACCGAGGAGTTAAGTGACTGGCCCAAAGTCACACAGCTGACAGGTGGTGGAGCCTGGATTAGAACCCATGACCTCTGACTACTGAGCCCGGGGTATTTCCACAGAGCCACACTGCTTCTCTATAGCCACGCTGCTTCTCTTCTCTCATAGACGTCTTCTCTATGATATGTCTTCTGTGTCACCTTGGGCCAGTCACTTAACATCTCTGGGTTTCAGCTACCTCATCTGTAAAATGGGGATTAAGAGTGTGAGCCCCATGTTGGGTAGGAACTGTGTCCAACCTGATTAACTTGTCTCTACTCCAGTGCTTATTAGAGTGCTTGGCACATAGTAAGCACTTAACAAGTATGGCAATTATTACTCCCTGAGCTCTAAAGGACCAGGTGTCCAAAGGGTGATCTAGGATAAACTGGGAAGTTCCTTTCCTGCTCCAGCACCAGTAATCGACCAAGTGTCATCCGGTGAAAAGAGAATCCTTCCCTGGATTGCTGGTGGGTAGAAGTGAGGGAGAGGGGAAGGAGTGGAACAGGTCTGTTTTATTAACAGACTTTTGGTGAAACTCAGTAAATGTTCACAAAATCAAGTTTAACAACTGAAAAATATTATCAGAATCCCTAGGGCTAAAGGTAAGAACTGAATTCACATTTAACTTGAAAGATGAGGAACAATGTATTTTTATCTGCTCCTGGATGGATAGGCAGGGAGTTACAGCAAAAAAAATCATGCTGTAGGATAAATGGCTTGCACTGGTGTAAGGGAGAGAGGTTTTGGGCTGCAAATCAACATTGTTCATGTTTAAAGATATGACCTTTTAGATTGTTTACTCGAATGAAACCTTCACAAAATATTAGAAGCCACTCATCCCTAATTTCAAAGCACTTAGCCTTATCTCTAACAACATGACCGCAGAAACAGTTTCCATATTTTCCAGGACATTAATGCGCTGATGAAATTCTAATAGCCAGCTAAGCTCATGGGCAGGGAATTTGTCTACCAATTCTGTCATATTGTTCTCTCCCATGCACTTAGTACAGTGCTCTGCACGGTGTAAGCACTCAATAAATACGATTTGATTGATTTAGCCATGGAGTGAGGAAGACTAGGAATCGGGGTTTACAATCAAGACTTTCCCCAAAAGATCAGTTCAGTGCCAAAGCACTACAGTTCTGCATTTGGATACTCCTGAAATGGAGAGAATATTGAGAACAGATTCAAATTTTACAGAGTAAAAGAATATCTGTGTTTGGCTAACCATAGCTTTGATGACTTTTCTATACCACCTGCATTTGATTTTACACTGAAATTGTGTAGTGTGCATGAACTATCGATTTTCATCTCAATGTTCTATGAATTATTGGGAGATCTCAAAATATTACTTTATCCTACGCTGTACCAACAGTAGATTTCCAAAGTATAATGCATGACTTTGCTCAAACTCAAATGACATATTTCATTTCTAACAAATGCACAGCTAAAAGGGAAAAATGCCACTTGTGAGAATTCAACGTGGTGCATTTTTTCCACTTCTGAGAGCATCTTTCATTTCAGATACTTGCTCTGCCCATGCAAAATGGCAAAGCTTCCAGGCAGGGTGGAATTTACACATAGTTAGTTATGTGGATTTTTGTAAGGCACCAAACAAACCTGGACAATGGCGACCAGAAATGTGAACTTCAGCGAGCTCATTTAAGATAACAAAACTGAAGCTTATTTACATTTGGCCTTAGAGCTTTGTAAGTGGAGAATTATGAGTCAGGAAAATGCAGACTCCAGTCAGATAAAATATCGAGCTCCCAGAAGTCAACCCCTGCATTCTGAGATTGGTTTGCTGAGAAGCAGTGTTTTCCCATTTCTCATTTTTCTTGTTGGAAAAGTGCCCTGAATTAGAAATCCTGCCCGGGGCTTACTGAGTTTACAGAGTTCCTGCCTTGATTATCACCAGAAGTGAGAATGGGAAGGATTTACCTTGGGAATCCCAACATTTCCTGAAAAACCATTTGTATCCTCTTGGATGCCTAGTGCACCAACTGAGACTGGAAACCCAACCACTGCAAGTAGGGAGTTTGCCAACTTTGGCATGGATCAGCTGGAAGCTGTTGTAGCAGACTACCTGCCTTCAGCAGGAGTGGAGCCACTCAGTGAAAGTTACTTCTCCGGGCCTGGCAGCATCTCCATGCTCCCCAGCTCTAACTTAGCCTGTCTAGATTCTGGGAGCTGCCCCAATGGAAGACCCCAATAGTTGGGCAACGGTGGAGTGGATAGGAAGGGGATAAGGATAGGGAGTGGTGGAGGAAATCCTGGAATGACTTCAGCCAGTTTCAGATTTGAGCCTAAGGCTTCTGGATGGGACTGTGGTGTCTGATGCATGCCACTATCTGCAAAATGGTCCCTGGGCTAGCCAAGCACTGGTGCTGAGGGTTGCAGTTGGTCCCGTGAAGACTTGCATCAAAGGAGCATCTTCCACAGGAAAAACCCTGATCTGGACTAAAGAGTTGATTTAAAGAATGCCCGGTGAACTTGTTGAGTAGCCCAAGTGAAAGGCACTCCAGAAACACCAGCTAATGTATTCTTTAAGTAGTGCATCAACCACGGGCCTCGGAGTCAGAGGGAACTAGGTTCTAATCCCCATTCTAGCACGTCTGCTGTGTCATCCTGGATAAATCACTTCACTTCTCAATGCTTCAGTTCCCTCATCTGCAAAATGGACATTAAAAATGAGAGTCCCATGTGGGGCATGGACTGTATCCAACCTGACTGCCTTACTTAGAACAGTGGCTGGCACATAGTAAGTGCTTAACAAATTCAGTAATAATAAAAAATGCAATAGCTTTCTTAATCATATTCTGAGGCCATCGAAGGCCACACTCTCTGCTGATTCTCATCCAGCTTGCTGATAGCTATTCGAGTGGCTGGGGAAGGCATACGTAGCATGTTTCTCTGGAAGCTCATCTTCTCTTTGGCTGAGTCATGTTTCACATTTCTGTAGAACCTGTCATGAAATTCTTATAGAATGTCCTCTTAGCAGCCCTCCAGTGGAAAGACCAGCAGCTTCCTTATTGACCTCTTAGAAATTGTGGGGGGAATTTTCTAGAATTTAACCATTCCTTTACTGGATTGGCAAGAACAGAATAGGGTTTTTATGCCACCCATTGAATTTTAACTGGGTGGTGGGAAATCAAAGAATCTTTCTGTTCTTCTAGAGATTCAGGTAAAGTTCTGATTGCTAGCACTAGATGTTCTAAATTTCCAGGTGAATAAGGGGCAATGTCTCTCAAAGATATTCTTGCCTTTTGACTCATCTTCCAGTTCTACTAGAAGGAATAAGAGTCGGACACAGCATTACATGTTGGTGGAGGAGTCCAGGGTGGGGCGAGAGGTCTTCTGACCCAGAAGTAACTGAGTGAACCAGCGCAATCAATCACTCAAACCGTGGTATTTATTGAGTGCTTATTATCTGCACTATCCATTCCCTACCAATAAGGAACAAGTTAGAAAATGGGTCCCTGTCATGTCCAGAATGAGTTAAATAATTTAAATAATATAGTTCACCAAACCAGCTTATGAAGGGAAATTTCCTTTATCAAATTCCACAAATAAAAATGGATTACAAAATTCTTCCAGAACACCCTGGAGTTCAAATGTAGTTCTCTGGACTTCCTTAAAAAAGAAGTTTTCCTAATTATAATCCAAGCTGAATTCAGAAGGGAAATATATTTCAAGTTGGCAGACATCATCATTTGGCTATTCACTATTCTGCATAAATGGATATTTCGGGGAGTCTTCAGACTTACACTTCATGTGGTGATCTTTTCTTAAGCACACAGCTCAATCTGCCACACTGCAGGGCTGCCATTTTGTTTGTTACGTGTTGAAAAGAAAATCAATATCTTAACTTGGAAATGGAATCAGATGCCAAGGGAAGAAGACTTTAAGTCCCATACCTGTACTAATATGCTTTCCTGTGTCCTGAGAAGGGGCTGCGTGCTTGGCAGTTTCCTTGAATTCTCTCTCATGGTTCTCCTAAAGTTTTCAATCTTACTCATATAAAAGACCCAGGACTTGCTGGAATAAAAATCTAACTTTTGATTTTTTGCAAGTACACATGTAGCCAGGATTGAGGATCTGGATCATCATTTTTTTGGATCCCCTACATTTGCTACTTCTTTTAACTTTGAAGTCAGTCTTTTGTGCTACAGAAAACCTCCAACAGCTGAAGGAATATAGACTCTCACTCATTCTCTTAGAAATTTAAGCCACAATTTGAACCTCTTTTCTTACATTTAAAAGCTAGAATATTTGGTACCAGCTCTAAAGTTGTTTTTCTACTTGAAAACCCACAACTGTATCATTCACAATGTTATCGAAGAAGGTAGAGCAATAGACCTTTCATGATTAGTGCCCAAGCTACTTAAAAGTCTCAGTTAATGCTATCAATCCTCGTTCTTTGAAAAATGCATTGCTGTTACACTCTTTCTGATCCTAAGATGCCATTAGCTTTCTTGGTTCTAAGAATGTTTGATCCAGTCAGTCATTCATATATGGAGCGCTTAATGTGTGCAGAGTACCGTACTAAGTGCTTGGATGAATACAATATAACAGACACATTCCCTGCCCACAATAAGCTTACAGTCTAGAAGGGTACAGAGACAATATGCATAAATTACATACATGTACATAAGTGCTGTGAGGCTGGGAGAGGGGATGAATAAAGGGAGCAAGTCAGGGTGACATAGAGGGACTGAGAGAAGAGGAAAAGAGGGCTTCATCAGAGAAGGTCTCTTGGAGAAAATATACCTTCAATAAGACTTTGAAGTTGGGGAGAGTAACTGTCTTTCGGATATGAGAAGGGAGGGCATTCCAGGCCAGGGGAAGGACACGACGGGCGAGAGTTTGGCAGCGAGATAGACAAGGTCAAAGTACAGTGAGAAGGATAGTATTAGAGGAGTGATGAGGGGAGCATTAGAGGAGCAATTAAAGGATGCAGTGAGTCTCAACATATTTTGCAGTAGTAAATTGACTTGTAATTGTTCAAAAGCTGGGTACATTTGTGCCAAAGCATAATTCACTCTAAAAGTAGTTTCTGTTTTGGGGTGGGGGGTAAAAAGGAAGAAAGGATATAATAATAATAATAATAATGTTGGTATTTGTTAAGCACTTACTATGTGCCGAGCACTGTTCTAAGCGCTGGGGTAGACACAGGGGAAATCAGGTTGTCCCACGTGGGGCTCACAGTCTTCATCCCCATTTTACAGATGAGGTAACTGAGGCCCCGAGAAGTTCAGTGACTTGCCCAAAGTCACACAGCTGACAAGTGGCCGAGCTGAAGGATAGTGCTCTGAACACAGTGAGCGCTCAACAAATGCTATTAATTGATCGATTGACAGAACAAAATATAACTCTGAGAATAAACACATCATAGAAAATGGATGACCCAAGCTGCTCCAGGATGGGGAACATAAAGATATGTGGAAGCACCACCCTCAGATGAGATGAGATTGCGGTGGACTCCAGGGAGATCCCTGTAGCAGACAGACCAACTCATCAGGCAGAAATCAAGGGACAGGTTATTCTTTAAGAGCAAAGGCTAGGTGAAGATGAGGAAGTGAGGAGGGAGGGACTGTAAACTCCTCCTCTGGGCTGTAAGCTCCATGTGGGCAGGGGACGTGTCTACCAACTCTGTTACAGTGTACTCTCCCAAGCACTTAGTCAAGTGCTCTGCATACAACAAGTGTTCAGTAATTGCCATTTATCAATCAATTGAGTGAGAGTTGAAATCTGGGACAAGCCCACTAGTGTAGCAAGGGTCTATCCTTATTAGAAAATGATGCAGGAGGATGTGTTACTCATTAGACTTTTCATCTACATTCACATGCATGGATGGTAACTGTGAGGTACCTCATGCTTTTAAAAAGTAATGGAAAATAGGTCAAAGTTCCTCTTAACCATCTATAAACAGTTCAAATCATTTGATTTTTACTATTTAAATGGAAATTGAAAATAAAAGAGAAATAAGAGTTCAAATAATCAGTGGTGTGAATTGTTTCACAATTCTTATTTTACAGATTGTTAGATATTTTTAAAATTGTAATATGTTATCCATTCATCCTTCAGAAAAACCGATGGCAAAGAATTATTTTGAGGGAAAAAGTTCCATATCTTATTTTTCAATGCTTACATAATTTTGGAACAATGATCATCTGGTTGAGGGTATGTAATACAGAAATCACTATCTGAAGCCATCAAACCAATGGCCACATATCTTGATTTCATTAGTCATTTAGGCTTTTGGTTTTTCATGTTGTTGTTCCAACACAACCATAACCTGTATCATATAGTTAAAAATGAAACGAGGACACCGTCCTGAAGTGGTCAAATTTGTCATCATCATTATTATTATGCTGTACATATTCAAAGAATAATAAAGTGTATAGACTCAGGACAAGATACAAAGAGTGAGTATAGGTAGGGTCTTGCATTGGAGAAGCAGCGTGGCTCAGTGGAAAGAGCATGGGCTTTGGAGTCAGGGCTCATGAGTTCGAATCCCAGCTCTGCCACTTGTCGGCTGTGTGACTGTGGGCAAGTCACTTAACTTCTTTGTGCCTCAGTTCCCTCATCTGTAAAATGGGGATTAAGACTGTGAGTCCCACGTGGGACAACCTGATTCCCCTATGTCTACCCCAGCACTTAGAACAGTGCTCGGCACATAGTAAGCGCTTAACAAATACCAACATTTGGATCTAGAAAGGTTTTTTAATGATGATCAAAATGAGGCAATTTCTAGGGATGTCTACAAGGGCTTGTTCCTTTCTTCTTAAATGAAATAGATCCTATGTAATGGTACTTCTTCAGGTTCCAGCTGGCAAACATCGACTAGATCATTTTAAAGGGATTACTGAATTCCTTAGACTTGTAGTGTTCTTGTTCCTCTGACCCTTATTGTAACTTATCATTACAGTTACATTTCCTTTGGCCTTTAATAGAGATTTCATCTTCAGAGGCTGAAACTGGACATAGGATCATTGGAAATATGTTTAAACAGCTGGCTGTTGGAAGGCATAATCTAAAAGTAATGAAAACATATAGCAGGTTCTTAATAATAATGAGGGTGTTTGTTAAGCATTTACGATGTGCCAAGCACTGTTCTAAGTGCTGGTTCAGAAATAGATGGGTTAATGGATAATGCCCTCCTACTTTTGTATAATACTTTGGTATTCTTGAGTGAGTTTCAAGAGAAAAAAATCAAGGTTAGAAGGTTGCTTCTGTTAAGATAGCTGAAAACAAAGAAATTTTAAACACTTTATTCATGTTCCTCCTATGAAAGGCATTCATTTTAAGGCACACTATCATATTTAGATATATTACTTGACCAAATTTTAAAGAATCAGAGGAAGCTACAAGATATGAGGACAGATATCCTCTTAATTTGTTAGCATCACTACAGTTTTTCCTGCACTTGGTAAATAATTATAGATAAGCAGAGGACAGGTCCTAGATATTCTGCTTTGAAGTGTGTATCTACTGAATTAGATAGCTTTGATTCCAAGTATAGATTGATCAAGCACCTTTTCTGTATAACTGAGAGGGAAAATATAACCCATGAACTGACCTGCTAATCTTAGTTATCTCCTAAAATATAATTAACTTAATGCTGTTGATTTATACACTTCATATATTCTTATTCAATCTGGCAAAACAAGATTAGGGATATAATTCCTTTTCTGCAGATAAATCTCACATTCTTATTTGAATATAAAACCTAACTTAATTCAGTATTTTAAACCTTCCAACCAGTAAAGATCAAATCTATGGATTGTCAATACAGATAGTCAAGAAGAGAAAAATGGAAATTTAGCTGTAATGGAAATTGTTCATCCAATTATTATCCTTCTAGTAGGAGACAGGGAATGTGAGATTTAAAAAAGAAGAGAGAAAGCCAGGTAAAGAGAAGAAGGGAGAAAGAGATGAGAAGAAAGTGGGGGAAATAAAAGTGTGTGTTTATAAGCACATCTGAATTTCAATTATCCATAGTACATATCCAGCTGTCCTTGTTTTTTTGAATATGACACTACCATTGGTGAGAATCAGTTTTTGAGAGTGGGTGTGAGTAAAATGACACCCTTTCTCACTGTTTACACATAAAGATAGGTATTTTCTGGGCCAGTGGATCTACTCCAAAGAGCACCTGCCTCCCTTTCAAGGTTGCTTCTTTGATAGCAAGATCTTCATGAAGGCTTAAAGACAGAAAACCTCTCAATTGCTACCTGCCAGGCTGGTTGTCTGCTGCAATGGTCTCCCAGCAGCCCAAAGGAGGACAGCAATAACACTCCACTGAAATCCACAGGTAATACAAGAAAACCCTCGTTTTACCCAATAGTTTCAATCTCTTTCACAACCCAACATTTTACCAGAACTATTCAAAATGAAAATTCAGTCCACAACTCTGGTTCAGTACTTCTTCAGGTCAAGACACTTTCTGCCAAGAGAAGCACTATCGTTATGTCAGTCAAGTTAATTGTCAATCAGTCATATTCATTGAGAGTTTACCGTGTGCAGAGCATTGTACCAAGTGTTTGGGAGAGTACACTATGACAATACAACAGACATTCCCTGCCCACAGTGAACTCACAGTTTAGATGTTTTATATCTACATATGTTTTATGTTTTAATGATATGCTATCATTAGTAAATGTGGAAGGGAATAGTGACATTTTTGTGGGATGATTAGAATTGTGGGGGCAATTAGGTCAAAACAATCTATCTACAAGCAAATCCTTTATTGAATAGTAATGGAAAAATTTCCAGAAATGATTGTACTTTGCTACTTACAACATGACCATATTAGAACTGCCCCCTTCCCAGCTTTCTCAAAAACTGAGATTTTGTTGTACAAGAGATAATCTCAGCAATTTGCTTCCTTAAAATAATGTACAGGAATTCTTAAATGCGTTCAGAACACTGGGTCATCCAGAACAATATTCACAACATGATACTTGGAAAAACCACCACCGTCTATACTAATGGTAATGAGTATACTCTACAACAGCTCTAACTTTTCCTTCTATATCCCGAACTTTTCCTTTGGTGACCAATTTTGGATCTCTCGTCTATGATTTTACTTAAACCCTTCTTGAACGTACTGATATTTTGACCTGGACAACTTCCTGTGATAATGAATCCCATATGTCTACCACCTGCTGTGAGGTGAAATGTTTCTTTGTGTTTATTTTGAATATATCATCTCCAAACTTCAATGGGTGCCCATTATGGCATTTGATGACCCAATAATTCTGTTTTACCTGTACACAACTTTCATGATTTTGAAATCTTCAATCACATTCCTTGTTGGTTTTCATCTATCTAGACAGATGACTCCTAATCTTTTCACTATGGAAGTGTGACTGTCTTGCTCCCTGGATGTCTTCTCAGTATGTTTCCAGTTTTATATGTCCTTTAATGTAATATACTAGGCATGGGATTACCATGGTTTTGTAGTTAATTTGTATTTATTTATGAATTCAATTATCTATACAGTCATTTAATCCTGATCTATTTCCACTAATTCCTGCTTCTCTTTTTGTAAAACTATATTTATTTATCTCCCCCATTAGATTGCAAATTCCTGGAAAGTAGAGAATGTAACAGTAGTTCTAAGACTAGTATGATGTATCATTTATTGCGCTCCCTCCAAGAAAGGTATTGAGTCGCCAGGTTTATACTAGACATTCCTGTTTTCAGTTGGCATCTCCCCGGAATGTATAAATAGGCACCAACCTTTTGGTTATTTCCAATTTTTTTTTTTTAGAGACCAGTCTTGAGTCACTGCGAAATAGTACAACTCAGAAATCTGGCTTCCCTTGAGAATCAATAGCCAGGATCTCAATGACTGTTCATTGAGCCAAAAAATTGTTTTAAGGGCAAAAAAAAAAAAATGGACTGGGAGTGAACATATCAATCACTCAATAGCACTTACTGTGTGCAGAGCACTGTACTAAGCACTTACGAGGCTACAGTATAATAATTAAGCAAACACATTCCCTCCCCCACAATGAGCTCACGGGCCAGAGGGCGAGACAGACATGAATATAAATAATTACGGATATGTACATAAGTTTTGGGGGGCTAGGAGGGGCAGGGAAGGGAGGCGAATAAAGGGAGCAATCAGAGTGACACAACATACCTGGGATTTTAATCCTAGCTATATTGCTAGCCTGCCCTATGATCTTGGTCAAATCACTTAACCCCTGTGAACCTCAGGTCCATCATCTGGAAAGTAGGAGTAAGATGCCTGCTCTCTCTTTTAGGTTGTGAACTATTTGTAGTATAGGGACTAGGTCTGATCTGATTATCTCGTCTTGACCCTGGCCCTTGGTGCCTTCTAAGAGCTTAATAAATACTCTGATGATTATTATGTAGGACTTTTGACAAATGACCAAGTAGACCTGGGAAGTAGTTCAAATTGGAGATGAACTTGGAGAGGGAACTATCTTGGCTCAAAGAAGCAAGAACCTAGAATATCAGAATATTACGTATCTTTGCAGAATAGTACTGAACAGTAATTACTATGAAAACTCAATCAGTTGTATTTATTGAGTACTTACTGTGTGCAGAGCACTATATTAAGCTCTAGGAAGAGTACAATATAATAGAGTTGGTAAACACATTCCCCGCCCATAAGGAGCTTACAAGCTAGGTGGGGAGAGAGACATTAAAATGAATTATGGTTAAGTATATAAATGCTATAGTGTTGATCAGAGTTGAATCAAGGGTACAAATCCAAGCTCAATGGCGATTCAGAAGGGAAGGGGATTAAGGAAAAAGAGGGCTTACCTAGGGAAAGCCTCTTGGAGGAAAATGTGATTTTAATATGACTTTGAACATAGGAAAAGTGATAGTCTGTCAGATATGAAGAGGGAGGGAGTTCCAGGCCAATGTTAGGACTTGGACAAGGGGTCAGCAGTGAGACAGATGAGATCGAGAAACAGCGAGTAGGTTGGTGTTAGAGTAGCAAAATAGCCAAGCTGGGCTGCAGTAGGAAATCAGTGAGATAAGATTGGAGGGCATCAAGTGATTGATTTGAATATGATATACAACAAAGTTTAAAGGATAAAGCTTTAGTAATATAAATCCTTGGATTTTCTTCTGAAGAATAAAAGAATGCATTAGTGGGCTAAAGTTTTAATCAAAACAATCATAAGACAATTTTAATAATGCTAATGTATGGGTAAAAAATTAGTAGTTTGGAGAAATCCATCAGATGAAAGATGCTGATATTAACTGGCCGAAAGAAAAACAAGCTTCAGAACTTAAGGCTATAAGAGGATGTGATGCTACATTAAATAGGACCCAGAAAAAAAAATGCTCTTTCAAAGATTCAAAAAGCATTGTTTGGACACTTGATGAGATTAGCACCAGTGTAAATGTACCCAGACAACAAGGAAAGAGAAGTGGAAGAATATGGACACTATCCTGCATGTACATTATAGCACTGACAGCGGGAAAATGATTCAAAGATTTACGATAGGGCTTTTTAGTCTGGAAAGACAAAGGCTGAACAGGGACGTGATGGAAGCTTACGAATCCATGAAGGATGTTGACAGCATTGTCTACCAAATTCCATATCACCTGATCAAGTAGGCATTCACTGAAGCTTGAAGGAGATAGGGTTAAAACTAATAAAAGGAAACACTTCTTCACTAATTGTTGGTATGCTTTTGGCTCTACAGGCCAAAAAATATCAGTAGACTCAAGAGGGCTTTAAATAGGCAAAAGATCCATAATGGGCTGTTAGAAGGCACATCCACAAATTAGAACAAATGTTAGAGAAACAGCGTGGCTCAGTGGAAAGAGCACGGGCTTTGGAGTCAGGGCACATGAGTTCGAATCCCAGCTCTGCCACTTGTTGGCTGTGTGACTGTGGGCAAGTCACTTAACTTCTCTGTGCCTCAGTTCCCTCATCTGTAAAATGGGGATTAAGACTGTGAGCCCCACGTGGGACAACCTGATTCCCCTATGTCTACCCCAGCGCTTAGAACAGTGCTCGGCACATAGTAAGCGCTTAACAAATACCAACATTATTATTATTATTAAAGAAGGCAATCATCACACTGTTCCACTAAGGACTCTGTGGCCACTATCAGAGAAAGAATTCTGGGCTGGGTTGATCCAGTTCTGATATTTCTTATGTTGTTTCTAATTGAGCTGGAATATCAATAAGATTTGAAGTAGTAGAAAGACCTTGTTGCTGAATTTGCAGTGGGAACAAAAGCATCAACAGATGTTAATTTATGAGAGCTGATTCCCAATTAACATTGTACAAAAAAGGTAGCCTTTAAATAGCTAATAAAGTCATGGCAGTTGGTTTTCCAGGGAACTATGAATTTATATATAATAATATAAAACAATAATGTATATTATTATTACCTATATTAATGTTTTGATATCATTTTTCAACTTAGGCAATAATCTATAATTGATACTTGAACAGAAATGGGGAAATCCAAAATGGCTGTCATAGGTCTATGAGTGAAGTGGTTACTATTAAGTTTTTTTTTTAGCCCATGTCTTCCAAAATATTTTTTAGAATGAGCAGGTTTTAGTCATTGCTAATTCTATAATTTTCAATGAATCCCTACTCCAAAAGAGCAATCTGAAAATGTTTTGAGTGGAGTCATCTCAAATATCTATCTACTCAAGATGTTCATAAATGCCTTGGAGCAATATGATCTGGATTTTCAATTTAAAGCTGAGTGCATAAAAGGTTGTCGCCTTCTTAAGATGGGAAAATATCTCCATGTTAAAGCAAATTGATTAACAAAGTACATCACACTGTAGTGCAGTTTCCACCGGAGGATATTTTACTGTTGATTTAATATCGTAGGCATTTTTAGAAAATTTCTACATTAGGCAATCTAGGCACTCCATAAAAGCAAGGTGAGGATTTTTTTTAAAAAAGTCATACTACCTTACTCAGTCCATTCAGCGTACAGGAAAGCATATCATGAAAGTGATAAAGCATGCATGTATCGTGTGCCAATTTTGCAGAATTATCCATTTTGTGAAAAGTGTAACCTAAATTAAATCCAGAATTATTTCACTGACAGAAATCTTTCCCCCCCAGGTCCATTTTTATACTCTATTTTTGGTAAAAAAAAAATTTTCATCTAAAAATAGGAGTCAAGAAGTTGAAAATGAGAGGAATATCGTTCTCACTAGTGAGGGAAGCAAAAGCAGGCCAATCCCACTCAACAGCAGGAGACTTTGTAAAGGCCGAAACAGTGAAGCAATGTTTCGCTCAAAGGGGTAATTTCTTTCTCTTTATGAGAAATTTGAAGACCAGCTAAATTAGTTATACCTCATTTGGTGTTTTCATTATAGATTAATATTTTATGTTTTTCCTTTTTTCCTTGCATTTGCCTTTTTTTAAAAATTAAAAAACAGGAGGATCGAGTGCCCTCAGTCAATCAATACTAGCTATTGGGTACCTTCAGTGTGAAAAGTACTGTTCTACATGCTTGGGAGAGTATAATAGCATTATATGACATTTTCTCTCACTCTCCTGTAGTTGTAACCTGTGAATTCATTCATTCGATCGTTTTTATTGAGTGCTTACTGTGTTCAGAGCACTATACTAAGTGCTTGGCAGAGTTCAAAATAATATTAAACAGATACATTTCGTGCCCTCAATGAGCTTACAGTCTAGAGGGGGGAGACAGACATTAACAGAAATTACTTACAGATGTTTATAGTAAGTTGTCTTCAAATGTTAAAACATTCTAAATAGTCTACCATGTAATTTGACCTCGTGTGTGTGATCAAACTAGACACCTTTTTGACTCTCTTTGGCTTATTTTCCTTAAGCTCTCACTAGAATAATTTTTACACAAGATATCTGAAAACATGGAAAAAACATGGAAGTCTCTAATGCTCTTCCAAAAAGCCACACCGCATGTTGATGAAAAATAATTAAAAATAAATGTTTAAAGATGGCATTTCACAATTAAGCTTTCACAGTTCACATTTTAGCTTCCTAATCTCTTATCTGATAGGCTGTAATTAATAACAGTACAAGAACAAATTTACTTTAGGTAACTCGGTTAGCTAAAGTATCTCCTTTATTTCTACTAGCAAGTATTCTTGTTTCTGTGTTTCATATTTCCATAGCCAAGATAATTAATTTACGAAAAGATCAATAGTTCTGCTTATTAATGTGGAACATTGTACAGTATTGCTAAAATTCACCGTAATGGCTAACATGCTGTGCCAGTTTAAATCTCACATTCGATATTGAGAACCCAAGACCCTAGAATTTAAGAAAGATTTCTTTCAAAGGAGAATGAGATCTTTCTCTCCTAATTATGATGGAAGCTTAAAGAACAAGTAAGTCAAAGTAGTCCGATACTTGTTAAAATAATTGAATTTGGACTTTGCATCCGAGTAGTGCACTTTTCTGCCTAGATTTGGTTATGCACCCTGAACGGGAAACCTGTACTAAGTTTCCAATAAATGTTAAAGCACTTGCAAAAATGCTGCACCTGGAGCAGGGAGGAGTGAAGGGGGTAAAGGTCAACAGCAGGCATGAAGGCATTGACTAAACAGACTTTAGACTCAGTGAAAAGTCCAGACAACCCCTGCAGTGTCACCTTACAGCTCTGGTTTTCTTCTTTTCAAGACTTAGCGATCCACAAACACACCCAAAGACCCTGCAGCTCAGCTTTCTTTTTTTTTAATTCCCATTTTCTCCACTTAACCTGAACATTTGAAAAATTAACCCCTCTGTGCCGTGAGACAAACCTAAAGCATGAATGTATTCCCTGTTTCTGTTAACATCAGGGCAGTAAGCGAGACCGCCCCTTGCAACTTATCCTTCTGGAAACTAATTGGTGTGCAGGAACCAAAATACTTGGAATGGAAAATATGATTCTGAGTTTTGGGTCAATAATAATAATCTGGAAAATTACCAGCCCTTTAAAGGGCAACCTAAAGTTCTGCTGATCGTTCTATCGCACGCTTTTTGGAAGGTATTTCTGAACCAAGACATTCCCCTTCTTGCTCCAAGCAGAAAATGGAGGTTGAGCTCAGCCACAGTTTACTCCAGGCACTTTTCCTTGGCAGAGAAGAATGCACCATCCCATTTCTAGAGCATTCCATTGCACACGAAGAGCTCACGAAGAAGCATTTCTATCTGCTGACCAACAATAGAAGCCTAAGAGAAAATGAGGGGTAACAAGTTCTGAAATGCAAGTAATTCTGTTTTTTATAGTTTGGCTTCATCCAGCTAAAGCCACGAGTTCAACCTTATTTTAATCATTTTAAGGAGTCTCATTATCCACACCCTCAGGTTAATTTGACGTGTAAATTGTTAATACTTGTCGGTTGCCTAGACAGCCATGGTAAGTCAGAAAAAGCCATAACAATAGCAGTTCATTCATTCAATCATATTTACTGAGCACTGTGTGCAAAGCACTGTACGAAGCACTTGGAAGAGTACAATATAACAACAATATTTCAGTGCCTCTAGATGATACTGTTTTACTGTACTCTCCCAAGCGCTTAGTACAGTGCTTTGCACACAGTTAGAGCTCAATAAATTATACTGAATGAATGAATGAATGAATGCTGCCTTACTCTTCTGTCCTCTCTGTATTGCTTGTCTGAAATTTCCCAGAATTTCCCAGAATTTACTCATTCTAAAGACCAACCGAGAAAGGCCACCGATTCAAATCAATTTTCTTTTTTCCTGATTGGGTTTTACACACTTGAAGTGCACTGGCAAAAACCATGGAAGTGTATCTAAGACAAGTTATTTACACGGGGGATAGATCCTGAGCGACAGAGAGGTACAAGGGTGATAAAGGGATTTTCACTTTTTGAATGGCACATCATCAAATCTGCACACTCAGAAAGAAATCAAATTGTTTCAGGGACTGCACATTAATCAGAAAGAATCCTGCTGCACTCTAGACAGAGGGCTCAGCATATCCTTTTCAGTCTGCCCCTATGGCAGCTCTATTTCTGAGCCTATCCATTCCTAACGGGGATTGGTTGTTATATGATCTTCAGGATGTCTGATGGAACCAGAAATTTCCCATATTTTTCCAAATGAATTTTCATAAAAGCTACAGATTTGCTGACAAAAGGAGTTTGTTCTTGGGTCAGTACAGTAGGCTTTGCTAAGGCAACGGGCAGGCCTTGAAAGTACTAATGAAACTCCCTTGTAGCATTCTGTCCTAATGTTTCCCAAATGACTGTGCATTCCAAGCTCCAAACTGAGAAAATATATGTGACGTTTGCTGCAACCGTAACTTAACGAAACACATCCTTTCAACACTCAGAATCATTCATGGTAACTTCAGTAAAAGTTTGAATCATAAACATTGACTTTTAAGTTATTCCACTTTCTGAGACAAGTGCAGCAATAGCACATGGATTGTGAAGCTTTCTAGACGCCACAAAAAAGGTCAAAAAAATGGATCTCCATCTTTGCCCTCCAGCCAAAACAATATCTTCTTCTGAATAGCAACCAAGGTTTTCACTTAAACCCTTTCCTAAATCCTGGGAAAAAAAAGGATGGATTATGTGGACATACGATCCCTTATTAGCTCTGATACATTTATCAGTATAATTATGAAATTAGGAAGATCACTCATAATTCCTAACATAAAAAATGCAAGTCAAAAGACCGAAAACATGAGAAAGTCTGAACCATCCAGGGACCACAAAGTAACAACTTCTATTGCCTTTGCTCCTTTGAAAGAATGGAGAGTGATTTCAAGATTTTTTAATACATTCTTCTTAATCTAGTTTATTCCACTGTGAACGCTGACTGCAATATGGTGATATATTGTATCTTGCCTGGCATGAGAAGAACTGTTAATACTACCCTATCTCAAATTTCAAGTATATGGTCAACAACAATGAAAAGAAAGTGTTGTCTAAATATCTTTGGAACATTATAAACTTCTAACTTTTTGGTCACATTCTGGAAATTCTTTTTTGTTTAGAATTTGTGGAATTCCATTTAGAATTTGCAGAATTTAGAATATGAAAGTTATCAAAGTCCATTCGTACCACATTCCAATGATTATGTAAAATTTTCCCTGTATTTCAGAATATTAGCTGAGAACCTGTTTGCCTAGCCAATCCGAGAATGTTCAGATGTAGGCAAACCTTTCCTTGGTTATTACTGGAGAAACTATAAAAGGAATAAATGTATCACGTGTACCCAGATTTAGCTAGATTTCTCCTTGTTTCATATCAAATGTAAACGAAATATGCTCCATTATATTGGCTCTGGCTAGTAAAGGAAAAGACAAAGACGAGATTGATTGAGGGAGTCTCACAATGGTTCTACTGATTCCTCTACTGGCCCTTCCTCTGCACATGGTCAATTAGAATTGAAAATTGTGCGCTGATTTCATTCGTTGGAATTTTTAAGCAGGTTGGAAAGAAAGATGTTATTGAAAGGAAAAGTCTCATCTAAATAAGAAAAGAACACGTGGCCATCTGGTCTAGCTATACCATGCAGAAAGTCATTTCAACTCAGCCGCAGTCTTGAGATTTGGAGAGCTTGGCTAAAAGATGCAGCAAAATCTGTTTCCAGTCAAATGCCCTAAAAGTTTTCCATCTCTAACTCTGCAGCCCACCACTCCGTCTCTATCTGTGATGCATGAGCTCATTGACTCTGCCGCTTGATCGGGCGAGACTGAGGCACTGACAGGCGAGGTTGTAGTCATTCTCAGTGCACTTTTCCTGCGGAAAGGTAGCAACAGCGCAAAAGATCTTTGGAAAGCCGGGAAAATAATCTTGAATTGTTACCACTCTTCACGGGTGGGTCAGTAGTTACCCTTTAAGAATGAAACATTTAGTAGCAAAACCAGTTTCCCCTGGAACCTGAAGCTGCTGTTTATACGGTGCTAAATGGGGTGTATACATTTCATCCAATTTCAGGCAACAAGCTAGCAGACCAAGTAGAAAAGCCACCAAAGCTTATTCTCCAGAAAAATCTATTTTTTTTTAACATCAGTCTAAGAATTATGACTCATTTAGGTTTTAGCTGGAGATGGGTAAAATGTTTGGTGTACTTTAAACGAGGTGGCTGGATTTTTAGAAATACTTTTCTTTATGATTCAGAAAATAACTTTTGGATAAAGTATTTCTAATAACTATTTCTGACTGACTTTCCACCCTAAATAACTTCCAATGACACATTTTAAAATTCAATTTAAAATGCTTTTAGGAACTCAGGTCATTATCATATGCAGAGAACTAAATGCCCACTTGGGGCCGGAGTCAGAGAAATAAATTATACCTAAGTTTACATGTGTAATCAGTGATAGGTTCTGTTTTAGTTACTAGTTCAAGGAGAGGAAGAAAGCTTAATTTGGAGTGTGGAGAATATCTCAGTCTACATAACCCAAATATTTCTTCTTATTTCTCATGTCCAGCCATCAGGGCATCTGGATAGTTTCTGGTATGTTCTCTGCTATTCCCCAAGGCATTAACAATGGATAAGAAGAAATGTATTTATGTCAATTGTACTTTCTCAATAGTGCATTTAAAATGATTTGGTCTGGAGAGGGAGTTGTAGGACCTGACTGCTTCAATCAAGGACATTTTCTTCATTTCTTTGAAATTACCTTTTGTTAATCCATACCTCCATTAGACAGCCACAGGTGCTATTACCATAAAGTAAGCAAAATTGAAATCGTCCTTTTATTCCAATTTTCATTTTTCAATAACCAAACTGATAGTCCATCTGAGGACAAACTTCAGTTACTTCACTGGAGGAAATTCATATATAGAGGGATTAGAACTCGGATAAAGGATTTTCCCGGACACTTAAATGTGATTTAACTCCACAAAGGACATAAGATAGAGGATATCACCTAACATGTACAATATAGTTTCTTATTCAGTATATCAATGGGGATACCGTTTTTCAACAAGAATCTTGTAATTAAAAAAAAATTTGAAACCATATAATATGTTAAGCATCTCTCCCATTCTAAGATTTTTGACGATCTGATTTTATAAAAGGGCTATTTTCAACAAACATGTAAAACGAATCCTGAAGAGCAAACATTTTAAAATGGAGTAAAATTATTTTTGAAGAATAAATGTTTGGTGATACTTCAGTTTCCCCATAAAGCTGGGATCACATTCTTGCAGAACCCCATGTTAAAGCAAACACACATTATAGTACTCAGCCCGTCCGTCACCACCAGGAGTATGCCCATAACCGTTTCTTCCATGGTGCTGTATCCAGACGCACACTTACTGTCAGAAGAATGTTCCCTAATTGTGCTATCACGTTCTATCCAAAATGTTTAGCAAAAACATGCCTTCTGGCAGAACTGAGAGTACAAGTGTTGTAACAAAATTACTCAAGTGGCACACCTTAAAAATCCTCTCCTATTATCCAGAATATGCATTATACATGAGTTATTCACTGGTTCGAAATTGTCAGTTGTGAGACCTTTTCAAATAGCTTTGCAGATACAAAAACAACAAAAAAAGACCAGCCTGCTATTTTTTTAAGTAGTCGATCATTCACCATTGCGATGTTGACAGGTAGTGAAAATGATGAAATCAACATTTTTAATATGCTTCTAGTATGAGTTCTGCCAATCCCTAGGGAAATGGCTGTTTGAAATGTTGCTTTACGGTACTGAATACTTTTCAATAATAAATAGCATAAAATTTTAAATCATCTTATATCTATGTAACTCCTTTCATGTCAGATCGCTTCCTCTATTTTCCCAATTTTCTGTCACATTATTGAAATTCAGCCATTTCTCGGGTGAGGGCATAGATCAAGCAGCATCCAGCAAAGACCACTCTAATAGGAAGAATTCTCCATGCTTGCATTTATTGAATCAATACGCACACATGATTCCAATCTAATGAAAACATTAGTAGTTTTCAGGTATCGGCTGTTGTTTTCTTGATGTTTTTCACAATTTCACAAATACCTGAACTTCCTTTGGGCCCAGAACACCCTTCCCTCCAGATAGAGGCAAGTAGAAAGGCTGTCCAGAGAGATGGGGATTTTGGAAATTCAGACATTGGTTGCCAGTCTGCACTACTCCAGGATGTACTGGTTTTGGAATGGGGTGAGGGTCTGAGTGTGTATGTGATGCTTTCAAGAATAGCATCAACAAAGATGCTGTAACCCTCTAGCCGGTCTAGGGGGGACTTACCCATTGGTCTTTCGCCGTTTCCAGGCGTCCTCCTAGCTGTAGTTCATGAAAAATAGATTTACAAATGAACAAATTAAGCCTCATTCATTGACTCATTTGTAATTCTCAATAAACCTAGGGGAACACTGGGAAGCAGCTCTCCTCATGGAGCGTGGTTAGTCTATGTGGCGGCTAGTCTACATGGGCTGATCTGTACTGTATGAATTCCTTCCAGACCTGCAATTGAAAATGTAGGGCATTGCATTTTGGTAGCAGTGGAAGGGTTAAAGCCAAAGCCGCACAGGGTAAGAGAAAGGGGATATTGTTGTCTTTAATCTTTCCGCAGTATGTATAAGACTTCCATCCCTGATCTGCACATAGCCGTGTAGAGGCTTGGGAGGCATTGCGTGCAGGCTCCTTGATTGTGGAAGGGGGAAAAAAAATCTGGCTGCACTCCAGACAGGCTATAGCTCTGTTGATCATTATGTCTAGCCTTCAGGTGTCTCAGCTCACAGTGGGCGGCGGTTGGGGGAGGGGGACCATAGCATGAGGGCAGACAAAGAAAAAATGGTGTATTTTTAAAAGATTGTATGAAAGTCCTACCAGCGTCATCATTAGGAATCAATCCTGTTGTCTGCTGCACCTTAATTACAACACACCGTTGCCAGGTCGCGCTGATATATTTAAGCCATAATTAGGAATGTCCACAGTCTTTCAACAAATGTCTTTATTGGAGTTAATATTAAGAAAAGCACAGGTTTAAAGCTACTCTCTCAAGCATTTGTTTTCCCAACCTTTACCACTATGGACCCTTGATCAATAGGAAATAGATTTTAATTCATTGTCATTTTTTTTCCTTATGAGACTGTTCGTATGTAACTTTTTAGATATTTGGATGATTCTAGAAGTAAAGGCACAATGCTTTAAGACTGCCATATCTGCATGGAAAAAAGGGAAGCAATAACTCAGGACTGTGCTGTGCCTATTTGCCCGGATTTTCTTTCGTACAGAAAAAAAAATTGCTTTGTTTGTGGCTGTTATTTATGAACTCCAGAAATTGTAGACAGAAAGCCGCCCAGGCACTAATCATATCTCCTTGCCAGCCAGCACGGATTTAAGTGAACCAAAATTATTTTTCCTTCTGGCATTCTTTTGAACTGAACCCCTCCCCCAACCACTCTTCTCACCAACACACATACACACACACACACCCCATTAGGCATTTCAGAAAAAAAAAATTCTTTATCCTTGGAAGACTGCAGCCTGAGACATAAAGCTGCCTCTCCAGCCCATCATTACTCTGACCCATTTCATACTGCCTTAGTGCTGTTTGGGCTTTAAAGACATTACGCATGAAACCAGTTCAACAACTATAAATATTGTAAAGCTGAAGGGATAGGAGAAATCAGATGAAAAAAGAAAGCCCCTGGCTTCAATCCATTGTTGAAAATTTAAGAGTTATTTGCCCCCAAGTGCCTGAACTGTCTTTCATAGCTAATTATAATAACTGTCAGATATCTGGTAAGTCTAGAATGGGCTTTCCAGTGGAGTCAGCAAAGTTTGTCTTTTATTTTTCTTAGGGACACATCAGGCCTGAATAGACACTGAGCAGATAGAATTGAACAAAATACATAAACGTTTGCCTTCATTTCTTCTTACGGACAAAGCCGCGGACTAGCTAGGTTTTGTGCCCCCCTCATGCAGAGTCAGATCTCAGAGAAGACTGACTTTTATTTCCATTTTCATCACAGTGAAAACATGCAACAACTCGTTTGGGAAAGGCTGTCCTAGTTGTAGCAGGTAGGCATTCTCCCGTCGACACACTTAAGCGTGAAACGGGGTTTCAGGTAGACAGTTCAGAGAACACTGAAACTGTTTTAATGCAGTTTTATGGGGGGGGAAAGAAATGAACACTTACGGTTTGAAAGAGCAAGTCACTCTCCTTGGAAGATGCACAGTAGCCTTGGGCAGAATGTGCCCAAAGCAGGTGGAGAATCCAGGCTTAACACAGGAGGTAAACGGAAAAGCGCTTCAGGAAAGTCACTGGGAAGTCAGCCCCTGTGCTCAGACATCCATTCCCCGTGTGGAAGCTGCACAATCTGCAGTTCTGAATTGAACCAAATACAGCCCATGTGAAAGACAGGGGAACAGTCATGTGGGAGACAGCCGTGCATCCTATTGGTTGTAAAGACATAACTTAGGCATTCTTTCCTTTCCACCATTGGTTAATAGTTAAAACTGAAAGCGTCTAGATCCTCCTAGTGAGCCTGTTTTTCCTTTCTGTGTGGAAAAGAATGACTGTTGGATTTTACAGTGACAGAATTAGTTAAGAAAGGGACTGAGGTCACCCTTTCACAGAGGCTGGTGGGTGGGGACTGGAAGCTTAGCTTTTTCAAGTATTTTCTTTCCCCTGCAATCTCGCCTGTGCTTTTCTTGTCGGGAAGATGTTTTGTCTTTTAAGGGAGAGGTGGCAGGAAGAAAATAAATTAGCATTTGGTTATGCTCAAAGAATTTGCCGATGCTGATAAAACAAAGGAGCACTCTTTGACTGATTTTGGAGGTTGGACTCTATCTCCTGCGGTAAGCAGGAAAGACGTTCAAATGTTGATGTTCTACCTTAGGAGAAAGCAGGAAGAGGAAAATAATCAGTATCATCCTAGGATGTGGTACGTGCAAGAATGGGAAATAGATCGCTATACATTGAGTAAAATCAACTCAAGATTCTTTTCTTAATAAGTAATCTTGCCATTGACCTGATTCAGTTGAGCAGCAATAACACAAAACACTGCGTTGTTCCTCCTGGCCCGACTTTCAATTTCTTGTCATAGAGTATTTATGAAATCTACGAGCCTGCCAGGCAGATTTTTTTTCCCAGTTTTCACACTTTGATCCCATGAGTCAACTCACGCCAAGGAGCTCTTTTTGTATTTGACAAATTATGACCCAAATCCCACTGGACTTCTCTTCCAAACACTCGGTCTACCTAGATACATAGAAACAAAGCTAAGATTAGCCTTGTACAGATCAGCAGTCTCCATAGACACATCCCAGTAAAACCAGATCGAGTTTTTTCACCCCTACAATTTTATGCTTTAACATTTATGGTAATATTATGATTTGAGGAGAGAGAACATTTTTCTTTGATCTTACAAAGGGCTTCCTGGAAGGGCCCCAGGCTGGGAACACATATCATCAGACCTACCAGGACCGCCGTGGTCTGGACTGCTCTCGGCTCCCACTCCTTTCCTCCCAGGCCTGTCCCAGGCTCAGACGTCAATCAATACATATCGCGACAGACCGTGGCATACACACGCAGATTAATGTGATGGCGTTGTATGGAACAGCAGGGGGATATTTTTTTCTCCGCCTTAGTCACTCAGATGCATGAAGCCGGCCCTGATTAAACTATTTGCTCTTCAAAGGCAAGGACCGTGTCGTCAGTGTCCAAACCTAGCACAGTGCTGTGCATACAGCAGGTGTTCAATTTATACTGACGGTAATGATGATCCAGCAATGATCAGGAGAGAAGGGGTTGTAGTTTGGGGAAACTGAAAGAGCGCTTTACTGGAATCAAAATTGTGCCTAATGAATGAGAGATGGGAGACAGCATGGATAGATCACAGGCCTGGGAGTCAGAAGGTGATGGGTTCTAATGCCAGCTCTATCATTTGCCGGCTGTGTGACTGTGGGCAAGTCACTTCACTTCTCTGTGCCTCAGTTATCTTATCTGTAAAATGGGGATCAAGACTGTGAGCCCCATGTGGAACGGGGACTGCGTCCACCCCATTTTGCTTGTACCCACCCCAGAGCTTTGTAGAGGGCCTGGCACATACTAAGCGCTTAACAAATACCATAATAATAATTATTATTATTATAACTGGTGTAATTGCATAGAACCTTGAGATTTATGTACACACCAGCTCATGGCCACACCCAGATTTTAGGGTGATGACACACTTCAGAGGCCCCTCAATGGTTTGTAACCATTGTGAGAGTTGATTTTAGGTTACTTCTCTGACCTCCACAAACGAAGGTCCAACCTAATAGAGAAACTGTTGTTCTCTTTGGATGGAGGTGAATCCTCTCCTTTTCTGGCCAAGTTCGATAGGCCAGTGAGTTTCCAAGTATCCACCATGTAGCCTGATCTGAACTGTTGAAGATACATTCACATTAAAGGCTTCCAGAGTCAATCAGTCAATAAATCGACCAATATTCATTGAGTGCTTAGTATTTGTAGAGCACTGTATTAGAGCTTGGGAGAGTACAAAATAACAGAACTGGTAGACACATTTCATGCCCAATATGAGCTTCGAGTCTAGTAGAGTTTACAGAACCTCCTGAGTGCTTAGCTCGTCATGGCCAGGGAACATATCCACCAACGCTGTTATACTGTAATCTCCCAAATGCTGGTACAGTGCTCTGCACAGAGTTAGTGCTAGGTAAATATGATTGATTGATAGTTCGGGATCAAGAACCGCTCCAGACCTCTCATAGTCGTTATGGGCAGGGAACCTGTCTGCTAATTCTGTTGTATTGTACTGTCCCTAGTTCTTTTTATGGGCAAGGAACCTGTCTGCTAATTTTGATGTACTGTACTCTCCCTAGTTCTTAGAACGGTGCTCTGTACATAGTAAGTGCTCAGTAAATAAGATTGATTTATTATAATCATCCCTTTTGTCTTATGCTGTCAAGTCATCTCCGACCCGTGGCGACTCCATGGACATATCTCTCCCAGGACGCCCCACTCTCCATCTGCAGTCTTTCTGGTAGTGCATCCATAGAGTTTCCTTGGTAAAAATATGAAAGTGGTTTACCATTGCCCCTTCCACATAGTAAATGAGTCTCAGCCCTCAATTCTCTCCCATGATGCTACTGCCCAGCACAAATGAGTTTTGACTTGTCACAGATTGCCTTCCACTAGCTAGTCACTGGTCAAGCTAGGAATGGAATGAGTATGCCTCTGCTTGACTCTCCCTCCTGTAGCCGACACTCGTAGAATACTAGAAACTCTCCAGGTGCGATCCTGGGAGGGGCAACCCTTTGGCAGGGAGGGCTATTAGCAGATGGACGAGGCCCTTCTGATCCAGAAACCTGGGGAGTCTGGCCCAGCTTTTGAGGGACTGGAGGTGGCAAGTCAAGTAACAGATCCTTGTACTTGGAAGATTTGCAGCAAAATTTGAGAGGCCTGACCTCTCACCCTTAAATTGAAAGGAAGGAGAAAATTCTGTGCTGTATTGATTTGGAGACATTCTGCCGATAATTCAACTGATTCCAATGACCTAATCTTTTACCTGATTCTTAACTCGACTTAATCTGTCTTTTGAGTTATTTTTAAATCATTTATAAAAAGGGTGTCCTGTTTTTAAAAAAAAAGCAAAGAGAGAGAGAGGTCCTGAATTTTTATTCAGGTAACAAATAAGATAACTCTTTTCACTCAGAAAGCATTTTGCCTTTTTTAAATGTTTGGTAATGTTTGGGTTCTATGCATAGAATGCTAGACACAAGGAAGACAATGGGGTCCAGATTATAATTCATTCAGTCATACTGAGAGCTAACTGTTTGCAGAGCACTATACTAAGTGCTTGGGAGGGAACAATATGACAATAAACTGTTACATTCCCTGCCTACAATGAGCTTACAGTGCAGCTGGGGAGAAAGACATTAATATAAATAAATGAATTACAGATATTTACATAAAGGCTGTAGGGTTGGGAGGGAAGGATGAATGAAGGGAGCAAGTCAGGGTGATGCAGAAGGGAGTGGGAGAAGAAGAAAGGAGGGCTTAGTCAGGGAAGACCTCTTGGAGGAAATGTGCCTTCTATGAGGCTTTGAAGCTGGGGATGGTAACTGTCTGCCGGGCAATATTAATTGTGATATTTAAGTGCTTACTATGTGCCAGACAATGTACTAAGTGCTGGGGTGGATACAAGCAAATTGGGTTGAACACAGTACCTTTCCCACATGGGGCTCACAGTCTTAATAAGGAAGAAGGGAGGAAGTGAGCAGTCATATAATAGAATCTAGTCCACCAGGTCATTTTTAACCAATTGCAGGGAGCCCTGGGTTCTTGCTGGGTAGCATGAGGAGAAATTATTCCATGTTTTGTTAGAACAATGTCGTGCACCCATAAGTATTAAAAAGTTCTGGCAGCAGGCAGAAAGGTTTAGAGCACTAGACCAGGCAGTTTGAAAGCTGGGGCAGCATTACTGACATTATAACTAGTAATCTATGGTTACGTAAAATCTATATGGCTTGGCTTATCAGAGTATTATAAATACCACTGATTGATTAAAAGTGCTTAATGCGGTGCTCTGAACCCAGTAAGCAGTCATAAAATTGGAGAAGCAACACGGCTTAGTGGAAAATGCATGGGCTTGGGAGTCAGAGGTCTTGGGTTCTAATCCCAACTCTGCCACTTATCAGCTGGGTGACTTTGGGCAAGTCACTTAACTTCTCTGTGCCTCAGTTACCTCATCTGAGGATTAAGATTTTGAGCCCCACGTGGGAAAACCTGATTACCTTGTATCTACCCCAGCGCTTAGAACAGGGCTTGGCACATAGTAAGAGCTTAACAAATACCATTAAATGCCACTGATTGATTGTACTGCTTGTCCTGGAGTCACTAGGATCATTGACTCCGTGGCTCCCAGATAGGACAGGATTGCTCCTCTAGCCTTAGCATTCAGGCTGGACTGTGGCTCTAAGCGACAGTCAACTGATCCTCTCTCCTCCAAGCTTGAAGGGGTTGTATAAATCAATCACTCAGTAATTCCTCTGCAAAGGCTTTGAGTCCCAAAATCTCAGGACTGAGGATGATCTGTCATTCTTGATGGGAGTCTCCATTATCATCATCTTCATCAATTTATTGAAGACCTATTGAGGCAGAGTACTGTACTAAGCCCTTGAGAGACTACATTTACATTACAATGTAATTATTAAATGTAACTACAGGTTACATTTTCTGGCCTTCAGAAGCTTTCAACCTAATGGGAAATCAATCCATCTATTAATTGTATTTATTAAACACTGACCTTGTGCAGAGCGGTGTACTAAGCTCTTGGGAGACAGAGGAGTGGGAGCAGATGGAAGAACGAGGATAATAGAGGTGGTAAAGTGAATATTTTAGAATGAAGTAAGAGAATAACTGATTGAAATATACCCGTGAACTAGTGGATAAAGTGTGGGCCTGGGAGCCAGAGGACCTGGGTTCTAAACCCGGCTTCACCACTTACCTGCAATGCACCCTTGGGCAAGTTGAGAAACCGTGCCTTAGTTTCCTCAACTGCAAAATGGGGAATCGATACCTGTTCTCCCTCCTAGTTTGACTATAAGCCTCATGTGGGAAGAGGACTTTGTCAGGCCTGATTAACTGCTGTCTTCCACAGTGCTTAGAGGAGTCCTTGGCACATAGAAAGCCCTTAACAAATACCATAAAAAGTATCTCTATCTATGTATGCTCAGGAATATTTACATATACATGTATGCACATATACATGTGTGCTGATTAGAAACAGAGACCCCCCAGTAGGTTTTTCTCTTTAAATATCTTCTTCCTTATATGTTTACCAGTTCCAAAGAAAGAATCATGCTGAAAAATATAAATCACTGCTCTTCACAGTTAACTTTTCAATAATAAGCAACTAGCTTCTGTTAACAATTGTTTTTATAACTGTGCCTGTCATGGGTGGTCTGCCCATCGGGTGGGAAAATTGGAGTCAGATGAAAACAAGTGTAGATTGAACAGGAAGTTTCAGAAACCGACTGAATTCAGCGTGAATGCATATTGGAATCTGTGGTCAGATCATAGGGCGTTTGAGCTTAGGAACTTGGTGAAATAATATCCGGGGCTGACAATTACAGTTCTACTGATCTCTATGATGGATGAGCCCTCATAGTCTGACTTGGATTTTGTTTCCCTTAGCTTTTCTTAAATGCTCTCAAGTTTCTCCAGCCACCTTTTCCTCTCCAGTGTACGTTCCTGTCTGAGACCTTGAATTGAATTGGTTCCTATCTTGAATAAATTAATGGGAACCTCTTGGAAAAAGACAAAGGACAAAAGAGAGAGCGCTTTATCAGAGCACTTGATGTTACACTCACATTTCAAATGCTCCTTCAGTTGATCAAATGGATCCTGAAAATCCCTGGCTTCTCTCTAATTTCAGGAAGCCTCAATTACTCAGATATATAGTTAGTAGTTATCCCAGAGGAGGTTTGTATATATGGTAAGACATTGACACTAGATTGATGAATGCAGGTTTCAGCAGCGGTCAAAATTTACACATTACCCAGTCATTTCTCCCTGGATATTTAGGGACCTTCAGAGCTAGCCAGACTTTTGAGGTTTCTAAATTCAGCCAGATACGGTTATTAATGATGTATCTTCCACAAACCTATTATTGTTATTATCAGTCCTAATATATTTAGTAAGCACTTACTATTCATTAACTCTGGAGTAAAAATAAGAGCTATCCTGACCTGATCATTATCCCCAAGTGGCTTAAAATACGTTAGACAAAATCCTAGAATGACAAAGATAAATTACAAACAGCAATAAATTGCCAACAGTGAGTGCATAACAGACTAAGAGTAAATAACAGATTAAGCAGTCCAAATTATGAGCATGAGAAAGGTGTGGACATAATTTTATATTGGGGATTTGTTTAGGAATATCATCCTATATGTGTAACACTTCCTCTTACAATCTTTTTCTTTCTTTTTCATTTGTTAAGCACTTACTAGGTGCCAGGCATAGTACTCAGCACTGGGGTAAATACAAGCTAATCTGATTTCCCACAGTCCAGGTCCCACGTGGGGTTTACAGTCTTAATCCCCATTTTACAGATGAGGTATCTGAGGCACGGAGAAGTTAAGCGACTTACCCAAGGTCACACACAGACAAGTGGTAGAACCAGAATTAGATCTCAGGTCCTGAGTCTCAGGCCTGTGCTCTTTCCCCTAGGCCACAGTACAACTAAAGGGTTGTGTATTCAGCAAGTTCGCCAAAAATACTTTGAATTGATTAAAGTCATTACAGCAGCACCTTGTGGGATTTAGTGCACACTCCCTGCCTTCCCCACCCCTACTCCTGGATCCTCAGTGCTGTATTCATTCATTCAATCGTATTTATTGAGCACTTACTTTGTGCAAAGCACTGTACTAAGCGCTTGGGAGAGTACAATCTAGCATCAGACACATTCCCTGCCCACAACCAGCTTATAGGTAGACGGGGAGATGGATATTAACATAAATAAATAAATAAGAGTCCCTGGTCAGTATTCTCTGCAGGTAAGAGCTCGTGGTTACTGACCGCTACAGCCTTCCCAGTATCTTGATGGTGTTACAAACTTTTTATTCCAAGTACCTCTTCTCATGAAGAGACTGCATTCTGTGGATCTCAGTATCTACTGAAGCCGCGTGGCTTAGTGAAAAGAACACGGGCTTGGGAGTCAGTGGACATGGCTTTGAATCCCGGCTCTGCCACTGTGTGATTTTGGGCAAGTCACTTAACTTCTCTTTGTCTCAGTTACCTCATCTGTAAAATGGAGACTAAGACTGTGAGCCCCACGTGGGACAACCTGATAACCTCAAATCTATCCCAGCACTTAGAATAGTAATGGGCACAGTGTAAGTGCTCAACAAATACCATCATCATCAATACTCCCTTGCCTTCTGCAGGGGTGGGGCCTCGTGAACAGGGCAAGCTACACAACGGGTTTGGAAAGTACTATAGAAGAAAGTACTATGAAAGCCATTTTCAGTGATTAAAAAAAGACCACTGCTGAGGTTTGTCCCTTTTAGGCCAACTGTCTGTGTAGTCTACTGTCGAAATAATTGTCTGATGAAACCTTTGCATGCAACCCAAACACATATCAGCTAGGAATTTATATTTCTTCAGGCACCTTCACCCTGTTTACCCAAACGTGTAATGATATAATATTAAACCAGATGGAGTATGAGTACCTATCTTCTTGGTTATATGGGCCAGTTGTGTGAGGTAGATGTCTAAAATAATAATAATGGCATTTTTTAAAATGCTGACTACTTGCCAAGCCTTGGGGTAGAGACAATATAATAAGATCAGATTCATCCCTGTCCCATAAGGGGCTCAAAATCTAATGGAGAGAGATAGATATGTAGTTTAATCCCCATTTTACAGATAAGGAAACTGAGATACAGAACATCAAATAGTTTGCTGAAGGTCACACATCGAGGCAAGTGGCAGAGTTAGATTAGAACCCAAATCTCCTGGCTCTCAGTTATTTTAATTTTTCCACTCACCTATGTTACTTTTTGTGGATTCCTATTTCAGGATAATAGGAGAACTGTGACATGTAAAGAAGCAGCGAGATGCAGTGTGGCTTAGTGGAAAGAGCAAGGGCTTTGGAGCCAGAGGCCATGGGTTCTAATCCTGGCTCCACCCCTTATCAGCTGTGTGACTTTAGGCAAGTCACTTAACGTGTCTGTGCCTTGGTTACTCATTTGTAAAATGGGGCTTAGAACTGTTAGCCTCATGTGGGACAACCTGATTACCTTTATCTACCCCAGCGCTTAGAACAGTGCTTGGCACATAGTAAGCACTTAACAAATACCATCATTATATTATTATTATGTAGCCCAACATCCCATTGCTAAAATTGAAGCCTTCTTCTCTTCCTTGCTGCTTTGGTTCTAATCACTTTATATCTTTTTTCCAAACAACTTCTTCAGGCATGAATGTGGTCCTCCGTAGTCCTCAGAAGGAAGAATCTGACACTCAAGCAACTCCAAGTGAAACCCCAAAAGAGGGTTTATTTAACTCTGCCTCTTTCTAGATGCTATAGCTTCAGTTAGCAAGAGGTTTCCCTAAGACACCACACTGCTTGTTAACATTTCGAATTATTAGAGCTATTAGGCCTGCCAGAAAGCACATTGCTTATGAGCTCAACCTATTTAATCAATTCTAATTCCAGTCCCAACTCTTGGGTGGTCTCAAATTGAGATAATTCATTAAAGCCTTTGAAAAGCATCTGCCATCCACATTTTTCTTTGATGAAAGAAATTATTTCATGCTTTACTTAGAGAAGCTAATACCCCATAGCGTCCATCCAGCATTATGTCTTACATTAGGAGATGACAAATTTGATCCTTGGTTACTCAGATGCATTCTTCCTTAGTAACTTATGAAATTTAAATTAAATTGAATTAATAATTGAAGTGGACAGATCTGTCAGTGGAGCTTGAAAGTCAAATGTTTCACAGAAAAACTAGTGGAAGTGCTTACTGAAGAAAGACCCCATGAATGTCATATACATATGCGATCTGAAAACAAATACATTTTAGAGACCATTGTGGAATTATCTAATTGGAAAAGTATGGACCTCTGGGAAGGACTTGAATTCCTGCTAGTAAGGACATGATTCTTGTCCTTTGAGAAGAGTTTCCTTCTTGGCTTCATAGGTGCAGGACATAAAGTTTAGGTACAGAATCAATCTGCCCTGGGGTTAGTATTTTCCCCTAGACCATAATTGTCGTTTTTAGAAATGAATAGTGGCCTACAACTCTATGCTGCAGAGGACGGTTGCTAATGACAAGGTTTTCAAACAAAACAAGTCAGCATCAGAATCGAGGTTCCCAGTCAGCAAGACGTATTTACTAGCTGTCCTTTGTCAGCATTATCTAAATCTCTCTTTCACTTCCAGCTGTTGCCCAGGTGCCATTATTTGTTTTTCTTTACTTGCGCCCTCCTCCTTCAAATTAGGTCACCCAAATTACTCCCCTCTCTCACTCCTTTCTTCAGAAACACCAAACCATCCCCTTTCTCCTTTCCTTCCACAATGGATTTGCCAGTTCCACAGATCTGCACCCTTGATGCATCCCTTCCTCAGCCCCACAACACCTAGGGACATATTCGTAATTTATTCACATTAATGTCTATCTCCCCATCTAACCCATAAGCTCATTGTGGGTAGGGAGCATGTCTACCAACTCTGTCATATTATACCTTCCCAAGAACTCAGTAGAGTGTTCTGCACACAGTAAGTGCTCAATAAGTAAGATGGATTCACTGATTGAAGCTCTGCCCCAAGACCACTAGCTCCCTTTAGATTCCAAGCTCCCCGTGGGCAGGGAACATGCCTACCAACTTGTTGCATTATATTCTCCCAAGCACTTAGTACAGTGGTCTGCACACAGAAAGTGCTCAATAATTGATTGACTGTCCCACATTCCCACCTTTATCCTATGTCGGACACGTGTCTTTAGTCCTCGCCTCCTCTCCAGCCTTCTCTATCTTGGTCTTGTCTCCATCATTTTTACCTTTCAGGGAATCTGGGGATGCAGGCTGCAGACACAGAGATGGCCAAGAGGGTGGAAGAAATAAAAATTAAAATGCAATATGTGGGGAGGTTCAACGTTTCAGAATTCACAGGTAGAGCTGTGGTGGTGAGGAGAAATGACAGGGATGGGAGTGGGTTTAGTGTTTAGGGATTTGTCATGCTGTAGGGGAGGAAGGAGGCAGTGGGGAACTTGAGGGAATTTCAGGAGGGCCAAATAAAGACAAGTAGAGTACAGAGAAATAAAGAATTTGTTGCAATGACTTGATCTACAGCAGAACTTCTGATCCTTTGGGGCTGAAAAAGTCCCAGGCTACTTCAAATGTTGATGTATTTAGAGGTTGTTATGGTAGCAAAAAACTCTTTCACCACACATCTGCCAGCTTTTTCTGATCGCCTCTGTCCCACCCACCCCCAACCCCTTCCTCTGTCTGCTCAGTCTATGATTTGCAGCCATGGGCAAAAACTTGGATATATTTAAAAGCAACAGTGGAATTTCCTTTGAGCAGGCAGTTGACTTGGGCTTGGTCTACACTGCCTAAATAAATCAGATGGTTATGCAGTTCATTATCTTCTACTTGCTGAGGTAAACTACCCAAGCAAACAACTCACATCAAAGAATCTACAGCCCTGAGCAGAGTCATAGAAGAGAGAGTTAAAATAATAATAATAATGATGATAATAAAGATATTTGTTAAGCACTTACTATGTGCTAAGCACTGTTCTAAAGACTAGGGAAGATACAAGGTAATCAGGTTGTCCCACATGGGGCTCACAGTCTTAATCTTAGAGAAGCAGCATGTCTCAGTGGAAAGACCACGGGCTTGGGAGTCAGAGGTCATGGATTTGAATCCCGGCTCCAGGATGGAAAATGGGGACTGAGACTGTGAGCCCCATATACCAACATCATTATTATTATTATTATTAATTCCCATTTTACAGATGAGGTAACTGAGGCACAGAGAAGTTAAGTGACTTTCCCATAGTCACATAGATGACAAGTGGCAGAGCTGGGATTAGAACCCAGGACCTCTGACTCCCAAGCCCATAATTGGTCAGTAGGATAGGTCAATAGGGAGCTGAGGTCAGAGCATCCCCTCTTGACTCAGGAGATCCCACAATAAATGTGAGCCTCCACAATAGTTCCCTTGGTGCATGGGGCAGTTACCCCGATGGCTGTGTCATCGGTGGGTGTCTTTTGCCTCATTTACCTTCAAAGGAAAAACAGCAGTCTCAGAGAGCAGTTAACTAATAGTAGAAGAGAAAACTCTCCCCAGTCACCCTTCACCTCAATTTCCTACTTTTTATTTTCATTTTCCCTGGAAAAGGGGACAGAATTTTAATCTGTGCTGGATCTGCTTTTGGGGTCTCCACAAGGAAGACATTTACCACAAAGAAACCAATGTATTTATCAGCAAATATGGGGACTCAATAGATGCTCAGCAGTCTCAATCTGCTCTCAGCATTACTTTTGTGAGCAGTTGAGGATTTCTAGCTAATTTAATGCACGGGAGTCCTAGAATGGGAAAGATTAACCCTTTGTTCCAAAGGGGGGGAATCTGGTAATGCTACTTGGTTTAAATCAATTGTAGTCTTTCTTCCCTGTTTATGAGAGTTCGCTGTGACCTATCAATTAGAAAGGCCAATTTTGCCTCCATTGGAGCAAACATGCAGCTGATTTCTAGGTTCATCTGTAGAAAAAAAGAGTATTTTTTTTAACTAATGTGTTAAAGCAAATGGGTTTAACAGCTAACTTCGGCTTCTCCTCCCAGTTGTTCTGCATATGTCCTTGTCAGTTCTCCAGTCTGTAAACGGAACGTAACATTGGAATGCACAATTTAGAATCAGCATAATTATTTCAAATGAGTCCTTTCAATGTTCCAGATGACTATAGAAATTTATACAATGAGGTCAAATTGCCATTTATGAACTTTTGTGCATACTGAAAGTGGTTTCTTGTGCTGCGATACACTTTGAGCAAATGAAGATGCCAGAAACCCTGGACTGGTCTAAATTTAATTTGAGTCATTTTTATTCATGACATTCTCACTCATGACTGTAAAAACGCATAACTTGTAAAAGTGCTGAATTCTGTTGGAAATGCTGTTTTTCATTCTGTTTCAAACTAGGCATCGCAGGCAAACAATTCATTTGGAAATATGTGTTTTTTCCTTAGAGAGAGGTGAATAGATAAGAGGTCCAAGGTACAGGGAAATAGAGCATGGATAATGAAGGTTTGAGATATTTTGTTGCTTAAGTGATGCATTAAATCAGTAGTCTGCAGGGGTTTTGCATGTTAACTTATTTATGCTGTCACAGATTGTTTTTGGAGCTTTACCCCCTACCAAGTCTTAATTTTATTTTATTCAATAAAATTCTGATATTTTGTCAATTCAGTAGTATGCGCGAATGAAATTTTAAGCCAATGGCCAGCTGATGATTCACGTTCAAACCCAACATATCAACGCACAAGGAAAGGTATGTTTGTACTTGTAACATTAGGTATTTCTGTTCATATTGACCTGAGAGTAAAGGTTCCACAACACATTGACGCATTTACATTACGGCATGTTAATCAGGCAGATTCCTTTAAGATGATTTGATAAACGAGCTCCTGATTGACTATCTTCATAGTTAAAATTATGAGGTAGGCTGATTTTCAAAGGAGGCAATGTCACTGAGGAAGAGGGAGGTGGGATCTTCTGTGAAGCTCAGGAGGAGAGGATTCAGGCTGGCCATGGGCATGCAGACTGGGGGCTGCGGGCTGTCTAATGGGATTGGTTGTGTGTGCGTTTTCCTCCTCTGAGGTGAGGGGTGGGGGCAAACTGTAGCGGCTCCTTGGAAAGCATTGTGCCTCCCTGCCAGGGGACAGAGAGGCCTCTCTAACAGGGGTAGGGGGTCAAGCCCCACCTCCGCATTTTCCCTTCCCCTCAAAGCCATGGCGCGGGACTGTGGCCTGGTGAAAAACAAAATGAGAAGCCACCGGTTTGCTTTCTTTTTGCTTAAAAAAGGGGCAAAAGAAATCCAGGTTTTAATTTTCTTTTCCCTATCCTGAATGGACCTATGGGGGCCAGGCTGACCATGGAAAGTCTCAGCCCCTCTCCAGTTGGGTGACCCCCAGGGCCCGCAGTGGTCAGGGGCAGGGATTGACCCCCCAGCCTGGGTTAGTGCCGTGTGGGGAGGCAGCCTGTACCTCCATCTTGGCTGGCTTTGGCTGCCCCTGTGTCTGGTCAGAGCTGATCCTGCCAAGGGTGAGCCCATGCCTTGGGACCCGGCCAGAACTGGCACCCACTCTGATGTCTGCACTGGGCCTGTGGGCTGCACAGATGCATTTGGGGAGTAGACACCAGGCTAACATCAGATCACATCACATGACTGGCAGATGCCAATCATATAGAAGATGGTACCGTGTTAAGGAGTAGTTTTATCCCTTCTACTAGCAATTGGGAGAATTGTTATCAAGCAATCATTCAGTGGTATTTTCTAAGCGTTCCTATGTGTAGAGCACTATATTAAGCACTTGAGAGAGTAAAATGCAGCAAAATTAGCACATTTGCTCCCTGCCCATAACAAGTTTATAGTCTAGAGGGGGAGACAGACGTTAATATGAATGAATAATTTATAATGTATAATTTGAAGAAATGTATATAAGTGCTTTGGGGTGGACCAAATTTTAAATTTCCCAAAGGTCACAGATAATAATAAAAATAAAAATAATAATAATAATAATGGTATTTGTTAAGCGCTTACTTGAGCCAGGCACTGTACTAAAAGCTGGAGTAGATACGAGGTAATCAGCTTGGACACAGTCCCTGTCCCACACAGGGCTCACCATCTTAATCCCCATTTTACAGGTGAGGTAACTAAGTCACAGAGAAGTTACGTGACTTGCCCAAGGTCACCCAGTGGACAAGTGGCAGAGGCAAGAGTAGAACCCAGGTCCTTCTGACCTCCCGGCCCATACTCCATCCACCAGGCCACCAATTGTCTAGATGATGCAGAAAGGAGAGATGCCCAGACACAGTCGGCATCTAAAGAAATTCCTCTTATGCCAATCGCACCCCTGTCATTCATTCAATCATATTTTTGAGCACTTACGGTATGCAAAGCACTGTACTAAGAGGTTGGTAGAGTAGAATATAACAATAAATGGACATATTCCTGAACACAATGAGCTCTCCCCTGTCATAGCCTCATAATAAGCAGTGCCCTTACTTTTAATACAGAATGGGTGTGGGAATCATTTTGATGGAGAAAGACACAGTGTGTGATTTACGCATCATTTATATCAGAATTAAACCATATGTAAATGTTCAAAAGCCGTTGCCAAAATAAGTCATTCACAAATGATGTGGTTAATTTCTGTCTTTTCTGTTAATTAGAGCAGATGGGAGAAGAGTCACTGACAATGTAACTATGCAATCTGTGGTCAGTGACTGACTTCTGGATCAATTATCTGGAAAAAATTCATGAGTTTCAGAAATGAAATGCATAAATTTGATTAGTTTCAACGTACTGAAAGAGAAAGATGAAGAACCTAGAGTCAAATCCAAATGACATCTGCAGCATCCTGAAATATACATTTTTTTTTTACCAACACACAGATTCCCCTTACTTTACAAATATATATCTTACGTAGACATAATAGTCGAGTCTATAAAAGTATGTTCTCACAGATAGCCAAAATATGCATCTCCCCAGGAGGCAGACAGAGAATGAATCCAGAGGCCAAGTGCCAGCCAATCGGTCAGTATATTTTCAACACCTCCTTTGTGCAGAGCACTGTTAATAATAAATAATAATGATAATGGTATTTGTTAAGCACTTACTAGTGCTGAGCACTGTTCTAAGTCCTGGGGTAGATTCAGGGTAATCAGATTGTCCCACGTGGGGCTCACATTTTTTAATCCCTTTTTTTACAGATGAGGTAACTGAGGCACAGAGAAGTTAAGTGACTTGCCCAAGGTCATACAGCAGGCAAGTGGCAGGGTCGGGATTAGAACCCACATCCTCTGGCTCCCAAGCCCATGCTCTTTCCATTAAGGCATGAATGCTTCTCTTTAAGTTGTAGATAATGAGGCCACCAAAAAGCTTATGATCTAGTGTAAGGTCCTCCTCTAGACTGTAAGCTCTTGTGGACAGGGAATGTGTCTCCCAACTCTGATGTATTGTGCTTTCCCAAGTGCTCAGTACAGTGCTAATCAATTCACTGTACTAGACTCCTGAGAAAAATGAAACAAAGCAACACGTCCCAGCACATAAAGAATTTTCTGGATTCTCTGAGAATGTCCCCGGGAGATCTGATCAGTAACTCTTAGTGAGACTCAGCCACCTGGTTCTGGTTAAAGAAATAATGATAATGATTTTTGTTAAGTGGTTACTATGTTCTAAACAATGCACTTCAGAGCTGAGGTAAATCAAGATAATCAGGTGATTCATAGTCCTGTTCCTCATGAAGTAAAGATTGCACTTGCATATTCATTCTCTCTCTCTCTCTCCCTTCCCTTCCCTTCCCTTCCCTTCCCTTCCCTTCCCTTCCCTTCCCTTCCCTTCCCTTCCCTTCCCTTCCCTTCCCTTCCCTTCCCTTCCCTTCCCTTCCCTTCCCTTCCCTTCCCTTCCCTTCCCTTCCCTTCCCTTCCCTTCCCTTCCCTTCCCTTCCCTTCCCTTCCCTTCCCTTCCCTTCCCTCTGTCTGGCTGCTAATACACTGTATAAGGTTTTTTTCCCCTTTCTCTCTTTTAACATACCTATTTACAAATCTATATAGATATAGTTCATCTATAATGGCTACAAGTGATTAGGAGATAGAGAAACAAGACTTCAAACAACATGAATTAGCATAAAGTCAGACAGGGACAGCATAAAACAAGGTTAGTGTAGCTTTACTATGAATTTTAGGATTGTATGAAGTACCTCAGACTGCCAGTTATCTCTGGCTTTCTAATTATGTAGTTCAGATAAAACAAGCTGGCATTTTCTCCAGGGGTTCAAAAGAGTCTCTATACTTCTGTGTTTGCTTCATTGCGATTACGGTACTTAAAACGAATGAAAAGACATCTACCTTGTTGAAATGGCCCAGAAGGAGGCTTATGATAACTGCACCTTTTGATTTATTCTTCCCCACAATCAGCAATCTCTGATAGTTTATAGTTATAAGGCACCATCACTACAAGTATTCCTGGAATATTACTTGCATTCTGGAGTGGGCTAACAGTTGTGTATACAGCATATACCCAAAGATAAATCTTCAGTTCACAGACTAATTAATCTTGCTGTGATTATGAAATTGCATTGCCCTGCCAAGTGAAACAATTCCGAGTCTGGAAACATCTTGTAGTGCCGATGGGTATTTACTAAAATTCTGTTTCAGATATCTTCATCCTGTAGATTGTATTGCCACTTCAGGGGGAGAAGTAGAGTCTCATGCGTGTCGGCGGAAGTGTTTTTCCAATGATCATATCTTCCAAAGGCGACTTTGCAAAATTACAAAGAATATAGTTTATTGAGGGAAGCTAACACTTCTCAATGGTGTTTGGAAATTACTTTGAGTTGAAAATGGAAAATGGAGAAGCAGGAAAGCTATTTAAATTTAATCCGGAGGGTATACTCAAAAGGATCCAGATACTGGCCCTGATAAAACTCTGAAAGGAAGAACCTGGGATCTAGTAAATGCACAGAAACTGCCCTCTCCAAATCTGTGCTTAGAGACAGTCACCCTCTTTCCCAACACTCTGCTCATGGACACTATGCAAGCCCCACTTGCCCCAACAATAATCATAAAATGACAGTGGTCCTCCTTAGCCCTTACTATGTGCCAAGCACTGTACTAAGCACTGAGCGCTTAACAAATACCAACATTATTATTAGGAGGGAACCGAGGTCCAGAGAAGTGAAGCGATTTTCCCATGCTCACCTGGCAGACAGGCCCGGGTGACCCCCACTTGGCCGTGCCCCTTCAAAGCCTCCCTGCTCGGGGGACCGTGTCCAACCCGATGATCTTGCGTGTGCCCCGGCGTTTAGTACAGTGCCTGGCACACGGTAAGCCCTTCAGGAGGGCCGTAAAGAAAAGCTCCGTTGTGCAATCGCAAATGGGCAGGAAACGGGCTGGAGCCTTGGGCTGGACCGAAGGACCGAGAGTGGGAATTCCGAAATGGTTTCCACCTAACAGAATGGAGTGCGGTTGGATGATTTTTAAAGCTCACCTCCTCCAAGAGGCCTTCCCAGACTGAGCTCCCCTTTTCCCTCTGCTCCCTCTACTCCCCCTTCACCTCTCTGCAGCTAAACCCTCTTCTTCCCCCCTCCCTCTGCTCCTCCCCCTCTCCCGTCCCATCCCCTCGGCACTGTATTCGTCCGCGCAACTGTATATATCTTCATTACCCTATTTATTTTGTTAATGAGATGTAACACCCTGATTCTATTTATTTGCTATCATTTTAATGAGATGTTCTTCCCCTCGATTCTATTTATCGTCATTGTTCTTGTCTGTCCGTCTCCCCCAATTAGACCGTAAGCCCGTCAAAGGGCAGGACCATCTCTATCTGTTACCGATTTGTACATTCCAAGTGCTTAGTACAGTGCTCTGCACATAGTAAGCGCTCAATAAATACTATTGAATGAATGAATGGAGCACAAACAAGATGATCAAATCGTTCAATCATCAGACCATGAGAAGCAGCGTGGCCTAGTGGACAGAGCCGGGCCTGAGAGTCAGAAGGACCTGGCCTCCAATTCCAGCTCTGCCATTTGTTTGACCTTGGGCAAGTCAATTCACTTCTCTGGGCTTCAGTTATCTCATCGGTAAGATGGGGATTAAGACTGTGAGCCCCATGTAGGATAGCGTGGCTCAGTGGAAAGAGCACGGGCTTTGGAGTCAGGGCTCATGAGTTCGAATCCCAGCTCTGCCACTTGTCAGCTGTGTGACTGTGGGCAAGTCACTTAACTTCTCTGTGCCTCAGTTCCCCCATCTGTAAAATGGGGATTAAGACTGTGAGCCCCACGTGGGACAACCTGATTCCCCTGTGTCTACCCCAGCGCTTAGAACAGTGCTCGGCACATAGTAAGCGCTTAACAAATACCAACATTATTATATGATCTGTATCCAAAATGATTAGCTTGTATCTACCATAGTGCTTAGTACAGTGCCTAGCACATAGGTTTTAACAAACACCATAAAAAAGGGTCAGACACAGTGCTTGTCCCACCTGGGGCTCACCATGTAAGTAAGAAGGAGAGAGGAGGGAACGGAGGCCTGAAGAAGTTACTGACTTGCTCCGAATCACCCACTGGGCAAGTTGCAGAAACAGTATTTGAACCCGGGTCCTCTGACTCCCAGACCACTGCTCCTTTCTCAGCACAGAGCAACAACATTTTGAGCAAGGTGACTGCACATTTTCAGTAATCCTACTCCTAGAGTTGCACCACCCCCTTCCCCCTTCACCTCCCCTCAGCTAAGCCCCCTTTCCCTCTGCTCCTTCCCCTCCCCTCAGCACGGTGCTCATTTGTATATATTTTTATTACCCTATTTATTTTGTTAATGAGGTGTACATCCCCTTGATTCTATTTATCGTGATAATGTTGTCTTGTTTTTGTTTCGTTCTGTTTTGCTCTGCCGTCTCTCTCCCCCAATTAGACTGAGAGCCCGCCATTGAGCAGGGATTATCTCTATCTGTTGCCGAATTGTACATTCCAAACATTTAGTACAGTGCTCTACACATAGTAAGCACTCAATAAATATTATTGAATGAATGAATGAAGGAATGAGCCATTATAATACCTTTCAGTATACTCGAGCATATTTTGAGCTGTAAGTGCCCCAAGGAGGCTCCTGGGCAGGTCAGGACATTTCATCACTGGGGCTCGACCTTGGTATTTCCAGACTGAGAAACATCCAAGTTCAACCAGCCCTGGGAGTTGGCTCTTTTCACTCTAAATCAATGATATTTAATGTGCACCTCTAGGGATTAGGCATTGAACTGGGCCCTTAGAATAATACAGCAGTAGCAAAATTCATGCTGCTACCTGCTACAAGTTTACTATCAAGCTCTTAGTACAATGCTTTGCACACAATAAGCATGCAATAAATTATCTTGATTGGCTGATGGCAGAGAAAGACAGAAAATGGTTTAGTGATACTGAAGGTTGGAGGAAGATTAAATATAACCTTTAAAGTCACAATAAGGTAAGCTTTCAATTGTTGGGGTGCTACAGGACAAGCAGTAATCAAATTTGGTTGGGGAGGAAGAGAGTCTGTGAGCAGAGGCTGCAGGAAAATTGTGACACTAAAAGGAAGAAACAAAATTGCCCAGTTTAAGGGTACAAAAAAGGGTCATTCTTATGTACATCCATCCACAATGATAAAATGTCAAAGATGAAGGGTAAAAGCTGCTCTATTTATACACACGCACACATACACACACATATGTATGCATTTGCAGACATATTCACATATGAGGATATACCCTGGTTGCTTTGTTCAGTAGTAAAAAAAAAAAACCAAAATGCTTTCGACAGGGGTGTAAAATAGAGAGAAGCTAATCCAGGTTCAAAGTATCTGTTTCACCTTTAAGAAAAAATGTACTTTTGCCATATGTTATGCATTGTCGATGTGGAATGAGCCACACTCTGGGAATGTGACTACTTCAAACAGAAAACCATGAACACCTCCCATTCCAGAAGATGCCCAACCTCACAGAAACTACTAGCCGGGTTCCCAAGAGGTTGAAAGGATTGTGCAAATGATATTAGAGATGCCAGCAGGGCCTGTTGAAAAGATCATGGGCCTGGGAGTCAGGTGACCTGGGTCATTATCCGGGCTCTGCCCCCTGTCTGCTGTATGACTTTGGATAAGTCACTTAACTCCCCTGTGCTTCAGCCTTCTCATCTGCAAAATGGAGAATAAATACCTGATCTCCCTTTTCCTTTGACTATATACCATATACCATGTGGGACAGGGCCAGTCTCCAAACTATCATATTGCTATAGCAGTGCTTAATAGCATGCTTGACACCCAGTAAGCACTTAACAAATATCACAAATAACATTATCAATATAATAATAATTGTGGTAGGATTTGTTAAGCACTTACTCTGTGCCAGACAATGCACTAAGCACTGGGGTGGACACAAGCAAATCGGGTTGGACATAGTTCCTGTCCCACAGTGGGCTCACAGTCTCATTCTCATTCTCATGAGGTAACTGAGGCACAGACAAGTGAAGTGGCTTGCCCAAGGTCACAAAGCAATGGAATTAGAACCCATGACCCTCTGACTCCCAGGCTCATGCTCTCTCCACTATGCCATGCAGCTTCTCCCATAGATTGTGTTTTCTTAGGACAACCCGAAGGTTCCATGAACCCAGCTTGGCCAAGCATATAAACTATTTCCTCATCATTCAAATGTGGGGTTTGTCTTATAGTGCCAAGGCAGACACTGAGAGAAGTCAGAGTCCCCAAATGGACACTAAATAGTCTTGTACATGCTCACTAGCCAGTCATGCCGCATAGTAAATCTAAACCACATCATCTCCTTGGAACATTAAAGAGGTTATTCTAGCATAACCGCTTACTGTATGATCATGCTTCAACAGTTTATCTGCTCATTGTGGAGCAGATATTACAAGGGCTAAAAGGGGTCGTACATTATCTGGATGATAACCAATTAGAGGAAAAACCACAGCACTGCATGCAGATATCTTGAAGCTTGGCTAAAGGGACTGCATGACTGTGCATTAAGAAGAATGTAAAATGCTAATTTCCAAGATTATGTAATATGTGTGTCTTTAAATTTGCACCTGAGGAATTTAGCCAAACCAAAAATAAAATAGATTTTTTTTAACCAAAGTTACCAGGGCCCCAGTGTTCTTAACATTAGATCATTCTTAGAAAATGAAGTTTACATTTTCTACATAGGGTGACCTCTCCCAAAACTGGTTAAGAAAAGGATTCATGTTAATATTGAACAATTTAATAGCTAAAGTTAATTAATCATGGCATTTATTGAGTGCTTACATGTTCAGAACACTGTACTAAGTCAGTCAATCATATTTATTGAGCACTTAATGCATGCAGAGCACTGTACTAAGTGCTTGGGAGAGTACAAATATAGCAATATAACAGACACATTCCCTAGAGCTGGTGGGAGCAATCCCTGCCTTCAAGGAGCTTTCGTGGTAGACAGAAAGACATATTAAAATAAATTATTGATGGGTAAATAGTAGACTCTCCAATGAATCAGTGGTTTACCATGACAGGAGAGTTTGTGTACACTAATGAAATTAAGAGTTATGCCATTGAGAGATACTATTGTCAGGGTTTCCCAAAATGGAAAGATCTAAGTTGAAGCATCAGACAAAGTTGATTCACCTGTGCTGGGCAGTAGCAGTGTGGGAAAGTGTCAGAGGTGGATGATCAAGTGATCAAAATGTTGACCAAAGGCAACAGCAAAGAAAAAAACTGTAGAGGAAAACAATGGTAAGCCCCTTCTGTATTTTTTACCAAGAAAACTCTATGGAAAAAGACCCATAGAGTCACTATGAAACAGAAACGTCTTGTCAGCGTCTAAGAAGAAATAGTACGTAAGGACATAAGTGTTGTGGGGCTAAGGTGACTATCGAAGTGCTTAAGTGCTTATCGGAGAAGCAGCGTGGCTCAGTGGAAAGAGCATGGTCTTTGGAGTCAGGGCTCATGAGTTCAAATCCCAGCTCTGCCACTTGTCGGCTGTGTGACTGTGGGCAAGTCACTTCACTTCTCTGTGCCTCAGTTCCCTCATCTGTAAAATGGGGATTAAGACTGTGAGCCCCACGTGGGACAACCTGATTCCCCTATGTCTACCCCAGCGCTTAGAACAGTGCTCGGCACATAGTAAGCGCTTAACAAATACCAACATTATTATTATTATGATTATTAAGTAATACACAAATAACTGCAAAGATGACGCAGAAGGGAGGGCAGAGAGGGAACATGGCAGCTGAGACAGGGAAGTCCTCTTGAGAGAGATGTGATTTTAGTAGGGTTTTGAAGTTGGAGAGAGTGGTTGACTGTCAGATATGAAGAGAGAGGGATTTACAGGCCCAAGGAAGAATGTGGGCAAGAGTAGATGGTGGGATAAATGTGACGGAGATAGAGTAAGTTGATACTAGTAGAGCCCAACATTCATTCATTCGATCGTATTTATTGAGCACTTACTGTGTGCAGAGCACTGAACTAAGTGTTTGGAAAGTACATTTCAGCAATAGAGACAATCTACTGGTCCCACAATGGGTTTACAGTCTAGAGGGGGGAGACAGACATCAAAACAATTAACCAGGCATCAGTATAAACTGGTTTGGTTATAGTAGAAAGTCAGCGAGGTAAGGTAAGAGCGAGAGAGCTGATTGAGTACCTTAAAGCTAATGGTTTCTGTCTGTTGCAGAGGCAACCAGTGAAGGTTTTCTAAGGAGTGGGGAACTATGGAACAAAGGTTTTTGGAGAAAAATGATTGCAGCAGTAAAGTATGGATTGGAGAGGGGATTTGTAGGAGGCAGGGAGGTCAGCAAAGAGGCTGTAGTGCTAGTTAAGGAGGGATATGATAAATGCTTGGATCAGACCGTGAGCTCGTGGCAGGAGATGTGGAGATGTGTCTGTTTATTGTTATGTGTACTCTCCCAAGCTCTTAGTACAGTGCTTTACACACAGTAAGCGCTCAATAAATACAAATTGAATGAATCAATGTAGTAGCAGTTTGGATAGTAAAGAATACTTTTACATTGAAATTGGATACTAAAGAGTGCATGTAATTGGAATGTATTTGCACTATTACTTGTAATCTGTTTTGAGCTGTTTCTTGTGTTAGCTCATCCAAATGAGCAGAAATAAAAGTTCATTTGATGAACATTGAGGCAATCTAACTGATAAACAGAAAGTTTGCCCTGTTGAATAGCCAGCACACAATTTAAGGACTAAAAGTAGACTGAGGATGCCAATTATCGACAGTCTGGTTGTTGTTACTTTGGAGGTGGAGCTAAGGAATAGACAGGATGAATCAATCTGGGGTATTTACCGAATGCTTAATGGAATTTGTTAGGTGCTACATACCAGGAACTGTACTAAGCACTGAGTTAGGTACAAGCTAAACAGTTTGGACACAGTCCATGACCCACATGTGGCTCACAGTCTTAATCCCCATTTTACAGATGAGGGAAGATGCAAAGAGAAGTTAAATGATTTGCCCAAGATCACACAGCAGTTTAGTGTACTGCTCAAAGCACTGTACTTAACACTTGGGAGAGTACAATATAACATTCAATTCAACACACTACCTGCCCAAAAGGAGCTTACAGCCTATTGGAGGAGACAGGCATTTGTATAAACAAATAAATTACAGATATGGACATAAGTGCCGTGAGACTGAAAGTGGGATGCATAAGCCTCTATCTGTCATCTCTTCTACAATCTCACACAAATACCTCTCAAACATGTCTCCCAAACATCTCTACATGGATTCCCCACCGGTTCTTCAAACTCAGTAATCTCAAAACATAGCTCATCTTCTCTCCAAAACCTTTCCTACACTTAACTTTCATTTATTCAATCATCCCAGTGACAACACTACCGTCGTACGTGTATCATCTCAAGCCTTCAATTTTGGGATAAACCTTGACTTATCTTTCTCTTCCAACCCCACATTCAATTTGCAAGCGAAACCTTTTGGTTCTTCCTCCACAGCATACTCATAATCAACCCCTTCTTCTCCATGCAAATGGCTGCCATTCTGGTCCATTCACTGGTTATTTCCTGCCTTAACTGTTACATCAGCCTGCTTGTTCATCTTCTTGTCTCCAGGCTCTGCCCTCTCAGTGAGTCCATTCTTCACTCTGCTTCCCAGATACATTTTCTAAAACTTTGTTCTTCACACATCTCCTAATGCCACAAAAACCTTCAGTAGTTGCCCCTTTCTCTCCTCATCCACCAGGAGCTTCTGATCATTGGCTTTGAAGCATTCATTCAGCTCTATCCCTCCTACTTATCCTCTCTGTTCTCTCACTGCACCGTAGGTCTCAATTTTCATTCCTCTCAAGGTAAACTACTCATTGTGCTTCATTCTCATTTCACCTACAACCAACCTCTTAGTCATGCCCTTTCCCTGCCTGTAATCTCCCCCCACTTGAAATTGAACAAAACCTTTTTGAAATCACATCTCTTCCAGGTGGCCTTCCATGATTAATTTCTAATCTCCACAGTTTATAGCCCCACCCTACCATTTTAATATTTTTTTAGCTATGTACTTGGCTAGGTACACTTCCCATAACATATCTTATATAACCCATTGCTTACATCCCCATTTCCTTCTTCGTTTTGCCTGTAATTTTCCCAGGAGCTTAGTAAAGTGAATTGATATTTATTAAGCACTTACTATGGACTATTCCCTGCCTCTCAGGATCACACCTGGAGAGTTTCCAGTACTCCACCTGTGTTAGCTACGGGAGGGAAAGTCAAGCAGAGGCCTACCTATTCCATTCCTAGGTTGGGCAGTGGCTAGTGAGTGGAAGGGAAAATGCTACAATTCAAAACTCACCGGAGCTGGACAGCAGCATCACGGGAGAGAGTTGAGGGTGGAGTCTCAAGTTTACCTCGTGGAAGAAGGCAATGGTAAACCACTACTGTATTTTAGCAAGAAAACTCTATGGATACACTACCAGAACAATTGCAGATGTATGTAGGGCATTCTGGGACAGATGTGTCCATGGAGTTGCTATGGGTTGGAAATGACTCAGCAGCATTAGACAAGATAAGAATGGATCATGCATTGTGTTAAGTGTTGTGGTAAGTACCAGATAATGAATGGGGGTCACATTGGTCGTAATTTCAGAATTGTTATATCGTACACCCACAAGCTCTTAGTACAGTGCTTTGCTCACGGTAATTACTCAATAAATACAAATGATCAATGAATGAAAGAAGGCAGGAAAACAGATATTTCATCCCCACTTTACAGATGAGGAAACCTGGGCACACAGAAGTTCAATGAGGTGTTCAAAATTTCCCAGCATGTCAGTAGCCTTGCCAGGACTAGAACCCTACTCTCCTAGCTCCAATCCCATTCCCTTTCTACAAGTCCAAGGTGTGGGACTACTACTATTCCTCCAGGCCGCTTTGTCCCTGCAGATCTGTTGCAGACGGTGAGGAGGAAAGGTCATTTGTGGCTGAATGGGGAGTCCCAAAGGTCTTGGAACTCCTGCTGGGAAGCCAGAAAATATCATAACATTCCTTAGACTCTCACGACATCCCTGAGATTGAATCCTAGAACCAGAAAACCCTAGGGTATTTGGCAGCTGGGAGCCAGAAAGGAGAGAGTGGTCCGGTGACAGACATTTTCAGCTTAGGCTCTTAATCAGATGAGCTGAGAGAGTCTTGATGTCCATTCTACTACCTGATAAAACTGCCCACATTGAAAGATTTGGGCAGGGTTTCACTGTCCTCAGTGCTGATCTCTCAGCATTTTTGCATTTGGGAAATGTATCCTCAGGTCACTACTAAATAACATGTAATAAGTAATAATTAGTAATGAGTCAGTAAAAATCCTAAAACAAATCCTGAATCTTTTGTATTTAGAAATGAGTGATTTAGTATAATAATAATGATAATAATAATAATGGTATTTGTTAAGTGCCTACTATGTGCCAGGCACTGTTCTAAGCGCTGGAGCAGGTACAAGATAAATTGGATTGGACACAACCCCTTTCCCACTTAGGGCTCACAGTATTAATCCCCATTTTACAAATGAGGGAATTGAGGCACAGAGAAGTTAAACGACTTACCCAACCTCACACAGAAACAAACGGTGAAGCCGGGATTAGAACTCATGACTTTCAGACTACCAGGCCTATACTCTATCCACTAGGCCATATCTTTCACATATCTCTTGAGAAATGCCATTATTCATTATATTTTTTTTTTGCAAAGCCATAAATTGTTAAAATTTTCACATGGGTTATGAAGAAATGAACTGCACTGGGATGGTCTTTTGGTGTTGAATAACTAGGAAAAATGTGTACGTATTCTTCAACTTGGAGTGAAGGGTTATGAGTGATCACAAGAGTCACATTGTTAGGGTAAGAAACTGTATGGAAAAGTTCATATGAAACACAGCTCAAGGGGTTATATTTCTATGGCAGTTTCTAGGTCACAGACAAAGAAACAGGCCATAAGCCTTCTCAAAGATTAAAGGTCAGCACCACCCTCATAGCCTGCCATTCTATATATTTTGGAGACAAGATGGAAAGATTTCTAAGATTTGAAAGGAGGCAAGGTTCAAATGAACTCTGTTTGACCCTGTGGAGGCCAGCTTTATTATTATTCTAATATAATTCTAAAAGTGTAGGGCCCTCGATTTTACTTGGCTCCCTGCTTGTCTACTTGAACTTCTACATTTTTTTGGCTTGGAGGTCATGAGGGCCTAGGAGGTTTGAAAAAAGTCAGAACAAAGGTATGCACCCAGAATTATACTTAATAAGCCCTTTCAAGCATGTGACATAGGTTAGGCACTCGACAGAAGTGAACCAGAAGTAAGGCGTGCTGGTGCTGGTTACTATGGAAGGGCATAATAAAACTAGAGAGGGTAAATACAGTGTAGGGCGAGAAAAATGAGGGTGGAAGAGCTTTCTTATGAGACTACGTTATTTATTCACTTGTGTTTGTATCTTTCCAGCCATAAAGAAGGTTATACATTACAATTACCTGGACGCCACAGTTGTTTGATATGAGTTTTAATGTCTCATTGTTGCATTCTATCTGTTCATCTCAAGAACATTACTTTCTTTCCTGATTCAACTTTCTATTGCTTTGTCTATCTTCGAATCTGTGGACATGGTGCTGCTTAGGTAGCAGAATTCAGCACCAACTGGTACGGTCTATTGGAAAGAGCAAAAACCTGGGAGTCAGAGAACATGGGTTCGACTCTCAGCTCCTGAGTCTGATGTGTGACCTTGGACAAGTCACTTAACTTCTCTGTACCTCAGTTACTCCATCTGTAAAATGGGGATCAAAACTGTAAACCCCATGTAGGATATGGACTGTGTCAGATTTTCTAGGTGCACACTTTGTTGATCTATAGCGATTCTGCACTAAAATCAACAAATCCTACTGATTTAAAGATATTCAGCTTTTAAAAAGTCTCTTCAAGTGTTTCTTCCCCTTTGTCTTAGTTTAGCCTCCTCATTCAACATATTAGTAAAACAGGAGTAATGAAAAAGATTTAAAGTACCTGCCTTCTCCCAGCCAAATATTAGCTGCTTTCCCTTGTCATGCCACAGAGAACAACATTTTCCCAGTATTTTTCTTCTGTTATGTATAACTGACCTTTTTTAAAAATTATTATTGGGTTACTTTTCATGTCACAAGTTATTTGAAAGAGGAGCAGTGTGGCCTACTGGAAGCAGCATGGGAAACTAGGAGTCAAGAGACCCAGGTTCTAGTTTTAGTTTTGTTGTGTGACCTTGGGCCAGTTGCTTAACTCCTCTGTGTCTCAGTTTTCTCATCTCTAAAATGGAGCCACAATACATGTTAATAATAATAATGGTATTTTTTAAGCCCTTACTATGTGCCAGGCACTATACGAAGCATTGGGGTGGATACAAGTGAATTGGGTTGGACCCAGTCCCTGTTCTATATGGGGCTCACAGTCTCAGTCCCCATTTTACAGATGAGGGAACTGAGGCACAGAGAAGTGAAGTGACTTGCCCAAGGTCACACAGCAGACAAGTGGTGGAGCCGGGATAAAAAGCCATCACCTTCTGACTACCAGGCCAGTGCTGTATCCACTATGCCATGCTGCTTCTTTCTTCTTACCATTTAGATTCTGAGTCCTGTGCAGGACGGGGCTGTGTTCAGTCTGATAATCTTCTGCTCAGCTCATCATAAACTCTTAATAAGTGCAAAAAGAATAAAGAAAAATCAACACTAGCTTTTTATGTTCTGTCCCCATATTTGTTCTGTTGGGAAGCAGCATGGCAGTGTGGATAGAGCATGGGACTGGGAGTCAGAGGTCATGGGTTCTCCCATCTCCACCACTTGTCTGCTCTGTGACCTTGGTCAAGTCATTTGACTTTGCTGGGCCTCAGTTCCCTCATCTGTAAAATGGGGATTGAGACTGTGAGCCCCATGTGGGACAGGTATTGTGTCCAACCTGATTTGCTCGTATTCACCCTAGCGCTGAGTACGGTGCCTGGCAAATAGTAAGCGCTTAACAAATGCCAAAATAATAATAATTATTATTATTACCTTTCTCTTCAAGTGAGTATTGTGGGCAGGGGGCGGAGCAGCATGCCTAACAGATAGAGCATGGGCCTATGAGTCAGGACCTGGGTTCTAATCCTGGCTTTACCACTTGTCAGCTGTGTGACTTTGGGCAAGTTACTTAAATTCTCTGTGCCTCACTTCCCTCATCTTCAGAATAGGGATTAAGACTGTGAGCTCCTTGTGGGACAGGGAATGTGCCCAACCTGATTAGCTTGTATCTACCTCAAGGCTTAGAACAGTGCTTGAAACATAGTAAGCACTTCAGAAATTACATCCTATAGAGTGTTTAGTTTAGCCAACCTAGCATCTTATTACCTTATTGCCCTTCAGAGGCAACTTATGTAAATATATTTCAAAGTTAGTACGTGTATATATTTTTATCATTTTATCCACCTGGCCCTAAGAGAACATGTTCATTCATTTATTCAATTGTATTTATTGAGCACTTACTGTGTGCAAAGCACTGTAGAAGCAGCGTGGCTTAGTGGAAAGAGCATGGGCTTGGGAGTGAGAGGATGTGGATTCTAATCCCACCTCTGCCACTCGTCTGCTGTGTGACCTTGGACAAGTCACTTACCTTCTCTGTGCCTCAGTTCCCTCATCTGTAAAATGGGGATTAAGACTGTGAGCCCCACATGGGACAACCTGATTACCTTGGATCTACCCCAGTGCTTAGAACAGTGCTTGGCACATAGTAAGCACTTAACAAATACCATAATTATTATTATTGGTAGTAAGCAGTTGGGAGATTGCATACAATGTATGAGGTTTGGGACTTCATCAACACTGAAAATAGGTGGGTAATGTGGATTTAACGTTACCCTATTTATTTTGTTAATGAATTGTACATCGCCTTGATTCTATTTAGTTGCCATTGTCTTTACGAGATGTTCTTCCCCTTGACTCTGTTTATTGCCATTGTTCTCGTCTGTACGTCTCCCCCGATTAGACTGTAAGCCCGTCAAACGGCAGGGACTGTCTCTATCTGTTGCCGACTTGTTCATCCCAATCGCTTAGTACAGTGCTCTGCACATAGTAAGCGCTCAATAAATACTATTGAATGAATTTAACAGCTGCTAGTAAAGGCATAGACCACTCTCCCCACCGGCAAAGGTCCCTGATGAAGCTGGCAGTTAAAACGGTTTTTGGGTTTTTAATGTTCCATCCTTCTTTATGTGCCTTTGCCCATCCCCTATCCCCTTCATTATTCTTGCATTGTGATCCCTTTTGGACCAGGAACTGTTTCTAATTTTCACATGAGTATTTTTTCCCAGCTGTTGGAATAGTACTCAGCGCACAAGGAAGTGCTTAACGAATCCTATTATAACTACTAGTACTACTACTAATAATAACAACAATAATAATAGTAATAATTATGGTATTTGTTAAGTGATTATTATGTACCAAGAGCTGTTCTAACCGCTGGGGTAAATACCAGGTAATCAGGTTGAATACAGTCCCTGTCCCACATGGGGCTCACAGTCCTAATCTTCATTTTACAGATGAGGTAACTGAGGCACAGAGAAGTTAAGTGATGTGCCCAAGGTCACGCAGCAGACACGTGGCAGAGCCAGGATTAGATTCCATGTCCTCTGGTTTCTAGGCCCGGGCTCTTTCCACTAGACCACGCTTCTACTACTCCTAATCCTACTGCTACTACTATCTAAGAATTTTCCATCCTCATTCCAGGCTTTCCCATCTTGGCTCATCCAGCCCACTGCATTCTAAAAAAGTTCAGTCAGTCTTCAGAGAGCCAGGAAGCCACTGATATAGGTGAAGGCAGGACTCTAGGAACCCAGATGCCTGCTGTCTACCATTCACACTCCCAAGCAAATCAGGAAATTTGACTCTTCCAAGGCGTCACCTTCCATTCTCAATGTGCATGGGCTGAAATGCAGCCCAAATGACTAAATCACCAACTCACTAGCAGTTGAATTGATAATCCTTCATAGTACGATTCAATTTACCTGTTTTATACATACAACTGGAGATGACTCTTCAAAATGTGACTTTTTGTATCAGTAGAGAAGCAGCGTGGCTCAGTGGAAAGAGCACGGGCTTTGGAGTCAGAGGTCATGGGTTCACATCCCTGCTCGGCCACATGTCAGCTGTGTGACTTTGGGCAAGTCACTTAACTTCTCGGTGCCTCAGTTACCTCATCTGTAAAATGGGGATTAAGACTGTGAGCCCCACGTGGGACTACCTGATTCCCCTGTGCCCAGCTCTTAGAACAGTGCTCGGCATATAGTAAGCGCTTAACAAATACCAACATTATTATACCACAAGAACTAGAGCTCATATTTCATAGGAATTCAGGGTATGGAGACTGAATTCCTTTACTATTTTTGTAACAGTTTCACTTTCTCACTTTTAATTCAGTCCCGTACAAATTTCCCTCTGTATTTTTAGTTAATCTCTAGATGCTAGCCTCTTCTATAGTATATACACATTTCTTTCCTCACAATAAACAGCTCACTATGCAAGTATACTTTTTGGTAACCTTTAGAAAGTGCTGTGGAATATTTAAATTAAATTAATATTAATTTTCCAAATAAATATGAACTAGGTTTTTTCTTTTATAAATCTAAGAAGCACCCTTTAATTATCCCTCCCTCGGCCCTACAGCACTTATGTGCATATCCATAATATATTTATGTTAATTACTGTATCCCCTTCTAGACTGTAGACTCATTGTGGGCACGGAATGTGTCTACCAACTCTGATGATGATGATGGCATTTGTTAAGCGCTTACTATATGCCAAGCACTCTTCTGAGAGCTGGGGTAGATACAAGGTAATCAGGTTATCCCATATGAGGCTCACAGTCTTAATCCTCATTTTATAGATAATGTAACTGAGGCATAGAGAAGTTAAGTGGCTTGCCCAAGGTCACACAGCAAACAAGTAGAGGATCCAGGATTAGAACCCACATCGTCTGACTCCCAAGCCTGTGCTCTTCCCACTAATCCATGCTGCTTCTCCTTATGTTGCATTCTTCCAAGCTCTCAGTACAGTGGTCTGCACACAATAAGCACTCAAAAAATATGACTGATTAGTTGTGAGCCAGTAAGTAAGATGGGAAATTCTGGTGGAGAACCTTGAAACAAATTAGGAGGAGTTTTTGTTTAATAGACATGGAAATGGGTAGTGTGTGGTTTTTCAAGCGTGGTGAAATGTATACTAAGAGATGCTTTAGGAAAACGGTGTGTGGATCGGTGTCTGGTTCAACTGAACCTCAAAGATTGGAGAGTGAAGAGGAGGCTGATACAGAAGTATAATCATAAAATAGGCTATTTGAGGGCCAGAAACATTTTAATAATTATGGTATTTGTTAAATTCTTAGTATGTGCCAAGCATTGTTCTAAGCCTTGGGTTGGATGTAAGTTAAGCAGGTTCACAGTCTTAATCCCCATTTTCCAAATGAGGTAATTGAGGCACAGAGAAGTTAAGCATCTTGCCTAAGGTCACACAGCAGACAAGTGGCAGATCTGGGATTAGAAACCATGTCCTCTGACTCCCAAGCCCGTGCTCTTCCCACGAGGCCACACTGCCTTTGCTTCCATGTAAGCTTCCATCCAATTGTTAGTAAAGTGATTTAAAAGGATATGTCAAATGTATGTTGTGTCAAATGTATGTCAAATGTAAGTCTTGTTTTCCTAGGATTTTTTCCACTTCATTTAGAGAAAATCAGGTAGACCATGACCACTTTGGGTTTGATGAATACTAGACAGAATAATAAGAATGATGGCATTTGTTAGGCACTTACTGTGTGCTAAACACTGTTCTAAGTGCTGGAATACTTGGCAAAGGTACAGTATAATAATAATAATAATGTTGGTATTTGTTAAGCGCTTACTATGTGCAGAGCACTGTTCTAAGCGCTGGGGTAGATACAGGGTAATCAGGTTGTCCCACGTGAGGCTCACAGTTAATCCCTATTTTACAGATGAGGTAACTGAGGCACAGAGAAGTGAAGTGACTTGCCCACAGTCACACAGCAGACAAGTGGCAGAGCCGGCAGTCGAACCCATGACCTCTGACTCCGAAGCCCGGGCTCTTTCCACTGAGCCACGCTGCTTCCCATGGCCAACACACACTGCAAAGTTTATAATGGGAAGAAGGAATGGTTGTTTGGCTGAAAAATAATGATGGTGATGATACTAATCCTAGTTCTGCTACTATACTAATGATGATATTTATTGAGCACTTACTATGAGCCAAGCACTGAACAAGTGTGGGTTTGGAAGCATGTGTACATTCCAAGCACTTAGTACAGTGCTCTGCACATAGTAAGTGCTCAATAAATACTATTCAATGAATGATAATCAGGTTGCCCACAGTCTCTGTCTCATCTTGGGCTCACATTCTAAGTAGGAAGTACAGGCATTAAATCCCAATTTTACAGATGAAAAAAAAACTGAGGCACAGAGAAATGACAGGCATTCAGTCATGTAGGAGAGCTGGGATGGTAATAATGATAATTGTATTTGTTAAGACCTTACTATATGCCAAGCACTGTTCTAAGCCTTGGGGTAGATAAAAGGTAATCAGGTTATACCACATGGGGCTCACAGTCTTCATTTCCATTTTACAGAATAGGTAACTGAGGCACAGAGAAGTTAAGTGGCTTGCCCAAGGTCACAAAGCAGACAAGTGGCGGAGGCGGGAATAGAACCCACGTCCTGACTCCAAAGCCCGTGCTCTTTCCACTAAGCCACGCTACTTCACATTAGAACTAGAGTCCTCTAACTCCCAGGCCTGTGCTCTTTCAAATGATTCTGAAAACCCCAAATCGCCTAGAGTCATTATCGGCAATGATCAATCAGTCAATAGTATGTATTGAGAGCTTACTGTGGGTGGACAGAGCACTGTACTATTCCCTTGGGAGAGTACAGTACAAGAGAGTTAAGTAGGCAGGATTCCTGGCCATGAGGAGTTTACAGGCTAGCGGAAGAGACAGGCTTTAAAATAAATTCCATGAAGGGGAAATGGCAGAGTGTAAGGATACGTACATATGCACTGTACGGCTGTGGATGGAGTGAGTATCAAAGTGCTTAAGGGGTAAACACACCCAAGAGCAGAGGTTACTCAGAGGGGAGCATGATGAAAAGACTCACCGCTATCCATCATTCTACTACAAACACTCAAAGGTGATAATCCGTTTGTCAGAGAAGCATGTATCAGGATGGCTTTAACATTGTATCAGCCATTCTGATATTATTATCCTTATAGTAATAATAAAAGAAACAGAACTTGATTAGTGCCTAGATTTTGATTCAGACTAGCTCATTAATGTGGAAGGAACTGGTGCCTATAAAATTGGTTAAACTGGAAAAGACCAATTTTGTGGGAATTCATTTGTTAAAATGATTCCTTAAAATGTACTGGCGTGATCCATGTCTGCCAGTTCTTACAGATGAACCATTTGCCGGAGCACCTGAATTCTGCCTACTGTTTGCAAGTGCAAAGGAAGCAGTATTTTCATTTTCTGTTTGACTCATTGGTACACCATATGCAGCACTAGTGCTGCAGAAAGAAAAAAATAAAAACAGTTTGAGGCTCATGGGACTAGGTGGTTTTGAAATGGACTAATAAAAGGCAATGAGGAAATGCTTAACAAGCATATTCTAGATGTTTAAGAAAGCCACAAGAAGGGGAAATGCTCTTTTTTTGTGAAGAGAAATCCAAGGTTTTCAGCAGTTGCTACATCAGTGATTCAAACTGCCTCCTACAAAAATCACATTTTAAATGTATTGTGAAATCTTGTTTTGAGGGATCCACAGGGAAGGATTATTCAGCAGGCTTGTGACTGAAAATTGACCTACTCACTTCTTGGCAACGAATCCAAACATCCAGAAGTAACAGTGAATACCAGAAAGCAGTAACAAGATCAATAAATGCAAAAGTATTCAGTGTTGTGGAAGTTCATACAAGAGAAACAATACAGAATCCCTCCCTCCCTAACCCAGAGCAAACAGATTAAGGAAAGAGGATATTGGAGCTCAGAGAGAACAACATCCAGCAAAAGAGAAAAATGATAGAGCAGCCACACTGAGGAAAGGGAGTCCTCCCGGTGAACTCCATTCACCAAATCCCAAACCCTAAAGCACACCCTCTGACCTCTGCTGACCCCAACAAGATGTCAATTACTAGAGGATTAACACCCTTTTCATTTGACAGTGAACACAACCACTGGATATAAAATAACGTGTGAGCAGTCAGTTGCAGGGGGACAAGAGGTTATACCCAGAGATTCAAGGGGTTATAAAAGAACGTTCCCACCGAGCCCATGGACACACTACACCTTTCCATTTTCCAAGCTAGAAAGGCTGTCTAAGGGGGCATATGGTCACATCTGGAACTTAGACATCGGATTCTCAAGTCATTCAGTTGGTAGGATCATTGATTGTTTATGAACATAACAGTGCCTGGCAAATAAGAAGCACTTAACAAATACCATTTTTTTAAAAAAGACGTTTCATCCATTCCTTTAAAAGTGCAGCACTTTGTAATGGGGAAAAAATCATATTGAAACATTTACTGGGGAGAAAGTTTTCATTTATGCAGGACATGAAGGAGGAGGGACAGTCCTTTCAAGTTCCAAGGGGAAAGAAGGACAGTTGGACCATAATATTTCAGGAAGTTTTGAAAGAAGCAGCATGGCCTAGTGGTGAGAGCATGGGTCTAGGTGTCAAAAGACCTGAGTTCTAATGCCGGCTCGCCACTTGTCTGCTGTGGGACCTTGGACAAGTCACTTAACTTACCTGTGTCTCAGTTTTCTCATCTTTAAAATGGGAATTTTATGCTCTGTGAGGCCAAGGTGGGACAGGAACTGTGTTCAACCCAATTATCTTGTAACTACCCCAGTGCTTAGTACAGTGCCTGACACATAGTAGGCACTTAACAAATACCATAATCATTATCATTATTGTTGTCATCATTATTTTGTCCCCACTATCCCTCAGATCCACTTTATATTTGACTTTCCATTTGAAATGAAATACCTTAGCTGTTCAACTGGGGAATATATAAGGGGTACATATCTTACTGTAAACACCCATAATCTAAGATTTAAAGAGTTAAAATTATAATTTTCATTCAATCTTCCAGGTGCCCTGATTATAGTAATGTAACGGTCTGTGACGCAATAATGCACAGAGTTTTTGAAAAATTCTGCAACCTGAAGAAACTCATTTCAAATATTTTTTAAAAAATGGCATTTCCTCCGATAGTTATTTTAGAAAATCTTTTCTTTAGACTAGAAAAAAAACTTTCCAAGTACTTTAAATAAAAGTATCAGAAGAAAATCATTCTGGTACTGATAGTTGGTGTGAACTCAGGAGGCATGACTAGACTGTTAAAAAAAAAAAAAGAACACATACTGTTGTGTTTGGTTTCAGAATCCTGAAAATAGGTCCACTCAGGTGCTGTGGCGAATGCAAGCACCCAGCTGCATTTATGATGTTTCTAAAAAGGGTCCTTTAAATTTGATCTTTAGGGTCCTTTTCTATAAAAAGAGGATGAATTGCACCTTCAAAGAGATCATTTGGAATAATAATGATGTGCATATTCATCACCTCATTTCTGGCAGTTTGGCCTCTAACAGGAAGTCCTAATTTCTCACTTAGCTCGCAAAAAGTTTGATGGGCTCATCTCTTCTAAACCAGCAAATCCCATACAACATCACAACCATCTCTGTGCCCCATCTCCCTGGACAGGAGGGTGCCCACCCCTCAGTGACTTTATCCAAAGCAGCCCCACTCATGATTTCTCAGTCAGTCCTGGCCCCTTTCCATGTGCTTTGGGAAACAAAGAGTAGAAGGGAAAGAAATTCTTCTGGAAGCAAGAAGTACCAGATTCTCTCCTCATTCAATCAGCATACCTTTCTGTCCCACCCAACAATTGACAAGGTGGCAGTTAGAAGAGTGAGCTGGATGTTGTGCCAGGATTTCAAAACAAGGTCTTAAATACAGGAATTCCAGGTTTCTTCAGCCCCTTCCTTTGTTTGGCTGCTACTAAAGGGAATTATATTGTGACCTATTCAGTGAGAGGCTGGAGGTGGGTCATTATGAGTTCAAGTGCAAAAAAAGTCAGCATTTGCATTTGAATTGATTTTCAGGCACCACACCCAAATAACCAATCAAGAAATGTCTCATTTCACAGGACAGGGGGTGGGAAGAAAATGACTGAATACACTCTTTGAATGTTTAATTAATTTAAATTTCACAGACTGCGCCAGATCTCCCCGCCCCCAGTTTTTCTCACTGGAAAGAGAGTGGGGTTGAGTGATCCATGATGTCCCAGTGTTTAGAAGAGTGGGAACAGCTATGCTAATGATGTTTCCTATTTCATTCTCCTCCGGGGAAGGAGTAATTAATATGGCATTTCATATGGTCCATGGTAATTTTGCAGAAGGCATTAGGCTCTCTTTTCATTTGTTTAAATGTGTCCTACATCTAGTCCCAGAAGATTTCACAGTCATGAAGACTAGAGAGTCTGATTCAGGAGCCCACTGCAACGCCTGTTTAAATAAAAAAAATACAGACCACATCAAGTCTTATATCCCATCTGACCCTCTCTCATTTTTAGATGAACATCAAAATTAACCTTTCATCACATTCCCTGGCTCTTCTCCAGGGAAGGAGAAGGAGAAGGAGATATTAGTCCTTTTTAGGTTTCAGTGAATAGCCATCTTTATCAATGACGGAATAAAGAAGAGGGAACTGAAATGACCGGGAACAAAAGCAATTGCTAATTCTTCTAATACAGTTCTAATAATTCTAATAGAAATTTGCTCTGAGTGCCTTAAAAAAGGTTTCATCCCTTGGTAATATCAACCCAGCTATTCTTGGTGGGTTAGTTAGTGTTAGTGTTACTGACATGCTCAATATTAGTTCAAGGATAAGTAAGGGCCCAAATGAAGGATTGTTGTCATCTGCACAGAACTGAAAACCTATCAGTTGTATTTCTTGAGTGCTTACTGATGCGGAGCACTGAATTAAGTGTTAGGGATAATAAATCAAGGTCCTCAAGAAGTTTACAGTCTAGAAAAGGAGGCTTATTTCTGGGTTCCACTGCCACAGGAGCCATTCTAGAAGCTATCATAGCCCTGAATCTCCCTATTCTCCTCTCCCTGCTCCCTGCAATTGCAGCCCAGTGGATTGATTAGGTAAGAGACCTGACTGATGCAATCAGTTTTGCTGAACCTGTCAGACACTGTTGAACAAATGCTTACACGTATCTTTCAGGTCCAATAGGCTGATATGGAGGCACAGGTTCCCCTGGTCTGTTTTAAACATTTAGTATGAAGCGGCCCCAGAGAGAAAGGGGAGTCAGGATGGAGATACATTTGCTGTCTTTCATAGGACTGTCCAAATTCAAACTTACTCCTAAATAATCTTATCGGATTGTGAGAGTTTCTGATCACTGAAGCACACAGCTGATTAAACGATGTGCATCTTCATATTCACAGCCACGAGAACTCAGGATTGAAAGCCATATGGGCAGTTGAGGATGGGAATCATGCCCTAAACTTTCACACTAGTGCACATACATAGCATTTTGGCTTTTTTACATTCTTTCCCATCTGTCAAAATGGCAGGGAGCCCAATCCCAACTGAATTCATTCTAAAACCCGGGGCGCTGGACAGTGATGGGTTAAATAGATGTTCTGAAGAATGAGTAATAATACTCTTCTGAGAGGTACTTTTCAAGTAAGAGCCATTCAACACTTTTTTAAAAAAAAGTAATAATGTAATTGTCCCCCATTTGCATTTGACGTAAGTCTCTTTCTGGAGAACTGATGTGAATTGCTTTATGCAGATGACTGTGCTCTTGAGGCACCATCCCAAGAAGATATGCAAATTATTGTGAATTTCCTTGCAGATTCAGAACAACACTAGTGACTGGGAAAAGAGCTGATGAAAGCTGATGGTCAGTATTTGTTTACACCTAGGAGCACCTTCATGTATTCAAAAATGTTCATCTGTAAGCCAGGACTTAATGTTCCTGATTCTGCTACTTAGGCAGTTCGCTATTCCATAATGCAAGGATCAAAAAAGGAATGGAAAACAGAATAAAAATAAATCAGTGGGTTTTTCAGCAGACTGTGGTGACAATGAGGCATTGAACCTCACACTAAATTGAAGATCTAAAAGACTACAAGGTTGCCCAATATTCTATAAGCAGGTTTACAAATATAGCCTTCAAATCCTGGCTATAAACTATTAAGTTTAATAGTGACATACCACAAAGGCCAATTTACTCTGAACCATTTTTTAATGGTATTTGTCAGTGCTTACCATGTGCCAGGCACTGTACTAAGTGCTACAGTATTTTCAAGATAATCAGGTTGGAACCAGTCCCACATGGGGCTCTCAGACGCAATCCCCATTTTACAGATACGGTAACTGAGGCACAGAGAAGTTAAGTGACTTGCCCAAGGTCCCACAGCAGATATGTGGTGGAGCCGGGATAAAAACCCATCACCTAGGTCCTCTGACTCCCAGGCTTGTGCTCTTTCAACTAGGCCACTCTGCTTCTCACTAGGCCATATTGCTTCTCTGTTAATATATCTACCCTGGTAGTACCATAACCATCCACCGAAATTTAGGAAAATCCTCATGAGAAAGTAGAAAAACTCCATTGCTTTGTATGATGGATGTGAAAGCTAAACACAGATGATGTAAAAAATAAGAGTTTGCCTGGGGAAATGGCTGGAAAAAAGGGTTCATTTATGAACATTTGTGGGCAAGGAATGTGTCTACCAACTCTGTTGTATTATAGGTGGCTCAGTGGAAAGAGCACGGGCTTCAGAGTCAGAGGTCATGAGTTCTAATCCCAGCTCTGCCACTTGTCAGCTGTGTGAACTTGGGCAAGTCACTTAATTTCTTTATGCCTCAGTTACCTCATCTGTAAAATGGGGATTAAGACTGGGAGCCTCACATGAGACAACTTGGCAACCTTGTATCTACCCCCGTGCTTAGAACAGTGCTCGGCACATAGTAAGCGCTTAACAAATACCAACATTATTATTATTATTATTAATAATGACAAATATCAATATTAACATTATTATACACTCCCAATTTCATAGTACAGTGTAATAGTACGTAGTTCAAGCACTCAATAAATATCGTTGATTGATAATCCACAAATTAACTCTCCCTAGCTTTCTTTTTACCTCAGGTTTTTCTTAAGCAGTGAAAAGTATTGTACTACATGCAAATCTTTTTACAGAGCGGTCTCCACCAGGAACTAATCCCCAAGGACCCAGCACTGCTTCCTAGCAAGCTTGACTTCCTTTCCCTGCTCTCCTCAGGAAACTTCGGCCTGGTAACCAGTAGATGAGATTTTCCCACTATTGGCTGAGGAATAATCTCCTCCCAGACGTCTCCAATAGCTTCGGGGAAGCAGCGTGGCTCAGTGGAAAGAGCCCAGGCTTCGGAGTCAGAGGTCATGGGTTCGACTCCCGGCTGTGCCACTTGTCAGCTGTGTGACTGTGGGCAAGTCACTTAACTTCTCTGTGCCTCAGTTACCTCATCTGTAGATGCGGATTAACTGTGAGCCTCACGTGGGACAACCTGATTACCCTGTACCTACCCCAGTGCTTAGAACAGTGCTCTGCACATAATAAGTGCTTGACAAATACCAACATTATTATTATTATTATTAAATATAGGTGAAACCTGCCCTACTGGCCCATGGGTTTTGTAGTCTGTCCTTCCTTCCCCACAGTCCTCCTGCCAGCCATTTTAAAAGGATTTTCCAAGCACCCTGCCCTGACTATACCTTCGCTCTGTAACGGGAATGCAATCAGAGGAAAGACTTGGTCTCTTTCTATAACCAACTGGCAATCTGATGGGGAAGACCAGCAGATACAAATAATGTTATAATAGTGGGCATAGGATACCATGTTATTCAACCACCCTAGTGAATGAGGAGGCAGTGACATTCACAAGACAACCTCTTGTCTGAGCAATCCTATCAATCAGTCAATGAAAGAAAAGACCACTGTACTAAGTGAGAACAGTGAGAAGCAGCATGGCCTAGTGGCAAGACCACCGGCTTGGGAGGCAGAGTACGTGGGTTCTATTCCTAACTCTGTGACTTAATAATAATAATAATAATAATGGCATTTGTTAAGCGCTTACTATGTGCAAAGCATTGTTCTAAGTGCTGGGGGGATACAAGCTGATCAGGTTGTCCCATGTGGGCTCCCAGTCTTAATCCCCATTTTACAGATGGCGTAACTGAGACCCAGAGAAGTTAAGTGACTTGCCCATAGTCACACAGCTGACAAGCAGCTGAGCTGGGATTTGAACCCATGATCTCTGACTCCCAAGCCCATGCTCTTTCAACTGAGATACGCTGCTTCTCACTTGGCTGTGTGACTTTGGGCAAGTCACGTCACTTCACTTCTCTGGGCCTCAGTTACCTCAACTGTAAAATGGGAATTAAGATTTGAGCCCTATGTGTGACAACCTGATTACTTTGTATCTACCAGTGCTTGCTATCTAGTAAGAGGTTAATAAATACTACAATTATAATTATTATTATTATAAGTGCTGGGCAGACTACAATAGAATAGAGCTGATCAAGAGTTTACTGATTACTTTCTGCTCTTTAGGGATAAGGAAAGTAGACTAAAACCTGTCTATCTCAAAGTTAAAAATGACACACTAGAGAACCTGTGGAGCAATAACAGATTAGTGAATAGAAAGAAATAACTATTGACTCCGCCTCAAAGGAGAAAGGCATTTGACGCACTTTAATCAGTCAAATAGAGAAACAACATTGTGACATTGAGGAGATCTAGGCTGGCTGATGAAAGTAAGCTCATTTTCTGTCAGTGAGACTTGGAAGATGTAGTACTTGCTGAAGCCACTCTATGGGCTGAGCGTTGAATGGACCGTTGGCTCATATGTTTTAAACTCAAACTACCAATACGTGATGCAGACCACTAAGAAGGTTAAACATCAACCTCCTGCAAAAAACAAAACACAACAAAAAAACTTACATGGTGTTCTGAGGCACCACCACAGCAAGTCAATCACACAAAGAAGTGGGAATGGATGCTGCTCAAAAGTACTGGCCATCAACATGAAGGATATGGTCAAAAACGGAAAAAACCCACCAAGACTCGTTTGATGGAGAGGATTCAGAGATGAAAACTTTCCTTGCCACAAAGCAAGAAATGCACAAATAACATATTCCTTTCCTTGTGATTCCAGTGAAAGAGAGGTCTACAAAACCTGTCAGAGGATGTGCAGGCTGAGTTAAAAACAGACAAAGCTGAATAGATCCAGAGATATGCTGATCTCAGTTCACCACTTTGAGGACTTTTACTCATGACCAAATCAAGCAATGAATGATTTGTTACTGAGTACTTACTAAATACTTACTTAGTATTTACTGAGTACTTACTCTGCACAGAGCACTATATTAAGCCCATGAAAGAGTACAATTACTTGGGTAAATACAATTCTTGCTCTAAGTAATTAACAATCTAGCAGGGAAGTCATTCTCTATAGTCTAAAGATCTGTGTAAGTGCTTACAATGGGGAATAGGCTCCTTCAGGGCAGGTATCAAGTATACTTATTCCATTTTCCTGTACTCTCCCAAGTGTTTAGTTCAGTGCTGTGCACAGAGCAAGCACTCAACAAATATCATTGATTGCTTGACATTGATGTTTAAAAAAATAATCTGAGCATCCAGTTGAATGGATTGGAGAGAAAAACATCTAGAGGCTGGGAAGTGTATGAGAAGGCAGATACAGTAGTCAAGTAAGGGTATGACAAATGTTTGTCCAGTGTTGGATATATGGAGAAGAAGGAAAGCAGAGATGATGTAAAGAAAGAACCAACAGGACTCGGTAAAATAATTGAATATGCAGACTAAAAGAGAGAGAGGAGTCAAGAATTTTGGCAAAGTTTCAGAGTTGAAAGACAGGGAGGAAGGTAGCATTGTTAACAATGATGCGGGGGCGGGGAGTTTGCCAAAGTTTCAGAGTTGAAAGACAGGGAGGAAGGTAGCATTGTTAACAATGATGGGGGGAAATAATGGGGGGAGATAATATGGGAGGGGAGATGAGTTCTGGTTTGGACTTGAGCTTGAAGTATCAGTGGGACATCAGAGGCAGGAGTTTTAAGATTGCAGTGGTTATTGAGGTAGGTCTACCTAGGAGTCATGCTCTTACAGATTGGTCTAATATATCCTAAACTGCAGTACTTAAAAGTATGGGTAAAATCATCATCAATACAAACTATGAACAGATCATTAGCACAAGAAGGAGAAATTGGTGCTAATATTGATCTTGGGCTTCTAGGAGGCCAAGATTTGAAATCAGAAAGTAGCCTTAGAAGAATTTGGAGGATTTAGGTTATGTTAACAAGAGTCCACCATAGTGGGAAATACCTGTATCAGAAAACCTAACACCTGGGCCAGGAAGTGTCTTGAGTGATCAGGATTGGATAGGCCAGGCCAAGTAAGGAATCCCCAAGTCTTTGTCTAAATATCTGCAGGACTAGTATGGGCCAAGGGAAGATATTTAAGTTCACAAGAAAGCCAGTAATTCACCTCTGAGACTGCAGAGAATGTGGAGTTGGATGCCTGGAGTTTCAAGAATCAGGAATACTACTAAATACCATATCAAGAATAGATGGTAAAATTTCTGTCTGGAAAATTGTCAGATGAAAATAAAATATTGGAATTTTTTTCTGAATTTCAATTTTACTCCCTCCTTTCTCATCCATACAGGATCAGTGCTTTTTTCATGTTATCAGGTCAACTTTCAAACTTTCTCCTAAAAATCTCCTTATTCCGGTTCTCCTGCAATAAATAAATACCCATTACAATCCTCTACTTCCAAATCTAGGGTTTCAAAGAAGCTCATGGAAAACACTGGGACAGAAAATCAGAAGCGATAAAATGTGTAAATTTAAATCTGAGATCACTTGTAGTATACTTGCTAGATAAGACCACCCATTTTGAATATTTTGAACATGAGCAATTGAAGATTATAATTAATAAATGGCCCTGCGCTTTCATTTCCTAAATAAATATTTCATAAAATGATCACACAAGTTTTTCTTTGCATTCTGTGCCGCTGAGGGTTGGTCAAACACGTTGAATATTCAGCAATAATGAAATCACTGACGCGAAATGGTAATTTTGCCTGCAGTCGTGTTTTCTTAAGGACCCTTCACTATGTAAATACGATAACTTATTTCCATCCTATCCTTGCTGTGTTTTTTCTGAGACTGTCATTTGGAGAGAATTTTGTAGGTTAAATTATGAGGTTTGTGTTGAAGAGTTTGCCTTGTTGGCGGTGTGCACTCTTGCTGAACAGACATAGCTATATACAAACCAAATTTGTGGGGGATTTTATTTCCGGCAAGAACAGTAAATATGGACCTAATTTAAGCTCAGTGCAACATCTGACACAAAATGTGGGAAAACCAAAAGTATGTAGTTCAAATTGGAGCCTGAACTTTGGCTGAAAAAACTTGAGAAGCCTAAAGTTTGTGAAAAGGACACATAGAATCTGCGAATATCCAGCAAAACAGCTCCAGCTTACAAAGATGGAGTTTAAAAAATACTCGTTAAATATTACATAGGTTTTCCTGAAAGATTATTTCTACGACTAAGTGCATTCTCTGGATTAGTGAAATGGGACTGCAATGGTGAGAAAAGTATAGTTTGTTCCCTGTGACATTTATTATTCTGGATATCCCAGACATGACCTGCAGACCAGTAATGTGTTTGTTTAATAAAAAAAATTAGTACCTAAGATCTCTGACAAATTGCTTCGTTTCGTACACACAAAAAGACAATAATGTTGCCAGAAAAATCTCGCTCCCATAATTCTGGGCATTCAGTGAATCAATGAATCAATGGTATTTATTGAGCATTTACCTTTTTTATGGTATTTCTTAAACACTATGTGCTAGACATTGTTTTAAACACTGGAGTAGATACAAGGTAATCAGGTTGGATACAGTGTCCAACTCTGAGTAGAGCCTTGCACTAAGTTCTGGAAAAGTACAATATGATGGCATTGGTAGGTATATTCCCTGCCCACAGCAAGCTTACAGTCTAGAGCGGGAGACAGTAATGTAAATAATTTAAAGGATATAATTTACAGATATATACGTGAGTGCTGTGGAGCTGGAGATGGGCTGAATACTACTCTGACATCACAAGTGTGTTGGGTAGGTACGATACTTTGCACATAATAAGCACTCAATAAATACCAATGATTGACTGATATCCCGCACTACTAGCTTACTGATGTCATTTAGTCCTGGAAGGTGGTGGGGCTACTTTTTGATTCTGGGTGCTGTGGTGGACTTTGGGTGAGGTACTGAGGGCTAGAGAATCAACAGGATAGCATGGGCGGAAAAGCAGGAGGGAAAGGAAGAAAAAAAAGAAAATTGGGAGGCAGGCAGGAAGGAAAGAAAATGAAAGAAAAGTGGTTGACAGGGAGGGAGAGGGAAGGAGAAGAGAGAGGGAGAGGGATGCTTTCCAATAGGCCACACCGTGTCTCTGTAAATGCTTAACAAATACTGTATAATTACTATTATTAGGATAAAATCAGATGTGAGGCTACTGTTGAGGAATTAGGGCTGAATTCCACTAAAGATAATCTTCCCTAGCCCATGGAATAACCCAGGAGAACAACACTTAATGGACCTTGAAGATACTTGATCCCCACACTGAAGGGACAAGAAATGGATTGTTGCCCTCGGCCACCAATATAAATTCCAATTCCTCCGACAGGTGTCTGTGGGTCTGCTAATGGATCCTCACCAAAAATGTCAGCCCAGACTCTGTATGAGTAGTGTTCCAGAGGCTCTTGCATGGAGATTGCTAATGAGGTTAGGTGGGGAGTTGTCCGGAGTAATAAAGTAGTCAGTAAGGTCACTTGCTGTGTGACCTTGGGCAAGTCATTTCTCTGTGCTTCAGTTCCCTTATCTGTAAAATGGGGATTGAGAGTGTGAGACCCATTTGGAACAGGGACTGTGTCCGACCTGATTAACTTGTATCTATACCAGCGCTTAGAACAGTGCCTGGCACACACTAAGCACTTGACATGTATCATAATTATTATTAATTATTAGAAGAAGCTTGATCAATGATGGGAAGGGGTTAGCTTTCAGCATCCCTACCGAGAACAGGGACTGTGTCCGACCTGATTAATTTGTATCTATACCAGCGCTTAGAACAGTGCCTGGCACACACTAAGCACTTGACATGTATCATAATTATTATTAATTATTAGAAGAAGCTTGATCAATGATGGGAAGGGGTTAGCTTTCAGCATCCCTACCGAGAAGCAGCGTGGCTCAGTGGAAAGAGCACGGGCTTTGGAGTCAGGGCTCATGAGTTCGAATCCCAGCTCTGCCACTTGTCAGCTGTGTGACTGTGGGCAAGTCACTTAACTTCTCTGTGCCTCAGTTCCCTCATCTGTAAAATGGGGATTAAGACTGTGAGCCCCACGTGGGACAACCTGATTCCCCTGTGTCTACCCCAGCGCTTAGAACAGTGCTCGGCACATAGTAAGCGCTTAACAAATACCAACATTATTATTATTACCTCTGGCCATAGGGAAATATGCAGAAAATGTTTTTTGTGTGTTCCAGGAGTTTAATGAGTGGACTGTTGATTGAACCAAGACCCATAACTATATCTATTTTTCCTAAAAGCCCTTGAAAATATCTTAGGGATGCAAGACCTACCCCTCTCTGGACTCCCAAAGCAAGAACTTGTCAGGCTTTCCTGGCTTGGGGAAGGGTCTATGGTCTGGGAAAGGGCTTCTTAAATGTCTTTAACTGCTAAATTCACTGAAGCACTCCCATGTGACCACAAAGTTCTGGGGCACACTTCAGCACCAACAAACTTGGCATTGCCTGCCAGCATAGAGGAAGTTCAAACACTGTAGGCCATTCAGAAGGACTTTCTTAGTTCTCTTTGTCGAGGAACACAACACTGATAGGGGTGAGTGCAAACAGGAGTTTGTGATGACTCTGGTTGCCCCACTTCCATATTAAATGTCTCACTGAAAATGAGAAAATCCCAACTAGCAGCTCATGAAGCAATTAGCCTCTCACTGGTGGTTTTCTCTTCCTGATCAAATGAAAAACCATAGGCGCTTGGTCAGATTTTAGGGAAAAATACTAGTGAAAATGAATAGACTCCCTCAGATGGTAGGCTTATTGAGGGTGGGGAACATGTATTTTGCTTCTGTTTTACTCTTCCAAGTATTTAGAATATGCAGTGCTTTTCACAGGGTAAGTATTCAGTAAATACCACTGATTGAAGTGATCTGGCTTCAACAATAGATGAAATCTTCCCTTAGAACACATTTGTTTCCTTTTTGTCTATCGGTTGGGAGAAATCACCACCACATGCAGCTTAGTAAAGTCAGTGAAGGAAATTAAATTGCTTTCAGGCTGAAGGATGAAGCCTGCGATGCATTCTAATTTGAGGTAAAATTCCCTTTGAAGTTAAAAAGTGTTTTGCCTATTGAAAAGAATTTGTGACATTGGCCATGTGGAGCTCTAGTTATCTTAGCTAAGTAAAAACATGACTGGTCAGCTATTTCACATTTGTGCAGACTAGATGCCCTCTGCATAGTTTCATCCTCAGACTCTGAAGTTTTTACAAAATGGAAGTGATTTTTCTAGTTGTCTCCTCAGTAGGGGCTTTGTGGGGGGAGGAGAGGCATCTCCTCTCTCACCTGTACTCTCCCTGAATTAAGTAGAAGGAGGATGAAGCATGCATCAGAAACATCCGAGAAGAATGGGGTTTATTTTGAGAATTAGAACTCGATACTTTGATCAGGTTTTAACACTTACCTTTCTTTTTCCTTTACAGCTGCACATAAATTACCGTTTCCATCTCTCTGAGGCACGTAGAAGCATCTGAGATCACTCTTTCTCGCAGGCATGTGCAGACATTTAGTGTCTGACAAGTACAAGCCCAAGGCATTTCCTTAAAAATGTGACTTTCTCGAGAAAGGAAGAGGTGGTGAGAAGACACAGAGGAGGGGTGTTAACTAGGCCGACTTTACTCCGCATCCTTTGCAGGGGGACGTCCCTGAGGCCCTTCCAGCTTCGCTCCCACCACATAGCTGTGTGAAACATGCATCTGTCTGGCTCTCAAATCGTCTGATTGTTTTTCTGTTGACCAGTTCTGAGGGAAAACCCAGGCAAATCTGCCACCCACACCCAAATCTTCTCTGTGAATTATATAAAGAAATTTAGCTCTGTCAGTATTTTCCTTTTCTGCTTTTTTTCTTTTATTTCTAGCCATTGAGATGTATGAAAGAGCTTTGCCATTATCACTTTGGGACTATCAAAACACAACCTTTGCATTGATGCTGCATTTCTTTTCTTTGGCCTGCATTTCACTGATTTCGAAGGGTGCTTCTTGCAGTCGGGAAAGCATTCCCCTTTGAAAGGCATAAAAACATTTTGTTCAGTGAATAGGTAATTGTTCAAGGTCATCTGTTCGTTGTCTTTGTCTTGATTGTTTGAATTAGTAGTTAATAATGGGGCTGAACAGGGAATGAATTATTAGCAGTGGGGCATATTTTGGGGAGTGTCAGGAAATATTATAGGGTAATTAAGGTTACCCAATAGCAAAGCTGTGTTCCCAGCAGATGTCCTGTAATTACTGTGTTTAAAAAGTGTGGGATTTAAACTAAGATTATAGCTTTTATATTGTCTGCCTTTAGAAGTCATATTTGGAATTTATTCAGTTTATTCTCCTGCCCTTTTTCTTTTGTTCTGATTCTGTCACTTAAATTCTGACTTAAACACAAGCCTTTTCTGATGAATTAAAATAAACATCAGCAGATGGTATGCAGGATATGGGTTTAGAAAATCAGAGTGTGGTTGCCTAGAACTTAAAAAGGGCCTGTATTGATAAATAGTCGTACCTACTATTTATTTGTGAGTCATTTCTTTTCCTAGTGCATCGACTGTCTTTGAACCTAAAATAGTCTTAATATGGGTCCTTGGAAAACCAATTCATCGATTTACAATGCGTTTAGCAGGATCTGGAGAAGTCCTTTTTTGGAAGCTTGCTGTGGTCAGGGAATGTGTCTGTTGTGTTATACTCTCCCAAGCAATTAGTACAGTGCCCTGCACACAGTAAGCACTCCATAAATACGATTGATTAATTGGAATATTGTGTCCCATTTAACTTGCTTAACCCCATTTTCTTTGGTCTTTTTTTCAGAAAAAGACCTTGGGTACAAGCAGAATGGTTCAACAGAGGCCTGTTGTAACTGACTGGTTTTACACATTTGGGAAATGTGTAGGAAAGGGGGTTGAGGGAGAATTTGTTCACTCATCCAGGGACTCTGATCTTTACAAATAGACTAAATAGAAAGGATATACTGGGTATGGATTTGTGGCATCCAGGATTCCCAGTATTTGTGGGGATGGCTGGCACTAAAGAGTATTGGAAAGAGTTGCTATCCACTGGATGGTACACATAGGAGGATTTTGGCTATCATTCTGATGTAACCAATCAATGAGTGCTATTTATTGAGCACTTACTATGTGCAGATCCCTCTTCTAAGTACTTAGGAGAGTACAAGTGAATTAGCAGACATGTTCTCTGCCCATAATGAGCTCAGAGTCTAAATCGAAAAAGATCACATCCTCTGGCACTAGAGAAGCAGCATGGCCTAGTGTATAGAGTACAAGACTTGGGAGCCAGGAAACTTGGGTTTTTATCTCTGTTTGGCCACGTGCCTGCTGGGTAAACTTGGTCAAGTCCCTTAGTGTTACTATGCCTCAGTTTCTTCATCTTTAAAGTAGCATCAAATATCTATTGTCCATTCCCCTTAGACTGTACATCCCATATTGGACAGGGACCTGATCCAATGAGATTATTAATTAATCATATTTATTGAGTATTTACTGTTTGATGAACACTTCACTAGTGCTTGGGAGAGTTCAGTTTAACAGAGTTGGTAGAAAAGTTCCATGGCCACAAGGAGTTTGCAGTCTAGAAGGGGAGACAGACGTTAAAAATAAATTACAGATAACCACATAAATGCTGTGGGACTAAGGGTGGGGTGAATAAAGGGTACAAATCTAAATTCAAGGGTGACACATCTGGCGAGGGGATAGGGGAAATGAGGACTTAGATGGGGAAGGCCTCTTGGTGGAGATGTGATTTTATTAAGGCTTTAAATGTGCAGAGAGTGATGGTCTATCAGATATGAAGCGGGAGGGAGTTCCAGGTCAGAGGCAGGAGGTGGGTGAGGGGTCAGTGCCAAGATAGATGAGATTGGGGTACAGTGAATAGGTTGGCATTAGAGGAGCAAAGTGATTGTTCCGGGTTGTGGTACAAAATCAGTGAGATAAGATATGATGGGACAAGGTGACTGAGTGCTTTGAAGACAACAGTGAGGAGTTTTTGGTTGATATGGAAGTGGTGAGCAACTACTGGAGGGTCTTGAGAATTGGGGAAACATGGACTGAATGTTTTGGGTGTTTTTTGTTTTTTTTAGAAATGGTCTGGACAGCAAAGTGAAATATATGGACTGGACTGTGAGCTCGTTGTGGGCAGGGAATATGTCTGATGTTATACTGTACTTTCCCAAGCACTTAGTACAGTGCTTTGCACACAGAAGTGCTCAATAAATATGATTGATAATAAGTGGGGAGAGACAGAAGGCAGGGAGGTCAGCAAGAAGGCTGATGCAGTAGTCAAGTTGGGATAGGTTAAGTGTTTGGATAATCATGGTAGCAGTTTGGAAGGAGTAGAAAGGGCAGATTTTAACAATATTATAAAGGTAAAACTGACAGGATGTGGTGGCAGATTGAATATGTGTGTTGGATGAGAGAGATGAGTTGAGACTCAAGTCTTGTGAGATGGAGAGGATGGTGGTACTGAAATACACTGATGAGAAAGTCAAGGAGAGGAAAGCGTTGGGTGGGAATATAAGGAGTTTTGGACATGTTAAATTTAAAATGTCAGAAGGACATTCAAGTAGAGATGTTCTGAAGGCAGGAGGAAATTTGAGACTGCAGGGAAGGAGAAAGATTATCCTGTATCTACCCTAGCATTCAGTACACTGCTTGGCACCTTTGGAAAATTTTAATGAGTACCATTATTATACATACTATAGAATGAAACACAGTGGTAAACAGTTAAAATGGGTAGCAGTATTTACAGATGATGAAATCTAACCATGGCACTGTTTAGTTGATTATAAAAGTTAACAGTGGAAGGCTATTGGCAGAGAAAAATGTGAACTATTTGGTATTAGGTAGCAGATATGTATAGGCAGGAACCTATTCTTCCTATTCAAAGATGATGAAATCATCAGGGGAATTTTATTAAATATGAGCGATACGAACGATCCATAACAATCTCCAAAGCTGCCTGAAGGATTGTTCCTTGCTATACAACTACTTCAGTCTCTGTAATTTATTTTAATGTCTGCCTCCCCGTGTAGACTGTTAGCTTCCTGTGGATGGGGATCACATCTACCGCCTCTATTATATGTACTTTCCCAAGTGCTTAGTACAGTGCTTTGTAATAGTAAACCTTCAGTAAATATCATTGATTAATTGTTTTCAATACCTACCTGTTCTCCCTCACAGTTGGATTCTGAGTCCCATGTGGGACAGGGACTGACACCTGATTGGATACAAGCTAATCAGGTATCCATCCCAGGGCTTAGAACAGTGCTAGATGCATAGAAAGTAGCAAATACATTATCATTGCTATTATTATTATTATTGTTTCAAAATCCAAAGTGCCTGGCTCTAATTTGGGGTCTTCTCAAAGACTCTGTTGTAGGAGTCCCACCATAAATATTTGTTTTATACCATGCACCTCATCTTCAGCTCCCATCATCAGCTGTCTTTGTGCTCCACCAGACCATCATTTGCTTCACCACTTCCCCACAATTCTTCTGTACATACTCTTTTATGGTTTCACATTTCAGCTCACCCCAGAGGAAGTGCCTGCTATCCTGCTGTCATCCATTCTCCTTACCAGTTTGAATCAGATTTATCCTGTGTTACTTGAATCCTTTCAAATTCAGCCTCTGAGATGAATCAGATGCTCTGCTTATAGTTGTTTCCTTCCAAATCTTATTGATCCCAAGAAAGGCATTTTGTTTATTTTCCAGTGACCTAAAATTCATCACCATTGGAGAGTGCTTGCTCCCTCACTTCCCTGCATTGAAGTCATGTAGAGAAGCAATACAGAATGGAGGAAATGACCTGGGAGGAAACAGAAATATAGGAGCACAGTTAGACACTGCACTAAACGTTTTAGTAGTAGTCCACCGTGAGCTTTCTAAACTCCTTGGCAAGGATAATGGAGCCAGTCTTTCGAAGACATGGAAACATTCTTTCTAATGGGAAATATAATATTTCACCTTTGACCTGACTGTAATTCAATGTGGTAGTGCAGTTTTCTGCATTAGTGAAAAACAGCATTATTATAATTTTTAAAGCCCAATCTTTTCGCTGTTAGAAAAACTTAATGGACAACCAATATATTACATTAATGCCACCTCATATATTTCCCTGTGCAATAAAACAGAAAATTAATTTTTAGCACTTACATGACTTCAGTGTTTAATGAAAAATATTGAACTGCAATTATTTTAAGTGTATCACTAGCGAATTAACAGTTAATCTGACTTGTCTTTGTTTCACCTTCAATTTCCACACCGCAAAAGAAATGTTAAACTTTCAGTTGGTGAATTAGTTGACCCCACTCCAAAGTGGTTTCTCATAAATATTTTGCCCTTCTCCTGGAAACATTATCTGACCTTGTTAATCTCCCAAGTCTGTTTTTACCTCTCTGTCAGCTTGTTCTCAGTCTCCTTCATTGGCTCTTTCTACTTCTCACTCCTGAACCTGAGCCCTTTCAAAACTCTTTTTTCTGGATCCCTGTTTTCCTCATTCTAGCTTGATTCTATTAGGAAGCTCATCTACTCCTATGGCTTCATCTGCCACCTCAGTGCAGCTAACTCCCAAATAGAGTTCTCCATCTTTGACCTCTCACCTACCTTTAAATCTCTCGCACTTCCTCTTGTTTCTGGATTTTCTTCACATGAGGGTTTTGTTGTCAGTTTAGATTCAATGTGGCTATAGTCAAACTCTTCATCTTCCTTCCTAACCCATTCTTAATTTTCCCATCCTCTTGATCCCAGAAGTTCTCAATTTTGGTATCAATTTTGATTCCTTTCTGTCTGTTACCTCTCATAATAGGTCTGTCTCTAAACCCTGATGAGTTTTCTCCACAACATTTCCCTGATGTACCCCTCTGTGCCAAGATGTTAGCTACCTTTCTGAATCAAACCCCCTACTATCTCTTCCCTGGGCTACTGTGTCATTCTCATCACTCACTCCCTGTATCCAGCCTCTCTCATCTTTAGGCTAATTCATTTTCTGTTGCTGAAATCATCACACCATTCTTCCAAAATATTGTCCTTCAGAGGAATTGTTTTTGCAGGTATAGGAGCCCATGAAATTAGGTCTTCCATCCCAGAACTACAGAAAATTGGCCTTTTCCCAACCTCAGTGTGCTCAGACATGCCTCACCAACTCCTGCCCCTCTTTACAGCTTTCTGTACTCTGAACCTATCCCCCTCCATGGGTATTCCAGATTTTATATGACACTTACAGTGTGCAGAGTACCATACTAAGCACTTGGGAGTGTACAATAATAAAGTTGGTAGACACCATCCCTATCCTCAAGGAGCTTACAGTCTAGTAAGGGGAGATGGACACTAAAAATAAAATAGTAATAAGAGAGTGTTGTAAGCATATAAATGCCCAGATGATACAGAAGTGTTGTGAAATGGAAGTTGGGTGAACAATGTGAGGAGATTAGAATTTAGTTCTGAAGGCCTTCTAGAGGAAATGTGATTTCAGAAGGGCTGTGAAGATGGGAAGAGTAGGAGTCTATAGCAAGTGAAGCGGGAGGGAGTTCTAAGTAGGAGGGAGAGTTATGAACAAGTGATGGGTGGAGAGAAAAAGAAGAGAATGAGACACAGTGAGTAGCTTGGTTCGAGAGGAGCAAAGGATGTAAGACGGGGTGTAGAGGTAGAGGCTGAGTATAAGCGTGGAGAAAATTGACTGAATGCCTTAAAGTCAATGACCAGAGGTTTTGGTTTGATGCAACGAGAAGTACATTGGAAAATTTTAAGAAGTGGGGAAAAAAGTGCCAAATGATGTTTTAGAAAATTGATCTACAGTGGAGTAAAGGGGGCAGACTAGAGGCAGGGAGATGTGAGAGGAGGCTGAGGTAATAGTCAAGCTGGGGTAGCAATCAGTGGTATTTACTGAGTGCTTTCTGTGTGCAGAGTATTGTCCTAGGCACCATGTTTCTCCATTCCTCAAGAACCTCCAGTGGTTGCCCATCCACCTCTGTATCAAATGGAAACTCCTTAACATTGGGTTTAAAGCAGTCAATCACCTTGCCCCTTCCTGCCTCATCTCACTACCTTCCTACTACAACCCAGTCCTCACACTTCACTCCTCTAATGCCAATGTACTCACTGTACCTCTAACTCATCTGTCTCAGCACCAACCCATTGTGCACATCCTGCCTCTGTCCTGCAATGCCCTCCCTTCACATATCCAAAAGACAATTACTCTCCCAACCTTCAAAACCTATTTGAAGACACAGATCCTCCAAGAGGCCTTCCCTGACTAAGCCTTCCTTTCCTTTCCTCCAGTTCCCTTCCCTCACCAAGCCCTCCTTTCCTTTACTCCAGTTCTTTTCTGCATAGCCCTGACTCGCTCCCTTTATTCATCTCCCCTCCCAGCACCACAACATTTATATAAACATAAATTTTTATTGACTTTTAGCTCATTTATGTATATATCTATAATTTATTTATTGAAATTACTATCTGTCTCCTCCTCTAGACTGTAAGCTCACTGTGGGCAGGAAATGTGTTCATTATATTGTTATACTGTAGTCTCCCAAGTGTTTATTACAGTGCACTGCACAAAGTAAGAGTTCAATAAATACAATTGGCTGAGGGACTGACTGACATGATACCTGCCCACAAGAGGCTTACAGCAAATGTTTGGACCAACTTGATGGCAGTCTGGATGGAGAGGAAGGGAAGATTCTGAAGACTTGGAGACAACCTGAAGAAAATCAACATGGTCTAGTGGACAGAACACAGGTCTGGGAGTCAGAAAGACCTGAGATCTAACTCTAGCTCTACCACTTATCTGCTGTGTGATGTTGGGCAAATCACTTGACTTCTCGGTGTCTCAGTTACCTCATCAGTAAAATGGGAATTAAGAATGTGAGTCCCATGTGGGACAGGAACCTTGCCCCAACCAGTTTGCTTGTATCCACCCCAGTGCTTAGAAAGGTGCTTGGCACATAGTAAACACTTAAAAACTACAACAATTATTATTATTGTCATTACTATTATTGATTATGAGAGTTGAAAGAGAGAATAGTCGAGAATAATGCCAAGGTTGAGAAACAGAAAGAGTGGCAGTGATATGAAAATTAGTTGGAGGGAAGAATTTGGGAAAGAAGATAAATTCAATTTTGGACATATTGTGCTTGAGGTGCCAACTGAGCACCAGTGTAGAAATGTCCTAGAACCAGGTGGAAACATGAGACTAAAACAGAGAGAGGATGGTTCTAGTGAGGAAGAATTGGGAGAGACTGTAGTTCATTCATTCATTCAATAGTATTTATTGAGCGCTTACTATGTGCAGAGCACTGTACTAAGTGCTTGGAATGAACAAGTCGGCAACAGATAGAGACAGTCCCTGCCGTTTGACGGGCTTACAGTCTAATCGGGGGAGACGGACAGACAAGAACAATGGCAATAAATAGAGTCGAGGGGAAGAACATCTCGTAAAAACAATGGCAACTAAATAGAATCAAGGCGATGTACATTTCATTAACAAAAAAATAGGGTAATGGAAATATATACAGTTGAGCGGACGAGTACAGTGCCGAGGGGATGGGAAGGGAGAGGGGGAGGAGCAGAGGGAAAGGGGGAAAAGAGGGTTTAGCTGCGGAGAGGTGAAGGGGGGGTGGTAGAGGGAGTAGAGGGAGAAGAGGAGCTCAGTCTGGGAAGGCCTCTTGGAGGAGGTGAGTTTTAAGTAGGGTTTTGAAGAGGGGAAGAGAATCAGTTTGGCGGAGGTGAGGAGGGGGGCGTTCCAGGACCGCGGGAGGACGTGGCCCAGGGGTCGACAGCGGGATAGGTGAGACCGAGGGACGGTGAGGAGGTGGGCAGCAGAGGAGTGGAGCATGCGGGGTGGGCGGTAGAAAGAAGGGAGAAGAGGTAGGAAGGAGCAAGGTGATGTAGAGCCTTGAAGCGTAGAGTGAGGAGGTTTTGTTTGTAGTTGAAAACATGAGAGCAGATGAGCTCCCCTAGGAATGCATGTAGATTGAGAATTAGAAGGGGATTCAAAAGCCACTCTTAATCCACCAATCAATTAGTCAATGGGATTTAATGAATGCCTGCCATGTGCAGAGCACTGTTCTCAGTGCTTGGCCGAGCACAACACACAAGAGTTGGTAGACACGATCCCTGTCCTTAGAGTGCTTACAATTAAGAGGCGAGCTTACAATGTTAGCATTTAGCAATGTTAGCATGCTGGAGAAGCAGCGAGGCTTAGTGGAAAGACCATGGACTTGGGAGGCAGAGGAAAAGGGTTCTAATCCCGTCTCTGCCACTTGTCTGCTGTTTGACCTTGGGTAAGTCATTTACTACTGGACCTCAGTTACCTCATCTGTAAAATGGGGATTAAGACTGTGAGCCCCACATGGGACAACCCGATTACCTTGTATTTACCGCAGTGCTTACAACAGTGCTTGGCACATAGTAAGCACTTAATAATAATAATAATAATAATAATGATAATAATGATGGTATTTGTTAAGTACTTACTATGTAATCAGGTTGTCCCATGTGGGGCTCATAGTCTTAATCCCCATTTTACAGATGAGGTAAGTGAGTCCCAGAGAAGTTAAGTGACTTGCCCAAAGTCACACAGCAGACAAGTGGCAGAGCCGGGATTAGAACCCATGTCCTCTGACTCCCAAGCCCGGGCTCTTTCCACTAAGCCACACTGCTTCTTTATAATATCATAATAATCATAATAATAATAACTAAAGTATGTATTTACATATACTATTTGTTTCTTCATACTGTTATTTGCACACGCTTGTTAGCTGTATGTAATTTTTTCCTCCTGCTGTCACAGCAAGCATACAGTTTACGTCTGCCTGTCTTCCCCATTGGATTGTATATTTTTCATGGGCAGTGACCCTGTCCTTTGCTTCTATCGTATACTCCCCAGTGCCTAGTACTAAGATCTGCATCCAAGGAGTGCCAGATTAACACTGTCAGTCAAATAAATTAATCAGAATAAGGAAAAAGATCATGCTCAAAATGAGTATCTTTAACAATTCAAAATAGGACATTAGATAGAATTAATTTTGGTTCTATGATTCTGAACGCTATTAAGAATAAAACTTCCACCATTAAAGGAGACATCAATTTTTGGGCCAGATGGGCAGTGCAGTTTACATTACGAACTGTGCCAAAATTCAACTGTTCTTTAAAATACTAAAGCCAAGATTAGAAACGTCCCTAAAGATTATAACCTAAATTATTCTCTTGCTAACCCAGTGGCCATTTCCTGTCCATTATACTGTAACAATATTTTCTCATTTTTAATTTTGCCAATGAATACCCAAGTTTAATTTATACCAGAATAATGTTCTTTATGCTACTAGTCAAACCTGTTCAAACCACTTATTAATTTGTTGTGTCTGTAATTTTAATTAAATTATTTGTTCCTGATTTTTCTGAGTGTAGTTTATCATTTTGTTTCCTATCCCTTGTCATAGCAACTAAAATCAATTTAGATATATTTTGTGTTATCCTCTGATATACTATGCTGAATTTAGAATCCACTTGAATATTGTGATTTCTAAGTATAGCAAAATCTTTTGAGCTCTGAGTTCTGTTTGGCTCTGAATGAACTTGAAATGCTATTTTTTTTTAGAAAATCCTGTGGTACTCTGACAACCCAGAAAAGAAATATTCTCAACCAAAACCATCTGAGACCTGCCTTGTAGAGGCTCCATTTGTTTTAAAGAAATACATTCCATTTCCTTTCAAATTATTGAGTTCAATTTTTGGAGGAATGGGAAAATATTTAGCCAAATTCCAAACCTTGAAGAATCCAATCCTATCTTATAAAAAGTTTTCTGGTGAAGGATTGGATCTTCAGGTTCATGCTGTAATGTCTGCTCTTACCTGCCTCATCAACATGCAGACGTTAGGTCACCTCTAGCTTCTTAGTCATAAACATCATTTTATCCTTTTATCTATTTCATCCTCATTCATTCTTCCTTGGACACAAGCTGACGACCCACCATTATACGCGAGCTCAAATGCACTGCATCGGTCTCGGATCAGAGTGTTTTGTCATTGAAATGACCCAGCATGTTTTGCTCTTCAATGTGGATGTTTCTGTTTCTTGGTGACAAGGCCATCTATGGCCCCCCTATGAGATACATGACCCATCCATCTTCGTTTGGCTTTGTAGAAACTCGCAACCCATCTCTCACTTCAGTACGCTCTCTGAGTTTTCTGTCTCAAATGTACCCTCCTAGCAAGACTCTCCACATGCACCATTGTGTCATTGCTCTTTGGATTCCAGGGAATGCTCTGGTGTGAAAATCAGCGATTTTCACTTTGGGCGACACCATCCAACAGGAATATTCTGATTCCATCAAAATCAATCCATACCATTTCCCCCTTTCAGACATCCCCATTAAATATCTCCTTTTTTTTAACTGTCCTGGTCAAGATAGGTGTAGTTTTCCACTTCTCTGGCTTTTTTTCAACATTTCCATAAATGAATAGCTCTAGAAAATATTTGTAGAATCATTGGACTGTGAACAGCCAGGGGCTCTGGGAAGCCATCTGGTTCAGTCTCCTGTATCAAGGCAGGTGAATGATTAAATTGTCCAGGATAGCTGGCTATTTTTCCCCTTAAAATCTCCAGGAAGTAAAGATTCATTCACTCAATCATATTTATTGAGCACTTACTGTGTGCAGAACAGCATACTAAGCGCTTGGAGGAATACAGTAAACAGACACATTCCCCATATGTACCAACTCCTTTGGCATCCCATTTTAGTGGCTTGTCACATTGCAAGTTAAGAATAATACATTGTGAAAGGGCCTTTAGAGATCATTTGATCCAAGCCGTCTGCCTTCCAGATAGGAAGCGTACACTCTCTAGGGTGGTAAGAAGACGGTAGGAGCAGGTTACACATTCAGAATTTCCTCCAGGCATGTTGTAACTGAGACAGTACAAACTCATCTTAGCTGTTTTTCCTGGGGAGTTGAGAATTTTAAATAGTCCAGAGAGATTTCCTCTGTTGTTACAAATATTAGCTAATATTTATTAGACTCTTCCCTGGGAATAGTGATGAAGGAAAGGCCTAAATCTAATGGCAGCATAAGTAGTTGTAGTAGAATATTTCTTTTTAGATAGAAATCACAGAATACCCCAATTGTTAGGCCCTCATAGTTTAAGGACTGTGTTGAATTCCCACCTGTGTACTCTTTTCCAGCACTTTTTTTTATATGTGGTATTTGTTAGGTGCTAATTAATAATAATAATAATAATAATAATGTTGGTATTTGTTAAGTGCTTACTATGTGCCGAGCACTGTTCTAAGCACTGGGGTAGACACAGGGGAATCAGGTTGTCCCATGTAGGGCTCACAGTCTTAATCCCCATTTTACAGATGAGGGAACTGAGGCACCGAGAAGTGAAGTGACTTGCCCAAAGTCACACAACTGACAAGTGGCTGAGCTGGGATTTGAACCCATGACCTCTGCCTCCAAAGCCCGTGCTCTTTCCACTGAGCCACGCTGCTTCTTATGTGCCAGGCGCTGTTCTAAGCATTAGGGTAATAATAATAATAATGACAGTATTTGTTAAGTACTTACTATGAGATAGGCACTGTTCTAAGCACTGGAGGGAGATCCAGGGTCATCAGGTTGTCCCACATGGGGCTCACAGTCTTCATTTGACAGTTGAGGTAACTGAGGCACAGAGAAGTGAAGTGACTTGCCCAAAGTCACACAGCTGACAAGTGGCAGACCACGGATTAGAACCCATGACCTCTGCCTCCCCAGCCCGGGCTCTTTCCACTGAGCCACACTGCTTCTCTAAGGTAGGTAGATACGAAGTAACCAGGTTGGATACAATCCCTGTCCCACCCAGGGATATCTGATATCTGACTAGTAGATATAAACTACTCAGGTTGAACACCGTCCATGTCCCAGATGGGGCTCATAGTCTTCGTCTGTATTTTACAAATGAAGTAACTGAGACACAGAGAACTAAAGTGACTTGCTCGAGGTCACACAGCAAACAAGTGGTGGAGCAGAATTAGAACCTCAGGCTTCCTGACTCCCAGGCTTGTGTTTTATCCATTAGACTATGTTCCTTTTTAGTACAGTGTTCTGCACAGAGAAAGTGCTTAATTAAGGAATACTTCTACTATTAATGAATTAATGATTACTATGACTTGTCACCTCTGCCAGGTTAACTGTCCTGTTCTGAATTCATTAATAACAAAAGATGGGGACTGTTGGGATGATTTGTGTTGTTTTGTTGGAGAAGCAGCATGGCTTAGTGGAAAGAGCCCGGGATTGGGAGTCAGAAGTCATGGTGTTCTAATTCCGGCTCTCCCACTTATTAGCACGTGACCTTGGGCAAGCCACTCATCTTCTCTGTGCCTCAGTTACCTCATCTGTAAAATGGGGATTAATACTGTGAGCCCCGTGTGGGACAACCTGATTACCTTGTATCTACACCAGCACTTACAAAGTGCTTGGCACATAGTAGGTGCTTTAATAAATACTATGATAATTATTACTCTTATTAAAACAAGTTGAGGTTAGGTTAGTCAAAACTGCTATCATTTGGGGATTTTCCCTCCTATATTTTCTATGGTAAATCTCCCTATCAGGAACAATGAAACCCAATTAATAATCTTTAGCTTTTCTACACTAGCCTGGACTGGCAGGAAATGGTTATGTGCTCTGATGTTCCTTTCCCCCTTTCCTACCGAGTATCCACAAATGGATCCAAAGGGTTTGGGAAATTACTTTGAATACTTAACTGCTTCCTTGGGAAATAATTCTTACTGGGCTAGATTATGTCTGGGCTGCTCACCAATTCTTCATCTCACAGGGAATAATGCAACATTTCAGAGGCAAATGAGAATAGGCTTTTTAAATTGAAAATTTAATATGCAGATGGGGTTGACTTTTAGATACATTTTTAAATTACCTTAATTTGCTCAAACTGGTTCACCCAGTTCTAATTAATTAACAGCTGCCCACTCTCTTGCATAATGGGGGCCAGAGAGAGGCAGGTCTAACTCATTGTGAGCTCTACAATACATGGGCATGTACCTGCAGGTCTGGGAGAGATCACTGAGAGGATTTTTGTCTTCAACATTTCACCTTCATTCTCTTCTCTCGTCTAGTTTCACCAATTACTTTTCCAATCATGTGATTGTCTCCATTCTCCATATCTCGGTTTTCTCCGTTTACTCCTTTTCTCCCTTTTGTCTTTCTTTCCTTCCCTTTTTCCTACTTGGAAAATAACACTTTCAATCCTAGCAAGTTCAGTCCATCAATTACTTAGTGATATTTATTGAGAGCTTACTGTGTGCAGAGCTCTACACCAAGCGCTTGGGAGAGTATGGTAAAACAGAGTTGATAGGAATGTTTGCTGTCCACAAGGACGGTCTACGAGGGGGAGTCAGATATTCATACGGCCAGAAGCAGCATGACATAGTAGACAGAACACGGGCCTGGGAGTCAGAAGGTCGTGGGTTCTAATCCCGGCTCTGCCACTTGTTTGCTGGGTGACCTCGGGTAAGTCACTTCACTTCTCTGGGGCTCAGTTTCCTCATCTATAAAACCAGGATGGAGACTGTGAGCCCAGTGTGGGACAGGGGCTGTGTCAACTCCATGTGCTTGTATCTACTCGAGCACTTACAGGAGAAGAGAGGGCTTAACTGCAGAAGAGATGGTTTAATTGAGGAAGGCTTCTTGGAGGAGAGGTGCCCTTGATGAGATTTTGAAAGTGGAGAGAGGTGAGCTGGTGTATCTAGAGGGGGAGGGAATTCCAGGCCAGAGAGAGGACGTGAGAAAGGGGTCAGGGGCAAGATAGACAAGAATGGGACACAGTGAGCAAGTTGGACCTAGAGGAGCAAACTGTGTAGGTTAGGCTGAAGTAGGAGATCAGTGAGGTGAGGTAGCAGGGGGTGAGCTGATTGAAAACTTTAAAGCCAATGGTAAGGAGTTTCTGTTTGATGTGTAGGTGGATGGGCAACCACTGGAGGTTCCTGAGGAGTAGGGAGAAGTGGAATGAATTTTTTTTTTAGAAATAGACAAGTATCATGGCCTAGTGGATGGGACACAGGCCTTGGAGTTAGAAAGACCTGGGTTTTAGTCCTGACTGCCATTTGTCTGCTGAGTGAACTTGGAGATATCACTTAACTGCTCTGTGCCTCAGACACCTCATCTGTAAAATGGGAATCATGTGGGACCAGACTGTGTCCGATCTGATTAGCCTGTATCTATCCCAGCACATAATTTAATGCCTGGCACGTAGTAAATGCTTATCAAATACCGTTAAAAATGATCTGGGCAGCAGAGTATGAAGTGGGGAGTTCTTTTTTTTATCTATTATCTCTTTTCTTTTACCTGTCCTATTAGGCAGTACTGAGATATATGTCATATAATTTAAGTATCTTTTCAGTGGGTCAATCAGTATAATTGGTTGCAAAAATAACCTTTTGTGCTTTAGACTAAGGACTGAGGTAATCAGGGAGGGAGTGATATTGCTATAGATAAATGCCTAGTACAGAATAAGTGGGCAAGAAGGCAGAGAGTTTTGAGGTTATTCACAAAGTTTGGCTTACAGGTTCATGTTTCCTCACTCCTCTAAGGCTGCCCATTTACTTCCACGGCAAACAGAAACACCTTATATCCTTGGCCCCTCCTACCTTACCTTGCTGGTCTCCTACTACAATTCAGCCCGCACACTTCGCTCCTCTCATGCTAACTTACTCTCTGTACCTCAATCTCATCTATCTCACAGCTGACCTCTTACCCATGACCTGTCTCTGTCCTGATAATAATAATGGTATTTGTTAGTTGCTTACTATGTGTGAGGCACTCTGCTAAGCAGTGGGGAGGGTACAGGCAAATTGGATTAGAGACGGTCCCTGTCCCAAGTGGGGCTCACAGTCTCAATCCCCATTTTACAGATGAGGTAACTGAAGCACTGAGAAGTGAAGTGATTTGCTCAAGGTCACAAAACAGACAAGTGGTGGAGCTAAAATTAGAAGAGGTAAAAATTGAGAAGCAGCGTGGCTCAGTGGAAAGAGCCTGGGCTTCGGAGTCAGAGGTCATGTGTTCGACTCTCGGCTCTGCCACTTGTCAGCTGTGTCACTGTGGGCAAGTCACTCAACTTCTCTGTGCCTCAGTTCCCTCTTCCCGTCTCTCAGGCCCGCCATCTCAGTGTCATCCTTGACTCGTCTCTCTCGTTCACCCCACACATCCTATCTGTTACCAAGACCTGCCGGTATCACCTTTACAATATCGCCAAGATCCGCCCTTTCCTCTCCACCCAAACGGCTACCTTACTGCTACGGGCTCTCGTTATTTCCCAGCTAGACTACTGTGTCAGCCTTCTCTCTGATCTCCCTTCCTCCTCTCTCACCCCGCTCCAGTCTATTCTTCACTCCGCTGCCCGGCTCATCTTCCTGCAGAAACGATCTGGGCATGTCACCACCCTTCTTAAACACCTCCAGTGGTTGCCTATCAACCTCTGCTCCAAACAAAAACTCCTCACTCTAGGCTTCAAGGCTCTACATCACCTTGCCCCTTCCTACCTCTCCTCCCTTCTCTCTTTCTACTGCCCACCGCCCACGCTCCACTCCTCTGCCGCCCACCTCCTCACCGTCCCTCGGTCTCGCCTATCCCGCCGTCGACCCCTGGGCCACGTCCTCCCGCGGTCCTGGAACGCCTTCCCTCCTCACCTCCACCAAACTAATTCTCTTCCCCTCTTCAAAACCCTACTTAAAACTCACCTCCTCCAAGAGGCCTTCCCAGACTGAGCTCCTCTTCTCCCTCTACTCCCTCTACCACCCCCCTTCACCTCTCCGCAGCTTAACCCTCTTTTCCCCCCATTTCCCTCTGCTCCTCCCCCTCTCCCTTCCCATCCCCTCAGCACTGTACTCGTCTGCTCAACTGTATATATTTTCATTACCCTATTTATTTTGTTAATGAATTGTACATCGCCTTGATTCTATTTAGTTGCCATTGTTTTTACGAGATGTTCTTCTCCTTGACTCTATTTATTCCCATTGTTCTCCTCTGTCCGTCTCCCCCGATTAGACCGTAAGCCCGTCAAACGGCAGGGACTGTCTCTATCTGTTGCCGACTTGTTCATTCCAAGCACTTAGTACAGTGCTCTGTACATAGTAAGCACTCAATAAATACTATTGAATGAATGAATGAATAAAATGGGGATTAAAAGTGTGTGAGCCCCACGTGGGACAACCTGATTACCCTGTATCTCCCCCAGTGCTTAGAACAGTGCTTGGCACCTAGTAAGCACTTAAATACCAACATTATTATTATTATTATTGTTATTATTAACCCATGACATTCTCACTCCCGTGCCCATGCTCTATCCACTATGACACCCTTCCTCTTCATATCTGACCAACAATCACTCTTCCCACCTTCAAAGCCATATTGAAGGCCCATCTCATCCAAGAGTCCTTCTCTGTCTAAACCCCCTATTTCCTCTTCTCTCACTCCCTTCTGCGACACTGTTACACTTGGATTTGGTCCCTTTAGTCACCCCATCTTCATCCCTAAAGCACTTATGTACAATCTGTAATTTATTTATTTGAATTGATGTCTGTCTACCCCACTTGACTGTAAGCTCACTGTGGGTAGGGAATGCATTTACCAGCTCTGTTATATGTACTCTTCGAAGCCCTAGGTACAGGGCTCTGCACACAGAAATCATAATAATTATGGTATTTTTTAAGCGCTTACTATGTGTCAAGCACTGCACTAAGCGCTGGGGTGCATGCAAGCAAAGCAGGTTGGACACAGTCCTTGTCCCATGTGGGGCTCACAGCCTCAATCCTCATTTTACACATGAGGTAACTGAGGCCCAGAGAAGTGAAGTGACTTTCCCAAGGCCACACATCAGGCAAGTGGCGGAGCTGGGATTAGAATGCATGAGCTTCTGACTCCCAGGCCTGTGCTCTATCCACTTCACCACGCTGCTTCTCTGTTGAGCAGTTGTGAGCAGTAAGTGCTCAATAAATATGATTGATTGACTGATTAATGGATTGATTGATACCATCTGTTTTAAAGCTCTCAATCCTCTCCCTCCTACCTTAAATAGTTGATTTCCTACTACAACCTAGTCCACACATTTCAGTCTTCTAATATCAATCTACTCACTGTACTACCCATACTTAGACAACAGGATTGATATAAACACATAAGAAAAGATCCATAGTATATCTCTCTATATAAAGATATGTAAAGATAGAAAGATATCTATATAAAGACAAATATAATATTGTACAATTTTTTAATCATAGTTGTTAAGCATTTCTTATGTGTCACATACTGTACTATGCACTGGGGTAGGTACAAGACAATCAGGTAGGACACAGTCCCTCTCCCAGTTAGGGCCCACAGTCTATGTAGGAAGGAGTAGAATTTAATCCCCATTTTACAGTCGAAGGGGCCTGGAGAAAATATTGAATTAGCTTTTCATTCGAGAAAAGTGAGGCAAAGGGAGGTTAAGTGACTGGCCCTACATCATACAATAAGCAAATGACACATCTGGGATTAAAACTCAGGTCCAACCTGATTATCTTGCATCTACCCCAGCACTTAGTACAGTTTCTGACACATAGTAAGTGCTTAAGAGATACCATTTAAGAACAAAAAAATCCTCCGGCTCTAAAACCTGTGATCTGAATTAAGTTAATGAACTAGACTGAACTAAATTAAGGTTTTTTAAATTTTATTTGCATACTCAGCAATTTTGACACACCCACTGATAAAAATTTTAGCAGCCTGTCTTCTTGTGTGTGAGTACGTGTGCTTCCAGACAGTTATAAGTAGTGATTGGAGCTCCCATATCGGTAATTTTGGGATGCTTTTGCTCAAGGATCCGAAGCAAATTCGGACTCCACGTTCCAGATTTCTTGTCTCATTCTCAAGTGAGGCTTCTGTGAATAGTTGTACCAGACCTGGATCTTGAGCTTCATTCATTCATTCATTGTTTCATTCAGTCGTATTTATTGAGCACTTTCGGTGTGCAGAGCACAGTACTAAGCACTTGGAAAGTACAATTTGGCGACAGATAAAGACATTCCTTACCCAACAATGGGCTCATAGTCTAGAAAGGAGGAACTTCACCCAGCTTTGCTTGGTGGGATTGAGGAAAAGCTCCTTTAATTCTGGCATTGTCTGCTATGTCATCAGCACACGATCTTAGGGTCTGAATAAAATTTTCAGTGCAGCTAAATACTTTTTGTTGTGCTGAAGCCCAACTGATGATGTCTGATGGGCAGCAACATGGCCTAGAAGAAAGAGCACGGTCCTAGGAGTCAGAGGAGCTTATTGATTTATATTAGTGTTTGTCTTCCCCTCTCGACTATAAGCGTCTTGTCGGCAGGGAATGTGTCTAAAACCTCTATTATATTCTATTCTCCCAAGCACTTAGTACAGTGCTCTCCATATAGTATGGCCTAGTGGATAGAGCCTGGGCCTGAGAGTCAGAAGGACCTGGGATTTAATCCCAGCTCTGCCACTTGTCTGCTGTGTGACCTTGGGCGAGTCACTTCACTTTTTTTTTTCCCTCAGTTACCTCATCTGTAAAATGGGGATTAAGACTATGAGCCCTATGTGGGACAGGGACTTTGTCCAACCCACTTATCTTGTATCTACCCCACAACTTAGAACAGTGCCTGGCACATAGTAAATGCTTAACAAATATCATTATTTTTGGTAATAATAGTAGTAGTAAGCACTCCAAAAATGTGACTGATTGAATGAGGATTATTAAATTGGGTTCTAATCCCAACTCTGACACCTGACACCTGTGAGACCTTAGGCAAGTCACTTTATTTCTCTGTTGCTCATGTCTAAAATGGGGATTCGAAACCTGTTCTCTTAGACTGTGAGCCCAAAGTGGGACAGGGACTGTGTCTGACTTGATTATCTTCAATCTACCCAGTATTAAGTACAGTTCTTAGCACCTAATAAGTGCTTAACAAATAGCACAATTATTATTATTATTATTGTAAAGTCTTTCCACTATAAAGGGGGGGGTTCAAGGAGTTCATCAAATAATTTTAGTCTTTCTTTGACTAGAATGAAAGTGGAACCATTACTACTCCAGCAGTGGTGTGTTTGTATGTGTGTCCTTAAAATTAATCAATAATATTGATTAACTACATACTGTGTGCCAAGATCTGTACTAAACCCTTGTGAGAGTACACTAAAGTTTTTTCCTTTGTTTTTTCAAGGTATTTGTTAAGCACTTACTATGTGTCATGCACTGTACTAAGTGTTGGGGTATATAGGAGCTAATCAGGTTGGACATAGTCCATGTCCCACAGCCTTAATTTCCATTTTACAGATGAGGTAACTGAGGAATAAAAGAAGGAAATGACTTGCCCAAGGTCACACAGAAGACAAGTGGGGAATCCGGAATTAGAACCCAGGTATTCTCATTCTCAGGACTGTGCTCTAACCACTAGGTCATCCCTGCCTAAATGTAGTAATTTAGGAGCTTAAATGTAATAATAATGATGGCATTTGTTAAGCGCTTACTATGTACAAAGCACTGTTCTAAGTGCTGGGAAGGTTACAGGGTGATCAGGTTGTCCCACGTGGGGCTCACAGTCTTAATCCCCATTTTACAGATGGGGTAACTGAGGCACAGAGAAGTTAAGTGACTTGCCCAAAGTCACAAAGCTGACCAGTGTCTGAGCTGGGATTTGAACCCATGACCTCTGACTCCCAAGCCCAGGCTCTTTCCACTGAGCCATGCTGTTTCACGAGAGATGAATACAGAAATAAATTAAAATCAACCAGTCAATCAATTGACACAACGTATTGAGTGAACACACTGCAAAAAAGTTAGTATTGTACAAAAAGCTTACAATCTAGATGGTGGACAGACCCTGAAATGAATTATGCATATGTACATTAAGTGCCGAGGGGCTGAGGGTGGAGTGAATATCTAGTACAGATCCAGGTTCGTAGGCGATGCAGAAGGGAGAGCGTGTAGGAGAAAAGAAGGCTTAATCGAGGAAGTCCTCTAGGAGGAGATGTGATTTTATAAGGCTTTGAAGGTGGAGAGAGTGGTGGTCTGATGTCTGTGGATGTTGAGGGAGTTCTAGGCCAGAGGGAGGACATGGGCAATGGGTTGGCAGCAAGATACATGAGTCTGAGGTGCAGTGAGTAGGTTGAAGGAGGAGCAATGAAGGAGCAAAGAGTGTGGGCTGGGTTGTAATAGGAAATATGCAAGCTAAAATGGGGGAGGGGGGGGCAAGCTGATTCATTCAATCATTCAGTAGTATTTACTGAGTGCTTACTATGTGCAGAGCACTGTACTAAGCACTTGGAATGTACAAATTGGTAACATCAGAGACAGACCCTGCCCTTTGATGGGCTTACAGCCTAATCGGGAGACAGAAAGACAAGAACAATGGCAATAAATAGAATCAATGGGAGAACATCTCATTAAAACAATAGCAAATAAATAGAATCAAGAAATAAATAGAATCAAGATTGTAAGCCAGTGGTAAGAGTGTCTGTTTGATGTGGAGATACATGGGCAATGATTGGGGGTTTTTGAGGAGTGGGGATCCAGGCGGCAGAGTGCAGGAAGGACTAGAGTGGTGAGAGACAGGAAGCTGGGAGCTCACTGAGGAGGCTGCCAATGATGGTGTTTGTTAAACCCTTACTATGTGCCAAGCACTGTTCTAAGTGCTGGAGTAGATACAAGGTTATCAGGTTGTCCCATGTGGGGCTCACAGTCTTAATCCCCATTTTATAGATGAGGTAACGGAGGCACAGAGAAGTTAAGTGACTTGCCAACAGGCTGATGGGGTATTTGAGAATGGTTATGATAAGTGCTTGGATCAGCCTAGTAGCAGATTGAATGGAGAGGACGGGAAGGATTTTAGCAATGTTGTGAAGGTTGAACTGACAGGATTTGGTGACAGATTGACTCTGTGGATAGAATGACAGAGATGATTCCAAGGTAATACTGAGGTTTTGGTCTTGTGAGATTGGGAAGATGGTGGTGTGTCTGCAGTGATGGGAAAGACATGGGGAGGACAGGTTTTGGGTGGGAAAATAAGTGATTGTGTTTTGGACAGATTTAGTTTGAGGTGTCGACAAGATATGCAAGTACAGTTGTCCTGAAGGCAGGAGTAAAATGAGACACCGCAGGGAGAGAGGTCAGGGTTGGAGAGATAGATTTGGCAATCATCTGAGTAGAGATGGTAGTTGAAACTGTGGGAGTTTGTGAGTTCTTCAAGAATGGGTGTAGATGGAGCATTGAAAGGACCCAGAACTAAGTCTAGGGAAACTCCCACAGAAAGAGAGTGGGAGGCAGATGAAGAGCCTGTAAAAGAGACTTGGAAGGAGCAGCCAGAGAGATAGGAGGAGAGCCAGGAGGGGACAGTATGAGTGAAGCCAAGGTTGGATAATGTTTCCAGAAGGGGGTGGTCCAAAATGTCAATTGCAGGTGTGAGGTCAAAGAGGATTAGGATGGAGTAGAAGGAGTAGGATGGAGTTCACTGTTGACCTTAGAGAAGGCAGTTTCTGTGGAGTGAAGGGGGCAGAAGCCATATTGGAGGTGGGTCAAGGAGGGAATGGGAGGGGAGGAAGTGAAAGCAGTGTGGTCTAGTGGAAAAAACATGGGCTTAGGTGTCACAGGACCTGGGTTCTAAATCTGTCTCCACCATGTGTCTGCTGTGTGACTCTGAGCAAGTCACTTCACTTCTCTGTACCTCTGTACCTCAGTTACCTCATCTGTAAAATAGGGATTAAGACTATGAGACCTATATAGGACAGGTACTGTGTCCAATGCAATTACCTATCCCAGTGCTTAGTACAGTGTCTGGCATACATAAGCACTTAACTTGGTAATTTTTCTACTGGAGATTGCTGAAAAAAAGAAGAGACATTTCTCCTGGAAGCAGGAAAAAAGCTCAGAATGGAAAAGGATCAGCTGATTTGTCAAGATTCTTTCCAACCATATTATTTGGTGATGATCATGATGATGATGATAGCAGTGATCTGACTTGGGACTGGTTTAATAATAGGAAACTGAATAGTGTTTCTCCATATTCCCTTGGCCAGGGTCCACCCTCATTTCACCCTTTTGCTGGAACCTCTCCCAAGCAATAAGCAGGCGTTCTTTTTCATAGAATTAACAATGCTGTCAGTGCACACCTGCAACATTCAAAATGACTTAGGTGAAGTATCAATATGAAAACAGCAGGAACCACGTTATGTACAGATGATTGTTTCGTTGTCTTTTTGGCTTTCAGGACATGGCACATGGACAACTTCATCCTGGTTCCCTCTACCAACATTCTGAACTTCATAAAGAAAGCAGATTTAACTTTTAGCCATTCCTAAATGGAATCTTCCTGAATTTAATTTATGAGATGGAGGGAAATCAGATTAAACATATGAATTGAGATTTTAGTATTTTTATATTAATAAAGGTATTTCAAATAGTTACCTCAGAAATATTAGCAGAAGGAATGATAATACTTCCTCAGACTCAACCAGAATCTGTTGCATACATCTTCCTTCATAGCAAATGACCAACCATGGTCCATTATCTAAGTTTCAAGAAAAAATAATACAAATCAAATAAAAATCCTTACTATATGTCGTTAGAGGAACTAGATCAAAAAGGCAGAGCCTAAGAACTTATTGAAGAAGAATACTCTTTTAACTTCTGAGATCTCTTTTGTAGTGATAAAGGAATGTTATTAATGTCTGAAACCTAATGCCTTATAAATAAGCTCATTAGATATTATTTTTTTAAAAGTCTTCCTAAGCACTGATAATGATTGTAAATTAATTAGGCATTAAATTTATTCTTCCTTGAAAAAGCAAATTGGGAAATTATTTGAATATGGTATTCATTAAGTACTACCTATGTACCAAGCATTGCGGTATAGATAGAAGCTATTCAGGTTGGCTAAAATCACGATCCCACATGGGGCTCACAGTCTTGATCACTGATTTCAGACATTTTAGATATTTATTCGAACCCTAAATGTAAGTGCATCAGATTTTTCCCAAGATATAAAATATTCTTCTAATTTTGGAATATTAAGAAAGTTTTGGTTGAAGTTTAATATTTTCTCTGATGGTTGCAGTAATTTTAGTTTACCCATTATGAGCAAAGAAGCACTAATGGGTGGACAGTATTTAGTCTGAATGTGCCTAATTGTCTGGACTTCACATAATAATGATAATAATAATAATGTTCACAGTTCTTGTTCAGCACATACTATGTGCCAAGCACTGAACTTATCTCCACACAGAAGTTCACAATTGAAGTAGGAAGGAGTAGGATTTAATTCTCATTTTATACATGAGGAAACTGAGGCATAGAAAAGTTAAGTGACTTGCTTAAGGCCACCCAGAAGACATGTTTGACATTCAAAATCTTCAAAATTAAAATTGCAACATTTGTAAAAGACTTACTATATGCCAATCAGTCAGTCAGTCCATTGTATTTATTGAGCACTTACTGTATGCAGAGCACTGTTAGCACTTGGGAGAGTACAATATAACAATAAACAGACATATCCCCTGCACACGAGTTTACAGGCTACAGGGGGAGGCAGGCTTTAATATCAATAAATAAATTACAGATATGTGCATAATCACCATACTAAGAACTGGGATAGACAAAAGATAATCAACTCAGACAAAGTCCAATTTCAAATGGGGCTCATAGTCTAAATAGGAGGGAAACCAGACACTTAATTCCCATTTTACAGATAAGGAAACTGAGCCACAGTGAACACAATTGACTTGCCCAAGGTCACATACTAGGCAAGTGGAAGGGCTGGGATTAAAACTCAGGTGCCCTGACTCCCAGATCCCAGACCTGATTCCCCTGGCTCCTAAATACATGGTCGATTTCAGCTTTTCAATCAGTGATTGACCATTTATGCCATTCTCTAATTCCATCCGGATCAAAAGAAATTAGAACTTCTGTTTAACATGATACCCTTGAATGTCAGATATCTTTAGAATTTAGAAACTACCAGATCAAACTGTATCAAAGCATTTCTACTCTTTCCTTCTTTTTAACTTGTGAGTCATTTTGAGTGTTACTTCAAAGCGTGAATCATGGCTTGCTGATAATTATTATCATAGTCAACCAAAACTTATTCTACGAAACAGCTTAAAATTTGAGTTTCAGGGAAACAGACTTCAGAAAATTTACGTCACTTGAATCATCCAAAATAAAACTTCACTTCCATTTTTCAACTATTTTTCATATTAAAATACACTTTAAATTGTTACATTGTGAGTTTGGTCTTATGGATTTTAGAAATTTTGAAAATGTTTACACTTTACAACGTTAAATTAGTTTTATTTCTAGTATTTCTACTTGAATGTTGAATTACATGTCTTCCAATTAAATATAAATACAAAGGTTTAAAACATTTTATTTTCTATTGTAGTAACTCGGCATATTTGATCAAAACTTGGAATTCATAGTGAATTTTCAAGTTTCACTTGTAAGAGATTAATGAAAAGAGAATACCTTTGTAAGAATAATTCTATAAACTCTAAAATATGAATGCTGAATTAGAAAAGTAGAAGATACTTTCAATGTTTGTCTCATGGTACACCAATGTATGTTGTTCTGTTCCTAGCTCAAAAATCTGAATCCACAAATATGGATGGATGGATGTAAGTATTCCATAATAATTTTCAAGCTTTGATTTAAAATTTGATATTATAATTGAAATGTAGTTTTTTTTTAAAAAAAGGGTAACTTTCTGAGGATTATAACTCTCTCTCACAAGACAAAGTTTTAATTTCCTCATAAAATATACCTCTGCAATAGAAACCACAATTTCATTTTTTTATTGCTCTAAAGTCAGTCTCAACTATTCCTTTAACAGAAATATTTTGAAATTATAAACATCTGCTATGACTCTTTTTTTGGGGGAGGGAAGACAAAGCCATTGAAATGTAACAAAGTTGATCTCAAAGTTCTATATGCTGTTTTCTAACCAAGATTAAACAAAGAGAGAGGTAAACACATCGTTTTTTACTTGTAAAACTTTAAAGTTCAGTCTTCACAAACCCCACTCATCTGGGGAATTCTCAAGGACAGAATGCAATTTACACTACTAATTTAATTTAAAATATCCTGTTACAGGAAATGACATGCTGCTGTTCACTAGGGTACAGACTAGGTTTGTGACAGAGTTGGATCCATGTACAAATGTTGATTTAAGAACGAAATCTACAGAAAAAGTAACCATTTCATACAGTAACAAGTCAGCAGTCATTTGGGTCAAGGCTGGGAGGGGCATTTAAGGAGATGTTATAGATGGAGTCTTCAGACATTAAAAATAGCATGTGTGGTTTTGTTTAGGGAAAATATAGAGTAACGTAAGTATAAAAAGAAAGGCAAACTACCAATCAACTGATTCTTTCCTACTTCTCCTGTAAACCTTTTTAGTTATTTGTTATTTTAGAAAAGTAAAGCTTGATGAAACAGAAAACCCACTGGATTTTGGTTTTCTTTCCTTTTTAAATGAGACATGAGAAGTTTTACAATGAAGTAAAATACAAATACAAATTTGTGTAGTTTTAATCTGTTTCCATTTTCTTAATAGTTTCAAGTTGTGTGCATTCTTAAAGATTTTAAGGGAAGTACTGATTCGTTCTTTTCATTATATACAAGCAATCCTTCAGAATGTCAAATCTAAAAGAACGATATCCCCAACTCTAATTTCTTATTATGGAGTTTTCTCTTTAGGCTCAAATGCTAGGTATACTAGCATATGTCTTTCTGATAGACTTAATTGATAAAGTCAATTTCATTAAAAGAGTGGGTATAAAACACCTAGAGTGTGTGTCTTTTTCGTTTTAAAGTGATGCTACTGAGGGTGTGATTTTTATCAGTGATTATGTCAGAATTTTTGAGTTTTACAAAAACATAACAGAATCCATAATCAGTCTATTTCATTAACCTAATTAAATAAATGGCAAATTCATTTCCCAATTCATTCGTTTGTTGTTATATTGTACTCTCCCAAGCACTTAGTACTAGTTCAGTGCTTTGTACACAATAAATATGCTCTATAAATATGATAAAATGCTCATTAAATATGATTTAATGAATGAATTTCCCATACTGAGGCAACGTTAGATGCAAAGAATAAATTGTAAAGTTCTTATATTTATCTATACAAAGATACATATGATTATATATAAAAATTGTTTAAAGGGCACTGTACTAAGCACTAGAGTAGATACAAGACACTCAAATTCAACACAGTCCCTGTCGCCTATGGGGCTCAATGTCTAACTAAGAAAGAGTAGGATTTTATCTCCATTTTAAAGATGAGGTAAATGAGGCATAGAGAATCTAAGTGACTTGCCCAAGGTCACGCAGTAGGCAGGTGTGTGACCTTATACGGATATTATCTTCAGGTTTTTAAAGATAACAGTATCGATAGGGAATTGAATCCGTAAAGCCAGTGGGCTGGTATCAGGATGCATAAGCTTTTCTGAATTTTTAGCATGTAATGATTTCCCCTTGCTGTGCTGTTTTTGTTTTTCCCTCCCAATGTCATAATTTTTTTCTTAGCTTCTGATCTAAGGGAGATACCCTATTTCTCATTACTGAATTACAGGGCAAAACTGTCTTCTGCTCCTCTTTCACATTTACCCGCAGCTATGCCACATTGTTTGAGGTTTTACTTCACTGTGTCTTTTTCAAATTTTTCTGTTCCTCATATTTGGAGTGCCCCATTCAGCTCACCACAGAGCAGATGTTCGGGTGACCTGCTGGCATACATTTTCCTAGCATGTCTCTCCAGCAAAGGTGTAATACGAAAAGCACTTAGTACAGTGCTTTGTACTCAATAAATATGATCAACTGATTGAATGAAAAGATAAATGTTGTTTCAGTCTCGATGGATCCACTGCCTCTCCAGACCCCACTGTTGTGATTTTGTCTTTCCCTTTGAAGTAGAAAGGGCATGGGTGCATGTGCCCTGGAAATCAACTGGGGCTTCTAAGTATCACTGCTGAATGGAGCTATAAAATTTGATGTGCGTAGTGTTTGTGATGGGTGGCTGGCATTTGTCTTTGACCGTTTTCATGCTCATTCTGGAAAGAAATTCATGTTCCTCTAGATGTCTCATAGATGACTTTTAAAAGTACAGTCATCAGTTGAGAGGAATTCCTGCGTGGCAGATTCAAGGACTCTTGATAATGCTGTCAGAATGTTGAGTGAAAAGAATTGGAATCCTAATATGACAACATATTCCAGATTTCTTTCAGCATCCTCTAGTTTGGTTGTAAAGGCTAGGTGTAACCTGGTATCAATCACTGGTATTTATTGAGTTCTTACTGTGTGCAGAGCACTGTACTGAGCACTTGATATAGTACAGTGTGACAAAATTGGTAGACATATTCCCTGTCCACAATGAGCTTAGAGTCTGGAAACTGTGCATAACCTCATTATTGTCTAGATACCTAGTACATAGCCAGCTATATCATCCTGGATAAATCCTAGTCTCTCAATAAAGCTTTTGGGTTTCCAAAAGCCCCAAATTGGGTTTTAAGTTGCTCAATTCCAGATCTACTAATGATAATGAATCCTTGTTAGTTCAGCAAATAATTTATATAGCTCCCTGTACTTCCCCTGTAGCTGGCCTGCAGCAAAGATTACTTCCACTGTGCACTGCTTGAGTTCAATTATTATTATTAATAATGATTTTAATAATTATGGTATTTGTTTAGTGCTTACTATGTGCCAGGCATCATTCATTGAGGGTCGACTGGTTTTAGAGCACTAAAGGTTTAAAAATTTAAACCTTAATTTGAAACAATAAACTTGAAAACCCCAGGCTTATGAAATGAAAAGTGAAAAAAAAAAGTATAGATTGTATGCTCCTGGTGGGCAGAGAACATATCCACCAACTGTTGAATTGTACTGTCACAGCTTAGTACAATGCCCTGCACTCAGTAAGTGCTCCATAAATGCCACTGATTGATTTGTTGATGAATCAGAAGGGTTTAGAAGTGGCCAACTGTAAAAACTGTTTTTTACTAGGTTTGTTCTAGTCAGCTGTGATTAGAGATTGGAAGGGAGACATTTGCAAAATTTAGTAAAACCCAGCAGTTTAATTGGGTATTCCTTTTAGACAGCAATATTACTGAAATACTGTCGATATGAAAAGGGAGTAATTTACTAGTTTTATACGATGAACTCAAGAAAATTATGCTGATGCCAGTGATTACAGCATTAGGCTCTCCCTTAATCTCGCACATTGAGTTTCTTCGGCAAGTGACAGATGGAAGAGAATAAAACTACAAGCGAAGACTTTAACTTTAGTTGACCCTATCTCTCAGTTTGATTTGCCCTCAAGCACAAATGAAAGAATAATCCCTTCTCTAGAGGTGCTCTTTTTCTTCAAACATAAGCAGAAAGCAGGAATCCAATGAAAGTCTCAGATACATTTTCCACAATTCAACATAGGAATCAGTAAAGCATTTTTTCCCTGAAGGAGTGAACTAGAAACATAACATTTTTATCAATTCAGAATTTGTGAATCTGTTGTTGCTATTTGCAAATATTTCAAAAAACTGCTGTATATTCAATTTGGGGCTTGGGTTTCAGGTTCTTGGCTTTTGGGTATTTTAATTGATAGCTATGTATTTATTTTTGTGTTTTCTTTACACTATTTATAACCTAAATTATATTTTATCTGTGAGTATATATATATGTATATATATATATATACATATATATATGTGTGTGTGTGTGTGTGCGCACACTGCAACTAACCTAATTTTAGTGGATTTCTATAAATACTTTTTTTTCTCTTCTACTTTTAAACTTCAGTGCTTCTTTTCTTTGGAGAAAAGCTTTAGAATTGTATCAAAAACTGCAAAAACTCTGAAAGTAGTAGAAAGGAATGAGAAAATGTAAGCTAAGGCATAGAACACCAGATACACTCCAAGGTGAACAGAAAAAATATTTCTGGGTTTGAAGTAAATAAAATCCTGAAATTTAAAAAAATAATTAGGCTATTTTATACATTCATTTAGGCATAGGAACACATTTTTGAATGCCTTCTGTAATTCTCTTCACATTTGTAATATGCAGAGAATATTTGTCCCCCAAGAGAAACGGTGGGGTCTAGTGGAAACAGTATGGACCTGGGAGTCCGAAGGCCCTGGGTTCTAATCCTGAGCTCCATTAACTGTCTGCTGTGTGACCTTGGGCAAATCACTTCACTTCTCTGTGCCCCAGTTACTTAATTTATTAAATGAGGATTAGTATTCAATAGTATTTATTGAGCGCTTACTATGTGCAGAGCACTGTACTAAGTGCTTGGAATGAACAAGTTGGCAACAGATAGAGACAGTCCCTGCCGTTTGATGGGCTTACAGTCTAATCGGGGGAGGCGGACAGACAAGAACAATGGCAATAAATAGAGTCAAGGGGAAGAACATCTCGTAAAAACAATGGCAACTAAATAGAATCAAGACTAAATAGAATCAAGGCTGTAAACCCTATGTGGGTTAGGGATTGTGTCCAACCCAATTATTTTGTATCTACTTCAGCACTTAGTTCAGTGCCTGACACATGGTAAGCACTTAACAAACACAACTTTTTTTTTTTAGTCTGTAAACTTCTGAGCAGGAAATTTGTAGGTACGACACTTTTAGTGCAGTAGTTTGTACACAATGATTGATTGATTTTAGCCTGGACAGATTTTTGGAGGTGGCATCATATCCACAGGAAAGTTCTATTGATTAGCACTTTGAATGTCTATCATAGAGTGAAGGACCTTATTTTAATTGATTATGTCATTTTTAATGGCTTTCTGTGCTCCAGGCACTGTAATAATAATAATAATAATAGTATTTGTTAAGGGCTTACTATGTGCCAAGCACTGTTCTAAGCGCTGGCGGAGATAGAAGGTGATCACGTTGTCCCACATGGGGCTCACAGTCTTCATCCCCATTTTACAAATGAGGTAACTGAGGCACAGAGAAGTGAAGTGACTTGGCCAAAGTCACACAGCTGAAAGTGGCGGAGCCGGGTTTAGAACCCACGACCTCTGACTCCCAAGCCTGTGCTCTTTCCACTAAGCCACACTGCTTCTCTAAGCGCTAAGTACTGTACTAAGCACAGTGGTAGATTCAAGCTAATCAAGTTGGACACAGTCCCTGTCTCAGAAGGGGCTCACAGTCCTAATTCCCATTTGGCACACAAGGAAACTGAGGCACAGATAAATTAAGTGACTTGCCAGAGGCCACACAGCAGACGATTGGAAAAGCCAGGATTAGAGCCCAAGTCCTCCTGAAGCCAAGCCCATGCCCTATCCACTTAGGCAACACTTATGCAGGTCTCTGGGGTCACTGACACATTTCTCTGCTTTTCTGAAGAGCAAAGAGTTTGGCTCATCCTCTCCTCGTTATCAGAAACTTGGGCACACCTTCTCCTAGCAGAATTAGGGTTTGCTCACATTTGAGTAGCCAACATTGCTCTCCTTAATGCAGTTTTAGAGGAAATTAACTCCTAATGTGATCAGCAAACAGTCTTCTGAATGTAGGCCTGGTTCATTTTCCTTTCATTGTTTACTGTGTGATTATGCAAAACTCCATGCATAACCAATATTTTTTACTAAATGGCTCCTAATATGACAATCCAAATTTTAATTTCATACACTTGCGTACATAAATAAATCGAACCATCTTCACTATCATTTAGAACCTAAAAGTCTACTATGTTCATACGAACATTAGTGTGCTAATTATAAAGAAATTAATATTAATATAAAGAGGGAAAGATAAATGAAGAAAAGGCCTGAAGTACTACCATGGGAAGTATCAATTTCTACTACAATTATCATTGCTCTGAGCAAAGATGCCCAGGGTCACCACACCACAAGCTTCCCTCCTTGAGGACAGGGATGGGGTTTTCTAATTCTTTTGTACTTTCCCAAGTGCTTAGTATAGTTTTGCACTGGGAATGCCCAAGAAATACTGCCAACAATTACAGTTGGGTTCCTAGAACTGGTAATCACGTGGGATTGTGTTGGGAAGTCTCAGGGAAGTCTGTTTCCTTCCACAGCACCACTCTTACTCTCCTCTGAGCCAAGAAGCCAGAGCAGCATGGTAATCAATCAATCAGTGGCATTTATTAAGTCCTTACTGGATACAAAGTACTGTACTAAGCGCTTGGAAGAATACAAAATAATAGAGGAATCCTTTCCCTCAAACGTCTTATAATCTGTGGGGTTTTGAAGATGGGTGGATTGCTGCTCTGTCAGATATGAAGGAGGAGGGAGTACCTAGCCTGGAATGCCCTCCCTCCTCAAATCCAGCAGAAAAATACTCTCTCCTCCTTTAAAGCCTTATTAAAGGCACATCTCCAAGATGTTTTCCCTGACTAAGATCTCCTTTCCTCTTCCCCCACTCCCTTCTGCATAACCCTGATTTGCTTCCTATATTCTTCTACCTTCCCAGCCCCACAGCAGTTATGTACATATCTGTAATTTATTTATATTAATGTCTGTCTCTTCCTCTAGACTGTAACCTATTTGTGATCGGGGAATGTGTCTATTGTTATATTCTACTCCCCCAAAGACTTAGTACAGTCCTTGTATAATACTATATATATATATATAATATATTTATAATGTACTATTATTATAATATGTATATTATATACAGTCCTTAGTACCTTGTTTCTACCTGTGCTTAAACAGTGCTTGGCACATAGGAAGCACTTAATAAGCACCATGATTATTATTATTATTATTATTACAGTGCTCTGCACCCAGTAGGCAATCAATAAATACGATTAACTGAATGCATACCAGGCCAAGTGGAGGACTGAGCAAACGGTCAGTGAAGAGAGAGGTGAGATAGAGGCCCAGTGAACTGATCAGTGCAGGAGGAGTGAAGTCTGAAGGCTGGATTACAGCAGGAGAGAAGTGAGATTAGGCAGAATTTTAGGCCCACAGCCTCCTCAGTCACTCATTCATTCAGTCGTATTTACTGAGCGCTTACTGCGTGTTCTGAACTACTGTGCTCTCTGGACTAAGTGCTTGGGAAAATACAATATGGCAATAAACAGTAACATTCCCTGACCATAAGGACCTCACCATCTAGCGTCAGGGAGACAGACATCAATGCAAATAAATAAAATTACAGATAGGTACATAAGTGCTTTGGGGCTGAGAGGGGGAAAGAGCAGAGAGCCGTGTCTTTATTCCCAGAGGATGACCCAGCCCTGACCCAACTCCTGGAATGTCCAAAGGTCCTTGAAGCTGTCTCAGGATTGCTGGTTTTCAAGCAGAGGACCAGTGGCGTCCTTGTATGTGCTGGGCAGCGCTCTGCCTGAGCATAACTTTCTCACAAGCCCTGGCACTCCTCCATCCATTCATGTCCCTCCAGAAAGTGCCCTCAGCCTTGAAAATGAACGGGAAAGTGCCACTGAGACAGAATGAGCACCAATGTTCCTAATGATGGAAGCAGAGACACAGCCTGATTTAGGAGCGATCATAGGGTGACCTTAGCAGTTAATCAATTCAAACAGACATCTGAGGCTCTCTGGCCCAGTAGCTAGAAGCAAAGAGCGTGTAATCTGCTGGTGTCTGTGACCTGCGGTAAAAGAAGCAAGGAGCAGTAAAGAACCCTGATTATGTGCTGCTGTTCAGAGAGAAGGGGGACACCGGAAAAGGATTTATTGGTTGTGAAAGTTGAGATTTTTTGCAAGATTTTGGAAAATGGATGAGATTTTAGTGGTAGATTTATTTCAACTTTTTGTCCAAGAGAGGATTTTTCAGATAGAGTGAGGGAAAACATCGTGTGAATGATAATGAGTGAGATGTGTTAATGGCCTGAAAAGCAAGCATAATGCTGAATAATAAGGCTGTAACTATGTCTGCAAAAGAGAAATGATTGTAGTATTTTAAATGTTTATTAAGAAAAGATACAAGATATTTTGTCTTTTAATATCATAGTGAAACAATGGTAAATGCCACAATTGTTTTTACTATTAATAATAATCTCTGTATTTGTTAAGTACATACTATGAGCCAAACACTGTGCTAAGCTCAGAGTTCAGTCAGTCAGTCGATTGTATTTATTGAGCACTCTGCACAGAGCACTTGGGAGAGTACAAAACTTCAATAAACAGATACGTTCCCTGCCCACAACGAGCTAAAGGTAACAATAATAATAATAATAATGATACTTGTTAAGCACTTACTTTGTGTTAAGCACTGTTCTAAGTGCTAGGGTAGATAAAAGCATGGCTCAGTGGAAAGAGCACAGGCAAGGGAGTCAGAGGTCATGGGTTCGAATCTTGGCTCTACCATTGGTCAGATGTGTGACTGTGGGCAAGTCACTTAACTTCTCTGGGCCTCAGTTACCTTATCTGTAAAATGGGGATGAAGACTGTGAGCCTCACATGCGACAACCTGATGACCCTGTTTCTACACCAGCGCTTAGAACAGTGCTCTGCACATAGTAAGCGCTTAACAAATACCAACATTATGATTACAACGCAATCAGGTTGTCCCACCTGGGGCTCACAGTCTTAGTATCCATTTTACAGATGAGGTAACTGAGGTCCAGAGAAGTGAAATGACTTACCCAAGCCCACACAGCAGACAAGTGGTGGAGCCAGGATTAGAACCCTCATCCTCTGAGTCCCCAGCCCGTGCTTTTTCCACTAAGCCACACTGCACAAGGGTTCATAGTCTAAGAGGGAAGGATAGTATTATTGTTATATGTGCTGATAAATATAGTGAAGAAAGTATTTCCCTTCCTGGAGTAATAGAATCAGAGTCAAACCCAATCACACCAATGAGAGTCCTTATGCTCGTCACAGAGTTCCACCTAAGGGAGCCACAGCGTGAGGACCATCTCAGCTAGAGTCAGGAGACACATTTGAACTGAGAGGCCTATTTTCTTCAAGTCCTGAGTCCAGATTTATTCTCACATTAAGGTAATATGCTCCGCAAGAGAGAAGGGTGTTGAATATTTACTAAACTGCTGTGATGTGAGAGCAGACAAGTTTACTCTTTGAAAGTGACTTGCAGGTCCTATCCATAGACACTCAGTGAAAAATGCACTGTGTTCATTCATTCATTCAATGGTATTTATTGAGCGCTTACTATGTGCAGAGCACTGTACTGAGCGCTTGGAATGGACAGTTCGGCAATAGAGACAATCCCTGCCCAATGACGGGCTCACAGTCTAATCGGGGGAGACAGACAAAAAGAAGACAACATAATCACGATAAATCCATCCTAGTCAATAGACAAAATGGTGAACCTTGGTCCACCAAACAGACTGATCTTAAGCATTTGTTTATTTACTCTTCTATGTTCACAGCTCAAACATTCAAATTACGTTGGTTTCTTTCTCTTCTGCAGTTGCTTTCCAAGGTCATGGAGAGGACGGTTACTCCTAAAATAGGTTCTGCTACTGTTGTTTCAAAAGGGGAAAATTGAACAACGATGATCGATCAATCAATGATATTTGTTGGGCACTATTGTTTTCAGAGCACTGTACTGAGCACTTGGGAGAGGACAGTGCAGCAGAGTTGGTAGACACATTCCCTGCCCATAACAAGTTTACAGTGATGATATGAGAAGTGCTTATGAGAAGCAGCATGTCTCAGTGGAAAGAGCCCCGGCTTGGGAGTCAGAGGTCACGAGTTTTATTTCCGGCTCTGCCACTTGTCAGCTGTGTGACTTTGGGCAAGTCATTTAACTTCTCTGTGCCTCAGTTCCCTCATCTGTAAAATGGGGATTAAGACTGTGAGTCCCACGTGGGATAACCTGATCACCTTGTACCCCCCCAACACTTAGAACAGTGTTCGGCACATAGTAAGCGCTTAACAAATGCTATTATTACTTCTTAACTGACCAGGCAGTAAATTAGGTGCTCAGGAATGTACATTTTGGACCTCTCTTAAAATCAATTAGGATTCACTGCAGGCTACTTCAGTTTCAAATAACCAACTTTGTGGCTTTATGAAGAAGTGCTGTTTCAATTCAGTCGAGCGGTTTTTGTTGTTTGCCTCCTGTGTGCAGAGCACTGCACTGAGTACTTGGAAGAATACAATAAGGAAAGCAGTGTGGGGAGCCGCGTGGCACACTGCATAGAGCACGGGCTTGGGAGTCAGAGGGTTGAGTCTTAATCCGGGCTCTACCACTTTTGTGCTTGGTCTTGGGCAAGTCACTTCACTTCTCTGTGCCTTGTTACCTCATCTGTAAAATGGGGGTTAGGACTGTGAGCCCTGTGCAAAACAGGGACTGTGTTCAACCTGATTTTCTTGTATCCACCCCTGTGCTTAGTACAGTTCCTGGCCTATAGTAAGTGCTTAACAAATACCAAAATTATTATTATTATTATCATTATCCTAATGATGTCCTAATAGGGCTAGGAGGTCTTACGGCAATTGGGCCAATGCTCTCATCACTCATTAAGACTACTACTACTACTAATAAAGATGTTATTTGTTAAGCACTGGGGTAGATACAAGGTAATCAGGTTGTCCCACGTGGGGGTCACAGTCTTAATCCCCATTTTACAGATGGGGTAACTGAGGCACAGAGACGTTAAGTCACTTGCTCAAAGTCACACATCTGGTAAGTGATAGAGCTGAGATTAGAACTCATGACCTCTGGTTCCCAAACCCGTGCTCTTTCCACTCTTTCCCGTGCTTCTCAGTCCATCATCAGATCACATTTATTGAGCACTTACTGTGTGCAAAACACTGTATTTAGTGTTTGGGAGAGTATAGTTTAACACTTGTCAGCTGTGTGGCTGTGGGCAAGTCACTTCACTTCTCTGGGCCTCAGTTCCCGCATCTGTAAAATGGGGATTAACTGTGAGCCTCACGTGGGACGACCCGATGACTCTGTATCTACCCCAGCGCTTAGAACAGTGTTCGGCACATAGTAAGCGCTTAACAAATACCAACATTAAACAGACACATTCTTTGCCCCCAACGGCACTCCATTGCAACCAGACCGGGTAACCAGAGTTGGACTATAAATCCATTTATTTCAGCTCAAGCACACAAGGCCAGAGGGTTTAGAATATGAGTCTTGATAGAACATTTATAATTTACTGATTTTAAGTAAATCAAGGCTGCCTATGTTTTAACTAACTTAAGAAGAGACCAGTGAGTCAAAGATAAATTAGGGTTTGCGTGGGCATCTTCAAGACTTCCTCAAATTTGGGTCTACAGACTCAATGACCAACAGTACGAAACCTCATTAATTTAAAAGTTGAACAACTTAGCAGATATCTTCGAATAATTCTAAAGAATGTGGCAAAAGCTACCATATAAGCCTACGTTAAAAGTGAAATGAATGACGAAAGACGAAGTTTGGACTAGGGAAAAAAACATGGGACTGGGAGTCAGAGAACTTTGGGTTCTAATCCTATCTCTGCCACTTATCTGTTTTGTGAACTTGGGCTAGTCACTTACCTTTTCTTTGCCTCAGTCACCTCATCTGTAAAATGGAGATTAAGGCTGAGCTCCCCATGTAGGACATGGACTGTGACCAACCTTATTACCCTGATTCTACCCCAGAGCTTAGTACAGTATCTATCCGAGCACCTAGTACAGTACCTGGCACATAGTAAGAGTTTAGTAAGAGTAAGAGCTTAAAAATAGATGAAGAGACTGTGAAGTATCATTTGGAAAGCACTGTGATTTTTTCAAGGAAATATTGATTAGGAATGATATGTCCATTTCATTCCCCAGTCAATCCCAAAGAAATAAGAATTAAATGAAAAATGCATGGTATTTTCCCTGTAACCTTGGAATTTGCCCCTTTTGGCAAAGATGTTAAAGAAACTTGGTAGGAGGTTGTTTAGAAATATCTAATACATGCAACTCATTCCTTTTAACTTTATATTGTTTCTCTTTTATACTTTGTTCTGAAAATACACCCTAAAATAATATTTGGGGACTTCTCAAATCTTCCTAGCACCTGTTTCTGGGTACCCTTCTCCCATCCTAGTGACCCATTTTGCTTCTCTTTCAGCAGAAAGCCAAATGGAACAAAAGTATTTTTACTTTAGATCAATTTACATGTTTTGCTACAGACCGTTACGTGGGTGTGTTTTTTTGAAATTTTTATTTTCTATTTATAAAGTTGTTCTTTACATTTCAGAGTGCAATAAATAACTCAGAAGACTGTCAGAAATGTACTCTCCATCAAAGCAGGGTCTTTCACAAGTCTGTCTCCTGAAGGTGTCACCTGACCCCATTCAACGTGATCCATTTTACATCATCACCAACGTGATCAGCATACCCATACCCATCCATCCCTGGCACCACTGGAAGGAAATCCCACAGACCAGCCAGGGAAAACACCTTGGCATTTCTCTTTGTTCTGCAGCAAGCCAATGCACCCTGTCACCTTGTTCTCCCAAGATCTGCCCCTTACCTTCCTCTTTTAATTAATGATAATAATAATAATGATGGTATTTGTTAAGCACTTACTATGTGCACTGGGGTAGATGCAAGGTAATCAGCTTGTCCCACGTGGGGCTCGCAGTCTTAATCCCCATTTTATAGATAACTGAGGCCCAGAGAAGTACAGTGACTTGTCCGTGGTCACACAGCGGACAAGTAGCGGAGCCGGGATTAGAACCCACAACCTCTGACTCCAAAGTCCATACTCTTTCCACTAACCCACGCTGCTCTGTGCTAATAGTTGTGATACTTGTTAAGTGCTTACTATGTGTCAAGCACTATACTTACTAATTGCTGGAGTAGATGCAAGATAATCGGATCAGACACTGTCACTGTCCGACATGAGCCTCACGGTCTAAGTAGGACAGAGGACAGGATTTAAATCCCCATTTTTCAGATGAGGAAATTGAAACCATATGGGGGGAAGTGGTGAAGCAGCATGGTCTAGTGGTTAGAACATAGCAGCGTGGCTCAGTGGAAAGAGCACGGGCTTTGGAGTCAGAGGTCATGGGTTCGAATCCTGGCTTAGCCACTTGTCAGCTGTGTGACTTTGGGCAAGTCACTTCACTTCTCGGTGCCTCAGTTACCTCATCTGTAAAATGGGGATTAAGACTGTGAGCCCCACGTGGGACAACCTGATTCCCCTGTGTCTACCCCAGCGCTTAGAACAATGCTCGGCACATAGTAAGCGCTTAACAAATACCAACATTTATTTTATAGGCCTAAGAGTCAGAAGGACTTGTGCTCAAATCCCCACTCTGCCACTTGTCTGCTGTGTGACCTAGGGCAAGTCCAGTAACTTCTCTGGGGCCTCAGTTGCCACACCTGTAAACTGGGGATAAAGACTGAGAGCCCTATGTGGAACTGGAACTTTTTATGGTATTTGTAAAGCACTTACTATGTGCCAGGCACTGTGCTAAGTGCTAGGATAGATGCAAGATCATCAGGTTGGAACAGTCCATGTCCCACATGGGGTTCACAGCTTTAATCCCCATTTTACAGATGAGGTAAATGAGGCACACAGAAGTTAAGTGACTTGCCCAAGGTCACAGAGCAGACAAGTGGCAGGACTGGGATTAGAACCCAGGTCCTCTGACTCCCAGGCCTGTGCTCCTTCCATTAGGCCACGCTGCTTCAACCTGATTAATTTATAACAACCCCACTGCTTAGTACAGAGCCTGGCACATAGTAAGCACTTAACAAATACCATAAAAAAGGTGGTAGAGCCAGGATTAAAACCCAGATCACCTAACTCCTTGGCCTGCACTCTTGCCACTAGGCCATGCTGCATTTCTTAATTAGAAAGATAAAGATCCAATGCTGCTCCTGGCTTCACACATTTGGCTACCCTGAACCCTGAAAGTTTTGCCATCCTCTCCTACTCCATATCACTAACTGTTTTTTCCACGCTCAGTATTCTGTAAAATGTCATTACATTAGGCTATGTGGTTACTCGGCATCATATACAAGTTCAAAATCCCAAAACTAGGGCCAAACCTTACTATATCCTTAAAAAGCAGCAAGGCTCGTGAAAAGACCACAGGCCTGGAAGTCACATGTCTTGGGTTCTAATTGGGTTGAAAAACATTGTATTTACAATGTGTACAACGTACACCTGCCTGCTGTGTAATCTGGGGAATGTAATTTAACTTCTCTGTGCTTTAGTTTCCTCATCCATAAAATGAGGATTGAGACCGTGTCCAACCCAATTTGCTTGTATCCATATCCACCTCAGCACTTAGTTCAGTGTCTGGCACATAGTAAGCACTTAACAAATAATGTAACAATAATAATAGTAGAAATACATAAGTTTGAAACACCGAAACTAGGGACCAATTCTTACTGTATCCTTAAAAAGCAGTTAGTGAAAAGACCACAGACCTGGGTGTCCAACAACCTGGGTCTTAATGCTACTTTTACCACTTGTCTGCTGTGTAATCTGGGGGATGTAATTTAACTTCTCAGGGCCTCAGTTTCTCATCTGTAAAAAGGCATTAAACGCCTGTTCTCACTCAACATTAGACTGTTAGCCCCACGTGGGGCAGGGAATTTGTCCAATCTAAGTAATAATAATAATAATAATAATAATAATAATGTTGGTATTTGTTATGCGCTTACTATGTGCTGAGCACTGTTCTAAGCGCTGGGGTAGACACAGGGGAATCAGGTTGTCCCACGTGGGGCTCACAGTCTTAATCCCCATTTTACAGATGAGGTAACTGAGGCAAAGAGAAGTGAAGTGACTTGCCCAAAGTCACACAGCTGACAAGTGGCCGAGCCGGGATTCGAACCCATGAACTCTGACTCCAAAGCCCGTGCTCTTTCCACTGAGCCACGCTGCTTCTCTAAGTATCTTGAATCTACCTCAGTGCTTAGAACAGTGATTGGAACTTAGTAAAAGCTTAACAAATGCCATTAGTATTATTTTCTTTTATGGTATTTGTTAATTGCATACTATGTTCCAGATACCAAAATCTGGAGTAGATACAAAATAATTGATTCATTCAATAGAATTTATTAAGCACTCACTGTGTGCTGTGCATGTACCCTGCGCTTGGGAAATTACAATAGTAAACAGTGACATTCCCTGCCCTCGATAAGTCCCTGTCCCACATAAGACTCCCAATCTTAATCCCCAATTTACATTTGAGGTAAATGAAGCACAGAGAAATGAAGTAACTTGCCCAAGGTACCCCAGCAGACAAACGGCAGAACTGAGATTAGAACCCAAGATCTCTGACTCCTAGGTCCCTGCTCTTTCCGTTAGGTCAGTCTACATCTTTATTGTTATTAGAGAATTTCTTCGAGGGACATTGCCCTAGTTCCCCTTGCTTCAGAATCACTGACGTCCCCTCTAAAGCTCGTTCTGATGGGTAGAAGTTTTAACAATTTTAAATGTTAAAGTATCACCTCCCTTGCTTACCATCTAGTGCTGCCCCACCCTACCTCTTGTATGAGAAGGATAGGGAGGCCCCAAAGAGCATCTCAGGTACCACCTGATCCACCAAATCTAAAACTGTCCCCAAGTCTGGAGCCTTCTCTGAAGTAGAACAGCCCTGGGCAGATGACACTTTCTACATCAATATTTCGGGACAGTTATCTGCTTGCTTTGAGAAGCAGCATGGCCTAGTGATAGGCACAGGCCTGGAAGTCAGAAGGACCTGGGTTCCAAACCTTCTCTGCCACTTGTCTGCTGTGTGACCTTGGGTAAGTCACTCAACTGTTTTGTGCTTCAGTTACCTCACCTGTAAAATGGGGATTAAGATTGTAAACCCCATGTGGGACATGGACTGTGTCCAACCTGATTAACTTGTATCTACCCCAGGGGTTAGTAGGGTGCCTGGCACATAGAAAGCACTTAACAAATACCATTAAAAAAATGCACAGCAGATGTAAAGTGATGGGGAAGCTAAGAAGTGAGTCTTTGAGCCCCTCGTGGGACAGGGATTGTGTCCAACCTGATTAGCTGATTGATATTGACGCCTGACTACTTGTTTTGTTTTGTTGTCTGTCTCCCCCTTTTAGAGTGAGAGACAATCCCTGCACAACAACAGACTCAATCTGTTGCTGAATTGTACATTCCAAGCAGTGCAGTGCTTTGCACCCAGTAAGCGGTCAATAAATATCATTTAATGAATGAATTAGCTTGTACCCACCCCAGTGCTTAGTACAATGCCTGGCACACTGCGAGCACTTAAACAAATACCACAATTAAGTGGCGATGGAATACTTTGGTCAGTTCTGCTCTAGCAGTAGCCCCAATTTTCAGTGACAAAGGGACTCGTGAAACTGAAGTTTCTAAATCATTACAAAACCTAGTAAGTCCTTTGGGTCTCTGTTCATCTGAAATGATCCACTTCTTTCTCCTGTGCAGAAGTTGCAGTTAGTGGCCTAGCCTGAGTTTTGTAGCCAGGTAAGCGTGCCCACTGAAGCAAAGCAATTAGATAATATTAGGGAGCAGTGGGCTGTATAAACAACTTCCTCTAGACGGTAAGCTCATTGTGGGCAGGGAATGTGTCTACCAACTCTGCTGTATTATACTCTTGTAAATGCTTAGTACAGTTCTTGGCACATAGTGAGTGCTCAATAAACAAGATTGATTGATTTAGAGGATCTCCATTTGAACAATCCCCTGGAGGTCCAACTTGTTATGAACCATTCAGGAAGAAATATATTCTAAGGACTTGGATCAATGCTTTGCAAACAGTCAAGTGCTCAAAAAATATCATTTATAATATCCTCGAGATCCATAGCTTGGGTTTCACACTGTAAAGAGTAAATCCTGTTTATTTATGTGATCACTTGGATTGAGGGATGGCACTTAATTACTGCAGGGTATTGCTCCCTTTTAAAAATAAAATTCTAACTGAAAACTGAAAACAGTCTTCTTGACTGTAAGTTTTTTGTGGGTAGGAAACACGTCTGCCAACTCTGTTATACTGTACTTACCCAAACGCCTAGTACATTTCTCTGCAAACAGTAAGTACTCGATAAATGGGATGGATTGATTGATTGATTGAAAACAAAGTCCAAGGGACACGAATTTACTTTTTGCTCTGTCTTTGAAAGTCAGGCTCTCAAAAGGGTGGCAGATTTTGTCAGTGAAAATTCAAGCTGACAACATCGTCCCTGTTGCCATGATTTAGAAACTTGAGCAATTTCAATATCAGAAATTTGCCCTCAGACTTTAAAGTGGCTTTGTATACTTCTCCCTAGCTGTCGGTTTCTCCATTTGCAATGTATGTAAGCAAGCATTGGGATAACATGAAGTACAGAGTATTGTCAATTCCACAAATCGCACACTTATCCACTGAAATGAAATAAGAAGAAACATAACATCTGAACAAGAATCTTAAAATAAGAAATGAAATACATACAGTCAAGAAGATCCATGTATTTTTTAACCCTGGATTTGCAAAATGCATCTTAACCTGCAATTACTGCAACATGAGCAACAATTGGGTTTAACTGGTACTCTGTGTAACTCTGAGAACCCTCAAACATCCTAGCAACCTCTTATCTTGGAAGCTCAAGATGTAATAATTCAAAAACAGTTGCTTTATTGCTACCTTTGCAAGACACTTTTCATTTAAACACGATGGTGGTAAAGATTTTCCCCTTTGATTTTAGTTTTAAGCCTACCTGAAAATGGTGGAACAAGCAGATATTTTTAAGTGAAAAGTATTTTTTTCTGAACAAATATTTTTGATGTAGTTTTGAAAAATGATTATTTCCTAAAGAAAACAATAGTAAGAAGGTGATGACATTTTATGGCTTTACCTTGTATATTCCTTAAGAAAACTTAAAAAAGCAAAATACTGAAAATATATCTACATTATGAAAGACTGGAAAAAACCTTTCATGTGATCAGAAAATGTTCATCATAATTTTTAAAAATGCTTAATGGGTAGGAGAAATGCAAACGAAAATTTTAGAAGTGATCAGTTGGAACAGATGCATATTCATGTGACTGAGTCTTTTTGTTAAAATGTTGGCTATTTTTCATGGTTAATTATTTAATCTTTAAAACATAGTTTTGAGCAGATATATAAATTATTTGACCAAAAATATTTCATAGTAACGAAAAAGGGGAAAATCCCACGATAGTGAAAAATTCTAAAGGATTTTTTTCATAAACGTGTTACATTCAAAAATCAATTTCCATGAATAGATCAAGACTTCGTGGAACACAACACATTTGTCAACGCTATTAAAGTACCTTCTTTTTTAAAGCCTAAGTGTTTATAATGTCACCAAAAATAGCAATACAAAATGTGCCTAAAGTGGGCATCTTGTTTCTGGAAAAGGGAAGAAAAATATAGCTTAACTAACTGGCAGAAAGATTTGAAAAAAAAAGACCAAAACAAAAAAAGACGCACTCCGTTATGATTTTTAAATCCAAAAAAGAGTTACTTACTAATTTTTTAGCACATCTGCTAGTCACACGTGTTTTGCTTTTTTGTTGCTTTTTTTTTTTTCAGAAAAGAATTGAACATGAAAAGTGTAAGTCCCTGGAGATGTTATCTGCTTGAACAGCTTGGCGAACAAATATTTGTGAACCTCCTTCCAAATGAAATGTTCTACAGAAAGGTGGAAGTGGTAAGAAACCGTTAAACCAGTGGTTAAGAAGGGAGGTCTCTGTGGGTATTGATGGGAAATAGCCGTTAGGGGAAAGCTGCAACACCACACAGGAAACAGCAAAAACTCTTGAATGCATCTCTTCCAGCTGTGACAGAAGAACAATTTACACGGTTCACAGATTTTGTACTTCTCTCTAACTGAGCAATGGAGAGCATCTTTCCATAAGAAGGGGTCGTTTAGTGAATCATAGAGACATCTCATGATGATAAAAACTTTTCATATCCAAAAGGATGTGTAAGCTGTAGAAACCATTCATGTCTATGCTGAGGGTATAGGATATTCACTAATTCTAAATCAATCTTGATAAGATAGAAAAGGCAAAAATGGAAAGATGAAGGTTTCTGGGAATGCTCTGTTAGGTGCTGGTTCATTATCTAATAGATTCTAGAAAAATCATTATATATATATATAGAGAGAGAGAGAGAGAGAGAGAGAGAAATAGAGCATTCCTATTTGTTCTAGACTGTGAGCTTGTTCTAGATTTTGAGCTTGTTGTGAGCAGGGAGTGTATCTTTTTGTTGTTATATTGTACTCTCCCAAGCACTTAGTACAGTACTTTGCACACAGTAAGCGCTCAACAGTATGATTGAATGAATGAATGAACAAGGGTGCCAATTACTTTGTTAACTACAAGTCATCATGTAACTTCTAGTATGTCTATTTAATTTTTCTATTTTTTTTCTTTTAATGGTATTTGTTAAATGCTTACTATGTGCCAGGCCCAATTGTAAGTGCTGAGATAGATACAAGGTCAACAGGTTGGATGCAGTCCATATTCCACATGGGGCTCACAATCTTAATCCCCATTTTACAGATGAGGTAACTGAGACAAAGAAAAGTTAAGAGATTTGTCCTTGGTCACACAGCAAAGTGGCAGAACCTTCATTAATTCAATCGTATTTATTAGGCTCTTACTACTGCAGAGCACTGTACTAAGCGCTTGGGAAAGTACAGTACAACAATAATAAAGAGTGACAATCCCTGCCTACAACAAGCTCAGGGTGGGGGAGACAGACATCAATACAAATAAATAAAATTACAGATATATACATAATTGCTGAGCAGCTGGGAGAGGGAGAAAGAGCACTGGGAGCAAGTCAGGGCGACACAGAAGTGAGTGGGAGTTGAGGAAAAGTGGGGCTTAATCTGGGAAGGCCTCTTGGAGGAGATGGGCCTTCAGTAAGGCTTTGAAGTTTGGGAGGGAGGGATGGGGGGTAATTCATCTGGCAGATTTGAGGAGGGAGGGCGTTCCAGACCAGAGGCAAGATGTGGGCCGGGTGTCGACGGCAAGACCGAGATTGAGGCACAGTAAGAAGGTTAGCACCAGAGGAGCGAAGTATGTGGGCCTTGTTGTAGAAGGAGAGAAGTTAGGTGAGGTAGGAGGGAGAAAAATGATGGAGTGTTTTAAAGCCAATGATGGGGAGTTTTTGTTTGATATGGAGATGGATAGACAACCACTGTAGATTTTTGAGGGGTGGGGGGATCATGTCCTGAACATTTCTGTAGACAGAGAATCTGGGCAGCAGAGTGAAGTATGGACTGAAGTGGGGCGAGACAGGAGGTTGGGAGGTCAGAAAGGAGGCTGATGTAGTAATCTAGGTGGGATAGGAGAAGTGATTGTATTAATGCAGGGATTAGGCCTGAGCTTTAACCACTAGGCAACCCTGCTTCTCGTTCATTTGTCTCTTGTATGAGTTGTTGTACCTTTCCTTCTCAAAGTTTCAATGTTCTGTACAACATCCATCATGCTCACGATGTCTGAAATGAACATCCACTGGCATCTATGGGTATCTTTTATTATCTACCATTGACATCTTATAATTTTACACAAGTAAAATTATGAGGCCAACATACGCTTAAAATCTGTCTTTAAAGGTTTTCCATTTTTTTTCTAAAGTTTGGACCAGATGAATTTTAAGACCTACATAGCAAGAATTGGCTAGAAATTAAACTCTTCTTTCAAGATCTAATATAATAATTTCTCCTAGTTTTATATTCATTTAGGGAATGGTACTGATTTTGGTAAGGATGGAGTATTGAATCAATCAATCAATCAACTGTATTTATTGAGCACATACTATGTGCAGAGCCCTGTACTAAGTGTTTGGGAGAGCACAATACAACAGAATAAGCAGTCACGTTCCCTGCCTATGACAAGCAGACAGACATTAATATAAATAAATTACCTAATGTACATAGGTAATGTGGAGCTGGGGGAAGGAGTGGTGAATAAAGGAAACAAGTCAGGGCAGTGAAGAAAGAAGTGGGAAAAGAGGAAATGAGGACTTAGTCAGGGAAGGCCTAGAAGAGGAGATGTGCCTTTTAATGAGGCTATGAAGGTGAGAAGAATAATTATCTGTTGGATATGAAAAGAGAGGACATTCCAGTCCAGAGGCAGGATGTGGGTGAGAGGTTGGTGGCGAGATATACAAAATCGAGGTGCAGTGAGCAGCTTGACTTTAGAGGAGCCAAGCATCAGAATGGGGGACAAATTAAGGGAAAAGAAACTTACTAAAACTCAAATCACTAACACTGTCCATGTCCAGAACAAACACTTTTTGAAGAAAATCTTCCTGTAGAAAATGCAATTTTTAAACCAAATTATGTAGTATATGATTAATCTTAATTGTTAAACCAACATTGGAGGAATTGCACTGTTCGACCAAAATCAATAATGTCTCTCTCCCCCTCTAGACTGTAATCTCATTGTGGGCAGGGGAAGTGCCCACCAACTCTGCTGTATTCTACTCTTCCAAGTGCATATTACAGTGTTTCAGCCCATAGTTAGCACTCAGTAAATACTAATGATGATGGTAATGGCGGTAGTTAAGTGCTTTTTAAGTACCAAACACCATTCATTTATTCAATAGTATTTATTGAGTGCTTACTATGTGCAGAGCACTGGACTAAGCACTTGGAATGTACAATTTGGCAACAGATAGAGACTATCCCTGCCCATTGACGGGTTTACAGTCTAATTGGGGGAGACAGACAGACAAAAACAATAGCAATAAATAGAATCAAGGGGATGTATATCTCATTAACAAAATAAATAGGGTAATAAAAATATGTACAAATGAGCAGATGAGCACAGTGCTGAGGGGAGAGAAAGGGAGAGGGGGAGGTGAAGGGGGGGGCAGAGAGGCAGCAGAGGGAGCAGAGGGAAAAGGGGAAGCTCAGCCTGGGAAGGCATCTTGGAGGAGACGAGCTCTCAGTAGGGCTTTGAAGAGGGAGAGTTAGTTTGACAGAGGTGAGGAGGGAGGGTGTTCCAGGACAGCGGGAGGACGTGGGCCTCCCACGTAAACCACTTGAACACTGTGTTAAGCGCTGACACACATGAGGCTCACAGACTAAGAGGGAAGGAGAACAGCTTTGTATGTTTTAGAAAACTGATTTGGGTCATGGAGTGGAAATATGGATTGGAGAGGTGAGAGATTAGACACAAGGAGATCAGTGAGGAACCCAGTGCAGTAGTCAAAGCCAGCTATGAATGGCAAGTGCCTGGACCTCGTGGCTCAGTGGAAAGAGCAGGGGCTTTGGAGTCAGAGGTCATGAGTTTGAATTCCAGAATTCCAGCTCTGCCACTAGTCAGCTGTGTGACTGTGGGCAAGTCACTTAACTTCTCAGTGCCTCAGTTACCTCACCTGTAAAATGGGGATTAAGACTGTGAGCCCCACGTGGGACAACCTGATTCCCCTGTGTCTACCCCAGCACTTAGAACAGTGCTCTGCACATAGTAAGCGCTTAAATGCCAACATTATTATATGGTGGTTGTTTGCATCAATGAATCAATGCTATCTGTTGAATGCTTACTTTGTGCAGAGCAGTGCAGTAAGTGTTTAGGGGAGTACAAAATGACAGTTAGTAGAGCCATTCCCTGCTCCCAAGGAGCTTAAAATCCAAAGATGAGTTTGGGTGGAAATGAAGGGGTAGATCCTAGAAATGTTGTGGAGGAAGAACTAGCAACGTTATTCATTCAATCGTATTTATTAAGTGCTTACTATAATAATGTTGGTATTTGTTAATGATGATGATGATGATGTTGGTATTCGTTAAGCGCTTACTATGTGCCGAGCACCGTTCTAAGCGCTGGGGTAGATACAGGGTCATCAGGTTGTCCCATGTGAGGCTCACAGTTAATCCCCATTTTACAGATGAGGTTACTGAGGCACAGAGAAGTTAAGTGACTTGCCCACAGTCACATAGCTGACAAGTGGCAGAGCTGGGATTCGAACTCATGACCTCTTACTCCTAAGCCCATGCTCTTTCCACTGAGCCATGCTGCTTCTCTATGGGCTTACTATGTGCAGAGCACTGTTCTAAGCGCTGGGGTAGATACAGCGTAATCAGATTGTCCCACGTGAGGCTCACAGTCTTAATCCCCAGTTTCCAGATGAGGTAATTGAGGCCCAGAGAAATGAAGTGACTTGCCCACAGTCACACAGCTGACAAGTGACAGAGTTGGAATTCGAACTCATGACCTCTGACTCCCAAGCCCGGTCTCTTTCCACTAAGCCACGCTGCTTCCCTACTATGTGCCACGCACTTTTCTAAGCGCTGGAAAAAGAGAACTTCCGGCTGGTATCACATTGTCTCCCTCTACTAGAAATCAATTTTAATCTATGTTTCCTCTGTTAGATTGTAGGCTTGAGGGCAGGGAACTTGTCTCCTAATGCTATGGTTCTTTCCCAAGAGTTTTTGTCTGGTATTTGATAAATGGAAGTGTTTGATAAATGTAATTCTTTGACTGATCGACTGCCTAACTAAGGAGAAGGAATGCCATGGGCAAGGAGTGACAGAATGCCTGCTTGCAAAATGTGAGACCACCTGCTTGGTTTCTGGCAATGTCTTTGCTCTTAGATAAGAGGCTATCTCTGAATGTACACGATGTGGTCAGCAGCGTTAGGAAGCAGAAGCCTATTATTAATCATATTTATTGAGTACTTGCTTTGTTCAAAGCACTGTACTAAGCGCTTGCTCTGTACTAAGTCTATTCACCTGCATCTACACTTTCACCTATTCCCTTGAGTAAATCTCACGTCACCAGCAAAGTGTCACGTTTTCATTTTCAATAAGGAGATTAAGTTGGGTTAGTATGTCCAGGGGCTGGGGACCCAGCAGGTAGGAAGGGAAGTCATACACAAAGCGAAGAAACAATTCTTCATTCTGAGTATGCGCCAAATAATAATAATAATAATAATAACGATGGTATTTGTTAAGCACTTACTAAGTGCCAAGCACTGTTCTAAGCACTGGAGTAGAGACAAGGTAATCAGGTTGTCTCACGTGGGGCTCACAGTCTCAATCCCCGTTTTACAGATGAGGTAACTGAGGCACAGAGAAGTTTAGTGACTTGCCCAAAGTCACACAGCTGATAAGTGGCAGAGTCAGGATCACAACCCACAACCTCTGTCTCTCAAGCCCAGGCTCTTTCCAGTAAACCACGCTGCTTCTCTCGCTATGAGGCTCACAGTCTTAATCCCCACTTTGCAGTTGAGGTAACTAAGGCACAGAGAAGTTAAGCAACCTGCCCAAGGTCACACAGTAGACAAGCTGTGGAGTTGGAATTAGAACTGACTTCCTCTGACTCCCATCCAAAGATAGAACCCAAAGCCAGAGAGCCTTGGAGGCAGATTCAGGGGGAAGGCAAAAACAGAGAGACCTAAAGAGGGAAGGAGAGAAAAGAAAGAGAGGAACAGAGAAAGAAGCAGCAGAATGAAGAGGTTTATAAGGTCCACAGGTGGTGCTGGATGTCATTACATTACAAACCGTATGATGATGATGGGAAGTGGCAGGAGAAAGAAGTGGTAAGATGGGAGACAGAGAGAGAATGAGAAAGCTCCCTGGAATCTCTAGAAAATTATCTCCCATCCTCGAAAATAATAATAATAATAATTGTGATATTTAAGTGCTTACTATGTACCAGACACTGTTCTAACTGCTGGGGTAGATACAAGATAGTCAGACACAGTCCCTGTCCCACATGGGACTCACAGTCTTAATCCCCATTTTACAGATGAGAGAATGGAGGCACAGAGGAGTTAAGTGACTTTTCCAAGGTCACACAGCATACAAATGGTAGAGTTGGGTTTAGAACTCACATCCTTCTGACTCCCAGGCCCATGGTCTATCCACTATATTACACTCCTTCTGTACCTCCAGACTCTAGCCCGACAAGACCCCGATCAGGACCACTAAGTACTGGTCTCTCAGTTTAAATGGGAGAAGCCAACCTGTGTGCTCTGCTGTTCCTTTCCCAAAGAAGCAGAATGGTGTAATGGATAGAGCATGAGCCCGGGTCTCAGATGGTCAACTAATCCCGGCTCCACCATTCATTCATTCAATAGTATTTATTGAGCGCTTACTATGTGCAGAACACTAAGCGCTTGGAATGTACAAATCCGTAAGAGATAGAGAGAGTCCCTGCCCTTTGATGGGCTTACAGTCTAAGCGGGGGAGACGGACAGACAAGAACCATAGCAGTCAGGCATCAATACCATCAAAATAGTTAAATAGAATCATAGACATATACACATAATTAATAAAGTAAATAGAGTGTAATAAATAATGTATACAAATATGCACAAGTGCTGTTGGGAGGGGAAGGGGGTAGAGCAGAGAGAGGGAGTGGGGGCGATGGGAAGGGGAGGAGGAGCAGAGGGAGAAGGAGGGCTCAGTCTGGGAAGGCCTCCTCCTGGAGGAGGTGAGCTCTCAGTAGGGCTTTGAAGAGGGGAACTAATTCTCTTCCCCTCTTCAAAACCCTACTTAAAGCTCACCTCCTCCAAGAGGCCTTCCAGACTGAGCTCCCCTTTTCCTTCTGCTCCCTCTATTCAACCACTTGTCTGCTGTGTGGCATTGGTCAAGTCACTTCACTTCTCTAGGCCTCAGTTCCTTCCTTTGTGCGACCCATGGTCACAAAGAAGACACTTGGTGGAGTTGTGATTAGAACCCACAACCTTATCTCTCCCAGACCTGTGCTCTATCCACTACGCCATCTCTACCAACTTCATCGTATTGTACTCTCCCAAGTGCTCTGTACAAAGCAGAGTGCTCTGCACACGGTAATAATAATAATAATGTTGGTATTTGTTAAGCGCTTACTATGTGCAGAGCATTGTTCTAAGCGCTGGGGTAGATACAGGGTAATCAGGTTGTCCCACGTGGGGCTCACAGTCTTAATCCCCATTTTACAGATGAGGTAACTGAGGCACAGAGAAGTTAAGTGACTTGCCCACAGTCACACAACTGACAAGTGGCAGAGCTGGGATTCGAACCCATGACCTCTGATTCCCAAGCCCAGGCTCTTTCCACTGAGCCACGCATATGACTGCTTGAGTCTTTTTGGTGGTGCACTGATGGTGGGGAACTTAACAACCTTCATTGCCCATTGGTGAGGCGGAGCCAACCAGTTGGTTGGATTTTTAATACCCAAGTGTGTCATGGGCAGGGAATCTGCCTGCTAATTCTGTTGCATTGTACTTTCCTCAGTGCTTAGTATAGTGCTGTGCACATAGTAAGCACTTAATAAATACCCTTGATTGATCGATTGGTTGATTGCCTCTGGCAACTGTCTGTTACATAAAGAATTCACCTGAAACTCAAGGAGTCAAGGATCAGAATAATAGTGTGCTTCATTTAACTGTGAAATAACCATTGCAGTGAAGCAGCGTGGCTTAGTGGCAAGAGTCCGGGCTTGGGAGTCAGGGTTCGTGGGTTCTAATCCTGACTCCGCCACTTATCGGCTTTCTGACTTTGGGCAAGTCATTTAACTTCTCTGTGCCTCAGTCATCTCATCTGTAAAATGGGGATTAAGACTTTGAGCCCCATGTGGGACAACCTGATGACCTTGATTCTACCCCAGCACTTAGAATAGTGCTTGGCACATAGTAAGTGCTTAACAAATACCATCATTATTATTATTATTATTACTTCTGCTTTCTTTGGTAGGAGAGGCATGGGAAATCTAGACAATCCTCTAAGAAATATGTCTTTTGCCCCAATACAAAATAGAGCTACTGGGGCAGCTGGAATTTTATATATAATAGAGACTGGCTAAGCAGAAGCTGGCGTTGCACATTGGCTTTGCTGCACACTTTTTCTAAGAGAAATAAACAGATTCTTCTTCTGGATAGAATGCACACTAAACACATCTGCATAATAATAATAATAATCACAATAATAATGTGTGGTACTTGTTAAGCCCTTACTGTGTGCCAGGCGCTATACTAAGCGCCAGGTGGAAACAAGCAAATTGAGTTGGACACAGTCCCTGTTCCACATGGGGCTCACAGTCACAATCCCCATTTTACAGATGAGGTAACTGAAGGTCACACAGCAGATCATTTGAATAGGCCACTAGGGAAGTGTGTGCTGATAAAACATGTCTGCTTCCAATCATGCTAGCAATTCCCATTTGAGAAAGACTGATGGATGGCTCCTAGTGATAAGGAAGAAATCCAAGAAGTCTCATTCATTACCAAAATATTTGAGGATGAACTAAACACAAGATTGGAGCCGAAATCTCCTCATCTGAAAAGTCATTTTGAATCATTGTTGGATTCAAAATTTCAGGTGGAAATTGGAGTGAAATCAAATGAGCTCTAGTAGAGGCTAAGATAGCCAAAGAGGCATTTAAAGATTGATTCACCCTTCTATGCTTCACTGCTATTTCTGCAGTGGGGACAATAGCCACATCTCCCAGAAATGGAGGGGCAGTCTTTCGAGTTTCTAAACTATGGGTGGGAAGAACAAATAACAAACAAAATTAACACGTTTTGGTTCATCTCGTAGACTTTACCGAATTCAAAATAAATCATGTTACCCACTCTCTTTGAGTGTTAGAAATCCAACCAAATAGTTGGCTCCTCCTCACCACTTGGCAATGAAGCTCGCTTAATTTCCCGTCATCATTCATATTTCCTGAGTCTTTACTGTGTGCAGAGCACTGTACTTTGTTCAAAAGACTTGGGAATGTTCGATACAATGAAATTAGTTGGGTTGGTCCCTGCTTACAAGGAGCTAATGTTCTACAGTCTAGACTCACAAAAGTGACAACCAGCTGCAACCTAGTTTGAAGGTTCATTCATTCATTCAATAGTATTTATTGAGCACTTACTATGTGCAGAGCACTGTACTAAGCGCTCGGAATGTACAATCAGTAACAGATAGAGACAGTCCCTGCCCTTTGACGGGCTTTCAGGTTCAGTCTGAAGCTTGTTGATCAGTTTGTTTTTCAGTCAATCTGCTCCTGAGGTAATCCCCAGAAGGCCCTTGTAGATGTGAGAAAATAGCCTTTGACTTTCAATGATTTCCTTTATACAAAGACCGAGAAAATCCTAAAGATTCCAAAATGCTTCAGAACTGCAAGTTAACTATTAAATGCTAACCACCTGGGGAGGTAATAAGGTGTGAGGGTAGGAAATAATCAATCTATCATTTTTTATTGAGCAACTACTGTGTGCAGAGCACTGTAGTAAGCGCAGACACGGTCTCTGTCCACCAGGAGTTTACAGTCTAGAGCGATAATCCTGTTTCCCAGAAACACATTCTATTTTTGCTAAACTGACCCTCGTTTCTTAAAAGTTCAAAGCCATCCGTTCCCAGTCCTCTGTATATCTCTCAACTATTCATTCGTGTACCTAGCTGCCCAAGTTCAAAGATGATACTCTTGACAGTGAGATTTTATCAGCGCGTGTGTGGGTGTGACTGATAAAACCAATGTGTGACTGACTTTGCCTGCCCCTTGCTGAACTGTTGCACTTATTACCCAAAGTGGCTCCTTCATCTGATTCAGGAATCATCCTATTTGTTATTACCTTCTGCCACTAGGCCCTCATTTCCTCTTCTCCCACTCCCTTCTGTTTCGCCCCTGCACTCTTTATTCACCCCTCCCTCAGTCCCTCAGTTCCACAACACTTCAGTACATATCCATAATTCATTTATTTGTGTAAATGTCTGTCTCACCCTCTCTACTGGAAATTTGCCTGACTGAAAAGCAGCACGGCCTAGTGGAAAGAGCACGGGCCTGGGAGTCCGAGGACCTGCGTTCTAATTCCGGCTCTACCAACTGTTTGCTGTGTGACCTTGGATAAGTCAGTTAACTTCTCTGTGGCTCAGTTCCTTCAACTGTAAAAACTTCTCTGTGCATCAGTTCCTTCAACTGTAAAACGGGGATTAAATATTTATTCTCCCTCCTACTTAGACTGTGAACCCTGTGTGGGATGGGGACTGTGTCCAACCTCATTAACCTACCCCAACACTTAGAACAATGTTTGACATATAGGAAGTGCTTAACAGATACCAAGAAAAAAAATTCAAGTTATATTTCAAGTTTAGAAGCTGCATGAGCTAGGGGAAAGAGCATGTGTCTGGGAGTTAGAGGACCTGTGCTCTAATCCTGGATCCACCACTTGTCTGCTGTGTGACCTTGGACAAGTCACTTAATTTCTTCGTGCTTCAGTTTCCTCATCTGTAAAATGGGGATTAAATCCTATGCCCTCTGAGTTAGATCGTGAATGCCAAGAGGTTCGGGGATTTTGTCTAACCTGAATATCTTGTGTCTACCCCAGCACCTAGTACAGTGCTTGGCACGTAGTAGGTGCTTAAAAATGCCAAAAAAAGTTATACTAATGCATACTGTCCAATAAATCGGTGGTATTTATTGAGTGCTTCCTGTGTGCGGAGCACATAATCATTTCATGTTAGTTACCTCTGTTCATGTTATACATTTTATCCAAGTGTGAATTCTGGTTTAGGGATACAGATAGACTGTACATATCTTATAACTCCATGTTAATTGAAAAGGATAATTATGCATGACAGGAAAACCACTTCCCATATTTCAGTAGAAATCAGTCAAGGAGTTCTCAGATTGAAGCCAGGTGTCAACATTTATATTCAAAATGGCTTCCTCTATACAAATACAAGGATTTTAAGATTTCTACTAGCATATTGATGTCACACAATCTGAGAAAGGGGCATGTTTCTAGAAAGGACTACAGTACTAGAAGAGATTAGAAATCTCTAGATTTTCTAATCTAATTAATAATAATAATAATAATGTTGGTATTTGTTAAGCGCTTACTATGTGCAGAGCACTGTTCTAACTGCGGGGGTAAATACAGGGTAATCAGGTTGTCCCACATGAGGCTCACAATTAATCCCCATTTTACAGATGAGGTAACTAGGCACAGAGAAGTGAAGTGACTTGCCCACAGTCACACAGCTGACAAGTAGCAGAGCTGGGATTTGAATCCATGACCTCTGACTCCCAAGCCCGGGCTCTTTCCACTGAGCCACGCTGCTTCTCTAATTAGATTTTCTCATCTAATTTTCTAATCTAGAGATTAGAAAATGGCACATAAGTGATCATTATGTGTCAAACACTATACTAAGCACTTGGGTAGATAAAAAATAATAATAATAATGATGATATTTGTTAAGTGCTTACTATGTGCTAGGTACTGTTCTAAGTGCTGGAGTAGATACAAGATTATCAGGTTTGTCTCACGTGGGGCTCACAGTCTTAATTCCCATTTTGCAGGTGAGGTAACTGAGGCACAAAGAAGTTAAGTGACTTGCCCAAAGTCACACAGCTGACAAGTGGCAGAACCAGGATTAGAACCCATAACCTCTGACTCCTATGCCCATATTCTTTCCACTAAGTCACGAATCGAGTCAGACCTAGTCCTTGTCCCACATGGTACTCACAATCTAAGAGGGACAGAGAATGAAAAAATATTAATCTTCATTTTACAGATGAGGAAACTGAGGAATGGAGCAGTTTCTGATACTCCAACTCTAATTAGTTCAGGAGCCCCTAAGGCATCTAATACTTTCTTTCATATACCCTTAGATGTTTCCGTATGCTTCCTTTGTGAATTGTTTGCATCCCGATTTCAAATTAATACCTTTAGGAGATTATCTGAGAAGGGCATTCTGTAGTGACCATTGCAACAAGATTCTAAATCTAATACTACTACTACTAGTAATAATAATTGTATTTGTTAAGTGCTTTCTATGTGCCAGGCACTGTTCTAAGTACTAGGGTAGATACAAGATATTCAGGTTGGTCACAATCACTGTCCCATGTAGAGCTCACAGTCTTAATCCCTATTTAACAGATGAAGGAACTGAGGCACAGAGAAAGGAAGTGAATTGCCCATGGTCACACAGCAGACAAGTGGCAGAGCTTGGATTAGAAGCCAGGACCTTTTAATTTACAGGCCTTTGCTGCGGCTTAGTGGCAAGAGCATGGGCTTGTGAGTCAGAGGACATGGGCTCTAATCCTGGCTCTGCCATCTGTCTGCTGTGTGACCTTGGGCAAGCCACTTCACTTCTCTGTGCCTCAGTTACCTCATCTGTAAAATGGGGATTAAGACTGTGAGCCCCACGTGGGACAACCTGATTACTTTGTATCTACTCCAACACTTAGAACAGTTCTTGGAACATAGTAAGTGCTTAACAAATACCATAATTCTTGTTATGATTATTATTATTATCCACTAGACCATGACCAGTTGTCTTATCCTGCACGGTACCATACCTCTGTTTTATGATTTGAAGATGGTGAGATTTTTCTCTGGTGAAATCAAGGTATGAGCAACCATCCCGTCTGTGTTGTGTGATGAGAAGACCATCTCATGATTCATTCAATAGTATTTATTGAGCGCTTACTATGTGCAGAGCACTGTACTAGGCGCTTGGAATGTACAAATCGGCAACAGATAGAGACGGTCCCCGCCCTTTGACGGGCTTACAGTCTTGTGATGTTGCATTTGCTATCTGCAGTACCAGGCGCTGTTTCTGATTCCTCCACAATGCGACGTGGTTGTCTCAAAGCTGCTGCTCTAAGAGACACCCCCGAACCTGTTTACTGCATGCACAGCATCTGTACGTTTTTAGCCATCCAAAGCTATTCCACATCACCAAGATTGTGTTTCAGTGAATCTTTCAACTGTTTCTATTTTCTCCTCACTTGTAGTTCTCCCATTTCTGCTTATCATTTAACAGCTGCTTAATAGTAATGATAATAATCGATTAGACTGTAAGCCCGTCAAAGGGCAGGGACTGTCTCTATCTGTTACCGATTTGTTCATTCCAAGTGCTTAGTACAGTGCTTTGCTCAATAAATACTATTGAATGAATATTCCTAATATTTGTATTTGCAAAGTGCTTGCTATGTGCCAAACACTGTGCTAAGTACCTGGCTAGGTACAAGGTAACCAGGTCAGTCACAGTCCCTGTCTCATATGGGGCTTGCAGTCTAACTAGGAGGGAGCATGGGTACTTAATCTCTATTTCACAGATAAGGAAATTGAGGCACTGAGAAGCTAAGTGACTTGCCCAAAGTCCCACAGCAAGCAAGTGGCAAAGCTGGGATTGGAACCGAGGTATTCTGACTCCCAGGTCCATTCCTAGTCACCTGATTGTTCATTTTCTCCCCCATCTCTCTGCTATAGAACATAACAAATGTCTTGAACGCTGATGGACACAGTTATATTCCATAGTTTTTTCCCCTCTTGTCACTGACTGATGTTTTGTGGTACATAACTGATGTTGCTAGAATTGATTAAAAAAATAGATGTGCCATTTTTAATAAGTTTGAGTTCATGGAGAGTTTGTATACATATTAGATTTTGGATGTATATTCTTCTTTTAAAATTTGTATATAATCAATGAGGAAAAAATAGTGTTTCTCAAGCAGCAATACATTCTGAAATGCACTCTTGCTATGATCTCTAGTTTACATACTCAATATTGTTAATTGGTAGAGGTTACATAGAGTTTTTGTTGAGCAGGCCAGAAGTAGTAACTCTTCCTTTGTAAGCACTGGGTTCAGTACTCCATACTTAGATGTTGGTTAAACTACTGCTAAGGGATTCATTCCAGATGAAACAATGTTCAAAGACAATGTTTCTTTCAAGTGCCTCTCATTTAGCATATTATAAACATCATCCACTTTCAAGAATCGTCTTTGGCTATACCCAAAGTAAGAGGCCTTTGTTAATGAAATCCACTAATAGGCATTTTTCTGATTTATCTTTCTGAATAGTTGCTTTGTTACCTTTGAATCTCTTGAGTTTGTATGATTTATTTTTTGACCATTTAAATAGTGATGCATCAAAAATTTTGAAAACCCTTTGAAATTTTAATAGCTTAGTATTGATTCACTTCCCTTTTCTTGACTGTTTTATACAACAACACAATAAATCAATCAACCGTATTTACTGAGCACTTACTGTGTACCGAGCACTAAACTAAGCACTTGGGAGAGTAGAATATTTCAGAGTTGGTAGACGGGCTTCCTGTCCACCATGAACTTGCAGTCTTATAGTCTAGAGGGGAAGATGAAAAAAATCACAAAATGAAAACGAAAATAATAATAGTAATCATAATATTTATTAAGTGCTTACTGTGAACTAAGCACAGTGTTAAGGGCTGTGGTAGATACAAGATAATCAGATTCATCCAACCCAGTCCATTTCTAATCTTTGAACTGTGTCCGACTTGATTATCTTGTATCTTCCCCAGCACTTAGAACAATGCTTGTCACATAGTAAGCACTTAGCAGATACCACAAATATTAATATTAGTAGTAGCAGTAGTACTAACTGGACATAATTAGAAAAAAGAAATTATTGTAAAAGATTATTTTTATTAGTCGAAGTAAAACAATTCAACAAAATTAAAATGTACATCTTCTATAAATGCTATATTCTATGGTTCCTTTTTCCCTCTCAGTAAGCAGAATCTTATATATAATATGCCTTATATAATTTATTACATGGAACCTAAAATATGTCAAGGACCTAAAACATGTGAAATACTCATTTTATAGCATCAAATTCTTTCATGAAAATGTGCATGTGCATAACATTTTAAGCAACATTGCTTATTGGGAAGAGAATGAGCCTGGGAGTCAGGGGACTTGGATTTTAATTCCAATTCTGTCACTTAATTGCAGAGTGACTTAGGGCAAGTCACGTAACTTCTCTGTACCTCAGTTTTCTCAACTGTAAAAGGAAGATTTTTGCTCCTTCTTAGCCTGTGAGCCCAATGTGGGACAGGGACTTTGTTTAAATTTATTAACTTGGGTCTAAGTCTACCCCACAGCACATAGAACAGTGCTTGATAAATAGTAAATGCTCAACAAATGCCATTAAATAATACAAAATAAGCTAACAATCAATTTTCAAAATATCGATTTGGGAAATCAAAAGTTTTCTCTGCAGAATTACACTTTGACTGCCCTCTAAATCTTTCTATAACATGAACTAAACAAAGGCCTCAATTTAGCAAGTAGCTTGCATTATGCACTGTAATATAAAATTGAATATTAGACTATTTTAGGCTATAAGCAGGCTTTCTAGATTTAGGCATATATATTTATCAAGACATGTCTTTTGCAAAGTTTTTAATCTAACATTCTTCAGATTAAAGCTAATCTGTTCTTTTACTGAATGGGATTTTCCTAATATATCTCTTAGAATGGTGGTTAGTAGAAAACAATACAAAATTAAAATGGTATTACTGATATTTGGTAGTCTGAATTCTGCTCTCACAGTTACTATTAAATGACACCGTTACTTTTTAAAATGATATAACCTGCTGTCAATGAATACTATTGATTGATTATCATCTATCAAGTAGAACTAGATTTATCAAGATCTTACAAATAATTTGTGAATGATTAATAAAACTAATAGTATATGTTAAGCACTTAGTATGTTCCAGGCTCCATACTAAGCAGTGGTGTAGATACAAGCAAACTGGGTTGGAATAGTCCCAACATGGAGTTCACAGTCTTCATCCCCATTTTACAGATGAGGTAAATGAGGCCAAGAGAAGTTGTGATTTACCCTAAGTCACACAGCAGACAAGTGTCAGAACTGGGATTAGAACCCAAGTACTTCCGACTCCCAGGTCCATGCTCTATCCACTGGGACATGCTGCTTCTCAGTTTTTTCATTTTACAGTTTTAGAATTTTGAGAACCCAGACATTAATTAAACATTTCTCTTTTTTTAAAGATCATGTGTTCTTCTATGAAATAGACCTCAACAGAAAAGGAATATTATCATTTCTTCCAGAAACTATTTCATGGGTAATGTGGTCAAACCGAATAACATTGTTTGTGTAAATCAAAAGTGAATTTTATTGGTTCTACCTACAGTTTTCTATAAGGACTAATATCAAAAGGATCATGTGATAAGGAGGCAAACAGCAAAAAAAAAAAAAAACACCAAAAAAACCCATCAGGCATTTTTAACAAACCAAACAGCACATGAACAATGTGGTTGAGACTTGTGGGTCCCATGTTGGCCTTTTCAGCCACACACTCACACCCATAGTTTAATTTCTCTCTCAGTGGGGTTTGCATTCTATTTTGGCTACCAAAGGTGCACAGTTAACATAACCACGGTTGGCTCGCCACCTCCGTTGCTGTGATGATGAGAATGAGCTAGCTGTCTGGAGTCTACACTCCTCATATTTAGTCTCACATTATACCTTATGCTGTTCGATTCAGTGACAGTTTTCTGCGTGGTTCCCTGTTTCAATGTAATTTGTGCAATTTTGTCCTTTAATGATAGCTCTAAGAGAAAATGGAATAAGTAGCTTATGAAGAGAGGAGAGGAGGTTCTTTCATTTAACAATGGTTATTGTAATTTTTCAAAAGTTTTTTGTACTTAGTACAATAGTACGTATGAAATCTTGCTGGGTACCAAGCACTAGGAAAGAATACAGGGGTGAGAATTAGCTACCGTCCTCAGCCTTTAAGTTCAAGATCTAAGAATAGAGGGGAGAAGAGACTGGGGATGGATACATAAGGAGAAATATAACAATAAAAACCCTGAAACAAGATAAGAGATAAGGATAATGAGCAGTAGGATATAATGTCGACAGGAGCAGAATTTTAAAGCTTCTGGGGGCTCAGTCTCCAGCGGTCACAACTCTAGTTACAGAAATCGCTGGAGCCTTAGCAGCCTCAAATGTCTTCCCAATGTTCTCTTTTTTAAAAAAGATCAGATGTTTTTCTATGAAGTAGACCTCAACAGAAAAGGAGTATCCTGATGCCACTGCTTAGATCCATCTTACCACTGGGAAGCAAGGCAGTATTCATTCATTTTTTCATTCATTCATTCATTCAATCATGTTTATTGAGCACTTACTGTGTGCAAAGCACTGTACTAAGTGGTTGGGTTTTGTTTTGCTTGGGTAGACTGTGACTGTTAGCCCGTTGTTGGGCGGGGATTATCTCTATCCGATGCCGAATTGTACATTCCAAGTGCTTAGTACAGTGCTCTGTACATAGTAAGCGCTCAGTAAATACCATTGAATGAATGAATACAATATAACAACAAACAGCCACATTCCTCTCCGCAATGAGCTCACAGTCTAGAGGAGGAGGCGGATATTAATATAAGTAAATAAATAGATGAATACATAAATAAGTAAATAAATAATTTATGTATGTGTGGAGGGGATGGGAGGGAGAATGAATGAAGGAATAAATAAGAGCAGAGCAGAAGGGAATGGGAGAAGAAGAGAAGATGGCTTAGGGAAAGCTTCTTGGAGGAGATGTGGCTTCAATAAGGGAATGAGTGGAAATGCCTTCAGTATGGGAATGAGGCCCTAGGATGAAGCAAACCAGTCCAGTCTGGATTATCGATCAATTAATCAATCAGTGCTATTTATTGAGCACTGACTCTGTACAGAGGTCTGTTCTACGTACTTGGCAGAGTGCAGTTCAACAGAGTTGGTAGTGACATGCCCTGCCCACAATGAGTTTATAATCTAGAGGGGGAGATAGATATTTAAATAAGTAAATTCTGGATTTGCACTTAAGTACTATGGAGAGGAGGAAGGGGTGACTAAAAGGGGCAAATACAAGGGCAAGGGTGCCACAGAAGGGAGAGGGAGAAGAGGAAATGAGGGCTTATTTGGGGAAGGCCTCTTGGAGGAGGTGTGCTTTTAATAAGGCTTTGAGGGTGGGGAGAGTGATCATCTATCAGATATGAAGAGGGAGGAGGTTCCAGACAAGAGGCAGGACATAGGCGAGAGGCCAGTGGCAAGACAGAAATGATCAAGGTTCAGTGGCATTAGAGGAGCAGAATGTGTGGGCTGGGTTGTAGTAGGAAATCAGGGAGGTAAGACAGGAAGAAACAAGATTTCTGAATGCTTTAAATTCTATATTGAGGAGTTCTGTTTGATGCAGAAGTGGATTAATGAAACAGTGCCTGCCCAAAAGAGCTTATCACCTACTGGGAGAGATGAGTACAAAATTATTTATAAGATGGAGAAAAAAGAATGGAAAGATTGATAAGTGGACAAATACATGCTTAAATGGTGGAATACATAAATCATTACAAAAGTGCTACGTGTAGTTGAGATGAAAGTTGTGAAGATATGAACGGGGGAAGAAGAACATAACTTAGGAATGCCTTCCTGGAGAGGGTGAGATTTCAGCAGGTCTTTGAGGAAAGAGGGAACGGTCATCTGGCAGATTGAAATAGGAGGAAATTCCAGACAGTGGGAAGTGCTTGAGCAAGAAGCCAGAGGTGAGAAAGGTGACCATGTGGACAAGAAGAAAAATCACTTGAGACAAATGTAGGGCATTGCTCTGAGATCAGTGTTTCTTAGTGATAGAGCATGGCCCTGGGAGTCAGAAGGACCTGCACTCTAATCCTGGCTCCACCACTTGCCTGTTGTGTGACCTTGGACAAGTCACTTCAGATTCTAGTAATGGTCATCTACCTCCCCACAGGTCCCACCTTCAACGTTTTTTAACCATTTTGATTCCTTTCTCACATTCCTTCTTTCCTTCTCCATTCCTATATTGATTCGTGGGGCCATCAAGATCCACATAGATGTTCTTAACAACCCTCCTCAACTCCACTGACCCCCCTGTTCCACCCACCTCATCTACTCACCAACTTGGCCACACACTCGATCTTATCATCTCTAGCCAGTGCACTATCCTTTTCCTCACCTCTGAAACCCCTCTACCTGACCACGACTCCTCACCTACCTTCTCTCCCACACACCTCCTCCCCGCAAATCTGTGTTGTTCCCCCACAGAGACCTCTGTTCTTTTGACCCCATCCAATTTTCTCAAGTTATCATGTCTGCTTAGCTTCCAAACCCAAGCTACCTTCCCTTGATGACCAAATTGACACTCTCACTATCACCCTCTTTACTGATCTCAACTCACGCACTTCCCTATCCCTTCGTTGATCGCATATCAGTAACCCACAGTCTTGAATCACCTTTACAGTCCTCCTCTTTCGCTCTTGCGCATGAGCCACAGAGAGCTATTGGCAGAAATCCAGATATGAGGCTGACTTTGTCCACTTTAAGTTTATCCTTGCATGCTTTAACTCTGCCCTCTCCCCTGCCCTACAAAATTATTTTTCCATCCTTATTGACACTCATGCCCATCTCCCTCACTGGTTGTTCCAGATATTTAACTCCCTCCTCAAACTCGCTATTAACCCGCCTCCCCCATCCCGTGCCCCAAATGACCTGGCCACCTACTTTATTGAGAAAATGAACACTATCTGGTGTGACCTCACTAAAATCTCCCTGGTCCCTCCCTTCTGCAACTCTCCCATCTTTCCCAGTAGTATCTCTAGAGGAGATCTCCTGCCTTTTCTCAAAATCAATGCTGTCAATGGGCACATCCGACCCCATTCCTTCATACCTTATCAAAACTCTTGCACTCTTCTTTCTTCCCTCCCTAACTGCCATCTTTAACTGTTTGCTCTCCAATAACTTCTTCCCCACTGCTTTCAAACACACCCATGTCTCTTCTATCCTAAAAAAACCCTTCCTTGACTCCACAGCTCCATCCAGTTATTGCCCCATCTCCCTCATACCATTCCTCTCCAAACTCTTTGAGCGAGTTGCCTACACCCACTTGTCTGAAGTTTCTCTTATCCAATTCTCTCCTTGACCCTCTGCAATCTGGCTTCCGTCCCCTTCACTCCACAGAAACTGCTCCTTCAAAGGTCACAGATAATCTCCTTTTTGCGAAATCCAACAGCCTCTATTCCATCCTAACCTTTCTCGACCTCTCAACTGTCTTTAACACTACCAACCACCCCCTTGTCCTGGAAACACTATCCAACTTTGGCTTCGCTGACAAAGATGCTGATTCTCAGTCTCTTTTATGCGATCCTGTTAATAATTCCATGGTATCTGGTATGAGATAAGCGCTTATTATGTGCCAGGCACTGTACTGAGCGCTGGGATGGATACTAGCAAATTGGATTAGACACTCCCTGTCCCACAAAGGACTCACAGTTTTAGTCTCTTCTGCCTCCCACACCCTAACTGTGGTTCTTTCTAAATGTTCAATTCTGGGTCCTCTTCTCTTCTCTACCTACACCCACTCCCGAGGAGAACTCATTCGCTCACATGGCTTCAACTACCTCTTCTATGCAGATGACACCAAATCTACATTTCCAGCCCTGATCCTTACTCTCTGCAGTCTCACATTTCCTCCTGCCTTCAAGACATCTCTATGTGGATATCCTCCTGTCACCTCAAAGTTAATGAGTCCAAGACTGAAATCCTTATCTTGCCACCCAAACCCTGTCCTCGGTCTGACTTTCCCATCATTGTAGACAACACCACTATCCTTCCTGTCTCACAAGCCTATAACCTTGGCGTTATCCTTGGCTACTTTCTCTCTTTCAACTCACATATTCAATCTATCACTAAATCCTGTTGTTTTGACCTTTGAAACATTGGTAAAATCACCTATTTCCTCTCCATCCAAACTGCCACCATTTTAATAATAATGTTGGTATTTGTTAAGTGCTTACTATGTGCAGAGCACTGTTCTAAGCTCTGGGGTAGATACAGGGTAATCAGGATGTCCCACATGAGGCTCACAGTCTTAATCCCCATTTTACAGATGAGGGAACTGAGGCATGAGAAGTTAAGTGACTTGCACACAGTCACACAGCTAACAGGTGGCAGAGCCGGGATTCGAACCTGTGACCTCTGACTCCCAAGCCTGTGCTCGTTCCACTGAGCCATGCCGCTTCTCCAGTTACTAATCTTATCCTGCCTTGTTTATTGTATCAGCCTCCTCGCTGACCTCCCAGCCTCCTGTCTCTTGACCTCCCAGCCTCCTGTCTCTCCCCACTCCAGTTCATACTTCACTCTGCTGCCCGGATCATTTTTTTACAAAAAACGTTCAGGCCACATTTCCCCACTCCTCAAGAACCTCCAGTGCTTGCCTATCCACCTCCACATAATAATAATAATAATGTTGGTATTTGTTAAGCACTTACTATGTGCCGAGCACTGTTCTAAGCGCTGGGGGAGATACAGGGTAATCAGGTCCTCCCACGTGAGGCTCACAGTTAATCCCCATTTTACAGATGAGGTAACTGAGGCACAGAGAAGTTAAGTGACTTGCCCACAGTCACACAGCTGACAAGTGGCAGAGCCGGAAGTCGAACCCATGACCTCTGACTCCGAAGCCCAGGCTCTTTCCACTAAGCCACGCTGCTTCCCAATCAAACAGAAACTCCTCACCATTGGCTTTAAAGCACTCAATCTCCTTCCTCCCTCCTACCTCACCTCACTAATCTCTTACTACAACCCAGCCAGCAAGCACACTTTGCTACTCTAATGGTAACATTCTTACTCTACCTCATTCTCAAGTATCTGGCCACTGACCTATCTCCCACTTCCTGCCTCTGGCCTGGAATGCCCTTCCTCCGCATACCTGACAATTATGCTCCCCCTCTTCAAAGTCTTATTGAAGGCACATCTCCTTCAATAGGCCTATCCTGACTATTCCCTCTTTTCCTTTTCTTCAACTTCCTTCTGCACCTCCCTTACTTCCTTTATTCATCATCTCTTGCATCTCCAGACCACTCCTGTACATATCTGTAATGTGTTTATTTATACTGATGTCTGTATCCCCTACTAGACTGTAAGATCATTATGGGCAGGGTATAAGAGCACTCAGTAAATATAATTGATTTGTTGATTGGTTGACTGCATCTTCAGCCCTGATCTCTCTCCTTCTCTGTTGCCTTGTATTTCCTCCTGCCTTCAGTGCATATCTGCCTGAATGTCCCACCGGCACCTCAAATTTAACATGTTGAAAACAGAACTCCTCATATTTCCATGCAAACCCTGTCATCCCCCTGACTTTCCCAGTACTGTAGGCAGCACCACCATCCTCCCTGTCTCACAAGCCTGTAATAATAATAATAATAATAAAATAGTGGTGTTTGTTAAGCCCTTACTATGTGCCAGGCACTGTCCTAAGTGCTAGGGTAGATACAAGGTAATCAGGGTATCCCATGTGGGGCTCACAGTCAAAATCCCCATTTTACAGATGAGGTAACTGAGGCACAGAGAAGTTAGGTGACTTGCCCAAAGTCACACAGCTGATAAGTGGTGGAGCTGGGATTAGAACTCACCACCTCTGACTCCCAAGTCCACTAAGCCACGCTGTTTCGCTAACCTTGGTGTTATACTTAAGTCATCTTTCTCATTCAACAATCCACATGATCAATCTGTCACCAAATCCTGTTGGTTCATCCGTCATAAAATCATCTTCATCCAAACTGCTTCCACCTTAATCCAAACCCTAATCCTATCCTGCCTTGATTAATGCATATTACTCTTTGGTGACCTCCCTGCCTTCTGCCTCTACCCACTCCAGTCCATACTTCATTCTGATGCCTAGATCATTTTTCTACAACTCTGCACGATACAGCAGAGATGGTAGACACAGGCCTTGCTCACAACAACCTTACAGTCTAGAGTGGGAAACAGAAATCAGTAGGAATAAATAAATTGCAGATAGGTAATGATGATAATGCTGGTATTTGTTAAGTGCTTACTATGTGCAGAGCACTGTTCTAAGCGCTGAGGTAGATACAGGGTAATCAAGTTGTCCCACATGAGGCTCACAGTTAATCCCCATTTTACAGATGAGGGAACTTAGGCCTAGAGAAGTTGTGACTTGCCCACAGTCACACAGCTGACAAGTGGCAGAGCTGGGATTCGAACCCATGACCTCTGACTCCCAAGATTGGGCTCTTTCCACTGAGCCACGCTGCTTCATAAGTATTGTGGGGTGAAAAAAGTTGATTCGGGAATCATCTACATAGAGATGGTAATCGAACTCATGGGAGCAAAGGAGTTCTCCAAGAGTGTTGGGGTAGATGGACAATAGAAGGGAACCTAGAACTGAGATTTGAGGTATTCCCACAGTTGGAAGGTTGGAAGCAGAGGAAAAATAATGAGAATGAGTGGCCAGAGAATCAGGAGAGGGACAGTATCAGTGAAACCAAGGATAAATAATATTTGCAAGAGAAGGAGATGGTTGACTGTTGAAGGCAGCTGATTGCTCAAGGAGGATTAGGATGGAATAGAGGTCATTGGATTTATCTAGGAGATCATTGGTGACCCTTAAGAGGGCAGTTTCTGTGGAATGAAGGGGACAGAAACCAGCATTGGATGAGAGGAAGTGGAAATAGTAGGCATAGACACTTACTCCCTTCTTCTAGGGGAGGACGAAGGAGAGAACTGGAAAAGTCAATCTGTTTGTAGTTCCTCTTGAGAAACAGCATGGTCTAGTCAAAAGACCACAGGCTTTAGACTCAGGGGACCTATGTTCTAATCCTGGCTCTGCCACTCATCTGTTTTGTGGCCTTGGTCAAGTCAAGCAATTTCTTCATGCATCAGTTTTTTTCCTATATAAAATGGGAATTCAATAATTAATCTCCCTTCTACTTAGAGTGTGAGCCCTAAGTGGAACATGGACTCTCCAACCTAATTACTGTGTATCTACCCAGTACTTGGTACATAGTAAGTGCTTAACAAATTCCATATTGATCGTTATTATTATCATCATCATTGTTATTGAATTCTTGTTTGTATCTTATTTAAGCTGATTGCTTGGAATAGAAGATTCTGGGACTTCTGACATAATATGACATTTTATATGATTAGATTAGCAGAATAACATGAATATATAATGCATAAATTCTAAACATTTCACATCGCTATTGTATTTTAATTTATAATTTGAAACTGGCTCTATCCCATATTATTTTCTATTGTTTTGAAGAAAGTCTTAGCGGCTTTAAATTAGAGTTTATGACCCAACAATAGAAAATTTGCAATTCCAGCAGACTGTTCTCTAATACAATTTTCTTTAAGCCAGAAGATCTGTAACAGCAATGATGAATCTGTCCTCTGGCAAAGCCAGGCAACTTAAGCACTGTAATGAACCCAGGGAAATGGTGGGGTTTGATTTTAGTTGGCCTTGGAATTGTCTTACTATGTAGATCCTGTTCAACATAATGTTGTAGGAGCTGGATGAAAGTTAATTTGATAATACTCCTAACACACACTGTCTCATCTTAGCAATATTTCAATTTGAAAAGATCACAGACAGTGACAGTGAATCAGGAGGGTTTTTAAAAACAAGGTATTGTAACGTGTAGCTCATGATTTTTGAGAAAATCTTTTGCTGAAAAGAGCAGGGCATTGAGAACAAGGGGATCTAAATCCCAATCCTGCCACTTGCCTACTGTGTGACCTTAGGCAAGTCACTTGTCTTCTCTGTGCCTTGATTCCCTTATTTGCAAAGTAGGGAGCCACAAACTTGTTTTCCCTCCAACTTGGACTGTGGCCCCATGTGAGTCAGGGGCTGTGTCTGATCTAATTATCTTGTTTATAATAATTATAACTACAATTATGGCATTCATTAAGTGATTACTGAGTGTCATGCACTGTACTAAGCACTAAGGTGGTTACAAGCAAATTGGGTTGGACACAGTCCCTTGTCAAATGTGGGGCTCACATTCTCAATCCCCATTTTAGAAATGATGTGACTGAAGCACAGTTAAGTGAAGTGATTTTCACACGACAGACAAGTGGCGGAGCGGAGATTAAAACCCCTGACCTTCTGACTCCCAGGCCCATGCTCTATCCACTCCACCCCACTGCTTCTCCTACCCCAACTCTTAGTTAAACGCTTGATTCATAGTATAGCTTAAAAAATAACACAGTTATTATTAGGATTTTTATTTCCCACAGTGAATATAGTTCCCAAAGTAATTTTAATTAAATAAGGTGGTTAGGTGGCTCTCAACTTAATGTTCAATATGTAATATTGTGAGGTGAATTAGTGTTCTACCCAGCAGTTGCCCATACAGAGACCATAGCAACAGAAAAACAAGTCGAAGTGCAAGGGTCAGGCAAGGAGAGACTTCCCTTCATCAGCAGTTTTGGCAAGATCGGACACCAAGCGGTCTTGTCTTATGCTGTCGAGTTGTCCCTGGACTTTTCCTAGCAATAGTGTCTTCTGCAGAGAATTAGTCTTCCTGATTATGTGTCCTAAGCACATTTAGAAGGAAATAAATGATAATAATAATGATAATAATGGCCTTTGTTAAGTGCTTACTATGCTCCACACAAGTGCTGACTACACTCTGGAGTGGTTACAAGCAAATCTAATTGGACACAGTCCCCTGTTCCATATGGGGCTCATGGTCTCAATCTTCATTTTACAGATGAGGTAACTGAGGCACAGATAAGTGAAGTGACTTGCCCAAGGTCACACAGCAGAGAAGTGGCAAATCGGGATGAGAACCCACACATCCTTTTGATTCCCAAGCCTTTGCTCTAATCACTAGGCAACATCACTTCCCTAGCACATAATTAGCCAACAATCCCCCTCTAATAAGAATTGCAATACTGGGAGTTTACTCAGCTGGCAGAAGGCTCTGCAGGGAAAGTGCACATATAGACTTTCTGAGTCCCCAGGATCCTCAGGCACATAAACCTAGCATTTAGCTACCTGGTTCTAATCAATCAATCAATTAATCAATTAATCAGTGGTATTTATTGAGCACTTAGTGCAGAGTTCTAAGAGAACTAAGTTTTTAGTGCAGAATTCTGCACTAAGTGCTTGGGAGAGTACAAAACAAGAGCTGATAGACACATTCCTTCCCCTTAAGGAGTTTACAGTCTTAAAAGGGGAGACAGACAATAAAATAAATTGTGGCTATGTACATAAATGTTGGTTTTCTTTCTTCCTAATAGCGTGACTTTTGCTCATTTTTCAGTACGGACCAATGTTGGCAACATTTACCCTTTAATAGTCTTAGTAGATACAGGGACTTCCAGCTACCCACCCCTCTCATGTCTCCAGCCACAATTTACAGCACTTCTACTATTTTTGTTTTGGAGGTATCTATTGGGAGTTTATTTTGACTGGATGAGAATGGCTATAATGAACACCCTTTTACTGAGTAGGCCAACAGTATAGCGAAACAAGTAGATTTGGGATCATTTAATATAGTCTACCCATTTGAAAACATTTATCTTTTTAGTCCCAATCTGAAAGGGTCAGGGCCCCTTTTACAGATAATTAATTTACGAGGTATAAGACACCTCTTCAATTGCTTCTGGCTTTGTGAACTGAAATCCATTATCTGACAATACTCAGGTGTTATCCGGTGGATCTGGGATTTTAAAAATCAAATGGACAGTGTTAAGCCCCATGCTGTTAGATGGGTAATTTCAGAAGATGTTTTCTTTCTGATAGCTAATGAAAAACCTGAATAGAAATGTCACATTTCTAATTCCCAGCAAGTCCATAGTCAATTTTACTCTTGACAGATATTTGTATTTTGAATAGAGGTAATATGCGTCATCCAAATTGTCCGAGCAGTTAAATGTCAAATCCCTGAAGAATAAAGACCCTTCCAAGAAACTTCACAACAGCATCAAAGTATCCCAATATGATAGAGAACCCCTCTACTCTCTCTCTACTGGCATATATTTTTGTTATCGGCAGGTTCTAAAGGGTTCCTTTTATAGTAAAAAATAATAATAATCTTTCATCAGCCTTTAAACCTATAGGTGCTTCTTGAAGACAAGAATAAGGCTGGCTGGATAATAATAATAATAATGTTGGTATTTGTAAAGCGCTTACTATGTGCAGAGCACTGTTCTAAGCACTGGGGTAGATACAGGGTAATCAGGTTGTCCCACCTGAGACTCACAGTTAATCCCCATTTTACAGATGAGATAATTGAGGCACAGAGAAGTTAAGTGACTTGCCCACAGTCACACAGCTGACAAGTGAGATGAGAATGACTTTGAAATCAAAGAGTTGCTTGTAGGATACAAAGATTTTCTCAACATGCTGTGAATCCTCATTATCATGATGAAACGGATGCTTATTTAAACTCATGCTTAGGGCCATAAAGAATGTACTTAGGAACCGTTGGGCAAGTGTGATCAATCAGTCAATCAATCAGAAAATCGGTCATATTTTTTGAGCATTTACTGTGTACAGAGCACTGTACTAAGTACTTGGGAGAGTACAGTACAACAATATGACTGGCATCTTCCCTGCCCACAGTGAGCTTACAGTCTAGAGGGGAAAATAGATATTAATATGAATAAGTAAATTACAGATACGTTAATAAGTACTGTGGGCCTGGGAGAGGGGTTGATTAAAGGGAGCAAGTCAGGGTGACCCAAAAGGGCAGAAAGGAGTAGAATAAAAGGAAAAGAGTGTTTAGTCAGGAAAGGTCTCTTGGAGAAAATGTGCCTTCAATAAGCCTTTGAAGGTTCCGGGGAGAGTAATTGTCTATTGGATATGAAGAGAGAGGGCGTTCCAGGCCAGAGGTAGGACGTGGTCAAGAGGTCGGTGGTGAGATAGAGGAGATTGAGGTACAGTGAGTAGGCTGACATCAGAGAAGTGAAGTGTGCGGGCTGGTGTAGCAGGAGAGTAGCGAGGTGAGGTAGGAGAGTGCAGAGTGGTTAGACATGGTAAGGACTGAAGAGATACAAGATTGTGCAGACTGATGGAAAACCAAGGGCGTCTCCATGTCCCTGAAGAGTCCATATGGGCCCACACACAATATCACAGCACCACTGAATAGTGGTGTTGGATCCACCCATATCACTGAAAAAAAAGAAATTTTAAAGAAATGACACAGTGCTTTTGTAATCTTTTTAACACACCTTATACCAGTGAGATGCTCTTCCAAGAATAGTTTCCCTGCCAGCATGTGATAACTTACTTGTCTTTCACTCCAACACTTGATGAAGTAACCCTGTTAGTGTTGGAGCACAATAGATAGTGAATATACCATACTATATTCTGTGGACTCTGGGTATACCAACATCCTAAAATTATTCTACTTTAAAATTAAAAAAAAAAACCGCAGACAATCCATCAGTGGTATTTATTGAGCTCTAACTGTGTGCAGTGCACTCTATTTAGTGCTTGGGAAATACAATAGACTCTTTTGTTTTGTTTTGTTATGCGTTTGTTAAGAGCTATGTGCCATGCAAGGTTCTAGGCACTGGGGTAGATACAAGTAGATACAAGTTGGACACAGTCCATGTCCCACATGGGGCTCACAGTCTTCATCCCCAGTTTACAGGTGAGGTAACTGAGGGCCAGAACAGATAAGTGATTTGCTCAAGGTCACACAGCAGCTACATGGGGGAGCAGGGACTAGAACTCAGGTCCTTCTGACTCTCAGACCCGGGACTGTAAGCCCGTCAAAGGGCAGGGACTGTCTCTATCTGTTACCGATTTGTACATTCCAAGCGCTTAGTACACATAGTAAGCGCTCAATAAATACTATTGAATGAATGAATGAATCTATTCACTAGGACATACTAGGCCATTCTCTTTCTCTACCAATAGAGTTAGTAGATGGGATTCCTTTCCACAAGGAGCTTATACTCTATGAGGAGGAGTTTAAGTGAAAGAAGAGGGAAATGGCTGTCAGGCCTGAATTTTCCAGTCCGCTCTTTATCTGGCTCTCATTGCCCAGATCCTAATCTTGTGCTCTATGGTCTGGAGTAATAGGACATTTACCCTTTGAATGAATTGATTTTCAGGCCAGGCACTAAGACCAGAGGTCTTAGAGAAGCAGCATGGCTTAGCGGAAAGAGTTCAGGGTTGGGAGTCAGAGGACACGGGTTCTAATCCTGGCTCCACCACTTATGAACTCTGTGACTTTGGGCAAGTAACTTCACTATCTGTGCCTCAGCTACCTCATCTGTAAAATGGGGTTTAAGACTGTGAGCCCCACGTGGGACAACCTGATTACCTTGTATCTACCCCATTGTTTAGAACAGTGCTTGGCACATAGTAAGTGCTTAACAAAACCATCATTATTATTATTTGTTTGTGTTCACAGGCTAGTCTATACCTATACCTTTTTTCTCCCTGCTGTGTACAGGGCAACTATTATTACATTTTATCCAGAAGACAAAACAAATGACACATTTTAATCAAAATGCAGCCAAAGAACTAAATATAAAGAGAAAAATAATTACATCAGGCTTCTTTTGAATACATTACTTCCATCAAGTTTAAACATGTAATCAGCCTTTGATAGTGAAGGTGTCACATACATGAAACCAGACTTTTCTTACTGATCAGCCAATCCATCGGTGGTATTTACTGAGTGCTTATTTTGCGCAGAGCAATGTACTAGAAGTCTGGGAGAGTATGATACAGTAGAGTTTAGTAGACACAATCCTCAGCTTCAATATGTTTACAATCTAGTGGAGGGAAAAGTCATTAAAACACTTACTAGCATCATTAATTCAACCGTATTTACTGAGCACTTACTATGTGCAGAGCACTGTACTAAGAGCTCATTATTACTACTACTAGCACTTACTAGTAGCAGTAATAATCCCATGTTTTAACTACTTATTAGGTGGAAAGCACTGTACTAAACACTGGGAAATAAGTGTAAGGATGATCGAGAGACCCAGGCCCTGGTCTCCAAGGATCTCCCAATCCAAGGATAAGGGGGAGAAAACACTGGCAATAGACACATAAAGAAAGATGAACAAATATATAAAGACAAGAATGACTAGGAATCTCTTCATCAACTATTACTCCCATTAATTTCATACTAGTGTACTGCTTACAAGAGAATTCGTGTCCAGTGTTGTGAAATAGATAGTACTCGCTGTCCTAGAACTATGATTCAGACTAAATTGAACATCTGTGTTGTTTTAGTGTTGATTGCAGGGAAGATTCGTATCTAGAAGGCCACAGAGTAACATGGTCTACATAAGAATAAGTCTCCAAGTATTGTTTATATTCCGTGTCCTTAAGGCTACCTTTTGCGGGGATTGCAATACTTTGGTTTTATTGTTTTGCCCCTGGCTAGAAATGTTTTTATAATGCATAAAGATTTCCAGAACTAATCAGACTTAACATTTAAGAATGTTCTTAAATATAAAATTTCATCGATGACTAACAAATCTGTGATTTAACCTTCGGTAATGCTGCTATACAAATTGAATTCATCTGGCTACTATGCGTTCACTGTTATTTTTTAGAGAGTTGCCGTTGGATTTCTTTTCTTGAACAGTCTTCATTCTTCAGCTCAGACTCCAACATTTGGCCGAAACCTGGTGACTTCAGCTCTAAGAGTCTAGTTAGCACTGAACTATCTCAATTAGATCAGGAAATCAGTTTTTTGAAGTTGATTAAATTTACCTGCTTTCGCTATGACTGGTATTGCTGCCCTGTGAAAAACCTGAATGGACAGAAAGTGACTGAAATGACATTAAGCCATAGTGCAGATGTGTTTATCAACCATCCAGGCCTCTTCAAAGAAAAACAGGAAACCATAGCTCTGGTCTCTTGTAGATGGTTCATAGTTTTCACAAACAGGAAAGGTTGAGTCAGTTTGTTTGCCTGTCTCCTACAAAACCACGCCTCCTAACTGTTCCTAAATATTACCCTAAGAAGATGGTGCTTTGTTCTACAAAGCTGAACAGCACATACACCATATCAGTGCAATTGTCTGGCTGCTTCATATTTCCTACATCACTTGTTTGTTTAAGACATTTAGACCTTGAGAAACTGATAAGACCTAGGTAACAGTAGTACTGTGATTGTGTGGGTGGTAGTCTAAAAAAAAAGTTTAAAGCTATTCTAAACAAACATGGGAGAGAGAGTCATTTAATCTGTGATGGCCCTTAATGATCTTTAATTGGATTGCCAGTTTACACTTTACCACAAGAATCTGCCTGTAAAACGCTAAAAGTAGATCTTAACTGTAATTTAGCTACTTTTGGAGGCCATTACTTTAGTCCTTCAGTAACAACCAGTCCGCCAGAGAGTCTACTGTTTTCTGACCCAGATAAATGTGAATAGGGCTGTAGATTGTTTATCAGCCTTCCATGTTTAACTAATCTTGGTTTATTATATCTTTCTCAGAGGGTCTTAGGATCCCATTACTAGAAGGAGGTAGAAGACATACTTTCAAACACATAATGCAGTTTTAACAGAACACGAGGTGAGGTCATCATATCACTCACTCACCTCTACTTAACTGTATCTGGAGAGAATAAACCTGGACTTGGGTAGAATTTATACCTGACCCTTTTCATTTCGTTCACAGGAAAATTTCAGTTTGATTTTCCCATTTCTGATTTGTGAGGCTCAGGGCATCTCCGAGCTGGCTTAACTTTTAAACTTTAAATGGATTATTTGAAGAGGATATAATAGCATTTGAGCAATACTAAAGCCCAAGAAATAATATTACATATCAATTGAGTCCATATTTACTTGATTTGTTCATGACTCACCTTGAAGGGAACCTTTTAAATATCAAGCGGCTCGATCCTTTCTCAAGATGGCCATCTTGCTTAAAGGAATATTCCTAAAGTCTATATTCAAACATCTGAAGCCTCGCCCGAAGTATTCATGCTTGTAATATGAGCTTCCCTGGATTGGTTAATAGTTGGGATCATATTATCAGAGTATTATTTGATTTTGCTCTAATGACCTCTAAAATGTGAAAAACACAAAAATTGACTTGACATCATCAGATAAACTCTGATCTTCCTCTGACACTGGAACAAGTGTGATTAAAATGTTGATTATTGCCAAGACCTTTTACATTATGCTGTCAGCGTGTCACTGTTAGAGCCGTGTGGAAATTCTCTCACTCTCCCTCACTTCAAGAGAACAAAACTAAAAAGCCGCAAGGCCTAGTAGAAAGAGCATTGGCATAGAAATAAGAGAATCTGGATTCTAATCCTGACAGGGCTACTTTCTTGCTATGTGACCTCGGGCAAGTTGCTTAACTTCTCTGTGCCTCAATTACCGCTTCTGTAAAATGGAAATTAAGACTTTGAGCCCCTTGTGGGACAGGACTGTGTCACACTTCATTATCACATCTACCCCAGTGTTCAGTGTGTTACCCGGAGCGTAGAAAGCACTTAAGAAATACCATTTAAATTTTTTTTTAAAATTGACACTAATTTTTTCAGTGTATATGAGAGTATATCCCAACCAATAAACTATTCCTCTTTGTCATTAAGTGAAGATAGTTCCTGTTACTGTCCTACTTCTGACATTAATAGCCCATATTACTGTTTTCAAGAGTACCGATCCTTCTCTGCCCTGAGATATTCTAGGACAAGAATTCCCCTTTGGATTGCTACTCACTCACCACAACCGTCAGTCACCATCCTCTTCCATTAGTCCACCTCCATATTCAATTGTTTGTGATTGTCCCGTCTAAGGTTTTAAAAATAAGAACTGAGGTATAAGAACTGTGGTATTTATTAAGCACTTTACTGTGTGCCAATCAGATCAGGCATGTTCCCTGTCCCACATGGTGCTCACAGTCTAAGAGGGAATGAGAACAGATATTTACTCTGCATTTTAACAGATGGGGAAACTGAGTCACAAAGAGGTCAAACCTCCTTCCGGCTCCCAAAAGGGAAACTGTTGGGTGTGTTGCTCTTGTTTAGTCTAGCAGCATGGCTCAGTAGAAAGAGCCCGGGTTTGGGAGTCAGAGGTTGTGGGTTCAAATCCCAGCTCAGCCGCTTGTCAGCTGGGTGACTTTGGGTAAGTCACTCAACTTCTCTGTGCCCCAGTTACCTCATCTGTAAAATGGGGATTAAGACTGTGAGCCTCCAAAATGGGACAACCTGATCACCTATATCTGCCCCAGTGCTTAGAACAGTGCTTTGCCCATAGAAAACACTTAACAAATGCCATCATTATTATTATTATTAGTCTGCTCGTGTCTCCTCTCAGTCACTTGTATTCTGCATTTTGCAAGGCCTAAGTGTTGTACTCTCCCAGGCTCTTAGCACTGTGCTCTGCACACAGTAAACGCTGGATAAATACGGTTGATTGAATGCGTGCATGAATGAATGCTATCGGGGGTATGTTCTAGGGCCTTGGTGGTGATTCTGTTATGCCGCTTGATGTTTGATGTTTAATAATTGATAATAATAATTACAGTAATGCTGCTGGGGAAACTACCTGGGAAACTTATTGTGCCTTCTGTGGCAGCTTCCGGTTTTAGAGAACTGCAATTCCATATATGATCTGACGCCTCTTTGTCAACACATTATCCATCAGTGTGCATACTGGCCTTCTTCACTTTTCTCCCTCTTTGTCTATTTATGAATCACTGGAGAAGACACTACACTAGCAGGATATTTTGCTGTAGGTTGGGCTTCTTGGACTTGGTCAGGCTGGGCAAATAATCTCAATTTTCTTTATACACAGTTATTACACAGGTTTTTTTTTTCTTTTTATGGTATTTGTTAAGTGCTTACTATGTGCCAGGCACTGTACTAAGCACTGGGAGAAGCAGCGTGGCTTAGTGGAAGGAGCATGGGCTTGAGAGTCAGAGGTCGTGGGTTCTAATCCCTGCTCTGCCATTTGTCTGCTGTGTGACTTTGGGCAAGTCACTTAACTTCTCTGTGCCTCAGTTACCTCATCTGTAAAAATGGGGATTTAAAAATGTGAGCCTCACATGGGACAATCTGATTACCCTGTATCTACCCCAGCACTTAGAACAGTGCTCTGCACTGAGTAAGCGCTTAACAAATACCATAATTATTATTATTATTACACTATAATCAGATTGGACACGTTCATTCATTCAATAGTATTTATTGAGCGCTTACTATGTGCAGAGCACTGTACTAAGCGCTTGGGATGAACAGGTCGGCAACAGATAGAGACAGTCCCTGCCGTTTGACGGGCTTACAGTCTAACATGGGGCTCACAAACTTAATTCCCAGTTTATAGATGAGTTAACTGAGGCACAGAGAAGTTAGCTTACTTCCCCAAGGTTACACAACTGACAAGTGGTGGAGCCAGGATTAGAACTCAGGTTCTCTGACTCCCAGACCTGCGTTCTTTCCACTTGATTGCACTACTTCTGTGTGCTGCTTCTGCTAAACAACTCATAATCCTTTGCATATCTTTGCATATCAGTGCCTCAAGAGTACTGTTGCCAGCATGCAGAAGAGCTTCTTATGATGAAGCCGTGTGGCTCAGTAGAAAGAGCCTGGGCTCGGGAGTCAGAGATCATGAGTTCTAATCCTGGCTCCGCTGCTTGCCAGCTGTGTGACTTTAGGCAAGTCCGGTCTCACCTTCACAATACCGCCAAGATCTGCCCTTTTCTCTCCATCCAAACTGCTATTGTGCTGGTGCAAGCTCTCATAATATCCCGACTGGATTATTGTGTCAGCCTCCTCTCGGATCTTCCTTCCTCCTGTCTCTCTCCACTCCAGTCTATTCTTCATTCTGCTGCCCGGATCATATTCCTACAGAAACACTCTGGGAATGTCACTCCCCTCCTCAAAAACAACCTCCAGTGTTTGCCTATCAACCTCCGCAAGAAACAGAAACTTCTCACTCTGGGCTTCAAGGCTCTCCATCACCTTGCCCCCTCCTACCTCTCCTCCCTTCTCTCTTTCTACTACACACCCCGCACACTCTGCTCCTCTGCCTCTCACCTCTTCACCATCCCCCGTTCATGCCTATCCCGTCATCTACCCCTGGCCCACGTCCTCTTGCTGTCCTGGAATGCCCTCCCTGAACCCCCCTTTCCCTCTGCTCCCCCTCAACTCCCCCCCCACTCTGCTCTTCCACCTTCCCCCCCCCCCTCAGCACTGTGCTCATCTGTATATATTATTTATTACCCTATTTATTTTGTGAATGAGGTGTATATCTCCTTGATTCTATTTATCTTGATGATGTTGTTTTGTTTTGTTCTGTTTTGTTTTGCTGTCTGTCTCCCCCATTTAGACAGTGAGCCCGTCATTGGGCAGGGATTGTCTCTAAATGTTGCCGAATTGTATATTCCAAGCGCTTAGTACAGTGCTCTGCACATAGTAAGCACTTAATAAATACTATTGAATGAATGAATGAACTTAACTTCTCTGTTCCTCAGTTACCTCATCTATAAAATGGGGATTGAGACTGTAAGCCCCACGTGGGATAACCTGATCACCTCGTATCTCCCCCAACGCATAGAACAGTGCTTTGCACATAGTAAGCGCTTAACAAATACCACCATTATTATTATTATTTTGATCGTTATAGCCTGCTGAACCGGAAAAATTCCCCGTGGATTGGAAACCTACTCTGATTCCAGCCTTTTCAGCTGCCTCTTTAATTGCTCACTTATAGAGACATAGAATAAATTTCATGTAGCTAGACCTAGACCCTCTCAGGGTCACACCTAGAGAGTTTCCGGTACTCTACAAGTCTTGACTATGGGAGGGAGAGTCAAGCAGAGGCCTAACCATTCCATTCCTAGAGTGGCCAGTGGCTAGCGAGTGGAAGGCAATCTGCTACAAGTCAAAACTCATCCGAGCTGTGCAGCAGTGGCAGGGGAGGGAATCGAGGGCAGCGACTCAAGTTTACTGCGTGGAAGGAGGCGATGGTAAACCATTTCCATCTTTTTACCAAGAGAAATCTATGCATATACACTTCCAGAACAATGGCAAATGGAGGTAGGGCGTTCTGGGAGAGATATGTCCACAGCGACACTATGGGTCGGACACAACCCAACAGCAGCGTGGCCCAGTGGAAAGAGCACGGGCTTTGGAGTCAGGGCTCATGAGTTCGAATCCCAGCTCTGCCACTTGTCGGCTGTGTGACTGTGGGCAAGTCACTTAACTTCTCTGTGCCTCAGTTCCCTCATCTGTAAAATGGGGATTAAGACTGTGAGCCCCACGTGGGACAACCTGATTCCCCTATGTCTACCCCAGCGCTTAGAACAGTGCTCGGCACATAGTAAGCGCTTAACAAATACCAACATTATTATTATTATTATTAGCATAAGACACAACAAGCTAGACATAGACCCCCTCTAGAATATAAGCTTGTTGTGGGCAGGAACTGTGTCTGTATTGTTATATTGTACTCTCTCGAGGGCTTAGAACAATGCTCTGCACACAGTAAGTGCTCAATAGTAAATGACTGACTGACTAACTGTCAGTCCAGGAGGCACTGGGGAAGAGTCAGTCAGATGTCCATGGGGTAGCCTATGGGTATCTGCCAACTTCTCAGAGCATACCAGACTGCTCACTAGTTACTGGAGTTATTAGAGTCAATTATTGGTGTCGAGTCATCTGAAAGATCTAGAAATACAGTGTAAAGGTCTCGGTGTTGATTCCCGCTGTCATGCTGAAAATTCATGCCTGCTGTGATAAGTTTGAAGCCATATTGAGCTTCAGTGCGTTGTTAATTATATTTTTCAGGAGTCTGTCAAAGAGGACGACAAGAAGCCAACTCTTGCAGGCAATGGGAAGCAGTGTGATACCTCAGTTGTTTCCAGTCAGTTTTCTCACCTTTTTTCTTGAAGGTGGTGATTATGGTGCGCTTTTTGAGTCCTGTGGCATTTCCTCAGAGTTCCATATGTTGATGAAAAGCCTGTGCAGATGTCTAAACATTGGACTCCTTCTTGCTTGTCGATTTCTGTAGGCAGGCACAAGCATGCAAAATGCAAATGTAAAAGGTATTCTTAGATTTTGTCAAAGCTGCAAGATGGAACTCAATGCACAGCCACAGTTTAGTCTTTAAGAACATAAAAGCAAGAAAAATACCACTACCGAGTCAGACTGAAGGGCCCTGGGGCTGAGAATTATCCTCTGCCCTTCTCTAGTAGTGAGGCCCTGGCTCAAGACACCGTACTAGGGATTTGAAGCAGCATGGCCTAGTGGAAGAAGCACCAGCCTGGGAGTCAGAGGACCTGGGTTCGAAACCCAGATCTGCCAACTGCTTGTTGTGTGAACTTGGTCAAGTCAGTGAACTTCTCTGTGCCTCACTTCTCCTGTTCTCCCTCCTAATCAGACTGTGAACCCCATGCAGGATAGGGACCGTGTCCGACCTAATTAATTTATATCTACTCCAGCGCTTAGAACAGTGTTTGACGCACAGTAAGCCCTTAACAAATACCATAAGGGAAAAAAGTCACTAGGCACAAAATCAGCTCCTGCTTGAGGTAGTACTGCTCTAAGTAAAGGTGACTGTATTTTCCGGTCGTTATCTGCAAGAAGCCAGGGAAAGTTGGGGGGTGATGATGTGATATGGGGGAAGGGAAAGGAAAAGAAGGGAAGAGCAAAGACGGGAAGGTTCCTTACTTGATGTGGCTGCTGAACATATTTCTGGGTGAGTGGAAACTGCACAAGCCTTAGAATCACGAGAGCTGGGTTCTAATCTTAACTCAGCCACTTGCCTGCTGTGTGATCTTGGACAAATTACTTTTCTCTTTGAACACTCAGTTTGCTCATCTGAAAAATGTGAATTCAATCAATCAATCAGTCAGTAGTATTCTTGAGGACTATGTTCAGAGCATTGTACTAGGCACTTGGGAAAGTACAATACAGCGTAGAGTATACAGGATTCACTAAAGTTCTCCACCCCTGTCCTATACTGTGAGTCCCGTGGGGGACAGGATCTGTGTCCAAACTGATTTTCTTGTATCTCCCAGCCTTAATACAGTGCTTGGCGTATACCAAGTCCTTAAAAATACCATAATTATTATTTTTATTATTAGTAGTAGTCGCAGTACTATCATCATTCTGAGATCTCTGAAGTTGCATCCTAGAGAGGCAGACTCTTCAAACCACCTTACAGATCCATCCATTTATTACAGATCCAACCACTTATCAATGATTTCTGCGAAGTGTCAATGAGGAACCACACGGCAGCAGTGAGCCAGTCCAACTCTATTGTTTAGAAACAGTAAGGGGACAGAGTTTCAAAGTTAAAAAATGGCTTCTACCAATGGGAAAATCATACTGGTTTAGCTGCCATGTCTGCTCAACTGTAGTCGTGTGACGAAGCAGCGTGACCTCGTGAAAAGATCAGGGCCTGGGAGGCAGAAGACCTGGGTGCTATTCCACTTGTCTGCTGTGGGACCTTAGGCAAAGGACTTAACTTCTCTGTGCCTCAATTCCCTCATCTTAAAAATGGAGATTCAATAACTGTACTCCATCCTACTTTGACTGTGAGCCCCATGTGAGACCTGATTTTCTTGTATCTATATCATTGCTTGGCACAAAGTAAGCACTTAACAAATACCACGTTTATCATTATTTGGGTCTATATTGTTTTTATTTTGTCCAAAATGTAAGGGTTCTACATCCAGAACTTAACTTTTTTTAGGTGGATTGTGCTGAAGGGATCCAGATGGTAACCACCACAGCAACCAAGAAAAATCATAGTCCTTCAAGTCTAGACTTGTCCCTGAAGTAGAAGTTCGTAGAGCCTTTGGTAATGCTTCAGGGCCCTGCCGGTTTTCCCCCCTCTACAAGTTGTGTATTCATCTCTTTCAGTATTTGGCGGTTTCTCGAATCACTGAATTTGTTACATGTTGTAGTGAAAAATCCAATCTATCTTTATCATTCTTCTCTTGATGGATCACTGATTATGTACTTTGTTCCCTTACCTCCCTAGTGGCAAGTGGATTAGAGAAAAGAAACTGGGCCTGGGAATCAGAGAACTTGGGCTCTATCCTTGGCTCTGCCATTTGTCTGCTATGTGACCTTGGAACGGCCCGGGTCTGGGAGTCAGAAAGACCTGGGTTCTAATCCTGCCTCCACCACTTGTCTGCTGTGTGACTTTGGGTATGTCACTTCACTTTTTTAAGCCTCAGTACCTCATGTGTAAAATGGGGATTAAGACTATGAGCCCCATGTGGGGCAGGGACTGTGTCCTAACTGATTAACTTGTATCTACCCCAGCAAGTGCTTAACAAATACCATAAATAAATCAAACTTAACTTCTCCTTGCCTTAGTTTCCTGAAAAGTAAAATGGGAATAAATGACCTGTTCTCACTCCTACTTTGACATTGAGCCCAATGTGGGAAAGGGACTGTATGTGACTCGATTAACCTGTATCAACTGTATTTATTGAGTGCTTACTGTGTGCAGTGGACTGTATTAAACACGGGGGAGAGTATGATACAACAGAGTTTGTAGATACATTCCTTGCCCCCAACTTCACAGTCTAGCGGGAGAGACAGACAGTAATATAAATAAATGAATCGCACCTGTGTACGTAAGTGCTGTGGGGCTGAGGGACAGGTGAAAAAAGAGAGGAAATCAATGCAATGTAGAAGTGGGAAAAGAAGAAATGAGGGCTTAGTCTGGGAGGGCCTCTTGGAGGAAATGTGACTTCAATAAGGCATTGAAGGTGGGGAGAGTAATTTTCATTGGATAACTGTATCTATCCCAGATCCTAGAACAGTGTTTGACACATTCATTCAATAGTATTTATTGAGCGCTTACTATGTGCAGAGCACTGTACTAAGCGCTTGGGATGAACAAGTCGGCAACAGATAGAGACAGTCCCTGCCGTTTGACGGGCTTACAGTCTAATCGGGGGAGACGGACAGACAAGAACAATGGCACTAAACAGCGTCAAGGGGAAGAACATCTCGTAAAAACCGATGGCAACTAAATAGAATCAAGGCGATGTACAATTCATTAACAAAATAAATAGGGTAACGAAAATATATACAGTTGAGCGGACGAGTACAGTGCTGTGGGGATGGGAAGGGAGAGGTGGAGGAGCAGAGGGAAAAGGGGAAAATGAGGCTTTAGCTGCGGAGAGGTAAAGGGGGGATGGCAGAGGGAGTAGAGGGGGAAGAGGAGCTCAGTCTGGGAACGCCTCTTGGAGGAGGTGATTTTTAAGTAAGGTTTTGAAGAGGGAAAGAGAATCAGTTTGGCAGAGGTGAGGAGGGAGGGCATTCCAGGACCGCGGGAGGACGTGACCCAGGGGTCGACGGCGGGATAGGCGAGACCGAGGGACGGTGAGGAGGTGGGCGGCAGAGGAGCGGAGCGTGCGGGGTGGGCGGTAGAAAGAGAGAAGGGAGGAGAGGTAGGAAGGGGCAAGGGGATGGAGAGCCTTGAAGCCTGAGGAGTTTTTGTTTGGAGCGGAGGTCGATAGGCAACCACTGGAGTTGTTTAAGAAGGGGAGTGACATGCCCAGATCGTTTCTGCAGGAAGATGAGCCGGGCAGCGGAGTGAAGAATAGACCGGAGCGGGGCGAGAGAGGAGGAAGGGAGGTCAGAGAGAAGGCTGACACAGTAGTCTAGCCGGGATATAACGAGAGCCCGTAATAGTAAGGTAGCCGTCTGGGTGGAGAGGAAAGGGCGGATCTTGGCGATATTGTAGAGGTGAAACCGGCAGGTCTCGGTAACGGATAGGATGTGTGGGGTGAACGAGAGGGACGACTCAAGGATGACACCGAGATTGCGGGCCTGCGGGACGGGAAGGATGGTCGTGCCATCCACGGTGATAGAGAAGTCTGGGAGCGGACCGGGTTTGGGAGGGAAGATGAGGAGCTCAGTCTTGCTCATGTTGAGTTTTAGGTGGCGGGCCGACATCCAGGTGGAGACGTCCCGGAGGCGGGAGGAGATGCGAGCCTGAAGGGAGGGGGAGAGGACAGGGGCGGAGATGTAGATCTGCGTGTCATCTGCGTAGAGATGGTAGTCAAAGCCGTGAGAGCGGATGAGTTCACCGAGGGAGTGAGTGTAAATGGAGAACAGAAGAGGGCCAAGAACTGACCCTTGAGGAACTCCAACAGTTAAAGGATGGGAGGGGGAGGAGGCTCCAGCGTAGGAGACCGAGAATGATCGGCCAGAGAGGTAAGAGGAGAACCAGGAGAGGACAGAGTCCGTGAAGCCAAGGTGAGATAAGGTATGGAGGAGGAGGGGATGGTCGACAGTGTCAAAGGCACATAATAAGCACTTAAGAAATACCATAATAATGATAATAACTTGAACTAACAGTGTATTATTTTTCATTCATCTGTGGGAGCAGGATGTTTGTTGGAAGTATGAATAGACAACCCCCTTTTTTAATAGCATTTTTTAAGTGCTTAGTATATATGCCAGACTCTCTACTAAGCACTGAGGTAGGTACTAGCATATCAAGTTGGACACAGTGCATGTCCCACATGGGACTCACAGTCTTAATCCCCATTTTACAGATGAAGTAGCTGAGGCACAGAGTAATATAGTGACTTGCCCAAGGTCACACAGTAGACAAGTAGCTGAGCTGGAATTAGAACCCGGATCCTTCTGGATCCCAGGCAGAAACAACATGGCGTAGTGCAGAGAACACAGAACTGGGAGTCAGAAGGTTATGAGTTTTAATACCGGCTCCACCACGTGTCTGATGTGTGACCCTGGGCAAGTCACTTTACTACTCTGGGCCTCAGTTACCTCATCTGTAAAATGGGGATTGAGACTGTGAGTCCCTTGTGGGACAGGGACTGTGTCCAACCTGATTTGCCTATATCTACTTCAGTGCTTTGTACAGTGCCTGGCACATAGTAAGCACTTAACAAATATCATAATTATTATTATTACTGTTAAATTCACTAGGCCACACTTCTCATTCCTTAATCATTCAAGGAATTGAGTGACCTTAACCTTAGCTCCTTCTACTTCAGACAGTAATTGTGATGTTTCTAGTCCTTTTCTTTCATCTGACTGCCGTCCCAGGAATTGAAGTTGTATTGGGGCCTGAAGGGTGCATAACAATTCGTGTTCTCCTGAAGTTTTCTAGTAGATCAGAAATCCACTCTGAACTCTTCTTCCTCTTCAACTGTGGCACCCTCAAACATGGCTGCACGGGATAGTTTGAGCAGGATTGGATCATCGAGTGGAAATGGACCACTGAGAAATACTGGGGGAAAGGATGAGGCAGGATTCTTTTGGGTCTGACCTGTAAAGCACACTGTCAGGGAGTAGTCTAAAGACCTTGGTGAAGTTTTCCAGCCAGCAGACTCTACTTAGACATTGACAGAACCCTGGTCTGCTAGTGGTGTTGAAATCTTTTGGAAGGTCTTCAAAAAACACGAAGGCTTGAGATTGCTCCCCGTTCTTTGTCTGTTCTTGTTACTTTGTAAAAATTACATCTGCTGTGCCGCATTTTGGTCTTCAGACACACTGGCATTCAGGTAGGACAATATTGACCATCCAGAATGATTCTTGCTCTGAAAAGCTCTACCAAAGATGTTTAATCATGATAATAAATGATAATAGTGACATTTGTCATTATTATTAATAATAATAACAAAAATAATGTAATAATAACTGTGGCATTTAAGTGCTTGCTATGTGCCAAGCACTGTACTAAGCTCTGGGGGAGATACAAGCAAATTGGGTCGGACAAAGTCCCTGTCCCACATGTCCCACAATCTTAATCCCCATTTTACAGTTGAGGTAACTGAGGCACAGGGAAGTTAAGTGACTTGGCCAAGGTCTCACAGCATACACTTGGCAGAGATGGGATTAGAACCCAGATCTTCTGATTACCCAGCCCTTTAGACGATGCAGCGTCTCATTAAGTGCATATTATGTGCCAAGCACTGCACTAATCACATTGATAGATACAAGATAATCAGGTCAAACAAGGTCCCTGGCCCATGTAGGGCCCACAGTCTAAGCAGGAGGGAAAATAGGTAAGAAATCCCCATTTTACAAATGAGGAAACTGAGGTGCAGAAAAATGAAGCGGCTTGCTCAAGGTCACAGAGCAGGCAAATGACAGATCGGGGGAATTACAATTTAGGTCAGGGAAAGCAGTGTGGTGAAGTGGCAGAGCACAGGTCTGGGATCTGGAGCCGTCCACCATATTGAGCCCTCCCTTTCCCTCTGCCCCCCTCTTCCCTCCCCATTGCCCCTATTCCCTCCCTCTGAACTATGCCCTTCCCCTCCCCACAGCACTTGTGGATATTTGTATATATTATTTATTACTCTATTTTATTAATGATGTGTATATATCTACGATTCTCTTTATCTGTTTTGATGGTATTGATGCCTGTCTACATGTTTTTTTTTGCCGTCTCCCCCTTTTAGACTGTGAACTCATTGTTGGACAGGGAATGTCTCTATCTGCTGCCGAATTGTACATTCCAAGGGCTTAGTACAGTGCTCTGCACACAGTAAGCGCTCAATAAATATGATTCAATGAATGAATGAATCAGGTTTGAGACTAGGCTCTGCTATGAACTTTTCTGTGTGACCATGGGCAAATCACTTTACTTCTCTGTGCTTCAGTTCCTTCATCTGCAAAATAGGGATGATTATACCTGCCTTTCCTCCCTACTTCACGGGGTTATTATGAGGGTTCAAAAGAGCTAGTTAATGTGGGACTGTTTTAGGAATAAGAATACTAGAAAACCAAGGTATTATTGTGTGGAAAGAGCAGGGGACTTGGAGTCGAGGACTTGGGTTCTAATCCATAGCTTCGCAACTTGTCTGCAGTGTGACCTTGGGCTAGTCACTTAACTTCATGCCTCAGTTATCTCATCTGTGACATGGGGATTAAGACTGTGAGTACTATGTGGAACAGGGATTGCATTCCAACCTGATCATCTTGTATCTACTCCAGTGCTTGACACATGGTAAGTGCTTATCAAATACCATAATAAAGTCCTTTGACTTCCAGACCCAGCCAGTACATTAGTGATATTCTATTAGACCAATTCTCAGACATCTCCATGAGCTTTTCCTCCACATCTACAGTGGAAATACCCCAGAAGTTCAAAGATGTCACTACAGTCAACAACTTGAGTATCATGGGCACCAAGAGAAAGTGAACTGTAGAAAGTCCTCCAAAATTTCTCTGCTTTCCTCGCCAGCAAGACAAGTTGTCCCATCCCTTTTTTATATCATCAATTTCACCAACCACAGATTTCTCTGAAAAATAGGTGGGTAAAAGAGATGAAATCGCCTTATAAAGAAATAAATAGATCACATTCAACTCAGGTTGGGAACTTCACCTGTGCTATTTTGTGTTGCACAAGTAGACGTCTTGGGTGTGTCCTGTGAAACCTGGGCAAAACGTTGATCAAAATAGCTCAATAAGGAAGAGCCCGTATGAGGCTCAGAACAAATATATGAAATCTCTACATTGAATGCTGACCACAAAGACCTACACCACAGCATATATTATAAATAGATTGCTAGATATAGCACTACTGCAGAATCGGTAGGATGTTCTGAACTAGTTAAGACAGCTAAGTGTTTCACTGTTGCTGTTACTTTAGGAGAAGGGTTTACCACTTAACACTAGTAAAATGTTTCCCCATAGTGATTTCTGAGAGTTAAAATTTTCTCTAACGTTTAGCTCATTTATCAAAATATCTCCCTTCACATTTTTACCAGTGGATTAGTGCCTTCCTGTCTCTAGGGCTTATTTAATTTAATCTACTGAATAGTTCATTTATGTTGAAGTTGCACTGAGACTGGTACTTTTAAAGTCTGACTCTGATTCTTCATTGAAACATGTGATCCCAGGTCCTAGAGTTGAAATATTTTCAAACTTTTCAAAAAGTTTAGCATTTTTCTCCATTTTCATTTCAGTACATGGGTGGTAACTGCATCGCCATAAAACTGTTTCTGAAAATTGATTTTTCAAGTGTCTCTCTCTGCTTTTTTGATGCTGCTTCTGACAAGCTCAAACATCAGCAATCTGTGATGAGGCAGTCATATGTCCCAACAATATAAAGAATTAGTCCTTTGTCCCGACATACTAGGGGCAATTCAGTCACTGTTCTAGCACAAACTGATTCTGTTGCAGTTTTTTCAGCTGGATTGATGACACTATACCCATTTTAAGACTGATGGTGTAATACAAATCTGACTACAAGTTAAATTTCCAGAATCATTTGGATTGAGATTCCAAGTTGATAAACATCATCTCAGATGGTTCATGGTCATGTATATCTAACATTTACCACAGATTCTTAAAATGCTATACATTTCTCTCCTCAAGCTTCATCTGCATCTGAGCTGGCAGGATTTAGATGGATTACTGTACTTCAAATGCTTTGGTGTTTGAGTAACTAGGAATGTGTCTGTTTACTGTTGTATTGTATTCTCCCAAGCACTTAGTACAATGCTCAGCAAATGGTAAGTGCTCAAAAAGATTGAAGGAATGAATGAAAGAATTAGGATGACATCTTTGGTCCCAAACTTTCTAATGGATATTTGGCTTATTATTTTCAGAAACAGTCATTTGGCTCTAGGAACAGCTTTTTTGTGGTAATAATAATAGGGAAGATGGTATTTTGTGGAAGCAGCGTGGCTCAATGGAAAGAGCACGGGCTTTGGAGTCAGAGGTCATGTGTTCGAATCCCAGCTCTGCCGCTTGTCAGCTGTGTGACTGTGGGCAAGTCACTTAACTTCTCTGTGCCTCAGTTACCTTATCTGCAAAATAGGATTAAGACTGTGAGCCCCACGTGGGACAACCTGATTGCCCTGTGTCTACCCCAGTGCTTAGAACAGTGCTCTGCACATAGTAAGTGCTTAACAAATACCAACATTATTATTATTATTATTTGTTAAGAGCTTATTCCATGCCAAACACTGCAATAGGCATTCATTCATTCATTCAATAGTATTTGTTGAGCGCTTATTATGAGCACAGCACTGTACTAAGAGCTTGGAGTGTACAATTCGGCAGCAGATTCAGCAACAGCACTGGGGTACATTCAAGAAAATTAGGTGGGACCTAGTTCCAGTCCTTCATTGGGCTTACAGTCTAAGTAGGAGGGAGAACAGGTATTGAATCCCCATTTTACAATAAAGAAAACTGAGGCACTGAAAAATTGACTTGCCCAAGGTCACACAACAAGCAGGTGACAGAGTGGGATTAGAACCCAGTTCCTCCGACTCCCAGGCCTGTTGTCTTTCCATGAGGTTATGCATCTTCCCAAGTAATGAAGAGCAAGCGCTAATAAAATGCACAACAGGGCACATAATAGGCATTTTCTTAAGTGTTAAGCACTGGGTTAGGTACATCAAATATAAACAGTTAGACAAGGTTTCTGGACCGTGTGAGGTTTACAGTCTGTGAGGTTGGGAGAACAGTGTCATACCCTATTTAACAGGTGAGGGAAATGAGTCACAGAAAAGTTAAGTGCTGGCTCTTTCCCACCATCAAGTCAATGAGCCCTTCGGAATATACCTCACACTGCCTCATGCTGTTCCAGCAGCGTGTCAATCTGGGGTCTCTTTCCTGACCTGCCTTGCTCCATTTTGGCAGGAAGGACAGAAGCAGGAGCAATGTGCCAACTCCAAAAAATGGAGAATTTGGGGAAGGCTGTAGCTGTCGCCTGCCACTTTGGCTAGGAGTGCTGGATTCTGACCTTTGTTCATTATGGGCAGGGAACGTATCTGCTAACTCTGTTGTACTGTATTCTCTCAAGCACTTAGTACAGTGCTCTGCACATAGTCAGTGCTCAGTAAATACCATTGATAGATTGATTGATTGATTGACCCACAGGGTATCTGATCACAGTGCTCCTTCAGAGAAAGGAAAGGGAGAAATTGGAGTTGGGGAAGGGCTTCCCGGTGACATTTCCGAGCATACACTTGCTGACCACAACCAATTAGAAGGAGTAGGTAGTGGTAATAATAGGTTATAAACCTTCCGGAAGAGCTTCCGTGTCTCTTTGGCTCATTCCTGGTAATCGATCGATGGTATTTATGGATTGTGTGCAGAAATGTCACTATGTGTTTGAGGAGTACCATAGAATCAAGTTAGTTCTAACCTTTACCCTCAAGGAGCTGGATAAAGACAAAGTTCCATTTTGCCTTCAACTCATTAGCGTTTACTCAAATGCTGCATTATCTTTGATTCCCGACCAATAGTAAATTAGCACATCAAGAGATAGCATTATAAGTGTTTAGACTAGTTTAGCTAAATTCAAAAATGATGTAAACTCTACCAAAGGGAATCCAGCATTCCCTACTGCCCTGAGCAACTCCAAATGGGGACAGGGAGGAGATGGGGAATGAGCCATTCTTCCCTTTGATGTGGCATCTCTAACACCAGCACAGAGGTAAAAGGCCAACTATGGCTTCTTATAAATTTACTGGAAAAAATTAGAACCCTCGAGACCTTCTCAGACCTTTCCAGTTGGCCAAAGTATATCCCAACATCTCTTCTTTCTGCACTGTGGCAGGCAGCCCAAACAAAGTCTGGGCAACAGAATCTCAAATTTCAACTAGATAGATGCTCAGATATAGAAAAGGGGAGTGAGGAATGGGAGAGGAAGAAGAAAGGAATAGGAGCATGTGTACATTAAAAACCACTGAACTATTCTTTTGCTATTGATACCCTCACTAATAAGGTACACAGGGGATCTTTAGTAAGCCTTGCTCAGAAATGCCCTTTGGCTGGGACAAACCGGAAGATCACAAAGCTTTAAGCTTTCAGCTTGTGTGGAAAAAACGTTAGCTCACTCTGTGAGGGTTGGTTTTCTTTCAGAGAGCATCCAGTCCAATGTGCTCCAACCTGTGTTCGCTTTCAGGTAAGAGAATAAAAGATGGAATTTGAGGTGTTGATTTTAGGATATCCAATTCTTCCTCTCTTAGTTCCTGGCTCCTCTAGACATAGTTTTTCTCTTCTCAAGAATTCTGACAGTGATTTCAAATAGGGCTTTTTCTGATTCTTATAAGATTGCAAGCCTAGGGACTGACTCGGGAAGTTCTGTACTATTTATACCTATCCTCAACACCTAGGGATATGAGTTTTTTCAGTTGTACCTTCAGTTGTTTTTCCTTGATTGTAATTACTTATATGTCTGCATCCCATTAGAGTCTAATATTGTTGTGAGCAGGGAATGTGTCACATGCCTCTCCTTCAAAAGGCCTTTCCTGATGAATCCCTCTTTTCTTTGCTTTCCCTTCCATGTCATCTAGGCACTTGTATCTGTGACCTTTGGACATATGATATTCACCCCACCCCCAGCCTCACAGAACTTATGTTCGTATCCTTAAATTAAACATTACTTATTCATTCATATTAATGTCTCTCTCCCTTTTTAGCCTGTATGCTCACTGTGGGTTGGGGATGTGTCTGCTAATTATTTTGCATTGTACTCTCTCATGCACTTGATACAATGCTCTGCACATAGTAAGCAGTCAATAAATACCAATCATTGATTGATTGCATGTTTTATATTTCCCAAGTGCTTATTAATTTAATTGTAATTAATTTTTATTAATATCTGTCTCCCACTCTAGACCATAAGCTTGTTGTAAGCAGTGAATGTGCCTGTTTATTGTTATACTGTACTCTCAATAAATATGATTGAATGAATGAATGAACTTAGTACAATGCATTGCACCCAATGGGTGCTTGATAAATGTTATGGCTACTTCAAGACAGTAAGTTTTCTGCAAGTTTTCTGCAAGTTTTCTCTTCACTAAGATCTGGATCTCTAGCTCCCAGAATCCTGGATTCACAAGGTGCCAGTGATCCATAATGGGATTCTACTCTATTCATCCCTTGATCACGGTCTGATACTTTTCAAACCGCATCTGTTTACCTTGGCATTGGTCTGAGTTTAGGAATGCCTATTTTGAGATGATAATGAATGAATAAATCCTTAAATGCTTTATAGGATAATCATGGTTGAACAGATGTACAATGAACTTTTAAGAGCAAGAAAGCATCAGAATAAGTCTGGTTTGTCTTGCCAAGTAACAGAAGAACATAGTAGAATAGGGACTTGGAAAAAGTTAAATTCTAGAAATAAGATGGGTTGATGCTTAAATATGACATTCTGGTTCCCACTGTCTTAACATTATGGGAAGCTTCAGAATCAGAATGAACTTCTCTGGATAGTCAAATTGGTTTAATAGTCAGTAGAAGTTGCTTTCAAAGGCCTTTTAAAGTACACATCTTTGGTATTTCTCCCTGTACTTCTATACCTCTCTTGTTGCTAAAGTTTCCTCTGCTGGACTAGGTTGGAATCTAAAAGACATTGTGATTTTGAGAGCCTGTGGCTAGGAATGTTATATAGTTTTCTGAAAGAGGACTCTAGCAAGGAACACACCAGTTAAAGAGAAAAGGAAGCTCTCTTGATTATTACTGGCCGCAATCAGTGAATCAATCAACAGGATTTATTGAAGACCTCCTGTGTGCCAAGCACTATACTAAGCACTTGGCAGAGCTACATATCTGTTATGACCTTGGACAAGTAACTTAACTTCTCTGTGCCTCAGTTACTTCATCTGTGAAATGGAGATTAAAACTGTGAGCCTAACATTAGACAACCTGATTACCTTGATTCTACCCCACTGCTTAAAACAGTGCTTGGCACATAATAAGCACTTGATGAATATCATAATAATAATGGTTATTATTATTACAATGCAACAGAGTTGGCAGACATGTACCCTGACCATAGTGAATTTACAGTCTAGAGAGGGAGACAAATATTAATGGAAATAAATTAATTATGAATATATGCATAAGTTCCGTGGGGCTGAGGATACAGATTCAACTACAGTAGACTTTCTCACCTTTCATCTTAAAGATGGTAATTACAGTGGTGGAATAATAGAACTTCAACTTTTTTTATTGGAATTTGTTAGGCATGCTCTGTATACCAGACACTGTATTAAGTACTGGGGTTTTGTCTTGTCTTATGCTGTGGAATCATTTCTGACCTATAGCAACTCCACGGATGCATCTCTCCCTGCCTCCATCTGTGATTGTTCTGGTAGTATATCCATAGAATTTTCTTGGTAAAAATATGGAAGTGGTTTACCAGTGCCTTTCTCTACACAATAAACCCGAGTCTCCACACTCAACTCTCTTACACTGCTACCCAGCGCAGATGAGTTTTCATTCATTCATTCATTCAATAGTATTTATTGAGCGCTTACTATGTGCAGAGCACTGTACTAAGTGCTTGGAATATACAATTCGGCAACAGATAGAGACAATCCCTGCCCAATGACGGGGCTTACAGTCTAATCGGGGGAGACAGATGGACAAAAACAAGACGACATAATCATGCTTGTAGCAGATTGCTCTCCAAACTCCAGCCACTGCCCAAGCTAGAAATGGAATAGGTATGCCTCTATTTGACTCCCCCTCCCATAACCCAGACTGGTAGAGTACTGGAAACTCTCTAGGTGCCATCCTGAGAGGGAATCACATGGGTAGATGCAAGATAATTAGGTTGGACACAGTCCATATCCCAAGTGGGGCTCACAATCTTAATCTCCATTTTACATATGAGATAGAGGCACAGAGAAGATAAGTTACTTGCCCAAGGATACACAGCAAACAAGTGGGGCATCAGGATTAGAACTCAGGTCCTTTGACACCCAAGCCCATGCTCTTTCCATTTGGCCCAGTTGCTTCTAATTATTCCAGAGGCAGAGGAACAGTGCAGACTTCCAAAGCAGTGTTTTCCTTCTTCACTTGTAGGAATGCCACCAAAACCAAGGACTTTCCACATTTCATGATTCTGCTCATTCTGGGACTTGTAAGGGTTTGGGTTTAGCTAACACCACCTTTCTGATGCTGACTCTACTTTAGTTGAAGAGGTCAGCTTTTAAAGACATAGTTTCTGAACTTTTTTTCCATTAGGGGTGAGTATAGAGTTTTAAAATGGGACTGGTCTGGGGCAGTTACCAAACAGACAAGCAGCATGGCTCAGTGGAAGGAGTCCGGGCTCGTGAGTCAGAGGTCATGGGTTTGAATCCCGGCTTTGCCATTTGTCAGTTGTGTGACTGTGGGCAAGTCACTCAACTTCTCTGTGCCTCAGTTACCTCATCTGCAAAATGGGGATGAAGACTGTGAGCCTCACGTGGGACAACCTGATGACCTTGTATCTACTCCAGCGCTTAGAACAGTGCTCTGAACGTAGTAAGCGCTTAACAAATACCAACATTATTAAATAGTGCTATTCCCGTGCGACAACGGAGCAAACAATGTACTGAACCACAATCCTAAATACATTTTGTTTGATCCTCTAGACTGTTAGCTCCCTGTGGACAGGAAAAGTATCTATCAACTTTGTGGTAGTTAAGCATTCATATTTATCAATCATTCAATCATATTTATTGAGTGCTGGCTGTGTGCAGAACACTGCACTAAGCTCTTGGGAGAGAGAGTATAACAGAGTTGGTAGCCACATTTCCTGCCCACATAAGCTTAGAGCCTAGAGGAGGAGACATACATTAATATGAATAAATAGATTCAATTATGGATATGTACATATACTATGTGGGTGAAGGAAAGATGAATATGGTATGCAAATCCTAGTACGAGGGCAATGCAGAAGGGAGTAGGAGAAGGTGAAAGGAGGGCTTATTCAGGGTAGGCCTCTTGGAGGAGATGTGCCTTCAATAAGGCTTTGAAGGGGGAGAGAGTGGACATCTGTCAAATATGAAGAAGCCAGAGCCAGGATGTGGGTTAGGGGTCAAGGTGAGATAGATGAGATCGAGGTACAGTGAATAGATTGGCATTAGAAGAGCAAAGTGTATGGGCCAGGTTGTAGTAGGAAATCTGAGAGGAAAGTTTGGCCAGGGGTACACACTGAGTACTTTAAAACCTATGGTAAGGAGTTTCTGTTTGATGTGGTGATGGGTGAGCAAAGATGGGAGGTTCTTTAGGAGTCAGGAGACATGGACTGAAGGATTTTGTAGAAAAATAATGCAGATAGCAGAGTGAAGTATGGACCAAAATTGGGAAAGACAAGAGGGATCAAGTTGGGGTAGAATAAATGCTTGGAATAGCATGGTAGCGGTTTGGATGGAGAGGAATGGGTGGATTTTAGCAATGTTATGAAGGTTGAATCGACAGGATTTGCTGACAGATTGAATATGTGAGCTTAAAGAGGGATATGAGTCAAGGAAAATGCCAAAGTTAAGGGTTTATGAGAAGGTAAGATGGTGGTGCTGTCTACACTGAAGGGGAAGTCAAGGGGAAAGACAGAGTTTGGTTGGGAATATGAAGAGTCTGTTTGGGACATATTAGGTTTGAGATATTGGTGGGACATCCAAGTAGAAATGTTCTGAAGGCAGGAGGAAATATGAGAGTGCAGAGTAGGAGAGAGATCAGGGCTGGAGATATAGATTTGGGATCATCCACATAGATATGGTAGTTGAAGCCATGGGAGTGAATGCGTTCTCCAAGTGAATGGGTGTAGATGGAGAATGGAAGGGGAACCAGAACTGATCCATGAGAGACTCCCAAAGTTAGGGGGTGGGAATTCATTCATTCAATGGTATTTATTGAGCACTTGCTATGTGCACAGCACTGTACTAAGCACTTGGAATCAGAAGAGGAGTCCATGAAAAAGACTGAGGATGAGCAGCCAGAGAGATAGGAGGAGAACCAGGATAGGACAGTGATGGTGAAGCCAAGTTTGGATAATATTTCAGGAGAAGGGGGTGGTCGAAGGCAGCTAAAAGGTTGAGGTGGATTAGGATGAAATAGAGACCATTGGATTTGACAAGATAAAGATCATTGGTGACTTTTGAGAGAGTAGCTTTGGTGGAGCGGTAGGAGAGGAAACCAGATTGGAGGAGTCAAGAAGATAATTGGATGAGAGGAAAGGGAGAGAGTGGGTGTGGATAGCTCGCTCAAGAATAATGGTAGAGGGTAAGAGAGTAATGGTAGAGGGAGATGGAGCAATAACTGGAGGGAGCTGTGGGGTGAAGGGAGGGCTTTTTCAGGATAGGGAAGACATTAGCATGTACTAAGTTCTTGGGAGCGTACAATACGGTAGAGTTGGTGGACATGATCCTTATTTTTATTGGTCCCCTATTTGATTGTCTGATGGACATAAAATATTTACAAATGAACTAATCAGAACCAATAATTGCAATGACAGGTGTAAACTCCTTGGGGGCAGGGAAGATGTATTGTATTTCTGTTATACTCCCCAAGCACTTTGTATAGTGGTCCAGAATCAGAATCTCATGAATCTTCGAGCCGAGTACTGGGATGGGAAGAGAGGTGTCAATCAATCAATGGTGTTTATTGAGCCCCTTCTGAGGGCAAAGCACCGTACATAGCCTTTGTTTGGGGAAGGACATTTGGAAAGTTTCAGAAGGGTGGAAGGGAGGGAGGGAGGGAGGAAAGGAGAGAGGGAGATGGCATAGTGTCAGCAGCAAGACAGTCTTGGGCTGCAGGCTTCCTGGGACACCTGACTCTTCAGGAATGACATAATTAGAACTCCCTTTTGGAAAATATAATAATAATAATTGTGGTATTTGTTAAGTGCTTATTATGTATCAGGCACTGTACTAAGCACTGGGCTGGATACAGGGAAATCACACTGAACACAGTCCCTGTACCATGCGGGGTTTGCAGTCTCAATACCCATTTTACAGCTGAGATAATTGAGACATCGAGATGTGAACATCGAGAAGTGAACATACGTGACCGAAGTCACACAGCATATAAGTGGCAGAGCCTGGGAATAGTACTGCTTCAAAGTCAGAAAGGATGAAGACTGAGAGGTCAGCAACACAGAAAAAAATAGGCTTGAGAATACCAGGTCTTGGAACCCATTTCAAAGCTTAGTCCTGATACCCCATATTAAGATTTACAGTATGCATCCTTTATATCTGGGGTTTGAGTTGAAAACAGTTCTTTGTTTCTGACTATTTCTTTGTTTTGTGTTATTGAAGTAAAATAAAACTAGGGAAGGAGATGAAGAGTATCTTTTTTTTCTATCACTTCATTTCCCTTTTTATATTTCTGTGGTCCTCTTTCTTCTTTATCGCTCCCCACCCCCTACCTTATAACTATTTTATGGAATTTTCTTTATTTTGCTTGTAGTTTGGGACGGCCGTGAGGCCATTATCTATCTATCTCTTCCCAGTCGGTCCCCACATGATTAGATGGTTCGATAGATTAGTGATTTAAGAAGGGCTTTCACGTTCACTCTAGACGGCTAAATAAATTAATTGTCAGCATGAAAAATATTAGGTGACTAATTTACGACGTCTGATTTATTTCCAGTGTATGTACTGCTACGATTTCCTCTAAGACTCCACGACTCCCACACACCGTGAAGTCATAGTGTAATTAACAATCCACGTCTTTTAATTTCATTTCCATTCATGTTTCCCATCATTTTCTGGAAAGCAGCTGATCATTAACCAGACCGGAGCAAATAGATGTGTCATGTAAAGTATTCATCGGTAAACATTCCTCTAGCCTGCATCTTTCACTCCTACATTTCCACACCTACATACTCTCACCCACTTTCTGACAGCAAATCACAGTCATTTGAAAGGCTTTAATCGATGAACCTGCTCCCTTCCCCATCCCTGAGGGAGGGACAGGGTGGGTGTGGGTGGGAAGAACTGGCACTCATCACTGTCAGAAGCGAGCTGTATGTGGTGGTCGATGTGGTCGGTATAGAAAAACTCTCCTCTAGACAGTAAGTTCATTGTGGGTAGGGAATGTGTCTGTTTATTGTTCTATTGTATTCCCCCAAGCATTCAGTACATTGCTTTGCACACAGTAAGTGCTCAGTAAATACGATTGAATGAAAGTAATGGTGGAGCAGGAGAAAGATGCCACGGTGGCAGAATTGTGCCTGGTGGGCAGCTGAGCTGTTCAGGTCATGGCAGAGATAATAATAATAATGGCATTTATTGAGTGCTTACTATGTGCAAAGCACTGCTCTAAGCGCTGGGGGGGATACAAGGTGATCAGATTGTTCCACGTGGGGCTCACAGTCTTCATCCCCATTTTACAGATGAGGTAACTGAGGTCCAGAGAAGTTAAGTGACTTGCCCAAGGTCACACAGCTGACAAGTGGCAGAGCTGGGATTAGAACCCATGGTCTCTGACTCCCAAGCCTGTGCTCTTTCCATTGAGCCATGCTATTTCTCAGAGATGATAATAATAATGATAATAATAATAATGAATAATAACACTAATTATAATAATAATAGTATTGGTTATGCACTTACTATGTGCCAGGCACTATTCTAAGCTCTGGGTTAGATACAAGATAATTAATTTGGACACAGTCCCTTCCCCCCTCGGGGCTCACAGTCGTAATTCCCATTTTACCAGTGTGGGAAATGAAGCATAAAGAAGTGAAGTCACTTGCTCAAGGTCAAACAGCAGACAGGTGGCAGAGTCAGAATTAGAACCCATGATCTTCTGACTCCCAGGCCCATGCTCTATCCACTAGATCATGTACTCCTGGGCAGTAATGGGGCAGGAGCTGGGCTGAGCTGGGGACCTAGGGTCAGATTGGGTTGGGCATTGGAAGTGGACCCCTCCCCCCCTAGACTCTGAGCCCATTGTGGACAGGGATTGTCTCTCTTTATTTGCTATATTGTATTTTCCATGTGCTTAATACAGTGTTCTGTACACACTAAGTGCTCAAAAAATACGATTGAATGAATGAATGACCCATGCTGAGTCTCCCATGGCCCCACTCCCCATGTCAAGACCAGTCCCAGCCCCACCCTATCCTCATGACTCCACCACAGTTTATCTGCCCTTTCCTGAACTCCAGCCCCAGTCCCACAGCCCTGCCCCTCAGATATGCCAGGTATGGTCAGCACTAAAATGGTTTCTTAGTAGCACTTGAAGGCCACCTCCAGGGCCCTGATCACTGTGACCTTGGTGGAGTCCCTGCTGAGGAGAGCTGCCCGGAGAAGCTCCTCAAACCACTGCTGGTGATAAAGGGCTGACCTGGCCTCCTCTGTGACCTGGACAGGGGGTGTGGGGTCTGGGATCTGGACAAGTTGGGATGGAGAGGCCTGGACCCCCTCTTCTGCCCCCTCCTTTGTCACTGTAGTCAGACTCCCCTGTCTTTTCCTTGGGTGAAATAGATTATTAGATTTTATTTCATTTAAAGTAGTTCAATAGTAACTACTCTTTTAAATAGTTTATTTTACTGTTTGTCTTTCTGCCGTAGACTACTAGTTCCTTGTGGGCAGGGATCTGGTCTACCAACTCTATTGCATTGTTCTTTCTCAAGTGCTTAGTGCAGTGTTCTGCACACAGTAAGCAGTCAATAAATAATCAGGTCAGACTCAGTCTCTGATCTACTTGGAGCTCACAGTGTAAGTAGGAGGGAGATTTGGTTTTGAATCCCCATTTTATAAATGAGGTAACTGAGGTATAGAGAAGTTAAATAACTTGTCCAAAGTCACACAGTGGGCAAGTGGCAGAGTCGGGATTAGAACGCAAGTCTTTCTGACTCCCAGGCCCATGCTCTTTTCACCAGGCCATGCTGCTTCTCATCTCCAGGAGGGCTCAAGTAAATGACGAAATGAACCCTCCCTTCACATCTCTTCTGATTTCCAAACCAGACTTCCCTTTTTCCAATGAGTAAAAAGGAGCATGGTATGGTATAGGCCAGAAGAGAGTGCTTTCAAGGGATGTTGAGGCGTCAAAGAAATGGCTGACGGCTGTGTGGGGCACAAATCCATTCCTGAGGTGAATGATCCTGGTGCAGTCTCAAAATGGCATTGTTCATGATTGTTTGGGAAAATGACACCTTAGTCTTTCCGACATACTTCTTGGGAAGGATTAACTGTTGATATTTTTCTGATTGCCAACTTCCAGTCCTCTGTGGGTATTTGTGGTAGAGATGAAACCACCTTAAAAGAAAAGATTTGTTTGAACACGTTTCTAGTACGACAGTCTGAGCAGAAGAAGCAGCGAACCAAGTAGGTTACGCACAGTGCCCTCAAACACTCACCCGCACCTCCCATTCCAGTGGAAAGGGAAGATCAGAGCTCAGACCTGGGTTCTCAGTGAGCAATATTGTCTTACATCGCCATGGTGATGTTATCCGGCTCAAGGAGGGATTGTAGTTATGAGCAGGGAATTTAGAGTGCTAGAATTTCACTCTTTGAACCCAGCTTCTTCTACCCACTCACACCATAGCTGTGAAAAGATCACTTAATTTCTTTAGGCTTCTGTTTTCTTAGGCCAGACACCTATGCCTCTCATGGGGTTGCTCTATGGGGGTGTTGTGAGTTGATGTTCAGCCAGCATTATTTTCATTCTTGGTTCAACCAGCATCTGCACTTGGGATACTACCAGGAGCCCCCACGGAAGTCTCCGAAGTGCTCCAGAATCTCCAATAGCAAAGCTATGGTCACTAATTCATAATGATAGCAATAATAACATTTTTTAAGCACTCACCATGTGTCAAGCACTGTTCTAAGTTCTAGGGTAGATATCAGCTAATCAGGCAGGAGAGATGGGGCTCACAGTCTAAATAGGAGGGAGAACGGTACTTAATTCCCATTTGACAGATGAGCAAACGGAGGCTCAGAGAAGTGGAGTGACTTGACCAAGGTCACACAGCAAGCACTTGGCAGAGCTGGGATTAGAACTCAGGACCGCACTCTTTCCATTAGATCTTGGTGCTTCCAAGCCTAAGCTCTAAAAGAGGCCCGCTTTCCCACCAGTTACAGACACCATTGTGCATACATTACCAAGAAGTTTGATGTCAGACTTGTGCTATAAAGCAGCGAAAGCAACATCATGCATCTGGTCCAATCTTGCGAAGAGCTGGCAAAGAACTGTGGAATGAACATGTGAGCCATATAAAGGACATTTTCTCATTTTGAGCACCAAACATTTTATGAAAAGCCTTAGTGCCTGCCCACAGTATCCCGTCCATTAGAGGCAGGTGGGCTTTTGACAGTTCATTCCTTCAATTCAGTCAGTTGTATTTATTGAGCACTTACTGTGTGCTAACACTGTACTAAGCACTTGAACAGACACATTCCCTGCCTACAACGAGCTCACAGTCTAGATAATCATTAAACCATGATCCTGACCCTTCCATGAGTGAGGCAAGGAACAGATTCACATTCATTCATTCAATTCAATCGTATTTACTGAAAACTTACTATATGCAGAACAGTGTACTAAGCGCTTGTAATGTACAAGTTGGCAACAGATAAAGACAATCTCTGTCCAGTAATGGGCTCAAAGTCTTGCTCCTTACTTTAGCCTATGCTGCTTGCCACACTGGCCCAGGAACATGTTTTGTTTTTGTTGTGGTTCTTTTTTTTAAAAAAATGGTATTTGTTAAGAATTTACTATGTGTTAAGCCCTGTTTTAAATGATGGGGTAGATACGAGCTCATCAGGCTGGATAGTTTCCCCATCTCACGTGGGGCTCAACCTAAATAGGAGTGAGAACAGATATTTCATCTCCCCTTTGCGGTTGATGAAACCGAGTCACAGAGAAGTGAAGTGGCTTGACCAAAATCACACAGCAAGCAAGTGGAGGAGCTAGGATCAGAACTCAGGTTGTCTGACTCCCAGGCCCGTGCTTTATCCACTAGGCCACAGTGTTTCACAAGTCGTGATGCCTTGCTGAACTGTCTGGCCAGAGGGACAGAGTAATAATAATAACAATTATAATTAAAAATTTGTTAAGTGCTTACTATATGCCAGGCACTGTACTAAGAGATGTGGTAGATACAGGATAATTGGATTGGACACAGTCCCTGTCCCACTGGGGTCTCACAGTCTTAATCCCCATTTTACAGATGAGGTAACTGAGGCACAGAGAAGTTAAATGAGTTACCCAAGGTCAAACAGCAGATATGTGGCGGTAGTAGGCCAGGCTGTGAGGTTCACTAGACCCTCGTGCAGAATGCACTGTAGCTTCTCCTTGGTCGCCTGGAGCTTGTGCCAAAGGAAGCTTTAACATTCCCCACCAGGTGGTGTTGGGGTTTTGATCAGGACTGGCTGATTTCCCCCAAGGGAATAGGAGGAACTTTTCTCCCTGTGAAGACCCCCTGAATAGAAATTCTTGAAGGGACAGTCAAGCTGGCAGTTCCCTTTTGGGAAGCCCTATAATCCCCCCAAAACCTTTGAGCAAGGCTGGGTATTCAGTTAATCACTGATGAGTGGGTTACTGACTGACTCTATTTACAGTAAGATAAGTGAAATCATACACTGCATAATGCAGATTGATAAAACTGTTTGCAAAAGAAAATCATTCATTTTTCCACATCACATATGCACCCATCTCATTAACATTTTGCTTCGGTTGCCTTCAGCTGTTGCCATAAAATGGTATTGAATCAATCATTTTGTTATAATTTACCAGAAGCTAAAGTATTTTCAGTATCGGATAAGAAAATAACCTTTATCAATAACAAAATTTAAATTATTTTATTATTAAACCCAAGTTTCTAAAAAGAAAAGGAGGGTTATATAAGAGCTTTGGGTTTTTTTAATCCTTTAGAAACATTTCTTCCCTAGCAGATTACATTTCTCACTCGGAAATTCCTGAGCCAATGAGAAATGAATGGTCTTGCTCTGATTTGGGCACTGTATCACTATCAAGCAGCGGAGTTACTGGGTAGAACACAAGTCTGGGTGTCAGAAGACATGGATCTAATCCTGACTCCACTCTTTGTTTGCTGTGCAACCTTGGGTAAGTCAATTAATGGTTCCATGATGGGTTGGGGCATTCATTTGACGAAATGTTATTCCGGTGAAATCATGATGACAGATGGGCATTTTCTAATGACAACTGATCAATCACCTCTTAGCAGATTGCTAGGTCACCTGATTTTCCGAGCAGTGGGTGGCACTGGGCGAGAGAGAAGTAGGACTTTTCCATGAAGCTCTGTAGGAGGAAGGAATCCAGGCTCTACAATGCAGAAGAGTTGTTTCTCCTCAAATGTTCGATGTTTCTGTGGCTGCTTAAATTCTGCATTCTCAGTTCATTGGCTAACCCACCATTTCCACCAATCCCTATGTCATAGGGTTGGAGCTAACTACCCTCTGTCTGATCATCTCAAAGAAGAGGCTACAAAGCCTGGGCTAAAGTTTCAAACCATATCTCCTACCTCCCCTCTTGGATTTGACTAATTTCACAATTCAAGAAGAAATCCATGAAGTTGTTTCAATTTTATGGTAATCCTTTTAGGATTAAAATGAGATTTCACAATACTGTGAAAAAATATACTTTCCCATAAAAAGAATCACAAGTTTGTGTAGATAAATTATAGCCGTAACAATGTTTATGGATTAGGATGTAGATATAAATATCTGCTGAGATCCCTTTGAATAAACATGCATATCTTTTCTTTTCATTTCTTGAATTATTATCTCAAGTGGAGGAAAAGGCAGCTGATTGATGATCCTGAGAAAAAGAGGGAGTAAAGCCCAGATTAAACTCAAAGAAGGTCTGGTCTTTTCTCCCGAGGCCATTAGTCAAGACCCAGATTCTGCAGAATCAGTACGTGCCTGAGACACCTCAGTTTATCAGAGGAAACTTCCACTTTCCCGAATCTAAGAGAGAGTTGAATTATCCTTTGTCACTTAATTTTTTGCTCTGAATTAACCTTGATGTCTAGGTGTCAGGCAAGAGTTTAAACCCTTAGAAATAACGTTTTCCCTTAGGGCATGTCTCTTCAACCATTAACTCTGTATACACACTGCAGGTGGTTCAGTGGCTGCTATTGTAGCTTTGTTTTCAGAATAATGTTACCTGCACTTTCTTCTGAATTTCAAAATCCCATTTAAAAAGTTCTGTCTGCTGGGTCAGTGCACACTGGAAAGTGAGGCTTATTTGGTGAGGGGAAGAGTCTTCCTGGAAGATCCCTTTCCTCTGAATTTGTGCAGTTAAAATTATCCTTAATTATATGTATTTTTCCCCTACTGCTTTATTCACAACCGACATGCAGACTCTTTATGTCAAACCACTGTAGGAAAAAAAAAGACACATTTATGATAATGGGAGCTGAAAGTTGGAATCGATGCCAAACAAAATTGTTACATTTGATTTTTTTTATATTAAAAGCCTCTTTGATCAAAGCCTTTCCAGAGGCTAATTTCATAGAGTGCCTAAGTTGTGTTAGACATGACCAAAGAGAATCAGTAGGAAGTTTTTCTCCCCTCTTTCCCTGAACGGTCCTCATCCCCAGAAATGAGTAAAAAAGTCTAAATATTTGTAAATCAGCTCATTTTTTCATAGTTCAATTAACCTCAAGCTAACTAGAGCATAGCTTTAATGTCTGGAATCCCATGTTTATTAGTTTTGCTCCTACTTATAGTTTTCAGTGATACTTATGGTCACATTAAAATGATAAAAAGCTGGTCAGAACTGTTTAAAAATAGTTTACAGTAAATTCAAAGAGGACATGACTGTCATCTTTCTTGGAATGTTCCCCATTATCTAAGTTTGCTTTAACTTCTCTATACTTTAAATCAGATTTATTTTTCCGCCCATGCTTAAAGGAGCTTGGGAAAAGGAAATGTAAAATGAATTTGGAAATGAATCCAAGCACTTCACATTCCATATTTTCAGCGCTGGGAGAACACTTTTCCTCTGGGAAGGCAGGCTCTTAGAAAACACACAAATGGATGGAGCAATCTAGATTATGAATTATCTGGAAGGAGACATTTTTATTACTAAAGACCTTTAAGACAGGGCTCCGCCTATTTCCTCTCTCCCTTGAAATATCTGTTTTAGCACCATTTTCTCTTAAACCAATGGCTTCTAATGGCTGTGGAACTGATGCACCTTAACCATCTTTCAAACCCACTCAAATCATTATTCTATAATTGCTAAGGGCGCTCCTAATTGATAAGAAACACCATTGCCTAATGGATAGAGCATGGGCCTGGGAGTCAGAAAGACCTGGGTTCTCATCCCAGCTCCACCACTTGACTGTGTGACCTTGGGCAAGACATTTCACTTCTCTGTGCCTCAGTTTCCTCATTTGTAAAGTGGGGATTAAGACTTTGAGCCCCTGGTGGGAAAGGGACTGTGTCCAACTCGATTTGCTTGTATTCACATCAGAACTTAGTATAGTACCTGGCACTTAATAAGGGCTTAACAAATACTGCTATCATTATTTATAAGAAAGCATTCCTATGTCATGAAAAAACACAGACAGTATAAAGTGAATTTAGTGAATTCAAGGTTGTTTATACACTTAAATTCATTTGGGATACTGAAGTTCAGCAGAAATTCCTGTTAAAACCCCACATCTTTTCCTGTCATTGATGCTGTCTCCGAAATCTCCAGTTGGGTAGAGTCTGCTCCTTGTGTGCGCATGGACATCTTCTTTAATAATAATAATGTTGGTATTTGTTAAGCGCTTACTATGTGCCAAGCACTGTTCTAAGCGCTGGGGTAGACATGGGGAATCAGGTTGTCCCACGTGGGGCTCACAATCTTAATCCCCATTTTACAGATGAGGGAACTGAGGCACAGAGAAGTTAAGTGACTTGCCCACAGTCACACAGCCGACAAGTGGCAGAGCTGGGATTCGAACTCATGAGCCCTGACTCCAAAGCCCGTGCTCTTTCCACTTTAGAAGATTCAATCCCAAGAATAAGTTTTATTTTCCCCTCCTCAGGGCTTCTTGTAGGGAAGGAAATTTATCTTACTTCCACATGGGCGATGGAAGAAGCCACACACCAATGGTTTGCTACATTGGGTCAACCCCCAGAGCCCTACACTAGAATCAACCAATCAGTCATAGTTATTGAGTGCTTACTGTGGGCAGAACACTGTACTAAGCACTTGGGAATGTACAACACAGTAATATATCAGAAATGTTCTATGCCCACAATGAGCTTATAGTCTAGAGAAGCAGCGTGGCTCAGTGGAAAGAGCATGGGCTTGGGAGTCAGAGGTCATGAGTTCGAATCCCGGCTCTGCCACTTGTCAGCTGTGTGACTGTGGGCAAGTCACTTCACTTTTCTGGGCCTCAGTTACCTCATCTGTAAAATGGGGATTAACTGTGAGCCTCACGTGGGACAACCTGATTACCCTGTATCTACCCTATCACTTAGAGCAGTGCTCTGCACATAGTAAGCGCTTAACAAATACCAACATTATTATTAGAGCTTTCAGAGCCCTCCCCTATGGGGGAAGTGTAAGCCAAAAAATCTGGATGAGGAAATCAATAATACAATAGCAGTCCTTGAGCTTCTGCTGTGGTTTAAGAACAGAGAAACCAATACAGTGAGTAGGCAGGATCTCTGCCTTTCAAGGAGCTTACAGTGAAGCAGAAGAGACAGGCACTAAAATACATTGCAGCTCAGAGGGAAGAAGGAAAGTAGGAAATGTATGTAAGTGCTTAAATAGAAGATATGTAAGTCAGGTACAAGAGTACAATTGAGGTTAAAGGTATTTAAGTGCTTAACGGAACTGCTGAGGCTGCAGTTAAGTTTCAACTGGGAAGGTTAGAAACGAATCAGGGAATAATAATAATAATAATGTTGGTATTTGTTAAGTGCTTACTATGTGCAGAGCACTGTTCTAAGTGCTGGGGGAGATACAGAGTAATCAGGTTGTCACATGTGAGGCTCACAGTCTTAATCCCCATTTTACAGATGAGGTAACTGAGTCACAGAGAAGTGAAGTGACTTGACCACAGTCACACAGCCGACAAGTGGCAGAGTGGGGATTGGAACCCATGACCTCTGACTCCCAAGCCCGTGCTCTTTCCACTGAGTCACACTGCCTCCGGGGGGGATGTGATGCTTTAGTGCCCTTAATAATCAATTGATTGATCGTATTTATTTAGGATTTACTGTGTATGGATTAATGTACAAAGTGCAGGGGGAATACACTTGGTAGAGCTGTTAATCTGATAATGAGTAAGAGCATATTTTTCAGACTCTATAGGCTGCCCCATTTGGACTAGAGTACGGTACTGCACTGATTCAATTTGATTTCTGCTGATCACCACTCAAGAAAAACCATGGCTGAGCCCAGATAAACAGCAACAGAAATGCGGCAATCCCTGTTCATAAATTCCTTGTTTTAATTACTCGACCATTATAGACAAAAACTACTTTAAAAATGAGTATCATTTTGCAGTATTTGGATTTCTTTGAAACTTCACAATCCTGAAGGTGAGGGTAGTTGTGAAACAAATAGGTTTGTGTCTAGAGCATTTTCACTGCTGCTTTGGAGTTACTTTTATGGATGGATGGCTTCATTTCAGCTATTCTTGCCTTTGAAAGATAAGCATCATCATATATCAGACCATTGGGAAAGTTTCGTTCCACTGATAGTAGCGTGGCTCAGTGGAAAGAGCATGGGCTTCGGAGTCAGAGGTCATGAGTTCAAATCCCAGCTCTGCCACTGGTCAGCTGTGTGACTGTGGGCCAGTCACTTAACTTCTCTGTGCCTCAATTACCTCATCTGTAAAATGGGGATTAAGACTGTGAGCCCCACATGGAACAACCTGATTCCCCTGTGTCTACCCCAGCGCTTAGAACAGTGCTCTGCACATAGTAAGCGCTTAACAAATACCAACATTATTAGAGAAGCAGTGTGGCTCAGTGGAAAGAGCACGGGCTTTGGAGTCAGAGATCATGGGTTCGAATCCGGATCGGCCACTTGTCAGCTGTGTGACATTGGGCAAGTCACTTAACTTATCGGTGCCTCAGTTACCTCATCTGTAAAATGAGGATTAAGACTGTGAGCCCCACGTGGGACAACCTGATTCCCCTGTGTCTACCCCAGAGCTTAGAACAGTGCTCGGCACATAGTAAGCGCTTAACAAATACCAACATTATTATTCTTTTTCATAATATTATCGCTTTAGCAAGGGTACCCAGAAGTGTACACCTGCCCGCTAATAGAGCACTACCTTTTAGAGGCTTGCATTTTGATACTATTCATTGATATAACAAATCAAGGCTGAGGTTTGAGAACCTAGCCACATAACCAACGGTATTAAGCTCCTGGAGATATTGATTGCACACTCGCTACCTGAATTACAGGAAGAGAACCAAACTAGGGCTATGCAGAAAAGATTTATCCACAAAACCTTAGGGGTGATATTTATGCTTGAGGTGATGTGGGGTTATTTTTTCATAATATTGCTTTTTTCATAATATATTTTAAGAACTGAAAAGTAATGATAAAATGATTTATTTTTCAACTCATTCTTTTTATTGTTTATTTTATTCATGATTACTTTTCCATGTCCAAGTCATCATTAGTTAAGTCACCTGTATATGAGTCTACACATTCTTAACAATAACACAATGAAACATTATCTTTGCAAGGGTGTTGAAGCAACTAGCAATTAGACTTATTGGAAAGAACATGGGCCTGGGAATCAGAGGGACAGGTTTCTAATCCTGGTTCTGCCAGTGGTCTGCTGCGTGACCTTGGCCAAGTCACTTCACTTCAGTTTCCTCATCTGGTAAATGGGATTCAATCACTGTTCTCCCTTACTGATACTTTGAGCCTCATGTGGTACAGGGACCGTGTCCGACCTGATAAACTTGCATATCAGCTCACTGAGGGTAGGGAGTGTGCCTAACAACTTTGTTGTATTATACTCTCCTAAGTGCTTAGTACTTGCTTGACACAAAGTCAGTGCTTAATAAATACCCTAATAATAATGATAATAAAAATTATAATGATAATATAAAGGTGGGACAGGAGTATAGAATCTTGGGGCTGTTCTGTTTCTCACTGATTTCAGATCAGTTAGGATCCCATTGTCTCAGGGTTAACCCAGATCTCACTTCTTCTATGATACCTCTTTCTGTCTCTGAGGTTTAAGAACAGAAAGAAGTGCAGGGCCCACTTGGGGTTTAAGGGAGAGGATTCCTGACCTGCTGCTTCACTGTGGCCCCCGAGGAAAGTTCCTGGGCTCTTCTTATAGCTGTTGTTCTCAATGGGGGGAATGACTGGGTTTTGAACCCCAAGCTTTAAAGCACTCCATCACCTTGCCTCCTACCACTTTACCTTCCTGACTCCCTACTACAACCCAGCCTACACACTTCACTCCTTTGATGCCAACGTACTCACTGTACCTCGATCTTGTCTATCTCACCGCCGACCTCTCGCCCACGTCCTGCCCTGGGCTAAAACAGCCGCCCTCTTCATATCCGACAGACGATCAGTCTCCCCACCTTCAAGGGTTTTTTGAAAGCACATCTCCTCCAAGAGACCTTCTCCGACTAAGCCCTCATTTCCTCTTTTTCCACTCTCTTCTACATTCTCCTTGCACTTAGATTTGCACCCTTTACTCATCCTCCCTCAGCCCCATAGCTCTTAGGTACATATCTGTAATTTATTTATATTAACGCCTGTAACCTTCACTAGAACGTAGCGTTACTGTGGGCAGGGAACCTGTCTACCATGTTCCCTGCCCACATGGGGAAGCAGTGTGGCTCAGTGGAAAAAGCCCAGGCTTGGGAGTCAGAGGTCATGAGTTCGAATGCCAGCTCTGCCACTTGTCAGCTGTGTGACTGTGGGCAAGTCACTTAACTTCTCTGTGCCTCAGTTACCTCATCTGTAGAATTGGGATTAACTGCGAGCCTCATGTGGGACAACCTGATTACTCTGTATCTACCCCAGTGCTTAGAACAGTGCTCTGCACATAGTAAGCGCTTAACAAATACCAACATTATTATTATTATTACCAACACTGTTCTATTGTACTCTCCCAAGCACTGAATATAGTGGTCTGCTCATAGTAAGTGCTCAATAAATATGATTGATTGGTCGATTGATTGATTGAATTGGGATGGGAGGAGTGGAGGATTGGAAGTCATTTGCTGTTGGAAGAAAAGTTGCTCCAGGCAGAGTAGACTGGCTCTTCAATATGAATCCTTTGTTATTTGAAACTCTGTTATTGCAAACTCAAATTGCAGTGTGGAAATTAGCTTTTTGGAGGGACTCTGATTTTTAAAAGTCATCATTTTACTATTACGATATAATTACGAAGCAAAAATATAAAGCGGTCGTATCCTGCTATACAGCAACTGAATTCTTATGCAGATGAGATTAAAGGGAAATAGAAGGAAGGAATCAAAATGCCAAAGAAAATAGCTTTCATGTCGATGAAGTGGTCTGCTCCTGAGGAGTATTGGACAATACTGGCTTCATAGCCAAGAGGAGATAGGTGAGCACATGCACCTAGGAAATAGTTGAAACTTCCAACGGAGTCATTACATCTTGACACCTTCCTTCTCCACCAATTGTCTGTGCTTTAACTCTAGTTTCAGGTTCCTCTTTGGAAGTATCTCCACCCAAAGCCAGCCTGTGTTCCCAGAGAAATCCCAATGGGTCAGTGCCAGAGCGGGCCCCCTTGACTTGTGTCTTTGGAAGACAGAGTTGCCAGCAACTGTTTGAACCAAAACCAGATTCGGGAAGGCTTGGTAGCCAGGAATAGAGGCGCTCTTTTTTTAATGTATTTGTTAAGCACTTACTATGTGCTAGGCACTGTACTGTGCACTGGAGTAGATACAAGCTAAACAGAATGTTCACAGTCCCATAGGGAACTCACAGTCTTAATCTTCTTTTTATAGATGAGGTAACTGAGGAAAGTTAAGTGACTTCCCCAAGGTCACAAATGAGACTAGTGGTGGAGCCAGGATTAGAACCCTGGTCCTTCTGACTCCCAGGCCTGTGCTCTTTCCATTAGGCCATACTGATCCTCAACATCTGCTCTCCACAGTCCACTGTCCCTCCCTCCTCTCAAGCTTTTACACTGGGAGAAGATTCACTGGAGTGAAGCTTGGTTCCCCAGGTCTGTCTCTGGGTCAGCCTGGCCTTAGCTCCATCTCCAGTGAAACCATGGGTAGATAGATACCTTGGTCCGTCTATATCAAGATTCTACCTGAACCCCCCACTCTCAGTGCTATGGAGCTAGGAGAGTTACAATTACAGCTCAGTTTACTGTAAGCCCGTCAAAGAGCAGGGACTGTCTCTATCTGTTACCGATTTGTACATTCCAAGCGCTTAGTACAGTACTCTGCACATAGTAAGCGCTCAATAAATACTATTGAATGAATGAATCTCTGTAGCCAAGATTCCTTGCAAAATAGTGAAGACGACTGAACTAATTATCCAAGTAAACAAAAATACCATTTTTGTCTTTCATGAAAATTTCAGCTATAACATCCCTTTATGCTACGATGTGTGTATTGATTTATTTCTTTTATTGAGTTATCTAATGTTGTTTATCTCACTTTTAGTTTACAACAGGGACTCATCCTTGTGCAAGCTTGCAGTTCATGTGTGTCTAAACTCTCTTCTATTCTGCTATAAGATCTTTCAGGGCAGGGGGCATGTCTTCTATTTTTATTGTCCTCTAATAAGCCCCATCCTCTAATAAGCCCCAGTAGAATGCTTTATAAAAATAGGCACAAAAAGAAAAAACTTTTTAACCAGAATTGTCCAGATTATTCATGCATTGATAGAAGAGGCCTGGCACATATTTTACTTTGAAGCTTCATTCCGAAAAAAAGAATGAAAAACATACACTGAACATTTTATGCTCGCCTTCAGAGTATGATAGTTTTATGTAAAAGTATAAACAGAGCCCTTAGCATAAGGGCCTTAGGAAAAACAAACTCAAAAAATTTTTATGGTATTTGCTAAGTGCTTATTGTGCAACAAGAACCATACAAAATGCTGGGGTAGACACAACAAATCAGGTTGGACACGGTCCCTGTTCACATAGGGGGTCCACAGTCTTAATCCCCATTTAAAGATGAAACAGTGGAGGTACAGATTGCCCAAGATTGACAATTTGAATTTAACAGGGAAGTAACCAATTGGTTGCTAAAGTTACAAATTGAATTCTCCCATGCCTATTATAGGTTTTTTTTAGAAACCTGCTAGGTCTGAAATACCATGCTAAGGTTGAGTTAATACAAGATAATTAGATCAGACTCCTGGGACACATGAGGATCACAATTTAAGAGGAAAGGAGGGCAAGGAGTCTATCCCCATTTTACAGGTGTGGAAACTGAGGTCCAGAAAAGTTGAGTCACTTGCCCACCTTCCCTCAGCGGGCCACTGACAGAGCTGATGTTAGAACTCAGGTCTCCTCACTACCAGTCTTATGGTCTTTACGCTAGGCCTTGAGCTTCCTATTCCAGTGACATGCTTAGCTTGATGTCTTTACAAGCAAATAAAGTCAATACAAAGACAAAAATGATTTGATCACTCATCTCTTCAGGATATATTGAGATTTTTCTTTTTCCATTAAATAGTCCCGAAGCATTTCAAAGAGTAGGAAGCAGATAATTGATACTAACATATGTTTACGTTCTAATTTTCATAATCAATCAATAGTATTTAATGAGTGCCCAATGTCTGAAGGTGACTACATTAGTCACCTACTGTGTGTAAAGTGCTATCTTCTGCATTTGGGAGAGTATAAATGAAATAAAAGACACAAACAATCTGCCCTCAAACAATCAGTCAGAGCTCTTGAGAGAAACAGCATGGCCTATTCATTCATTCATTCATTCAATAGTATTTATTGAGCGCTTACTATGTGCAGAGCACTGTACTAAGCGCTTGGGATGAACAGGTCGGCAACAGATAGAGACAGTCCCTGCCGTTTGACAGTCTAATCGGGGGAGACGGACAGACAAGAACAATGGCACTAAACAGCGTCAAGGGGAAGAACATCTCGTAAAAACAATGGCAACTAAATAGAATCAAGGCGATGTACAATTCATTAACAAAATAAATAGGGTAACGAAAATATATACAGTTGAGCGGACGAGTACAGTGCTGTGGAGATGGGAAGGGAGAGGTGGAGGAGCAGAGGGAAAAGGGGAAAATGAGGCTTTAGCTGCGGAGAGGTAAAGGGGGGATGGCAGAGGGAGTAGAGGGGGAAGAGGAGCTCAGTCTGGGAAGGCCTCTTGGAGGAGGTGATTTTTAAGTAAGGTTTTGAAGAGGGAAAGAGAATCAGTTTGGCGGAGGTGAGGAGGGAGGGCGTTCCAGGACCGCGGGAGGACGTGACCCAGGGGTCGACGGCGGGATAGGCGAGACCGAGGGACGGTGAGGAGGTGGGCGGCAGAGGAGCGGAGCGTGCGGGGTGGGCGGTAGAAAGAGAGAAGGGAGGAGAGGTAGGAAGGGGCAAGGTGATGGAGAGCCTCGAAGCCTAGAGTGAGGAGTTTTTGTTTGGAGCGGAGGTCGATAGGCAACCACTGGAGTTGTTTAAGAAGGGGAGTGACATGCCCAGATCGTTTCTGCAGGAAGATGAGCCGGGCAGTGGAGTGAAGAATAGACCGGAGCGGGGCAAGAGAGGAGGAAGGGAGGTCAGAGAGAAGGCTGACACAGTAGTCTAGCCGGGATATAACGAGAGCCCGTAATAGTAAGGCCTAGTGGATAGAGCACTAGCTTGGAAATCAGAAGAGCTGGATTTTAATCCCATCTCCGCCATTTGTCTGCTGTGTGAATTTAACTTCTCTGTGCCTCAGTTTCCTCTTCTGTAAAATGGGGATTAAACCCTACTCTCTCATACTTAGACCATGAGCCCCAAGCACTTAATAAAAATGATTGATTGATTGATTGAAAAACAATTAGCAATTTCCATAAAAATGATTGAGCACTTCCTGTGTGCAGAGAGTACATTTACTAAGTGCTTGGGAGGGAGTGAAACAATGGAGTTGACAGAATTGATCCCTTTCTTCAAGGAGCTTATTACAATCTAATGGTAGAGATAGGGAGACACATATTGTAAAGAAAAATGGGAGAAGGAGGGCCATTTAATTATGGTCCATTTTATGAAAAAGATCTTTCATTGCCTGTGTTTTCTCCTTTTATCTCTCTCTATATTATAGCCTCCCACAAAGGGTGTCTGTCTCCCTCTGTGATCACTCACTACACTCACATAGTGGTCAGAGTGGATATAATAATAATAATCGTATCAATAATGATGTTGATGATATTTGTTAAGCACTTACTATTTGTCAAGCACTGTTCCAAGTGCTAGGCTAGGTATAAGCTGATCAGGTTGGACACAGTCCCTGTCGCACATGGGGCTCACTGTCTTAATTACCATTTTACGGATGAGGTAACGGAGACCCAGAGCATTGAAGTGACTTGCCCAAGGTCACAGAGCAGACAAGTGGCAGAGCTGGGATTAGAACCCAGATCTTTCTGACTCCCAGGCCCAGGCTCTGTCCACTAGGCCATGCTGCTGAGGAAGAGACAGGCTAGGTGAGGAGAGACTCATCCATCGGTCAGTGGCATTTAATGAGCACTTACTGTGTGCAGAGCACCGTAGTCGGCGCTTGAGAGAGTAGAATACAACAGAGTTGGTGGACACATTCCATGCCCACCACGAGCTTATCTCCAGGGATTTCAAGATCCTCTACAGGGTGATCCTCTTCCCCCATTCCAAGTTTCCCTCAGCTGTAACTGGGGAGAGCAGAAAGTTCCCCCAGTAGCTAAGGGGCAGCAGGAGGACATGGCTTTTCCCACCATCTGGTGGGAAGGGGCATGATGTGATGAGTCAGCACCAACCTTTTTGCAGTCACAGAGAGACAAGAGTGCCCTTTAATTATAAAGAATGGCTTCCTTCAAAGATTACCCCGAGTGATGAAAGAAATGGCCGCCCCAACCTCAAAGTCATATGAATGACACTAATTGGTGTTTCATTTGAACCAGAGCACTCTCGACTATTACTGGGTCCAACAACTTTTTGAAGCTGGTTATGGGGGAGGAAATCTGAAGCGAAAATTTTCAAGTGAACATCTTGTCCAGACACATACTAAACACCATCCAGAGAGAGAGTCCCTAGTCTACCACAGACATCTGCCTCTCGGCAACATTCTTTTCCACTGTTTTAACTCACTGGATCTCTGGAAAAGAGACATTTTGAAATGATTTGGGATTTCACTGCTCCTGATATCAATAGGAGACACAGTACTTCATGGCACTGAAAACTTAACTCACATTTATTGTATCCTCCAACTAAGCATAATAGTTATTATTCTACCTGTTCCTTCTCGTCGTATTTCCAAGAATGTTTTATGATGAAGCCCAGGGATCCCCAAATTTCCCCTTCATACCTTAAAAGGGATTGAAAAGGACACTACCCAAGCACAAGGGCTTTTGACCATGTAGGGGGTCTTTGGACTTTGACTTCTGTTTTGAATTAAAAGCCTGCTCTCTACTGGTATTGGAACCAAGAAGTTGGTGTAAATTTTATTTCATCTTCAGGACAATAGGCTGGCAGAAATGAATGTTCCTTAGCTCTCTGGCTTTTGTCATTTCTAAAGGATCTGACACTCCTCTAGCTATTCCAGATGGAAGCCTTCAAAATCAAATTTCAGGGCTTCTCATTGAACTCCAGCCCTTCCTTTGAGTTTATAGAAATGCATAGACTCTGAAAGGGCTGCTGAGGGGGGAAAAACCCTAAGTCTGCCTCCCTGCTTAGGTCAAACAACCTCAATCATCCCTTGATTTATCATCAGACCTTCGCACAAACCTTCCTCTCTCAATCCATCTTCAGATTACATTTTAGCCTCAGAACACAGATCTCCTTGTTCAAGTGTACTGATACAAAAGAGATTGGAATGTTAGTCAAATATTATTCTCCACTATTACTACTGTGGTTCAAGCAGCCTGGAGTATATCAATCTTCAGATTACATTTTAGCCTCAGGGCACAGATCTCCTTCTTAAAGCCTATTGATGCAAAAAAGATTGGACTGTTAGTCAAATATTATTCCCCACTATTACTATTGTGGTTCAACCAGTCTGGAGTTTATCAAACTTCAGATTACATTTTAGACTCAGGGCACAGATCTCCATGTTCAAGCATACTGATACAAAAGAGATTGGATTATTAGTCAAATATTATTTTCCACTATTACTATTGTGGTTCAACCAGCCTAGAGTTTATCACTCTTTGGATTACATTTTAGTCTCAGGGCACAGATCTCCGTGTTCAAGCATATCGATACAAAAGAGATTGGATTTTTAGTAAAATATCATTTTCCACTACTACTACTGTATTTCAACCAGTCTAGAGCTTATCATCCTTGGTAATAATTTTGATAATAATAATTATGGTAGTTGTTAAACACTTCTATGTGCCAAGCCCTATTCTACGTGCTGGGGTTGATACAAATTAATCAGATTGAACACAGTCCCTGTCCCACATGGAGGTCACACTCTTAATCCCCATTTTACAGATGAGGTAACAGGCCTCTTCTTAACATTTAAGAAGTTAAGTGACTTGCCCCAGTTCACACAGTAGACATATGACAGTGTCAGAATTAGAACCCAGGTTCGTCTGACTCCCAGTCCTGTACTCTATCCACTTAGCCATGTAAATGTTCTTTCCCTCACTGTCATCGACAGGGATTGGGGTTTTCTGAGCTTGGTGATCATCAACTGTTTCTCTGCCAGGGGGCAATTTTGGTAATGCTTTTTCTCGGCTTTTTCCATGCTAGTATTCCTCCACTAACTCCTTGGATTTTCCTAGCCCTCATCTGCCAGGGACACTGTCTTAAAATTTGGAATCTACAGAAAATTTTCATGGAGTAAATTTTCTTCCAGAATCACACTCATTCCTTACCTTCGATCCAAGGAGAGCTAGTTATGAAGAATATCAACTCAATTAATCAATCAATGGCATTAATTAAGTGCTTACTATGTGTAAAGTACTATACTAAGCACGAAACCAGAGTATAGTAGAGTTGGTAGACCTGATCCCTGTCCATAAAAAATCTTACAGGCCAGAGTGGGAGATAGACATCAAAATATATTACAGATAGTGGACGCATATATAAGTGTTGTGGGGTTGGGAGTGGGATGAAAATCAGCTACTTGATGGATAATAATAATAATTATGGTACTCATTAAGCATGTACTATTTGCCAAGCACTGTTCTAAGTGCTGGGGTAGATTTGAGTTAGATTGGACATAGTCCCTGTCCTACACAGGGCTCATACTCATGATCCCCATTTTACAGATGAGGTAACTGAGGCCCAGAGAAGTGAAGTGACTTACCCAAGGTCACACAGCAGACATATGGTGGAGCAGGGATTAGAACCCATAACCTTATGACTGCCAGGACCATGCTCTATCCACTAAGAGAAGCAGCGTGGCTCAGTGGAAAGAGCACGGGCTTTGGAGTCAGAGGTCAGGGGTTCAAATCCCAGCTCGGCCATTTGTCAGCTGTGTGACTTTGGGCAAGTCACTTAACTTCTCGGTGCCTCAGTTACCTCATCTGTAAAATGGGGATGAAGACTGTGAGCCCCACGTGGGACAACTTGATTCCCCTGTGTCTACCCCAGCGCTTAGAACAGTGCTCGGCACATAGTAAGCGCTTAACAAATACCAACATTATTATTATTATTATTATTACTAAGCCATGCTGGATACAGATCTGAGCATCTAGGTATTTATTCAGTGCTTACTATGTTCCAGGCACTGTATTAAGCACCCAGATGGACACAAGAAATCAGGTTGGACACAGTCCCTGTCCCATGGGGGACTCAGTTTCAATCCCCATTTTACAAATAAGGTGACTGAGGCACAGAGAAGTGACTTACCCAAGGTCGCACAGCAGACAAGTGGTGGAGCCAGGATTAGAACCATGATCTTCTGACTCTCTGGACCGTGCTCTATCCACGATCGAATGCTACTTCTCATAAGGGGAAGGTGGGTAGGAAAGATGAGGGCTTAGTCAGGGAAGGTCTCTTAGAGGAGCTGTGATTTTAGGATGGCTGTGAAGGTGAGGAGGGTGGTGAACTATTGAATGTGAAGCCTGAAAGAGTTCCAGGCCAGAGGGAGTGATGTGGGCAAGGGGTTGGTGGTGGGATAGATGAGATCGAGGTACAGTCTCTCTATCCCAAGATGAAGGTACAGTCTAAATAGGAGGGAGAACCCCATTTTCTTGAATGGTTGAATCCCCATTTTGCAGATGAGGAAACTGAAACAGAAGAGAAGTTAAATGACTTACCCAAAGTCACACATCAGTGGCTGGTATTAGACCTAGGTCCTCTGAATCCCAGTGTCATACTGGCTATGCTGCTTCCTGTGGTCCACAGCGACCTTCTTGGCGAATGAAATGGGCTCTACAGCACCTTAATCCTCTTCAACCTCTCAGCTGCCTTGAAAACTGTGAACCATCGCTTTCCCAGGAAACATTATCTAACCTTGGTTTCACTGAAACCGATCTTTCCTGGTTCTCCTTCTACCTCTCCGGACACTCCCCTAACTTTTTCCTAGTCTCCTCCCCTGCCTCCCACCCTCTAACTGTGTGGTTCCTTGAGGGCTCAGGTCTGAGTTCCCTTTCTATTCTCCACCCATACCTATTCCCTTGGAGAACTCATTCATCCCCATGGCTTAAGCTACCACCTCTACACAGATCACTCTCAACTCTACTTCTCCAGATCTGACCTCTCGCCTTTTCTGCAGTCTCACATTTCCTCCTGCCTTCAGGACATCTCTATGTGGATGTCCTGCTGACACCTCAAACTTAACACGCCCAAAACCGAACTCCTCATCTGCCAATCCAAACCCTGTCCTCACTCTGACTTTCCTATAATGGCAGATATCCCTGTCCTACAGGTCTCTTCGCTGATGTCCTACATCAGCCTCTTCGCTGACCTCCCTGCCTGAATCAATCAACCAGTATATAAATAATAATTGTGGTATTTGTTGAGCACTTACTATGTTCCAGGCACTGTTCTAAGTGGTAGGATGGATAGAAGCAAATCAGGTTGGACATAGTCCCTGTCCCTCATGGGGCTCATGATCTTAATCCCCACTAAAGGCCTTCCCAGACTGAGCTTCCCCTTTGCACTCTGCTCCCTCTACGCCCCCTCTACCCCCCCTTCACCTCCCCTCAGCTAAGCCCTCTTTTCCCCCTTTTCCCTCTGCTCCTCCCCCTCTCCCTTCCCCTCCCCTCAGCACTGTGCTCGTCCGCTCATTTGTATATATTTTCATTACCCTATTTATTTTGTTAATGAGATGTACATCACCTTGATTCTATTTATTGCTATTGTTTTAATGCGATGTTCATCCCCTTGATTCTATTTATTGCTATTGTTTTTGTCTGTCTCCCCCGATTAGACTGTAAGCCCATCAATGGGCAGGGACTGTCTCTATCTGTTGCCGATTTGTACATTCCAAGCTCTTAGTATAGTCCTCTGCACATAGTAAGCACTCAATAAATACTATTGAATGAATGAATGAATTTTACAGATCAAGTAACTGAGGCACAGAGAAATGAGTGACTTAGTAATAATAATAATAATGATGGCATTTGTTAAGCGCTTACTTTGTGCTGAGCACTGTTCTAAGCACTGGGGTAGAGACAGGGTAATCAGACTGACCCATGTGGGTCTCACAGTCTTAATGCCCATTTTACAGATGGAGTAACTGAGGCACAAACAAGTGAAGCGACTTGCTCAAGGTCACACAACAGACAAGTAAGGGGAGCCAGTATTAGAACCCAGGTCCTTCTGACTGCCAGGCCTATGCTCGATTCACTAGGTTGTGTCAGATGGTTGCCTGTCTACACTAATTTATTTTTTCCCACTCTTCTGCCATCCCGGCAGGTCCCAGGAAGTAGAGACCGTGGGGACTCCCTCAGTAAGAGGGAAAAGCACTGTGGCCTAATGGATAGAGCAAGGGACTAGTAGTCAGAAGGACCTGGGTTCTAATTCCAGCTCTGCCACTTGTCTGCTGTGATACCTTGGGCAAGTCACTTCACTGTTCTCGGCCTCAGTTATCTCATGAGGGTGGGGATTAAGACTGTGAGCACCATGTGGGACACGGACAGTGTCCAATCTGATTTATTTGTGTCCACCACAGTGCTTAGAACAGTACCCGGCACAGAGCAAGCTCTTAACAAATGCCACATTTTTTATTATTACTGTCATTCAGCCTTCAGATGTGACCCAATCAGTAAGCAATACCACACTCCAGCTGCCATGTCTCCATGACTCAAATGAGGTGTTTCAGGGCAATGTAATCAACTCCTACAGTTTGCAGACCATACGTCTGTAGGATGAACACAATTCCGCCAACGTTTGAGACAATTAGCAATAATAACTGTGGTATTTATAAAGTGCTTACTATGTGCCAGGCACTGTACTAAGCACTGGATTGTATACAAGCAAATCTGGTTGTATACAGTCCCTGTCCCTCATGGGGCTCACAGTCTCAATTTCATTTTACAGTTAAGGTAACTGAAGCACAGAGAAGTTAAGTGATTTGCTCAAGGCCGCATAATAGACAAGTGGCAGATCTGGAATTAATACCCAGGACCTTCTGATTCCCAGGCCTATGTTCTAACCGCTACACCAAGCTGCTTCCCCTAATTAAGAAGTATGGAGATCAGCTCTTATGCTGCCTTCTTTTCCCAATCAGTCATGTATTTCCTCAGGTACAAACCCACGAAACATAAACTTCTCACTCTAGGCTTCAAGGCTCTCCATCACCTTGCCCCCTCCAACCTCTCCTCCCTTCTCTCTTTCCACTGCCCACCCCGCACGCTCCGCTCCTCTGCCGCCCACCTCCTCACCATCCCCCATTCTCGCCTATCCCGCGTCGACTCCTGGGCCACGTCCTCCCGCGGTCCTGGAATTCCCTCCCTTCTCACCTCTGCCAAACTAATTCCCTTCTCCTCTTCCAAAGTCTACTTAAAGCTCACCTCCTCCAAGAGGTCTTCCCAGACTGAGCTCCCCCTTTTCCCTCTGCTCCCTCTGCTCCTCCTCTACCCCCCCTTCACCTCCCCTCAGCTAAGCCCTCTTTTCCCCCTTTCCCTCTGTTCCTCCCCCTCTGCCTTCCCCTCCCCTCAGCCATGTACTCATCCGCTCAACTGTATATATTTTCATTACCCTATTTATTTTGCTAATGAGATGTACATATCTTGATTCTATTTATTTGCTATTGTTTTAATGAGATGTTCACCCCTTGATTCTATTTATTGCTATTGTTTTTGTCTGTCTCCCCCGATTAGACTGTAAGCCCGTCAAAAGGCAGGGACTGTCTCTATCTGTTACCGATTTGTACATTCCAAGAGCTTAGTACAATGCTCTGCACATAGTAAGCGCTCAATAAATACTATTGGATGAATGAATGAATGAATGAATGAATGAATGAATGAATGTGCAGATCAGGAGCAGAACTGAGATTAGAACTAACTGAATTACGCGAACTGAAAATTGAAGGACATTCTGCATCACATTCTCAGCACATGATTTTGTACTCAGAGTCTTACATTGTATTGCAGCTGACGCAGTGAACAACTTCATTGTTCTGAAATTCAGTGAATTGAGTCCTAGGAGGTGTGTAAGGCCAACCTGTAGAACCAAAGTTCTGGTTGCTCTGCATTGTCCTGTATGCAGGGCCTAGTGGAAAGAGCCATTCCTGGGAGTCAAAAATACCTGGGTTCTAATTCTGTCTCCGTCACTTGTCTGCTGTGTGACCTTGGGCAAATCATTTCACTTCTCTGTGCCTCAGTTGCCTCATCTGTAAAATAGTGATCAAGACTGTGAGCCCAGTGGACACAAGTTGGACAGGGACTATGTCCTATTTGATTAGCTCGTATCTACCCCAGCGCTTAGATCAGTGCTTGGTATGTAGTAAGTGCTTAACAAATACCATACAAAAAGAAAAGAGTCAGAAGGATCTGAGTTCTAATTCCTGCTCTGCCATTTGTCTGCTGTGTGACCTCGGCCAAGACATTTCACTGCTCTTTGCCTCAGTTATCTCATTTGTGAAATGGGGATGAAGACTATGGGGGTAGGGACTGTGTTCAACCCAATTACTTTGTATCTGCCCCAGCGATTACTACAGTGCCTGGCACATAGTAGGCACTTAAAAAGACTGCAATTATTATTGTTATCTATCTGGGAGTAGCCAGTTCTCAAACATAGTTCAACTTTACTGGAGTTAAAGATTAGTACTAATTCACATTCTTATTATTCATAAGTATTTCATACTCTATATATGTTTATACATTTTTCCCATAATATTGCATTCTCCTAATTACCCAAGGATTGCAATTTGATTGACAGGCAGGTAAATAATTCTATTTTCTTATGGAGATAGTTATTACACTTACTTTTCCAGTTGTTTGATATTTTCCCAGTTTTATGACCTTTCATAATAATTGTTGGTGCCTCAATACATGTGTTAATTAATTCCCTTTATATTTTCTGGTGTCACATTTTTTTTCTCATGTATTCGTGAATATTCCTGTTTTCACAGGACTCTTATCTGTCTCTTATCTAGCCCCAAGGCTCTTCTGCTTACCTAATGGTCCCCTTCTCTTTTAAAAAGATGCTATTTGGAATTTAAAAGCAATTTCATTTTTCTCAGCAATTTAAGAGGTTTTGATTTTTTCTCTTCCTCATGTACAGGAAATCACACAAACTCCTCCACACTCATTCATCTGATAGTGTTTATTCAATATTTCTTATTCAACATGATCCCTTGGAAAGAGCATAGGACTGGGAGGAAGGAGAACTGGTCTGTAAATCCAGCTCTTCCCACTGGGCAAGCCACTTAGCTTTTTTCTGCCTCAGTTTTCTCATCTGCTAAATGGGCATTAAATACCTATTCTTCCTCCCACTTAGACTGTGAACTCCATGTGGGGCAGAGATGGTTCTAATCCCGGCTTCACCATTTATCTGCTGTGTGACCTTAGGCAAATCACTTCACTTCTCTGTGCCTCAGTTATTGCATCTGTAAAATGGGGATTGAGACTGTGGACCCCATGTGGAACAGGGACTGTGTCCAACCTGAGTTGCTTGTATCCACCTCAGTGCTTCATATAGTGCCTGGCACATAGTAAGCGCTTAACAGCGTGGCTCAGTGGAAAAAGCCCGGGCTTGGCAGTCAGAGGTCGTGGGTTCGAATTCCAACTCTGCCACTTGTCAGCTGTGTGGCTGTGGGCAAGTCACTTAACTTCTCTGGGCCTCAGTTCCCCATCTGTAAAATGGGGATGTAGACTGTGAGCCTCACGTGAGGCAATCTGATTACCCTGTATCTACCCCAGGGGTTAGAACAGTGCTCTGCACAGAGTAAGTGCTTAACAAATACCAACATTATTATAATTATTATCATTACATTATCTTGTACATACCCCAGTGCTTAACAGTGCTTGGCACTTAGTAAGGATTTAATCAATCAATCAATGGTATTTTTTGAGCACTTTTTGTTTGCAGCGTACTGTACTAAGCACTCGGGAGAGTACAGTACAACAGAGTTGGTAGACATGTTCCTTGCCCACAAGGGGCTTACTTTACATAAATAAACTGAGGCTATGTACCTAAGTGCTGTGGGGCAGAAGGTGGGGAGAATATAAAGTGTTCAAAAGGTTCAGATACAAGTGCATTGATGAGTCCTAAGGGAGAGGGAGTCAGGGAAAAGGGAAGTTAATCCAGGAAGGCCTCTTGGAGGAGATGTGACCTTAATAAAGTTTGAAAGTGGGGAGAATGGAGACCTGGCATATATTGGAAGGGGAGGGAGTTCCGGCCCACATGGTGGATGTGGGTGAGTGGTTGGCAGCGAGATAAATGAGGTCGGGGCACAGTGAGCTAACTGGTGCTAGTGGAGTGAAGTGTGCAGGCTGGACTGTAATAGATCATTCATTCATTCAATAGTATTTATTGAGCGCTTACTATGTGCAGAGCACTGTACTAAGCGCTTGGGATGAACAAGTCGGCAACAGATAGAGACAGTCCCTGCCATTTGACGGGCTTACAGTCTAATTGGGGGAGATGGACAGACAAGAACAATGGCAATAAATAGAGTCAAGGGGAAGAACATCTCGTAAAAGCAATGGCAACTAAATAGAATCAAGGTGATGTACAATTCATTAACAAAATAAATAGGGCAATGGAAATATATACAGTTGAGCGGACGAGTACAGTGCTGTGGGGAAGGGAAGGGAGAGGTGGAGGAGCAGAGGGAAAAGGGGAAAAAGAGGGTTTAGCTGCGGAGAGGTAAAGCGGGGGTGGCAGAGGGAGTAGAGGGAGAAGAGGAGCTCAGTCTGGGAAGGCCTCTTGGAGGAGGTGAGTTTTAAGTAGGGTTTTGAAGAGGGGAAGAGAATCAGTTTGGCGGAGGTGAGGAGGGAGGGCGTTCCAGGACCGCGGGAGGACGTGGCCCAGGGGTCGACGGCGGGATAGGCGAGACCGAGGGACGGTGAGGAGGTGGGTGGCGGAGGAGCGGAGCGTGCGGGGTGGGTGGTAGAAAGAGAGAAGGGAGGAGAGGTAGGAAGGGGCAAGGTGATGTAGAGCCTTGAAGCCTAGAGTGAGGAGTAAGGTAGGAGGGGGCAAGCTAATTGACTGCCTTAAAGCCGATGTTAAGGAGCTTCTGTTCGATGCAGAGATGGATGGGCCACCACTGGAAGTTCTTGAAGAGTGGGATATAATAGTAACTGTGATAATAGCAATAATAATAAAAATAATGATAAAGTAATGATACTAGTTAAGAAATGGTATTTGCTGAGGTCCTAATATGTGTGGAATACTCTTTTAGATGTTAGGAGCGGTCATGGCAGTACCCAGAATGTGGTCCTTGCCCTCGAGGAGTTTACAACAAAATGAGGATGTCAGCAAACGCAAATGGTCTACATACATTTATGCCTATTCTTTTACTTCTTTTTGCCCTGCTAAACAAAAACCAAAATATAAAGGCATGACACTGTTGTGTCTTTGGGGAACACAGTCCTCTCTGCTTCAACTCCAACTAATTGGCTTCAACATTCTCCAATAGCTCCTTCTCTCTTACTGATCCTCAAATTTCTCCCACTGCTCTCCATTTTACATACTCAAGTTAACTACCCCAGTTCTTTTCTTTTTCTCCTTCTGCCCCTTTTTAGACTGTTAGTTTGTTATGGGCAAGGAGTGAGTCTACCAATTCAGTTGTACTCTCCCTAGTGCTCAGTACAGTGCTCTGCACACAGTAGATGCTCAATAAATACCATGGATTGATTAATTGCTTCATCATTCCTATACCAACTACTATACATCTGTAGTAATAATAATAATGGTAATAATTATGGTACTTGTTAAGTGTTTACTATGTGCCATGCATTGTTCTAAGCACTGGGGTTAGATACAAAGTAATCAGGTTGTCACATGTGGGGCTTACAGTCTTAATCCCCATTTTACAGATTAGGTAACTGAAGCACAGAGAAGTTAAGTGGCTTGCCCAAGGTCACACAGCAGACAAGTGGCAGATCCAGGATTAGAACCCACGTCCTCAGACACCCAAACCCGTGCTCTTTCCACTAAGCCACTGTAGCACTCTTCCACCCCTTCAAAACCCTCCCAAAATCACATCTCCTCCAAGAGGCCTTCCCTGACTAAGACCTCATTTACTCTCATCACCCCTTCTTCTCTGTGTCCATTCTTTCATTCATTCAATAGTATTTATTGAGTACTTACTGTTTGCAGACCACTGTACTAAGCTCTTGGAAAGTACAATTTGGCAACAGATAGAGACAATCCCTACCCAAAAATGGGCTCGCAGTCTAGAAGGGAGAGACAGACAACAGAGCAAAACAAGTAGACAGGCATCACTGCCATCAAAATAGATAAATAGAATCGTAGATAAATGCACATCATTAGTAAAATAAATAGAGCAATATATACAAATATAAACAAGTGCTGTGGGGAGGGGAAGGGGATAGAGCAGAGGGAGGGAGTAGGGGCATTGGGGAGGGGAGGAGGAGCAGAGGGAAAGAGGGAGTTCAGTCTGGGAAGGCCTCCTGGAGGAGGTGAGCTCTCAGTAGGGCTTGGAAGAGGGGAAAAGAGTTGGTTTGGCAAATATGAAGAGGAAGGGCATTCCAGGTCAAAGGAAGGACGTGGACCAGGGGCTGATGGCAGGACAGTGGAAATGTGGCACAGTGAGGTTAGCGGCAGAGGATGGGAGTGTGCAGGGTAGGCTCTAGATGGAGAGAAGGGATGTGAGGTAGGAGGGGGCAAGGGGATGGAGAGCTTTGAAGCCAATAGTGAGGAGTTTTTGCTTCAAGCAAAGGTTGATAGATAACCCCTGGAAATTTTTGAGGAGGGGAGTGACACGCCCAGAGCGTTTCTGCAGAAAGATAATCCAGGCAGCAGAGTGAAGTATAGATTGAAGCAGGGAGAGACAGGAGGCTGGGGGATCAGAAAGGAGGCTGATGCAGTAATCCAGTCGGGATATTATGAGAAATTGTACCACCAAGATAGCAGTTTGGGTGGAGAGGAAAGGGCGGATCTTGGCGATGTTGTGAGGGTGAGACCAGGAGGTTTGGGTGACAGACTGGATATGTGGGGTGAATAAGAGAGCAGAGTCAAGGATGACATTGAAGTTGCGGGCTTGTCAGATGGGAAGGATGGTAATGTCATCCACAGTGTCCACTAGGCACTTGACTGTGTACCCCGTAAACACTCTAATACTCATCCCAGCCCTGTGGCCTATAATTTATTGGAATGTCTGTCTCCTCCCTTAGACTGTAAACTCCTTTTGGGCAGGGATTGTTTCTACCAACTATTATAATGTAATAAATATACTGTAATAATAAATATTGTAATAAATTGCTCTTCACACAGTAAGTACTCATGAAATGCCACTGATTGTTTGTACTTATAGATTTACAAGCACTTACTTGTTTACATATCCATTTTTCCTTCCATTCTTTTTATTTAGAATTTCATGCCTGTCATTCTGCCGGACTATTAATAATGATAATAATGTTGGTATTTGTTAAGCGCTTACTATGTGCAGAGCACTGTTCTAAGCGCTGGGGTAGATACAGGGTAATCAGGTTGTCCCACGTGAGGCTCACAGTTAATCCCCATTTTACAGATGAGATAAATGAGGCACAGAGAAGTTAAGTGACTTGCCCAAGTCACACAACTGATAAGTGGCAGAGCCGGGAGTCGAACCCATGACCTCTGACTCCAAAGCCCAGGCTCTTTCCACTGAGCCACGCTGCTTCCCCTTATTAGCTCCTTGAGGACAGGAATCATGTCTTCTATATGGATTGTACTTTCCCAGGTCTTCCATACAGTAGCCCCACAAATAAATATGATTGATTGATTGCTGTGACTATAAAGTATAAAGTAATGCTGTTATTAAGCAGCAAAGTGATGTTTGTCTAGCAAATATGGTAGAAAATATGGTAAATGTGGGACATCCAAAAGACTACCTAGTTAATGACCGCTTAACTAAGAGCTAGAAGACAATAGCTAGGTACCAATAACAAAAATTGCCACACTTTTGCAAAATGGGAAAAACAGGACTGGTCTCACAAGACCCTAGAAGCAGCATGGCCTAGTAAAAATTCAGTCAATCAGTCGGTCAGTCCGTCAATCATATTTATTGAGCACTTACTCTGTGAAGACTGCTCTACTAAGCACTTGGAAGAGTACAATTCAACAATATAACAGACACATTCCCTGCTTCGTGGAAGTTGGAGGACCTGAGTTCTAATGCCGCATCTGTCAAATGCTTGCTGTGTGAACTTGGGCAAGTCACTTAACTTCTTTGTGCCTCAGTCCTCTTGTTCTCCCTCATGCTTAGACTGTGAGCCCCAAGGGGAACAGGGACTATGTCCAACCTAATTAACTTGTGTCTACCCCAGCACTTAAAGCAGTGCTTGCCACATAGTAAGAGCTTAACAAATAGCATAAAAAATTAAAATGACACCAAAACCATACTTTTTCTATGTCATCTTCAGTGTCCTGAAATTCTCAGGGGGTTGTGGAGAATTAGATTCCCCATCCCTTAAACAAAACTCCACAGTCTCCAACGTTTCCCAGCCAGCATGCTTCCATCTGCTGAAGATTACTACTGGTGATGTTCCTTTCTTCCAGCAGATAACTAGACTTTAGAAATGAGTCAAGCAATTTAGTCTCAGATATGAAATTAATTTTCTTGCTTCACCATTCATATTGAAACATTCCTTCATTTGTAATAGGTAAAATAAATCATATTTTGTTTAAGCAATTTTGGGTGCGATAACTTGAAAATGGATTCTTTGGAAACAACTCATTTTGAAATCTCCTGGAATACAAAATTCTACTCTAGGAATATTTTAAAAAGTACATTTTCAATTGACCAAATGATTCAGCAAAGATATTCAGCTTCATTGGTACAATTCATCAAGATACTTTTGACATAATTGCTAGTACAGTATTATTGTAGAAAGCTTTACCATTAAAGTCTCCCTTACACATGGTTTATTTAAAAGAATGCTCAAAGACTCAGAACTATGTAACAGGCTGGAATTTCCCTTAAAGAAAAATGGAAATCCCCAGGAGTTCACTGAAGTGGCATTCAAACCACTAGTAGAAGAAATAAGTGAGCACAGAATTGGAAATGCTCTCTGCTATCCACTGAGGTCTGTACTTGACCAAACTTATTTAAGGAGTTAGAGAAATCCCTTTTCTACCACTTTTTTTCTTATGGTATTTATTAAGCGCTTACTGTGTTCCTGGCACTGTACTGAGCACTGCGGTATATGCAAGCTAATCAGATTGGACACAGGCTAAATCCCACATGGGATTTACAGACTTAATCCCCATTTTACAGATGAAGTAACTGAGGCACTGAGAAGTGAAGTGACTTGGTCGAGGTCACACAACAGACAAATAGCAGAGCCAGGATTAGGAACGCGGACCTTATGACTCCCGAGCCCGGGCTCTATCCACTAAGCAACACTATTTCTCTTTGAGTGACTTTTTGAGCAATAATGTACTTACAGCAGGATTGGAGTTTAGAGAGAAACAGAGAGGATTCACAAACCCACACCCAGACCTCTCTTGACCTGGTTTAAACCCTACCACAAGCATTGACAGAGGTACCAGGCAAAGCTTACCACATGGATGGACAGAATTAGACCTCTTCCCCGGGTGGGGTGGATTTAGACACCAGCAGCTCTCAGAGAAGCAGAGCAGTAAAAAGAACCCAGAGATCCCATGCTGGGTTCTAGGCAGTGAAATACTCCCTCGGCTTGTGGGAAAATGTCGTTCTAAGTGCAGGAAACCAGTTCTGTGGCTTGTTGGGAAATAAGAGTCCAGACTCCTTTTAGCTATAGCATCTCTCTCAATCAGTCTTTCAATCAGTGGTATTTATTGACTGCTTACTATGTGCAGAGCCCTATAGTCAATCATAATAATAATTATGGTATTTGTTAATTGCTTACTATGTGCCAAGCACTGTACTGAGCTCTGAGTAGGTACAAGGTAATCAGGTTGGAAACAGTCCCTGTTCCACATGGGGCTCACAATCTTAATCTCCATTTTACAGATGAGGTAACAGGCTCAGTGAAGTTAAGAGACTTGCCCAAGGTCATACAGCAGAGAAGTGGTGGAGCCGGGATTAGAACCCACTTGGGAGTGTGCAGTACGACAGAATTAGCAGATATGTTCCCTGCCCATAATGAGGTTACTTCCAACAAGAAATTCAACTGGCTGTTTTGAAAGAAAACCCCACCCAACAGGCTGGCAGGGTTGAGAGGGTTGGGTTAGGCAGGCGGCTCCACAGACACCACAAGGACAACAATCAGTTCCTTTGAGCAGAGTCTCAGGCCTGATGTTGACGTGACTGGACACGTGTATGGAAGCCTCCATCTTTAAGGGAAGTGGGGGATGAAAAGAATCCATGACTGATTATGTGGATTGAACTACCTCCCATCTCATCCTTCAGCAAGAACTTTCAAGCATTTCCTCTTCGATTGCTTGACGTCCTTGATACTGTCATTGCAACGCTAATGCAAAACCCTTTACAGAATTTTATTCGGCAACTCTCTTCTTTCCAAAAGTGTGGGCAGAGGTTTGGAGTGGTTCAGAGAAATGAGCCATACTGATAACAGGCCTTAATGATGGAAATATACATGATTACTGGGCCCTCTAAAGAATCATCCCATGGTTTGCATCCGTGTCCAAAAAGGGGAAGATTCAGCAAGGGACCATGACAGATGGGGAGGCACATGGGGGAATCTCGATTAAGAGATAATTACTTCCTAGATGTTTTTCTTTTCAACATAAATATTTGGATGTGGGTTTTTTGTCTTTTTTAGGTTGAAGGATTTTTATGATGCTTTGGAGTCCAAACCCAATGCCCGTCGACCCTTTCATTTGGAAAAATAGCTCTATGATACTAGAAAGAGAGGAGGCCTTTGGGGACCAGGGTTAAATTGAAAATACCTGGCTCCATGCCCTGTTTGGGGAGATTGAGGCAGGAGGACAATGGCAGGCAGGGGCTCTGAAACTGGAGGCTGATAATTGCATGGTTACACAGCTCAACCAGGCCATTAACCTGTCTCACACATAACCCCCATAAACTGTGGGGTTGGCCATGTGTGGGACCACCTCTGAACCCGGTGACCTGGTGGCGACCGATGACCCAGCCTGGCACAGTTAATCAAACCGGATGATTTCAACGGGCCACGAGGGAAGACCCAGAAAGCAGAGTCATCCCATTCAACCTGATTTACTCAGGATGGGAGGGATTGTAAACCTACACTCGTGGGACTCCCATGTCCTTAATGAAACAGAAATGGTGGAGGCAGGGGGAATAGTCCTTGAGTCAAGTGAATCAAAGCTGTCTAGTTCAGTTACGGTGATCAAACATATGACTTTAAGAGAGATGGTCATCCATTTGGGGTTCTTTCCTTGTAGATCATTGGTATTTGTTGAGTGTTTACTTTGTGCAGAACTTTGTATTGAATGCTTGGGAGAATAAAGTACAGTTGGTAGATACAATCCCTGCCTTCAAGGAGCTTACTTGCCTTCCAGTCTATCAATCTATTATATTTAATTAGCACATTCTTTGTGCAGAGCACTGTACTAGACCCTCGGGAGAATATAATATAAGGGAGTTAATAATAATGGTATTTATTAAGCACTTACTATGTGCCAAACACCTTTCTAAGCAGTGAGATAGATACAAGGTAATCAGGTTGTCCCATGTGGGGCTCACAGTCTTGATCCCCATTTTACAGATGAGGTAACTGAGGCACGGAGAAGCTAAGTGACTTGCCTAAAGTCACACAGCTGACAAGCGGCGGAGCTGGGATTAGAACCCATGACCTGTGACTCCCAAGCCCGTGCTCTTTCCACTAAGCCATGCTATACATTTCCTGCCCAGAGTGAGCTTATACCCTAGTAAATCATTATGTTCTGATTTTCCAGCATGGTGAGGAAGAGAGGTCCTGGAAGGTGTGCCAGGGACAAAGGTGGAATTTCAGCGGGCAGAAGAGAGGTGGGAAATATCTGCTCATCCTCCTACTACTTTTCAGTGTCAGGTGCCTCCACCATTGCTGAAACTCAACTAACCCTTCTTCAATCAATCAATCAATCATACTGATCGAGTGCTTACTGAGTGCACGGGAGTAATACTAAGCACTTGGAAGAATACAATTTTACCGTGTTGGTAGACATATTCCCTACCCTAAAGGAGCTTACAGTCTAGCGGGAGCTTGGGATGTTCAGGTAAGAAGGCTATAAAGTCCAGTTCTCACAGAATCAGACAGCTAGCTGTCTCTTCCCTTTCTCTTTCATCTTTCTTCTTTACAGCTTCACCCTGACTCTGAAAGCTCACCCTGGGCCATGGGGACCTGGTCATTTAGAATAGAATATCCACAGGGAACTGGGTTGGGCTGATGGCCTAAATATGGGTAAAAGAATATGTGCTTTTGTCATGATATCATGTCAGCCTACTAACTGAACCTAGATTTCATCTATCTCGGAGCCAACCTCTCATCCATGTCCTGCCTCTGGCCTGAAACACCCTCCCTCTTCATATTTGACGGACGATCACTCTCCCCACTTTCAAAAACCTTATTAATAATGGTATTTGTTAATCACTTACTGTGTGCCAGATGTGAGCACACCTCCTCCAAGAGGCCTTCCCCAACTAAACCCTAATTTCCTCTTCTCCCACTCCTTCTTCATCACCCTTGCACTTAGATTTGCTGCCTTTATTTACCCTTCCTTCAGTCCCACAGCACATCTCCTTAATTTATTTATTGATCTTGATGTCTGTCTCCCTATCTAGACTGTGAACTCATTGTTGGTGGTGTTCGTGTCTACCAACTCTGTTACATTGCATTCTCCCAAGCACTTAATACAGTTCTCTTTGCTCAGAATGGGCTCAATAAATGTGATTGATTGATTGACTGATTCAAAAGAAGTTGGCTTCAAAAGAGAAAGTGAGAAAAATCCCATTTCCAATTCCCCATTTCATCCCCCAAATAGAGAAAAGTGATCTTGCCTCTTTCTGTCTCCACTTATTTCTAAGCTTTTGAACACAGACTAAAATCATTCATAGTGCTGTTTGTTCATTCTAGCATTTCTCAGATTTATGTTTCATCCTTCCCTGACTAAGCCTTCATTTCCTCTTTTCCCACTCCCTTCTGTGTTGAGCAGCCCCACAGTAATTAAGTACATATTCATAATTTCTTTTTGATATTAATGTCTGTCTCCCCCTATAGATTGCAAGCTCACTGTGGGCAGGGAATGTGTCTGTGATATTGTTGCGTTGTACTTTCCCAAGAGCTTAGTACAGTGCTCTGCACAAACTAAGCTCTTTTTACATATGATTGATTGATTGATCAGGTTATCCCCAATTGCCCATCTCTGTTTTGATGGCTTGAAATTGATTTTAATTGACAGATTGGGGTTGTAGAGTCCTAGTTATATGCTTTCTTGTCAGCAGTTCAGTATTCTGGTTGAATGACTTTGTTTATGCTTCAAATTTTCCCTATTACTGTTGCAACTTTAACATAGTGCAAGCATCCTCCTTATGGGGAGGATAATGATAGAAAGCAATGAGGCATTCTTGTCTTCTGAACCATGCCACCGATCCCCTGGCCTTTTCTAATTATTACCTTTTTTAAACGGGCCTTCCAACAACTGTCTTGTTGACTACTTGGATATAAGATTGGGCCCACAATATTAAGAATAAAGGGGTGTATGCCTTAGAACTCCCTTAAAGACAGGATCAACAGACAGATCAGTACAAACGTGAGGCTTCAGTTGCCCAGATAGGCTTTCATGATTTGGTTAGGTCGTGTTGTCAGATTAAGTTTGATTGCCTGCCGCAGTAGTTTGGCAAAGGGGGCATATTTAGGATGATGTAGTTAGCCTTTTGCTATTTAACATGTTCTTACACTAAAGGAGCTGCCTCTTTGACTCGACACAATCCAAAATGAATCCAAAAATATCCCTAGGCAATGGCATAAGGATCGTTAGCCACCTGTGAGTTTTACTTTTGTAAGATGAATGGTGGGAAACGGGTTTAATTCGCAGCGACACAACTTCGTTAGGCCCTTTGGATGACAAGGGCATGGTGGAGAGGAACAGATTGAAGAAATCTCCTCTGCCAGCCATGAATGCAAATTTAATGTGCTTGGGCACATAAATTTGGTAAATCCAGAAGAGCCTCAAAGGGAAGAAAAAAAGTGTGAGAAGGTATATTTTAATTAGATATCCTCCTTCCCCCCAAACAAATATTGGAACAACTGCTTACATAGGTTTCACTTTTTAAAAAGAATTCCATGTTGCAGTAGATACCTACTTTCTGCTCAACTGCTAGCACAATACTGATCAAATGGAAAGAGACAGGAAAAGATCGTGAATTATATGTTTTTAACTATTGGATGAAGATAGAACCTTCACTGGGTTACCTTTGGTGCATATTTTCCAAAAAAAAAAAGTTCAATAAAGCATTGATTAAAACATTGTAAAGATTAATAAAGATGATTAGAGATTGTAAATAGCACACATTTAGCTCTTACTAAGCTTTGAACTCTGGCTTAGAATGAATTAGTAACATTGAAAAAATAGGTCAGTGAAATAATTATAGCACTGAAGATAACAGGTACTGACAGTTGAACTAATGTATGTCCATATGACTAGCATTTGAGATGATATTTTATAAATATGACATTTCCTCATGGATTGATGAAATTGCCAGGGGTATGTTAATTAACCCCATGGGTGAATGCTTTAAAAAACGATGTCGTTTCATATGTGTTTATTTTTGAACAAGAACCCATTAAAATATAAAATGGGATCTGATCCTTTGTGTGTGTAAAGTAACACTATATTGCATAATTTCATATTTTAGAAGAAATTGAAGTAGTCATAAATATCAGTGGTCCTTTAAGGCAAGAAAATCATCATCAAATCATCATGTGTTTCTGTTAAAAGATATTAAGATGTGATATTTTTAACTTCAATATAGAATTTAATCAACTATTGTATTACAAAACAATCTGAAAAGTTCCTGCTGCACCTATAAATTATTTTATTTATATAGAGTGGTGTCCTGCTGACCGAGTATGGGGAAAAAAAAGTCAAATTTTGCTCTGCTCAAGTCAATATTTCTTTCAGTAGCATTGACCTTAACCCTTACAGGCCATTATCAAATTAATAGATTAAGAACTTCTGGGGAGCGAAGATGATACATAATTTATGCAAGGCTAAGTTTTCAACTGCATTCCCAAACAATTCCTTGTACTGCTAAAAAAAAAAAAATTAAACCGAGTTCCAAATGGGTGGAAAATGTTTTCGACCCAATTGGACATCTCAAGCAAAGCGTGCAGTCAGTGAGGATGCATCTCAAGGTAAGATATATCTGAAATCTCTCAGTAAATGCACATTTTATTTGGTCATTTGCATAGAACACAATGAAGGCAAGACACATGTCATGCCTTCCAGCTAGAAGCTAATAAAAACCGAACAGGGAACGTCATACAAAAAGACTCTTCATCCTAGACTGAAGAGAGGCTTATCGAACTTGGAAAAAACAAAAACAATGGAGGGAATTTTCAAACCAAATCTGCCTTTACTGGTTTTCAGAAGCAAATGATTGTGTACTTTTAAAATGGATCTATTTTTAGACAACCAGAAGAATCAGTGTGTGTGTCAGAAAGCCTTTTCTCATGAATTATGCATGTGTCCTTTTTCAGTTGGCTACAGGCCTTTCGTTCATGTCATATGAATCCTTGAGAGACTGTGGGGGTTGTATACCATGTAGGAAAAGATCACTCGTCATTTGCTTAGTTGAACACATTCAAATCCTGCTTTTTTATATCCTTAGGTGTCAAATGATTACGACTGACAGTCATCTGAGGGTAGGTTTGCATATAAAATGTAATGTGTAAAATATGTCCGTTTATAAAAACCAGTATTAATTATGATCTTAGCTTTTAAACCTATTGTTTGGGTCGAAGGAAATAGTGCCCTTCTATTTTCTGGAAACACTATTTGTTTGCATTGCCATTTACTGTGCTCTAAATTTTAAAGTTGCAGCTTCTCCTCCAGGTATTAAACTCTAATTCACAATCCACCAATCCCCGGTAGCTCCAAATTCCCCCAAAAGCATAGATCACAAAAGCAAATTTGTCCGTCCCAGTGATATGTTTTTTCACTTGTAGATATATGTAGTTGCGAATCTATAAACCACATATACGTAAAAAAATGCCTGTGTCGCATTGTTCGAGCAACAAAGATAATTCAACCAACATCTGTGACTAATGCCTCAGAAATAAGAGAGCCTCTCTCTGACCCTGAGCTGAATATTGAACATAAAAATATTGATTTGCGCCTCGTTCTCACAAGAACATTTACTTCAGTCTTGAATAGGAGTGACTATGTTGCCGAAGGAGCTCTCCCCCTGACCTCCTGCCTCTCTTTGTCTTTATCTAATTCCATAATCTCCGATGCCAAAGACTCCCTTTCACAGTCCCTTGCAGTTGCTTGCCATTGCTTGTCATGCATGAACCTGCATATTTTTGCTTGGGCCTTTCTCTGCCCCGGTGAAGGCTAACGGCTGAGAAAAACAAAAAAAAAGGAGTTTTACTGTTTTCCAAAAGCTCAATTCATACTCAGTGGACTCACTCTGGCAGGTCAGAGGAGGTGAAATTCTTCTTCGATACAAACTGTTTTTTTAACCCCAGCGGGCTAAATATAATGCCTGCAATCTTACCCATTTTCTCATGACTGTACTCTACTAAAATCAACTGAAGAAGCTTGATTCGATTTTTGAAGCCATTTTGAGCTAGGGGAATTGAGATGAAGTTAAGTGAGAGAGCTTCAAAATGATTATAGAATGAATTATAAAAATAGGTCATTTTATATTTTAAAAGCCAAGTTGATGGGACTTTTTCTTATATAACTTCCAATATTGTGGAAAAAATATGAGAAATAGTGTATTTGTTATCTAGTGTTATTGAAGCATTAGTAGAAGGGTTTCTTTCGGGACATTTTAAAAGATCTGTTCATTGGAAATATTTCAATTTGACCCGATTACAAAATGAAACTTTTTTTAATTTTTGTATTTATTTTAAAATTAAAACTATACCCCAATTGTCTTTATAATCCCTGTGCGGTGTTTAGTGGCAGAATTAGTAATCATTTTTTAATAGCACAGCACATCTGTTAAAGTGAGGTGGTGCCATATAAATGCAAGACACATCATTCAGGAAAAGTGCCTCAATCCTTTCTCCCATTTTCCCAGGGATTGAAGAGCAACATGCATTCATGCTTCCTGAGTGTTTTAAATTCAATGAGTACCGTTTTATTGCATTTACAGATTTATCTAATATGATCCGACTTCTCGACTCCCACGGAACTATTTATGTTCTTACCACAATATCACTATCTTTAAAACTACTTTCCTTCTGTTTTGAAATCGTGTTCTATCTCCCATATGCTATTTTTCCAACTTTATGTGTGAGTAAGTTAGTATGGTAACTGGTTAGATTTGCTTCTTTTAATTTGACACCTGTTTCTTTTTAATCAGACTGTAAGATCTGCAGCCAATAGAATATGTAAATGAATCTTTTTTCCCCCGACCTCCTCCTCCTCCTCCAAATATCACTGTGGTTAAGGTGGTTTGAGATAAGCATAAAGACATTTAAATTTGTTTTCTTGGGCTCAGAATCAGTGACAGAACTGATATCCATTGGTTACAAGTAAGTCCATTTCCTGTTCCACCTTTGTTTTAACTCTTACAGTCTTGGAAGGAGAATGAAAGAAATATTTTAAATAATTCTTTTTAAAAATAGGTTTATTATCAATATCCATGTACCTTGGAATAGTGGATAATGACTTTATGAATGCTAGTGTAGTAGAGGAGTAATATTCAAAGCACAGTATTCATCAATTAAAGGATTTTTTAATCCTATGATAAGAACTGAGTCACAGAAACAGTCTAGTAGCTTCTAAGAGTAGTTAGAATCACAGTAATGAATTATGTCAATATTCAACTATTTATCTCTCTCCACCATTTTAATAAATGGAGGATGATTAGGAGTGGGTAAGATGTGGATAATGGAAAGAATATTGTAAATTAAATGAATACAACTTCATTAGTGGTGGTCAGAATATAATGAAATCAGAGTGGATAATTTAGACTGTTCTGATAAAATAGTTGCTTGAATTAAGCGATGTAGAAACTGTTTTGCTAAAGTAATACCCACAAAAGAAATACAGATGCTCTTTTTCTCCAGCTTGGTTGAAATAAAATAGCTCTTTTCATGTATAGCACTGTACAACATTCTGTGGACTAGTGAAAAAAGCACAGGCCTGTGAGGTAGAGGACCGGATTGTAATCCCTGCCTTGTCACTTGCTTTCTGGGTGACCTTGGGAAAGTCACTTAACTTCTCTGCGCCTCAGTTTCCTCATCTGTCAATGGGGATTCGATATCTGCTCTTCCCTTTACTTAGACTCTTAACCCCGGGTGGGGAAGAGACTGTGTCCAATCTCCATACATTGTATCTACCCCAGTACAGTCCTTGGCATATAGTAAGCACTGAGAAGCAGCATGACCTAATGGATAGAGCATGGACGTGGAAGTCAAAAGGACCTGGATTCAAATTCTGGGTCTGCCACTTGTCTGCTGTTGACCTTGGGCAAGTCACTTAAATTCTCTGTGCCTCAGCTACCTCATCTGCAAAATGGAGATGTGGCACATGGACTGTGTCCAAACTAATTAGCTTATATCTACCCTAGTGCTTAATACAGTGCCTGGCATATAGTAAGCATTTAACAAATACCATGTAGAACAAACAACAAAAACCAAATACCATGATTATTATTATTATTTATTAGCCTATAAAGCTCTCAACAGATACCCCCTCAAACCCCTTCTCAGAGGTCTTCCCCAGGGCTGAGTCCAGCTTAAAGGTTTCCTAAATGAGGCTCAATGAGGTTTATTTGCTATGTAGAAAGGACACATGAGAAAGGGAGCTTCAGGCTTTCCAGAGGGAGAGGCCCCAAAGGACTGTGAAAGATGACCTTGCCTACCTCAGTTTCACCCTTGCGTACTTTAAGTCTGCCCTCTCCTCTGCTGGCAAAATTATTTCTCTCTCCTTGACACCTATCCCCCTTGCTCTCGCCAGTTGTTCCAGATGTTCAATTCCTCCTCAAAACCCCTGTCCACTCTGACTCCCCTATCTGTCCACCAACTAATGACTTGGCTACCAATTTATTGAGAAAATCAAAACCATCAGATGTGATCTCCCTAGCATCTCCCCTGTTTCTCTCTAGTTCCTCCTCAACTCTCCCATCTTTCACAGCAAGAACTCAAGAAATCTCCTGTCTCTGTCAAAACTCATCCCCTCCACCTGGATATCCAAACCCATCCCTTAGTACCTTATCAAAGCACTTACCCCTTCCCTTCTTCCCTCCCTGCCTGCCATCTACAACTTTTGGCTCTCCAGTGGCTTCTTCCCCACTGCTTTCAAATATGCTCACGTCATCTAAAAAGACCCCTCCCTTAACCCCATGGCTCTCTCCACTTATCGCTCCATCTCCTTCCTACCATTCCTTTCCAAACTCCTGGAGAGACTTGTCTACACTCACTGTCTCAAGTTCCTCTCATCCAGTTCTCTCCTTGATCCCCTCCTCTGGCTTCCATTCCCTTTATTTTACAGAAATGGTCCTCTCAAAGGTCACAAATAATCTCCTTCTTGACAAATCCAACAGGCTTTACTCCATCCTAACCCTTCTCCACCTCTCAGCTGCCTTCAACACTGTTGTCCACCCCCCTTCTCCTGGAAACATTATCAACCTTAGCTTAGTTGACACTGTCCACTCTGGGTTCTCCTATCGGTCTGTCCACTCATTCTCAGTCTCTTTCATGGGCTCCTCCTCTGCCTCCCAGACCATTAATTGTGGGAGTCCCTCAAGGTTCAGTTCTGGGTCTCCTTCAATTTTCCATCTATACCACATATTCAATCCGTCATAGGGCAGGGATTGTCTCTATCTGTTGCCGAATTGTATATTCCAAGCGCTTAATACAGTGCTCTGCACATAGTGAGAGCTCAATAAATACTATTGAATTTGTCACTAAACTTGTCAATTCAACCTTCACAACATCGCTAAAACTCTCTTCTCCTCTCCACCTAAACAGCTACCATGTCAATCCAAGTACTTATCATATCTGCCTTGACTTCTCTTTAGCCTCTTTACTGACCTCTCTGCCTCACCTCTCTCTATGCTCCAGTCCTTAATTCACTCTGCTCTATAGATCATTTTTCTACAAAAACATTCAGTCCATGTTTCCCCACTCCTCAAGAACTTCCAGTGGTTGCCCATCCACCTTAGCATCAAACAGAAACTCCTCACCATCAGCTTTATAGCAGTCGTTCACGTTGTCTCCTCCTACCTCATCTTGCTACTATCCTACTGAACCCAGCATGCAGTCTTTTCCCCTCTAATGCCTACCTCGATTTAATTGATCTCATCACCAACCTCTCACCCATGTCCTGTGTCTGGCCTTGATGCCCTCCCTCTTCCGACAATTACTCTCCCCACCTTTAAAATCTTACTGAAGTTACCTCTCCGTCCAGAGGCCTTCCCTGACTAAACTCTCATTTCCTCTTCTTTCACTCCCTTCTGCATAGCCCCGATTTGCCCGCTTCAGTCATCCTGCCTCCAAGCCCCACAGCATTTATATTCATATCTGTAATTTAGTTATTTATATTAATGTCTTTTTTCCCTCTCTAGACTGTAAGCTCATTGTAGGCAGGGAATGTGTCTATCAACTCTGATATTTTTTTTACTGTACTTTCACAACCGCTAAGTATACGGGTCTGCCCACAGTTAATGCTCAATATATTTGATTTATTGATTGACAGCAAGTTCTGTCCCTTCTCTCTCACATCCACAGCAGGATTTAAATTCAATTTACCCTGTGCCCTGTTGGATCCTGATGACACAAACATCCTGTGCTTCACATTCTGTGTCTCCTCCACTCCGGATTGCAGAAAGTCCTAGGCCGCACTTTAAGGGAGGAGCTTCCTGTGCCATCTCCCAGTAATGATCGCGTCATCCATGTCCTGGTGATCCCCGTTCCTGTGTGATACTGCTCCTCATAACTGTGGAAATCGTTGAGCACTTACTATGTGCCAAGCACTGTATTAAGCACTGAGGTAGTTACCACTGAAATTGAAATCTTCAGGCATTATCTCTCTAAAACCTTCCAGGCTCCTCTTCAGTCCCACCCTTCTCTTACTCCTGCTTCTACTCTCCCATCTTTTCCAGTAGTACAAAAAGATAAGATCACTCACCTCCTCTTAAAATCCAGCCTCACCTCCAACCCCATCACTTCGCAGCAGCATGGTATAGTGGATAGAGCCTGGGCCTGGGAGTCAGAAGGTCATGGGTTCTGATCCTAGTTCCGCCACATGTCTGCTGTGTGACCTCGGCCAAGTCACTTCACTTCTCTGTGCTTCAGTTACCTCATCTTTAAAATGGGGATTGAGACTGGGAGCCCCGCAGGGGGCAGGGATTGTGTCCCACCTGATTTCCTTGTATCCACCCTGGCGCTTAGTACAGTGCCTGGTGCATAGAAAATGGTTAACAAATGCCATCATCATCACCTCACTCAAATGCTTTGTCCCTCCCTTCTACACTCCCTGATTTCCATCTTCAATACACACTCACACAAATACACACACACACATATATTCGTTGCTATCTTGAGCAGTCTAAAGCTTAATGGAACATTTTTCCTTTAATCCAATGATACAATATTTGTAGCCGTTAGTCAATCAGTGGTATTTATCGAGCATTTAATACATGCAGAGTCCTGTACTAAGCACTTGGGAGAGTAACATACCACAGATGTAGCAAACCCGATCCCTGCCCATCACAAGCTTACGGTCTAGAAGAGCTTAATGTTTATACAGTGTCTATTGATATTGTTTTATATTTCATATATGAAAAAATAATGCAAATAATATGTTCCAGATCTCAATAAAGGAAACAGTATGGGACTAGGTTCTAATCCCAGCTCTGCCACCAACCTGCTGTGTGACTTTAGGAAAGTCACTTGGCCTCTCTGCATTTTGGTTTCCTCAACTGTAAAATGGAACCATAATCCCTTTACTTCCTACCTCTTTGGCTCTGAAATCCATGTGGGCTAGAGACTGGTTCCAATGTGTTATATTTTGTCTCCCCCAGCTCTAAAGACTTAACACCTTAATAAATATAATAATAATAGTTATAATAATAATAATGCTAGAAAAGAGTATAAGTATATGGAGTACAATATGTACAATATGCTCTATTATATCTAAACAGAAAAATCAGTCTAAATATTTCATAGCTTTATATTTATTATGATTTTCTCTGGGCCAAACAGATAGGGATATTGAATCACTGCCCCAATGGGAAAAACATAAATATTGTTTATATGTGGGTTTGAGATTTGGTCAATAAATAGTAAATCATATATACACACACCTTATAAACAAATGCAGTGAATAAGAATATTGCCCCCAAATTTATCCTAACCACACAACAGATTTGGGCTTTCACTGACTTCCTGAAGAAAATTTTAAAGATTTAGGTTGTATGCATGCAGTTCAGGACTGGGACCCAGGAATCTTGGTTTGGTTTTTGGCAGTTATTTATTTGCTAATGACCACAGGCAGGTTACTTAACTTCTCAGCCTCAGATCCTCTGCAGAGATGGTAATATTTGCTTAGACCATAAAGATGCTAAAGTAAGGAATAAAGAAATAAACATTATAAGGCAGTCTAAAACCCCTGCATACAGGTGCTCGGAAATTGAATATGCCATCTTTAGATGAGATAAACAAATTCATTTAATCAAATTAAAAGCTGGCTGGACATTGACATGGCAGACTGAGGATAAGCCACACAATTTGAAAGATTCCACTATAATGAACAGCTTCAAGAAAAGCATGCAGCCTGCAGAAACTACTGACGAATCTTCCTTTTTTCCAGTGCAGGCAAGATTCTAGCCTGAGTCTCTCTGAACATATCACTGATTGTGCTGACTGCAAGCCTCATTAGAGACAGGGACCATGATTAATTCCACCTGTGTATTCTCTTCTTGCTCTTAGAAGAGTGCTCTGCACATAGTAAGTGCTTAATAAACACTATTACTACTGAACGATCATAGTCCACGATGCACTACTCAAATCACAGTGTTTCTTCAGACTGAAGTGTAGAACAGAGTATACGATCTCTGCAGCATGAGAGCTACAGGAATAAAGCAGACCCAACAAGACAACTATACTGTGGTCATAATATGAATAATCATTAGTACTGTGATATATTGGCCACTCAGGGTAACACCTGAAGAGGTTCCAGTACTCTACCAGTCTCTGCTATGGGGAGAAGAGTCAAGGAGAGGCCTACCCATTCCATTCCTAGCTTGGGCAGTGGTTAGGGAGTGGAAGGCAATCTGCTACAAGTCCAACTCACCCGTGCTGGGCAGCAGCGGCATGGGAGAGAGTCGAGAGTGGAGATTCGAGTTTACTGCGTGGAAGAAGGCAGTGGTAAACCGCCTTTGGATTTTTACCGAGAAACTCTATGGATACCATACCAGAATGATTGCAGATGGAGAGCAGGGAGTTTGGGGAGAGATGTGTCCGTGGTGTTCCTATGAGATGGCATAAAACAAGACAGTTATGATATGCTAAGCACTTATGAGGTAAGCACTATACTAAGAGGTGGAGTAGATATAAGATCATCAGGTTGGACATAGTTCCTTTACCACATGAGCTTACAGTTTAACTAGGAGGAAGGGCTGGTATTGAAAGCCCATTTTTCTATATGAGGAAACTGAGGCACAGAGAAGTGAAATGTCTTACCTAAGGCCACAGAGCAGACAAGTGGCAGAACAGGGGTTAAAACCTAAGTCCTCTGACTACTTTCTTCTAGGCCATATCGCATGTGGCTTAGAAAAGCGGCGTGGCTCAGTGGAAAGAGCATGGGCTTCAGAGTCAGAGATCATGGGTTCGAATTTCTGCTCTGCCACTTGTCAGTTGTGTGACTGTGGGCAAGTCACTTAACTTCTCTGGGCCTCAGTTACCTCATCTGTAAAATGGAGATTAAGACTGTGAGCCCCACGTGGGACAACCTGATTTCCCTGTTGTATCTACTCCAGTGCTTAAAACAGTTCTCTGCACATAGTAAGTACTTAACAAATACCAACATTAATAATCAGTATTTGTTTAGTGCTTTCTATATGGTAGGCACTGTTCTAAGCACTGGGATAGGTACAGGATAATCAGGTTGGATACAGTTTTTAACCTCATGGGGCTTGGATCAATCCCCATTTTTCAGAACAGGTAAACTAAGGCACAGAGAGGTAAAGTGACTTGGCCACGGTCACCCTGCAGACAAGTGGCTGAGATTAGAACACAGGTCCTTCTGGATCCCAGACCTGTGGTCTACCCACTAAGCTATGTTGCTTCCCATCAGGTGGGAGGACCCTGCCTGGAGCCAAGCATCCTATCAGTTCTGAAAAAGCAGAGGCCAGGCACAGGCAGGATGCATGAGGGGCCGATATGTGGACCATGCTCTTAATGGGGACGGGGCAAGAGAGTATGCCTGGAGGAACTGTTGTCATCTTCTCCTCCAACTCTGCCCCATCCCACCCCAACACCCAACATTTACTTAGGGGGCTGAGGTGAGGAGAGTTGTGAGGGACCATGAGGCTAATAAAGGACAGGGGAAACCACAGCAACAGCAGCAGCAGGAGAAGTCAAGAAAGGAAAGGTGCCTAGTGAGCATGGGCTGGCCCCGGAGGGATCAGCTGACACATTTGGAATTTGGGGTCTAGCCAAGGCAGAAGAAGGGGGCCCATAGCATAGGTGTTGAAAGCACTAAAGGAGGGCTGGGCAAGTCTGCGTGTGGTGAAGCAGGTGGAACTAGAGAGTGGGGACAGGGTAAGAAAAGAAAAATATATTCAGAAAGAAGCTCACCTAGGAGGGAGGTTTCCGCTTCAGGATGAATGACGGCTGGTCTGCTTGTGACACTCTCTGTCGAATGTGAGAGCTGAGGGGGCAGACTGGGATAATTCTATGGACCATCAGTCCTACTCATGGCATCCTAAACACCCTGCTGCTTATGTAACAGCTGATACTGTTGACAAAATATAAAATATACATCCCTGCCTTTTTCCTCTCCCTATTTCTTTACTAGTGTCCTCTCTCAGCTTCATCCCTCCTCTAAGATTGCATCCCTGTTGCTCTCTCTTCCTGTCTCCTGTTCCCGTAGGACTGAGATTTTTCTCGGTTTTTAGTTGTGTTTCTGTACTCTAGAGGGTGAGCTCATTCATTCATTCATTCAGTCGTATTTATTGAGCACTTACTGTGTGCAGAGCACTCTACTAAGCAATGGGAAAGTACAATTCAGCAATAGAGAGAGACAATCCCTGCCCTCATCGGGTTGTAGGCAGAAAATGTCACTGTTCATTTCTCTACTGTACTTTCCCAAACGCTTAGTACAGTGCTCTGCAATAATAATAATAATAATGTTGGTATTTGTTAAGCGCTTACTATGTGCCGAGCACTGTTCTAAGCGCTGGGGTAGACATAGGGGAATCAGGTTGTCCCACGTGGGGCTCACAGTCTTAATCCCCATTTTACAGATGAGGGAACTGAGGCACAGAGAAGTTAAGTGACTTGCCCAAAGTCACACAGCTGACATGTGGCAGAGCCGAAATTCGAACCCATGCCTGCCTGGTCATTACCTTCAGTGACCTATGTGTGCTTTAACCTGTGTTTCATTAAGTGTCCATAGACTATCACTGAACACATATGTATGCATGTATTTGTCCCATAAAAATATTTTGTAAATTCTTTTTGCTAATGGTAATAATGTAATAATAATGATGATGTTGGTATTTATTAAGCATTTACTATGTGCAGAGCACTGTTCTAAGAGCTGTGGTAGATACAGGGTAATCGGCTTGCCCCACGTGAGGCTCACAGTTAATCCCCATTTTCCAGATGAGGTCACTGAGGCACGGAGAAGTTGTGACTTGCCCACAGTCACACAGCTGACAAGTGGCAGAGCTGGGATTAGAACCCATGACCTCTGACTCCTAAGCCCGGCTTCTTTCCACTGAGCCAAACACTGTGGTAGATACATCATAATCAGGTCCCACAGGGGCCTTACGGTCTAAGTAGGGGAGAGAACAAGTACCCGAATCTCCATTTAGCAGATGAAGGAACTGAGGTACAACGAAGCTAAGAGACTTGCCCGAGGTCACACAGCAGGTAAGAGACAGACCTGGGATTCAAACTCAGGACTTCTGACTCCCAGGCCTATGTTCTTTCCCTAGGCAACACTGCTTCTCTTCTTCTGCTGCTACCCTGAATGTGTATACCTGCCTGTTTCTTCATGTATCATATTCCTGAATAATGCAATGTATATTGTAATAATAATGATGATGATGATGGTATTTGTTTAGCCCTTACTATCTGCCAAGCACTGTTCAAAGTGCTGGGGTAGATTCAAGTTTATCAGGTTGTCCCACATGGGGCTCACAGTCTTAATCCACATTTTACAGATGAAGTGATGGAGCAGGGATTAGAACCCATGACCTCTGACTCCCAAGCCCGTGCTCTTTCCATTCAGCCACGCTGCTTGTCTTCGTGTCTCTGTATAGTGATAGTCAAAGCAATAATAGCATTTATTAAGGACTTCCTGTATGCAGAGTACGGTACTAAAAACTGAGAAAAAAACTACACAGGTGAAAGTTGTGGTCCTCCAGAGGCTCACAATCTGAAAATAAGGTGGAGAAGGATTTGGCGATAGACACACTAGGAAAGATGAAATGACTATAAAACATAAAAGTACAAGAGTCCAACAAATCTCGTTGCAAAGAGGAGCTATAGGGGAACAAAGTGGACTTTCCCCCATCACACCCAAAAATAGTTCTAAAGTATATAGAGGATGTGTGCTGTCACTGCTTCGATCCCTCTGTATGTGTTTCTCATGCTGTTCTTTTGTTTTATTTTGTTTTTTAGAGGTATTTGTTAAGCACTTACAGTGTGCCAGGACCTATACTAAGATCTGGGGGAGATACAAGCTATTCAGATTGGACAGATTCCTGGTCCCGCATGAGACTCACAGTCTTAATCCCCATTTTACAGATGAGGTAAGTGAGGCACAGCGAAGTTAAGTAACTTTCCCAAGGTCACACAGTAGACAAATAGGGCCGGGATTAGAATTCAGGTCCAGGTCCAAGACCTGACCATTAGACCCTGCTGTTTCTCTGTTGTTTGGCTTTGTGACCTGGATGGATGCCTTTGGAGCGGACAGGAGCTCGAAGCCTCTGCTACCTTGGGCTCCAGAACGGACCGGATCTAATTCATTCATTCATTCAATAGTATTTATTGAGCGCCTACTATGTGCAGAGCACTGTACTAACCACTTGGAATGTACAAATTGGTAACAGATAGAGACAGTCCCTGCCCTTTGATGGGCTTACAGTCTCATCGGGGGAGACAGACAGACAAGAACAATGGCAATAAATAGAATCAAGGGGAAGAACATCTCATTAAAACAATAACAAATAAATAGAATCAGGAGCAAATAAATAGAATCTAATCTCACCACACCCACCATCACAGCATCACCCAAGATGTGGATAGTCTCCTTCTCTTCAAGGATAAGGAGTGACTCTTCCCCAGATGGGAAGGGCACCACAATGGCCTTGGAAACATGCTCTGCACAAAGCTAATAAATGCGATCGATTGGTGGATTCCATCACTGAAGCAAAAGAGCTTTTAAATTGGAAAACAAGCCAACGTGCGACGGCATGGCCTTAGCTATGACTTCTGAGGAAGTAACTTTTGCAGCCAAAGCCATGAAAAATGGCAAAGCATCTGGGTCTGATGGCATTCTTCCAAAATGTACATTCAAAGCGAGGGAACTTAGTCACAGGAGACTGTAGGAACTCTTCCTCAACATATGGAATATGGAAGAAATGCCAAAGATTTCTAAGATGCCAACATAATTACCATATTTAAGAAGAAAGGTGAGAAACTGAGGAAAGTATTGGAGCAGCCAACTGTTTTTTTTTTTTTTTATTGCTGACAAGGCTCTAGCCAGAGTCCTTGTCGAGAAACATAGTCTAGTGAAAAGATCCCGGGCTTGGGAGTCAGAAGAGCTAAGTTCTAGTGATGCTAATAATTGGGGAATTTGTTAAGCACTTACTATGTGTCAAGCACTGTACTAAGTGCTGGGTAGACACAAGTTAACCAGGTCACACATGAGCCTCTCAGTCTAAGTAGGAGGAAGAATGGGAATCGAATCCACACTGTGCGGAAGAAGGAAATGATAAACCACTTCCGTACTTATACCAAGAAAACTCAATGGATCCACTACCAGAACGATTGCAGACGGAGATGGGGTGTTCTAAGAGAGATGTGTCCTCGGAGTCGCTACGGGTCGGAGACGACTCGACAGCATAAGACCAAGACTGAAGAACAGAGCCTACCTTGCACTTCCTAAATGCCAATGTGTCTTAAGACTAAAATACAGCACTGGAGAGATGATCTTCATACTACCTGTAGTAACACTGAGACCACTGTACTATTTTCAGAGAAGCATTCAACATAATTAACGGACTAGATTTTGAACAATCACTAATCAAATGCTACTGAATTTCAAAAATGTGTTTAGGGAACAAATACAGAGAATCTATATTCAGACAATTGTGTACCGAGGCTTCTACCTCAAGTGACTCTGAATTTCTTTGCAGATTCTGCACTGATAATAAGTCTGAGAAATCCAGGACTATTTACAGATCTAACACCAGGAAATCATAGGCATAGCCAAAGATTTTCATGGGCAATACAGAACTTGATGTGGTCACAGAATGTTGCTACTTAGTAAGGAGGGAAGCAGCATGGCTCAGTGGAAAGAACCTGGGCTTCGGAGTCGGAGGTCATGGGTTCGACTCCCGGCTCTGCCACTTGTCAGCTGTGTGACTGTGGGCAAGTCACTTCACTTCTCTGTGCCTCAGTTCCCTCATCTGTAAAATGAGGATTAACTGTGAGCCTCAGGAGGGACAACCTGATTACCCTGTATCTACCCCAGCGCTTAGAACAGTGCTCTGCACATAGTAAGGGCTTAACAAATACCGACATTATTATTATTAAGTATACTTTTCAAGGATACATGGTTAGACAAAGAGAGAAAACAGAATCCAAAAGGCAAGCACTGCTTCTGGAACTGTTTGCTGTTCGGTGGCAATGTGGTATCGTGCTCCATTGAAAGTGGGAGGTGTGACAAAGGGAGTCAGAAGATCCTGGGTTCTAATTCCAGCTCCTCTACTTGCCCCTTGAATGACCTTGGGCAAGTCACATCACTTCTCTGTGCCTCAGTTCTCTCATCTGTAAAATGAGAATGGGACACGGGACAGGGACTGTGTCCAACTCGATTTGCTTGTATCCATCCCAGCGCTAAGTACAGTGTCTGGTACATAGAAAGCACTTAACAAATACCGTCATTGATATTAAAAGTCTGCTGTGGCTTCTGACCTTTTATATGGCTGTGAGCCCTGGACCATTACTTTTACCTGGACATTTAACTTTTTGAGCAGTTTTACTGTGGCAACTATAACCATATTCAGAATCAAATGAGAAATTACCAAGGACAGGGTCCCAGGACAAATTGAGGCAATTCTCCCAGAAGCCCTTTTTCACTGGCTAGGCTATGTGAGGAGAATAGATACCCAAGATGCTAAAACAAGATATCAAGCAGCTGATGAAGTGATTTGGACTACGCATGTGCTGAGAGGGGGCAGGAATAGGCAATTCATTCAGTCAGTCAGTCAGTCATATTTATTGAGTGCTTACTGAGTGTAAAGCACTTGATCCCGGTTCTGCCACTTGTCAGTTGTTTGACTGTGGGTAAGTCACTTAACTTTTCTGTGCCTCAGTTACCTCATCAGTGAAATGGGGACTGTGAGCCTCACGTGGGACAAAATCTGATTACCCTGTATCTACCCCAGTGCTTAGAACAGTGCTCTGCACATAGTAAGCGCTTAACAAATACCAACATTATTATAAACAGATGCATTCCCTCCCCACAATTAGCTTACAGTCTAGAGGATCAGTCATATAGTGAGAAACAGTAAGTCTTGGGTACTAATCCCAACTCTGTCATTTGCCTGCTGGGTGACCTTCTCATCCATATATGAGAAGCAGTGAGGCTTAGTGGAAAGAGCGCGGGCTTGGGAGTCAGAGGTCGTGGGTTCTAATCCCAGCTCCGCCACTTATCAACTGTGACTTTGGGCAAGTGACTTCACTTCTCTGAGCCTCAGTTACCTCATCTTTGAAATGGGGATGAAGACTGTGAGCCCCACGTGGGACAACCTCATTACCTTGTATCTACCCCAGCACTTAGAACAATGCTTGGCACACAATAAGCATTTAACAAGTACCATCATTATGATTATAATTATCGTTATTATTATTATTATATTTTTCATTTTAGAAGCAGCTGTATTCACCCCACCCTCATCCCCACAGCACCTAAGTACATATATATAATTAATGTATTCATAATAATGTCTTTCTACCCCTCTAAACTGTAAACTCCTTGTGGGAAGGGAACATGTCTGCCGACTCTGATTTCCAAAGCATTTAGTGAGGTCCTGGACACACAGTAAGCGCTCAGTAAGTACCACTGATTGATCTGTGTATATAGGTAAACTCAGGCTGCCATAACATTTGTTTTTAGGGAATCAGGGGACAGTGTCGCAGTAGTGCTCATGCTGTGAAGCAGTGCACAAAAGTTTATGCATATGTGTACAGCACCAATCTATACACATATACTATAAAATGAGCTTTTCATATTTTAGGGGGTTGGTCTTGAGCACAATATGCCCACATAATTGGAGAACTGAGTGACCTTTGTAAGGTTTAGTCCTGAAAGATGTACCACAAGGACCATTAATAATCATTTTTTGATAGACACTATTGTAGTTTCAATGAGAACAAGAAGTTCTGCTGTCCCCTTTACAGCCATTTAAGCAGGAATCATCTCAATTACTTCATCCTCTGGAAATGGGGGAAGCTACTCTCACTGTATTAAGTTACGTTCCTGAATTTGGCAGGTCATTTGCCTTTAGTTAATAGGTCAGATGGATTGCAACCAGTTTCTCTCAAAGGCCCTGGCCTTGGTATCTTGAGGCCCTATATTTATGAGGTGGCAAAATTTTAATCCTGTGACCCTATCTTTTGGCCATCTTCAGCTGATCACCCAACTCAGAGTCTGATTTCAGATTTCTGTCTTGGTCCAACGGTCTCGGACCATTTCATTTAAACGAGTCAGAAAAGACTCCAAGGACCCGGACTTGAGCTTCCTTATCCAGAGGCCCTGAAGTAAAAGATAACAGGTTTTCACTCTTCCTGTCACTTTTTGACAGACTTTCTAGGCAACAGGATCAGTCTATTATCATCCAGGGGAAAGGCTTCTCACTTTCTTAGATCGATTGCCCCCCAGGGAAAAGGGAATCAATCAATCATATTTCTTGAGCACTTACTGTGTGCAGAACACTGTACTAAGCACTTGGGCGAGTATGATATAACAATATAACAGACATATTCCCTAACCACAGTGAGCTTACAGTCTAGAGGGAAGAGCCTGACTCTTGCTTGGCCTCTACAAGACTCGAAGAGTAGTGAATGATGAGTCCCTACTGCTCTGACTAGTCTTCAAAGACCACATAGAAGTTCCAAATGTCCCGCTGCTGGTGGACTACTCTCTCAGGTGCCTGCCTTCCTCCTTCAGCTGACCACAAAGGAAAAGGCTGCTAGATGGAGATGAGTGCTGGTTAACCAAATAACCGTCTCCTCCGGCTCTGCTTCCCCTCCACCAGTGCTTTGACATCACCTGAACCCCCGGTTTCAAAGCGACTCTGACGAGTGATAAAGAGATAATAAAAGAGCAAAGACTTTGGTTATGCCGGAGGGAGATGTGAATTTTTTAATAGATCTGAAGAACTTGCTTGGTCCAAAAGCGTCAGGAGTTTAGATTCCTTACCAGTTTAACAAGCAGTGGTCACTGTGGCCTTCGTTGAGACTGTTGGATTCTGCTATGCGATAGGCCTGAAACTCCAAACCCCATTTATTGCTATTTTTGTTTTATTTTTAGTTATCATTGCCCTTGTCTTTTATATTGTGATCATTTCCTGCTTCATCTGTCTCTATGTCTCTGTCACCAGTCCCCTCTTCTCTCTTTAATCTTACATGTTGAGATTCTTGTGGGCCAAAGACCTTGTCTAATTCTCATCAATATAGTTTTTCCCAGGCCCTCAGACATTGCTTTGCATACAGTAGGGGCTTAATAAATCGAAAAGCAAACTGGGCTACAGTCTGGCCTAATGGAAAGATCAAGGGCCTGGGAATCAGGGGATTACTAAGAAATCTCAGCTCCACCATTTTCCTGCTATGTGACCTTGGGCATGTTGTTTAACTTCACTGTGCCTCAGTTTCCTCATCCATAAAATGAGGACAAAACACCTGGCCACCATAATTCCCATGTGGCGCAGGAACTGTGTCCAATCTGCTCTTATTATATCTCCACCAGAATTTAGCAGTGTTTTGCACATAGTAAATGCTTAAGAAGCATGGCTCAGTGGGAAGTGCCCTCGTGTGAGAATCAGAGGTCATGGGTTCAAATCTCGATTCCGCCGCTTGCCAGATGTGTGACTTTGGGAAAGTCACTTAACTTCTCTGTGCCTCAGTTACCTCATCTGTACAATGGGGATTAAAGCTAAGCCCCACGTGGGACAACCTGATTGCCTTGTATCCCCCCCAGTGCTTAGAACAGTGCTTTCCACATAGTAAGCGCTTCACAAATACCACCATTATTATTATTATTATTATTACGAAGAATTGCCAAGATTATTCTTATTACCATTACTAAAACTACTAGTAATTAAATACAAATGAAGACATCTCGGCTGAGAATGTTTCAGAAATCCCCAGTGGAACTGTACTCATTCTCACCTCAAATGTAAGTTCCTAACGAATGCCAATTCAGTTTGAGACAAATGCTCCTTCCAGTCAATATGGCTCTGTCAGAGATTCAGGGTCAAATTGATCAATCAGTCACTTTGCTGAGTCCTTACCAGATGCTTAGCAGTGTATTTAGGGTTTTGGAAAGTTCAGTAGCGTTCAGTAGAGTTCCTGTCCTCAAGGAAAAATGCATGGCCTAAGTGGAAAGAGCATGGGCCTGGGAGTCAGAGAACCTGGATTCTAATTTCAACTCTGTTGTTGTTGTTGTCTTATGCTGTCAAGTTGTGTCCAACTCATAGCGACGCCATGGACACATCTCTTCCTCAACGCCTCACCTCCATCTGCAATCGTTCTGGTAGTGGATCCATAAAGTTTTCTTAGTAAAAATACTGAAGTGCTTTACCAGTGCCTCCTTCTGCATAGTAAACCTGAGTGTCTGCCAATTTCAACTCCACCAATTGCTTATTTTGTGACCCTGGGCAAATCACTTAACTTCCCTGTGCCTCAGTTCTTTGTTCTCCTTCCAACTTAGACTATGAGTGCCATGAGGAAAAAGGGAATGTCTTGTCTTGTCTTATGCTGTCAAGTCTTCTCCGACCCATAGTGGCAGCATGGACACATCTCTCCCAGAACACCCCACCTCCATTTGCCATCATTTTGGTAGTGTACCCATAGACTTTTCTTGGTAAAAATATGGAAATGGTTTACCATTGCCTACTTCTGTGCAGTCTTTTTTAGTCTCCATCCTTGACTCTCTCCCATGGTGCTGCTGCTGTCCAGCACAGGTGAGTTTTGACTTATAGCAGATTGCCTTCCACTCGCTAGCCACTGGCCAAGCTAAGAATGGAATGGATATGCCTCTGCTAGACTCTCCCTCCCTTAGTCGAGATTGCTAAAATATTGGAAACCCTTCCCCTGGGAGGGGAAAAGGGACTGTATCTAATCTAATTAGTTTGTGTCTACTTCAGAACTTAGAACAGTGTTTGACAGTAAGTGCCTAAAAAAAAAATAATAGGGGCTTTGAGTCTGGTCCTGGAGACAGACACGAAATGACAGTGTAGATGAGTAAGTGTCTAAAGAGTCAAAAACGTAAACCAGTGAAGACAGAAGTGCTGCGGGTGGACCTGACTGTATAAATGCATAGCTGGCACAGAAATGCTGATGTGTTAGTTGCAGAAGTATGCCCAGGTTGGGAAGTTTACCAAATTAAATCTATTCTGGTTTATGCCCTGAGGAGAATCACAGGACATTTTTCAAATTTGTAGTTCCTGTGGTAAACCAGTGAATTTCTAGCGCAGGCTATACATGTTTCATTCTACGTCATGACAGCTTCGATGATAACGATGGAATTTTTGTGCCACACCATATCATAACTTCAAGGCAACCTTAGAGTCAGCGTGACCTACTGTATACAGCAGGGGCCCAGATGTCAGATGGACCTGGGTTCTAATCCCGGCTCCTCCACTTATCTGCAGGGTGACTATAGGCAAGTCATTTAACTTCTCTGTGCCTCATTTGCCTCATCTGTAAAATGAGGATTAAGACTGTGAGCCCCATGTGGGACCTGGGCTGTATCCAACCTGATTATCTCATGTCCACTCCAGCAGTTAGTTCAGTGTCTGGCACATAGTAAGTACTTAACAAATACCATTAAAAAGACAAAAAAACCCCAAAAAACAAAAGCCAAAAACCCTTAAACCTTAAAAACCTTAATGGCAAAGTGTAAATATCGCAGGTTTATAAAGATCCTACCTGCATAGTGTCTATTTGGTATCTTTATGAGAACAGATTTGCATTTCAACTGTCATAGTTCATGATGAAGAGTACAAGCTATTTTTGAAAGACAAGCTATCTTTCAGCACTTTCAGAATTTGCTGCATATTAGGTTTTGCTGTGCTTCCTGGAACCCTTATGTAGTTTCATATACCATTGGCCATCCTATAAGAATTAACCCTTATGTAGTTTCATATACCATTGGCCCTCCTATAAGAATTCAGCGCGACAATATTTCGTTCTGTATCTTATATTTAGCTTTATGTAGTTTCATATACCATTGGCCCTCCTACAAGAATTCAACGTAACACTATTTCATTCTGTATCTTACATTTGAGATTTCCCATCCCTGTTAGAGTTTCCTGGGGTTCTGAGGCAGGAAGTAGTTATCAACTATATGACTCTTGGGCTCTTCCTGTTGAATTTCAGTGAAATAATGTGAGTGGCTTTCAGTGCAACTCTAACCTCCTCTTCCTTATTTCAGTGGTTGTGATGGATTTTTTTTTCTTAGACTCTAATTGTGGATGGACCCAAAGAGAAACCTTGTAGGCACATGGGGGCTGCAGACGCTTACAAGGTATTCTCTATAGAGGCCCCCCAGCCAAGGACACATATTTGGAAAGTGTCAAGGAGCATTGGCAAAAGCAGTATTAAGTCTATTTAAGCAGCACTTTCACCAGAAAAGCAGAAACCTCAATTTCATTGTCTCTATTTGTGGCTGAATTGTACTTTCCGAGCACTTAGTACAATGCTCTGCACATAGTAAGCTCTCAATAAATGTGATTGAATGAATGCATAACATACTGTATATTACTCTATTTATTTTGTTAATGATGTGTATGTTCCTGTGATTCTATTTATCTTGATGATATTGTTTTGTTTTGTTCTGTTTTACTTTGCTGTCTGCCTCCCCCGTTTAGACTTTGAGCCCGTCATTGGGCAGGGATTGTCTCTATCTGTTGCCAAATTGTATATTCCAAGCTCTTAGTACAGTTCTCTGCACTTAGTAAGCTCTCACGAAATACTACTGAAGGAATGAATAAATAATCACAATTACGTTATTTGTTAAGATCTTATTATGTGCCAGGCATTGTATTAAGTGCTGAGGTGGGTACAAGCAAATCAGGTTGAACACAGTCCCCATCCCACGTCGGGCTCACAATCTCAATCCCTATTTTATAGATGAGGAAACTGAGGCGCAGAGAAGTGAAGTGACTTGACCAAGGTCACACAGCAGACGAGTGGCAGAGTCGGGATTAGAACCCATGATCTTCTGACTCCCAGGCTCGTGCTCTATCCACAGCACCGAGGCAGCGGGGTTCGATGGAGGCTCCCCTTTCACTGTTGCTTGTTGATAGGGTGGAGTTTTGCGATCCAGAGAAGATTAAGTTTTTCTATGTGGGCTTCTGGGGCACGCCCATGCTTGTAGCTAAGTGCCTCATCTTCGAATAAGGCAGACAGCAGTCTGCACATGAACTGGGACCGGCCTTGGCCTCGTTAATCCTCAGGACAGACAACGGGGGCACTTAGGACTCCCCTCCCAGGCAGCAATTCAGCTCAAGCTGCCGCTGTACAAAAGAACTTGAATTCACTTATCAAACTACAGGGAATCGATTTCCCGTAAGGGCTCAATAGCAACCATCTGTTGCGTCTCTCCCTGCTTTGTAAATTAACTTTAGCTTGTTCTGTTTGTCTGTAGGCAAAATTGGTTGCTTTAACTGGGATGATGTAATATCTTACTGAGTCCTGGAAGTCATTTGGCTCTACTAACAGGAAAGCTCCTTTAGTAGTATCAATCAATCATGGCATGTATTGAGCACCTACTGAGTGGAAAACACTAAGGCTAAGTGCGTGAGAGAATACAACCGATGCAAGACACAACTTGAGGAGCAGCCTGGCCTAATGGAAAGAGGAAGGACCTGGGTTCTAATCCTAGCTCTTTCATTCGCTTGATGGGTGACCTTTGGCAAGTCATTTAACTTCTCTATGCCTCAGTTTCCTCATCTTGAAAAAGCTAATCACTATCCCCCTCTCCAAACCCTTAGTGAAGCTGCACCTCCTCCAAGAGGCCTTCCCAGACTAAGCCCCACTTTTTCTTAGCTCCCATTCCCTTCCGCTTTACCCTTTCTTGCTCCCTGTGCTCTTCACTCCCCCACTAGACCTCCCCACAACCGCCCCACAGCACTTATGTATTAGAGAAGCAGCATGGCTCAGTGGAAAGAGCACGGGCTTAGGAGTCAGGGGTCATGGATTCTAATTCGGCTCTGCCACCTGTCAGCTGTTTTACTTTGGCGAAGGCACTTAACTTCTCGGGGCCTCAGTTATCTCATCTATAAAATGGGGATTAAAACTGTGAGCCTCATGTGGGACAACCTGATTACCCTAGTGCTTAGAACAGTGCTCAGCACATAATAAGTGCTTAACAAGTACCAATATTATTATTATTGCGGTTTATTATTGTTATTATTACATATCTATTCTTTCTATTCATTTATTTTGATGCCTGCTTCCTCGTAATGATGTCTGTCTCCACCTCCCTAGACTGTGAGCCCGATGTGGACTGGGATTGTCTCTCCTTATTGTTGCACTGTACTTTCCAAGTGCTTAGCACAGTGCACTGCACATAGTAAGTGCTCAATAAATACGACAGAATGAATGAATGAACAAATACCTGTTCTTCCTCCTGCTTAAACTTTGAGTCCCCATTTGGGACAAGAATTGTGTCTTCTTGGTATATACTGTATCTACTCCAGCATTTAATATAGTGCTTGGCATATGGTAAGTGTTAAATATCACGATTATTAGTATTATTAGTATAATTAAAACTTTCCCATCCTCTAGGAGCTTACAATCTAATGACAAAGACAGACAAGAAAATGAAGATGTACAGACTGCAAGTTCATTAAGTTCAGGGAACACGTCTACCAATTCTGTTGCATTCTCCCAAGGACATAGTACAGTCACTCTGCACACATTAAGCATCCAATAAATACCATTGATGAGGATAATGATTTTTTAAGAGGAAAAGTCCAATTCATCGGTTAACTTTAATCAGATATATGGCCTTGTAATTCCATACAGATCAATGTTTACTTCCAAAACAGAAAAAGGAATGGGTTCAAAATAATGCGAAAAAAAAATAATCAGAGAAATGTACATGAAAGAGAACAAGAAACTATTCATTGCTTATTATCACACATTCTCTCAAGAAATCCCACAGAATGAAAAGAACTTCATTCCCCAAATGTTTTTAAATCTGTGTTAATTGTGAAATGCTATTGTTTCTGAAAGATTCTACATAGCGTTTCTGGTGACTGTCCTCTTGAAATTTCAAGGCCCACATTTCTCTTTAAGAAACTCCCTTTGAAGTCAATCAGAGAAGCGTTTGAGAAGCAAAAAAAAAAAATGCATGTTTTCACATTTTAAATTATAGTGAAATCCTCCTTCGAGGATTTCCAGACATTTGAGGCACAACGAATTAACATCCCAGGCATATCTTCCCAACTCTGACCCTCTCAACCCTGCATTTCCTTCCTCACTGATACTGAAGTTCTAATGTGATTTAGGTCATTTTTACATAAGTGTTTTTGCTGTGAAATAATGTGATGATAATAATAATAATAATGAGAAGGGTATTTGTTAAGTGCTTTCTCTGTGCCAAGCATTGTACTAAACACTGAGGTAGATACAAGGCATTCCAGTCCCACGTGAGGCTCACAGTTTAGGTAGGAGATAGAACAGGTATTGAAACCCCATTCTGTAGATAATAATAATAATAATGATGGTATTTGTTAAGCGCTTACCATGTGCCAAGCACTTTTCTAAGCGCTAGAATAGATACAAGGCTATCAAGTTGTCCCACGTGGGGCTCACAGTCTTAATCCTCCTTTTCCAGATGAGGCAACTGAGGCACAGAAAGTTAAGTGACTTGCCCAAAGTCACACAGCTGCCAAGTGGCGGAACCGGGATTAGAGCCGACGACTTCTGACTCCCAAACCCGTGATCTTTCCACTAAGCCACACTGCCTGAGGGAACAGAGGCAGAGAGAAATGAAGATCACACAATAGGTAAGTGGCAGAACCAGGTTTAGAATCCAGGTCCTCTGCCTCTCAGGCCCCTGCTCTTTCCACTGGTTTATGCTGCTTCTCTAGGCCTTGCTGCTCTCCAGCTCCTGGATTAATTCTTAATCGACTGATAGGTGTAGTTATAGGTAAGATTGGCATCGACTGATTTGCTTCCAAATCTGGACTTCTGTACCCATGTGTCTCTGTCCAGAATGTTCTGTCCTTCTTCAAAGTAAATATCTGGAGCTTTGGTTTTCCTTGTCAAGGAGCAGAGAGGATCTTTCATAATAATAATAATAATAATAATAATAACAATATTTGTTAAGCACTTACTACATGCCAAGCACTATTCTAAGTGCTGGGGTGGATACAAGATAATCAGGTTGTCCCACATGGGGCTCACAGTCTTAATCCCCATTTTACAGATGGGGTAACTGAGGCACAGATAATTTGAGTGACTTTCCCCAAGTCACATAGCTGCTAAGTGGGAGAACTGGGATTAGAACCCACGACCTCTGACCCCCAAGCCTGTGCTCTTTCCACTAAGCCACACTGCTTCTCTTCATCATTGTTAATAGCTATTCTTGAAATCCTATAACACTCAATGGGCCTCCTACTACATGCAGAGTACTATACTGGGCACCTGAATTGGACAGAGAACTGCATAGCACTTAATACAGTGCCTGGCACATAGTAAGCGCTTAACAAATACCGTAATTATCATTACTTGTGGCCTTCTCTTTGCAGAACACTGTAGTAGGGGTTCACTAATGTGGTATTTGTTAAGCACTGACAATGTGCCAGACATTGTACAAACCACTGGGATAGATACAAATTGACCAGGTTGGGCACAGTCCCGGTCCAACATCTGACTCAAAGTCTAAATAGGAGAGAGAACATATATTTGACCCCCATTTTATAGATGAGGAAACTGAGACACAGAGAAATTAAATGAATTGCTCAAGGTCACGGAGCAGGCACGTGTCAAAGTCAGGTTTAGAACCCAGGCCCTCTAACTCCTAAAGAATTTCCAGAGGTTTCCCCTCCACCTCTACACCTCTCCTTACCGAGGGCTTTAAAGCACCCAACCTCCTATTTTACCTCACTGATTTCCTATTACAGTCCAGTGCTTTTGCTTTACTCTTTAAACACCAACTTACTCAGTGTACCTCGGTCACATCTATTTTGCCGCTGATCCCCTTCCCACCTCCTGCCTCTCTCCTGGAACTTCCTCCCTCCACATGTCTGACAGACCATCACTCTCCCCACTTTCAAAGTTTACTAAAATCCCATCCTCCAAAGACATTCCTCAACTAAGCCCTCATTTCCCCTATTCCCTCTTCCTCCTGCATCGCCCTTGCACTTGAATTTTTACTCTTTATTCACCCCATCCTCAACCTCACAGCCCTTATGTACATATATATAATTTATTTTAATGTCTGTCTCTCCCTCTAGACTGAAAACTCCTGTGGGCCAGGAATATTTCTACCAACTCTGTTGTACTCTCCCATGCGCATAATGCAATGCTCTGTGCTCGGTAAATGCAACTGATGGATTTGTTGATCGGGTGTGGATGTGGGATCACCTCAGACTCTCTTCCCTTCTCTGGATCCCATATATATTCTCTGATGAGTGGGAAGGCATCATGGAGACTCCATGGGAGATCCTGATGGACTGATTCATTCAAGCTGTGAGACTGGAGAGCGGGGACGGGCATGGCGGTCTTAGCATTTGCCAGTGGGGATCACTTCTGGGTGTCTGCATGTGTGTCTCTCTCATTTCCATGCTCTCACTCACCCTCACGGACACTCTCCTCTGTTCCATTCTTCCACCCAGAGTTAAAACAGTTTCCTCTTGCGGCAAACCCAGTGGGAATGAGAGCGGGAAACATAATCACCGGATTTGGATCCCTGCTGACGAAGGTTAAGTCTGGCGGGAGCCGACAGATCTTTGCCTTCCCCTTTGCCATCAACATGAAAGGGTTTCCCCGGCTCCCGCTCCCCAGCCAGGCAGTGGTGGAGACGATCAGTCCTTGTCTCCTAGCTCTTTGAGATCTGGAGGGACCTCACAGCCCTGAGGAACTTCAGTTTGCTCCCTGGGCTTGTGTGGGAGGAGCCTTCTCTCTGGTAAGCGAGGGATGAGGCAGAGTCAAATTGGCTGCTGAGGTTGTCTTCCATTGCCTGGCTAATTCACTGCTACTGAGGTGTCAACTCCTCCTTACGAGGATGTATCTGGCTTCTGAATTTCAAATGTGGTACATTTTGCCCCGACTTGAAATATTTAAGTCCCTTACAGTTAGTCAGTCATCCAGCCAATTGTATTTATTGAGTGCAGAGGACTATACTAAGCTTTTGATAGAGTACAATATAACAGGCACATTCCTCACCCACAAAGAGCTTATGGTCTAGAGAGGGAGACAGTTAAGGATATGTACATAAGTGCTGTGGGGCTGAGAGAGGGAGTGAATAAAGGGAGTAAATCATGGTGAAGCAGAAGGGAGTGGGAGAGGAGGAAAGGGATGCCTCTCTAGACTGTAAGCTCCCTCTAGACCGTAAGGTAGTTGCGGGCAGGTACTGTGTCTACCTAATCTATTATACTCTCCCAAACAGTTAGTACAGTGCTCTGCATACAGCAAGCTCTCAATAAATATGATCGATTGATTGAGATGAGATTGGATAGTCCACTGAGACATGAAGTGGACAAAAATGTGAACTATCATTGAGAGATCAATTTTATACAGAATCACCAAACTGAAAGAGACTGGAGTTATTATGTATTTCCTTCCGATTCCACAAAGGGATATGCCGTACTTTGGATCCAGCTCTGATATTATTATTTCCCCCAAAGCACTTGACTATAAAGGATAAACTGAGTACCCTGATCATTTTCTGATGAGAGCCCTATCTTCTTACTGCTTCTATTTATATGCAAATCATCATGAAGCCACAAAAATGATAGAAATTCCTGTAATTCACATTCCCAATTTGTCTTTTAATAGGCATAAAATGAGAGGGCCTTGAAAATTTGCTGAAAAGTTTTGCTACATAAGCACAAACTGAGAGGAAAACATGAATAACCTGATGACATACTACAGACCACAGATTTCCCAATTCCAGACATAAACTGCTGTTATCGGTTGGCATGTAGGGGCCAGTGACCTCAACTTCCATATGTTCTGCTGTACTTTACTGCTGGCAACACTGTGCATGCTGAATGGTTATTCAGGACTCATAGCTTGTAGATTTCTTGAAAACTCGTGGATTGTATTAACCAGATCCTCTAGACTTTGAGCTTGTTGTGGGAAAGGATTGTCTTTCTTTATTGCTGTATTGTACTTTCCCAAGCTCTTAGTGCTATGCTCTGCATACAGCACGTGCTCTCTAAATACGATTAATTGATCCTTTTATTTTCATTAATGAAAGAATATATTTCAAGATGGAAAACCCTGGTTTGTTCATGTTCCACTTTGGAAATGATGACCTGTGAAGGAATTTGGGTAATCCAAGGTTTCAGCAGCCTGAAGCTGTTTTGTGTGGAGATTAAAAATAGGAAAATGGATTGAAAACCAAGGGAGCTGATTGTTTTATAAAAGTAGTGGCCTAATGGCAAGAGCACAGGTCTGGGAGCCATAGGACCTGGGTTCTAATCCCTGCTCCTCCACTTGTTTGCTGTGTGATCTTGGACAAGTCATTTAACATTTCTTTGCCTCAGTCACCTCATCTGTAAAATAGGGTTAAGACTATGAGCTCCATGTGGAACCTGATTATCTTGTATCTATCCCAGCACTTAATAAAGTGCCTGGCACAAAGTAAGCACTTAACAAATAGCAATCAAAAAGAAACAATAAACTAGTGAAAAATGTTTGTCAATCCAGGAGCACCAGATGTTTGAGAATTTAGCTGTGTCTTTAGGGGACGAGCCTTGCGGATGAGGGAAGGGGGCCCGTGTAGAACATTCTCTGGACCCGTTGCAAGACCTCATATAGTAGCCAGTTGGGATCTGGACATTGGCATTCTCATCTTTTGTTGCAGTACAGTCCAGCAGGGTTCTGAAACATGAGGTATTGCCAGGGCAGAAAGGGCAAGCACATTTCCACATAAACTGAGTCACTGTGTCAAGCTCCTAATTGGTTGGCATGTAGGTTCAAGAGACAGTTGTTTCCCGGGATTACCAGTGACCCTGTGTTAATGTTGGTATTTGTTAAGCGCTTAGTATGTGCCGAGCACTCTTCTAAGCACTGGAGTAGACGCAGGGTAATCAGGTTGTCCCACGTGAGGCTCACCGTCTTAATCCCCATTTTAACAGATGAGGTAATTGAGGCACAGAAAAGTTAAGTGACTTGCCCACAGTCACACAGCTGACAAGTGTCAGAGCCAGGATTCGAACCCATGACCTCTGACTCCCAAGCCCGTGCTCCTTCCACTGAGCCACGCTGCTTCTTCCTACCCTTCTGTCAATCTTCCTGGATCAGGGGCTGACCTGAGAGTCCTGGGGTCAAAAACTGGGCAAGGACAGGGGGTAGGGGTGAGGAGCGGCCCAAGTGCTCTGCCAATCCAGCAGAGCCGAAAGGGCTCTAGACTGTAAGCTTGTTGTGCGCAGGGAACGAGTCTACCTACTCTGTTGTGTTGTCCTCTCCTAAGCGCTTAGTACAGTGCTCTGCACACAATAAGCACTCGATAAATCCCATTGATTGATCGACTGACAGCTCTGCAGAAGGCTTGACAGGAAACTGGTCCTTTGGTTCCTTCACAAACGTTGGCTCCATCTTCAAGGCTCAGTCTGTGCTGGTCTCAGGTGTGCTCCATGCAGATTCAAGAAAATATTTTCTATGAGAAGATTTATTCAAGGACTTGGCAGTTACTCCTTATTTTAGAACAGAACCAAGAATTATCTGTTTGCCTTCCAAGAAGCCTGGAGGAGGAGGCAGACAATCTGGTTACTTAGAGGAGAAATTATTTAAATCCAGATTTGAGTGTCTTTAGTAGGGTTTAAATAACAAGAATCTCAGGAACTTTGGTGACATCGTCAAATGAGTGATCAATCAGTGATACTTACTGAATGCATCCTGAGAGTAGAACATTGAATAAAGTACTTGAAAATATACACAAGAAATACACACAAGGAGCAAACATTTCTTCCCTCAAGGAATTGACTAATGATACATCATTTTATTCCACCATTGTTTTAGATTCTTCCCTTTAGTAATTTCTATTCTCTAATTCCTGCCCAGTGGTGAAGAGATTTTTTCATCTTGTGACATTTTTTTTTGTTCAAAAGTGTCTTATGCTTCTGTTCTTTCCAGTAAAACAAATTTTTGTTTAGATCTATATGTAGATGGATATATAATATAAATACACACACATATATATGCATTAATATATCCAATAAATACATACATTTGCCACTGTTAGCCAGAAGTGATTCAGTTCTCATTCCTCAACTGTGACCTTCCTCGGCATTGCAGTGGACTCTGAATAGGACGAGGAAGAGGATTTGCTGTATAAATCCTTGAAACGGTGAAGAAACGTCACACATACACAGTCCCCCCGCCTGGTCCCTCACCCCATACACCTATGTAATAAATTGACTATCAGTGTATATTGAATTAGACTAGGAAATGAGGACCTGAATTAGTTATCACTATTTTAAGTTTGGATTTTATGCGTATCTTATCACTAATGCATCCATTACCCTTGGACCTTGCAATGCATTGGAAATCTGACTGAGAAAGTAAGTTATTTTAGACTTTGGATTCTAACTGTGAGTGAAATCTAAGCAACACCCCAGTGCTATGACACATTTTTAATGGTGCTAGTGAAGAGACACCTGAGGGAGAGGGAGTCTGAGATGGAGGGGGGTCAGAGGGGGACAAGTCTTCCCAAAGTACAGCCAGCAGACTAACTCATCGGCCCCGGTTCTGCCCAAATTCAGATAACTATATTCCCGACAGGTCTCCTTCAGTACAGAGAGGCCTCTCTCCGCATATGAGCTTTTATCGAATGATATTTTTGGAGAGACTAATGGAAGCAACCCTAAGAGAAAATTAAATAATTCATCTCTGCCACATTAGAGCGATGGAGGATGGAAAAAGAAAGGTTAAAGCTCAAAACACCCAACAGCTCTGCAAAGCAAAACTAGAAAAAGTTAGGATCTCAATCTCAAACTAATCTGTATGTCTGACCTCGCCTGTGCCCTGTGGGTCAAGATCCAGAGATTTGTACCCCAAATTCAGGACAGTAGAGGAAACTTTGGGGTTCCTGCTCCTGTGTGATCAGGGAGGCTTTGAAGGGTAAAAAATCCATGAGGCTCCTCAAAGACTGGGCACGTCTTTTTCTGTCTCTAACCTCTGTGCACAGAACCTGGCCTAGTGCTTGACGAACATCCACCCAAGGAGGGCATGTTATACGGGCAGCAGTATGACCAATTGATCCATCAGTGGTATTTATTGAGTACTTACTATGTGGACAGCACCGTACTAAAATTACAGTCCAATAAAGTTAGGATACACTATCCCTGCCCACAAGGAAATTACAGCCTGGAGGTAATCCCACGTTGTTCCAAATTTGGTTTTTCCCGTAGATAAGCTCTCCTCTAGACTGTAGGCTCATTTGGGGCAGGGACTGCATCTGTTCTCATATTGTACTCTCCCAAGCACTTAGTACAGTGCTCTGCACCCAGTAAGTGCTCAATAAATAGAACTGACTGACTGAAATCCAAAATTCAGAAGACCGAGCTAGGAAGGGGTGCAACACCAAATCAGTCCATCAACTGATGATATTTACTGGGCGCTTACTAAGTGCAAGAACACTGTACTAAGTCCTTGTCAGAAAACAGTACAATAAAGTTGATAGACATAATTCCTGTCCTTGAGTAGTTGCAATCTACTGGGGGACACAGATGTTACAATGAATTACAGAAAGGAGAGGTAGCGGAGAAGTAGCTGAATATAAGTGTTGTAGGGGTGAGGGAAGGGTGAGGATTGAAGTGCTCTGAGGGTACAGAACCAAGCACATAGATGATGGATAAAGGAGGAACAATGGAGTGGAGATGAACTGAAAGTCAGGGAAGGCTTCTTGGAGGAGAAATGGTTTTAGTAGGGCCTTAGTAATGGGGAGAATGATGGTCTGTCGAGTAATATTCACACCAGACAAAGTCTCTACTTCTGCTCTACAAAGGGAGGAGACTCAATGCCTGCAAAATCAAGTTGAGAATCTTTTGTCAATTACTAGAAAACATATCAAGTTTAAAAATTCCATACTTCACTTTAGATTTCAGTTGAAATGTGAAACACATAATCTCATTGGTGAATTTCTCCTAACCTCTTCATCCACCTTCCCAACCTAGGAAAAAGAAGCTGGGAGGGAAATGATGTGATTTTCTCATTCACATGTTGGCCCTGGGAAAGTAAATGGCTTCATCTGAGTGACTGCAGACCATAGAAGAGTGAATACCTGTCTCCGGGAGCATATGCAGATAACAGGATTCCCAAGTTTGGGGAAGTAAAACCCCACCTTGCTTCTCCCACTTAATCAATCAGTGGTATTTACTGAAAACGTACTGTGTGCAGAGAACTGAACTGATGTCTTAGACAAAAGTGATAGATTTAGTCGACTTAGTAGATTTAGTCCCTGCCTATGAGGAGTTGACAGTCTAACGGAGGAGATGGAAATGGAAATAAATGACAGGTTGGTGGAAGTGTCAGAGTATAAAAATAAGTCCGTAAGTGCTGTGACAATAAGTACATAAGTGATGTGGAGGAAATGAGAAAGATGCTACGTGCTTAGAGAGAGAGATTCTAATAATAATTATTATTTTGTTGTTTGTTAAGTACTTACTAGATGTCAAACCCTGTTCTAAGCACTGCGATAGAAGTTCATCAGGTTGGACAGTGTCTCTGTCCCACCGGGAGCTCACAGTCTAAGTCAGAGGGAGAACAAGTATTGAACCCTCAGTTTACATTTGAGGAAACTGAGGCCAGAAAATTTAAGTGACTTGCCCAAGGTCATAAAGCAAGCAAGTGGCAGAGTCAGGATTAGAACCCAGGTCCTCTGACTTCCAGGCCTTTGGCTCTTCCACTAGGCCACCCTGCTTCTCACTCTATACTCTCTAGTGTATAGGGGATGCCCTAAGGGGTGGGGGAATGGGGCAGGGAGATTAAAGGTTAGTCAGAGAAGGTTTCATGGAGGAGATGTGATTTCTGAAGGGATTTAAGGATGGGTAAAGTGGTGGTCTGCCAAATGTGATGAGGATGGAATTCCAGGCAAGAGATAGGGCATGAGCAAGAGAACTCTTCAGCCTGCCCCATCTAGAAGGAAACCTGGAAGATTGCTCTGTGTTGGAGTATGGGGGGGAGAGGGTCTGAAGAAGTGGCAGGATAACAAGACACTCTCAGCCAAGGGCTCAAGAGGAGACTTCATACCCTAGAATGACATAGAAACTCAAGAAGCACTGTTTGGGGCCAGTATCTCATAGAATCCCATATATTGTTGGAAACTTTGGAGAACGCTTGCCTGACTCTTTACTTAATTTCAAGAGAAGACTAATACTGACTTCTGAATGATTCCAAAGGAAATATGAAGTACCAGAACCCAAAGTGGTAGAGACCCCAAATAGCTAGTTAGGAAGAGTTAGTCAGCACTTCTCCAGGTAAAAGTGCCTATATTTCAAATTAGATGCAAAGCCACTTTTGGTAGACATGATCCCTTCTAGTGGTACATTGTTTCTGTTTTTAGAATTGAAAGGAAGTCTTGAGAATTCTATTGCATAGTACTCTCTCAAGTGGGGCACTACTCCTAGTAAGCACCCAATTAGTAACCACTGATTGATTGACATATCTTTCCAGGCAACTGGACAGCAGAAAATATTGAATCTGTGCTAAGGACCCACTTCAAATTCTCTTAAACAGGTAAAATTCAGCTGTTTATGTTCTTTTTTTTTTCCATGAGGCCCACGACAGGGTCATTCAGACATCTAGTAAAAGAAGAAACTCCTCAGCAAATTGATAACTCTAGAGAAAGCTCCTGCCTATCCGATTCACTCAGTCAATCAGTGGTATTTACTGAGTGCTTACTTTGTGCACTAAGTGCTTGGGAGCGTAATAATAACAATAACTGTGGTATTTTGTTAAGCACATACTAAGTGCCAGGAACTGTACTAAGTACTAGAGTGGAGACAAGCAAATCAGGTTAAATGCAGTCCCTATTCCACACGGGGCTCACAGTCTTAAGTCTTGTTTTACAGTTGAAGTAATTGAAGCACAGAGATGTAAAGTGACTTGCCCAAAGTCACACAGCAGACAAATGGCAGAGCCGGGATTAGAATTTAGCGACTTCTGACTTATTCAATAGTATTTATTGAGCGCTTACTATGTGCAGAGCACCGTACTAAGTGCTTGGAATGTACAATTCGGCAACAGATAGAGACAATCCCTGCCCAATGATGGGCTCACAGTCTAAATGGGGGAGATAGACAGCAAAGCAAAACAGAGCAAAACAAAACAAGACAACATCATCAAGGTAAATAGAATCAAGAAGATATACACCTCATTAACAAAATAAATAGGGTAATAAATAATATATACAGATAAGCACAGTGCTGAGGGGAAGGGAAGGGGGGAGAGCAGAGGGTCGGGGGGAGGGGCAAGGAGGGGGAGCAGAGGGAAAGGGGGGTCAGTCTGCGAAGGCCTCCTGGACGAGGTGAGCTCTCAGTAGGGCTTTGAAGAGGGGAAGAGAGTTAGTTTGGTGGATGTGAGGAGGGAGGAATGCATTCCAGGACAGCGGTAGGACGTGGGCCAGGGGTCGACGGAGGGACAGGCATGAACAGGGGACCGTGAGGAGGTAAGTGGCAGAGAAGTGGAGCGTGTGGGGTGGGCAGTAGAAAGAGAGAAGGGAGGTGAGGTAGGAGGGGGCAAGGTGATGGAGACCTTTGAAGCCAAGAGTGAGGAGTTTTTGTTTCTTTGGAAGGTTGATAGGCAACCACTGGAGGTTTTTGAGGAGGGGAGTGACATGCCCAGAGCGTTTCTGTAGGAAGATGACCTGGGCAGCAAAATGAAGAATAGATTGGAGCTGGGAGAGACAGGAGGAAGGGAGATCAGAGAGAGGCTGACACAGTAATCCAGTCGGGATATTATGAGAACTTGGACCACGATAGCCAGGGCCTGGGCCCGGGCCCGGGCTCTAACCACAAGACCACATTGCTTCTAAGATAATTGGAGATACTGGGGATTGAACCCAAAGCCTCAAAGATGTGAAGCATAATAATAATTGTGGTATTTTTTAAGTACTTACTATGTGTCAGGCACTGTACTAAATGCTGGAGTACATACAAGAAAAATCAGGTTATTAATAATGATAATAATAATAATGATATTTGTTAAGCACTTACTATGTAATAATAATGATAGCATTTGTTAAGCGCTTACTATGTGCCAGGAAATGTTCTTAGCGTTGGGGTACCAAAGGGTAATCAGGTTGTCCCATGTGGGGTTCACAGTCTTACTCCCCATTTTACAGATGAGATAACTGAGGCACAGAGAAATTAAGTGACTTGCTCAAAGTCACACAGCCGGTATGTGGCGGAGCCAGGATTAGAAACCTTGACTTAGGACTCTCAAGCCCATGCTCTTTTCACTAAGTCACGCTGCTTCTCTATCACTGAGCTACATCCCCCCCACAATACCATACCACACAATACACTACACAGTACAAAATAACAGAGTCGGTAATCATGTGCCCTAATAAAGAGCTGATTCTTGGGAGAGTAACTGACAGCACTATGGATGCAGGATCTGGAGTTAAACAGAAAATAAACGTGCTACCAGGGGACAGAATGGAAAAAAAGTGACCAGAAAGGCACCAATGACTCCATTCCACAGCCCGAGTAACAGTCGAGGTTACAGGGATCTGAAGAGTTTTGAAATCTCCACTAAGCCAATGCCAGACCTTTAGGCCCGAACATGTCATTTTCTTGGCCATCATCAGGTTGGACTGAACAGGCAGTCCCAGATTGAACTCTGACTGTAAAGTCAGTCTCTCAACATTTTTCTTGCAATGCTTCATCTGATCCCTCGTTCTCCCAACCTCCTTCACAGACTACTCTTTCTCTCCAAAGAAAAAGATAGGAGTGCTGCTGACTGAGCAGCAGCAAATAATCTTTCAAATGGTCATATTTATTGAGCGCTTACTATGTGCCGAGCACTGTACTAAGCACTTGGCAGAATACGTCTATCCTGTAGACTGTGAGCTCCTTGTGGGCAGTGAATGTGTCTACTGACTCGGTCCTATTGTAGTCTCCTATGCACATAGGATAGTACTCTGTGCTATCCCAGATCTGTCACTTATCAGCTGTGTGACTGTGGGCAAGTCCCTTAACTTCTCTGTGCCTCAGTTCCCTCATCTGTAAATGGGGATTAAGACTGTGAGCCTCACGTGGGACAACCCGATTATCCTGTATCTACCCCAGCGCTTAGAACAGTGCTCGGCACATAGTAAGCGCTTAACAAATACCAACATTATTATTAGAAGAGGCATGGCTTAGTGGATAGAGCATGAGCCTGAGAGTCAGGAGGTCCTAATCCTGGGTCTGCCTCTTGTCTGCCGAGTGACCTTGGGCAAGTCATTTCACTTCTCTGTACCTCAGTTACCTCATATGTAAAATGGGAATGGAGACTGTGAGCTCCATGTGGACAGGGACTTTGTCCAACCTGATTATCTTGTATCTATTCCAGTGCTTAAAATAGTGCTTGACACATAGTAAGTGTTTAGCAAGTACCATAATCATAATCATCATTATTATTCCACTCAAAGTAAGTTCTCAATAAATATGATTGATTGATTGATTGAGAAGCACAATAGAGTTAATAGACATTTTCTCTTTCTACAAGGAAGAAGCTCCAACCTAGTATGCTGGTCCACGTGGTCACATTCACTGCAATGGGCGGACCCTGGATAACTCTTCTTTGGGGGTCCATGTTACTGCTGAGCATCAGGGCATTCCAGGGCTTTCCAATTAAACATTCCAGGGAACTCACCCCTTAGAATCCATTTGGGAGTGACAGTAACATTTCATTTAAAGAAGCAGCATGGCTCTGCAGAAAGAGCACGGGCTTAGGAGTCAGAGGTCATGGTTTCAAATCCCTGCTCTGCCACGTGTCAGCTGTGTGACTGTGGGCAAGTCACTTAACTTCTCTGTGCCTGTTACCTCAGCTGTAAAATGGGGATTAAGATTGTGATCCTCATGTGGGACAATCTGATTATCCTGTATCTATCCCAGTGCTTAGGAAAGTGCTCTGCACATAGTAAGCACTTAACAAATACCATTATTATTATTATTATCATTATATTATTATCATTATCAATATCTAGAGGCAAATCAGCAATTCTCTGAGGACTCCGATTCTCCCAGTTACCCATCCGGCTAGTGCCTCTGGAGAATTCATCCAGAAATAATACAGGTTTCTAAGAAAGAATTCCTATGACTTTTTTGGGATTTTTTAATAGGATTTTCTCTTTCCTCTAAACTCCCCCAGGATTTGAGAAGGTATTTATATTGGGAAATAAACTCTCCCATTTATGGAAAAACATTCCTTGATAGGCTAATCCTCATGTTATTGATGAAAGTGGATCTCTTTCAGAGAACCCTGCCATCCTGATGTGTTTGTTCTGTTTTCTACTATATCTCTGCTCTTCCTCCAGCTTTCACAGTCTGTAAATTATTTTGGTACTTTCTCCTCCCTAAATTGTCAGCTCCCCAAGGGCTGGGAATATGCCTTGCTTCCATTTTTTGTTTTGTTTTGGAGAATCAACATGGTCTAGTGGTTAGAGCACGGGTCTCGGGGTCAGAGGACGTGGGTTTTAATTCCAACTCCACCACTGTTTGACCTTGAGCAAATCACTTAACTTCTCTGTCCCTCCGTTACCTCATCTGTAATATGAAGATTAAGCCTGTGAGCCTCAAATGGGACAAAAATTGTACCCAACCTGATTATCTTGAATCTACCCAAATGCTTAGAACAGTGCCTGGTAAATAGTAAGTGCTAAACAAATACCATTAAAGATTACTTAGTACAGTGCCTAGTTCTCAGTAAGTACTCAATAAATAATATTCATTGATTAATGGATTGATTACACCTTACTCCATCACTCTCATTATAAGGTAGCTGTGGATAAGTATCATTGAACAGCATGTCGGCTTGAAGATCTCAGAAGATGTGCATCTTCTAAGAAAGAGCAATTTAGGACTATTTATTACATTTGTTGTGTTTCCCCAAATGCCCTCCATGCCTGGCCTGTTGTTTAGTGTACTGAATTTTAAAAATTAGAATCACTTTCTTTTGGTTTTGTTTCAAGAACCTGGAATTGGATGTGGTATCCCATTAAAACTAGAAACTTTACACTGGAAGCTTCTTGTCGGCAGGGAACATGTTTACCAACTCTGTTGAATTGTAGTCTCCCACCCCTTAGAAAAGTGCTCCGCACATGGTAAGTGCTCAGAATACCAGTGACTGATTGATTTAGAGTGAAGTTATTCCCATTTAAGCTGAGCTGAACTTGAGGCTCTTTATTTCTGGACAAAAATCCCTGAAAGAATATATTCTGCAGAGCCTCCGGAAACACTGTATTTCCTCACCCATTTGCCCCAGTCACTAACTTCCCCTCCCCAATTTTTGAGGAAGAAATAAAAGATTGTTTTTGATACCGCATAATTGTAAACGATGATAACAATGCTCACAGGAAGGAGAGGAAAAGGGTAAGGACAGTATCCTCCAGACAGAGGAGGAAGGGGAGGATGGGGACATTGATTAATTGAGTGCCTATTCAGCACTTGAAGGAGTGTGCTGGAAGTAAGGGAAGAGAGAAGTCTCAAGTGGGCAGTTCAAATAAAGAGCAGGACTTTTGGGTGCTTTCCATATTTGGGCCTTTGATTCTTTTGAAAATTACCTACCTCTAGCTAAGGTACTTACAAAGGAAGCTGAGAACCCTGGCACAGCATTTGTAGAGATGTGTCACAATTAAGCTGATGTCCCATACGGGAATGAATGTTGGTAAAAGCAGGCTCATGAGGGACTAAGATTTTTTTTTCTTTCTAGTTCCCATGTCCGATTATGGTATGAAAGAACCACTGGGCTCCTATAGGTTCTGGTGTCCATTTAGGAGTTGGTGTGCACCCCAGGCAAGGGGCAAAATGGATCTCTTGTCTTGTCTTATGCTGTCGAGTCGTGTTCGACCCATAGTAACATCATGGACACATCTCTCCATCACCTTGCCCCCTCCTACCTCACCTCCCTTCTCTCTTCCTACATCCCAGCCTGCACACTCCGCTCCTCTGCCACTAACCTCCTCACTGGGCCTCGTTCCTGCCTGTCCCGCCGTCAACCCCTGGCCCACGTCCTACCACTGACTTGGAATGCCCTCCCTCCTCACATCTGCCAAACTAACTCTCTTTCCCTCCTCAAAGCCCTACTGAGAGCTCACTTCCTCCAGGAGGCCTTCCCAGACTGAGCCCTTCCTTTCCCTCTGCCCCTCCTCCCCATTCCCCCACTCCCTCCCTCTGTTCTACCCCCTTCCCCTCCCCACAGCACTTGTGTGTATTTGGACATATTTATTGCTCCATTTATTTTAATATGTGCATTTATCTACAGTTCTATTTAACTATTTTGAAAGTAGTCATGCCTGTCTACTTGTTTTGTTTTGCTGTCTGTCTCCCCCCTTCTAGACTGTGAGCCCATTGTTGGGTAGGGATTGTCTCTATCTGTGCCCGAATTGTACTTTCCAAGTGCTTAGAACCGTGCTCTGCACACAGTAAGTGCTCAATAAATGCAAGTGAATGAATGAATCTCTCTAAATCACTCCATCTCCACCTGCAATCATTCTGGTAGTGTATCCATAGAGTTTTCTTGGTAAAAATCCGGAAGTGATTTACCATTGTCTCTGGTGCAGTAAACTCCAGTCTCTGCCTTCAACTCTCTCCCATGCCGCTGCTGCCCAGCATGAGTGAGTTTTGACTTGTGGCAGATTGTCTTCCACTCGCTAGCCACTGGCCAAGCGAGGAATGGAATGGGTAGGTCTCTGCTTGACTCTCCCTCCCATAGTCGAGACTGGTAGAGTACTGGAAACTCTCCAGGTGTGATCCTGAGCAGGGAAAATGAACTTAGGGAACCAGAATAGAACAGAACGTTTGGCTTTCCCTAACCAAGGAATGGATTGTCTGTTGTGGATCACACTGCTAACAGCAACATCTTTGAATATATAACAGCTCTGTATCTGCCACCGCCCGAGGCATTACAGAGCCTGAACATGGCCGTGGGGTTTCAGGACACTACCCATGCCCAACCAGGCTGTGCTGTTTCTTTCATTTATTTTTTGTGCTAGTTTTTGCACACTTACTATGTGCCTGGCCTTGTAATAAGCATTGCTGTAGATCCATGGTTAGAAGCAGCGTGGCTCAGTGGAAAGATCATGGGCTTTGGAGTCAGAGATCATGGGTTCAAATCCCGGATCTGCCACTCGTCAGCTGTGTGACTGTGGAAAAGTCACTTAACTTCTCTGTGCCTCAGTTATCTCATCTGTAAAATGGGGATTAAGACTGTGAGCCCCACGTGGGACAACCTGATTCCCTTGTGTCTACCCCAGCGCTTAGAACAGTGCTGTGCACATAGTAAGCGCTTAACAAATACCAACATTATTATCATGGTTGTAATGTTGGACACAGTCCCTGACCCATGTAGGGATCACAGTCTCGATTCCCATTTTACAGATGAGGTAACTGTGGCACAGAGAATTGAAATGACTTGCCCAAGATCACAGCAGACAAGTGGTGGAGCCAGGATTAGAACCCAGGTCTTTCTGACTCCCAGCCCTATGCTCTATCCTCTAGGCCCATCTGTAAAATGGGGACTAAGAGTGTGAACCCTATGTGGGAAGGGACTGTGTCCAACCTGATTATCTTGTATCTAATCCAGCACTTAGAACAGTGCTTGGCACATGGTAGACACTTAACAAGTACCATAATTATCATTATTACTATCATTATGATTATTGTTAGGCAAGTGGATTTCCCCAGGCAGATCTCTCCACCAGAGTAGGCTTCCAACAGGAAAGGGGGGGGAAAAAAATGAAATATCCATATCAGGACAGTAGTGACATTACTGAAGCTGCCTAGCCAGGATCTCTTACTCCTGGGGGTTTGGAAAGAGATTTCTCCCCATTTATGTTCTGGGAGCTGGCTAAATAACTGGGGCCCCCAGCATTTCTGGGGCACTGTGCAAAATTTTCCTGCCCAACACCACCTTTCTCCCAATGCCAGGTGTTGTGAGGATAATTTAGTAACTATAAGGCATTTCCTGACTTGCATTTCTTTTCAAAACTCAGGAAAGAATAATACGATGGGATTTCATTTACATTGGGAATAGAAGTGAATACTTTTCACCACATATGTATTCTGGAATACGCAGGATTCAGACATTCGGCGGAATTGGATTACTTTGGATTCAATAAGAATTACTACAGAAGACGCAGGGGATATTAAAAGCCGGTGCCTACTAGAAATAGTGGCAGGCTGGGTGGGGCTCGATAGGAAGGGCAGAGGAAACTTTCATGGTTTAATATTTTCTCCTCAGGTCAATTAAACCAGAGGAAATTCTCTGATTTAACCTCAAGTGGGAGAAGCAGTGTGGCCTAGTGAAAATCATTTTGATTTTTCTCCTTAAATTTTCAGCTTCTAGAGGGCTGGGAATGTGCTTCCATTTTTTTTTGTTTTGGAGAAGCAACTTGGCCTAGTGGATGGCCTGGGAGTCAGGGGACCTGGATTCTAATTCCAGCTCCACGATTTGTCTGCCATATAACTTTTGGCAAGTCATTTCATTTCTCTGTGCCTCAGTTACCTCATCTGTAAAATGGGCATTAAGACTGTTAGCCCTGTGTGGGACAGGGACTGTGTCCAATCTGATTATATTGTATCTAACCCAGTGCTTAGTACAGTTCCTGGCACATACTAAGAGCATAACAAAGTGGAGGTTTTGATGGTAAGAAATTGATGTCAGTGTTCCCCAGTCAGTCAATCGTATTTATTGAGCGCTTACTATATGCAGAGCACTGTACTAAGCACCTGGGAGAGTACAATACAGCAATAAACAGACATGTATGTTCCCTGCCCACAGGGAGTTTACAGCCTAGAGGGAGAGGCAGAAATTAATCCCCGAGCATAGGCTCAGTAGGGAGAATTCAACTCTAATCCTTGACCTTTTGAGGTGCTTATTTGATCACCATAATGTGGTGGGTGGTGCTAGTTGTCTAAAGGGTGGAGGGCTGGGGTTCATCTGGCCGGGACCCCTAGTCATGCCTAGTCTCAGAATAACAAGGCCGGAGGACTTTACAACCCTGTGGTTGGTAATGGACTCAACAAGGTACTAGGTCGCAGCCCTTTTCCCTGACTAGTGATCCACACCCAACTGTGTGTTGGTTGTTCAAGGGAATAATTTACAGAGAAGCAGCATGGCTTAGTGGAAAGAGCATGGGCTTGGGAGTCAAAGGTCATGGGTTCTAATCCCGGCTCTGCCACCTGTCAGCTGTGTGAGTCTGAGCAAGTCACTTCACTTCTCTGTGCCTCAGTTACCTCATCTGTAAAATGGGGATGAAGACTGTGAGCCCCACATGGCACAACCTAGCCTTGTATCTATCCCAGCGCTTAGAACAGTGCTTGGAACATAGTAAGCACTTAACAAATACCATCATCATCATTATTATCATTATTTCACGGAGACCAACAAACGAAGCGGACTAGGTAAACCTGGACACTGAAATATTCAGGCACGAATTTTGAGTGGAGGCCCAATGTATTCACTGACTTCAGTTTCAGAAATGCCATATTCAAAGAGGGCAGAATAAAATCAATTTAGCAACTAGTGAAGCATCAGAGATCAGCAAAAGCTGACTCTTGTGCAGTATTAGGTCTTCTCTTTATAATGTATTTAATTAAAGATAGGCCATCTTGAAAGCTTGAGAGATTTGTATATGCTTCCTCCAGGTTCCCGTGTTTATCTGAAGCCTATCTGAATGCCTTTGTTCAGGAATCTTGGCTGAAAATATTTCTAGAATAACTTTTACATAATAAATGTACCATTTATGAGGTGGCTCATACGTTAATATCCATTAGAGATAATCTGCATTCACAGTTGCCTGTTTTGGGGGGATTTTTTTTTGGTTTTTTTCTGTTTTGTTTTAACTAGCTCCCAGGAAATTAAGCCAAGACATCTGGGCAAAAATAAATAAATACGGTACTATGAGATAGTTACTATCCATTCAGGCTCAGCGTTACACTGCTAATCCAAAAGTACACATTTCTTATATCAGATTATGCTGCTCTGATTCAATGGATCAGCTACCGGCTAGAGTGTGATTTACTAGTCAAACTGAGAAGAAACGCCTAACTCAACTTTTCCCAAAAAGAAATTTCCTTCCTTTGGGCATCTACTCAACCTTTGGTTATTAAGACAGTTATTAACCTGTCATCTGAGTTCGGGGTTCTCGAATGGGATGTGTTTTAGTTATCACATTGGCTACTGTTCCTATCATTTCGTTGTGTAAATTTAGGCAAACCATTCACTCTTTCTAGACTTCTCCATTTGCTTATCTGGGGGGTAAGTAATCCTTATCGTCTTCCTCTTGCTCCAGAATGACTTCGAAGCAGCCGAAGGTAGCACTATTCAACGGAGGAGCAAGATTATTAACTGAATCCATTGTGAAACTTAAGAAAATGTTTGCCTTTGGTAGGGAGAGAGGTTTGAGGTTTGAGTCATTTCATCTGAAATATGATTGGCCTGCCTGGCCATAATGAATGGGATGATTTTCATTATTGTTGTAGCTGTTTTCATGTAGAAGAAGGGCCATTTCCTTGAAATTCTCAGATTTAGTCCTAAAATGTCTGCCGTTTGAAGTCACTGGAAAAAACAGCCTCATTTTCTGACTTGGGTTTCTGGCTCAACAGTGGAAAAGTACTGTCCGGTCCTCTAAAAATTTTTAATTGAAACCTTCATATGGAATGGCCACATTTTATGCCACGCCTTGTACAGAGCACTCTCAGGAAACCCTGCAATCACCTTTCTTCAGACAGAATTTACTGTTGAATCATCCTCCCAAGCAGCCATCCCCCAGAGGTTCCTTGTGACTTAGGTTTAGTTATTCCTAGATTCATATTTGCAATACACCTTGTTGCACTACGGTGTTTTCTGGTTATTTTTGAGCCTGCCGTCTTTGAACACAGGCTCCACGCAGCTCCTTGAGACCTAAAGAGAAGCATATCTCTGCAGCAAATTTCACTGTTTCTCATTATAGTTTAAACACAGTGTTCTAAGCAACAGTTGGACTGAACGGTATGGCTTTCAAACCTCTTTTCTAAGGGTTTGTTGTTGTTTTTTTGCTTTTGAAATAAATCTGTTTAGAAGATAATATAAAGCACAAAGAAAGCGTGTGACCCAGAGTGGGAAGCGTATTGCAATGCCCCACCTAGTGGCAAGGAGCCAACATTGCATGTCAGTAATCCAGCAAAATATTTTTTAAAAAAACATAATAATAATAATGTTGGTATTTGTTAAGCGCTTACTGTGTGCAGAGCACTGTTCTAAGCGCTGGGGTAGATACAGGGTAATCAGGTTGTCCCACGTGAGGCTCACAGTTAATCCCCATTTTACAGATGAGGGAACTGAGGCCCAGAGAAGTGCAGTGACTTGCCCACAGTCACACAGCTGACACGTGGCAGAGCAGGGATTCGAACCCATGACCTCTGACTCCCAAGCACAGGCTCTTTCCACTGAGCCACGCTGCTTCAGTTTAACATACAAAACATATTTGTTAAGCACTTACTCTTCATTCCATCAATCGTATTTATGGAGCGCATTGCATGTTGGTAATCCACTAAAATATTCTTTTCAGAAACGTAAGCACTTACTATGCATTCATTCGATCGTAGTTATTGAGCGCTTGCTATGTGCCAAGCACTGTAGTAAGCGCTTGGAAAGTTCAATTCAGCCGTAGGCACTGTACTAAGCGTTGCTGTAGATAGAAGTTTGTCAGGTTCATTCAATAGTATTTATTAAGCACTGACTATGTGCACAGCATTGTACTAAGTGCTTGGAATATACAAATTGGCAACAAAGACAGTCCCTGCCCATTGACAGGCTTAGAGAACCTGTCCCACATAATAGTAATAATCATAATGTTGGTATTTGTTAAGCGCTTACTGTGTGCCAAGCACTGTTCTAAGCACTGGGGTAGATACAAGGGAATTAGGTTGTCCCACGTGGGGCTCACAGTCTTCACCCCCATTTTCCAGATGAGTAACTGAGGCCCAGAGAAGTTAAGCGACTTGCCGAAGGTCACCCAGCTGACAAGTGGCAGAGCCGGGATTAGAGCTCACGAACTCTAACTCCCAAGCCTGAGCTCTTTCTCCTGATCCCCGCTGCTTCACAGTCTTAATCTTCATTTTACAGTAGGGGCCACTGAGACCCAGGGAAGTTACATGGCTTCCTAAGGTAAAACAGCTGACAAGTGGTGGAACCGGGATTTGAACCAGATCCTTCTGACTCCCAGGCCCTTGCTCCATCCACTAAGCCATGCAGCTCCAGTGTTTCAATCACACCCTGGCAAATGCTGGCTATCAGCAGAGATGGAATAGAAATAGTAGTGGTAACAATAATAATAATAACGTTGGTATTTGTTAAGCGCTTACTATGTGCCGAGCACTGTTCTAAGTGCTGGGTTAGATACAGGGTAGTCAGGTTGTCCCAAGTGGAGCTCACAGTCTTAATCCCCATTTAACAGAAGAGGTAACTGAGGCACCGAGAAGTAAAGTGACTTGCCCATAGTCACACAGATGACAGGTAGCAGAGCCAGGATTAGAACTCATGATCGCTTACTCCTAAGCCCGGAGTCTTTCCACTGAACCATGCTGCTCCATTGGTAAAGGTAGTCATTTAAATTAAGTACTCTGTGCAGACCACCGTACTGAGAGCTGGGAAAGATGTTCCCAGGGGCCAAGAAATCTCTGAACAAATGGCAAAAAGAATATACCATGTACTAAACATATTCTATTTGTTTGGCTGAAGTAACCATGCATGTGTTCCTCTCTGGGTTTTCAGTATATCAGTCAGTCTATCTTTCCTGGAGTTCTTCCCTCTACTATAATATAAAGTCCTTGAGGGCAGGGAACATCAATCAATTATATTTATTGAGCACTTACTGTGTGCTAAGCTCTTGGTAGAATACCATATAACAATAGAGAAGCAGCATTGCCTAATGGATAGAGCACGGGCCTGGGAGTCAGAAGGATGTGGATTCTAATTCCAGCTCTGCCACTTGTCTGCTGTGTGACCTTGGGCAAGTCGCTTAGCTTCTCTGTTCCTCAGTTACCTCATCTGTGAATTGTGGGCCCCACGTCGGACAAGGGACTGCGTCCAACCCGATTTGCTTGTATCCCTCCCATTGCTTAGTAGAGTGCCTGGCACATAGTAAGCGCTTAACAAATACCATTATTATTATTAATATAATAGAGTTGGTAGACACATTCCCTGCCCACAATGAGCTTGCAGTCTACAGGGGGCTTTTATAGTCTATAACAGAGGAGATGATGTCGGCCAACTCTATAATAGTGTACTCTTCTAAGCACTAAAGTACAGTGCCCACAGGAAATGCTCAGTAAGTCCCATCGATTAGCTGATTTTGTTTTTCTCTCATCCACGTATTCCTTCATAGATCCATTGCAACTGGTTGATAAGTATGGTATTTGCTGAGCGCTTACTATGTGTCAAACAATGTTGTAAATGCTGTGCTGGGTGCCAGTCCCCTGAAGCCTCTTAAGGGGCAGTGCAACTTGGCTTAGTGGAAGGAGCCCGGGTTTGGGAGTCAGAGGTTGGGGGTTCTAATCCTGACTCCGCCACTTGTCAGCTGTGTGACTTTGGGCAAGTCACTTAACTTCTCTGTGCCTCAGTTACCTCATCTGTGAAATGGGGATTAAAACCGTGAGCCCCACGTGGGACAAGCTGATCACCTTGTATCCCCCAGAGCTTAGAACCGTACTTGTCACATAGTAAGCGCTTAACAAATACCACCATTTATTTATTTATTTACCCCTGCCAGGTTCCTTTAGCTGGTCAACCAATCCAAGTGAGTGCTTAGCCTCAGAGGTAGTTAGCTTGTACTGGCAATAATTCGGCCCATTCCATTGGACTGCTTATCCAGTTTAGGGATCCTCCGGGTTTCTGGGATCATCTCCTCTCTCCTTCTGTCCACTTTCTGGACATTTCTCTGCTTGGTAGCCCTTCCACTTCAATGTTTGCCAAGTGTTCGGTGGGAGGTGGAGAGAAGGGGAGCTGGGCAGTCAATGGGGCAGTTATAAATATTGCAGGTAATGAAAATTGTTAGAAGGAAAGTTGGAAACATTGGGCAAATAAGAGGGCATGCACTGGCTATTAATTTTAATTGTCCGTATGGATTCTGTGTCCCAAATTATCAGGCAATTGAGAATGAACCTTAATTTATCTTGATTGTAATGCACCTCACCCTGGAATCACATTTGTTTAATTTTATTTGAGATTTCTATGTTTATCTAAACAAATTATGCACCATTATATTCTGTCACAGAGGCTGAAGTCTTCATTACCACATTAGCTTACCCCCATACTGTTGTGTGATGTTCAAGAGGATTATCATATAGCATTACAGAGTCATGGTTAACAAAACATTCATCTTACTATACTGAAATGTCATTTATTCAAATATTGTCATTTTAAATAATGAGAAAGTTGAGATTTTTTTATTTATATTTTTGCTTGTTTTATTTTGTTTTCCCATTCACCTATCTAAGATCAGTTCTGGCCAGGATACAGTTTTGAGTTTGGAAAAACTCACTACGTAACAATAGTATCTGTGGGTTTTGTTAAGCACTGTATTAAGCATTGAAGAAGACACAACCGAACAGGTTGGATAAAGACTCGAAGTAGGAGAGAATCCCCATTTTACAGATGAGGAAACTCAGGCACAGAGAAGTGACTTGACCATCATCACACAGCAGGAAAGTGGCAGAATCAGGATTGGAACCCAGGTCCTCTGATTCCCAGGCCTGTGATTTTTCCAGTAGTAGTAGCAATAATAATAATAATAATAATAATGGTATTTGTTAAGTGCTTAACTATGTGCCAGACACTGTACTAAGCCCTGGGGTGGATACAAACAGGTCAGGTTGGACACAGCCCCTGTCCCACATGAAGCTCACAGTCTCAATTCCCATTTTACAGATGAGGTAACTGAGGCCCAGAGAAGTGAAGTTTCTTGCCCCAGGTCACACAGCAGACACAAGTCAGTCCGGATTGGAACTCGTTACCTTCTGACTCCCAGGCCTGTGCTCTATCCACTACGTCATGCTGCTTCTCTAAGTGGTAGTAGGAGAAGTAATACTAATAATAACTATAGTATTTGTTAAGAGCTTACTATGTGCCAAGCACTGTGCAGGGATAGATATGAGGTAATCAGCCTGGAGACAGTCCCTGTCCCACATGGGGTGCACGGTCTCAATCCCCATTTTCCAGATAAGGTAACTGAGGCACAGAGAAGTTAAGTGACTTGCTCAAGGTCACACAGCAGATAAGTGGCAGAGGCGAGATTAGAACACATGTCATCTGACTCCCAAGCCACTGGGGCCATGTAGTATTGCTTACCGTGTGCCAAACACTGGACTAAGTGCTGGAAAGATACAGTTTCCATCCCACAGGAAGCTCACAATCTAACAGTAAAAAGCTAGAAAAAGAATAGGCAACAGGTACATAATATCAGAATGTACATAACTGCCAGAAAAAACAAAACTCAGTAGGAGACTGTGGCTGGAGAAGCAGAATTTCAGGCTCCCTCTAGCTCTGAGTCCAGTCACAACGGCAGTCACAGTGACCCCAAGAGCAGCAGTCCCCAGTCCTAATAATGTTGGTATTTGTTAAGCACTTACTATGTGCAGAGCACTGATCTAAGCGCTGGGGGAGATACAGGGTCATCAGGTTGTCCCACGTGAGGCTCACAGTCTTCATCCCCATTTTACAGATGAGGTAACTGAGGCCCAGAGAAGTTAAGTGACTTGCCCAAAGTCACACAGCTGACAAGCGGCGGAGTCGGGATTAGAACGCCTTGATCTCTGACTCCCCAGCCCGTGCTCCTTCCATTGAGCCACACTGCTTCTCTATAGGAAGTGCTTATTAAATAACACAATTATGAATTTGATTATTATCATTACCAGCTGGGATGAGGAACCATCTATGTGCTTGGCCCATAGTAAGCGCTAAACAAATACCATCATCATCATCATCATCATGCCTAGGGTCCGAGGCTGCACCCTGTTCATTCATTCAATAGTATTTATTGAGCGCTTACTATGTGCAGAGCACTGTACTAAGCGCTTGGAATGTTCAAGTCGGCAACAGAAGAATGTACAAGTTCTGTTGAGACGGGACAGCCAGCCGGCCCATGACCGTGGGAGTGTATCCCCAGCTCACCACAGGGCTTGAGGTCAGAAACAAATGGGGTCAGGCCCATGTACAAAGGACATCCACGCCACCTTGGGTTCTGAAGATCAATTCCTCTGCTGTAGCCTCCCACCCACCTTGGGGAGAATCTAGCTCCAGCTTTCCCAAGAGCCTCGGGCCAGAAATAAACTACGAGAATACTGGGACCTTGTGCGAGTTTGGAAGCGGAGTTCTTCTACTAACTTGCTACCCCCTTTCTTTTTTGATCCTTTTATTCTTAATGCTCCTATTCATTAATTTATTGATCCCTTCCATTGGTCCTCCCTCACCTAGAATTTCAGGCTGCAATGGGATCAATCAATCTATCCATCAATGGTATTTATCGAGTCCTTAGTGTGTGCAGAGCAGAGTACTAAGTGTTTGGGTTTCCCCCCTTTCCCTCTGCTCCTCCCCCTCTCCCTTACTTTCCCCTCCGCACTGTACTCAGAGAAGCAGCGTGGCTCAGTGGAAAGAGCACGGGCTTTGGAGTCAGAGGTCATGAGTTCAAATCCCAGCTCTGCCACTTGCCAGCTGTGTGACTGTGGGCAAGTCACTTAACTTCTCTGTGCCTCAGTTACCTCATCTGTAAAATGGGAATTAAGACTGTGAGCCCCACATGGGACATCCTGATTCCCCTGTGTCTACCCCAGCACTTAGAACAGTGCTTGGCACATAGTAAGCGCTTAACAAATACAAACAAATACCAACATTATTACTCATCCGCTCAACTGTATATATTTTCATTACCCTATTTATTTTGTTAATGAGATGTTCATCACCTTGATTCTATTATTTTGTTAATTGGATGTACATCACCTTGATTCTATTTATTGCTATTGTTATTGTCTGTCTGTCTCCCCTGATTAGACTGTAAGCCCGTCAAAGGGCAGGGACTGTCTCTATCTGTTACCGATTTGTACATTCTAAGCGCTTAGTACAGCGCTCAATAAATACTATCGAATGAATCAATGAATAAAATGCAACAGAATCAGTAGACACATTTTCTGTCCACATCGAGCTTACAGTCTGGAGTGGGAGGAGGGGAATCATGTCCCAATTGATATTAATGATAATAATAATGACGGCATTTGCTAAGCATTTATTCTGTGCTAGGCACTGTACTAAGTGCTGGGGTGGATTACTATTATTTGGATACAAGCAAATCAAGTTGGACGGTCCCCCACCCACGTGGGGCTCACAGTCTCAATCCCCACTGTACAGATGAGGTAACCGAGGCACGGAGGCAAAATAAATTAATACCATGATTCCATTAAATCTTTGATTGAAATTGAGGAATTCTCTGGGCTTCATTAGGTGACCACATTTTAAATTCACAGAAAGCTTGCAATTAATAATAATTAATGCAGGACATTAATCAGTTATAGGCTCTCTGGTTCATGCTGATTTTAAATGTATTTTCCCTATACTATTTCTCATAGACTGACTCAAATCATTTCAGGGCTTGCAAACTGCCAAACAAGTGGATTGGAATATCAGTCCCAAAAGCTGTTTTAGGAAAAAATACCCTCTTAAAATAAAAGTCTTTAATCTAAAATAGTAAATAGCATAAATTTCCACTATTGAGGAGAATAAAAACTAAAGCTGTAATATGTTTGGAACCAACGTTTCTTATTTGAGAGCTGTTAGAAATTCACAAGAGAAAATTGGACTTCAGATTGTGTTCAAGGAAACACATCTATTATTTTTATGTTGAAACATGTCGATCACTCACATGCCAGGTTTTCTTATATTTGTCCATTCTTACAGTGCCATGTCAGATGTGACATAACCAATGCTCATATACCCACCCCCTGCAAATTCACTGCACCAGTATCTCTTAAGGAGGTACAAATTTTTGTTCCCACTTCCTGCTCATCTAAAGGAGGAAAAAGATGCCCCTTCTCAGAATAATTCTCTTTCATTTGAGGATTAAATTGAAACCATTAGTTGTACTTTGGGCAGGCCAAGAAGCTTGATGTGAGATTGGCACTGGATTTTTACTTTCATTTTGGTCTCTTGTGGTAACTAGTCCACGTCCTGCCTCTGGCCTGAAATGCCCTCCCTCTTCAAATCCAACAGACTCCCCTTCAAAGCCTTACTGAAGGCACATCTCCTCTAAGAGGCTTTCCCTCACTAAGCCCCTCCTTTTCTCTTCTCCCACTCCCTTCTGCATCTCCCTGACTTGCTCCCTTTGTGCATGCCTCTTCCCAGCCCCACAGCACTTTAGTCCATATCTGTCATTCATTTATTTATATTAATGTCTGTCTCCCCACCTCTAGACTGTATACTCGTTTCAGGCAGGGAATGTGTCTGTTTATTGTTGTATCATACTCTCCCAAGCAATTAGTACAGTGCCCTGGACACAGTAAGTGCTCAGTAAATATGATTGATTGATTGAATGAATGAATGAATGAATGATAATAATTTTGGTTTGGGTTAATCGATCAGTACTATGTATTATGTGCTTATTGTTTGCTTATTTAAGCGCTTACCATGAGCCATACACTGTACTGTTTACTAACCAATCCCTGTCCCAGATGGGGCTCACAGTCTGAATGGGAGGGAGAACACATATTGAATCTCCATTTTATGGATAGGGAAACTGAAGCCTATAGCCGTTAAGGGCAGGGAAGCATATAGCAATTAAATGATGTAATTTATTTTACCAACTCTATTATACTGTTATATTGTTCTCTCCCAAGTGCTTTATACAGTGCTCTGTACACAGTAAGAGCTCAATAGATATAATTGATTGATTGAATTAAGTTACTTGCTTAATGTCACATTGCAGACAAATGACAGAACTGATCCAAGTTGCACAGGAAGTTGTACGTTCATCTCAAGGGAATCAAGGAGGTGTAAACAGTTCTCAGTTTTCCAAATTTTTGAAGACTTGGTGAACTCCTGTTGAGAGACCATTGTTTGACATAACATCTCCAATTATGAAATCCAATGGTAATCAAGAAAATTTCAATCTGCCACTCAAAGGAATGAGATCACCGAATGATTCCCAAGGTAAGTTCTAGGGCAACACTAGCAGTACTCGCTCCCAAAACAGTTCTATCTGTCAGTGTTTCCTTTCCCTCCAATAGGAAGCTTGGTATTTGAGGACACTGTCTTGATTCCTTTCAATGTAGATTTGGTTTGAATGCTCAATTTTGCATTTCTTAAATGTGAAAATTCTAAATGATTTGAATATGTGTTGAGTGCATTAGGTTGCTCTTTGAATCACTTATAAATAGAAGCATGCCAACAATTTTACAGCAATTTACTCTTCAGCCTCTGCACATGCCCAAATGGCTGACCCCTTCAAAAGTGAAGGAGGGCACTTGAGAAAACAGAGCATTCCAGTGGCCTCAAGATTCTGTACATTATACATTCCTAGAACCCCGATCGCTTCCAAACTGAAGTACTCTAAAAAATTTGAAGAGCCTGAATAATTTCAAAATTGCTCTGCGCTATGCACGGTTCAGATCTTAGACACTTCACCAAGTGAAGAACCCTCTCGATCTTGAAGCATTTTAATATTTTAAAATCAGTCTTCAGAAAATGTGTATCTTGATTTAATTTTTCACTGAACGTCACTATAGGGCCTGTTGCACAATGAGATGCTGAACATGACTCAGGAGAAACATTTTTGTGGATTTTTTTTAGGTGGCCAAGAGACTTTTTTGGAACTTCCATTTCGGATCAAACCACGTCAACAAAGCTCCTCTCATGAAAAAAGTGTGCAAGTTTCCTCCACAAGCAACTTAATTTCAGATTTCAGACTTTCAATATGAATGGAATTATGCATCTAGTTCTTAAAAGTCCATTTTGCAATTGTGTCTGACCCTTCTGTCGCATTATATACAACTGGCAAGCCTTGGCTGTTTTCTTGGCATGCTGAAAATGCTATAATTGGTGAGAAACAGGTTTGAGGCTCACCATTAAGGGTCTCGTGTTTTCCAAGACATAAATGTTTGGATTTTCAGAAACCAAGCCCCAAGGATTATGCATAATGCCTGAACAGTCACTTCATGCACAAACAACTAATCCCAGCTGACATGCAATGATATTTAAAATGCATTGGAATAATCAAAGAAACCAAGTACTACAGCCTTTGTAATAAACCAAAAGCTCAATAGCTTGCCACCAACTTAAAAAAAAAAAGAAGAAAGAAACACCTCCATGGGAATTCTCCCCATGAAAGATTACAGGATATGACCTATACTATAGACTGCCCTACACAGTCATAAATTAAATTCACTGTATCGACCAACTAAACAAGAAAAAACCACAGAGGCAAGACAAGAAAAGCAAGACTAAAATTAAGAAGATTGGTCATTTATCTCAGAAAGAATGTGCAATCACACAGTGATTTATGATAATATCATTAGAGCCGTTCCCAGCCTACATGCACCATCAAGCAATCAGCACAGTTTAAAAAGTGCTGATAGCTTATCCCTCTCACCGCACAATGGGACAAGGAGTTACCCTAATTTGAATTCACCACGAGGGTTTATTTTCAAATTGTAAGTTTTTGGGAAAACGAAGGCCCCTAAAGTCTGCCGGCGGCTCAGACAAAACCCCAGTGCAAGCAGTGGGAGTTTTTCCTAAGTAAACACGGTTGAATCAAGTCCAGACTGCTTGCCCCAAACTGGGAAGGTCGGGAGACGTACATTCCCACCCTTAGGGCCGAAATAAATAGCCCTGGATCTCCCAGGCAGCTGGAGGCCAGAGAGATGCATGGGAAGGGCAACGGTGGGGAGGGGGGAAGGGAGAAGGACACCTCTGTTCACAGAAGGGAAGAATCACTGAGAAGGGGGGCTGGGAGGAGGGGAGAAGGGGAAATGGGAAAAAGTGGGTGGGGGAAAGGCCACCTCTGTTCTTAATGAGACAGGAAGATACATGGGCCTGGCATGAGGGCAGGGGAAGGACACCTCTTGTTCTAAATGGAAGGGAAGACTTGATTTGAAGCAAAGGTTAGGGTCAGGCCAGGGCAGATATTTGATTCCCGGGTCAGGCCCTTTCAGTCTGTGACCTACTCAGGGGGCACATCGCACCGTTCACCACTATGGCAGAGGCAGCGATAACAAAGCGCTTTCAAGCCAGCTCCCCCGATTTGTCTTCCGAATTAGAGTGATGGAGCACTTAGTGCTGTTCCTTACAGACACTGGATCTTAAGCAAGCGAAAAGGAAGATGTTGGCTAGCAAATAATATTGACATACGCTTGCTCAAAAGGCATTACTCCTTTTGCTTAATTTCAGGAAAGTGTTGTTTTGGGGTTTTTTTCTTTCCCCACTCTGAGAGAACTACCTGTCACACAGAGACTTTGCCTTCATGTTACTTTCCAGCTGGAAACACTGAGAGCAATAAAGAAAAAAACGAGCCATTTCTACCCAGTCTCATCCTCATCCAAGGAGGAAACCCAGCATAGGAGATCCATTGAGGAAGGAAGGCAGGAGTCAGCCTATGTAGGTACAGCAGAAAATTCCCTATTTGCCTATATTTCTAATCAGGGTCTTTGATGAAGTCTGTCACACTGGGTTTTTGCTAGGTTTATCTGTCCCTTGTAGGAAATCTGTGCTAGATTCATGCTGTAGTACATTCTTCTCTGCTGTACTTCTGCTAGGAGAGAACTGTGTATTTAAGTCATAAGTAAGGCCTACATCCAATTCAGATTTATCTCTTGAGCCCCAAAAAGTTGGTCGCTTTGTTTAAGATTTGCAGTCTTCTCAAGGATGGGATTTGTTTAGAATTTATAATGCTACATGTATCATTGTGTGCATTAGTTTGTAAGCCCTCTACACTGTGACCTTCACATTAATAATGTTTAATTAGTCATGGAAGAGGTGACTATGCCATTTAGATTCTGGGCCCCCGAAAGCCAGACATTGGGTCTGAATCAGGGAGTCAGGGGACCTGGTTTCTAATCCCAGATTTGAAATTTGCTTACTGTGTGACCTTGGACAAATCACTTAACTTTTCTGTGTGTCAGTTTCCTCATCTATAAAATGGGATTCAGTACCTGTCCTCCCTTCTACTTAGATTGTTTTGCACAGTGCTTAGCCCATACTAAGAGCTTTATAAATGCCACAATTATTTCTAATTATTATGACTGACCATACAGGAGCAGCAGCGAAGAGCAGAAGCATAATCCTGTGAGCTGGAATTGTTATAAAACAGGATAGTCTGGAGCGCAGGGGGAGTTGTCCAGTAATGTTTACCATCCTCTTTCCTCCTGCCAACTGCATATGGAGAGAAGTCCCAGCCCCCACAAGAGTAGGGAATGGGAGAACACCGAGCTCTGTACAGTCTGGATTTTCCATATCAATTAATATTATTTATCGAGCACTTACTATGTGCAGAGCACTGTACTAAACCTTGGGAGAGTGCAATACAATGGAATTAGCAGACATGTTCCCTGCCCATAATGAGCTTACAGTCTAGAAGGGGAGGCAGATACTAATATGAATAAATTAGTAATTTGTAATATAGACTTTAGATATATACTTGTATATGTATATGTGTGGTTATATATATATATATACATATAAATAATTTGTGTAAGTGCTATGGGTTTGGAGGTTGGGTGAATATCAAGTGCCCAAGATCCAAGCACAGAGGCGACAAAGAAGGGAAAAGGAGCTGGGGAAAAGAGGGCTTAATCAGGGAAAGCTACTTGGAGGAGATATGACGTTTAGTCCATAAGACTGAGAGAGCTCTGGGAGCTACCGGCAAGACGCGTGATTTCCGTACCAGCTTCTCTATTCCTGACAGGCACCATGGAGTGAATAATAATGTTGGTATTTGTTAAGCACTTACTATGTGCAGAGCACTTTTCTAAGCGCTGGGGTAAATACAGGGTAATGGGGTTGCCCCATGTGAGGCTCACAGTTAGTCCCCATTTTACAGATGAGGTAACTGAGAAACAGAGAAGTGAAATGACTTGCCCACAGACACACAACTGACAAGTGGCAGAGCGGGGATTCGAATCCCTGACCTCTGGCTCCCAAGCTCGGGCTCTTTCCACTGAACCACGCTGTTTGTTACGGTGGTTGGTTGTCCAACTTTCAAATGGACAGTCTATTTTTCAGCTATTCCCTGGCCAATATGGCAGTGAAAGATTTTAATTGTTTTCAGTGCTGAAGTTGTCTCTGTGGCAATGCCTACAGAGGGACCCAGCTGCAGAGTTGATAAAGACATGGGAGGAGAAAGCAAAGCATATGGAGAAAAGTAAGGTGTTTCCTGAGGATTGCCTGGAAAAACTCCAAGATCACAAGATACTGGTAAACTTCTATCAATCTATAAATCAATCTATAAATCAATTGTATTTATTGAATGCTTACTATGTGAAGAGCACTGTACTCTGTACAATAACAGAGTTGGTAGACACACTCCCTGCTCACGAGCTCAAAGTCTAGACAGGGAGATGGACGTTATGATTATAATGGTATTTGTTGAGCACTTACTATGTGCCGAGCACTGTACTAAGCACTGGGGTGGATAAAAACATATCAGGTTGGACACAGTCTTTGTCCCCGAGTCTCAATCCCCATTTTACAGGTGATTGAGACACAGATAAGTGAAGTGACTTGCTCTAGGTCACACAGCAGACGTGTCAGAGTTGCCATTAGAACCCATGACCTTCTGACTCCTAGGCCCGTGCTATGTCCACAATGTCATGCAGCTTCTTAGACATTAAAATAAATAAATTACAGATATAATAAATAGATACAATAAAGAAATTACAGCTATAATAAATTACAGATATAATCAGAGAAGCAGCGTGGCTCAGTGGAAAAAGCCCGGGCTTGGGAGTCAGAGATCATGGTCTTCGAATCCCTGCTCTGCCACTTGTCAGCTGTGTGACTGTGGCCAACACTTAACTTCTCTGTGCCTCAGTTACCTCATCTGTAAAATGGGGATTAATTGTAAGCCCCACATGGGACAACCTGATTACCCTGTGTCTACCCCAGCGTTTAGAACAATGCCCTGCACATAGTAAGCGCTTAACAAATACCAACATTATTATTATTATTATTATTACATAACTATATGTACAATAAATAAATTACAGATACATAAGTACACTTCTGCAAAATGACTATGAGGACATCTCTATATCGTTTCCATATTAGGAAGTAGCATGGCATACTGGATAGAGCATGGGCCTGGGAGTCAGAAGGTCATGGGTTCTAATCCCTGCTCCTCCACATGTCTGCTGTGTGACCTTGAGCAGGTCATTTCACTTCTCTGGGCTTGAGTTACCTCATCTATGAAATGGGGATTGAGACTGTGAGCTGATGTGGGACAGGGATTATGTCCAACCCAATTTGCACCTGTCCACTCCAGCGCTTCGTACAGTGCTTGGCACATAGTGAGGGCTTAACAAATATGATCATTATTATTATTATCATCCAGATTGCCCAGCAGAATGGATGGGCTGACACATACGTCGCTTCAGCTGCTGCAGTCGGTAACCGTGGACTATGGCCGGAATGGGTAGGAGGCTTTGCCCCACTCCTCACAGTCACCATTTTAGATTCTGTCCTTAATTTGAGTTGTTGCATATTTAACTGGTTCTTAAGGTTGTGAGGAATTTATTCATCTTCTGAGTGTCTGTCTTCCCCAACTTCAATTGTACAGGATGAGTCCCTGTCTGATCTGACAATTTAGTTTCCACCACAATAGGAAGGACTGATAAAATGTCAGGGTAGTGGTGGGAAGCCAAGGGTTCATGCTTGATTATGTCTCTATTTTTCCCACAATGTCACTGGAGAAGTATTCAGGCTCTAGTGCCTCAGAAGCAGTGTGGCTCATTGGAAAGAGCATGGGCATGGGAGTCAGAGGTCATGGGTTCAAATTCCAACTCAACCGCTTTTCAGCTGTGTGACTTCGGGCAAGTCATTTCACTTCTCTGTGCCTCAGTTACCTCATCTGTATAATGGGGATTATGACTGTGAGCCCACGTGGGACAACCTGATCACCTTGTATCCTCCCGAGTGCTTAGAACAGTGCTTTGCACATAGTAAGTGCTTAACAAATGTCATCATTATTATTAGTCATAGAGAAAGTGGGAAAGGTACTGGGAGTTTCAGAAGAAAGATAAAGACATGGAATATTAGGTGGGAATGTGGGCTTGCTTATAAATTGGGAGGAAAAGTAATGTTTCCGAACAGGAGAGAGGGAAGATTTCAGCAGGCTGTGCCATTTGAAGTGGCAGAAGTGATGCTGACTTATGGATTTCTTCCGCCGGCAATGAACTGCATGATCAATCAATCAACAAGATCAGTCAAGTTGGTTTGGTTGATTCACTGATGTTTGCACCCTCAGTATAGCTGTAACAAGAGTTTCCATGATGTGCTTTGGCGAGAATGCCACAAGGTAATTAGTGAATGTTCTTCCGACAATGTAGTATCTCTGGTCACAGTGTTACATGCTTTTAGAAGAAGTGGTTTCACCCATGTGTGTATGTCCAGAATTAGACACCGTGAGTAGTATTAGGGGAGGTTTGGTTTTGTTTTGTTTTTAGCATGGGGTTTGAAAGAATAAAATAGAATTACCAATTGTACTTTTGAATGTTCAGTTCCACTGAAGATAGTTGAATTTTTCAATTTTCTTAAGCATTCATCTAATCCTTGGATTGTAAGCTTCTCAAGGACTTAGTCCTTGTTGTTTTCATAGCCTCTAGTGACATACGTTTTGTCCTTACAGACTGTTAAATGATTATCAGCTTGTGTTACTGCTACCACCTTCACCGCCACTGACTACTATTCTTTCATTCAGTTGTATTTATTGAGTGCTTTCTTTGTGCAGAGCACTGTTCTAAGCTTTTGAAATGTACAATTCAGCAACAAATAGAGACAATCCCTACCCCACAATGGCCTCACAGGCGATAATCATCAAACAAATCAGTGAAATTTATTGAGCACCCGCTGTGTGATGACCACTTGTAATAAGTACCCAAAAGAGTATAAATGAAGCAAGATGTGTATTTACCATCTAGTGAGGAAGAGAGATGACGAAAGTTATGTACAAGTAGTGGGAGCATCTCACTAACAAAAAATGAAGAAAAGAGCAAGAATTAGTCCCAATATATCAGAATCAAATAGCTGAGCAAATAATTGAACATACAAATAAATTTAAGGTAAAGATACAAATAAAAAATACACTTATGTGTATAACTACTGAAGATAGGAATATAATGCATATGTGCTAAGGATTAGGTTGGAGTGGCATAAGTGAGTTACTATAAATTTAATAGGGTAGGTTTCCCAGAGCAGGTAGACTTTAGGAGGGCTTTGAAGATGGGGAGAGTTGTGGTCATGAAGTGCCAGATAATAATAATGATAATTATGGTACTTGTTAAGCACTTACTATATACCAAGCACTGTTCTAAGTCCTGGGGTAGATTCAAGTTAGTTAGGTGGAACATAGTCCCTGTCCCACATAGGGCTTAGACTTTTAATCCCCATTTTACAGATGAGGTATCTGAGGCCCAGAGAAGTAAAGTGACTTCCCCAGGGTCACACAACAGACATGTGGTGGAGCTGGGATTAGAACCCATGATCTTCTGACTCCCAGGCCCATGTTCTATCCACTAAGCCACGGAGGGAATTCCAAATTAGGGGAAGAGAATGATTGAGAAACGGGAGGCAGAGAGAGGCCAGTTAGAAGGTGAACTAAGGAACTGCAAAAAGTGTGGGTTGAGGATTAAGGGAGAGAAAAGAGCTGAAATGTGAGGTGGAGAGCTGGCGGATAGCCTGAAAGTCAATGGTTAAGGTATTTATGTCTGATGTGGAGTGGGTGGCCATTGGTGTTATGGGAGGAGTAGAGATAAATGTACTAAGGAATGATTCAAGAAAGTGATCTGTGCAGCAACAAGGAGCATGGAGTGAAGGAGGGGAGAGGTTGGGGGCAGGGGCAGTGAGGAGGTTGATACATAATGATGTCATGTGTATTTTCCAGACATCTTTAGATTAACAAACTCATTTAAAAGTTCCCCAATCCTGTTTCACCACATTGCTCATGTTACAAATCTCATTTTCAACCTATTGCAAATGGCTTTAGGAATTGGAACTTTTTGCCTTGGTTCAGTATACGAGGCCTGGAAAACCTGAGCTTGAGGCCTTGGAGTCCAGATTTCTGTGTTCAGAAATGTTTTCTTTTGCTTGCCTCCTAATTGGCTCAGACTGTGTTGTGCACAGCTGTTTCCCAGGACTTCTGGTGCCTTGAACTCACCCTGTGGAGTGGCCTTAGAGAAACAGTTTGCAGATGACTGCTTAAATTTCGATCTGCTACTAAATCCTGTCATTTTTTCCTCCACAGCTTTTCCTGGTGTACCCCTTCCTCATCACATTCTCTCCATGGCTTCAAAGTTCTCCATCACCTTGCCCCTCCTACCTCACCTCCCTTCTCTCCTTCTACAGCCCAGCCCGCACACTCCGCTCCTCTACCACCGCTAACCTCCTCACTGTGCCTCCCTCTCACCTGTCCCGCCGTCAACCCCCAGCCCATGTCCTACCTCTGGCCTAGAATGCCCTCCCTCCTCACATCTGCCTAACTAGCTCTCTTCCCCTCTTCAAAGCCCTACTGAGAGCTCACCTCTTCCAGGAGGCCTTCCCAGACTGAGCCCCCCTTCTCCTCTGCTCCTCCTTCCCTTCCCATCACCCCCCTCCCTCCCTCTGCTCTACTCCCTTCCCTGCCCCACAGCACTTGTGTATATTTGTACATATGTATTACTCTATTTATTTTATTAAAGATGTATATGTATCTATAATTCTATTTATTTTGATACTATTGATGCCTGTCTACTTGTTTAGTTTTGTTGTCTGTGTTCCCCTTCTAGACTGTGAGCCCGTTGTTGGGAAGGGATTGCCTCTATCTGTTGCCGAATTGTACTTTCTAAGGGCTTAGTACAGTGCTCTGCACACAGTAAGTGCTCAATATATACAATTGAATAAATGAATAATGACTTGACTATCGTATCAACCTCCTCTCTGGTCATCCTACCTCTTACCTCTCCCCACCTGAGGCTTTACTACAATTTGGTGCACAGATTATCTTTCCAAAATGTTGCTCAACATGAATCCCTCTGCTCTAAAAAAACCTCCACTGGTTACCTGTTTTCCTCTATAACAAGAAGAAATAAAAAATGTGGTACTTTTTAAGCACTTATTATGTGCTCTGCACTGTACAAACTGCTGGGGAAGGTAAGAGATAATCAGGCAAAATACAGTCCTTGTTCTTCCCCAGGGGGCTCACAAGTCAAGTATTAGTTAAAAAAAGGTATTGATCCCTACTGTACAGATGAGGAAGCTGAGGCACAGAATATTGAAGTGATTTGCCCAAGGTAACACAATAGATGAAAGCGAGTCTGGTATTAGAACACAAGTCTTCTGATTCTCAGGCCTGTGCTTATTCCACTAGGCCTCTGCTTCTCTAACCACTGACTTCAAGGCTCTCTGCCAGCTGTCTTCTTACATATCTGCTTTCTTTCCATGGCAATTCCCCATTTCCCACTCTCTTCTCCTCCCAACCTAACCTTCTCACTCTCCCTTGCCAGTACCCAACCCATCGCTCATGCATTTCCCCTGTCCTGAATCTCCCTCACCGTAAAATCCTGTCAGCCACAAACCTCTCCAGATCCAAAGTCCTCCTAAAATATCACTTCCTCTGAGAAGTCTAGCTGTTTGAAACCATCCACCTCAGATATCTCAGCAACATACACCATAGCACAAGCACAAACAACCTTCCTCACCAAGACCAAGTATATATCCGGGTCTCATATAATGCAGTCCTGCAAAATCTCACTTCAAGAAAGATTCATGCTGCAAATCCGCTGCCTGACACTGGATACCTGTGTACAAGCTATTTATTCTGAGAGCACATCTTGTCAAAGATAGGCTAGCACTATTGGATTCCCTATTTCCCTAACATTTGTTTCCCAAAATCCACAATGAATACATGTGTTTTGGCACAATGAAATACCAGGGTAGCACTCCTCCTCTTCATTTACTCATTTATTACTTTGTATCTTTATTCTTCCTCCTTGCATTATTGAAATAATTTATGGATCTTTCTCATTAGATTTTAAGCTCGTTAAATGCAGGGAACATAGCTTTTCCTTTTATTATACACACCCAAGCTCTTACTAGAATGATCGGGACATCATGGTGCTCGATAAATGCTATTGATTAACTGATTAGGTGCTGAACATTAGGCTTTTACTATATAGATCTTGGACAGAAATGCTATTTTCTCCTGAAAATCACCTTCCCAGAAATTCTTGCCCTGTACAGCTGGTTTCACAGTGCTGTAGATCCACAATCTTGGGTGCAATCCTCTCTAGCACAAAGTATCTGCCTGTGGCATAGTTACAGCAAAACAAGCTGCTACAATATGAGCCTATCGGCCAGAACATTTTCCTCAGAAACTTAAGTAAGAGCCTAGGGCCCCTGCTCAGACAGGGACTTTGAAAGACAGACATTTGGCTCAGTAAAGAGCAGCCAATCTCCTGTGAGACCACACACATCATACAAGCGTATTTGACACTGACTAGGAGTGACTTCAATAATTCAGGAGAGGGAACATTTTCACCCAGGCTGTGTGGGTGAATGGAAATGCATACCCATGCAGGGTCAGGGAGGTCCTTTTCTTCAAATCAGGAAAGCAGTACAAACCTTAGCAGAAAATACCTGTGTGTTTATTTCCTTTTCATTTAAAAATAATTAAAAAACAAATCCCCTGGACCCCTCCCAGGGCTGCACCTGGAAACTCTACCAGTCTCGACTATGGGAGGGAGACTCAAGCAGAGGCATACCCATTCCATTTCTAGCTTGGGCAGTGCCTAGATAGTGGAAGGCAATCTGCTACAAATCACCTGTGCTGGGAAGCAGCATCACGAGAGAGAGTCGAGGGCAGTGACTTAGGTTTACTGTGCGGAAGATGGCAATGGTAAATCATTTCCATATTTTTACCAAGAAAACTCTATGGATACACTACCAGAACGATTGCAGATGGAGGAGGAGTGTGCTGGGAGAGATGTGTCCATGGAGTCACTATGGATCAGAAATGACTCAACAGCATAAGACAAGACAAGAAATCCCCTGGGGTCAACTATAGTCCAGGGTAGGGGCAGTCCCCAGACTGGGGAGTGCTGGGACAGTGTGTCAGATTGCATCATAGGATTGGTCAGAGAAGCAGCACCATGACCAGGATCATGCATGGAGGGCCTACACCAGGCTGGCATCAGAGTGTGTCACATGACTGGGAGGATGAGGAGCCCATGTTGGAGGGTAAACACTCAATAAATACGATTGAATGAATGAATGAATTAATGAATGAATGAATGAATAGTTGGGTGGAAGAGAGATGGTAATCTGTAAGTCCCTTGTAGGAAAGGGATCGTATCTATGAACCTTATTGAAGTGTACTTTCCCAAGTGCTTAGTACAGTCTCTGCATACAAAAACTGCTTAATAAATAACATTGACTAATTGATTAATAAATTGATTAAGAGGATTTTGGAGTCAAAATGAGGAGTTCAGTTTTGGAAATATTGAAGTTCAACCCCTTCACCTCAGATTAATATTATGCTCAGAAAATCTCTGTGGGCCAAACAAATACTTCTTTTGTAAATCACACTCCCAATGGGGATTCATGTCCTCTCTTCAATCTCCGCTTCACCTACCAACCCCTTAATGCCCTCACAAGCCCTCTCACATTCTTCTCAGCTACCTCTCAAGAAAAAAATCATCCACTTTCTTTCAAAATCTTTCCCTTCCAACTGCACCTCTAACCCTATCTCTTCTCACCTTCTTCCCTTCTAGACCGCCATCTTCAATCACTCACTCTCTGATGGCTCCTTCTTCTCGTCAATCATACTCACCCACATCTTCTCGGTCCTAAAATAATGGTTTCTGTACCCCCCACTAAGCCATTTAACTGTCTCCTTCTTCCCATTTCAGTCCAAAACTCACAAACTGTATGTACCCATCATCTTTACTTCATTTTTTCATACTCTCTGATCAACCCTCCACCTTCTGGTTTCTACACTCTTTACGCCAATATGACTGCTTTCTCCAGGTCACCCAAAGACTTCCTTCTCACCAAATCCAATGGATTTACTAACCTAATCTTATTTTATCCTAGCTATTTTCATTGCTTTTTAAAATTTTTTTAGATATACTTCTATTTTGGTTCTGCTTTTTCCTATTTGATTGATCTTTCTTAATGTCTTTCACAGATTCTTTCTCTGCCACCTATTTCCTAACTCTGGGCCCCCAAGGCTCAGTTCTGGGACTTCTCATCTCAATCTACACTAATTCCGTTGGGGAGCTCATCTGGTCCCCTTGCTTCAACTATCACCTCTGTTTGGCAGACACCAAAATCTACCTTACTTTCTATTCCTGACTTCTCTCCTTCTCTACAATTTTGAATTTCTTCCTGCCTGCAAAATATTTCTCCACAAGGGTCTGGCTGGCCCCAAAACTTCAATATTTCCAAAACTGAACTCCTCATTTTGACTCCAAAATCCTCTTAACTTATTAATCAACTAGTCAATCTATTATTTATTAAGCACTTTTTATATGCAGAGCACTGTACTAAGCTCTTGGGAAAGTACAATTCAATACAGTTCATAGTTCATAGATGAGTTCCCTTTCTGACAAGGGAGTGACAGATTACTGTCCCCCTTCCACCCAACTATTCATTCATTCATTCAGTCATTCAATCATATTTATTGAGTGCTTTCTGTGTGCGGAGCACTGTACTAAGAACTTGGAAAGTGCAATTCAACAACAAGTAGGGACAATCCCCGCCCATGATGAACTCACAGTCTAGTAGGGGGGAGACAGGCATCAAGTAAACAGGTATCAAGAGCATCAATGTAAATAAATATAATTATAGGTATATATACATCATTAATATAAATAAATATAATTATAAATATGTAGTTTGTATTATTCAATAAGTTTGTATTATTTTTGCGAATTTATTCTGCACAAAACACTGTACTTGGGATGGACAATAGAGTTATCCCTGTCTTCAAGACATCTCTGCCCTCAAAGAGTTTGCAATCTCCATTCCTTTCTTCCCTGGTATTCAGTCTGTTGTTAATCAGTATTCCTCCACAACAATTCCAGGATCTGCCCCTTTTCTACCCATCCGAATGGTCACTACATAGGTCATTGTTATAGCCCAGCTTGACTACTCTTTCTGCCTCCTCACTGTTCTCCCAAGCTGCAATCTCACCCCTCTCCGGTCCACATCTCACTCTAAAGCAGCATTCTGCATAATAATAATAAAAATCATGATATTGGTTAAGTTTCCCTATGTCTCAAAAACCTCCAGTCTCTATCCCATCCCCTCTCCAGCAAGCAGGGATCCCTGATTGTTGGTTTTTAAATACCTGATCAGCTTTTTCCCATACTGACCAACTCTCTTCTTCTACTACACCCCAGCTCATACTCCTGATTCCATTCTTGTCTCTCCCCTTCCCCCTTTGTAGCTGATAGACTACAGTTCTCCAAAGTCTTTCTGTGATCACATCTCCTCCAGAAGGCCTTCCCCATGTATTCTCTGATCTCCCCAGTTTATATACCCCAACTGCTACATTGGCCTTTCTGCACCACCTAAATTTCCACAGTCCCTACAACTTATATCATTTGCATATCTATTCCTCCTCCCATTTGTAATTTAAGTGCTTATCTTCCCTGCTAGCTGTAAGCTCCCTGAGAGCAGAGGTCGTCTACCATATTTTTTGTTTTCTTTCAATCTCTCAGTACAGTTCTCTTCACACCATTACCACTAAATAAATCCTATTGATTGATTGATGAATTGATTGTATCCACCACCTATCTCTTTGAATTGCTCTAGTTTCAGCCAGGGCTGCAAGGGAGCAATGTTCACTGCATAACCATCTGGGTTGAGAGCAAAGGATGCTATCATTATTTTGGGATAGTTGTCGTTGTCATCGTCAAGTAGCCTACTGATGTTTCCCAACTCAGTGGCAGTATCTGTAGACCAGAAGGGAGGTCCACCAAGTGTATCAGTGATAAGAAAATGAGTATTCCAAAAGAGTAGTGTGACATATACGGTCTTCTTTGAGGGTGCAAATGCTGAAGAATATGGTGCGAGATGTGTATGAAGCCCTTGGCTCGCCCTCTTATCAAACTCTCCCTCAAAAAGATAGAAGGTCATAAGAAAGGCTGAGGATAAATTGGGTAAATTCAATGACAAAATTGATTTAGTTCTAGATGTGTGCCATATGAGTGAAGGAACAAATGAGGATAAGGTGAATATGAGGATAAAAGAGGGATGAGCTACCCAAGGGAGTTAGTATCATTTTTCTGCCAAATACATCATTTGACTTTAAAGCCATTTAATGAGATTCTCTGTTCCTTTTATATGCAAAAGAATGCCTCCTTACAGCACAGCAGATTTGCAGAGCTGGGCAGAGAGAACCTGCAATGTCAGAATCTTTGGATTGCTAAATTGAATATTGTCTTCCGAACTGATGAACTCAATTTATACAATCACAAGAGGAGCAGAGAGAAAGCAACCATTTTCTGATGCCTAAATCTGCTGATTAGTACAAGTAATCCCTGTTTTTCCTATTGCATGCTCACCAACAAATGAGCTCATATCGTAAGATGAATGTGAGGTGACAATCTCACAGATGCCGTTTTGGCAAGATCTGCATTAGAAATGACAATTTAAAAAAAAAAGTCTTCTGGCAGATGCTTGAAAAATCTGCCCTCCCCTTAAGTGTGCGGTTTCAGAAGGCTGCATAATTTCCTAGACAAAGTTAAATATAGAAAATGTAGACTCAAAGGAACTTACTGATTTTTATGGAAAAGAAGCTACCCAGCCAAGTGATTTGCATTTGCACACGAGGAACGTATTACTAGATCTTTTAGGGATGGCGGATTCTTGGAACATGAGTTAGGATTTGTGAGGAGTTGGCACTTTGTAGGCTGGTGATTACCCTTTGTCTATTTTTCACAATTAAACCACTTCAAGGGGGTAAGCACATTGTTTAAGGCATGCCATCAAAAGGCTTAGAAACTATTTAACCATATAGTTTAAAAAGTATGACTCTAAATCCCCAGAGCAATCCTAGTCAATCAATCGGTCATATTTACTGTGTGCTCTCTGTGTGCAGCACACTGTACTAAGCGCTTGGGAGGGTCTCCTCCCAGCCCCACAACACTTATGTACATATCTGTAATTTGTTTATTTATATTAATGTCTCTTTGCCCCTGTTTCCATTAATCAGTATAATAATAATAATAATAAGAAGAAGAGTTGTGGTATTTCTTAAATGCATACTTTGTGCCAGGCACTGTACTAAGTGCTGGGGGTAGAGTAAATTAGAGAAAAGCAAATCGGGTTGGACACAGTCTCTGTCCCACGTGGGGCTCACAGTTTCAATCCCCATTTTACAGATGAGGTCACTGAGGCACAGAGACTTGAAGTAACTGGCGCCAAGTCACACAGCAGACAAGTGGCAGAGTCGGCATTAGAACCCAGGTCTTTCTGACTCCAGGACCCAGGCTCTATCCAATAAGCCATGTTTAGGTCTAGAAAATGAGCACCATGTGGGTTAGGGACTGGGTAGGATCTGACCGTACCTTATCCGATTCTGTTGTGTCACTACTGAATTAATCATGGAAGGCTTCCTGGAGAAAGTTATCAATTTCCAACAAATTGCTATGGTCATTCACCAATTTTCATTAGGTAACAATTACCACATGAATAGCCTGAGCATTTGGACAGTGGAAGAGAACATCATTCTAAACTTACCCTCTAGACTGTAAGCTCATCCTCTAGACTGTAAGCTCATTGTGGACACGGATTGTCTTTTATATTGTTATACTGTAGTCTCCCAAGTACTTAGTACAGTGCTCTGCATACAGTAAATGCTCAGTAAATATGATTGATTGGAGAAAGAGCCAGCGACAGAGGGGTATAAGGAGACAAAGGGCATTTCCCCTGTGGAAGTAAGACCAGGTGATGGAATCACCATCCTCTTTGGGTGAGCCAAACTGGGGGAATCCAACCAATCTGCACTGCATTTCACATTGGGATGAGATAGCATTTAAAAATTTGAAAAGGAATAATCTTCTGCCTTATTATCATTTATCTATCAGAGAAGCAGCATGGTCTAGTGGATAGAGCACAGACCTGGGAGCCAGCAGGACCTGCGTTCTAATCCCTGCTCTGCCACTCGTCTGCTGTGTGACCTTGGGAAAATTACTTCACTTCTCTGCCTCAGTTCCCTCATCTGTACAATGAGGATGAAGACTGTGAGGCCTATGTGAGACAGAGTCAGTGACCGATCCAATTAACTTATATCTACCCCGGGGTTCAGAACAATGCCAGACATGTGGGAAGCACTTAACAAATACCACAATCTATGCTGATGAGTTTGGGAATTTTGGATCATTTGGAATTTCTGGACAAAACTTGATGAAGACACATATATCCCACCAGATTTTGGTCCTGTTGGATTTGGGTCTGAGGGTTGGAACTTGGGAGTTTTCACATTATCCCCAGCACAAAGTGATAGTCTCCAACAATCCAGGAAAATAATCAACCACCCTCCTGGGATTGGAACTTCAAAGCTGCAAATGATAAGCATGGAGAAAGAACTGAAAAGTACTACTTAGTAATTTAAAGCAACTTTTCCTTTCTGTTTAGACAACTCTATAACAGCAACCTCTTTTCTTCTGCTTCCCTTCCATGTTTCTAAGGCTAGGATGTATTTGGGTCACGGGGCCAAACAGTGAATTCCTAGTTCTGTACACTGTAAGCACTCAATATATACCATTGATAGATTTATAATAATGTTAATAATAATGACAGTATTGAGAATGGAATTATAATGACTACTGAAGTACAGAACCAGCATCGTACAAAACACTGAGCCGTGATCAGTCGTGGAATCTGGAACCAGCTATTATACAGAACAGTGAGCCCTAATGACTAGGCCTGAAATCATCTGACATCGGAACCACTGCCTGCTCCCTAAAAGGACAGAGAGAACTCACTCCAGGGAGCCCAGAAGCAGCCATTGCACAGAGCCCTGATGCCTGATGCTGATAATAATAATAATAAGGTATTTGTTAAGTACTTACTATGTGTCCAGCACTCTCCTAAGTACTGGGGGAGCTACAGGCTAATCAAGGTGGACACAGTCCCCATCCCAACAGGAGGCTGACAGTCTTAGTCTCCATTTTACAGATGAGGCAACTGAGGCACAGGGAGCTAAATGATTTACCTAAGGTCACTGCGGAGACATGTGGTGGAATCAACCTGGGGGCAGCTTTCATTAGAACCACCACCTGCTGCCTGCTAGGTTACTGAGAACTCACTTTTGAGCTACTGGAGCAAAGAAGTGGCTTCAAATCCCTTCACATATCTGTGCGTCAGTTACCTCATCTGAAAATGAGGATGAAGATTGGGAGCCCCATGTGGGATAGGGACTGTGTTCAACCCAATTATTTTTTTTTCTACTTCAGTGCTTAGTACAGTGCCTTAGAACAGTGCCCAGTGCTTAGAACTGCCTGGCACATAGTAAGCACTTAATAGATGCCATCATTATTATTAGTACATTAGTACATCAATAAGTATAAGCGCTTAGTATAGTGCCCTGCACACAGTGAGTGCTCAGAAAATACGATTGAATAAATTAGTGGTAGTAGTAAGCACTTAACAAATACAATTAAAAATTTTAATGGATTGATTGATTCATATTAATTTTTGTCTCCCTTCTATACTTTAAGCTCATTATGGGCAGGGAACATCCTGCTAATTCTCTTGTATAGCACTCTTCCAAGTGTTTAGAACAATGTTCTGCATATAACTGCTTAGAGAAGCAGCGTGGCTCAGTGGAAAAAGCCTGGGCTTGGGAGTCAGAGGTCAAGGGTTCGAATCCCGACTCTGCCACTTGTCAGCTGTGTGACCGTGGGCAAGTCACTTCACTTCTCTGTGCCTCAGTTACCTCATCTGGAAAATGGGGATTAAGTGTGAGCCTCACATGGGACAACCTGATTACCCTGTAGCTACCCCAGTGCTTAGAACAGTGCTCTGCACATAGTAAGCGTTTAACTAATACCAACATTGTTATATAGCTAGTGATCAGTAACTGCCACTGATTGATAAGCCCATAATGTTGTGTATTATCCTCGACTCAACTCTTTCATTCAACCAACATATCTGGCCTGAGACTAAACTTCCTTTAGACTGTAAGTTTGATGTGGGCAGGAAATGTGGCTACCAACTCTGTTATATTGTACTCTCCCAGCTGGTTCGTGTGTGCTCTGCTTACAGTAAGTGCCCACTAAATATGATTGATTGAAACTAATTCCCATTGGTTCTACCTTCTCATGATCTCTAGAATCTCCCTCTTCCTCATCATCCAAACAGTCATCATGCCGGCCAAGGCACTGGCCATATTCCTCCTTGTTTATTGCATCAGCTTACATGCTGACCTCTCTGACTCCTGTCTCTCCCTTCTTCATGCCATATTGGGAAACGGCATTGCGTAGTGGATAGAGCACGGGCCTGGGAGTCAGAAGGTTGTAGGTTCTAATCCAGACTCCACCACTTGTCTGCTGTATGACCATGGGCAGGTCACTTCATTTCTCTGTGCCTTAATTTCCTCAACTGTAAAATGGGGATTAAGACTGTGACCCCAGTGTGGGATAGGGACTGTGTCTAACCCGATATGCTTGCATCTACCCCAGGACTTAATACAGTAAGTGCTTAACAAATACCACTGTAGTGGCTAGAGCACAGGTCTGGGAGTAAGAAGGTCTGGGTTCTTATCCCGGTTCTGCCACTTGTCAGCTGTGTGACTTTGGGCAAGTCACTTAACTTCTCTGTGTCTCAGTTACCTCATCTGTAAAATGGGGATTAAGAGTGTGAGCCCCACGTGGGACAACCTGATCACCTTGTATCCTCCCCAGCACGTAGAACGTGTTTTGCACATAGTAAGTGCTTAAAAATGCCATCATTATTATTATTATCCTGCCTCTGCCACTTGTCTGCTCTGTGTCCTTGGGCAGCTCACTTAACTTCTCTGTCCTTCAGTTACCTCATCTGTAAAATGGGGATTAAGACTGTGAGCCCCACATGGGACAAACCTGATTACCTTGTATCTACCCCAGTGCTTAGAACAGTGCTTGGCACATAGTAAGCACTTAACAAATACCATAATTATTATTATTAGTTTTATATACCCCCACTAATATCATGTTTCACTATGCTGCACAGATCATTTTTCAAAAAAAAATATTCAGCTCTCATTTAGCCAATCCTCCAAAACCTGCAATAGATATTGAAGAAGAACTCTTCGCAATTGGCTTTAAGTCACTCAATCAGCTCCCCCATCTTACCTTACCTCCTGTTCTCCTTCTACAAGCCAGTTCACACACTTCACCCTCTAACCCCAACCTACTCACGGTAGTAAGTTTGTCTCATTTGTCTTGCTGATGACCCTTTGCCCACATCCTCTCTCTATCCTGAAATTCCTGCTGCTTCCTAAGCAGTAGATTCTCACCCTTCAGAACCCTCTAAAACTATATCTCCCCTAAGAGGCCATTCATTCATTCATTCAATAATATTTATTGAGCGCTTACTATGTGCAGAGCACTGTACTAAGCACTTGGAATGTACAAATTGGTAACAGATAGAGACAGTCCCTGCCCTTTGACGGGCTTAGAGTCTAATCGGGGTAGATGGACAGGCAAGAACAATAGCAATAAATAAAATCAAGGGGATGAACATCTCATTAAAACAATAGCAAATAAATAGAATCAAGGCAATGTACATCTCACTAACAAAATAAATAGGGTAATGAAAATATATGCAGTTGAGCAGGTGATTACAGTGCTGAGGGGATGGGAAGGGAGAGGGGCAGGAGCAGAGGGAAATGGGGGGAAAAGAGGGTTTAGCTGGGATAGAGGGAGTAGAGGGAAAAGGGGAGCTCAGTCTGGGGAGGCCTCTTGGAGGAGGCCTTCCTGACTTACTGCTCAATTTCCTACCCTATTTCCCCTTGTCTCTGCATTCCCTGTGCTCTTGGGTGCGTACCCCATAAGCACTTTAATACTCACCCTATTCTACTTCCACAACTCTTTCATACATATCCCTGTACTTGACCATTTCCCCTATCTGTAATTCATTTTATGTCTGTCTTCCCCTCAGAGTCTTTGTTAAGGTCAGCTATTTTGTCTACCTCGTCTGTTATATTGTACTTTACCAAGCAGTTAATACAGTACTCTGCACACAGTGAGCTCTCAATAAATGCCAGTAATGGATTGATCAATTGACTGATTTTTCATTCTGCATTCAACAGAGGGACCAGGAAAGGAGATGAGAGCATGAGATTATCTCTAGTGGCCAGCCTTGTGTTATTACTGACCGGGTTATTCCACTGTTTCTAGCTGTCTCCCATTCATTCATTTATTCATTTAATGGTATTTATTGAACACTTACTGCGTGTAGAGCTCTGTACTAAGATCTTGGGAAAGTACAATATAATAAAGCTTGTAGATGTGATGCTTTCCCATCTGTTTTCTCTCCTACTTGATTGTGAGCCCCATGAGAGACAGGGACAATATCCAGCCTAACTTGTATCTACCCCAGCACTTAGAACAGTGCTTGACACATAGTAAGTACTTAGCAGTACTTAAACACAGTCAGTGCTAATAAATACATTTGAATGAATACTTTATGAATACCTTGAAAAAAAGGACATTATATTCTCCTCTTGTTGATTGGTGACATATATGGAACAGCTACTGGGCATTTTTTATCTGTCCCTGCGATAGAGGTTTCATAACTCCAATCCACTGTATTCAAAAAGGAAACAATGAAGTCCCTATTAAGGCCAGTAGAAGGCTTTCAGTCTATTTAAGAGAATGTGCAAGAGTCCCGAGGTGACTCAGGGGTACCGACCTTCTCAAGGTCAAATTCTATCGCGTGACCTCCTGAGCCAGCAGGCGGAACTTGGAAGTGAGGGTGGGATACCGCCGCACAGCCAGAACTGCCAGATCGACAACCCAAGCTGGGAATACAGAAGATGATGATGTTGGGATTTGTTAAACGTTTACTATGTGCAGGGCACTGTTCTAAGAGCTGGGGTAGATACAGGGTAATCAGGTTGTCTCACGTGAGGCTCACAGCTAATCCCCATTTTACAGATGAGGTGACTGAGGCACAGAGAAGTTAAGTGACTTGCCCACAGTCACACAGCTGACAAGTGGCAGAGCCAGAAGTCGAACCCATGACCTCTGACTCCGAAGCCCAGGCTCTTTCCACTTTGCCCCCGTGCCAATCAAATTAAGTATGGAGGAGTGGGGAGGGAAGAGATTGGATAAATTGAGGCCGGAAGTTGGAATGGCCTGAGAGCACAGGTGATAAATACCTGCTGCCTCTAACCTTCCATGCAGAGGAACGGGACTTGCAACAGCCGGCTGCAGGTCGCCTCTGTCCAGAGCATGAGAAGGCTGCTCTGCCTGCACCAATTGAGGAGCCGTGGGATGGGTGAGTGTCCCGTCCTGCTGAACACTCGTGGGGTCGGAAGCCAGACGCTTCGCCATGGGTACGTAACGTTAAGTGGAGTTGATGCCTAAGTGGATTCTTCCTGAATGGGACGTGAACATGGTGGGAGCTAGCCGCCTTACCATCTTTGGGTAACACGTAAGAGGGTAACGCATAAGTGGGTTTAACGCAAAAGTGAATTTAACGCATAAGTGGATTCCTGCTGAATGGGGCGCACACATGGTGGGACCTAGCCGCCTGACTACGTATGAGTAAATCATAAGTGAGTTCCGCCTGGGTGGGCTTGGGTGTTCTGTCACGCACGAGTAACATACGAGTATATTCCTCCCATTAGGTAAGCCCTAACACCATATTCCTCCCGAAAGGGAAGGTCGATTTGTTGCGTCTCCATTTACACTCACTCCCTTGGTGAACTCATTCTCTCTCACGGCTTTGACTACCATCTCTACGCAGATGACTCTCAGCACTGTACTCATCCGCTCGACTATATATATCTCTATCACCCTATTTATTTTGTTTATTTTGTTTAATGAGATGTATATCACCCTGATTCTATTTAGTTGCCATTGTTTTTATATGTTCTTCCCCTTGACTCTATTTATTGCCATTGTTCTTGTCTGCCCGTCTCCCCCAATTAGACTGTAAGCCCATCAAACAGCAGGGACTGTCTCTATCTGTTGCCGACTTGTTCATTCCAAGTGCTTAGTACAGTGCTCTGCACATAGTAAGTGCTCAATAAATACGAATGAATGAATGAATGAATGAATGAATGACTAACCAAATAATTCAATTCACTCCGCAGAATAAATTTTATACAAAACTTAGGCTTTCAGTCCCCGGTCTCTCTCTGTCTCTCTCTCTCTCACCACACTGATTCCGAACGAACACATCGCCAGCGACGGGTGACAGCAGGGTACTAGAAACTGAAGATACTACTATTTTTCATCCTCTTCCACTGGAAAAAGAAGGAAAGAGGCAAGCAAATGAACTTGAACCAGTATTGTCTGCCTCATATTTCCTACTGCTCTCTCAGTCTTCATTTTCCCACACTGTTCTTGTTATTTTCTGCTTTACACCATGATGCTGCTTTGTTACAACCCTAAAAGTGAAAGTCTTCCCTGTTCCTCCCAGGTCAATTCTATCCTTCATCCAACTATGGAGCATGGAACACATTTCTATGATTTTTGACCTAAAACTATTTAATTACTTTTTTAGACGAGAAATGTTATCAATTTTTTAAGCGTTCCTCTTCATTTCCTATTCAGAACACATTTTTAGGACAGCTGGAAGGATCGTTATGAAGAAGATTTAAAATTCAAGGTGGAGAGCGATAAGTCATTTTTAGGGAGAGAAAAAAAAAGCTGAGACTTTTCATCCTGAAGATGCAGGTGTTGATATACAGCAGAGAGTGAATTAGTGATGAATGCAGTGAATAGTCAATGCAAGATCAGAGACTCAGACCTAATGAAAAGCACATCTGTACATATGAATTGCATGGCACTGAACAGTGTTTGACAGCATAGATTGGGACTGATTTGATGCTTAGGATCAGCATCAATTCAATTACCGACCTTAAAAAAAAAGAAAATTATCTCCCACGTGTGTTTGGTTTTTTTCATTCTTACAAACATTTGGTTGATAAATACTGGGAAATACCAGGAATCTAGTGGCACCCTTCATTTGATTTTCTGGTAGTATAGTAACTGAGTATGGAAAGATAATGAGTACACTTTAAAAAATATTGTGATTGTATGACATACATCTAAAGTATATTTCAACTTTTTTATTCTCCCTCTTCACTCTAATCCATTTATTAAGGTCTTTCATGCGTGTAATATTTTGGTAGGTATTACTTAAAGTGCACCTCGATTCTCAGTATGAGATATGAAATAAGGGCTGGAGATGGGCAGAATTTCACGGTGAACAAACTTCTAACAAAGCAGTTTATTGGCCTCAGATAGGAAGCAGCATGGTCTTGTGAATAAAGCATGGGCCTGGGCGTCAGAAGGACCAGGGGTCTAATCTTGGTTCAGCCACTTATCTGCTATGTGACCTTGGGCAAGTCACTTCATTTCTCTGTGCCTCAGTTACATCATCTGTAAAAGGGGGATTATAGAGAAGCAGCACAGCTCAGTGGAAAGAGCACGGGCTTTGGAGTCAGAGGTCATGAGTTCGAATCCCAGTTCTGCCACTTGTCAGCTGTGTGACTGTGGCAAGTCACTTCACTTCTCTGTGCCTCAGTTCCCTCATCTGGAAAATGGGGATTAAGAGTGTGAGCCCCACGTGGGACAACCTGATTCCCCTGTGTCTACCCCAGCGCTTAGAACAGTGCTCTGTACATAGTAAGCGCTTAACAAATACCAACATTATTATTAAGATTATGAGTCCCTTGGGGGACAAAGAATGTATCCACCCTGTGTACCTTCCCCAGTGTTCAGAACAGTGTCTGGCACATAGAAATCACTTAACAAATATCATGAAAAATTAAAACAAATTAAAAAGATAAAATTCATTCGCTTCAAAACAGCTATTGAGGTAGACACAAGGATCGCATTTACCAACTCTGCTGTAGTGAACACTCCCAAATGCTTAATACAGGGTTCTGTACAAAATAAGAGCTCAGTAAATATCACTGGATTAATTAGTGAATGGGACAGTTTAGCAATGCTGGAAAAATTGCTAACAAGCAGGAAGTTTAGTAATAACTCAAGCGTGGCAACTACAGATAAAGCGTGCCCCATCTTGTCTCATTGGAGTGGGAGGGACATTCATTCAATCCTATTAATTGAGCACTTACTGTGTGCAGAGCACTGTACAAAGCACTTGGAAAGTACAGTACAGCAATAAATAGAGACAATCCCTGTCCACAATGGGCTTACAGTCTAGTGGGCCAGAGAGCAGAGAGACAGTAAGATTTTGTGGTCAGTTTGGTCATAAATAGAGCTTGCAGTTTTCTCTAACTTAGAATATAAATTCATTGTGGACAGGAAACGTCTTTACCAAGTCGTTGAATCGTATCAGTCAAGTGTTTTTTATCAATTGATAGTATTTATTTGGCACTTACTCTATGGAGAGCACTGTACTAAGGGCTGGGGAGAGTCCAATATAACGGAGTTAGTAGACATGTACCCTGCCCACAACAAGCTTACTCTCCCAAGTGCTTAATACAGTGTTCTGCACACTGTAAGCATTCACTAAATACCACTGATTGATTCCATACAATGGTTTACTTACCGTTGTTTGTACTTTATAATGTACTGCCTCCCAATAACCCTACAGGTCTGTGTCGCTTTGTGTCCCAGTGGGAAAATAACACGTCCCAGTGGGAAAATAATAATAATAATAATGATAATGGTATTTTCTAAGTGCTTATTATGTGCCAAACACTGTTCTAAGCACTGGGGTAGATATAAGGTAATCAGGTTATCCCACGTGGGGCTCACATTTTCAATACCCATTTTACAGAGGAGGGAACTGAGGCACAGAAAAGTTAAGTGACTTGCCTAAGATCACACAGTAGACAAGTGGCAGAGCCGGGATTACAACCCATGCCCTCTGACTCCTAAGCACGTGTTCTTTCTACTAAGCCAAATGATATAGTCCTTTTCAAGGCACTATTACTAGAATCAATTACTCGGTGTGAGTTCTCAGTCCTAAGTCTCAGGCAAGGCTCATCGATTATTACTGACAGGAGATGGTTTTGTCATCATCACCTCCCAAATCTCTTCTTTGAAGGTCTAGTTAAACCTCAGGGAGTTCATTTTTAACGAGAAATGCAGTTGGTTTGTAGAAAAGCTTTCTTTCAATAAAATTAACATTGAGTGTTTGGACACAAGTGTTAAAATAACCTTTTGATTGGCTCTTTGAAATATTTAGACTTCAAAATGTATAAAATGACAAAATCAACACCTATGATTAAAATGATATGACATGTAAATGCATTTGACTAAACACTTCATTGGAATTCAGAAAATAGCCTTTCAATAGCATAAAAAGACCCAGTTCAAATTTACAGCATAAAAGACTATGGGATGAAATTAAATATGAATCCTTCAACCATTATTCATTTATGTCTCTCTACCCCTCTAGAATACAAACTCATTGTTGGCAGGGATACATTTGCCAGCTCTTGTACTCTACCAAGTGTTTGGTACAGTGCTCGGCACACATAAGTGTTTAATAAATACAATTGATTGATTGTTTCAGTGTTGTTCCAAAAATGAGGAAATACAGGTATAATAGAAAAAAAAAAGAAAAATGAAAAGGCAAAGTCAGTTCAAGAATCTGTTTTTACAAAATGCTATGCCAGATTGAAACAAACTTTCCTAGTGGTCCTCAATGTCATTTTGTTAAAGATTAGCAACCTGCATACCAAACTGGAATTGGAATATATATTATTGCTATATCACATTACATAATAGAAATAATAGTAATAATGATTATGATATTTGTTAAGCCCTTACTATGTGCCAAGCACTGTTCTAAACACTGGGGTAGATGCAAGGTAATCAGGTTGTCCCACGTGGGGCTCACAATCTTCATCCCCATTTTACAGATGAGGTAACCAAGACACAGAGAAGTGAAGTGGTTTGCCCAAGGACACACAGCAGACAAGTGACAGCGCTGGAATTAGAACCCACGTCCCCTGACTCTCAAGCCCATGTTCTTTCCACTAAGCCATGCTGCATATCCACACTGTGTATTCATAACACGCCTATATATATCCTTCTTCTTTTTGTCATCCTCATTCTCTTCCACTTGTCACACCCAGAAATGCTGAGATGAAGTTATACTAACTTCAGTGCTAGGAGTCTGAGAATGTGTCTACCAACTCTATCATACTGAGAAGCACCATGGCCTAGGGGAAAGAGCATGAACCTGGGAACCAGAAGACTTGGTTCTAATCCCAGCTCTATCACTTGCCTGCTGTTTAACTTTGGGCAATTCACTTAACATCTCTGTACCTCAGTTCCTTCATCTATAAAATGGGGACTCAATACATATTCTCCCTTTTATTTACACTGTGATCCCCACATAATAATAATAATGTTGGTATTTAAGTGCTTACTATGTGCAGAGCACTGTTCTAAGTGCTGGGGTAGATGCGGGGTAATCAGGTTGTCCCACGTGAGGCTCACAATGAATCCCCATTTTACAGATGAGGTAACAGGCACAATGAAGTTAAGTGACTTGCCCACAGTCATACAGCTGACAAGTGGCAGAGCTGGGATTCGAACCCATGACCTCTGACTCCCAAGCCTGGGCTCTTTCCACTGGGAGCTGATTATCTTTTATCTACTCCAGCACTTATTACAATGCTTGGCACATAGTAATAGTTTATATCTGTATCTGCATATCGCTACACATGGTGTGTTATTTATTTATTAATATTATTGTCTGTCTCCCCCTCTAGACTGTGAGCTCGCTGTGGGCAGGAATGCATCTGTATGTTGTCATAATAAATTACTTTCCCAAGTGCTTAGTACAGTTCTTTGCACATGGTGAGTGCTCAGTGCATATGATTGAATGATGCGTGGATGTTTAACAAATACTGCAGCTATTATGATTATTCTTACAAGAGCTTAGTACCATACACAGTGTGATCACTCAATAAATACCAATGATTGATTGACTGATTTACTTTTCTCCAGGACTTCATAATTTGTGATCTTCTCTTGCCAGTCCGATGATGAGCATGATTCTCAAGTGACAGTGATGGAACAGGTCAGCAACCACAATCATTGATTTGATCATATTTATTGAGTGCTTACAGTGTACAGAGCACTGTACTAAGCGCTTGGAAAGGACATTTCAGCAATAGAGACAATCCCTACTCACACTGGGCTTACAGTCTAGAAGGTCCGATGTCTGTCTGTGAAAGGTGGAGGTGTCAAGGTTTCACGGCTACAGAGAAAATAGGACAGCACTACAATCAATCGGTCAATCATATGTATTGCACACTTACTCTGTGCAGAGGACTGTTCTAAACACTTGGGAGACTAATAATAATAATAATAATGTTGGTATTTGTTAAGCGCTTACTATGTGCAGAGCACTGTTCTAAGCGCTGGGGTATACACAAGGGAATCAGGTTGTCCCACATGGGGCTCACAGTCTTAATCCCCATTTTCCAGATGAGGGAACTGAGGCACAGAGAAGTGAAGTGACTTGCCCACAGTCACACAGCTGATGAGTGGCAGAGCCGGGAGTCGAACTCATGACCTCTGACTCCGAAGCCCAGGCTCTTTCCACTGAGCCACGCTGCTTCCCCAGCGTAATGCAATAGACTTGTAAACCACTTTTCCTGCCCACAAGGAGTTTACAGTCTACACTACAACTGCTTAGATCATCAGTCCTGTCTGAAGCTTGTTACCGTATTACCACTACACCCTTCGACATAAATGATGTGCTAGTCTTCTTGGCTGACTTTTTATTTCCCTGAAACATCAGGACCTTGTGGATAGAGAATGGGCCTGGGATTCAGAAGGACCTGTGTTCTAAACCTAGCTCTGCCACTTGTCTGCTGTGTAATCTTGGGCATGTCACTTAGCTTCTCAGTGTCTCAGTTACCTCAGCTGTAAAATGGGGATTAAGACTATGACCCCAATATGGGACAAGGACTATGTCCAACCCAGTTTCCCTGTATTCACTGCAGTGCTTAGTACAGTGTCCGGGGCACAATAAGCTCTTAACAAATGCCACAAATACTATTAATCCAGTCTCTGTCACTTGACAGCTCTGTGACCTTGGGCAAGTCACTTCACTTCTCTGTGCTTCAATTCCCTCATCTGTAAAATAGGGATTAAAACTGTGAGCCTCACACAGGACAACCTGATGACCCCGTATCTACCCCAGTGCTTAGAACAGTGCTCTGCACATAGTAAGCGCTTAACAAATACCAACAATATTATTATTATTAATATTATTGTCAGTCATTGTATCTTTATTTAGTGTGCTGACTGGGTAAAAGACTTCTGTGAAGCATTTAGTTCTCTTAAACAAATGAGGACCTTTGCCTCAATAGAATATTGAGATGCAGTCTGGTACACCAGTTCATTTTTCTTTAATTTTTTTTTATCACTTTGAAAAGTGTGGCTGATTTGGCAAAGTGCTGTATGATCACTGCATGTTTCTTTGGGTGTAGCTTTTTGGGAAATATCATATGCACAGAGCATTCTTGAATAGCTTTCTCAAGGATTTTGGATATATTTATGAAGATCCACCTAGGGGAGCAGAAGCATATTCTATTGCCTGCCCTATGATCTCTTCTTGCATCATCTACGTGATTGCATGGAATAAATTGAGTAGGACTGAGTATACTGTGCATTTGTGCATGACCCCCAGGAAACCTGCAGGTCTGACAAGACCAGTCATTCCAGTATGAAGCAATCTCAGAGTCTTAAGAAGCAGCATGGTCTAGTAGATAGAACATGAGTCTGGGCGTCAGAGGGTTATGGGTTCTAATTCCCACTCTGCCATTGTCTGCTGTGTGACCTTGGGCAAGTCACCACTTCTCTGGGCCTCAGTTACCTCCTCTGTAAAATGAGGAGTGAGACTGAGAGCCCCACTTGCGACAGGGATTGTGTCCAACTCAATTGGCTTGTATCCACCCCACTGCTTATACAGTGTCTGACACATAAGTGCTTAAATACCATTATTATTATTATTATTATTGTCAAAGGACCTAGGTTCTAATTCCACCACTGCCACTTTCCTGCTGTGTGATCTAGGGCAGGTCACTTGCTAGTCTGTGCCTCAGTTTCCTCATATGTAAATTGGGAATGAAACACCTGTTCTCCCTCTCCCATAGACTGTGATCCCCATGAGGTACAAGGATTGGGTGAGACCTGATAATCTTGTTTCTACCCCATTGCTTAGTACAGTACTTGGCAGGTAGAAGTGCTTAGCAATACCATCATTGCTATTAATGAACTTTTCAGGGTTCCAAATTTACTAAGCAATTTCGGTGTGGTAGCATTCTCCTTGCACACATGTTGTTGTACATGTCTGTGTGATGCAGCTAGTTTAGAATGCATCTGAGCCAGAGAAGGACTCATTCTGTTAGTGTAAAACTTGTTGTGGTCAGATGTGACTGTCAGCTCTGTTATATTGTACTCTACCAAGCACTTAGTACAGTGCTCTGCACACAGTAATATTATTAAGTGCCATCTAGTCATTTCCGATACATAGCAACTCCATGGATATACTTTCTCCAGAATGTTCTGTCCTCTGTAATCTGCAACCTTTCTAATGGTTCTTCCGTTATCATTGTTATGGCCGCTATCCATCTAGCTGCTGGTCTGCCTCTTCCACGTTTTCCATGGATTTTTCCTAGCATTTGTTTAAGCATGCTAATGTAAGTCAAATCATTTGACTTTCCAAAGAACACTTTGATTTAATTTGCTTCAAAATCCATTTATTTCTTTTTCGGGCAGTCCACAATATTCACAAAAGTCTTCTCCAAGACCACATTTCAGTTCCCTCATCTGTAAAATGGGGATTAAGACTGTGAGCCTCAGTGGGACAACCTGATTACCTTGTATCTATCCCAGCGCTTAAAACAATGTCTGGCACATAGTAAGCACTGAACAAATACCGTAATTACTGTTATTATTATTATTCTTTACAATGTACTACCTCTCTGCTGCCCTATTAAGATGGCTTCTTCCTCTAGACTGTAAGCTTCTTGAAGGCAGGGGTCATGTCAAGCAACTATATTGCACTGTATTCTCCCAAGCATTTGGAAGAGTGCTCTGCACACAGTACGTGCTCAATAAAAGCCCTTGATCAATCAACTATTTTCCAGGCCACAAAAGAGAGAGTTCAATACAGATGCCTTTATTCACTCAGACTTTCTAGTCTCAAAGGAACAGTTATAGTTACATCCATATATATCCAGTTTTATATCCAGTCATATATACATCCAGTTATAGTTACATCTTTATCACAGATCATTAACACATCATAAAAATATTGAATACCAACAGTTTTCTCTTGCCAATGCTGAATACAATATACAATTCAAAGCTTTTAAACATAATGTCGGGCATCCTGACTTTTCAGTACTAGTTTCAAGCTAGTCTATTTATTTTGCCAGTTTGCCATGATTCTTTCTTTTAATATGCCACTGGTTTATTTTGTTGTTATTGTTTTTTTAATAAGGAATTACTTATGTTCATAGATGTTGAGAGTCCAGAGACTTTTTTAAGCAAGTGGAGTTGGTTTGTTAGGCACATTATCCCTGATTCTGAAGAAAGCTAGTTAAATATCCTAAAAAGATAATTGTTAGCAGACCTTTGTAGAGAGGATCTCAGGACAGAATAGAGATGAAACACTGAATCTAGTAATATGATAAATAGTATTCTTGTTTTGCTGTATCCAGTTTAAAGGCTGCATTTAGGTGAAATAAATATGTCTGGTATATATCTTTGGTCTGGGAAACCAGCCACTGGTCAGAGCTGGTAGTATCACTTGTCTGGATAGAAAGAATATGTAATTAGAATGTTCATTAATTTAACGTTTCTGAGGCTTTTCCACGTGCAGTTTAATGAGAAGGACTAACACACTTTAATCTGAGACTGTTTGACATTGCTTAAGCATTCTTATTTTATCCATCTGAAGCTTTTTGAATATGTCGTCCTTAACGTCAGTTGGAAAAAATGCAGAAGAAAAAATCAATGCCATGATCAGCACTTTATCCCCTGATGGACATTAGTCTTAGATACGACTTCTTCAGTAGCACGCCATGATGTAAACTGTAAGTATTGTGAACTCTTATGTGAAAAGCATCTATTTTTCCTATGGGATGTATGTATGGAAATGATAAACACTGGACAGGCTGTCTGTATTTTATATGAGTCTAAAAAAAATATGCTGCAACTGCATGTGATTCTTCACTTCATAATGAAAGTAATTATTCATTGCTTCTCTTTCCAAAGCAAGTCTATTACCATTTTGAAGCCAAATATTTTTCTAGAAGCAAAGCCATTTTATAGCCTTTATAAATGGGTCAAATGTAGGAGATAATTGCCTTAAGTGGGGATATTTCCCAAAGCTTTAGCCCCCTTTAAACAGTCTCCTTTTTACACTCAAGAAATGAATGGCTGTGGGCTCTGACAGAAAAGAGTTAAAAATGAGGCTGGGGGTGGGGAGGAATGGACTGGAGGGTAGGAGTGGGTGGGGGATGGAGGAGGAGGAGGAGGAGGAGGGGAGGGGTTGGAGGAGTGAAGTCAGTAAGCCCGAACAGCTGGGGATGATTAGTGATAATGAAGGGCCAGCCAGCATATAAAAGCAGCAGGAAAGAGGGGGTGGGCTCCTTCAGTTCAGGCTGTGAAAGCTATGTGGTTGGGAACATTTGGCTTAAGCTTTAGTCAGGAAACTTTTTCTTTATTTGAACTTGTTTTAAAAGCCCAGAGGGGCAATCCTTTATTTGGGGGTCTGTTTAAGTCCTGGGGAGAGAATGTTAGATTTTTGTTTTTTGTTTTTGCTTTGTGATTGTGGAACTGGATTCTAAGGGCCCTTAATAAACAACTCAACTTGATCTTGCTGAAGTGGATGAAATGAAGTAGAAAGTACCACTTGCATGTCCTGGGTTATTGTTTTAAGGTCAGTTCAGGTGGAGAGGGGGAATCTACAGTAGACTAGTTAAGCCAGTGATGATGGAGTTTGTGATGTGGTACATTTGGGCATATTCCCTCATGAAGCCCCCTTTTCCATTTCTTCAGCTCCCTTCTGCATCACCCTATTTTGCTTTATTCATTCACCCCACCCAGCCCACAGCACCTATGTACATATCTGTTATTTATATCATTTATGGTATTTGTCAAGCCCTTACTATGTGCTAAGCACTGTTCTAAGAGCCAGGATAGATGCAAGGTAATCAGGTTGTCCCACATGAGGCTCACAATCTCAATACCCATTTTACAGATGAGGTAACTGAGGCACAGAGAAGTTAAGTGATTTGCCCAAGGTCACAGTGCCAACAAATGGTGGAGCAAGGATTTAGAACCCAAATCCTCTGACTCCCAAGCCAGTACTCTTGCCACTAGGCCAGGCTGCTTCTCCCAGATATTATGCTTCTCCCAAACAGATATTAATGTCTGTCACCCCCTCTATGCTGTAAAGTCACTGTGGGCAGGGAATGTATGTCATATTGTGCTCTCCCAAGTGCTTAGTACAATGCTCTGCATATAGTAAGTGTCCAATATGTACACTGGACTGATTGAACCCTTCACAACCTTGCCAAGATCCGCCCTTTCCTCTCCATCCAAACTGCTACCTTATTGTATAATCTCTCATAATATCCCAACTTTCATTCATTCATTCATTCAATAGTATTTATTGAGCGCTTACTATGTGCAGAGCACTGTACTAAGTGCTTGGGATGAACAAGTCGGCAACAGATAGAGACAGTCCCTGCCGTTTGACGGGCTTACAGTCTAATCGGGGGAGACGGACAGACAAGAACAGCAGCAATAAACAGCGTCAAGGGGAAGAACATCTCATAAAAACAATGGCAACTAAATAGAATCAAGGCGATGTACAATTCATTAACAAAATAAATAGGGTAATGAAAATATATACAGTTGAGCGGACGAGTACAGTGCTGTGGGGATGGGAAGGGAGAGGTGGAGGAGCAGAGGGAAAAGGGGAAAATGAGGCTTTAGCTGCGGAGAGGTAAAGGGGGGAAGGCAGAGGGAGTAGAGGGGGAAGAGGAGCTCAGTCTGGGAACGCCTCTTGGAGGAAGTGATTTTTAAGTAGGGTTTTGAAGAGGGAAGGAGAATCAGTTTGGCGGAGGTGAGGAGGGAGGGTGTTCCAGGACCGCGGGAGGACGTGTCCCAGGGGTCGACGGCGGGATAGGCGAGACCGAGGGACGGTGAGGAGGTGAGCGGCAGAGGAGCGGAGCGTGCGGGGTGGGTGGTAGAAAGAGAGAAGGGAGGAGAGGTAGGAAGGGGCAAGGGGATGGAGAGCCTTGAAGCCTAGAGTGAGGAGTTTTTGTTTGGAGCGGAGGTCGATAGGCAACCACTGGAGTTGTTTAAGAAGGGGAGTGACATGCCCAGATCGTTTCTGCAGGAAGATGAGCCGGGCAGCGGAGTGAAGAATAGACCGGAGCGGGGCGAGAGAGGAGGAAGGGAGGTCAGAGAGAAGGCTGACACAGTAGTCTAGCCGGGATATAACGAGAGCCCGTAATAGTAAGGTAGCCGTTTGGGTGGAGAGGAAAGGGCGGATCTTGGCGATATTGTAGAGGTGAAACCGGCAGGTCTTGGTAACGGATAGGTTGTGTGGGGTGAACGAGAGGGACGAGTCAAGGATGACACCGAGATTGCGGGCCCGAGAGACGGGAAGGATGGTCGTGCCATCCACGGTGATAGAGAAGTCTGGGAGAGGACCGGGTTTGGGAGGGAAGATGAGGAGCTCAGTCTTGCTCATGTTGAGTTTTAGGTGGCGGGCCGACATCCAGGTGGAGACGTCCCGGAGGCAGGAGGAGATGCGAGCCTGAAGGGAGGGGGAGAGGACAGGGGCGGAGATGTAGATCTGCGTGTCATCTGCGTAGAGATGGTAGTCAAAGCCGTGAGAGCGAATGAGTTCACCGAGGGAGTGAGTGTAAATGGAGAACAGAAGAGGGCCAAGAACTGACCCTTGAGAAACTCCAACAGTTAAAGGATGGGAGGGGGAGGAGGCTCCAGCGAAGGAGACCAAGAATGATCGGCCAGAGAGGTAAGAGGAGAACCAGGAGAGGACAGAGTCCGTGAAGCCAAGGTGAGATAAGGTATGGAGGAGGAGGGGATGGTCGACAGTGTCAAAGGCAGCAGAGAGGTCAAGGAGGATCAGAATGGAGTAGGAGCCATTGGATTTGGCAAGAAGGAGGTCATGGGTGACCTTAGAGAGAGCAGTCTCGGTAGAGTGGAGGGGACGGAAGCCAGATTGGAGGGGGTCTAGGAGAGAATGGGAGTTAAGGAATTCTAGGCATCGATTGTAGACGACTCGTTCTAGGATTTCGGAAAGGAAGGGTAGTAGGGAGATAGGACGATAACTGGAGGGGGAAGTGGGGTCAAGAGTGGGTTTTTTTAGGATGGGGGAGACATGGGCATGTTTGAAGGCAGAGGGGAAGGAGCCCTTGGAGATTGAGTGGTTAAAAATAGAAGTTAAGGAAGGGAGGAGGGCAGGGGCGATGGTTTTAAGAAGGTGAGAGGGAATGGGGTCCGAGGCGCAGGTGGAGGGGGTGGCACTCGCGAGGAGGGAGGAGATCTCCTCTGAGGATACTGCAGGGAAGGATGGGAAAGTAGGGGAGGGGGTTGGTGAGGGGGGAGGGGAGAGGCGGAGGGGTGACTTTGGGGAGCTCAGACCTGATCGTGTTGATTTTCGTGAGGAAATAGGTGGCCAGATCATTAGGGGTGAGAGATGGGGGAGGGGGAGGAACAGGGGGCCTAAGGAGAGAGTTAAAGGTCCGGAACAATCGGCGGGGGTGACGGGCATGGGTGTCGATGAGGGAGGAAAAGAAGCTTTGCCGGCGGAGGAGAGGGCAGAGTTAAGGCAGGAAAGGATAAATTTGAAGTGTGTGAGGTCGGCTTGGTGCTTGGACTTTCGCCAGCGGCGCTCAGCAGCTCGAGCATAGGAGCGTAGGAGGCGGACGGAGGAGGTGATCCAGGGCTGTGGGTTAGTGGAGCGAGAGCGGCGGAGGGAAAGGGGGGCGAGAGAGTCGAGATGAGTAGAGAGGGTGGAGTTGAGAGCGGAGACCTGATCGTCGAGAGTGGGAAGAGAGGACAGGGCGGCAAGGTGAGGAGAGATGCTATTGGAAAGACGGATGGGATCGAGAGAACGGAGGTCTCTGTGGGGCAGTAGCGAAGATTTGCAGGGGGAGGGAGTGTGAGAGATGAGGCAGGTGAGAAGGTTATGGTCAGAGAGAGGGATTTCAGAGTCGGTGAGGGAGGAGATAGTGCAGCGGTAGGAGATGACGAGATCGAGGGTGTGACCGAGTTGGTGAGTGGGTGCGGTATGGTGGAGGAGGAGGTCGGCAGAGTCGAGGAGGGATAGCAGGCGAGCGGCAGAGGAGTCGTCGGGTACATCCGTATGGATGTTGAAGTCTCCAAGGATCAGAGTGGGCAGAGAGAAGGAGAGAAGGAAGGTGAGAAAGGGGTCAAGGTGGTTGAAGAAGTCGGAGGTGGGACCGGGAGGGCGGTAGATGACGGCGACAAGTAACTGGAGTGGGTGGTAGAGGCGAATGATATGGGCTTCGAAGGAGGGGAAGGAGAGGGAGGGGGGAGGAGGGATAGTGCGGAAGCGGCAATGGGGCGAGAGGAGGAAGCCGACGCCTCCTCCCTTACCGGTGAGTCTGGGGGAGTGGGAGAAGGAGAGGCCTCCGCCGGAGAGAGTGGCGGCGGAGACCGTGTCTTCGGGAGAGAGCCACGTTTCCGAAAGGGTGAGGAGGAGGAGAGAGCGGGAGAGGAAAAGGTCATGGATGAAAGGTAGCTTGCCTGTAATGGAGCGGGGGTTCCAGAGGCCACACTTGAAAGTAGCTGTGGGTGCAAGGGGAGGAGGGGGGGAAGGGCGGGGGGAGGGGAGGGTTTGGATGGGAAGGAGGTGGCGGGGCCCTGGACGGGGAGAGGGGGATGAGGGGTGGCGGTGGGACAAGAGGACTGGGATGGGGCATGGGTGGGGAAGAGAGAAGGGGGGAGGGGGTGAAGAGGGGGTTTGGTGGGGGGAAGAGTAGGGGGAGGGGGAAGAGGGGTAGCGCTGGTAAAGTGGGGTTCTAGGGCGGGAGAGGGGAGGGGGGGAGGAGACAGAGGAGAGAGCGGGAAAGAGCTGAGCGAGAGAGGGGAAGGGGAAGGGGAGGATAGGAAGGGGCGGGAGGGGGGAGGGGGGGAAGAGGGACATGGCGAGGCCAGAGAGGTGGGTGGCAGCACTGACAACAATAAACAGTAATAAACGAAATCGGTAATATAGCAACATGATACAGTATGATACAATACAGTAGTGCTAATATAGCAACATGATACAGTATGATACAATATAGTCATGTTAATAAAAGGGGTGATGATCAGGGTCGGGGGTAGACTCGATTAAGGGGCGACCTGATCAAATTCAAAGTCTGACGACAATAAACAATGACAAGCGAGATCGCTAATATAGCAACATGCTACAGTATCAGCCTCCTCTCTGATCTTCCATCCTCCTGGCTCTCCTTGCTTCAGTCTGAACTTCACTCGGCTTCCCGGATTGTCTATCTACAGAAATGCCCTGGACATATCACTCCCTCCCTCAAAAACCTCCAGGGATTGCCTATCAACCTTCGCGTGAAGCAAAAACTCCTCATGCGAGTTTCCCCTCTTCTCTCCTTCTACAACCTACCCCTTACACCCTGCTCCTCTGACGCTAACCTCCTCACTGTGCCTCCTTCTCACCTGACCCACTGTCGACCCCTGGCCCACGTCCTACCACTGACCTGGAATGACCTCCCTCAACACATCTACCAAACTAACTCTTTTCCCCTCTTCAAAGCCCTCCCGAGAGCTCACGTCCTCCAGGAAGCCTTCCCAGTGCTATCCCTCCCTTTCCCTCTGCCCCTTCTGCCCTCCCCATCCCCCTACTCCCTCCCTCTGCTCTACCCCTTTCCCTTCCCCACAGCACTTGTATATATTTGTATATATTATTTATTACTCTATTTTTAATGACGTGTATATATCTATGATTATATTTATCTATTCAGTGGAAAAAGCACGGGCTTTGGAGTCAGAGATCATGGGTTGGAATCCCGGCTCTGCCACTTGTCAGCTATGTGACTGTGGACAAGTCACTTAACTTCTCTGGGCCTCAGTTACCTCATCTGTAAAATGGGGACTAAGACTGTGAGCCCCATGTGGGACAACCTGATTCCCCTGTGTCTACCCCAGCGCTTAGAACAGTGCTCTGCACATAATAAGCGCTTAACAAATACCAACATTATTATTATTATTATTACTTGTTTTGTTTTGCTGTCTGTCGCCCCCTTCTAGACTGTAAGTCCATTGTTGGGCAGGGATTGTCTCTATCTGTTGCCGAATTGTACACTCTAAGCACTTAGTACAGTGCTCTGTACACAGTAAGCACTCAATAAATACAGTTGAATGAATGAATGAATCAAATGGTAGTACTTGAGGTCCTACTGTACCAAGCATTTAGGAGGATACAAAAGAATTAGTAGGCAAACCCTGCCCTCAAGGTGTTACCAATCCAGTAGGGAAGGCAGACACTGAGGAAATAAGAGGTAGGAGGAAATACTAGAGAATATTACATTTGCATTACGTCTTCAGGTGGTATGAAAGTGAGAATTGGGAGATTTACACTGGGGAGAATGAAACTAATGGATGATGGCTTCCAGGAGTAGGTGACATCAGAAGGACAATGATCTACTGGCTATGGAGAGGTGGGAGGAGGCAGGGAGGATATAAGAAAGGGGTTGGTGGTGGGAAAGATGAAATCATAGTACAATAATTGGCATTAAGCACTGTACTAAATGCTGGGGCAGATGCAATAAGTGCAGATTGGGCACAGTCTCTGTCCTGCCTGGAGCACACAGTCTATAGGGGAAGGAGAATGGGTATTTAACTCCAGTTGAACAGAGGAGGAAACGGAGGTTCTTGTTCAAGGTCGCACAGCAGGCAAGTGGCAGAACTGGGATTAGAACCCGGGTCTACTGACTCCCAGGACTCTGCTCTTTCTACTAGGCCGTGGTGCTTCTCAGGAAATAGGCGTACTTGAAAGTATTGTAAAATGAAAGCTGAGGAACAGTGAAAAGAGAGATTGGATAAAACAAGAAGGAGAGAGAACTGGTAGAATGATTTAATATAAATTAAGAAGAATGTGGGGAATGGGCAACCATTGGAGGCTTTTGAGGAATGGGGAGATGGGTGTGACACTTTAGAAAAATGATCCAGGCAGCAGAATGAAGTATGTCCTGGAGAGAGAAAAAACTGGAGACAGTAGAGACCAGTGAGGAGGCTGGTATTCCAGGAGTTGAGATGAGTGTGGGAAGGTAGCGATGGAGAAACACTTGCCCAAGGATGGTAACAGGCTTAGGAGAACTGCCCTTTTAGCCCCTTGGTCCCTTAGCCCTCCATTCTGAGTCTGAGCCTGTCTGCTCTGGGTCACTATACCTCATTCATTCATTCAATAGTATTTATTGAGAGCTTACTATGTGCAGAGCACTGTACAAAGCACTTGGAATGTACAATTCGGCAACAGATAGAGACCATCCCTGCCCGATAACGGTCTCACAGTCTAAATGGAGAAGCACAAATCTTCAAAAATGAAAAAACAATGGCCAAAAAGACAAGTCCAACCCTGCGCTCCCCGTCTGTGTAGGATGGCTCAGAACCGGACCGTCCCAGCCTTGGCCGACTGAAGGTGTCCGTCTGCCGGTCCGGTCCGGGGCCTCTAGCAGCAGCCAGGTCAGACGGAGGGTCTGATGGAGGGAGAGTGGCCGGGCCAGGGATTCCGGGGTCTACAAATCGGAGTCACAGGGGAGAGAGGAGGGGGCGCACCGGTCAGGGCCTCGGTCGTCACCTCTGATGGTCACCTCAGAGGGAGCAGGGTAGAGTAGCAGGCAACTGGGGTTCTTTTTGGATATTGCACCATCTTATATTGTTTAAAATCATGTCAGTAGGAACAGTGAATCAGTAAACGTTATTCACACTATCTGTAAAAATAATTCTCAGGTATTGGTAACCTGTTCAAATAGAGCAGATAAAACAGGCATTTGCCCCAATCCCAAAGCACTTACATTCATATCTTCAAATTATATATTATAAATTATTTATTTATTTGCATTAATGTTGGTCTCCCTCTCTAGGCTGTAAACTCGTTATGAGCAGGGAACATGCCTGTTAATTCCGCTGTACTGCACACTCCCAAGTGCTTAGTACAGTGCTCTGTGTATTGTAAGTATTCAAAAAATACCACTGCTTGATTTTAATGCAAATTAATAATGTGGTAATCAATAACTGCTGTTTAAGCCCTTGCTGTGAGCTAAGCCCTGGGATGGACACAAGATTATAAGATAGGACACAGTCCCTGTCCTACATGGGGCTCACCGTCTAGGAGGGAACATGTACTGAAACCCCATTTTACAGATGAGCAAATTGAGACACAGAGAAGTCAAGTGACTTTCCCAAGTCTCACAGTAGGCATGTGGCAGAACTGGAATTAGAACCTTGGTGTCTTAACTTCCAGGCCCATGCTCTTTCGTCTAGGCTATGCTGAAATCATATCTCCTCCAGGAAGCCTTCCTAGCTCTTGATTCTATTTATCGTGATTATGTTGTCTTGTTTTTGTTCGTCTGTCTCCTCCGATTAGACTGTGAGCCCATCACTGGGCAGGGTTTGTCTCTATCTCTTGCCGAATTCCAAGCACTTAGTACAGTGCTCTACACATAGTAAGCACTCAATAAATACTACTGAATGAATGAACTAAGCTCCAACTTCCCCCACCCTATTTTCCCTCCCTATTACTTCTCCATACCTTCATACTACCCCCAAGCAGTTGAGTACTTCACTACCCTCCCAGAACTTATATACATGTCTTTATGCTCTGCTGCTTCTCTTTCCTGCAATTTATTTTCGTGTTTGTCTCCCTTGGTCAGCAGTAAGCTCCCTGAGGGCAGAGATTATGTCTACTGATTCTTCTATTTTTTGCCATTGTTCTTGTCTGTCGCCCCTGATTAGACTGTAAACCTGTCAAAGGCAGGGAATGTCTCTATCTGTTACCGATTTGTACATTCCAAGCACTTAGTACAGTGCTCTGCACATAGTAAGCGTTCAATAAATACTATTGAATGAATGAATGAATGGTGACTGTATTGTACTCGCCCAGACTGTTCTGCATAAATTAAGCACTCAAATACCACTGGTTAAGTGTTTAAAAGAGATTGTAAGTTCATATATACAGGGCTGCTATGAAGTCTTGTGTGTGATATTGTAAGAGGAAATAGACTTTGGCAACCTCAGAAATACCCAAGGAACCTGATGCCTTGAAAAGTAATTTGATAACTAGTAGAAGCAAAAGCATTTAACTGAGGCCTGCTTTATGTAGTATTGCTAAGGGAGAGTTTTTGAAAGATCAAGAGATAAGGAAGTGGGTGGAGTCAGATTCAAATCTCCTAAAGAAAAATGGACATAGTGTAGTTTAACTCTTGTTTCACTTCATCTCCAAGAAGGATATTCAGAGGAAGGGGAGTCAGGCTGGGTAAACTAAGTGTTAGATGGCTATGCTGGTTTATAATTATCAGGAGAGTTAATATCATCATTACCAGAAGCATTTGTTGAACATCTCTTGTGGAGAGCTTGTTGTGGGCAGGGAATGTGTCTGTTGTTTTATTGTACTAAACCAAGTGCTTAGTACAGTGCTTTGCCCACAGAAAGCACTCAATAAATATGATTGAATGAATGAATGAACGACTGAGAACTAGTTCTGGGCCTCTACTGTGTGCAGTAGCCTGAACTTTGCATTTGTGGACCATACCATACCATACCATAGAGAAGCAGCGTGGCTTAGTGGCAAGAGCATGGGTTTGGGAATCAGAGGTCATGGGTTCTAATCCCACCTCCACTACTTGTCTGCTATGTGACCTTGGGCAAGCCACTTAACTTCTCTTTGCCTCAGTTACCTCATCTGGAAAATGGGGATTAAGATTGTGAGCCTCAATGAGACAACCTGATTACCTTGTATCTACCACAGCACTTAGAACAGTTCTTGTCACGTAGTATGCGCTTAACAAATACCATAATTATCATTATTATTATTATTATACTCTTCATTCATCCATCAGCCTCCCTCCCTCTACTGTGTCCAAGGGAAGAGATAATAATAATAATTGTGGCATTTGTTCAGTCCTTCTTACTAGAGAAGTAGCATATAGTCTAGTGGAAAGACCATTAGCTTTAGAGTCGGAGGACCTGGGCTCTAATTCCATCTCTGCCATGCATCTTGGGCAAGTCACTTTACTTCTCTGTGACTCATTTCCCTCATCTGCAAAATGGGAATTCAATACCTCTTTCTCCCCATGTGGGACCTGATCATCTTATATCTATCCCAGTAAATAGTACAGCATATGACGCTTAGTAAGAGCTTTAAAAAACCTGCAATTCATTTGTGCAGGACTCTAAATGTTGGTAGATATAATAAAATCAGATATAGTCCCTGTCCCACATGTGACTCACAGTTGAAGTGGGAGGAAGAACAGATGTTTAATCCCCATTTTCCAGATGAGGAAACTGAGGCACCAAGAAGTTAAATGACTTGCACAAGGTCATAGAGCAGACAAATGACAGCTGGGATTAGAGCCCAGGTCTTTGTTCATTCATTCAATTATATTTATTGAGTGCTTAATGTGTGCACAGCACAGTACTAAGTGCTAGGGAAAGTACAACAGGACAATAAGTAGTGACATTCTCTGCCCACAGTGAGCTTACAGTCTAGACGGGGGGAGACAGACATCAATACAAATAAATAAAATGACAGATACGTGCATAAGTGCTGTGGATCTGGGATGGGGGAAGAGCAAAGGGAACAAGTCAGGGCAATGCAGAAGGTAGAGGATTTTCTGCCACAGAGGCCCGTGCTCTTCCCAGTAGGCCAGGCTGCTCCCCAGTCAATCATATATATTTATTGAGTGCATACTGTGTGCAGAGCACTGTACTAAGCACTTGGGAGAGTAGACTATAACACTATCTTGCTCCTGCACAGACCAAGCATATAGCTCTCAGAGAAAGCAGACACTTACAGAAGCAGAAAGGGAAGCTCGTGGTGTTGCATCAGCTCCCTCAAACTCTCCCTACATGCCACCCCACTTCCAGGGAACTAGACTGCTTGCAGTTGTAAAAGCAGGGAATAACTATTAAAGGAAAATTGCACACGGAGGGGGGAAAGGGAAATCCTTCTCCATTCTCCACCTAGAAAATAGCCATTCCCTCCTACCCAGGAGAGAGTCAAGCTCATACTGTCAGCGAGAAAAGACTCCTCAGGCTCCCCACATGCAAATTCATCTCCACCTTCATCCTGAATTGATATGCTGTCCTGAGATTCAACTGAATAAAAAAATGAAGGAATATCAATAGCCAGTACACAAAGAGATTCTCTTTACTGACTAAAGATGTTGTTTTATGAGGAATTTGTTTCATGAGGAATTACCTTTCCTTTTATGCAGTTGAAAAGATTGTTGATCATCTTTAGGGACCCTTACCAAGTCCGGGGTGAGAGGTATATGTATTCCTGATTTTGGCTCTTCCAACAAAAGGGGCATCCAAATGATATAAGGATGAATACCCAAGCAATCATTGATTTCAAGGGAAAACAAACTGAATGGATGCCTAGGAGCTCAAGAGCACGGTCAAGATGAAATCTAGATATTAGCCTTTCTCTAGGGAAACATGCAATCAGTTTTCCTTTCCTACTATTTGAAAAATAAGTCAACTCTTTCTGATACTTATTATTCAGTCTGTGCATGATCCAGCTCCGTCTTCCCTGTTATCTTCTATAACCCTTCCTGAGTTTTCACTGTGCTTTCATCAAAATTTTTCATAGGGGAAGGGAGTGAAATCATGTAATCTATTTTGTTCTTTGCTTCTTCCCATCCACTTAGACAGTGTTTTGGTGGAGGGAGAGAAGGTTGAAATTCCTTAGCAGACTTCTAAGAACATTTGTGGAATCGATGTTTCAATTCTGCCTTTAGCCCGTTAATAACAAAAAAGTTGAATTTCATAAGGACATTTATTTTCTAAAGGCATATATTATCAGCTCTGTTATATAAGTGAGGAAACTCAGGCAAAGGAGGTGTTAAGTAATTTGTCCAAGGTCACTCAGCAGGCTAGGGCAGAGCAGAAACTAGAACTCAGGTTGTCAATGTTCTTTTCACTAGACCCAGGATTGGCAAGCCAGGTCCTGAGGGAGATCTTACGCTTATTCCTGCCAGATGTGGTTCCCAACAGAGTTGGTAGGCATGATCCTTGCCAACAAAGGAGTTTACAGACCAGAGTGGGAGACAGACATTGGGATAAACTACAAATAGGAGAAATAACCGTGGGAGTCTCTCAAGGCTCAGTTCTGGGTCCCCTTCTAGTGGCCATCTATACTCACTCCCTTGGGGAACTTATTCCCTCTCAACTACCATTTCTATGCAGACGATTCCCAAATTCACATCTCACATTTCCTCTTGACTTCAGGATATCTCTATATGAATGTCCCACTGACACCTCAAGCTTACCATGTGCAAAACAGAGATCATCTTCCCTGCCAAATCCTGTCTGCCCTGGGATTTTTTCCATCACTTTAGACAGAACCACCATCCTCCCTGTTGCACAAGCATCATACATAACCTTGGTATTTTCCTTGACCTATCTCTCTTTTAACCGACGTTTTCAATCTGTCACCAAATCTTGTCAATTTTACTTTTACATCAACCAATCATATTTACTGAGTACTTCTACTGTGTGTGGAGCACTATACTAAATGCTCATGAGAGAACAATATAACAGAGTTGGGAGATGCGTTCCCTTCCCATAATGAGCTTACAGTCTAGAGGGAGACACTGCTAAAATCCAGCCCTCCTCTTTAGCCAAACGGCTACCATGTTGATCTAAGCAATTACACCCTGCCTTGACTTCTGCATCAGTCTTCTTGCTGATTTCCCTGCCTCCTGCCTTTTTCCATACTTCACTCTGTTGCCCAGATCATTTTTCTGAAACAATGTTCAGCCCATGTTGCCCCCACCCCAAGAGCCTCCGGTGGTTGTCCATCTACCTCTGTATCAAACCAACTTCTTACTACTTGTTTGAAAGTGCTCCATCACCTTGCCCTCACTTCTATCCTACCTTGCAGATTTCCTTGTACAATCCAGCACATTCACTTCACTCCTCTTACATCAACCTACTCATTTTACCTCAATACCATCTATCTCAATGCCTACCCTTTTCCTGTGGAACTCCCTCCCCCTTCAAATCTGAATGATGATCAATTTTTCTACTTTCAAAACCTCATTAAAATCACATCTCTACCAAGGTGCCTTCCCCCGTTAAGCCCTCATTTCCCCTACTCCCTTTTCCTTCTGCATTACCCTTCTACTTGGATTTATACCCTTTATTCACTCCATACTTAGCCTCACAGCATTTAGGTAAATATCTACAATGTATTTTACTATCTGCCAATCCTTAAGACTATCAGCTTGTTTTAGGCTAGGAACATGTCTACCAACTCTGTTACACTGTACTCTTCCAAGCACTTAGTACAGGTCTGCCCACAGAGTTGGTAAACATGTTCCTTGCCCACAGTGAGCTTAAAGTCTAGATGGGGAGGCAGATATAATAATAATAATAATGTTGGCATTTGTTAAACACTTACTTTGTGCAGAGCACTCTTCTAAGTGCTGGGGTAGATACAGAGTAATCAGGTTGTCCCACTTGAGGCTCACAGTCTTCATCCCCATTTTCCAGATGAGGTAACTGAGGCACAGAGAAGTTAAGTGACTTGCCCACAGTCACACAGCTGCCAAGTGGCAGAGGAGGGATTCAAATCCATGACTTCTGACTCCCAGGCCCATGCTCTTTCCACTGAGCCACACTGATTAATGAGTCTTTGAAGGTGAGGAGAGGTGGCCTGACTTATATAAGAGCAATGCTTCCATCTCTGTTGTATTATAATCTCCCCAGTGCTTAGTAGGTAAGCTTAAGCTCTTTCCACTGAGAAGCAGCGTGGCTCAGTGGAAAGAGCACGGGCTTTGGAGTCAGGGCTCATGAGTTCGAATCCCAGCTCTGCCACTTGTCGGCTGTGTGACTGTGGGCAAGTCACTTCACTTCTCTGTGCCTCAGTTCCCTCATCTGTAAAATGGGGATTAAGACTGTGAGCCCCACGTGGGACGACCTGATTCCCCTGTGTCTACCCCAGCGCTTAGAACAGTGCTCGGCACATAGTAAGCGCTTAACAAATACCAACATTATTATTAGTACAGTACTTTACACACAATAAGGGCTCAGTAAATGCCGTTGATTGACTCTCTTCCTGGTTGCTAAGGCTCACGTGGGGGCTTGGATCACCAGTCAGCATTCTCAGTGAGTCCTATGGCAACTTTAAAATCTGTTTTGGACTTCCCTGAGGAGGGAAGATAACTTTTAAGTTTCTGGTTTGCTTTGAAATGATCCAGTACCTAGCAACAAAGGCAAGGTACTGGATCAGATATAGCTCTTTGGTAACCTCTTTGGCAAACATTTAACACCCATTCAAACTGCCAGCAGCTTGGATATCCGTGATTCAGTTGTAATTAAATAAGTGGAAGAAGCGATAGACTGTGGCCATTTCTAGTCTAGCAGCTATTAGGGAATCCCGGCTCTGTCGCTTGTCAGCCGTGTGACTGTGGGCAAGTCACTTAACTTCTCTGTGCCTCAGTTACCTCATCTGTAAAATGGGGATTAACTGTGAGCCGCATGTGGGACAACCCGATTACCCTGTATCTACCCCAGCGCTTAGAACAGCGCTCTGCACATAGTAAGCGCTTAACAAATACCAACATTATTATTATTTTTGTCTTGTCTTAGGCTGCTGAGTCTTCCCCAATCCACGGCGACTCCATGAACACATCTCTCCCAGAATACCCCACTCTCCATCTGAGGTTGTTGTGGTAGTGTATCCATCGAGTTTTCTTGGTAAAAATATGGAAGTGCTTTTTACCATCGTCTTCTTTCATGCAGTAAACTTGAATTTCCTCTTGCGGGGGTGTTGTGCCCCGGCTCTGACCTGCCATTAGTTACAAGGCCTAGTCATGCACACTGCTGTACGCCCGCTGCTATGGTATGCGCCCTAGGCATGGGCAGAAGGGTTGGGAAACACCCTTCTGTAAACTGTTTTTGCTTTTTATTGACATCGCATGGCTTATAAAGGGGCAGCCCCAGCCAGGCGGGGTGTGGTGTGTCTCCCTTACCCAACCGCCACCCGGAGCTGTCCCATAAGTATATTCCCCAGATAAACCACTTGGTAAGTAAGCAAATTGGCATGGTCTGCTTCCTTTTTCGGAATCTCTATGCCATCCCGTTATGGTGGGACTGTGCAACGCGATGAGATTTTCCCGAACACCGCCCTTGATTCTCTACCATGCTGCTGCTGCCCAGAACAAGAGCTCGAGTAATACATCAGCTTGCCTAGAAAATGAAAACTGTCAGTCTTCTCATTCCTGCTGCTTTTACCTTTCAACAGTTTTTCTGGATTTCAATCAAGTTATGATGCAAAAAGTAACTCCTATATATAAAAGCTCCTAATCTCAATTTTAGTCTTCTCCCAGAAAAAGGAATAATTACTATTTTCTAGCCCCTTTTTGAAATTTCCAATGCACTTGAATATATATGTGCAATAGAGAAATTACTCTGGACAATGACTTTACACCTAAAAGAAAATTGGCAGTGAGTTTTTTTATGGTATTTAAGTGCTTAGTGTGTGTCAAACATTGTTCTAAGCACTGGGGTAAATACATGTTAATAAGGGCAGGCACAGTCACTGTCTCTCTTGGAGCTCACAGTCTAAGCTTTGTATCCGCATTTTACAGATGAGGAATCTGAGGCACAGAAAAGTTAAATTCATTCATTCATTAGTATTTATTGAGCGCTTACTATGTGCAGAGCACTGCACTAAGCGCTTGGAATGTACTGTACAATTCGGCAACAGATAGAGACAATCCCTACCCATTGACAGGTTTACAGTCTATTCAGGGGAGACAGACAAAAACATGACTTGTTTAAAGTCAGGCAGCAGGCAAGAAGCAGACCTGGAATTAGAACGCAGATCCTTTGACTTCTAGGCTGGTGCTTTTTCCGTGAGGCCAAGTGTGGTGAGCCCACAATAAACTGCCTTATTAGTGACTGTAATCTTGCAAATAACAAGAAGGAAGAGACTTGTGAAGGCACTAATGGGATCTACCTGAGACAGGTGATTTCTGGCTTGTGGGGCCGGGGCATGGAGGGAGGTGTGACTTTCTCTCCCTGTTCTACCCAGTAATGGGCCTGGACCAATCGGTGACTGCCATGTAGAGCCACAGCTGCAATGCCTAAGGCAGATAAAAGGCGCTCATTTTGAATCATGAGGAGTCACAAGTAGAGGCATTCAAAAAGAAGGGAGATAGCATGCAGAAGAAAGCATGGAGAGCAGTACATGAAAGCAGAAGCATTGGCAGAATGGACTCCTTTGACCAGCAGACTGGTACTGGACCCTTAGTGGAGTGAGTGAGATTATGTGTATGTGTCACTCCCTTGCATGTTGGTAAAACTACATAAAACACTTTCCACAGTCACCTTGGTGATCAGAAGTGTGGTTTGAACTCTACTACGTTTCACCGGTGCTCCCCCGGTTCCAGGTAGGTCCCGGTTGGTACAAGCCGGGGGGCTCGTGACGCCATGTATCTTCATAGTGGTCAAAGTGACCAGTTTCTTCTAGGAATGCCCTTTGATGAAAAAATACAGGCATCATCTTGAATGCAAATTGAAGAACTAAAGCTTCCTCTGAGTCATATCTTTCTGTCCTTTACATCTATGTCTCTATGGGGCGGGTCCCCACTCTGACCTATATTTCTATGTGATAATTGCCCCTAGGTCTTGTTTTGAAGCATTTGCTGGGATTCATCATTCTCTTGAATTTTGCATTATAAACAAAGTCAGAATATTGCCAATATTAGCATTAGCAACTTTCTCCAAGTGCGGAATATCTTTGAGCTTGAACTCGAAAAAGTAAGCAATGCCTCCATTACTGGGCAAAATGAGTGGTCTGCCCACCAATAGTATTTTGTCACTGAGACTGCCAACAAGATGTCTTGAGGAAATACATACTTTCTACCTTGTCATACTACTCTCTTAGGTTTTGAATTCTTGATTGAAGATGAAATTTAGTTTCATCTTCTGCCTGTCTTTTACCTTCTGTATGTTTGGTAATTTGTGTTTCCTTTTTCAACTCTACTAGAAGTAGGGTGGTCCAGTAGAAAGAGTACAAGCTTAGGAGTGAGGGGACCTTGGGCAAATCACTTAACTTTTGGGTGTAAAATGGGGATTCAGCACCTGTTCTCCTTCCTAATGGTTTGAAGATAACTGTCATACCTGATCTCAGCCTTTTAGACTGTGAGCCCATTGTTGGGCAGGGATTGTCTCTATCTGTTGCCAAATTGTACATTCCAAACACTTAGTACAGTGCTCTGCACACAATAAGCACTCAATAAATATGATTGAATAAATGAAGTTGTATCTCTCCAAGCACTTAATACAGTGCTAGGCACATAGTAAGTGCTGAACAAAGACCACTACTCCTGGGAGAAGCACTGTGGCTTAGTAGAAAGAGCACTGGCTTGGGAGTCAGAGGTCATGGGTTCTAATCCCTGCTCTGTCACCTATCAGCTGTGTGACTTTGGGCAAGTCACTTAACTTCTTTGTGCCTCAGTTACCTCATCTGTAAAATGGGGATTAAGACTGAGTCCCACGTGGGACAACCTGATTATCTTGCATTTACCCCAGAGCTTAGAACAGTGCTTGGCACATAATAAGCGCTTGCCAAATACCATCATCATTATTATTACTATTTAAATCTTAATGATAATAATATATTCTTTGAAAGCAGGGTGCTGTCTTTTGCTTCAAGTCCCCTGCCCATAATGGGTGCTCATTGAGGATTGTTGATAATGATGATGCAGACATGAAAATTAAATCTTTCAACCACCTCTTTGATTTTTAGTAAACAATAGTACAGACTAAACGTCTAGACCAGGAAGCTCAAGTTACAGTTGCATTTGTAAAAACATCATACCCTGAAAGGAGTACGACGTAACAAGAACCAGCCCTGACAAAAGCATCAGAGTTATACATTGTGTGACATGTAAGAGAATTCCCACATGTGATTTCAGTCCTCATATCACAGAAGGAATGTGGGAAACCAAAGACTGACCGATTTTTTTTACCATTTTTCCCTTTCATTTTTCATTGTGATTTAAGGAGGCCTTTTGGATCGTGATATTAGAGGTAGGTCCCGAACTATCAACAACCACCTTTGCAGGTGGATTATAGGTGTTTTTTCTGTATGCGATTTCCATGATCTGCGCATACACAATTGGAGCTGACCCTGACTTGAAAAGACTGAGATTTTTCACTCACATTCCATCTAGACTCCCACTAGCCAAATACTTGAAACTTCTTTTCTTCCACTTGTGAAATCCAACATTGTCCAGACATTTTAAGAGGAAACCCCGCTGAAATGTTTTTTAATACCCAATAAGTTTTTCCTCTTTTGGTTTACAGTCTTTGACTAAGGCTTGACTTTGCTGGCACACTTCAAAGTGGAGTCCCGAGTAATTTAGTGATCTTTGACTCCAGCATTACAATTACAGAGGCTCAAGTAGTATTAGCACTCTATCATTAGAAATCCTAAAGCAATAATGACTAATGAGGAAGGCATTTCCTGGCAGTTAATGACGGGCTGAGGGAGCTGAACTCCTGAAACCAAGCTCAGGGCCCTGAATCCGGCTGGCTATTAACAGGCAGGACATGCCTCCCCCAGGGGGAGTTCGGTGGTGTTAAGCCACGAAAATAGCCGTGGAAAAACAAAGCCTTTTTTTTTTTTTGGTGGTTGTTGGAAAGTTTGAAACTTGGAGGACTTCTGGCCTTTTCCGATTGGTCCCATTCTGATTGGAAGCTAGTATAATGGTCCCCTTGAAGGCCCCTCACACATTCAATGTACAGTGTTTGGAAGGACTTTAAGGGAATGTTTATTTCAGAAGGAGGGAGTGGAAGCAGAGAGAGAGACTTAGGATCTGGCTTAAGCAAAATCATATTCCTTTAGTCTCTCATTTACCAGTTGTGCTGGAGCAGATATCTTCCTGTAGCCCATGTATGTAGGTCCTTATTCAAGACCCAAGGTGTGCATGCATAAATTTAGAAATTAGACCAAGGGAAAGAAAGGTTTGACAAAGCTACCATCTCCCCAGTCTTAGTTACTAGCAACCTATCACTTCTTACTGTCATTTTCCTGTCCCTAAATAATAGATGGTAATAATTGTGGTATTTAAGTGATGAGATGTGTCCATGCCATCGCTATGGGTCAGAGATGACTCGACAGTATGGGACAAGATAAAAATGTGCCAAGCACTGTTCTAAATGCTGGAGTATGAGGTAATCAGGTTGGACACAGTCACTGTCCCACATGGGACTCAGAGTCTGAATCTCCATTTTAAAGATTAGGTAACTGAGGTACAGAGAAGTTGAGTGATTTGCCCAAGGTCACACAGCAGACACATGGTAGAGCTGGGATTAGAACCCATGACCTCTGACTCCCAAGCCTGGGCTCTTTCATTCATTCATTCATTCAATAGTATTTATTGAGCGCTTACTATGTGCAGAGCACTGTACTAAGCGCTTGGAATGAACAAGTCGCCAACAGATAGAGACAGTCCCTGCCGTTTGACGGGCTTACAGTCTAATCGGGGGAGATGGACAGACAAGAACAATGGCAATAAATAGAGTCAAGGGGAAGAACCTCTCGTAAAAAACAATGGCAACTAAATAGAATCAAGGAGATGTACATTTCATTAACAAAATAAATAGGGTAATGGAAATATATACAGTTGAGCAGTCGAGTACAGTGCTGAGGGGATGGGAAGGGAGAGGGGGAGGAGCAGAGGGAAAGGGGGAAAAGAGGGTTTAGCTGCGGAGAGGTGAAGGGGGGGTGGTAGAGGGAGTAGAGGGAGAATGAGGAGCTCAGTCTGGGAAGGCCTCTTGGAGGAGGTGAGTTTTAAGTAGGGTTTTGAAGAGGGGAAGAGAATCAGTTTGGCGGAGGTGAGGAGGGAGGGCGTTCCAGGACCGCTGGAGGACGTGGCCCAGGGGTCGACGGCGGGATAGGCGAGACCGAGGGACGGTGAGGAGGTGGGCGGCAGAGGAGCGGAGCGTGCGGGGTGGGCGGTAGAAAGAGAGAAGGGAGGAGAGGTAGGAAGGGGCAAGGTGATGTAGAGCCTCGAAGCCTAGAGTGAGGAGCTTTTGTTTGGAGCGGAGGTTGATAGGCAACCACTGGAGTTGTTTAAGAAGGGGAGTGGCATGCCCAGATCGTTTCTGCAGGAAGATGAGCCGGGCAGCGGAGTGAAGAATAGACCGGAGCGGGGCGAGAGAGGAGGAAGGGAGGTCAGAGAGAAGGCTGACACAGTAGTCTAGCCGGGATATAACGAGAGCCCGTAGCAGTAAGGTAGCCATTTGGGTGGAGAGGAAAGGGCGGATCTTGGCGATATTGTAAAGGTGAAACCGGCAGGTCTCGGTAACGGATAGGATGTGTGGGGTGAACGAGAGGGACGAGTCAAGGATGACACTGAGATGGCGGGCCCGAGAGACGGGAAGGATGGTCGTGCCATCCACGGTGATAGAGAAGTCTGGGAGAGGACCGGGTTTGGGAGGGAAGATGAGGAGCTCAGTCTTGCTCATGTTGAGTTTTAGGTGGCGGGCCGACATCCAGGTGGAGATGTCCCGGAGGCAGGAGGAGATGCGAGCCTGAAGGGAGGGGGAGAGGACAGGGGCGGAGATGTAGATCTGCGTGTCATCTGCGTAGAGATGGTAGTCAAAGCCGTGGCTTTCCACTAAGCCACCCTACTTCTCTAGTCACCGCTGCTGTAATCTGAGTACTCATCTCCTCTTTATTATTGTTGAAGGCTCGCACTTTCTGGTATCTCTTTCCTAGGCCCTTTCTCTCTTCAATTTTTCCTATACAGAACTGCTTGGGTCATCTTTTAAAAATATTATTTAAAGTGCATTGTTCTTCCTCAAAATCCTTCAACATTAGGATTACATTAGGAAAAATTATTTCCTAATTTTTCCCCTCAGCAAAGCAACTCAGTCAGTAGTATTTATTGAAGACATACTGTGTGCTGAGCACTGTACCACCACGTGCTTGCCTTCAAAGTCAGTCAATCATATTCATTGAGTGCTGTGTGTTTACAGACCACTGTACTAAGTGTTTGGGAGAGTACAGTATGACAATAAACAGACACATTCCCTGCCCACAATGAAGTTACAGTCTAGATGGGGAGACAGGTGTTAATATAAGTAAATTACATACATGTACATAAGTGCTGTGGGGCTGGGAGTGGGGATGAATAAAGGGAGCAAGTCAGGGTGACTCAGAAGGGAGTGGGAGAAGAGGAAAAGGAGGGTTTAGGCAGGAAAGGCTCCTATACCAAAGCTCTATACCAGTTGACTGTCTTTTGGGTTATTGGCCTGCTTTCTTCTATAGCCAGCTCAAACTCTTTGCTCCTCCCAAGAGAGCCATCCAACCTTACCTCACTCTTAACTCTGGAAAAAACTCATTGTTGTGGCCATGGAACATTCTAAAGACTCTGTTATAGCACACTCTCCCAAATGCTTAGTACAGTGCACATAGTAAATGCTCTATAAATAACAATGATGATGGCATTTAAGTGCTTACTGAGTGCAGAGCACTTTTCTAAGTGCTGGGGTAGATACAAGGTAATCAGGTTGTCCCATGTAGGGCTCTCAGTCTTAATCCCCATTTTACAGATGAGGCAAATATGATTGAAAGATTGCATTCCCCTTGTGTAGAATCACTCTCAATCACTCAATTGCTTGCTGTGTGCATAATAATAATTATAATGGTACTTGTGAAGTGGGTACTATGTGCCAAGCACTGTTCTAAGTGCCGGGGTAGATACAAGGTAATCAGGTAGAACACAGTCCCTGTCCCACATGGGGCTCACACTCTTATCCCCATTTTCCAGATGAGGTAACTGAGGCATAAAGAAGTTAAGTGACTTGCCAAAGTCACATAACAGACATGTGGCAGAGCTGGGATTAGAATCCAGGTCCTTCTGACTCCCAGGCCCATGTGCTGTACTAAGCACTTGGGAGAATGAAATATAATAAAGTTGGTAGACACATTCCCTGACCACAATGAGCTTACAGTCTAGAGGTGGGGACAGACATCGATGGAGATAAATTTCGTTACAAATATGTACATAAGTGTTATGGAGATGAGAGTGGAGCATAAAGGGTACAAATCCTTGAAAGGCAGTGACACAGGCCAGTGAAAACACAGGGGACCAATGTCATCTACATAGAATGGATCAGTAGCTGTCACTGTCATGACCAAGGCAGGCTCAAATCTACCTTCGGCTTTGACCTGTGGTGAACATGATGGCAGTTCTAGCAGCTGCTGTTTGCTTTTTTTGTTGGATCGTTAAGTTTTGGTGGAATGGGATCATGTCTGCTTTCTATCATATTCTTCCAAGATTTAAAATTATCCCCTCCAAACTGCCAAGCCACATGCTCTCCACTTTTACTGTCCTAAGCATAAAGTACAGTGCTCTGTATACAGTGATAGATAAATATGATTGTCTGACTTTTCAAATCCTCCTTTAAAGCCATCTCTTCCAGGATGTCTTTATTCTTATCTTTAATCCCCCACCTTTCTGGGCAAGCCCAAGTTATCAGTTACTGTAACACTTGGGTAAATGTCTATTTGTTTACTTTGATTTTATCACTTGGAATAGAATTCCTATCCTCTATAAAACTCTTTTAACTCAACCAGCTGAGAGCATCATCAAGAGTCCTTGAATCCCTCATAGGAGCTCCTGTAGGCTGATTGACTGTTACGCTTTTAGAAACCCATATATTTAAAAAAAGCATCTGATAGTGAATCACTCTTCAAAGCAGTTCAACGCTATCAATCAATAATACTGAGGAAGCCTATTGAAGAAGTAGTAATAGTACTTAGTACTTTCCCTGTGTTGAGCATTGTACTTAGCACTGGGAAAGAGTACAAAGGTGGAAATTAGATGTGATGCCTGTCCCTCGGGGCTCATGATTTGAAACTCTTAGTGTGGGTTAGGAGGAAACTGGCAACAGACACTTAAGAAGAGATGAAATTAAACTAAGACAGCAGAAAGGAGAAGTTCATTCATTTAATAGTATTTATTGAGCGCTTACTATGTGCAGAACACTGTTCTAAGCGCTGGGGGATACAAGGTGATCAGGTTGTCCAACGTGGGGCTCACAGTTTTTAATCCCCATTTTACAGTTGAGGTAACTGAGGCACAGAGAAGTTAAGTGACTTGCCCACAGTCACACAGCTGACGAGTGGCAGAGTCGGGATTTGAACCCACGACCTCTGACTCCCGAGCCCGGCTTCTTTCCACTGAGCCACACTGCTTCTCAACAGAGAGGCAGTCCCTGCCCATTTGGCCTAGTGGATAGAGCACGGGCATGGGAGTCAGAAGGACCTGGGTTCTAATCCCTGCTCCGCCACTTGTCTGCTGTGACATCTTGGGCAAGTCACTTCACTTCTCTGGAACTCAGTTCCCTCATCTGTAAAATGGGGATTGAGACTGTGAGTCCCATGTGGGCCAGGGCCTCTTTCCAACCTTGTAGCTAACCCGTCACTTAGACCAATGCTTGACACATAATAAGTGCTTAACAAATATCGTTGTTATTATTGAGGCATGAATAAATACACAAAATAAAAAGAAGCATCATTAGAGTCCTGTGGCTACATAAGGAGAATTTCAGACTCTTCACAACTCAGCGATCAACAGTCACAATCACAGACACAGTGACCGATAGAGCAACAGCCGCAGTGGTTTTCCTGAGATTTTTTTGGAGGCATTCCAGGCTGTGGTTCCTTTGTTTATACTTCCAGGGCAGGACAAGGCAGGTCAAGAGGGAGTTTCTTCAGTGAAGTGGACAGGCAATGCGGGATTCCTGGGAGGCAATATGGCAGTCCAACAGAAGGACGTGCCAAGGACCGTGGATATTGCAGTGGGAGACGATGGAGGAGCAATGGGAGGGCAATAGGGTCCCAGAGGATTCACTCAGTCTCCTGGGGGCCACTCTGTTGCAGTTTAAATTTCCATAGCCCAGCAGGAGCAGAAGATGCTGGGAACTGGACTCTGGGAGTAGTGATGGGAATGGGGCAGAGTTTCCCATGGGCTTGTTCTACCATCTAGTAGAGAGGGCAGAGTGCCATACTAAATATTTGGGAATATGCAACAGAAATAATGATTGTGGTATTTAAGTTCTTACCATGTGTCAGGCACTGTATGAAGTGCTGGAGTTGATACTGGAATGGCTACAAGTTAATCGGGTTGGACACAGTCCCTGTCCCATATCAGGCCCACAGTCTCAATCTTCATTTTACAGATGAGGTAACAGAGGCAAACAGAAGTGACTTACCCAAAGGCATGCAGCAAACAAGTGGCAGAGCCAGGATTACAACTACAAACTCCAAACTTCTGACTCCCAGGTCTATGTTCTAGCCACTACACTATGCTGCTTCTCAGTCCCTGTTCTTGAGAATCATCTAATAAAGAAAGCAGACTGATTCAGTTTTCAGTTTTCCCCTAATGCCAAGGGTGTGCACCTGAAGAATCCCGCATTACAGGAGACTTTAATACCACAAGGAACAACAGCATGAGGTATGCACCAAAAATAAGAAATGTCCAATCCCTACTTTTATTAACAGCTGTGGCCATAGAGCGTTCTAGCAACTGCAGTGTAGTCTCCCAAATGCTTAGTACAGTGCACATATAAAGTGCTCAATAAGCACTTAAATAGCATGGCTTAGTGGAAAGAGCATGGCCTTGGGAGTCAATGGTGGTGGGTTCTAATCTGAGCTCTGTCACTTATCAGCTGTGTAACTTTGGGCAAGTCATTTAACTTTTCTGTGCCTGTTACCTCATCTGTAAAATGTGGATTAAGACTGTGAACCCCACATGGGACAATCTGATTACCTTGTCTACTCCAGTGCTGAGAACAGTTCTTGGCACATAGAAAGTGCTTAACAAATACCATTATCATTATTATTAATAATAATAATAATATGATTGATTGAAGGATTGTTTTCCCCTTGTATAAAAACAACTCTCAATCAACTGTATTTACTGAGCACTTACTGGGTGCAGAATAATGACAATAATAATTACGGTACTTGTTAAGCACTTACTATGTGCCAAGCACTGTTCTTAGAGCTGGGATAGATACAAGGTAATCTATTTTGAATGCAGGTACTGGTCCACATGGGGCTCACACTCTAATCCCCATTTTACAGATAAGGTATTGAAGCACAGAGAAGTTAAGTGACTTGCCCAAGATCACACAGGCATGTGGTGGAGTGGGGATTAGAACCCAGGTCCTTTTGACTCCAGGGCCCATGCTCTATCCACTAAGTCATGGTGCTCCTTAACATAGCACAACACAGTTATATACACTGAGTCAACAACCCTGGCCATCTGCCTTGGCACACACACTGTGACCATCAGGAGAATCAGGTGAGCGCATATGTGTGGCTCCATGCCACCCATCATTGTTTCTGGCAGAGCAACTGAAAGGTGGGAAAACCCAAGCCAGGGCTTTGAAGCTAGTGGGCAGACTTGCTAAGCTGGTGAAGAGGCTGCAGTGCAGTTCACTAACATACTGGAGACTGAGGATTCCTAAGGAACACACTGCTCATCCCAAATGAGAAAGGGATTAGAAAAGGTGCCCTTAGAAACTGCTTGGCTCACAATCCAGCTTTCAGTAGAGGACTGTGATCTTGGACCTTAACTTGGGAGTTCAAATACAAACCCAAACAGAATCCTTTGCTACACAAAAATCACAGATAACATAATCATGATCAGCAGAGATGCTTGTGATCAATTTGGCATCATCCTTCCTTTATCTGATTTCCCCTCACTTACCCTCTCATTGGCTTCTCTACCTTTCTGGCACTAGTCCCTCTCAGCCACATTCATGGAAAATTTATTCATTTCTTCATAAGGACACAAGAAATGGGTCTGTATGACCCTTAGTACAGCACCTTTAGAAAATAATGATGAATAAAGATCATAATGATTTTGCCTTTGTAAGGAATGTTCAACTTGATCTTTCTATTCTATCATTCTCTCTTAATGGTGCCAAAACGCCAAGATGCATTAAGTTTTCACATCCTCGATCTCTGCTTTCCTTTGGAAAGAGCTAGCAAAGCAAATTTAGATATGTCTGGAAAAGCAAAGTACCTATGCTGACTTAGATTTTTAGGTGTATATGTGACTCCAATAAATTTGGTTTTCAAAAATCTCAAATACATTGAGACCAAATTCTCACATCTGTTACAGTAGGCACAGATGTGCTGAGAATCATAATGATGGTGATAATTGTTAAGCAGCTACTATGTGCCAAGTCCTGTATTAAGCACTGGGGTAGAAAGAAGTTAATCACAGTGTACACAGTCCCTGTTCACAAGGGCCCACAGTATAAGTAGGATTTAATCCCCATTTTACAGATGAGGTAAATAAGACACAGGGAAGTTAAGTGACTTACCCAAGGTCCCACAGCAGCCAAGTGGCAGATTTGGAATTAGAACTCAGGTCTTCTGACTCCCAGAACCAGGGTCTTTCCACTGGGCCTGGCTGCTTCCTTTCACTCTCTTTGGGATTTCACAGGTCTTCTAATAGAGATCTTGCATTTCTGTGTTTTTTCATTTGGTGTTTAGTCTAGGGCTGTTTCAGTCCTTGTTTTTGGCAGCCCAATGAGGATAAAACTAGATCACATTACTGGAAGTGTCTGCCTGCCAGACGGAGTGGAGAGTTGAAGGTGATGTCTGACTCTTTGTTGGTTTTAGCGTGGATTTGCGATGTGCTTCACGATCAAGTTTGTTAACCTGTCTTCTCCCCTTTCCCAGGGCGAGCTCAGCTTTTCAAGCTCTGCGACAGTGTTCAAAGGAGTGAAAGGGAGCAGTTTTCATTATTTAGACATGTCACAGTGTTCAATAAGGGATCTTTTTGACATCAAGCCCTCAGAGCCTATGGGTTGGTCAAACTGGAACCTCAGACTTTCTGCACCTGATTTTCCATCCGATTTAGTTTAAGCCAGATCATATATGATGATCCTCCATGTCTGAAGAGGAAGATTGTGATAGCGGGTCCTCTCCCTGGTCTGCCCAAGGCTCAGCTGGCCAAGCATACATTTCCCCATTACTGCCAGAGAAGCAGTGTGGCTCCATGGAAAAAGCCTGGGCTTGGGAGTCAGAGGTCTTAGGTTCGAATCCCAGCTCAGCCACTTGTCAGCTGTGTGACTGTGGGCAGGTCACTTCACTCTCTGTGCCTCCGTTCCCTCATCTGTAAAATGGGGATTAAGACTGTGAGCCTCACGTGGGACATCCTGATTACCCTGTATCTACCCTTGCGCTTAGAACAGTGCACTGCACATAGTAAGCACTTAACAAATAGCAACATTATTAATATTACTGCTAAGCCACCACTCCTGGTGCATTGCTCTTTGGCTGCTTGCAGGCCAGGTGTTGTTTTCAAACTTCCTCTGGTCTCCTGCTTTTTGCCAGAGCCTCTGCTCAAGTAGACCAATCTCTCTCTGACAGTGGTCTACCCAGGCTGGCCTGCGTCTACAGTTAATGAAAATCTTTAGTGGCATGGAAAGCTTCCTGAATTTGGATTTGAATATAAGTTCAGTTTTCTGGAGGTTTAGTATTAGTCCAGAGGGCCAAGATGAGTCTGAAGCAATGCCTAATTTAGTGGAGGGAGGAAGAGAGAGAGAGAGAGAGAGAGAGAGAGAGAGAGTGTGTGTGTGTGTGTGTGTGTGCGCCTCTTGTTACCAGTACTGAAAATCAAGCATTTTCTGAATTATCCTCTTCAAATGCTCACGCATGGCTGCACTGGTTCTACCACAGTCTCTCCTTCTCTGGGACAGTTATGAGGAAAGGGTCCCACAGGATCAATCAATCAATTGTATGCCCTGAGTCCTTACCCTGTGCAAAGCACTGTGCTAAGCACTTACCACTTTACTAAACACCTTCATCTCTGACTCTTCCAGCTGTACTATCGTATAATAGCCAAAGAACTCCTAGGGCACCCAGTTATGCTTAGGAGCTACCAGAGCCCAAGGTGTTGATGGGTTGAATAACATCTAGGAAAAGAATATAAAGTTTTGCTCAAGAGTTGCAGCATAGTCTAATGGTTAGCACACAGGACTGAGTCAGGAGACTCCAGTTCTAACTCCCGCTCTGCCAACATGGTAAGGGTAGAACCCCTTTGTCAGCAACCATTTGTCCTACCCTGAAACAAAATCTTTATTCTGAGTTTTTGTCAGCAACCTCCCCGCCCGTGAGTGACGGCACAATTGCGTGGCTGCTACCCAAAATTGACTGAAATGCCAAATCTGCTTCTCCTCCAGGATTAACCACCAACCTGTTTCACATACCCACTGGGCTGTTGGCAGATAAAAATAGCGGCGGTATTTGGGAAGAGCTTCCTATGTGCCCGGCAACATTAGTAAGCTCTGGGGCAGATATCAAGTAATCGATGAGACAGTTATTGTCCCACATAAGTCTCACAGTCTGAGGAGGGAGAACATTTTTTTTATCCCCATTTTACAGGTGAGGAAACTGAGGTGTAGAGGAGTTTAGTGACTTTCCCAAGGTCACACAGCAGCGTGGGATTTAGAACCCAGGTCCTCCGACTCCTGGCCTCTGCTCTTTCCACTAGGCCACGATATTTCCCCATAATACAGTGAGAGAAAAGGGGAAGAAGGTTGAACACTGTCTGCAGCACTGCTTTCCTTTCCCCTTGACCTTGTCAGAGGTTTGTGGTTTATTTATCTTTCCGCTAGGGTGGTGGCTCTGAGTGCTATTAGGAAAATAATTGGTACCACCTGAGCAGACCTCTATAAGACAGGCCTGATGGATGACAGTCTGCAGGTGTCCAGATGTTAAGTCTTCCAGGATCGGTGGACATCCACTGCCAAAGAATTGAGGTTACCAACTACCTGTGAACTTGATTAGACTTCTGTTTATTCCCTGCTCACATAATGTAGCTAAGAGGTGATGCTCCATTATTTTCTGCATTCTATCAACTCTAGCCGGCTTATCCCAGATATTCCAAGAGGTCATTCAAAAGTGGTTTTCAAGTGTGGTACCCTTTAGTTAAAGTAGTCTGGGGGGAGAAGACAATTACTCTCCCCACCTTCAAAGTCTTACTGAGTACGCGTCTCCTCCAAGTGGCCTTCCCTGACTAAGCCCTCCTTTCCACTCCTCCCACTCCCTTCTGAGTTGCCCATGTACTTGGATTTATTCCCCCTTTTTCACCACTCTCTCAGCCCCACAGCACTTCTTTACACATCCATAATTTATTTATTTACATCAGTGTCTATCTCTCCCTCTAGACTATAAGCTTACTGTGCACTTATGTGCATATCCCTATTTCATTTATTTATATTGATGTTATCTCCCCCACTAGACCATAAGCTCACTGAGGACAGGCAACAGGTCTATCAACTCTGTTGTAGTCTACTCTTCCAAGCACTCATTACAGTATTCCATACACAATCAGCATTCAGTAGCTTGGATTGTTGATTGAATGGATTGATTGATTGAAGAACCCCAGGTCTGCGAGCAAAAATGGTTTACATCCTGGCATGGCTCAACACTGCGATCTTAAGCTCATCTTTATTAGTTTGCCAAAATGGGGATGATGACACCTTGCCCTCCTGACAGGGATACCCACTGGATGACGACAGTGAGTATCAAAACACTTCAGAAAATCAGAGCTACAAATAATTCCAAGTGATCATTTCTCCTAAACTTGGTAAGCCTAATGCTATTTTTAAAGCATTGGATTGGGACTCCATTTCAAGAAGTGCCACACTTTCTCAGAAGGCCAGTATCCTTCAATAAGCTCCCCTCTAGACTGTAAACTTTTGTGGTTGGGAAAATGTCTACCAAATCTGTTGCATTATACTCTCCCAAGCACTTAACAAAATTATGTGAAAACAGTAAGTGTTTAATAAATATTAATGATTGATTGATTTTGAGCTCTTCAAGGGCAAGGAATATGATGTCCTTTACTTTTATGGTACATATCTAAGCACCTAGTTTCCCACAAATATTGCACAACCGGTACACTTTCCCCTACATTGTAGAGGCCCAGGACAGTGTTGGAATCACAGACACTCAGGACAGTGTTCTGCCCACATTATCAACCGATCAACAGTACTGATTACTTACTGTGTGCAGAGCACTGAACTAAGCGCTTGGGAGAGTACAGTATAACAGAGTTGGTAGATACATTGCCTATCCACAAGAAGTTTACAGCCTAGAGACCAACATTAAAATGAACTGTGGATATGTACAGAGGCGCTGGAGAAATACCGTGAGTGATAATTTGGGGGGAGCAATCAATGAATCTGTGCTATTTCTTGAGCACTAACTGAGCAGGGAAATCAATTAATCAAATTTATCAAGCCCTTACTGTGTTCGGAGCACTGTACTAAGTGTTTGGGAGAGTACAATACAACAGAATTGGTAGACAAGTTCCCTCCTCACAACAGTGTAAGTTCCCCAGTAGATGGTAAGCTTGTTGTGGGCAGGTAATGTGTTTACCAGCTCTGTTATTTTGTACTCTCCCAAGGGCTTAGTACAATGCTCTGCACAGAGTAATCACTCAATAAATTTGATTGGTAGAGGGGATCATGTGTCTCCCAGCATTGGCAATTTCCAGCCTAACCACTACTCCCTGGGATCCCATGAAGGGGACAAAATCTTCATCACCCTATTTATTTTGTTTAATGAGATGTACTTCACCCTGATTCTATTTATTTGCCATTGTTTTTATGAGATGTTCTTCCCCTTGACTCTATTTATTGCCATTGTTCTTGTCTGCCTGTCTCCCCCGATTAGACTGTAAGCCCGTCAAAGGGCAGGGACTGTCTCTATCTGTTGCCGATTTGTGCATTCCAAGCACTTAGTACAGTGCTCTGCAAATAGTAAGCACTCAATAAATACTATTGAATGAATGAACAAAAACATGCACAGTTTGGTTTGGAAATCTGTTCCACTTTCCAGTAGGTAGTCAGAGAAGAGGCAGCCAGATTGTCCCCAGATTGTTCAGTGTGGTTTAGGGTTCATGGAGGGCTCTAGATCTCCCAGAATGCAAAATGGCCAAATGTTGGCTCCTCATTCAGTTGTGCAAACAAGCACAAGACTCGCAGCCCTGCCTCTTCAGTTTCGAGTGTTCACTGCAATTGTATGTATTATCAACACTAAATTTTTAAATGTAGAAATTTGGTAGGCTGATAAATTCACAGCTTCTCCCTGCAAGGCCTGCGTTTGAGATTTCTAATCTATGTCGAAGTACAGAAGTGGCTTCCAGTGGCACTTGATTATGGATCAAAGCCTCCTACTGTGGAGAAAAGGAAGCATGGTGTATATTAACCACATTCTTCCACCATCAGAGTAGCACAGACTGGGGATCAGAAGGACAAGTCAACAACTTAACAAACTTAAATAAAGAGAAGGAGACCAAAACCAGCCTTTAGGACTGTGAGGTCCATGAGGGACGGGGACTGCATCCAACCCAATGACCTTACACCTATCCCAGTGCTTAGTACAATGTCTGGCACATAGTAAGCACTTAACAAATACCATAATTATTATTATAATTATATCTCACAAATCCAGTAGGCTCTCAGCTAAGACACCACAGGATAGGTCAGCTCTGATTGTACTTGATATAGAACAGACTGAGGACAGTTCTCCAGAGCCTAAAGTTACCTCTCCAGAGTAAACTGGGTACTTTTCTAGAAAAGTAATTCCTCCAAAGTTGGGTCCATTTCAGGACTTAATGGCCATGCACGTTTGTGCTGCAATGCTGCCTCTCAGTGGTCTGAAACTTTAAACTCCCCCCCGCAAGGGAGCAATCCTTCTGCTGGAAGTAAATTTTGTGGGGAGAATCGGGCTTGCTTGCTTCCATTAATCCTTCCTGAAGTTCATGTCTAAGATGAATGCACCTGGGGTAGTGTCTGGGAATTGAATGACCAGATTAGTATATATAATATTCCAGGCTTCCTGTTCACAATCCATCACTATTCAACATATTTCTCCTTACCAATCACTCAGAAAAGAAGAATGGGTCAGAAATCAGTAGGAAAGATAAATCAGTTTGAATAACAAATGGTCAGAAAAGTCTGAATTAGATTTTGCTAGATATAAGTGGCATGGTTTTCCTGCTAAATAATTGTCATGTGCTTGAATGCACTCGAGAAAAAGGGTCCGGTTTATTTCAATAAGTCCTGCAAGCCTTCACTTTTCTGCTGTATGACCTTGGGCAAATCATTTAGCTTCTTTTTGACTCAGTTACTTCATCTTTAAAATGGGGATTAAGATTATGAGCCCCGTGTGGGACAGGAACTGTGTTCAATCTGATTAGTTTGCATCTACTTCAGCACTTAATACCCGGCACATAATAAGCAGTTAAGTTCCATAAAAAAAGAGAGAACATGTACTGACATTCTTTCCATTTCCACCCTTCTGTGTCCCCTCCATGTACATTGGCAATTGCCTATTACATATTAAATCAGATTTCTAAATTTGAGTGGCTCTACCACTTGTGTGCTGTGTGACTTTTGACAAGTCTTTTAACTTCTCTATGTCCCTCAGTTACCTCATCTGTAAAATGGGGATTAGTCCTGTAAGCCCCCTATGGGACATGGACTGTGTCCAACCTGATTATCTTCTATCAATTCCAGTGCTTTTAGTACAGGCACATAGTAAAGCACTAAAGTAATACCATTAAAAAACCAAAATTTCCACTCGATGTTGTTAGCCTCAAAAAGCTTCTTGCACTTTTTGAATCCTTCTACATTTTCAAAGATAAGTGAAAAGGGATGGAATAAAAGCAGTGTGTTGTGAAAAGGAGCGTGAATAAGGTATAAGATTGTGTTTTTGGCAGGAGTGACATTTCTTCTCCAATAATGGTAGATGTTCCACAGAATTCCAGGCTGGCTCAGTAACAGTACACTCTCAAAATAAATGTACCATCTGGGAATCCAGGATTTGATGTTTCCCACATTCTTTCTCATGTCATTTATCCTTGCTTTTTCCCTGTGAAAAAGCTGCTGTGCAGAGGAAAAAGGACAGCAGGAATAATACTTTCAAGGGTTATGGACAAAACTAAGCCTTCCCAGCCTTGAAAGGGGAAACGTGGCTTCATCATGGGGCTCTTCGAGTTTAGGCCAGCAGCTTACTGGAAGAGAAGCGGTGTTTCTGGAGGGCTATTGGGGACTGGGGCTGGGGGAGGGACAGAGAATCTGGAGAGAGATAGGGAAGTGGGAGGAAAAATATACCAGAGCAATAGCCTCCTGTGTACTTTCCATAATCGCATGCTTTCATGCGGGAAAGTTCAAAGCTCTTGACAAACATTCCTTCAGTTCTCCCCACAATCCTCTGAGCTAGGCAAGTGGCAAGTATAATTATCTTCATTTTTACAGGGGAGAGTGCTGAACCAAGGAGAGATGAAGTGACACATCAAGGTTACATAGCAGGAATGCAATCGAACACCCCACTCCAATGCCTTAGAGCAATTACTGTTATGATTTTATGTTTATATCACTCTGTTTCCCTCAGCTTTCTCGTCCACCAGACCGTGCTGCCCCCAGAATGAAGAATCATGCGTTTAGACTCAAAACCATGGAAAAGCGACTTCCACGAATGATGTCATTGAGCGTTGTACAAATCCACTTGAAAGCAGCGGTTGGACCCTCTCCAGCTACTCGGAGCCAAAGTTTCACCCACCCAATTCTAATATCAGCAGGACTTCTCAAGAATGCCCTCTTGATTCTAAATAGATTAACTTTTAAGTTTAGTCCCCAGTCCTGCCAAAATATTCTGAAAAGTGAATCACTTTCTTCAGGCACTGAGGGCCAACTAAAGAAGTCACAGCATTCCTGACCCTCTGAGGTAGCTTTTATTAAAGGTATTTGTTAATCACTAACTATGTGCCAGGCACTCTTCTAAGCCCTGGGGTAGATAAAATATAATTCATTCATTCAATAGTATTTATTGACTGCCTACTATGTGAGAGCTCACCTCCTCCAAGAGGCCTTCCCAGACTGAGCTTCCCTTTACCCTCTGCTCCCACTGCTCCCTCTCTGCCCCCCCTTCACCTCCCCCCAGCTAAGCCCCCTTTTCTTCCCTTTCCCTCTGCTCCTCCCCTCTCCCTTCCTCTCCTCTCCCCTCATCATTGTGCTCATCTGCTCATTTGTAAATATTTTTATTACCCTATTTATTTTGCTAATGAGATGTACATCCCCTTGATTCTATTTTTGCTATTGTTTTTGTCTGTCTCCCCCGATTAGACTGTAAACCCATCAATTGGCAGGGATTGTCTCTATCTGTTGCCGAATTGTATATTCCAAGCGCTTAGTACAGTGCTCTGCACATAGTAAGTGCTCAATAAATACTATTGACTGAATGAATGTGCAGAGCACTGTACCAAGCGCTTGAAATGTAATCATGTTGGTCACAGTCCATGTCTCACATGGGGCTCACAATCGTAATATCTGTTTTACAGATGAGGTAACTACAGATAACTAAAGCATAGAAAAGTGAAGTGACTTGTCCAGGGTCTCATAGCAGACAAGTGCCTGAGCTGGGAGTAAAACTCAGGTTCTTCTGACTCCCAGGACTGTGTTTTATCCATTAGGCTATGCTGTTTCTCTAAGAAGGAAACTGCTTTTCTAAGATAATTACCAGGCTCCAGCCAGAGTAATGGAGGGTCATTTTTTTTAAAATGGTATTTGTTAAGCACTTACTATGTGCCAGGCACTGTTCTAAGTTCTGGGGTAAATACAAAGTAATAAGGTTGGACACAGTCCATATTCCACATGGGGCTCATAGTCTTAATCCTCATTTTACAGATGAGGGAACTGAGGCACAGAGGAGTTCAGTGACTTACCCAAGGTCACACAGCAAAGAAATGGCAGAGCCAGGATTAGAACACACATCCTTCTGACTTCTAGGCCCATGCTCTATCCACTAGGCCAAACTACTTCTCAGAGTTTGTAGAATTCCTTTCCTGCTGCAGTGACACACCCTCTGCTAGTTTGTTCTTCCCACTGAAGCACTGAGAGAAGGAAAGGAAATGGTAGCTAAAGGGGAAGACCTGAAAATCAATGGAAAAGCAAGACCGTTTCAAGTTCCCATCCGGTGTTACAGAGTGGAAACTTAAGGAAAGCCTTATCCCAAAAAGGCCATCTAAACATCAACCAAATTTATTAGAGAATTAAAATAAGTAAACTTGTACAGGGGTCAGTAATGCAATGAAACTGTCCCATAAGCATTACCAAAGCTGTGGGTTTTTTTTTATTTAATTTGTCTTCAAAGTAAAGTTTTGGGGTGAAGGGGCCAGAGCACTCCATTGCATTCAGTTCTATAATGCCATGTTGACTGGTTATATTACTTCAGATGTGAATATAATATAACTTGATATGTTATGATGAGAGAGACTGAAATGAAACACAACCGCTTTCCCTTTCATGTCTGTTGCCGTTAAGCACATGGTGCAATAAATAACCAAGCCAAATTTTGGAGGAATGCAGGGTTTAACGTTTTAATGATATGGGTGAGAAGCAGGTTTTTGTTTTTGCAGTAGCCCTATACCATTCGGATAGGAAAAAATCATGTCAGTCTTGTCCCTCTACAAGTTTTAGCATAAGATAGAATGAAAATGTATCTACCATTTTAGCGTTAAAGTGTTCATATTCCCACATAAAAATCAATTTCTATGCAAAGCTTTGGATGTTTCAATTAATGGAATTTATATGGCTGAACATGAAGTACACTTTTTTTCCTCACCTGCTTTACAAATTGAAAATTGGAGGCATTAGAAAAATTTAAAGAACCTATTTTTAAAAAATCTAAGCCTTATTTTAAATTGGAATGAAGACACATTTTTGTTTTTCATGTTTACATAAAGTCTGGTTTGATTTCTTGTTGATAGGTTTGAGAACTGAGTTTTGAAAGTCCATGATTTTGAAACTGGCCAGAAACTCTTGGGTAACTCGTCAAATGAGATATTGACTTAATAGCTTCCATGTGGCAAAGACACTTTTCCAGGTACAAAATACTTCATAACTTTTGCAGTTAATTGTTTTACGAAAAATTGTATTTACCTGTCATCCGCAGTCCACTGTTTTCCATCCACTATCTAGGGATTTGCAATTAACTTGTAGCTTCTTTCTACTAGTATCATAAAATCCTTCATTCTTGAGAAAACATAGTTAATGCAATACTTATGCATAATACAACTGTGAAATAAATACAATACCGTTATGCTCAGTTGATAGGAGGCTTACTGGAATCTAATTTCCTGGCTTGCTGGAGAGTAATATAATTCTACTATACTTAATATTCTTTCAAATAAAAGCACTTTCTTCTTCTAAAGAAATGTCAGTCAGTATCAGCACATGTTATGAAACACATAGCAACATCGATTATTGTATATTCTTAGTAATGACAATAACTAAAAGTTTTATTTCAAGAACAGCTGAATTTGGAAAGTGTTCTTAAATAATGGCAGTCTAGATGTTCAAGGATTCTTTGGTTGATAGTTCAAACTCAGCATAATGAAGACAACACTCTATATTTCCCTCTGGTGCTTTTCTCTAAGTTCCCACCAGATTCACTCAAGTCATGCCTTACCCTTGTTCCCCTTTTGAGTCAGTCCTACTTAATAGTAATGATAATAATAATATTTTTTACTCTTCATGAGTACCCACCAACTGAAATCAAACAGTGGAATTTATTGAGCACTTTCTAGGCATAAAGCATTGTACTAATCATTTTGGGCAAGTCACTTAGCTTTTCTGTGCCTTGATTACCTCATCTGTAAAATGGGATGAAGACAGTGAGCCCCATGTGGGACAATCTGATTACCTCGTGTCTCTCCCAGCTCTTAGAACAGTGCTTGGCACATAGTAAGCACTTAAATGCCATCCTTATCTATTATTGTTATTACAATATTACAATATAACAGAATTGGTAGACACAGCCCAACGTAGCCCTAATTCCAACCATTGTCTACCGAGTCTGTCCCTTCCAAGGTTATCTACAGGCATATCCTTGTTGGAGAGAACAGCGTGTATTCTCCATCCCTCTCAAATCCTAGTCCCTGTCCGATACCCACCTCACTCCATTGCAGGGTTGGGAAAACGCCCAAGATAACAGCATGATGGTTGGACCAATGCCATCAGTAGCAAAGGTTCCTGATCAAATCAATCAATCAGTGGTATTTGAGTGCTTATTATGTGCAGAGCACTGTACTAAGCGCTTGGGAGAGTGCAATTCAACAGAATTAGTGGATGCATTCCCTGCTCATAATGAGTCTCCTAAGACATCCCAAGTGATGAGCAGGACCTGCAGGAGTCCTGGGCTACATGGAAGGTTAAAAAGACAGCAGTGGATGTTGAGGGCAGTAGACTGGCAAGCGTCTCCTGGGTGCCCTTGAAGGCAAGGATCATGTTCACCAAATCTGTTGTATTGTACTCTCCACAACACTTAATGCAGGGCTCCACACACAGTAAGTGCTCAATAAATACATGGCATAGTGCATAGATCATAGCCCTGGAACTCAGAAAGTCATGGGTTCTAATCCCAGCTCTGCCACTTGTCTGCTGTACTACCTTGGGCAAGTCGTTTCACTGCTCTGGGCCTCTGTTACCTCATCTGTAAAATGGGGATTGAAAGTGCATGCCCCGTGTAGGGCAAGGCACTTTGTCCAATCCAATTTGCTGGTATTCATTCATTCAATTGTATTTACTGAGCACTTACTATGTGCAGAGCACTGTACTAAGCGCTTCGAAGTACAATTCGGCAACAGAGACAATCCCTACCCAACAATGGGCTCACAGGCTAGAAGGGGGAGACAGACAACAAAATAAGGAGACCGGCATCACTACCACGTAGTAAGCACTTAACAAGCTCTATAATTATCATTACCGACTTATAAGACACCACAACATAGGCAATCTGCAGCTGCTTTGGTCATAAATTGGTGTTACTTCTGAACACATTGCAATGTGCTGTAATAATAATGTCAGTATCTGGTAAGTGCTTAGTATGTGCCAGGCAAAGTACTAAGTGCTGAGGTAGATGCAAGGTAATTGGGTTGGTCACATTCTCTGCTCCATATAGGCCTCACAGTCTTAATCCTCATTTTCCACATGAGGGAACTGAGGCACAGATAAGTTAAGTGACTTGTCCAAGGTCATACAGCAGACAAGTGGCAGAGTAGTAATTAAAACTCATGTCCTTCTGACTCCCAGGCCTATGCTCTATCTACTAAGCCATGATACCCTGTCTGCCTATCCTCTCACAGGACTCTGTGCCCCAGCGAGAACACAACTGGCAGTGATAAAAGAGTGCAGGTAGCGCTGTGCAAATCACTAGTACTCTAATCTCTTTCTTCACGCAGGCTCTTGGCCTAGAGACTTAGTGACAAGATTGAGGAGCTACCATCATTTAGGGTGGTATTCTCCATCATTAACTCTTGGAGCTCTGTCAATTCCTTCATCTTCTACCTTTAAGTATTCTTCCTGCTGGGAATGACCACCCACTCATAAAATTTTTATTTCATATTACTCCCATAGCCTCACACTTCCTGGGAAACACAATGCCTTCAAATCTTTTAAAGGCAGAAAAATTGGTCTCCATATTTCTGAACCTTTCAATGCTGCTTACTGTGTGCAAAACACTGTATTAAGTACTTGGAAGAGTACCATAAAACAGAGTTGACAGACCCATTCCTTTTCCACAAGGAACTTGCAATCTAGAGGGAGCTATTTTCCCTAAGTGTGTCTCTTTTCCAGTCATATTTCCTCTTTCATTAATTCATTCAATTTTGTTTTTATTTTCCTCTGCATCAAAAAGACAATTCTCACTGTCAACTTCAAGGTCTCCTCCTACCTTACCTTCCTGATCTCCCACCCAAACTGCACACTTCACTCCTCTAACACCAAAAAGCTCACGGTTCCTCCATCTCAAGTGGTTGGCTGTCGACCCTTTGCCCACATCCTCCCTCTGGCCTGGAACGCAGTCCCCCTTCATATCCAACTGACCACCACTCTTCCGTCACCACTCTCCCCTCCTTCAAAGGCCTTCCTAAAATTCACAACTCTTCCAGGAGTCCTACCCTAAGTATTCATTTCCCCCAATCTCCCTTCCTTCTGCTTTGCCTAGGCACTTAGATCTATAACTCTTAAGAACTTGATATTCAGCCTAATTCCCAGCACCATAGTACTTAAGTGCATATACTCATACCTTCTCATTCCTCTGTCAGTAATTTATTTTAATGTCTACCACTCCCTCTAAGCTGTGAGTTCTCTGTGGCAAGGAACGTGTGTACCGATTAGACTATATTGTTCTCTCCCAAACTCTTAGTACAGTGCCAAGGCTGCGAATAAGTGCTCATTTAACTGCAAGACTGATTGATCAATAAGTGAGCCAAGGCAAAATTCTCAATTTTAGCTCTTAGACATGAACTCGCTGATCTATAGAGTTACTTTGGTGGGAACTCTGAGACAATAAATTGCCAAAAGAGAGGGCATTGGATTGCAACACACCCATAGCTCACTGCTGATTAACTACAGTAAACGCACTCTCACCCTGATTGTTTGAACATATTCAATGTATGTTTTAGGCCCTTCATTTACAAGAGAGGCTTAAGGGAGGTCGTTCATTTGGTTTTTATAACATATGGTCTTATTTTAAGATGCTCTGTCCCCTGTCTGGTATTACCATGGTACCAGACATCTTTATGTGAGGTGTATTAATTTTCACATTCTGCTTCCCACTGTCTTGGCTCCTGCCTCTGAGTTCTATGCCTCGGGAACATTATCCATATTTTCAGAGACCTGGGAAGGAAATAAAATGGTTCTGTAGCAGGAGCAGAGGTCAGTCTCCCAACCCAGGAACAGGCTTTAGTTTTTGCCAATTTCTGTAGAATGTTTCATAGGACTGCATTGTGTTTTATTGTATAATCTCCATAACACATATATGGTGATACATCTGTTATTTACAGGTGGGCAAGGGGTAATAATAATAATGATGGTATTTGTTAAGCTATTACTATGTGCACAGCGCTGTTCTAAGCCCTGGGGTAGATACAGGGTCATCAGGTTGTTCATTCATTCATTCATTCAATAGTATTTATTGAGCACTTACGATGTGCAGAGCACTGTACTAAGCGCTTGGGATGAACAAGTCGGCAACAGATAGAGACAGTCCCTGCCGTTTGACGGGCTTACAGTCTAATCGGGGGAGATGGTCAGACAAGAACAGTGGCAATAAACAGCGTCAAGGGGAAGAACATCTCGTAAAAACAATGGCAACTAAATAGAATCAAGGCGATGTACAATTCATTAACAAAATAAATAGGGTAACGAAAATATATACAGTTGAGCGGACGAGTACAGTGCTGTGGGGATGGGAAGGGAGAGGTGGAGGAGCAGAGGGAAAAGGGGAAAATGAGGCTTTAGCTGCGGAGAGGTAAAGGGGGGATGGCAGAGGGAGTAGAGGGGGAAGAGGAGCTCAGTCTGGGAACGCCTCTTGGAGGAGGTGATTTTTAAGTAGGGTTTTGAAGAGGGAAAGAGAATCAGTTTGGCGGAGGTGAGGAGGGAGGGTGTTCCAGGACCGCGGGAGGACGTGACCCAGGGGTCGACGGCGGGATAGGCGAGACCGAGGGACGGTGAGGAGGTGGGCGGCAAAGGGGCGGAGCGTGCGGGGTGGGCGGTAGAAAGAGAGAAGGGAGGAGAGGTAGGAAGGGGCAAGGTGATGGAGAGCCTTGAAGCCTAGAGTGAGGAGTTTTTGTTTGGAGCGGAGGTCGATAGGCAACCACTGGAGTTGTTTAAGAAGGGGAGTGACATGCCCAGATCGTTTCTGCAGGAAGATGAGCCGGGCAGCGCAGTGAAGAATAGACCGGAGCGGGGCGAGAGAGGAGGAAGGGAGGTCAGAGAGAAGGCTGACACAGTAGTCTAGCCGGGATATAACGAGAGCCCGTAATAGTAAGGTAGCCGTCTGGGTAGAGAGGAAAGGGCGGATCTTGGCGATATTGTAGAGGTGAAACCGGCAGGTCTTGGTAACGGATAGGATGTGTGGGGTGAACGAGAGGGACGAGTCAAGGATGACACCGAGATTGCGGGCCTGAGAGACGGGAAGGATGGTCGTGCCATCCACGGTGATAGAGAAGTCTGGGAGAGGACCGGGTTTGGGAGGGAAGATGAGGAGCTCAGTCTTGCTCATGTTGAGTTTTAGGTGGCGGGCCGACATCCAGGTGGAGACGTCCCGGAGGCAGGAGGAGATGCGAGCCTGAAGGGAGGGGGAGAGGACAGGGCGGAGATGTAGATCTGCGTGTCATCTGCGTAGAGATGGTAGTCAAAGCCGTGAGAGCGAATGAGTTCACCGAGGGAGTGAGTGTAAATGGAGAACAGAAGAGGGCCAAGAACTGACCCTTGAGGAACTCCAACAGTTAAAGGATGGGAGGGGGAGGAGGCTCCAGCGAAGGAGACCGAGATTGACCGGCCAGAGAGGTAAGAGGAGAACCAGGAGAGGACAGAGTCCGTGAAGCCAAGGTGAGATAAGGCATGGAGGAGGAGGGGATGGTCGACAGTGTCAAAGGCAGCAGAGAGGTCAAGGAGGATTAGAATGGAGTAGGAGCCATTGGATTTGGCAAGAAGGAGGTCACGGGTGACCTTAGAGAGAGCAGTCTCGGTAGAGTGGAGGGGACGGAAGCCAGATTGGAGGGGGTCTAGGAGAGAATGGGAGTTAAGGAATTCTAGGCATCGATTGTAGACGACTCGTTCTAGGATTTTGGAAAGGAAGGGTAGTAGGGAGATAGGACGATAACTGGAGGGGGAAGTGGGGTCAAGAGTGGGTTTTTTTAGGATGGGGGAGACGTGGGCATGTTTGAAGGCAGAGGGGAAGGAGCCCTTGGAGATTGAGTGGTTAAAAATAGAAGTTAAGGAAGGTAGGAGGGCAGGGGCGATGGTTTTAAGAAGGTGAGCGGGAATGGGGTCCGAGGCGCAGGTGGAGGGGGTGGCACTTGCGAGGAGGGAGGAGATCTCCTCTGAGGATACTGCAGGGAAGGATGGGAAAGTAGGGGAGGGGGTTGGTGGGGGGGAGGGGAGAGTCCCACGTGAGGCTCAGTCAATCCCCATTTTACAGATGAGGTAACTGAGGAACAGAGAAGTTAAGTGACTTGCCCACAGTCACACAGCTGACAGGTGGCAGAGCCGGGATTAGAACCCATGACCTCTGACTCCCAAGCCCAAGCTCTTTCCACTGAGCCACGGTCTGTTGGTATGGATAGGACCAATGGCGACCTTATAATATTTTTGGTATTTGATAAGCCCTTACTAAGTGGCAGTCACTGTAGTAAGTGCTGGTGAGGATACAAGTAAATCGGATTAGTCACAGTCACTGTCCTAGGTGGGGGTCACAGTCTCAATCCCCATTTTACAGATGAGGTAACTGTGGCCCATAGAAGTGAAGTGACTTGCCCAGCGTCACACAGCAGAGAAGTGGTAGAGTTGGGATTAGCAGCCATGACCTTCTGACTCCCAAAATCCACTAAACCATGCTACTTTGTCTCTACTACGTGCTTAATAAGTGCTCAATAGAAACACCGAGGTAAGTATTTTGACCCAGCTAATCAGAGCCTCTCTCTTCTACTTTGTAATCCAGCAATGAGCATCTTATTCCTCCAAAGCCAAGCTCGAACCCCAAACCTGACTTTTCCCAAGACTGGCTCCCTAATGGGCACTATAAACTAGAATGAAATCATCAGTGGAAAAATGTGGGCACATATTCATTCAATTTTTCTCATTAAGTACTCTGAAATTACTTCCTGTAGGCCTCTCCTTTGTCAGTGTATGAAGGGTTCATTATACAATGCATCTTTTTGCTCTCCATTTCTCAGTTTTACAAACATAGGTTACAAATCACTTGCCCAGCACCAAACCCTAGCTTTAAGTCAAATCAGATGTGCTTGCGTATATGAAAATGGAATGATTACACCCAATTTTTTAATTTATAAAATGAGGATTAAATGCTTGCTTTCCCTTCCTCTAAGATTGTGAGCCCCTTGTATTTTCTACTCATATTTAATCTACCCCAGTACTTACATAATACAGTACTTGTTACATGGTAAATGCTTAACTACCACAATTATTATTATTGTTGTAGAATAATTATAATTACAGACAAGGCCAATGTCTGAACAAAAATGGTATGAGCTTGAGAAAAATGATATTGAGTAACTTTAAAAAGCCACTTAGGAGAGACAATTTACTGCTCTCTAAAAGTGACTACACCTTGTTAGATGAATGGGAGTGGCATTGATTTTTTTTTATTATACTTTTAACATTAATATATTACTAATGAGGGATAAGGGATGATAGATGACACTCACTTAAGTCTGACATTAGGGTGGGTATCTTGTGAAAGCCAGCAATCAGCCCAGGGTTTCCCCTAGTATCCTGTTGTTTCTGGTGGACAAATGGACTATTATTCTGACCCAGTTCTTCTTTTTTTGGGTTTTTAAAATGTGGTATTTGTTAAGCACTTACTATGTATCAAGCACTGTACTAAGCATTAGGGTAGATACAAGATAATCAGGTGCCACACGGGGCTCACAATCCAAGTATGAGGGAGAACAGGGATTAAATCTCCAGGCAGAGAGAAGGTAAGTGACTTGCCCAAGATCAAATAGCAGGTAAGTGGCGGAGCTAGGTTTAGAACCCAGGTCCTGTGGCTCCCAGGCCTGTGCTCTTTCCATAAACCACAAATATGAGAAGCAGCATGGCTCAATGGATAGAGCACGGGCCTGGGAGTCAGAAGGACCTGGATTCTAATTCCAGCTCTGCCACTTGTCTGCTGTGTGACCTTGGGCAAGCCACTTCACTTCTCTGGGCCTCAGTTACCTTATCTGTGAAATGGGGATTATTCTGCGAGTGATACAGGACTTTGTGCAAACCGATTTGCTTGTATCCACCCCAGAACTTAAATCAGTTCCTGGCACATAATAAGCACTTAAAAAATACCACATTTATCAAGTATAATACTACTGCTCTATCATATTTTCTTCCTCTTAATGCCTACTCATGCTGTGATAAATCAAAAAAAGAAAAAAAAAGAATGTGGCCCCAGATTGTATTTTAGTTGAGGTTGGGCTTTCTGAAAGGCAAGTTTAGCCTTCCCCTGAAGTCCAGAGGACTGTGGACAAGAAAATGAAATTGTGATTGAGTTCTGTGGGTCCACTGAGAAACATATTTTGATATAAAATCTTAATGCTGTTCTTGGGCTTCTTTGAAATGATGGCCAAGTGATTCTGAGGGGTGGGTGATTGGGAATGGATAAAGTAATCCCTTGGTTTAAATTTATTAAGCAGTTTTCAAAATTAATCTTTCTTTTTCCCAAGTTCAAAAAAACCCCCAGACTTTTTTTCATTTTCCCACCCACCAGTGGATTTTCTGAGTGCTTGTCAACACCTGCAGACCCAGAGCATACTAGCTGAGTCTGTTTTCATAAAATTCAGTCCCTCTGGAAGGCCTGTGAAAGAACTATTCTCCCTAGATTTACAGCCCTCGACATATGCGTTCAGAGAAAGTTTAGATAAGTGCCCAAACTTTGGGGGCTTAACCACATCAAATTAAATTCTGAACCATACAGGTTAGGCAATTATAAATAACTCCAAGGAACTAGTGACATCATTGAATTCACATCTACAAGGTCATAAGACTGAACATGGGTCTCAAAGGTAAAACCCTTTCATGTCTTTACCCTCTATATTGGCTTCATACTAACAAGGTGAGAAGAAGTGCAGCTTAGTGAAAAGTGCACCGGCCTGGGAGTCAAAGCAGCCAGGTATTAATCATTGTAATCACAGCTCTACCACTTGCCTACTTTGTGACCTCAGGTCACTTAACTTCTTTTGTGCCTCTGTTTTCTCATCTGTAAAATAATAATAATAATAATAATGTTGGTATTTGTTAAGCGCTTACTATGTGCCGAGCACTGTTCTAAGCGCTGGGGTAGACACAGGGGAATCAGGTTGTCCCATGTGGGGCTCACAGTCTTAATCCCCATTTTACAGATGAGGTAACTGAGGCACCGAGAAGTTAAGTGACTTGCCCAAAGTCACACAGCTGACAAGTGGTAGAGCCGGGGTTCGAACCCATGACCTCTGACTCCAAAGCCCGTGCTCTTTCCAGTGAGCCACGCTGCTTCTCTAGGGGGATGAAATACCCATTCTCCATCCCACCATGAGCCAAGTGTGGGAGAGGGACTTTGCCAGACATGATTATCATGTAAGCTCTTGGTATTGTGCTCTGCAGAAGCAGTGTGGCTCAGTGGAAAGAGCATGGGCTTGGGAGTCAGAGGTCGTGGGTTCAAATCCCGGTTTTGCCACCTGTCAGCTGTGTGACTGTGGGCAAGTCACTTCTCTGTGCCTCAGTTACCTCATCTGTAAAATGGGGATTAAGACTGTTAGCCTCACGGGGGGCAACCTGATTACCCTGTAACTACCCCAGCGCTTGGAACAGTGCTCTGCACATAGTAAGTGCTTAACAAATAATAATAAATTCCAAAATTATTACTATTAACTACTAGATATGGTGAACCATCTAGTGACCCTCCGCCAAAAAAAAACCACGCTGCCTCTTCTCTTCAGAATTGAAGGAATAGTGGACTATGGTTGCAGAAAATGTTCTGGGGCCACAGGCTCTTACTGATATGGTCTTGCCAATTTGTATTTTGGAAGGTCATAGGACACTCCATCCCAAGGCTTGTTCTGGGAATGGCACTTAAAAGGAATGATTTCATAAAGCAGGAATGTTCCCTAATAATACTCCCTCTTAGATCCAGTACTTACTGGAATGAGACACCTGGATTTCAGGGATGGAAAATGTTGCTCTGTCACTATTGATATTGAAATTATTTTGTATGTAGTAAAGAACATTAAGACTAGATGGTGAGTAGGGTATTTTTCACAGACATGAAAGTATTTCTATATCTATACGTCCATACACATGTATTCATATACACGTTTAAGCAGTTCTAACCAATAATGCCCAGCTAACCAAAAAAGGAGAAAGCTTAATTAAGACCAGTAAGGATATAGGAAATTGACAGAAAATAGTCTCAATCTTCTAAACAAGTGAAGGTGTATAAGACTGCATTGTGAAAGTTTATAAGGCTGCTTAGGTAGCTGTAAGATCTGGACCTACCACATTTACCTTATTAAAGAGTCTCATCTACATCACAATCATTCATTCAGTCCTATTTACTGAGTGTATACTATGTGCACAGCATTGTAATAATAATGGTGGTATTTATTAAAGACTTACTATGTGCAAAGCACTGTTCTTGGGAGAGTATGACACAACAATAAACGGGCACATTCCCTTCCCACACGAGCTTACATTCCACAGCTGGGGAGACAGACATCAGTACAAATAAATAAATGACAGATATGTAGATAAGTGCTGTGGGGCTGGGGGGTCGGGGGGAAGAACAAAGGGAGCAAGTCAGGGCAATGCAGAAGGGAGTGGGAGAAGTGGAAAGGGGGGCTTAGTCTGCGAAGGCCTCTTAGAGAAGATGTGCCTTCTAAGTTTTTGAAGGGAAGAGAGTAATTGTCCACATTGAATCGCTGGAAAAATAATCCCAAAATGTCCAGTCAGCTCTCCAACACTGAGGCAAGACTGTAAACTTGTCGTGGGCCGGGAACATGTCTGTTTATTACTATATTGTACTCTCCCAAGCACTTAGTACAGTGCTCTGCACACAGTAAGCACTCAATAAGCATGATTAAATGAAAGGTCACACAGCACACAACTGGCGGAGCAAGGATTAGAACCCAGGAGCATAGATTGGCTGGGCAGGACTTTGGAAAAGGATGAATTACAGTAGGATGCTCAAAGGATGTTGCAGAGTGACCCGAAAGGGGACTCAAGCAAGCAGGAGCAGCAGAAGTAATTGTTTCAAAATGTGTGCATAGAAATCACTAAAACTGCAAAAACAAATCAGCTGTAAGTCCTGTGCTAGGTGAATACTACATCCCCCTCTTATTTCTTCCTCATTTTGCCCAGCCCTGTGCCTTGTGTGAAGGGCTACTAGAAGTCAGTAGGGCCATCTGAGTTTCTCTTCTGGCTCCTCCTCTCCCTCTAGACTGTAACCTGGTTGTGGGCAGGGAATGGATCTGTTTATTGTTATATTGTACTTTCCGTTCATCCATTCAATGTATTTATTGAGCACTTTTTATGTGCAAAGCACTGTATTAAGCATTTGGGAGAGTACAGTACAATAACAAACAGAAATATTCCCTGCCAACAATGAGTTCACAGTCTAGAGGGGAAGACAGCCATTAATATACATAAATAAATTAGAGATACACACATATGTGCCATGGGGCTGGGAGGGAGGATGGATGAAGGGAGCAAGTCAGGGAGATGCAGAAGGAAGTACAAGAAGAGGAGAGAATGGCTTGGGGAAGGCTTCTTGGAGGAGATGTTCCTTCAATAAGGCTTTGAAGTGGGCGAGCAATTATCTGTCTGATAATTGTCTCCCAAGTGCTTAGTACAGCGCTCTACACAAAGTAAGTGCTCAATCATAGGATTGAATAAATGAATGGATCTAGGGAGGCTGTGGGCTGTACTGTGCTGTGGATGTGGGCATGGCCATGGTGGTAGCATAGGCAGATGCCAGCATCAGAGGATAGCAGGGGGTGGAGAATGACTCATTTCAATTTTTCAGAAATATTCTCTCCATTCCTCAGATTGCATCATGTGATTAACAAACAATCCAAATGAATCAAATCCCATCTGCAGGAGCCAGAGGACCGGATTCATTAGCAGTTTGTAAATCAAAACCAACTGGGTGGAGGCTGATCAAATAGGGGTTCCTAGGGATGCCTGTAATCCAGTCAAGTGCACTTTAGGCAATACATAAATACCAACTCTGACATATTGTACTCTCCCAACCTCGTAGTACAGTGCTCTGCTCACAGAAAGTGTTCAACAGATGTGATTAGAGAAGCAATATGGTCTAGTGGATAAATCAAGGGTCTGGGAGTTAGAAGGACTTGGGTTCTAATCCCACCTCAGGCACTTATCTGCTGTGAAATTGCTTCACTTTTCTGTGCCTCAGTTACCTCATCTTGATTCTATTTAGTTGCCATTGTTTTTATGAGATGTTCTTCCCCCTGACTCTGATTATTGCCACTGTTCTTGTCTGTCTCCCCCGATTAGACTGTAAGCCCATCAAACGGCAGGGACCGTCTCTATCTGTTGCCGACTTGTTCATTCCAAGCGTTTAGTACAGTGCTCTGCACATAGTAAGCGCTCAATAAATACTATTGAATGAATGAATGAGTAAAGTGGATATTAAGGCTGTGAATCTCAAGAGGGAAAGGGACTGTGTCTAACCCGATTACTTTCTATCTACCCCAGTGCTTAGAACAGTACTTGGCAGGTCGTAAGCACTTAACAAATACCATACAAAAGATTGATTGATTGTGTCCCTGATTGTATCACAGTTATCAGTCTGTTAGTCACTGTTGTGGTGGTAATCTGATAGTCTTTGGGCAACCTGTTGATCTATCATCTCCCTAACTGGAATTTTTTTCGTGCAAACTGGGCAAGCAGCTGGAAGATTTGTCTTGCTTTCACCTTACTAAGTGTCTGGTGCTGGAGAGACTGCTTTTCTGGCCAACCCAGACCGAGGAATAAAACCTCCCTGTCAGCAGTGTTGTTTTCAAATATGAAGGACAGGCACAGGCTGGCTCCCAGCATTGCAGACGTCCCCAAGTGCCAAGAGTGGCAGAAAATGACAAAGGCCGTTATATGGTTCATTGTGGGCAGGGAACATGTCTACCAATTGTGTTGTATTGCATTCTCCCAAACTTTTGGTATAATGGTCCGCACACAGTGAGGGTTCAATAAATGCCATTGATGATGATGAAGGTGATGATATAGGCAGATAGTTTTACATGTAGAACAATGCATTTAAAGCATACGTAGAATCCCTCACTCACCAGAGATGCATAAATAGTATTTATCAGAGGTGAATTCTGAGGTGGTTAGGAGATAATGTTGGTATTTGTTAAGCGCTTACTATGTGCACAGCACTGTTCTAAGCTCTGGGGTAGATACAGGGTAATCCGGTTGTCCCACGTGAGGCTCACAGTCTTAACCCCCATTTTACAGATGAGGTAACTGAGGCTCAGAGAAGTGAAGTGACTTGCTCACAGTCACACAGCTGACAAGTGGCAGAGCTGGGATGGCAGGAGAGAGGCTGAGGTGAGTGATATCAGTAATGATTGTAGTAATTATTAAGCACTATGTGCCACATCTGTACTAAGTGCTGGGATAGATACAAGATAATCAGCATCCACATAGTATAGGTACAGAATTCCCCTTTTTGCAGATGAGGAAACTGAAGCACAGAGAATTGATGTGACTTACCCAAAGTTACACAGCAAGCAATTGGCAAAGTCCAGGATTAAAACCCAGGCCCTCTGACTACTAGTTCTGCATTCTTTTTACTAAACCGTACTATTTGGAGCAAAAAATTTAGGTGTAGGAGGAGAGAGATGGAGCTCAATGATGATGATGATGATGTTGGTATTTGTTAAGCGCTTACTATGTGCAGAGCACTGTTCTAAGCGCTGGGGGAGATACAGGGGAATCAGGTTGTCCCACGTGGGGTTCACAATCTCAATCTCCATTTTACAGATGAGGTAACTGAGGCACAGAGAAGTTAAGTGACTTGCCCACAGTCACACAGCTGACAAGTGGCAGAGCTGGGATTCAAACTCATGACCTCTGACTCCAAAGCCCGTGCTCTTTCCACTGAGCTATGCTGCTTCTCTAGCTCAAGCAACTTTACTAACCTTGGTGGGGGCTTTGCTTCCCTAGGGGTGAGATTGCAGTAGAGTCAGCAGGAATAGTACTAGTAATAGTATTTATTAAGCCCCTAATACTTGCAAAGCATTGACTAAGTGCTGAGAATGATTACCTAGGTGAGTGCATATCACATTTCTCTAGGTGTGTCTTTTCTCAGAGTAAGTATATGTTTGGGAGCTGACTGCAAGCTAATCAGCACTCTGCCGAATCACAGCTCTATTTGAGATATGTGTGTGTATTTATATATACACGTATATAATTTATATATGTACACCTTTATACACATGAATATAAATATACATGAGTACTATATAAATTATAGATAGAGAGCGTGTGCGTATTCAAGTAACTATACTTGTGGGATTCAGGTCGAGATTCTTATAGAGAAAGATTAGTAATTATGCCTTGAATTTTTAAATGACTTTGCTTTCCTAAGTGCCTGAACAGCAGTGCTCTCAGTACATAATGCACACTGCCTTCAATCATTATACATACTTTGTGACTCTTCTTAGCCGAAAGCTAAGGCTTGCTCTTCAGTCTCAATGAATCAATCAAATGATGCTATTGCCTGAGTGCTTTCTGTGTTTGGAGCACCATACTAAGCGCCCAGGAGAGTACGATCGTGGCTCAGTGGAAAGAGCCCTGGCTTGGGAGTCAGGGGTCGTGGGTTCTACTCCCAGCTCCGCCACTTGCCAGCTGGGTGACTTTGGGCAAGTCACCTAACTTCTCTGTGCCTCAGGTACCTCATCTGTAAAATGGGGATTAAAACTGCGAACCCCACATGGGACAACCTGATCACTTTGTATCCCCCAGCACTTAGAACAGTGCCTGGCACATAGTAAGCGCTTAACAAGTACCACAATTTATTTATTTATTTTTACGATGCAACAAAGTTGGTGGACGCATTCCCTGCCCACAAGGAGCTTACGTTTACCAGAAGCCTCCAAATACTGAAGAACCTCCAGGCCACCGGTAACTGTGCACGACACACATAAGGTAATACTCTACCCAGGGGGACAGATCGGTTGTGCTTCTTCAAGGGGTTGTTTCAAATCAACTGACTAAAATGATGCACTCACGGTTTTGGTTTGTTTTGTTTTCGGCTCCGCTACGGCTTTCTCTGTAGCATTTGGTCACCGTTTGTAAATTTGAAACAGAAAAAAATGGACGTTGGAAATGAAAAGTTATCAGAGATACTTTTGTCTTTAGCTTATTCTGTCATAACACTTCTTACCAAATGGGAAGTTGGGAGTTTGACTTGAGGTTGCCTGCGATTGCTTATTCTAGATCCCAGAAGATAGGCTGGACAAATGGTTGGTTATGTTGGGTAGGAGTTTCCATCAATCAGTTTCAGTCAATCGCTCATATTTACTGAGCACTTACTGTTTACATTCATTCATTCATTCAAGCATATTTATTGGACACTTATTATGTGCCCAGCACTATACTAAGCACTTGAAAGCATACAATACAACGATAAATAGACACATTCCTTGCCCACAACAATTTTACAGTCTAGAGGCAGGGGAGACAGACATTAATATAAATATAATAGATTACAGATATATATGGAAGTGCTGTGGGGCTGGGAGGGAGGGAGGACAAAGGGAGCAAGTCAGGATGATGCAGAAGGGAGTGGGAGAAGAGCAAAGGTGGGCTTATTCAGGGAAGGCCTCTTGGAGTAGATGTGCCAAAAATAAGGCTTTGAAGGGGAAAAGAATAATTGTCTGTCCGATTTGAGGAGGGAGGGTGTTCCAGGCCAGAAGCGGGATGTTGGCAAGGGGTCAGTAGTGAGACAGGAGAGATCGAGGCACAGTGAGAAGATTAGCATTAAAGAAACAACATAAGCTGGGCTGCGTTGTAGTAGGAGAGTAGCGAGATGAGGTAGGAGGGATCAATAATGATTATAAATAATAATTATTATTATGGTATATGTTAAGCACTTACTATGTACCAAGTACTGTTCTAGGCACTGGGGTAGATACAAGGTAATCAGGTTGTCCCAGGCGGGTCTTGCATTCTTAATCCCTATTTTACATATGCTTTAACTGAGGCACAGAGAGGTTAAGTGACTTGCCCAAGGTCACACAGCAGACAAGTGGTAGAGCTGGGTTTAGAACCCATGTCATCTGACTCCCAAGCCAATGCTCTTTCCATTAAGCCAAATCCCCATTTTACAGATGAGGAAACAGCACAGAGAAGTTAAGTGATCACACAGCAGATAAGTCAGGGAAGGCTTCCTAGAGGAAATGTGATTTTAGTAGGGTCAAAATCAGGCAATTATATTCATTGAACTCTTCCTGTGTGCAGAGCACTGTATTAAAATCACTCTCTCCTTATACAACCTAGCCCGTATAGTTCGCTCCTCTGCTGCTAACCTTGTCACTGTGCCTCAATCTCCCTGTCTCACCAATGACCCCTGGCCCTGGTCCTGCTCCGGGCCTGGAATGCCCTCTCTCCTCAAAACCACCAGACAATGACTTTCCTCTCCCTTCAAAGCCTTATTCATTCATTCATTCATTCATTCAGTCAGTCAGTCAGTCAGTCATTCAGTTGCATTTATTGAGAGCTTATTGTGTGCAGAGCACTGAAGTAAGCACTTGGAAAGTACAATTCAGCAACAGAGACAATCCCTGCCCAACAACGGTCTCACAGTCTAGAAGACATCAAAACAAGTAAACAGCCTATCTCCTCCAAGAGGCCTTCTCAGACTAAACCCCAGTTTTCCTCATCTCCCATCTCCTTCTGCGTCGCCCTGACTTACTCCCTTTGCTATTCCCCTCAACACACACACCCCACAGTCCTTATATATATATTTGTAATTTTATTTATTTGTACTGATGTCTGTCTACCTGCCTCTAGACTGTGAGCCCTTTACGGGCAGAGATTGTCCCTGTTTATTGTTGTATTATTCTTTCCCGAGCACTTAATACAGTGCTCTGCACACAGTAAGCACTTAAAAAATATGATTGAATGACTATAACAGACCTATTCCCTGACCACAGTGAGCTTACAGTCTAGAGGAGGGGAAGAACAGACTAAAGATGGGGAGAACAGTGATCTCCCTGATGTGAAGGAGGGAGCTTTTATATATGCAGCAGCACATCCCAGAAATCTTATCTGGCCACCACAGAGTACCAGAGACTTGCTTTCTGAAGTTCTTTAAGCAGACACTCGCCACTCAAAACAAGAATAAGAAACGATTCACACACCAAAAGAATCTTCTGCACTGAGGCTTCACCTCCTCCTCTCATTCCCTGGAAGAGCTTTCCATCAGAAGCTTAAGAATCATAAATCTGTCTGGGCCTTTGCAAGTTCCAGTCATAAAAATATCACGCGCTAAGCCAGGCAGGCTCCACTGGGCTGCTTGGGGCAGATGGATTAATCCAAGCCATGCTTTCCCCCAGCAATACACTTTGCAGTTCTGTAGGATTTAAACTATGTGTGAATAACATGATATCTAAACAGAAATAACCCTTCTGTTCAAGTGAAATAATTAGACCTTGTTCCTACAGAGTTCTGTTCTCATGTCCTGGTGGCTCACACACCCCTGCCAAAATTCCTGTTTTCACTGAGTTCTCCTCATACAACCTTGTCAGTCAGTCAGTTGTATTTACTGAGTGCTTACTGTGTGCAGAGCACTGTACTGAGCCCTTGGGAAAGTATATCAGACCCATTCCCTGCCTACAGTGAGGTTACAGTTCCCTTTCTACCAGTCTTCCACTGGGGTTATTTTTTAAAAATGAATGAATTTGGAGAGTTTGTGCTCTTCAATCACTTAATGTACTCTCCCAAGTGCTTAGTACAGTTCTCTGCACATAGTGCTCAATAAATACTGCTGATTGATTGATTGGGAAGAAATGAGTAAATTGTGACACATGTTCATTTGATGAAATGTTGCCCTACATATTCAGGGCTGCTGTTCCAGTCACTGTTGTTATCCGTGAGTGCGATCTGACTGCCTGGTCCGATTGATAACCAGACCTTTCCATATTGAATGCATAAGAAACTGAGGTAATCTGTCATCTGATAAGTCATTGTCTGTCTGATTGCAAATAATAATAATAATAGTATTTGTTAAGTGCTTACTATTTGTCAAGCCCTGTTCTAAGCGCTGGGATAGATAGTAGGTCATCAGGAAGGACACCGTCCTTGTCCCACATGGGGTTCACAGTCTTAATCCCCGTTTTACAGATGAGGTTAATTGAAGAACCTCAGTGAAGTGACTTGTGCAAGAGTGCATAGCAGGCAAGTGGCAGAGCCGGGATTAGAACCCACATCCTTCTGCTCCCAGGCCTGTGCTCCTATCCACTAAGCCTTGCTGCTATGACTCACTCTAACTCTCCTGTGAGTCCCCTGGCCTATGGGCCAATATTACTCCTCTTGGAACCCCTCTTCCATCTCTACCTATCAACACTTAAGGACCCACAAGTGCCTGTTTCACTGCCTTGTGAGATTGGCATGCCCTTTTTCCCTTCCTTAATACACTGTCTACCTTCTGGCCTCCTTTTAATTCTGCTCCATTTTGCCACATTAATCCAAGCACTTAACTTATCCTGCCTTAATTACTGCTTCAACCTCTTTGCTGACTTCTCTGGCTCCTGTCTCTCCCATCTCTAGTCCATACCTCATTCTGCCGCCTGGATCATTTTTCTATAAAAACGTTCAGTCCATCATTCCCCACTCCTCAAGAACCTCTAGTGGTTGCCCAGCATCAAATAGAAACTCCTTTAAAGCTCTCAAATCAATTTGCCCCCTTCTACCTCACCTCACTTCTCCCCTACTACAACCCAGCCGACACACTTTGCTCCTCTAATGCCAACTTACACACTGTCCCTCGATCGTGTCTATTTCACCACCGGCTTCTCACCCACATCCTGCCTCTGGCGTTGAATGTCTTCCCTTTTTATATCTAACAGACCCATCTTCTCCAACAGGCCTTCCCTGACTTAGCCTTCATTTCACCTAGTGTCCCCTCCCCTATGCCCTCTGTATACTCTATAGCTTCCCCTATTTGTAATTTGTTTAAGTGTCTGTCTCCCCAGTATATTAGAAGTCCCTTGAAGGAAGGTTCCGTGTGTACTCATTCTATTGTACTCTCCCAGGCACTTAATACGACACTCTGCATACAGTAAGAACTCAATAACCACCATTGCTTGATTGATTGATTGACTTGATTGATTGACTTGGTCATGCTGATCAGGAAGGACCAGTTTTTCCTTGCCTCAATCAGCCCTCCCTTTCCCTCTGCTCCTCCTCCCCTCCCCATTGCCCCTACTCCCTCCCTCTGCTCTACCCCCTTCCCCTTCCCACAGCAGTTGTATATATTTGTACACATTTATTGCTCTATTTATTTTATTAATGATGCGCATTTGTCTGTGGTTCTATTTATCTATTTTGATGGTAGTCTACTTGTTTTGTTTTGTTGACTGTCTCCCCCTTTGAGACTGTGAGCCCATTGTTGGTTAGGGATTGTGTCTATCTGTTGCCAAATTGTACTAAGTGCATATTACAGTGCTCTGCACACAGTAAGTGCTCAATAAGTACGAATGAATGAATGAATGAATGCATGCATTACAGACAATTCTCCCACATCATGTCTGTCAAGGATTGTTGTTTAGTGTCCTGTTCTACTTGTAGGGTGTGTTGCTGTATTCATTTCTCCCAAGATGTCCTTATTTTCCCAAAGTCTCTGGTCCAATGCAGTCCATTTCCAAACTGCTGAACATTGGTCTGGACTGTCTTTTGCTGTTTTCACCCAACTAAAGACCGCTAGTGTTTATTTGCTTGAGGTTTTGCATCATTTTTTTAAAATGCTATTGTCTGTCCAATCTCTTAACAGTTTCCCCATTTCAACTCACCCAACAGCAGCTGTGTGGGTATCTGGCTGATATGCATTGCAGCTGTGTGGATATCTGGTTGATATGCATTGTATTGTAATAATAATAATAATAATTGTTTTATTTCTTAACCACTATGTCCCAGGCACTGTATTAAGCTCTGGATGGATGCAAATAAACCGGTTTGAAGACAGTCTCTGTCCCACAAGAGGCTCACAGTCTTAATCCCCATTTTACAGATGAGGTAACTGAGTCCTGGAGAATTGAAGTGACTTGCCCAAGGTGACACAGCAGGCAAATGGTGGAGCTGGGATTAGAATCCAGTTTCTTCTGACTCCCATCCCACAGCACTTAGTAGTATTCTGCATATGGTGAGCACTCAATAAATACCACTGATTACCTGCAACCTGAAGCTGAAGCTTTGTATTGCATGAAGGTAGCATTGGTGGAAATGCTGCAGAGGTCAAATATGGTGTTTATGATAGGTCCACATCCCCCAGAAAATAAATGATACAGTACGACACTAGCTTCCTTGGTGAGTCTTTGATAATGGTTTAGACTAATTCTAACAGGACCTGCACTGTTACACAACTCATTCCCTGCAAGCAGTCTGACATAGTAGATAGACATGGTCCTGGGAGCCCAAAGGTCATTCTAACTCCGGTTCTAACTCCGGCTCCGCCACTTGTCTGCTGTGACAGACAAGTCACTTAACTTATCTGTGCCTCAGTTACCCTATCTGTAAATGGGGATTGAGACTGTGAGTCCCACGTAAAACAAGAAACTGTCCAACCTGATTTCCTTGGATCCACCCCGGAGCTTAGTATAGTGTCTGGCACATAGTAAATGCTTAACAAATACCATAATTATCTATTATTGTGGGGAATGGATCTCACAAGACCCCCTCTAATTGTATCCCAGTCAGCATGGTAGGGCAGTATTAGGATCCTGATGAACGATTCAGACTAACCAAATCATTGCAATAATGGCCATAATTAGGTCTACTAATGTTTTGTTTTGTCTGTCTCCCCCGTTTAGACTGTGAGCCCGTCATTGGGCAGGGATTGTCTCTATCTGCTGCCGAATTGTACATTCCAAGCACTTAGTACAGTGGTCTGCACATAGTAAGCACTTGATAAATACAATTGAATGAATGAATGAATGAATGAACTACATGATATTTCATTCAGCCATATTTATTGAAAGCTCACTGTGTGCAGAGCACTGTACTAAGTTCTTTGAGTCGATGAGCTCTATATAAATGTGCTGATGTGGTTCCCTACATTTCTTCTCCATGCAAAACTAGAGAAACTCTAAATTCACAAGTTTGCTCTAGCATCTTATCTAGGTGCAGTGCGCAGTTGTTTGTGCTTTATTCTACTTTTTGCCCGTCCTTCCTGAATATGAATTATAGGAGGACAGATAATTTGTCTGTCTTCCTTCTTTGGCATCTGACCCAGTCCAATGTGCGTGTGTTTTTTCTGAATGAAAGCTGTCTGATGATGGGAGCAGTTATGAATTTCCTATCCAGTTACTCCTAAATTAAATTAATTATAAGTACAAAATGCCTATTTTTATTAGCAGCAATATACATAACAGCTCTCTGGAGACGGTGACTACTTAGCCTTAGTCTCATCACATTACAGTATCTCTGATCAAAACAGCACCTGCTTAATTTTGAGAAATTATAGAAAGAAAATTTTTATAGCATAACAACCAAGTGCCTTGAGCATCGATTGATTTAATTCCTCAAATGAGATAACCATCTCTTGGCACTGAAATGATTTTCTGTTTGTGTAAAATTATGATCCAAGAATACTTGAATTCTAATCCCACTTGATAGACTTAGGTTCTTACTCTCTCTAGCTCAAAAGCGGAGATCACACTCACCTACTCCTAGGGAATTCTGAGGCTTATCCGTTAAACAGTCAATTGATCATATTTGCATATCTGATCATATCGATCAGAGAAGCAGAATGGCTTAGTGTAAAGAAGCTGAGCTTGGGAGTCAAAGGTCGTGGGTTCTAATCCCAACTCTGCCACTTGTCTGCTGAGTCACCATGGGCAAGTCCCTTAACTTCTCTGTGCCTCAGTTACCTCATCTGTAGAAATGGGGATTAAAAAATGTAAGCCCCCATGTGGGACAATCTGATTACCCTGTATCTACCCCAGCACTTAGAACAGTGCTCTGCACGTAGTAAGTTCTTAACCAATACCATAATTATTATTATTATATTTATTGAGGCTTACTGTGTGCAGAGCACTGTACTAGGCACTTGGGAGAGTTCAAAATAACTGTTGGTAGACATGCTCCATGCCCACAATGAGCTTACAGTTAGGAATTCAGATGATAAACTTTGTAATGAATCTATTGAAAATCCAAGCAGGCTCTAAGGTTAATTTTGTTTTTCACCAGAATTTTGTTTATCACCAGAGAGTGGAAAAGAACATTTCTGCCCCCATCTTCCACCAATCTCTAGATTGTAAATTTACAGTGGGCAAGGCTTGTGTCTGTTATATTGTTACATTGTACTCTCCCAAGCCCTTAGTACAGTGGTCTGCCACATGGTAAGTCCCCAGTAAATACGATTGATTGATTAAGTAATTGCTTAGTAAGAAAATCTGAAAGTTACACACAGTGATGGCCTAGAGAAATAAGGTGAGTGAAGAGTAGTACCTGATGCTGTTGAGATCTCAGAGATATTCAGTTCTGTTACCACAGACTGCATCCAGTCTCCTTATTATGGGAGACAGCATGGCCTAGTGTTTACCGGTTTGGGATTTAGAAGGTCATGGGTTCTAATCCTGGCTCCTCTACTTGCCTGCTGTGTGACCTTGTGCAAGTCACATAACTTCTCTGTGCCTCAGTTACCTAGCTCTAAAATGGAGATTGAAACTGTGAGCCCCATGTGGGACAGGAACTGTGTCCAACCCAATTTCCTTGTTTCCACCCCAGTGCTTAGTACAGTGCCTGGCACCTAGTAAATGCTTAACAAATGCCATTATTATGATGATGAGATTATTAATAAACATAATAAACTTCTCACCTTATGTGCCATGGGGCTCAGGGGAGTAAGCTAGAGACCTGGGTGGCTGAGCCAAAGCTAACTCTCTATAGCTAAAGCAGTTCATGCCCATATCTTGCTTGAGGTAAGACATACCTTTCTCTGACTTTCATTATATGTAAATAATTTGTTTCTATTTTTCCCATTGAATTGTATGTTCAAGGTTAAGGGCCATGTTGCATTAATTTTGTAATGTTTAGCAATATTTTGGAATTTTAGTGCAATGACAATGAAAGCTCCAAATCCACAGAATTTATGTATTTAAGAATAAGGCTGCACAGCTTCTAATGCCAACAAAAATTTGGGAAAATTGTGATTGCAATTGGATGCTAAATTAAAATGCATACTGTCCTCCTATTTCATGGAGTTGCATTTTTGCAAAACCTGGAGTTGTAGAAAGATTGTACTGTCGTGCCCCTCCATTCCAAAACTTCACACACGTGCCCAAGCCATTTCTTCTGACATTGTCCTATCTGCACAAGTCTGTGCTGCAGGAGGAAATTTCCCTAATCCCCAAACAGAATTCTAGCCAAAATGTGGAGAGAAAACACATGCCTTGGTAGAACTGAGTGTATTACAATTTTGGATAAATATACTGAAGTCTGAGAAAGCTCATCAGCCCAAAGCATTGTTTTTATTTCACAAATCTAAGGCTTAGAATTCCTTTTATACTGGATTTGGACAGCGGCAACCAGGATTATTTGGGCTGTTTTGTTTCCTTATCTTCATTTTTTCCTTGTTAATTCAAAAGACTGGAAAACTGGCCTCTGACAAGTGGGAGTGGCCATTTAAATGCCCATAAAAGCAGATGTTTTTATCAATAGCTAATTAAAAACCTCAATATTCACACTACCATTAGGTAATGGAAGTTCCTCTTCATAGCAGAACAATTTTAATTTGTCAGTGAGTGTTAGGTATTCTTCAGGGGCTGTTAGGTTGTAGGTGGTGACTGTCACATAAGATCATACATAAATTCTCAGGCCACAACAAGGCAGTGCTGGTCAAGAATATATGTTGCTGGGCCATGTCATCTCCAAGTCTTCATTACAATTTTAATAATAACAATTATGATATTTATAATCACTTAGGATGTGCCAAGCCCTGGGTTTTGTACAAGATAATTAAGTTTGAGAATAGCAGGTAAGTATAATAATAATAATATTGGTATTTGTTCATTCATTCATTCAATAGTATTTATTGAGCGCTTACTATGTGCAGAGCCCTGTACTAAGTGCTTGGAATGTACAAATCAGTAACAGATAGAGATAGTCCCTGCCCTTTGAAGGGCTTACAATCTAATCGGGGGAGATGGACAGACAAGAACAATAGCAATAAATAGGATCAAGGGGATGAACATCTCATTAAAACAATAGCAAATAAATAGAATCAAGGTGATGTACATCTCATTAACAAAATAAATAGGGTAATGAAGATATATACAGTTGAGGGGACGAATACAGTGCTGGGTGGGGGGGGAGAGAGGGGGAGGAGCAGAGGGAAAGGGGGAGAAGAGGGCTTAGCTGAGGAGAGGTGAAGGGGGGGGTAGAGGGGGCAGAGGGAAAAGGGGAGCTCAGTCTGGGAAGGCCTCTAGGAGGAGGTGAGCTTTAAGTAGGGTTTTGAAGAGGGGAAGAGAATTAGTTTGGCGGAGGTGAGGAGGGAGGGCGTTCCAGTACCGTGGGAGGAGGTGGCCCAGGGGTCGATGGCGGGATAGGCAAGAACAGGGGACAGTGAGGAGGTGGGTGGCAGAGGAGCGGAGCGTGCGGGGTGGGCAGTGGAAAGAGATAAGGGAGGAGAGCTAGGAGGGGGCAAGGTGATGGACAGCCTCAAAGCTTAGAGTGAGAAGTTTTTGTTTTGTGCAGAGGTCAATAGGCAACCACTAGAGGTTTTTAAGAAGGGGAGTGACATGCCCAGGGAGTTTCTGCAGGAAAATGAGCCGGGGAGCGGAGTGAACAATAGACTGGAGCGGGGAGAGACAGGAGGAAGGGAGATCAGAGAGCAGGCTGACAAAGTAATCTAGCCGGGTTATTACGAGAGCCTGTAACAGTAAGATAGCCGTTTGGGTGGAGAGGAAAGGGCAGATCTTGGCGATATTATAAAGGTGAGACCGGCAGGTTTTGGTGACTTATCGGATGTGTGGGGTGAACGAGAGAGCCGAGTCAAAGATGACACCGAGGTTGTGGGCCCGAGAGACGGGAAGGATGGTCGTACCATCCGCGGTGATAGGGAAGTCAGAAAGAGGATAGGGCTGGGGAGGGAAGATGAGGAGCTCAGTTTTGGTCATGTTGAGTTTTAGGTGGCGGGTAGACATCCAGTTAGAAACGTCTTGAAGGCAGGAGGAGATACGAGCCTGAAGGGAGGGAGAGAGGACAGGTGCAGAGATGTAGATCTGTGTGTCATCTGCATAGAGATGATAGTTGAAGCCATGAGAGCGAATGAGTTCACCGAGGGAGTGAGTGTATATGGAGAACAGAAGAGGGCCAAGAACTGACCCTCTTTGTTGAGCACTTGCTATGTGCAGAGCACTGTTCTAAGCGCTGGGGTAGATGCAGGGTAATCAGGTTGTCCCACGTGAAGCTCATAGTCTTAATCCCCTTTTTACAGATGAGGTAACTGAGGCACAGAGAAGTAAAGTGACTTGCCCACAGTCACACAGCTAAGTGGCAGAGCGGGGATTCGAACCCATGACCTCTGACCCCCAAGCCCGTGCTCTTTGCACAGAGCCACACTGATTCCAATGGTTACCCATCCATTTCTGCATCAAGAAATCGCTCACCATCAGTATTAAGACACTCAGTCGGCTCTCTCCAATCTTATCTATCTTCTCTCCTCTCCCACTACAACCCACTCCACTCGCTTCAGTCCTCTAACAAGAGTAAACTCACTACATCTCGGGGCTCCCACCGTCGACTCCTTACCACCTGCAGTGTCCTCCCCATTCATATCTATCTGACAATCACTCTTCCCACCTTCAAAGCTCTATTGAAACTTATACCGCCCCCAGGAAGCCTTCCTTGTCTCATCTCTTGTTTCCCTACCCTTTTTTCTTTCTGCGTCACCTCTGTACTTGAGCCTTTGCCCACTAAGAACTTAGGTACTCGCCTTACTGCTGCACATATGTACAAATTCTTGTTTTCCGCTGCTTCTCCTACCTGGAACTTATTTAATGTCTGTCTCCCCTACAAGATTGTCAGGTCCTTGAAGGCAGGGATCATATCTACCTAATCTATTGTTGTATTCAGTTGAAGCACTCAATAAATACCATTGATAAACTAAACTTCTTCAAGTTATATTGTGTCTGAGAGTAGGAAATACAGCCAGCTACCTGCTTGGTCTTGGTTTTATCCCATATTTGGAAGGGAAGAAGACCAGATCAGATGATGCTTTAGATCCTTTTGTACACTTGAATCTCTTTGATCAGTTCTCTTTATTTAAGGTTTCCTGCCTGCTCTTGTGAAAGGTGTAGGTGATCAGCTCAGATCTGAGGGATAGGTTTAATTTATGCGTTAGCCTCAGTTCTGCACATCCAATTATATATTATATTACCAATCTGTGATTCCTATTCCCTTCACCTGCTGCTCTGCAGGCTAAATTTACTGTAGCTTTAATCACAGGCCAAACATAACAGATTTTATGAATTGGAAAGCAGAGTGGTCTAGTGGAACGAGCACGGGCTTGGGAGGCAGAGGACCTGGATTCTAATCCCCCTCTCTGCCACTTGCCTGTTTTGGGACCTTGGACAAGTCATTTAACTTCTCTGGGCCTCAGTTTCCTCAGATAGGGATTCAATACCCCTTCTCCCTCCTATTTGGACTGTGAACCTCATGTGGGTCAGGACTGTGTCTAGCCCCTTATAACTACCCAAGTGCTTAAAAAAGTGCTTGACCTAGTAAGTGCTTAACAAATACCATAATTAAAGTAAATTAAATGAATTGCTAAAAAATTAGAGAGAAGAAACTCAGAAGGACTTGGAGATAGGCCCAGGACAAACAATAAACTTGAAACTTGACAAGCAGGAAACTACTCACCTTTCAATTACCTCGGTGTCATAGGTGCTGTGCACAACATTAAAAAAGGTGTTTCAGTTGTCACAGCCCTTTAATTAGTTTTATTATCGGAAACTGTGCAGTAGCCCGCTGAAAATAGTATTGTAATTCCTCGTCCCTGCTGTCATTCTTCTTTTCTTTGGTCAGGATGTAACCTTACTTTTAGCAGAATTCTGGGTTGTGTCCTAAAATACTCTGGGCAGAAGGGTTTCAGGGTATTAGAGTCACATGCCACCAGTTATTTAGAAAAACCAAACCAAATAAAAGCCAAAGACAAGAAGAGCTGGGTAGCAATCGATTAAAAGGAATGAATCATAAGGAAAAGTGGAACAAGGCCTCTTCTCTTATATAAATGGCCCACGGGGTTAGGATCTAATTAAAGTGTACCGAATCCAAAGTGGAGATAATGTAGGTGACTTTTTTTTCGCTCAGCTCATACAGCACAAAGGGCCTTTAATGAAAGTTAAAGAAAAATAAATTCAGAACAGACATAAGGAAGCACTTTTTCACTCTGCAAGTAATAAATGTTGGAAACGGCCCCCGGCAAAGGTTCTCGGGTGAAGGACACTGGGGTTACTCACAAAACAACTGGATGCCTTGCTGCAGTCAAGTTCCAATCTGCTGGGCTTTTTTTAATTCTTTAAATTTCCTTAGGTTCTTACGGGCATATAGTCAAGCAATCATTTTCAAGGCCTAATTAAAACCAAGCCGACATGAAGGATACGCACGAGGAAACATACGGGACAGATGGCAGGAAATAAGGGATCTCGGTGTGCACGCCTGCAGTCAGTTCTCTATGATGCAAATCCTTTTTCGGGGAGACAAATATCCTTTTTCATGCAATTGTTGTACCAGTCAAGCAAAGTCAACATCACAGGCCAGCTCTCTGGGAGCTAGACCAAGTTCTTGTTGCTCAACCGTTTGCTTGCTGATGCTTTCTGGATATGGACCCCTTAGTTTTGATAATTATTATTAGTAGTAATATTATAGTACTTGTTAAGCTTTTACAATGTGCTGAGCACTGAAATCAGAGCGGGGAGTAGATACACATTAATCAGGTTGGACAGAGTCCCTGTCCCAGATGGGGCTCACACTGTTAATCCCTATTTTACAGATGAGGAAACTGAGCCCAGAGAACTTAATTATCTCTACCAAGGTCACACAGCAGACATGTAGCGGATGCCTCGGGACATAGGGGAAGCAGCGTGGCTCAGTGGAAGGAGCCTGGGCTTCGGAGTCAGAGGTCATGTGTTCGAATCCCAGCTCTGCCACTTGTCAGCTGTGTGATTGTGGGCAAGTCACTTAACTTCTCTGTGCCTCAGTTACCTCATCTGTAAAATGGGGATTAACTGTGAGCTTCACGTAGGATAACCTGATTGCCCTGTATCTCCCCCAGCGCTTAGAACAGTGCTCTGCACATAGTAAGCGCTTAACAAATACCAACATTATTATTATTATTATTGTATAGACGGCTGTGCATTTCCCCTTTGTAGTCATCCTCAACCAAACACCAGGGCTGGGAAAATGGTGGTGTAGTCTAGGGCGCAAGTTCTCAGATGTTGTATTTTATGTTCATCTCAGTAACCTCTGAGCCACACCACCCCACCACCAAAAGCCCAAAAGATTCATGTTGAGGGGTGGCGGTTAGAAACATTTCTCCTGTGCTTCACACATTTCTTAAAGGAGCAAATCTTCCCTTAGGTTAGACTCTTATATGAGTCTTGCCCTTGTCCTATCACCTACAAATGGTATTCACTGAAAATGTTTCCTCTGAAGAGTCAACCTTCAGATTTGCATTTCAGTGACATGGTCTACAGCAGTGTTCAAAATACCAAGTCTGGCACTACCCGGCAACTAGCAGGCATGGAAGTTCTGAAATTATTATTATTAATAATAATAACTGTGTTAATTGTTAAGCACTTACTAGTGCCAAGCACTGTTCTAAGTCCTAGGTAGATAGAAGGTAATCGAATTGGACATAGCCCTTGTCCTTCATGAGGCTCACAGTTTGATCCCTGTTTTACAGATGAGGTAACTGAGGCACAGCGAATTTAAGTGACTTGCCCATGGTCACAAAGCATAAATGTTGCAGATCCACAGCCTCTGACTCCCAGGCCCGTGCTCTTTCCACTAGGCCATGCTCCTCAAATATTGCAGTTAACTGAGAACCCTGGGTTGCCTTGAATGAGGTTTTGCCTAGTCCAACAGAGACCTAGAAGGAAATGGATGCATAATAGGAGTAAAGTCCCTAGAGAAGCTTGTTAGCCTGAGGAAGGACCACAAAACAAATAACAGCAAGGGAAGGAAATTCCTTGACTAGATGAGCTCTCACCATGCTTAAATTCAGGTATCTGGTGAGATGTCATTCCTGGAAATCCTATCCTAACATCAGGCACTGAAACTCTCTGCTAATAAGATTAGCAAAATGTTTTTTGGGGCCCATTCTCTGCTATCCAAGACACCTGGCAGAGAGCTGAACTTAATCAGTGGCTCCCTCTCTCCAGAAGAGGACTCCAATCAATCAATCACTCAGTGGAATTTACTGAGCACTTACTGTGTGCAGAGAACTGTAGTAAGTGTTTGGGAGAGTGCGATTCAACAGAGAAGTTAGAGATGATCCTTGGATCATTTCAAACAACTTCTGTGAGAAGAGACCCCCATAAATGACCCTGGCCCATAGTGAAAGGGAAGAGGCATGTAAGAGGAAAGTTTTATTGTACACTCAAGCACTTAGTACAGTGCTCTGCACAGAGTAAGCACTCAAAAAATATCATTGATGATGATGGTGATGATGATACTGACAGGATCCTGAGAAAATAAACTTCACAGTATGAGGCATGAAGCTGTTTGCCAGTGATAAATATTGTCTTGTCTTACGCTGTTGATTCATCTCTGACCAATAGCGACTTCATGGATGTATCTCTCCCAGAACGCCCCACCTCCTTCTGCAATCGTTCTGATAGTGCATCCATAGAGTTTTCTTGGAAAAAATACAGAAGTGGTTTACCATTGCCTTCTTCCTTTCAGTAAACTCTAGTTTCTGCCCGAGACTTTCTTCCATGCTATTGTTACCCAACATGGGCTAGTTTCTTCTTGTAACACTAATAATAATTATTATGGTATTTCTTAAGCGTTTACTATGTGCCAGGCACTCTACTAAGTGCCGGGGTGGATACAAGCAAATCAGATTGGACACAGTCCCTGTCCTTCGTGGGGCTCAAATATCAATCCCCATTTTACAGATGAGGTACCTGAGGCCCAGAAAAGTGAAGTGACTTGCCCAGTGCCACATAACAGAAAAATGGCAGAGCCAGGATTAGAACCCATGACCTTTTGACTCCCAGGCCCATGCTCTATCACTATGCCGTGCTGATTGCCTTCCATTTGATAGCCACTGGCCGAGCTAGGAATGGAATAAATAGGAATGGAATAGATCAGACTTCTCTCTGATCTCCCTTCCTCCTCTCTCACCCCGCTCCAGTCTATTCTTCACTCCGCTGCCCGGCTCATCTTCCTGCAGAAACGATCTGGGCATGTCACTCCCCTTCTTAAACACCTCCAGTGGTTGCCTATCAACCTCCGCTCCAAACAAAAACTCCTCACTCTAGGCTTCAAGGCTCTACATCACCTTACCCCTTCCTACCTCTCCTCCCTTCTCTCTTTCTACCGCCCACCCCGCAGGCTCCGTTCCTCCGCCGCCCACCTCCTCACCGTCCCTCGGTCTCGCCTATCCCGCCGTCGACCCCTGGCCCACGTCCTCCCACGGTCCTGGAACGCCCTCCCTCCTCACCTCCGCCAAACTGATTCTCTTCCCCTCTTCAAAACCCTACTTAAAACTCACCTCCTCCAAGAGGCCTTCCCAGACTGAGGTCCCCTTCTCCCTCTACTCCCTCTACCGCCCCCCTTCACCTCTCCGCAGCTTAACCCTCTTTTCCCCCCATTTCCCTCTGTTCCTCCCCCTCTCCCTTCCCATCCCCTCAGCACTGTACTCGTCCACTCAACTGTATATATTTCCATTACCCTATTTATTTTGTTAATGAAATGTACATCGCCTTGATTCTATTTAGTTGCCATTGTTTTTACGAGATGTTCTTCCCCTTGACTCTATTTATTGCCATTGTTCTCGTCTGTCTGTCTCCACCGATTAGACTGTAAGTCCGTCAAACGGCAGGGACTGTCTCTGTCTGTTGCCGACTTGTTCATTCCAAGCGCTTAGTACAGTGCTCTGCTCAAAGTAAGCGCTCAATAAATACTATTAAATGAATGAATAGATATGCCTCTGCTGGAATCTCCCTCCCACAGCTCAAACTGGAGAAAACTGGAAACTCTCCAGGTGCAATCCTGAGAGAGTAGTGATGAATTTGCTTATATCCTTATGATAGAGACAGAATTCTTTCTTGTAAGAATGATCTTAATTGAAAAATGGTATTTATTGAGACTTACTGTGTGCAGAGCAGTGTACTAATCCAGTTTGACTGAAACATAATAGGGGTAGAAAAATAACTATTTTCCTTGGTTGCTCTTCATTTGGCAATAAATCCCCCCCTTGCAACAGGAGAAGTCAAGTCATCATGATGTGTCAATCATTTACCGGCTGGTCACTCCTAGAGTAAGCGGGAAAAGCCAAATAGGGAGGAGATAGAGAGAAAGGGGCATGGGAAGAAGGAAGGAAAGGAGGAGAAGGGAAATGGTATGATTTTAAAAGGATAATGTGTCCTGTGGTTTTGAAGGAAGGGAGTCCTGCTCTAAAGGAGAAGCTGGATTCATTGGTAAATCCAGACTTTGTCAAGTCTTCCTGAAAGAAGGAACCAGAATGTTGGTGTGGGAAGTTGGTGTTTCCAAGGAAGCCACAAGCTTCAGTAGTGGACTGTCTAGGGAGCACCCTGGAAGGGAAGTACCTCAGCCTGGAGGAGTTAGAAGAAGGGAGAGTTAGCCCTCATTCACTGTCTAATCTTGATTTAGGCAAATTGAATTTGGTTCATTTTTCATTTTTTATCCTCATCAAGAAATTTACTATGTTTTGGACACTATGTATTAAGGACCGATTTATTGTATTCCAACACGATGTGTGAATGCACCAGGGAGGTGAAAAATGGGGAGGGAAGGCTTAACAACACTTCCAAAATACCAATAGCAGTCTTGCAGGGGGTCTTTTTGATTTTTTTTTCTATTTTCTTGTGTCTTTGCACCAGCTGCCTGTCACTGGTCAGTGTGCTTCTAGGTAGCCTTGGGCATATCCTTTAGTTCTCTGTGCCTCAGTTTCCTCCTCTGTAAAATAGGGAATAAATACCTGTTCCCCTTCCTCCATTAAGAACGTGAGCTCCATTTGGGACAGGGACTGTGTTTGTTTGTTTTATAGTACTTGTTAAGTGTTTGCTATATGTCAAACACTGTTCTAAGTGCTGGCATAGGTACAAGTTAACAGTTCCTGTCCGGCATAGGTTTCCCAGTCTTAAGTAGGAAGGAGAACTGGTACTGAATTCTCATTTTACAATTGAGGAAATTGAGGCACAGAGAAGTTAAATGGTTTGCCCAAGGTTACACAGCGCCAAAAGGCAGAATCGGGATTAGAACTAAGGTCCTCTGACTCCCAGGCCCAAGTTCTTTCCACTAGGCCACACTGCTTTGCCCACCCAGATTATCTTTGAAAGCCCGAAGTGCTTAGTAAAATTCCCAGCACTATATTATCATTTTATTATTACTGTTACTATTAGTATTATAATTATTATTATCATACTTCATCATCATCATTAACGATGATTTATTTCAGTGGCAGGATTTATCTCTGTGTTAATAAAATGCTGGATAGCACAGCTTTTATTAGGTGGGGTATCTTGTATCTACCCCAGTGCTTAGTATTGTGCTTACCCTGGCACATAGCGTTTATCAAATACCCCCAAAAAATGGTGTGTAGGTGGGACCCTGTCTACGCGTTTAAAAATAAAATACATTAGGAAAAAACAAAGTTCAGTTATAACCAAAACGCTAAACTGTGCTGCTTAAGCAATTTGAGGGGATTATCAAACAATCAATCGTATTTATTGAGTGTTTACTGTGTGCTGAGCACTGTACTAAGTGCTTCGGAGAGTACAACATAACAATATAACAGACACATTTCCCTTCCCAAAGTGATCTTAAAGTCTAGAGGGAGAAACATAATATAAACGAATTATGAATATGTATATGAATGCTATGGGTCTGGTGATGAAGATATTCTGGTGAATAAAGGGATCGAGTCAGGGCAACACAGAAAGAAGCAGATAAGGAGAAAATAAGGACTTAGGGAAGACCTCTTGGAGGAGATGTGGCTTCAGTAAGATTTTGATGGTGGGCAGAGTAATTGTCAGGTATGAAAAGGGAGGGTATTCTAAGCCAGAGGCAGGAAGTGGGTGAAACGTCAGTGGCAAGATAGGTGAGATCAAGGTACAGTGAGTAAGGTGGCATTTAGAGGAGCAGAGAGTGCGGGCTTGGTGGAGAAACAACATGGCTTTGTGGATAGAGCATGGGCTTGGGAGTCAGGAGGTCATGGGTTCTAACCCCAGCTCTGCCACTTATTGACTGTGTGACCTTGGACAAATCACTTCACTTCTCTGGGCCTTAGGACATCTATAAAATGGGGATTAAGGGTGTGAGCCCTATGTGGGAAGGGACTGTGTCCAACCTGACTAAGTTGTACTCACCCCAGTGCTTAGTACAATGCTTGGCACACAGTAAGTGCTTGACAAGTACCATTTTTATTATTATCATTAGGAGAGTAGCAAGGTGAGGTAGGAGAGGGCAAGGTGATTGAACGCTTTAAAGCAGATGGTAAGGAGTTTCTGTTTAATGCGGAGGTGGATCGGCAACCATTAGATTTTCTCAAGGAGAGGGGAAAGATGAACTGAACATTATCGATGATAAGTGATTCGTGAAGCAGAGTGAAGTATGGATTGGACTGGGGAGAGACAGAAGGACGGAAGGTCAGCAAAGAGGCAGATGCAGTAGTCACGTCAGGATAGGCTAAGTGCTTGGATTGGCAGTATAAACGTGTCATCCTGAAAAGACAATAAATGATCCCCAAAGCAGGATGCCATTAATGAATTGTATTCTTCCTGGACCCTTTGATCCCATAAAGCCACTATTATTCCACGTATGATTTATCTTCGTTTAATCAGAGAGCAGGATAAGGGTATTTTCAACCTAGCATCAGACCTATAGTTGGCTGCGCAAATGATTATTTTTGGTTTAGCTTTCTCAACTGTAGTTTCCCCATATAGGAACGGCCCACACTCATCCCACTTCCTGCTTTGAGTCACAGCTCAGTCAGTGGCATTTCATTCATTTATTCGTATTTATTGAGTGCTTACTGAGTGCAGAGCACTGTACTAAGTGCTTGAGAGAGTACAATACAACAATAAACAATCACATTCCCTGCCCACTGTGATGTGATAAGTATCATGGCTTAGAGGAAAGAGCATGGCCTTGGGAATCCAAGGCCCCGGGTTCTAACCCAGCTCCACCACTCATCAGCTGTGAGACTTTGGGCAAATCACTTAACTGCTCTGTGCTTCAGTGACCTCATCTGTAAAATGGGGATTAAAATTCTGAGCCCCACGTGGGACAACCTAATTACCTTGTATCTACCCTCACTCTTAGAAGAGTCCTGGCACACAGCAAGCGCTTAATAAATGCCATCATTATTATTATTATTCCTGTGTACAGAGCACTGTACTAAGCCCTTGGGAGATACAGTACAATAGATTTGGTAAATAAGATCCCTGCCCTCAAGGAGCTTACAGTTGATGCGGAGTTTTGGCCTCTGCTGCTTCTGCTGCTGCTTCTGCTGCTTCTGCAGTCTGGTTCATCTTACCTTGGGTTTCTAGGCCGGGACCACTCATGGAGCAGAAACTCACCTTGAGGAGAGGGAAGATTCATTCCCACTCTCCCTACTCCCGTCATCAGTGCCTATTGGATCACAGAGGCAGCAAAGGCAGCCAACAGCCCCAGGGAGGGAGCCATTTTTCCCACGGCTATACTGCTTGTTCCTGGAACCTTCTGGTGTCACCTTTTGTTCATCAAGACCATAGAGAGAAAGAGGTGCACCTTCCCCAAGAGGCCTTCCCAGGCTAAGCCACCTTTTCCTCAGCTCTCCCTCCCTTCCACGTCACCTTGACTCTCTCCCTTTGTTCTTCCCCCACACTGCAGCCCTTATGTATATACATATATCTATAATTCTATTTATTTATATTGATGCCTGTTCACTTGTTTTGATATCTGTCTCCCCCTCTGAACTGTGAACCCGTTGGGGCAGGGATTGTCTCTCTTTATTGCTGTATTGACTTTCCAAGTGCTTAGTACAGTGCTCTGCACACAGTAAGTGCTCAATTAATGAGAAAGGAAGGGAAAGGAAGGGAAGGGAAGGGAAGGGAAGGGAAGGGAAGGAAAGGGAAGGGAAGGAGCCAGGAAAGCTCTACCCCAACCTTGCTTCCTCTGCTATTCTCACCACCACCATTCTGTTGGGCAGAGGCCTCAGTCCCAGCTGGTCCAGCCAAAACAGAATCCTATACTTGCTGCTGTGTGACCTTGGGCAAGTCACTTCACTTCTCTGTACCTCAGGTTCCTCATCTTTAAAATAGGGATTAAGACTGTGAGCCTGATGTAGGATGGGGACTGTGTCCAACCTGATTAGCTTGTATTCCCCCCAAGCACTTAGTACAATGCCTGACACATACCATTTCACAAATACCACAATTATTATTATGATTACTGTTTTTATGGGCCAAATTCCACCTGACTGGGCTCTGGCTAATACATTGTGCCTAGCCTTTTAATGTCTGATTGGAATGCACAAATTAGTCCTTCATGAAAACTCAGAGGCAGTGAAACTGTGATCCTCTGCATTAGAGAAGCAGCGTGGAGCAGTGGAAAGAGCCCGGGCTTGGGAGTCAGAGATCATGGGTTTGAATCCCAGCTCTGCCACTTGTTAGCTGTGTGACCTTGGGCAAGTTGCTTAACTTCTCTGTGTCTCAGTTCCCTCATCTGTAAAATGGAGATGAAGACTGTGAGCCTCATGTGGGACAACCTGATGACTCTGTATCTACCCCAGCACTTAGAACAATGCTCTGCACAAAGTAAATGCTTAACAAATACCAACAAGTACCAACATTATTAGGCCTACCAAGTCATAGGAAGTCTACTCTCCAGTGCCATGAAGAGACCGATTTAGAATGCCCTGTCACATACAATCCCCTTTGCTTCACTGTCTCTGCTGCTGCTCCTAGGCCACGTGGGTTTTGCTGCACAGAGATTCCCAGAGGGATACTACTCTCAGAAGTAGGACGTCTAGCAAGGGAATGGCTCAAAGAATTCAGGTGTGGCTGAAGAAAATGTAGAGTGCTCTTAATTTGAGATGAAGGCCCCACTAGCGATACTAGTTGTACCATGCAATCTCAACTCTCTATGGCTACAGTCAAGAGTCCATCAAAACGAGGTCGGGGGGCAGGTGTGCGTTTACTTGACCATATAGTGTTCATTATTTTTATCTGGGGCATACAAAACTCATAAAGCAAACCACTGGTTCTAATCCTGGCTCTGCTACTTATCAGCTGTGTGACTTTGGGCAAATCACTTAACTTCTCTGTGCCTCAGTTACCTCAGCTAGAAAATGGGGATTAAGACTGTTAGCCCCATGTGAGACAACCCGATTATCTTGTATCGACCCCAGCACTAAGAATAGTGCTTGGCACATAGTAAGCACTTAACAAATATTGTCATCACCTGAAGCAGGATAAAGAAATCATCTTTTCTTTCCAATTCTACACAACCTCCCCCTCGGTTTCTCTGACTGCTTTTTCATGTCATTTTTTCCAGTTACTTCCTCAGGAAAAAAGCAGTAGAAATGGTTTATCCACTGACAGTCTAATGGCAGAACGGATCTCTATGTCTTCTAAAGAGTGACGTCTGGCCTTTACAGCAGTCACATAGTGTTTTCAAGGGAGAGGCATAGGAGACCAATTCAGAAATCTGGTTGTCAGGGAAACCATTCTGGTAAGAAACCAAAAAGGATCATCTCAGTGTCTAGGAGTAAAAAGTGTGTATCAGCTTCTGCCATCTCTCTGATCCTTGGGGCTGGTGATTGTCATGTCTTCGCTTGCATTTGATGACGAACCAACTACTCCCATCCTCTCCTTGTCTGATGCTGATTGCAAAACTGGATGTACATATTTGCAGTGAACTGATTCCTCTTGCAGCCTTTCACTTGCCTCCCACGTATCCTGGAAATTGCCAGAAATGACATGGAGACATTACTGAAAATTTCTACTTCATAGAGACCCATTTCTGGCTTTGTTCTGGGTATCTTATAGAGTAGGGCTACGGTATCCTGTTTTTGTTTTTTTTTCCCCTTAGATCTCAGCGTGAGCCATATACCAAGGGCCTGAAGTTGTGCAGGGCATGAATAAGAACAAGAGGGTGATGGGCAGTAATCACAGGCGGGATTAGCATGAAACATGCTCCAAATACAAGTGATGTGGCTTTTCTCTGATTAATTCCCCCAACTCCATTGTCCGTCAAACCAACTGCCATCCTTAGCACTTATGTATTCATAGCCACACTTGACACATATATATCTTGATTTATTTATGTTACTTATTCATTCATGTATTCATCCATTTTGACTTCTCTTTTACTTGCTACCTCCTGTTGTATCCTTGTGCTTTCTCCTGTTCTCAACACTTGTAAATTAATTTCCATCTGCCTGTCTCCATTAGATTGAAGGTCTTAGAGGTCAGGCACTAGTGTTTCAAATGCATTTTCCTAAGTAAATAATAGAGGGAATTGCACAGAGTAGATGCTCAATAAATACTACTGATTGATTCTAGTGTGTGTGTCCCCGTACACATTACACATTCACAAATATTAAAACATCCTTATAGTTCGCTTTGTCGATTCATTCATTTCTTCTAGAGTAGATTTACACACAAAAAAATTCACTATCCCCCCACACAGTGAGTCCAAATTATTTTCTTAGCAGGAAAAACTATGAGAAAAATAAACAAAATTGATCATGTCTGGAACAAATTCTCCACTTTCATGTAAGGAACATGTGGAATGAAAGTCTATTGTGAGAAACAATTTCTAATTCATAATCTGCCTATTCATTTCCTACTTCCTCTAATAGGAGAGAAGCCTTGTGTATTTAAAACCAAAACCCAGAATTTTCCTTTGTCAGGAACACTACTCTGTTTTGGTCTCTAGTATAATGGTAATACAGCAGTTTTTTTGAGTAAAATGGTAAATTACCACCTTAGTGATGGAATAATAATAATTCCTCATATTTAGAGCTACTATTTGTCCAGTGTGCTTCGAAATGATTTATCTCACTGATCATCTTTGGTAGGTGAGATAGATAAACAGCTTTGCATAGTGGATAGAGCACAGGCCTGGTAGTCAGAACGTCATGGTTTCTAATCCTGGCTCTGCACTTGTCTGCAGTGAGAACTTGGGCAAGTCATTTAACTTCTCTGTGCCTGTTACCTCATTTGTAAAATGGGGATTGAGACTGTGAACCCCATGTGGGACAGAAACTGTCTCCAACCCAATTTGTTTGTATCTGCCCCAGTGCTTAGTACAGTGCCTGGCACATAATAAATGCTTAACAAATGCCACAATTATTTTTATTATTATTATGTTGGCGATGGTAATAGTAGTTAGTAGTAAAGATTTTTATTGTGAGCCCACTGGTTATAATGTACTGTGCTAGGCAATTAAGCAGGTATTTTTATCATCTCTATTTTACAAATAAGGAAATTGAGGTACATAAGATCTAGCTTTCTATTGCAGGTTCCCTGTTAGTGTAAGTTCCAGGTCGGCAAGTAACGTGTCATTTTTTTGTTCTATGCTTCCCAAGTACGGAACACCACACCAGATAGATACTCAATAAGTACTATTACTGTTGTTATCCTGAATGGAGCTAGGACTAGCATCCATGTCCCTGGATTCCCTACGCTTTCCACTAGACTATGCTGTTTCCTAAACCAGACAGCATTCTCTTTTCCTATAATGCCATCAAATAGTACATTTAACAATCTTTGAAGCATACAACCTAATCACGGCTTGCTAACAAAATGAAAAATCTAGAATTCTAGTCCTGGCAGTGCCTCTAATTTACTCTATAATTTTGGGTCAATCTCTTAGTTTCATTCTTTCATTGTAAAATAGGTGAGATGATTAACTAAGATCACCTGGTTGTACTAGCCATCTTGATTCAGTTTACTACCTCTTTTTCCATTTCAGGCCATGCTTTGCTTAGGAAGCAGAGCTCAGTGATGGCTTTTAACTGGGTGTCACCAATGGAGACAGTTGGCAGTGACTAAGTTCTTCCAGATGCAGGCTGGTACACAGCCTCGGTGCTTTTGAGGTGAATTGTGGCTCAGAGCACTTTGCTGATTCCGAGAAGCTGTTCAGACTCACCAATAGCCTTTATTATAAATGTACCTCCTGAGCATAGCCGTCAGCATAAAGGTCCTCCATAAAAGTGACTTGAAGATTTTCAGTGGTGCTTTCAAACAGTTGAGTCGAGTCTCCCAGTGGACCAGAATCAGACTCCTCATTAAGCCTGTGAGTAGACTGTATAGAATAGAGTGAATGAGACTGTACCTAGTACAGAGCAAAGTTTGCTCTCGGTTATGGAGAAAGGATCTGTAAAGGGCCCTCCAGTTCTGACGTGGCTGGCCATATCACAGAGTAATCTTAGAATCTTGATAAACTTCTCAAAACCTCTGAAGTTCTTTGTCAGAGCCCAGGTCTACTGATGGTATCAAATGTTTCTGAAAGTTATAGGAACCCCACAGAGAGGCTCTGAGATTTTTGCTTACATTTCTTCCCTGTCTGACAGGAAGCAGCATGGCCTAGTGGATAGAGCGTGGGCCTGGGAATCAGAAGGACCTGGATTCTAATTCTAATGCTACTTGTGTGCTGAGTGGCATTGGGCAAGTTACTTAACTTCTCTGTGCCTCACTTTCCTCATAATGGAGATTAATACTGAGTTAATACTGTGAGTACAGGGACTGTGCCCAACCTGATTTAGCTTGTGTCTACCCCAGGCAGTTAGTACAGTGTCTGGCACATAGTGAGAGCTTAACAAATACCATAAAATAAAAGAAAATAAGAAGCAGAAAACGTCTCCTATAATCTGTTGCTTTGCAATTCTGGGATAGCGTGCTGCAAAATGTTTGTCAGTTGTCAGTGGCGGTTTCTGGTCAAGAATTCAGTCAATCTGCCTGCATCAAAGCAATGTTTATCAAATCACACCATTCCTGAGCTGGACCTGGGACTAGAATGGATGGCAGCAGGAATATCAAAACCTTTTTCTGTGGAGAGCTAAAATAGGAAGATAGGGTAATGGGTGGACAGAAGAAGCACATGAAGACACAGCAAAGCAAGTCCTTAAAGTGGTGGTGAGGCAAATGGGAGACAACAGGCGGAGGCAGGTTGACTTGGTGGGCAGCAATCAGAAATGGCCAATGATTTTGGAGCAGAGGCTTCAGAAATATCTCATCACTACCAGGAAGTAACATCAACAGCATTGTGCACAGTGGATTAGAAGTGCAAGAAGCGATCTTTGCCCAAATATGATGGTGATGAGAATGTCAGTCATGCATTTATTTTCTCAGCTCAATTCCAAGTACTGATGAAATCTCACTGCTAGTGGTGTCATCTCTGATCCCAACAGACAAAATATATGCACACATATATGTGTGAAAATGTAGTGAATCATATACTCTAATATAATCACAGATTTCACCTCTCATTCTTTTCAGAGGTTATAATCTGTAGGATTCTTATACCTTTACGGGAAATTAGATTTACAGTGAACATTGATCAGGGCTTGGTCCTTTTTCTACATAATAAAATTATGAACCTTAAATAAGAACCTGGTTATGTTTTCATTTGTGTATTTATCTGTATATTCAATTCTTTCTTTAACTATATAACCCAATACATTTTTACTTCTTGTTCTCCTCTTACCTCTCCTCTTACCTCTCTGGCCGGTCATTCTCGGTCTCCTTCGCTGGAGCCTCCTCCCCCTCCCATCCTTTAACTGTTGGAGTTCCTCAAGGGTCAGTTCTTGGCCCTCTTCTGTTCTCCATTTACACTCACTCCCTCGGTGAACTCATCCGCTCTCACGGCTTTGACTACCATCTCTACGCAGATGACACGCAGATCTACATCTCCGCCCCTGTCCTCTCCCCCTCCCTTCAGGCTCGCATCTCCTCCTGCCTCCGGGACGTCTCCACCTGGATGTCGGCCCGCCACCTAAAACTCAACATGAGCAAGACTGAGCTCCTCATCTTCCCTCCCAAACCCGGTCCTCTCCCAGACTTCTCTATCACCGTGGATGGCACGACCATCCTTCCCGTCTCTCGGGCCCGCAATCTCGGTGTCATCCTTGACTCGTCTCTCTCGTTCACCCCACACATCCTATCCGTTACCGAGACCTGCCGGTTTCACCTCTACAATATCGCCAAGATCCGCCCTTTCCTCTCCACCCAAACGGCTACCTTACTGTTATGGGCTCTCGTTATATCCCGGCTAGACTACTGTGTCAGCCTTCTCTCTGACCTCCCTTCCTCCTCTCTCGCCCCGCTCCAGTCTATTCTTCACTGCGCTGCCCGGCTCATCTTCCCGCAGAAACGATCTGGGCATGTCACTCCCCTTCTTAAACAACTCCAGTGGTTGCCTATCAACCTCCGCTCCAAACAAAAACTCCTCACTCTAGGCTTCAAGGCTCTCCATCACCTTGCCCCTTCCTACCTCTCCTCCCTTCTCTCTTTCTACCACCCACCCCACACGCTCTGCTCCTCTGCCGCCCACCTCCTCACCGTCCCTCGGTCTCGCCTATCCCGCCGTCGACCCCTGGGTCACGTCCTCCCGCGGTCCTGGAATGCCCTCCCTCCTCACCTCCGCCAAACTGATTCTCTTTCCCTCTTCAAAACCCTACTTAAAACTCACCTCCTCCAAGAGGCGTTCCCAGACTGAGCTCCTCTTCTCCCTCTACTCCCTCTGCCATCCCCCCTTTACCTCTCCGCAGCTTAACCCTCTTTTTCCCCTTTTCCCTCTGCTCCTCCACCTCTCCCTTCCCATCCCCACAGCACTGTACCCGTCCGCTCAACTGTATATATTTTCGTTAACCTATTTATTTTGTTAATGAATTGTACATCGCCTCGATTCTATTTAGTTGCCATCGTTTTTACGAGATGTTCTTCCCCTTGACTCTATTTATTGCCATTGTTCTTGTCTGTCCGTCTCCCCCGATTAGACTGTAAGCCCGTCAAACGGCAGGGACTGTCTCTATCTGTTGCCGACTTGTTCATCCCAAGCGCTTAGTACAGTGCTCTGCACATAGTGAGCGCTCAATAAATACTATTGAATGAATGAATGAATTCTTTCATTTTATCCTTGTTCTTTCTCCTGTTTCCACTATTTGTAAATAAGTTTTGTCCTTTTGCTTATTCCATCAGCTTGTAGGCCCCCTGGCAGGCAATTATTGCCTTTCTTCTGTTGTACTCACCCAATAGTTTAGCACAGTGCTTGTCACTCACTAGGAGGTTAATAAACATTACTGATGACACAGTGATCATTCTATGAGGCCATATTGCAGACAAAGAGATTAAAAGGCACTTTTATTTTGAAGACGGGATCGAGCCCCAATTTATGCATCCACAAATTCTGATCCATGGTGCTGCCCCTTCCTCTAAATTCCACCTTGGTTATGCTGACAGCGGCAACAAAATTTGACTAATGGCCAAATGTCTGAAGTGTCAGCACAGAGCAAATTGTGCTCCATAAAGAAATGTTTCATTAAGGGGAGAGGGGAGTCCTGTCAGGAGTGTTTAGCCCCCAGGGGCCTTGTAAAGCTAAGTCTAGCAGAGAGGGTTTTATGTGGCCAAACTACGTTGATGGCCATGTTTAAGTTGGCTGTTTTGAGCTGTTGCTTTTGTTTTTTGTTTGAGTCTATTTTCTTTATTGGATGTTGAGAACGAAAATGTGAAGCCTTAGAAAATAACCCTCAATGCCAAAGCCATTGAGTTTGAGTTGCAAAAGGATTTGGTTTGCAGGATGCCTCCTACATGAAGGCCAATTCAACTCCACTTTATTCCCTTTGCTTCCACAATTCACTAGCTTAGGCTCCCACAGTTCACTAGCTTAGGCTCCCACGAGTTTGAAGGGATTCAGGTGGACAAGGAAGGTGAATTCATTAGTCCAAGACTGTAGAAGGCTGGGAGAAGACACAAGGAAAGTAATCTGTCATGGATGGCTCCAGCCATTTTGCAACTCTCAATGCCAAAGGGTGAATAAAGTTGGGAAAATGAAACTGGAAGAGCAAATTGAAAAATGCCACAGCACAAAGGAAAACTGCATTGTCTAGTGGGTAGGGCACGGGTCTGGGTGTCAGAAGGAACTGGGCTCCAGTCCTGGATCCACCACTTGTTGCCTGTGTAACCTTGGCCAAGTCATTTCACTTGTTTAGGCCTCAGTTACATCATCTGTAAAAAGGGGATTAAGAGCAGGAGCCCCATGTGGCACATGGATTGTGTCCAAAGTGATTAACTTGTATCTACCCCAGTGCTTAGTACAGTGCCTGACGCATGGTAAGCACTTAACAAATATTAAAAAAAAAGGAGGATCAATTTCAACTTTCTAAAATGTGTCACGGCAGATGTGTGCCAGGAAAAACCATGTTGCGAATGTGCTGAGGGCTCCAAGTTAAATGGGCGGCTCTTTAAGTGAATAAAAAATTAATAGCCAATATATCCGAGATTGTAGTCACTCAGCAAATGTTAGTACAGCAAAGCCACAAAGTTCTGTTTAAGTAAGTGTGAAGCTGGAAATTCCCAACCAAAATAACAGTTACTGAACTTCAAACTAGACAAACGAGCCATTGTGTACTATATATTCCTTGTAGATGACTTTTTGAAGATGGCCCTGATAATGATAAAATTCTAATGGTGTGTTACACATTTGCCTCATTTAGGGCCCATCTCTGTTTCTGAGACTCCATCTTAGAAGCGTAGTCTTTGCAAAACCTTCACTCAAGAGCAACGCTCTTCCATACTTCTTCAAGGGGCTCCCTGCAGGATACAGATTTACCACTTTTGTGGGAGACTATGCTTCACTGTGTCCTTAAACCATTTATTCTGCCTTCTGTTCACACCACAAATCAGCTACTTGGGTATCCTGTTGTTGTTTCAGGTGCCACCAAGGAAAGCTCTGTTGGCATGAGCATCAATTAGACTGTAAGCCCATCAAAAGGCAGGGACTGTCTCTATGTTTTACCGATTTGTACATTCCAAGCGCTTAGTACATAGTAAGCGCTCAATAAATACTACTGAATGAATTTACTCCATGTTAGGGTACTGACTGTATCCCAGGATCTCACTGTCGATGATTCTGTCCTGCCCTTTGTTGTTGAGACTTGGTGGTTGATAAATCTGGGGAAACGGTTAGTAGAGTTGGATGTGCCTTGTGGACTCATAGTCATATTGAACGTTGCTCTTTCACAACCTCTTAGTCCAGTACACTGCATAAAGTTAGCACTCAATAAATGCCATTGATGATGAGGATGGATACCATCACAGCCTTGTAGATCTTCAACCTGACAGGAAGCTGGATGCCCTGTTTTTGCCCACCCTTTGGATCTAAACCACATTGGCCTCATTGATTTGGTTTCTAACTCTGTGGAGCCTTTTTGTGGAGTAACTTAAAAATTTGGGTGAACTTCTCTGGGCAGCGGAGTTTGTTCGGCAGTTCCCAGAATCCTTGTCCTTCGGATGGTGTCAACTGCTTTTGCAAGGGCAATAAAAACTCCAAGTTCCATCTTGGTGCTGCCACTTGGCTGCAGGTTACCTGGGTTTCTTGCCTCTTATGCCAATGAAAAGACACACCCAGAATTCTTGGCAATGAGTAAGACCAAGATGGTGATTTTCTTTCTTTTACCCTTACACTGCAGGTCCCCTTGGCACTCAGAGAGCTGGGCCTCTATGTGTGTTTGTGTCTGAATGAATATCGGCACAAGGCACATCTGGTCATTTCCCCTTGAAATTAGAACGATTATAAAGTGATGTTATGTTAGACCTGGAGTAAGCATTCTCTAGACTCCATGGAAAGAGACCCAAAATTGCCAGTTTTGAAGGTGGGATTTGGATAAAAATTCCCACTGGCGTGACATGATGTTCTCTTGATTCCCAAATTTAGTATCTCAAAATCACGAAGCATAAATGTCCCAATTCACCTTCACCCCACTTTGCTCAAGAAATTGTACTGATGAATCAACGGTATTGACTGAACATTCAGAGTGCTATAATAAACACTTGGGAGAGTACGGTACTGTTGGGAGACACAGTACTTGCCCTCAAAGATCTTAAAATCTAGTAGATGTTTCAGAGACTTGAAATCAGAATATGGCTAGACCAGTGGCATCAATGAAAGTACTCAATTCCGGAAATACAGTCTTTGAGGAAACACCCAAAGAAATAGTTAAACTTATCTTCTCCCCTTCTTTGCTCTAAACCATCAATCACTGAGAGTGCCCAGGTGTCAACCTATCTCTAAGCAATTGGGAACTGTGTAGTTCTTCAAGTACGGGTTCATGTATTTTCCAATCATTTTGGATTCAGAAAAACCTTCAGGCTTATCTGTCAAGGACTACTTCTTTTTTGGAACAGCCAGGATTGAAAGTTACAGGAAGTTTAATCTATATGTTTCTAATTCATTTACAATTAATCCACCAAGATGGTGTCTTATAAGACACTTCCAGCAGGCAAGAGGGCTTACATATGGGATTTTTGTTTGCTTGTTTTTTTCTCAAGTCAGAACAAGAGGTTTTGCTGGCAAAAAGTGGAATTTAACAAAAAATAGATATTAAAGTTCACTGTTAGACTTTTAGCAGCCATGGGTTTGGAAATCACTTTTCGAAGAACAAGAAATAGAATGGCCTATTGGATAGGCCTGGGAGTCAGAAGGACCTAGGTTCTAGTCCTGGCTTCACCACCTGTCTGCTGTGTAACCTTAGGCAAGTCTCTTAACTTCCCTGTGCCTCAGTTACCTCATCTGTAAAATGGGGATTATAAAAGTGAGTCCCATATGGGACAGGGACTGTGTCCAATCTGATTACTGTATATCTACCCCAGTGCTTAGAACTATGCCTGGCACAGAGTAAGTGCTTAACAAATACCATTAAAAAAAACACCTGCCTCATAAAGCTACAGGTATCAAATATAAACTCCTTGTGATACGCTTTGAGGCACTCAATTAGTTCTCTTCCTCCTACCTTACCTCACCGGTCTCCTCCTAAACTCAACTGATATACCATTTACTATGGGACAAGGACTGTGTCCAACCGGATTACCTCGTATCTATCTCAGTGCTCTGAACAGCGCTTGGCATATAGTAAACACTTAACAAATACCACACATTATTATTATTACTACGACTTCTACAACTACCTAGAGAAGCAGCATGGCATAGCAGAATTAACCTGGGCTTGGGAATCAGAAGGTCATGGATTCTAATCCCAGCTCCGCCTCTTGTCTGCTGTGTGACCTTGGGCAAGTCACTTCACTTCTCTCGCCCTCAGCTACCTCATCTGTAAAATGGGGATTGAGACTGTGCACCCCATGTGGGACAGGGACTGTGTCCAACACGATTTGCTTGTATCCATCCCAGCTCTTAGTACAGTGCCTAGCACATAGTAAGCACTTAACAAATACTACCATTAGTATTTCTATTTGCCTCTAATGCCAACCTGATTACCCTGTATCTACCCCAGCTCTTATAACAGTGCTCAGCACATAGTAAGCGCTTAACAAATACCAACATTATTATTAACCTGTTCTCTGTACCACAATCTCTATCTATCCTGCCACTGACCTCGTGTCCACTCCCTCCTTCAGTCCTGGAACTCCCTTCCCCTTCTTACCTGACAATCCATCACTCTCCCCGCCTTCAAATCCCTCCTATAAAACCAGATCACCTCCAAGAGGCATCCCCTGACTTAATTTCCCCTATCTACCTTACTCTCTCTCCATCATCTGTGCACTTAACTGGGTAACACTTTAGCACTTGGATATTTACCTCAACCCCACAATACTGATCCACATATACTCTACTATTTCCCCTATTTATAGTTTATTTTAATGTTGTGCTTACTGTGTACCAAGCTCTGTTCTAAACACTGGGATAGATACCAGATAATCAGGTTAGACACAGTCCCTGCCCCACATAGGGCTCATAGTCTGAGTAGGAGGTAAGAATGGGTATTGAACCTACATTTTGCAGTTGAGAAAACTGAAGCACAGAGAAGTTAAGAAGTTAGGGTCACCCAGCGGACAAATGGCAGAGCTAGGATTAGAAGCCAGGCCTGTGCTATTTCCACTAGGCCATGCTGCTTCCTATGGCCTAGTGGAAACTGTAAGCTCCTTATAGGCAGGAATCATGTCTACCAACTCTCTTGTAGTGTATTTTCCCTATGGTTTAGTACAGTGTTCTGCACAGAGTAAGTGTGCGATAAATAATGTTAATTGATTGATATGTGAAACAAGAAAGGAAAAAAATAAATACATATTTCTAAAGTCTTCCACCAGAGAATGTCCCATCTAATTAAACATTGGAAAAGTTCTTTTCTTTGGCAAAATGGAGCTATTAGTCGGACCTGTGTTGCAAAGGGTAAGATGCACTTCTCCCTTCCTGAAGTCGTGCTGTAATTACGGTGACTAAGCCTTTCTGTCTGGTGCTCCTGTGTATTTTGTCAATACACGAATCCTTCCCACTTCTCCACCCTAATCACCACCAAGAGTCTTTCCCCTTGCCATGGCACCACATCTAAGAATTAACAGTGACTAGAAGCGGGAATGGCCAAACCTCACAAAGCGTAGAAGCGTAAGATACAATGCCAACAAAATTCTAAAAGAAGTTTTATGGGATCTGGAATAAAAACTGCTGTGTTCTGGCTAGTGAAAACCTCCAGAAAAATGGGTTTAAGATGATTTAGCATCTTTTCAAATCAAATAACCCAGAGGCAATAAGGATTATAAGGGTGCTTTGTACTTATCAGATAAGGAGGGGTCTATTCATAAATCAGGTTTTGTTAATCCACAAGTTATTTTTGTGGAGGAAAGATATGCTGGCACTTGTCAATATGAGACAGTGATATAATTTCCTGTACAATATCTACATCAAAAATCCACCTCTAGTGGGGGTGGTAGAGACATTAAAAATAGAAACAAACACCACCTCTTCTGAGTAAATGATAACCAGTTGTGGAAAGATTTTTTTTTAAAAGGAAACAACAGAAGGATGTAAAATTATCATATCACAAGAAACTGGTACTAAAGATAGTATTATACAGGATGCCGCTACCTAGACTGTCTGTCACTTGGTATCAACCCCTGGTATGTCAGGGCAATAAAGGGCTTAAGATGTTCACAGAGAATGTATAATAAGAAAAACAGAGTTATTATTGTGTAACTAGTGTTCTAAGTTGAACAACATAGGTCCACCCTTGACAGTCTAACACTTGTTTCATCTGATTCACTAAATATCATAGCAACTATGTAGATATTGTGCCTATCTATAATAGGGCAATTTATTCAATAATAATAGTAAAAGTAAGTATAACAATAATAATGATAACATTAATAATGATGATTGTGGTATTTCTCAAGTACTTACTATGTGCCAAGCACTGTACTAAGACACAAGATAATCAGGTTCACCATGGGTCTCACAGTCTAAGCAGGAGGGAATGCAGGTACTGAATCCCCATGTTGTAAATGAGGGAACTGAAGCACAGAGAAGTTAAGTGACTTACCCAAGGTCACATAACAGGAAAGTGGCAGAGTCAGGTTCAGAATCCAGGTTCTCTGTCTCCCAGACCTGGGTTCTTTTGCCTAGACCATGCTGTTTCTCTAATTTATTTGAACAATTATAGGAGCTAATTAAAATTCTCATTTTTTATTGTACATGACACAAATATTTTAAAAGGGTTTAAAAGTTGTAAAGTGCTTTTTCATTTCCCAGTCTATTTTTTAAACTTAAATGAGCCCAACAGAATAAAAGGCCTGATTATCATTTTAGCCTATGGAAAAATAATGATTTATAAATTGCTATGACTTTAAACCACACACACATGTATTAGCATGTGTGTGTATAAGCATACTTTTTATATATGGATATGTTTATAATCTATTTATGACACTATTGATGATAAGGTCTTATTCATCCATGCAGTAATGGCTGAGAAGTCCAATGCATAACCAACACTCCCTTCCAAAATTTTCACACCTCAATCAATTCTCTCCCTTTTACTTTACCTCACCAATCTCCTATTACTACCCAACCTGCTCTCTCTATCTCTCAAACTGAATCTCAATCTTGACTGACTCAACAGTGAGCCCTTGCCTACGTCCTCTCTCTGGCCCGGAATTCCACCTCTACTCTCCTCACCTTCAAAACCCTACTAAAACTGAATCTCCACAAAGACTGTCTCTCTGAATAAGTGCTCATTTCTCCTATTGTCCCTCCATTCTGCATTACCTATGTACTTGGATCTGTACCTCTTAAGCACTTTTTTATTCACCCCACCCTAGTTCGACAGTATTTATGTATATATCCTTATATTCTGCCATTTCCCATAACTGTAAGTTTTAAGGGTCTGTCTCTCCATCTAGATTCTAAGTTCCTTGAGGGCCAGGATAGTGTCTACCAACTTTATTTTATTGTACTCTCCTAAGCACACAATAAGCACTCAATAAATTCCACTGATTGATTGCTGTTGTTATTTTGATGGATCCTTTCTGTGGAAATGAGTTTGCCCCATCTCTGCTTATAAACCTGTTTCTTATGAATTTCATGAATCCTTTACTGGAGGAAAGGAACCCTCCCTTGATTGACCTGTACACTTTTTTTGACCTTACACTTCACTGCATCTTTAAAACAGTTTACCCTGTTTTCCCAGTTTCTCGAGCACCTTTTAAGGTCACCATTCAGCAGCTGCCTGGATCTCTATCCCCTATCATTCCCTCTCCTCACATCCCATGGCAGAGTTATTTTGCTTTGAGCACTGCTTCAGTGATGATGAGATGATTACATTACATATCTAAATTGTTGGGAGTTTTGTTCTGCCACTGAGTATGTTTCATAGATGATACTGGTGAAACTGCTCAAGAAGTCTGGATGGAGCCAAACACATACCTTCAACCTGCCATCAAGCCTTATACTCCATTGCCACCATATTCTCTCTTATGATTTCATAAGAGCTGCCCAGACCTCTTATTCTGTTTTCTGTGTCTTTGTCCATCATCAGATAGAGTCCTAAAACTCCAATCCAGTGGCAGATGGTAACACGAAAAGGAAGCAACCAGACAATTCCTGCCCAAGACAGTCCCTCTGAACTTATCCCAAAGATGCCATGGTAAGTTCTCTGTGGGCATGAAATGTGTCTAGTAACTCTGTGGTATTGTACTTGCTAAAGTTCTTAGTGAGGTGCTCTGGGCACAGTTAGTCTTCAATGAATATCATTGATGGATTGATTGATGGATCACTCACCTTTTCAAAGAGGGCAGTATCACTAATCTCCTCAAAGATGGTTGTAGGATGGAAGTGATCTGTTAGCAAGGTGTAATTTGAGGTCGCAGAGCTCAGTTTCCTGGTGCTCATCCAAGGAACATATTTAATAATAATTAATAATTATGACACAAGTGTTTACTATGTGCCAAGCACTATTCTAAGCACTGGGGTAGATACAAGTTGATCAGGTTGGACACAGTCCCTGTCCCACATAGGGCTCACACTCTTAATCCCCATTTTACAGATGAGGTCACTGAGGCCCAGAGAAGTGAAGTAACTTGCCCAAGGTTACACAGCAGACATGTGGTAGAGCTGGGATTAGAACCCATCAAGTGCTTAGTACAGTGCTCAAGTGCTTAGTACAGTGCTCTGCGCTTAGTACAGTGCTGTGAACATACTAAGTGCTCAATAAATACGATTGAATGAATGAATGATCTTCTGACTTCCAGGCCTAGGCTCTAGCCACTACAACATGCGGTTGGTAGTGGTGGTGAAGGAACACATTTCTACCAAATGTTGCCACTTTGTGTAGTCAGGCCACGTTGTGTGTGAGCATGGTATGATGAGTTAGTACTATGGTGGAATGTGGTGAGATGGTTCTTTTGACCCTGTCCAAGGGTGGCATAGTGGCTGAAGCCAGCCCTGCTGCCTTGATAGCAGAATTTGTTGACAACATTAAGTTTTATTTAGCCCATGAACATCTTTGGTTGTATGTAGGGGTTTTTGGGTGAAGCCTGATACATGGTCTCTGTCTTCTTCAAACATTTTCAGTCTATAGTGTTCTGACAAATTTGCAACATCATTCATGGTTATTTGTATGTCTTCTTGACTCAAGAAGTTCAGTCATCTGCTTATAGCAGGTCCTGAACCACTGTTTCAAAGACTTCTGATGATGTTCATAGCCCTTTAAGATAAGAGAGTTTCCCTCTGGCTTGGACCTACAGCTCCCAAATCTTCTGTGGTATCTTAATGTCTGTCCCTCCCTCTAGACTGTAACTTCACTGTTGGCAGGGAACATGTCTACCAACTCTGTAATGTAGTTATATTGCATTTACCCAAGTGCTGAGTATAGTGCTCTGCACACAGTAAGGGCTCAATAGGATTGACTGATTGATTATCTTCAAATATGGCAGCACCAAATATGAACTGAACAGGATTAGACCATATCTCTGCCTCACCCCAATGGGGATGGGGAAAAGGTCAATCAAGACACCCTGGAATAGGTTAGAAATATCGGTGAATGTCTCTGGGGCCCCCTAACATACTCAACAATTTCCAGTGCCTGATGCATCGATGATGCCAAATGCTGTATAGAGGACAGAGCTCTTAGTGATGTTCTTTGTACATTTCCTGTAACTGTTATCTTGTAAGGACCATGTCCGCTGTGTGACATGTAAATTGGAAGCCAAATCTGGCTGAGTAGTTGACTTCCACTTAGAAGAACTCTGGTTAGAATCTTGATGCCGTTGTTAGCATAGAGATCCCCTGGTTGTTTCCACACCCAGTTTCTCCTTTCTCTTCTTAAATAAAGTAGTAATAATAGTAGTAGTGAGAATAATAATAATAGTAGAGGTAAGTAGTTATTAAACATTTATTGGTTTTCAAAGGCAGTACTAAGCACTGGGAAAGAAGATACTGGGGAAAATTAGACCCAATCATTACACCTCAAAGGGGTCCTAATCTAGGAATGAAGGAGAGAAGGGGCTGGTGATACACTTATTAGGAAAAATGAAAAAATAGAAACACTAAAACAACATAAGACAAAGTCAAGGATGAAACCCAAGTCTCAATGTTTTCCCATTTTTTTAAAAATAATCAATTAACGGTATTTATTGAGCACTTACTATAGCAGAGCACCGTGCTAAGCACTTGGGGGCATACAAAGGAGCAGAATTAGAAACCACGTTCATGCACCATAATGAGCTTTCAGTCTCAGTGACAATAGTATTCCTATGAAGTCTAATCTGACCCTATCTAATGTAGCCCCACTTTTGCCAGGACAAGAGAAATAGACCAGAAGAGAGGGCATTCAGCCAACTGTGAATTGGTCTCCTATCTGAAATTATCGCCATTTCTGGGCCTAGTATGTGGACGCAGATATTGAGACCCTGACTTCACCACAAACACTTGTAGACCTGACTTAATAATAATAATAATAATAATAATAATTATGGTATTTGTTAAGCACTTACTATGTGCCAAACAGTTCTACAAGCTGGGGTAGATACAAGAGTAGATAGAGAAGCAGCGTGGCTCCGTGGAAAGAGCACGGGCTTTGGAGTCAGAGTTCATGGGTTCGAATCCCAGCTCGGACACTTAGCTGTGTGACTTTGGGCAAGTCACTTAACTTCTCTGTGCCTCAGTTACCTCATCTGTAAAATGGGGATTAAGACTGTGAGCCCCACGTGGGACAACCTGATTCCCCTGTGTCTACCCCAGCGCTTAGAACAGTGCTTGGCACATAGTAAGCGCTTAACAAATACCAACATCATTATTATTATTATTACAAGGTAATCAGGTTGGACACAGTCCCTGTCCCACATGGGGCTCACAGTCTCAATCCCCATTTTACAGAAGAGGGAATTGAGGCCCAGAGAAGTGAAGTGACTTGCCCAAGGTCATACAGCAGACAGATTGCTGGGCATGGATTAGAACTCATGACCTCCTGACTCCCAGGCCTGTGCTCTATCCACTACAGCATGCTGCTTTAACTGAACCAGAAGTGCATCCCTACCTTCATATGCCAAGTTATCTCTCTTTTGGGGTTCCACCTCTTCTCACCTCCCCCAGACTCCCAGGGAAAGAATGAACCTTTAAGTTTGTCTCAGATCCCTTTCAACCCGAAGTACCCTTAGCTGAAGACCTTCACTTTTAGCAGCGATATGGCTAGGCTGATGCTCTTTAATCTGCGGGCTAATAGGTTCTTATCATAGAACTCTCCCCTTTATGGAGATGAGATCAAAACATCTAGCAATAGAAATACACAACAATTAAATTGATGATCATTTGAGAATGTGGTAGGGAACTTTAATTTTGCTATTTTGGAAGAGAGAATTGGTTCCAGCTACAAGCCTGGCCTTGGAATACTGATTCACCCTAAATTAAAAACAGCCATAGCTCAACTCCTACAAATAAGTCATTTTGGATTATTGGCTTGACATAATAGTGCCATCTTTGTTTAGAAGTAAAAACCAGTAAATAAAATGTTGACTAATGCTATTTAGTAGACGTCAAGATCCACGAACATCTCTGATCTAGTTGTTTTTGTTTTGAAAATGCATTTGAACACCCCAGAGCTTGACTCCACACAGACTCTGATCCCCCTCTAGACTGCAAGCTTATGGTAGGCAGGGAATGTGTCTGTTTTTTGTTGTACTGTTCTCTCCCGAGCACTAATTGCAGTGCTCTGCACATAATAAGCGGTCAAATATGATTGACTGAATGCATAAACGTTGCAGCATATCTAGACTCGATTACACTGTAAGCCAGTCAGTGGGCAGGGATCGTCTTTATCTGTTGCCGAATTGTACATTCCAAGCGCTTAGTACAGTGCTCTGCACATAGTAAGCGCTCAATAAATACTATTGAATGAATGAATGATCTTCAGTGGGCAGGGAAGGATCCCACCAACTTTACTGAACTGTATACTCTCCCAAGTGGTTAGTACAGTGCTCTGCACACCATCAGCTCCCAGTAAATGTCACTGATTGATGGGTTGATAGATCCACCATTCCTGTTGCCCATGTGGACAGGCTCAGCAAACTCTCCTTTGCCATTAATGGTCCCAGAAATCATAACTGCATGGAAATAGGTGGAAGAATATGGGGCAGTAGCACCACCTAGTGAATATTTTGGAAAGCGTGTTCTTCCTCCTGCCTGTGTGTACAACTCGTCCATCAGGAATGATTGGCCTTCCTCAACTGTAACAAGTGGCAAGCATTAGAAATTATTCCAGTCAGGACTTGACAGATACTTAGATTGCCCAACGCTTTCTGTATTGTGCTCTATTTCACATTCCTCCTCTATGGGTGTCCTTATTTTTCTTGCTTCAAGGACATGAATCAACCATTTTCTTCTGGTGTTCGCTTACCATCTTTGCATTAAGCAAGCAATCAGTCTTAGCTTTTGAGCATTTAATGAGAGGCAGCGTGACTCAGTGGGAAGAGCACGGGGTTGAGAGTCAGAGGTCGTGGGTTCTAATTCTGGCTCCACCACTTGTCAGCAGTATGACTTTGGGAAAGCAACTTAATTTCTCTGTGCCTCAGTTACCTTATCTGTAAAATGAGGATTAAGACTGTGACATGGGGACAACCAGATTACCTTGTAACTACTCCAGCACTTAGAACAGTGCTTGGCAAATAGTGAGTGCTTAACAAATACCAATATTATTATTAAGATTATTGTGTGCAGAGCACTAATAATAATGTTGGTATTTGTTAAGCGCTTACTATGTGCCGAGCACTGTTCTAAGCGCTGGGGTAGACAAAGGGGAATCAGGTTGTCCCACGTGGGGCTCACAGTCTTACAGTCTTAATCCCCATTTTACAGATGAGGGAACTGAGGCACAGAGAAGTTAAGTGACTTGCCCACAGTCACACAGCTGACAAGTGGCAGAGCTGGGATTTGAACTCATGAGCCCTGACTCCAAAGCCCGTGCTCTTTCCACTGAGCCACGCTGCTTCTCCACTATATTAAGCTCTTGGGAGTACAATACAATAGAGTTGATAGTCATATCCTCTGCCCACAAGGAGCTTCCAATCTAAAGCCGGGTTCTAATCCCGGCTCCGCCACTTTTCTGCTGTGTGACCTTGGGCAAGCCATTTAACATCTCTGTGTCTCAGTTCCCTCATCTGTAAAATGGGGATTAAGATTGTAAGCCCCACCTGATTACCTTGTATCTACCCCAGCGCTTAGAACAGTGTCTGGAACATAGTAAGCATTTAACAAATGCCATCATTATTATTAATTATTATTATAACCAACAGTCCAAAGAATCAGCAATCATTAATTCCCTGGGGAAGCAAATTGGGAAGCTGGGGAAGTAGCACAAAGTGTTTTCATTTGCATCTGAAAGTATTTCACTTACTCCCAAAGAAGTAACGTGTGCATTAAAGAATCTATTTCATTGTCATTTAAACAATCACAACTTCAATCCAACCAATGTTTTTAGTGTTCATATATTTTGCATTCAATCAAGTATAAAAAAGCAGTAATTATGTGGAACACAAGCCAGAAACATGACAGGATTGATGGTGAACTAGGATACTATTTAGCTTTCTCACTGATTTTTCAACACTCAACCTCCAGGAAACGTGTCTTTATGGAAAATAGAGGTAGTTCCCTTTCCTGAAGGTCTCAGGAAATCCTTTTTAACCCCAAGCATGAGAGCTCCTTTCTCCATTAGTAGCCCTCCCACAGGTGACAGGAGTGGATAAGTTAGGTAGAAAGGAGGAGAGTGAAGGATCCTTCTTGCTTTCCCATTGGATAAAGAGCACCTCATTCCCTGATCCTAACAGAAAACACCTGGGTGGAGACTGATCCTGAAGACATGCAGATTGGGTAGGAGGTTTTTATTCATTCAGTTATTTATTTTTATGGAATTTGTCAAGCGCTTACTGGTCTTGAAGACATGCAGATTGGGTAGGAGGTTTTTATTCATTCATTTATTTATTTTTATGGAATTTGTTGAGTGCTTTCTTTGTGTCAAACACTGTTCTACGTGTCCTGGTAGATACAAGTTAATATGGTCAGACAAAGTGTCTGTCCCACACAGGGCTCATAGTCTAAGGAGGAAATTGGCTATTTCTCACAAGATTTTGGGGCTCGGGACATGAGACAGACTTCTTGAGGGACGAGGAGGGAGAAAGAGGAAGAGGAAGAAGAGTTGGAAGAGAAAGAGGAGAAGGAGAAGAAAGAGGATAAAGATTTAGAACAGATGATTGCCTTTGTTTTCTTGGCTCTTTCTTTTTTCCTCTCCTCTCTTTTTCTTTCCAGCCTTTCCTAATTTACCCATCTTCTCAAATCTTAATCCCTTGATGATTTCAAATTCAACTCTTACCAAAAATTAGTAATAATAATGATAACACTATTGTATTAAAGTGCTTACTATTTGCCAAGTACTGTACCAAGAGCTGGGTAGATGCAAGACATTCAGGTCAAACAAAATTCCTCTCCCACCTGGGGCCCACAGACTTTGATTATATTTATATATGTGTCACAGTTCAATGCAGATGATTAATGCTCAGTCAAAAAGATTTATCAATTGTGCACTATAAGCAAAGGCCTTGGAAGAATATAGAGAATGTATAGTAACAATAATAATGGTTTTTGTTAAGTGCTGACTATGTGCCAAGCACTGTTCTAAGCACTGGAGTAGAAACGGGGTAATCAGGTTGAACATGGTCCCTCTCCCTCTACCACATTGGGTTTACAGTCTTAATCCCCATTTTACAAACGTGGTAACTGAGGCACAGAGAAGTTAAATGACTTGTCCAAGGTCATGCAGCACAACAACTGAGACAGGATTAGAACCCATGTCTTTGGATTCCCAAACCCATATTCTTGCCACATGATACTTACCTTCAAGAGTTTTACCATCAGTGAGAAGCAGTGTGGTCTAGTGGAAAGAGAATGGGCCTGGGAATCAAAACACTTGGATTTTTCCTGACTCTGTCACTTGCCTCGTGTATGACTTTTAAGAAATCACTTACCTTCTCAGTATTTCCAATTCCTCATCTGTAAAATAGGGATTCAATACTTATTCTCTTTTCTACTTAGACTTTAGGCCCCATATGGGCCAGGGACTCTGTCTGACCTGATTATCTCATATCCACCCCAGTGCTTAGTATCATACTTGGCATATTAAGCCAGTAACAGATACCACAATTATTTTATTATCACTAGAGAAAATCAATGCACTAGAATTAAATAAGATCCTCTATTTCAGACCTGTCTGAAACCAGGAACTTGGTTCTGTGGAGAATTCAGACTGTTTTAAGAGAGGGAAATTAATCTAATGTTCCCTGCTACTTGCTCTGATTCTAAAGGTGTCCCATTCAGTCTTCTCCCAAGGACCCAACATTCTGGGACCTTTGCTCCCCCTTTTTTTTTTTCACTGGCATAGACTAGCAAAGGTGGTGCCTGGAGATGGTATAATAATTCTGGTATTTATTAAGTGCTTACTGTGTGACAGGCAGTATATTAACCACTGAGATGGATACAAGCAAATAAGGTTGGATGCAGTCCCTGTCCCAAGTGGGGCTCACAGTCTCAATCCCCATTTTACAGATGAGGAAACTGAGGCACAGAGAAATGAAGTGACTTTCCCAAATTCACACAGCAGGTAAGAGGAGTGGGATTAGAACCCAAGACCTTCTAAACTCCCAGACCCGTGCTCTATCCAAGGATGAGGAGTCAGTACATCTGGGAATCATTAACGAAAATCAAATGCCAGCCAACCCCAAAGGAATCAGAGGATAACTGTTTCTCTCTTCTCTCATTCTTTCTCCCTTTCTCTCTTTTCCTTGTTCTTTCTCTCATTCTTTCTCCCTTTTTCTCCTTCTTTCTTTCTCTCTTTCCTTTTTCTTTTCTTGTAGAAACCATCTGGGAAAAGGCAAATTGGCTTCATTGCTGGATGGAGAACTTGTTCTATTTGAACTTTAAATCCCAGGGCAGTCAAAGCTCTTGTTTTGTACTGTACTAAGCACTTGGGAGAGTAAAGTTTAACAGAGTTGGTAACATTTAGAGAACAGAATGGTAATTTCAGGTAATATTACCTGCTGACAACGACTTTACAGTCTAGAAGAGGAGGCAGACATTAATATGACTAGTGTGGCCTAGTGGACAGAGCATGAGTGTGGGAATTGGAGAAACTTGGTTCTAATCCTAAGCTTGCCACATGTCCTCTGTGTGACCTTGGGCAAATCATTTAACTTGTCTGAATCTCAGTTCTCTATAAAATGGGATTAAATCCTACTCCCTCCTACTTAGCCTTTGAGCTCCATATAGGACAGGGACTGTGTCCATCCTGATTAACTTGTATCTACCCCAGTGCTTAGGACGGTGTCAGGCACATTATCATAGTAATGATAAATAAACTATGGATATGTACATAAGTGCTGTGGGGCTGAGGCAAGGGTGAAGAAAAGGTACAAATTCAAGTGCAAGGGTGACACAGAAGGGAGTAGGAGAAGAGGAAAGGAGAAGAATCCCTCATGGAGGAGATGGGCCTTCAATAAAGTGTAACAATGATTCAGTTCTCTCTGGCCAGGTTACATTGAGCTCCAAAACACGAACTCACGTTAAAACCTGCTATTCGGATCGCCTACTTTCCAAGTATGTGTGGGAAGAGAAATTCCAGCTCCTGAGGCTTATGACTTCAGTGTGGATCTGTGGGCACATTACTTTATGTGCGCTGTTAGTGTGACTCATCTGTTCTGTCTGGGAGAAAGAACGGCAGTGCTTCCCATTACCTGACAATGCTATGGGTTAGTTGTCATATGACAGGAACTGTTCTGCAATAAAAATAGAAGAATCAGCCTTAGGTCTTCTGGGGTAACAGAGCATGCTTGATGTCAGGGATTCAAGTTTGGCTATTTTCCTTTTGTCAGTTCATCAGTCCAGTAGTACTGGGGACAGTACACCACAACAGAGCCGGCAGAATCTTACAGTATAGTGGAGTATCTGGTTAGTTAAGATTAATCCCAGTTTTGCCTAATAATCATTAAGGTACCTGTGTCCTAAACGGACTGATTCTCCTAACGACAACAAGCTCTGGGGTCCAAAGAGCAGCCTCCCCCCTCTTTCTGTCCAACTGTGGAAGTGAAGCCTCTAGCAATTGTGTAGCATATCCTAGTAGGAAGAGCAAGAGTCTGGGAGTCAGAGAACCTGGGTTTTAATCCCAGTTCTATTGCTTGTTTGCTGTGTGACCTAGGGCAGCTCACTTTACTTCTCTGTGCCTCAATTTCCTCATCCAGAAAATGTTACTCCTGCCTACTTAGACTATGAGTCCCATGTGGGACAGAGACTGTGTCGAACCAATCTATCCCAGCACTTAGATTGTCAGTGCTTAAAAATGTATTACTATTATCATCTCTTAGAAGGGTGGGTAGGCTATGGCCAGAGTCTGCTTTGTCCGCTCCTCCAAGGACATGATTCTGGTCTTCCAAATCTATTTTACACTTCCAAGTGCTTAAAAAAGTACAATAAGCTCATTTTTTTAATTGATTGATAATGATCAATGACTGTGGCCTGAAGCAGTGAGGAGACTGAGAACTAACCCATCTATGCCCTGTTTTATGGTGGATTTTTCTATGTGCTCTTATTAGCAATTTGTTTTGGTAGTTGATTTATTCCTATTTCCTATGCATCTGTTCTCTCTGCCTTAAACTGTGTTTCTTTTGAGACAGAATCGTGTTTGAATTGCTTTTATTTTATATTGACCCCATAACTTAGTACAGTTATCACCACAATGTAACACTCAGTGAATACAATGACGATAATAGTGGTACAGAAATAGTTCCAATGGAATGCCGAGCAGTCTTTCAATCAATCAAATGTATTTATTGAGCACTTACTGTGTACAGAGGACTGTACTAAGTGCTTGGGGAAGAATAATATATAGATTATAATAATATAATATAAAGAATAATATCATAGGAAGACATGTTCTCTGCTTACAATGAGATTAGGGTATAGAGGGGCATACAGACATTTAGAAAAATAAATTATGGGCATGTATATAAGTGCTTTGGAGATGAGGGTGGAGTGAATAAGGCTGTAAATTCACATGCTGGGGTGATGCAGAAGAGACAGGGAGTAGAAGAAATGAGGGCATAATCGGGACAATCCTCTTGGAGGAGATATGCTTTTAATAAGGCTTTGAATGTGGAGAGAGTGATCATATGCCGGATATGAAGGGGAAGATTGTTCCAGGCCAGAGGCAGGATGTGGGCAAGAGGTCAGTGGAGAGATAGATGAGATTGAAGTAGAGAGAGTTGGTTGGCATTAGAGGAGCTAAGTGTGCAGGCTGGGTTGTAGTAGGAGAGTAGTGAAGTGAGGTAGGAGGTGAGGTACTATAGTAATGAGTTTCTGTATCAGTTGGAGATGGATGGGCAACACTGGAAGAATGGAGAAACATGGACAGAATGTTTTTGGAGAAAATAATCTGAGCGGCAGAGTGAATTATGGACTAGAGTGGGGAGAGGCAGGAGGCAGGGAGGTCAGGAAGGATTATTACCCTATTTATTTTGTTAATGAGATGTAGAACTCCTTGATTCTATTTAGTTAGATGACGTCTTGTTTTTTGTTCTGTCTGGTTTGCTGTCTCCCCCATTTAGACTGTGAGCCCGTCACTGGGCAGGGATTGTCTCTAGCTGTTGCTGAATTGTACATCCCAAGTGCTCTGCACATAGTAAGTGCTCAATAAACACTATTGAATGAATTAGTGAGACTGATACCTTAATCAAGGTGGGACAGGGTAACTCTTTCATTTACTGGAAGACTGATGACCTATCTTGACATCCTTCTCATCATCTATTCCCACTCATTCTAAAAGTACAGAGAAGTCTTAAAAGTATCCCATCTATCCACAACATCCTAATGGCTTAGTTTCATTTGAAGGCAGGCAGTTTCCTCCTTAAAAATGTCATTACTCAATCCTCTATGAGATAAATTGGGTGATCATCTGGCACCACCCAACAAAATAAAACCCACTCTGAATAATTCCTTAGCGTGTCACATATCATCAGTGGGTGGTCAGTGGGCAGCATGAGAGAAAATTTCTAATGTTGTCTGTCATCGATGTTCATCTTGTGCCAAAACAGTAATCCCCAGTTGTAGGGCAAATGAAAGGGAAGAGGGCCCACTACCCTGATATCCGGTTTCAGAAAACCCCATCCCAAGTTCTGTCCCCAAAACTTTCATGGGAGGAGCAAAGCAGACTCTGTTTTGGGGGAAACCATGTCATCGTGGTCTGAGTGAACTGAAGCAATACTGAACAGTCCACAAAGGCTTCCTCATCTCTTCTATCATAGGGAGCTACTGAAGATTGGGAAGACAATGTGAACCCCAAATTGGGCAAGGACCGTTTTGAATCTGAACATTTCTATCTACCCTAATGCTTAATGCAATGCTTAGCACATATTAAGACCCTCATAAGTACACTAATTATTACTGTGTGGGAAGATTGTGATGGTTTGATTTTTTTTTTTTTAAAAAAAGAACCCAATGTTTTCTCCTTCAGACTGTATAAGGATTCATTTAAGATGTGGTCTCCTCCCTCAGCCTCATGATTTCTTTTCTGAGAAGGGATTTTCTTTTGATTAATTTTTATTGTTGTTTGTTTTTTGGGTTTTCTTGGCTTTTGTTAAGTCTGATCATGTGTCAGGCACTGCACCAAGAGTCAGGGTAGATACAGGATGATCACGTAGGACCCAATCCCTGTCCCACATAGGGTTCACAGTCTTAATCCCTACTTTTTAGGTGAAGTAACAGAGATGAAGAAGAGAAGTTCAGTGATTTTCCCAAGGTCGCAAGCAGACAAGTGGTGGATCTGGGATTAGAACCCAGGACCTGTGACTCCCAGCCCCATGCTCTTTCCACTAGGTCACTCTGCTTCTCGTGAAAATAAAATAGGTTAAAGTGACTGGGGATTGAGATGGGAAAAATCTAACTTTGTGTCAGTTTAGACAGGAATTCGATTTATTTATTTTTCCTGAGGGGCCTTTGTGACCTTTTTCCAGTAAATTACCTAATGTATTTAGCAATCCATTGATTTTTGCTTTGCTTGAATTGATCCAAAAGGATACACCACGGACTGCCACAGTGCTTTCCTGTTGTCCCGAACTTTCTCGTGTAAGGGTGATTCAGTAAAATGCCAGTTGGAATTTATTCCTCAGGATAGTCTTTGTTTACAGATCTGAAAATGAAAACAAGCAAATTAGGCCAAACAAAAAAAACTCTGTGTCCTCATTTATCCTGGTGTCATCTTTAAATTGTACACTTTTGTGTCTTTTAGCAAAAGTTATTTTTCAGGGTCTTATGTGATGAACTTGACCTTACACAGTTCAGTTTTTGAGTACCAGCTCACGTTCAAGTAGCCACAAACTAAATATTTACATCTTATAGATTGTTTTCTGAGACAGTAGAGTCATGCACGGAGCAGAATTTGGGTCAGACCATCAACTCATATGCTTCAAGCTTACACTGTCCTCAGAACAACTGTACCAAAAAATGATTTCCAAACAAACAAAAAAAAGCTGATAGTTAAGGTCCTAGAAAACAAATACATTCTCATTATTTCTGAAGTAACATCACAAAGAGCTCTGTTGAAATTAGAAATCAAATCGCAATCCCCAATATCTGCAATGTATGGACGTTTCTCTTTATTGATTTCTAAGGGATTGCTAGGATTAAACATTTCTTTTCACATTTTTGTTCCTAGCTCTAGACTTTTCTATTTCCAATCCCTGCTCACACTTTTCACCAGCTTTGCATTCCCTCCCTTCCCAGATTTGATAGACCATTCCTCTTTCTACGTTCCTAACCTTCTTAAAATCTCACCTCCTCAAAAAAAAAAACTTTGCCAGTTTTTAATTTCACAGCTCCTCAAGCCACATAACCCCATCAAGAAACCCTATTACTTTTGATCCTCAACACTGTGGTCTCTAGGTCTAGTCAAATATACATTCAATTATTTATTTTGACTATGCTGTAAACATTTTTACATTTGTCTCCCTCATTCTCTCTCAGGATCACAACTGGAGAGTTTCCAGTATGTGGCTTAGTGGAAAGAGCTTGGGCTTGGAGTCAGAGGTCATGGGTTCTAATCCCGGCTCTGCCACTTGTCAGCTGTGTGCCTTAACTTCTCTGTGCCTTAGTTATCTCATATGTAAAATGGGGATTAAACTATGAGCCCTTCATGGGACAGCCTGATACCCTTGTATCTATCAGTGATTAGAACAGTGCTTGGCATGTATGTGCTTAACAAATATCACCATTGTCATTATTATTACTACCAGTCTTGGCTAAGAGAAGGAGAGTCAAGCAGAGGCATATCCATTCCATTCAAAGCTTAGGCAGTGGCAAGTGAGTGGAGGGTAATCTGCTTCAAGTCAAAACTCACCTGTGCTGGGCAGCAGCGGCATGGAGAGAGTCGAGGGTGGAGACTCAGGTTTACAGCGTGGAAGGAGGCACTGGTAAAACACTTCTGCATTTTTATCAAGAAAATTCTATGGATACACTACCAGAATAATTGCAGATGGAAGTGGGGCGTTCTGGGAGAGATATGTCCACAGAGTCGCTATGGGTCGGAGACAACTCGATAGTATAAGACAAGACAAGCTCCCCTATTAGAGTGTAAGCAGCATATAGGTAAGGTTTATGTCAACTCAGGTTTTCTGTCCCTAGTCTCTCTCTCTCTTTCTCCCCTCTCCATTTCCCAAATGAACCTGTCCTCGGGTGATGGGTGTGAGATAGATACAAGATAATCAGATTGAACACAGTGCATGTACCTCATGGAACTTACAGTCTTAATTGCCATTTTGCAGATGAGTTGACTGAGGCACAGAGAAGTCAAGTGACTTTCTCAAAGTCACACGGACAAGTGACAGAGCTGGGTTTAGAACCCAGGGAGTTTGAACCCAGGGAGTCCTTGACTCATAAAGGTCAGCAGAGGAGAGAAGGGGTGCTATGATATCTTCAGAGGAGTGTTGGGGGCAGTGACCGAAGAGGGGCTTAGCTCAAGAACACTTAGGACTTACCTCATCCCTGGCATAATGGGAAAACCTTGGAGATTTGGAAACTAGGACTTGTCTTGGGGACCTCAGAGGTAAATAGGCTGGAAAGTACCAGGGAATTCCAACAGAGCATCATCTCTCCCTACAATTTTTATTGTTTTCTATGGAGAAATCAGATTCATTTGACATTTGCTAACAGTCCCACTTTTCTGGGTCCTTTAATTAAACAAAGGCTATCTATGAATGTCCCACCGTCTACCCTAACGGACCTAGTCCTTATAACACTTTGAATGGCCCCAGGAGATCTAAAGCCTCAAGCTAGTAGAATGATTTGAGCTGTTGAAGTGCAATGACAGCAAGAAAGGGATAGAGCATTTCAGATGGAATCAAGTGGTTTTTGAAGATGACACCTTGGTAAATCCTGGGTGTGGCTTCCCAGAAGGTCCCACTGTGTTCCGTCCCTACTCCTAGCTTCCCCGGAAAGATAAGAGCAGTTTAAAGAAAGGAAAGGAAGAAATGGATTTAAGTGCAGGCTGTGATTCCTTTATTTCCACAAGAAACACATCACGCTGCTTAAGAATAGTAAAAATAATATCAACAAAAATAATAATAATTATGATTTGTTAAGTAATTACCTGTGCCAAGAACTGTGCTAAGTACTGGGATAAATAAAATCTAATCCAACCAAGATTAGTCCCTGTCCCATATTGGGACCATCCCTCTAGACTGTAAACTCACTGTGGGCAGGGAATGGGTCTACCAATTCTGTTTTCTTGTATTCTCCCAAACAGTTCAGTGCTTTGCACACAGTAAGTGCTCCATAAATATGATTGAGTTACTGATTGTCGGGGTCACAATCTAGGTGGGAGGCAAAATAGGTATTTAATTCCCATTCTGAAGATGAATAAACCAGAGAAGAGAGAAGTTAAGTGACTTTCCAAAGATATGCAAGTGGCAGAGCTGAGATTAGGACCCAGGCATCCTGATTACCAGGACTGTTCTCTTTCTGCTAGGTCAAACTACTCTTCAGATCCCTTTCTGCTGCCCTTCTCCAATGCTAATCCTGTTTCAAAAACCTGTTCTGATCATTCTTCCTTTGCCTCTGGGACCATTTTATATAGTCTCCTACAGTCCTGTTACTCAGAACATCTGTCCAGCTGTGAATATGTTTGGGACCGGTCTCTGAGCTTTTATCTTTCCCTTTGGAGGAGTGGGGGAGATGGTTTGAAAAAATAGTTCCATCCCCCAAGCTGCCTGTTTTAGAATTGACTGTTCAGTATGATCAAAATGAAGATTAATGCCGTAGTTATTTGGCATGAGGGAGAGATAAACAGTGAACTAGCTAAAGTAGGAAAAATCCGTTTATTCAGCTGTTACCCATTATATTTCTACCCAATCAGCTCATGGATGTCTTGAGTTTTGAATCGAGAGTTCAACTCGCTGCTAACAGAAAGCAGAATGTTTTCAGGCTGTAATTGTGATATACTTTTAGCATGTTTTAATGATGCATTGACCCAAATTGACTGAAACAGTTCTAGCATGTTGTTTATTGTTATGACAAGTGCCCTAACCACAGTATTGAAGTTAGAAATGATCTGAGGTTTTATTAACTTGCTGTAAATTTAGAAAATCACATTGTTTGTGTTCAGAATCCAGATATGCAGCAACAAAAGAAGGATAAAGAGAATAGCCAGAAGAAATATATTCATGGAAAAAACAGAGGGTTGATATTATTAAAACAGGCACTTCATAAATCTATACGTGACCATGGTGTTTCAATAGGAAGATGCGATGTAGCTGATAAAAATGTATAATGGGAAATAAACGTATCCAAGTAACAGAGAAAGTTCTGCAAATTCACCCAAAAAGCAATCGCCATGGGACTGGTGGTTTAAAAATAAGTCAAAATAGAAAGAAGTGGAGAGAAGACAAGTGAGGATACATAAGTTGTGGGAGGAGGAGAAAGAAAATAAAATGTCAGCAAATCGAATTAGAATTTCACTCGGGAAAGGGTGAAGGAAGGGTGAGGAAAGGAGAAGAGAGAGAATGGGAGAAAATGATCTGAGAGGACATCAGATCCATGTGTTGGTGAGTATGGTTCTTAGATGACAGTGATGAAGCTGTTCCAGGATCTGCATGTACCTTTTAAGTAGGACCAGGGCTCCCAACGATGCAATAGGTTGGACATCAAAATCAATCAATGCTATTTATTGAGAGCTATGTGCAGAACATTGTATCAATAATAATAATAGCATTTGTTAAGCGCTTACTATGTGCAAAGCACTGTTCTAAGTTCTGGAGAGGATACAAGGTGATCAGGTTGTCCCACGTGGGGCTTACAGTATTAAATCCCCATTTTACAGATGAGGTAACTGAGGTACAGAGAAGTTAAGTGACTTGCCCAAAGTTACACAGCTGACAAGTGGTGGTGTTGGGATTTGAACCCATGACCTCTGACTCCCAAGCCCATGCTCTTTCCACTGAGCCACGCTGCTTCTAGTAATTCAACAGAGTTAAGAGACATGTTCCCTGCTCATAACGATAACCTCATAGACCTGTAGAGCCTTAGAGACCTATATACTGAGTTATGAATAGATCTTAACAAGAGATCCAGGGAAACAACATGTCCTAGTAGAAAGAGCATGCATGGCTGTCAGAGAGCCTAACTTTCAACTTTCAATCTAAGCTTTGCCACTCTTCTGCTATATGACCTTGGGCATATCACTTAACCTCTCTGTGCCTCAGTTTCCTCATCTGTATAATGTGAATTGAGATTTCAAGACTTATGAGGGGCAGGGACTGTGTCCAACCTGATTATCTTATATAATAATGTTGGTATTTGTTAAGCGCTTACTATGTGCAGAGCACTGTTCTAAGCGCTGGGGTAGACACAGAGGAATCAGGTTGTCCCACGTGGGGCTCACAGTCTTAATCCCCATTTTACAGATGAGGGAACTGAGGCACAGAGAAGTTAAGTGACTTGCCCACAGTCACATAGCTGACAAGTGGCAGAGCTGGGATTCAAACTCATGACCTCCGACTCCAAAGCCCGTGCTCTTTCTACTGAGCCACGCCGCTTCTCTACCCCAGTGCTTAGAACAGTGCTTGGCACATAGTAAACATTTAACCAATACCAAAAAGAAGAGATCTGCACACAGAATCTCCTCGTGGAAATTACTAGAATGACTGATATAGGATTGAGCAGTTGCATAACAGCATTCAGATACTGTGCAGTAATTGTCCTCTCTCAGGATCACTTATTACTGTACATTTCCCTTTTTATTAGCAATCACATGCCATGAAGTAGTTCATGATATCATCTTGTCTTTCTAGACTAGTTTATTGTGAAACACATTTAGTAGCTCTTGAATTTCACTTCAGAAAATGTCTTCAGATAATAAAGTGTTCTCTCTTTTAAAAAAAATTAATTATAGTACTGTCAAATAACTCAGTGATGCATAATAACTAAAACCTACCACAGAAAAGCAATTAAGTTGTGGTGGGTCAAAACACGTTTGGAGTCTAAAATAGCTCTTTGAAAATATTCATCCTACAAAAAGAAAGATTGTGCGCAACAAATCATTAACAGCAAATTGTTTTATCATTATGGGGTTATTTAAATTCTCTCATTTAAATCTCTCTAGACTGTAAGCTCATTGTGAGCCAGAATGTGTCTACCAACTCCGTTTTCTTATACTCTCCCAAGTACTTAGTATATATGCAGAATAGAAAGTGCTCAAAAACTACCACTGATGGATTGATTTGCTATCCCAACAGGGCTGCTATGCTTTTTCCAGGAGTTTGGGCTGTCAGAGTTAATGTCGTTTTGAGAGAAACTTGTTGAGAGATGACATTGATACTTCAGTGATTTCAATTCTGGGAAAGGGTTGTTTTGTTACTGTTCTCACCCAGAGTTTATGAAGCCCATGTCACTCACTGGTAGAGTAGATTGAAGTGCGCAGTAGTACATGTTCTGATATGCAGAGGGCTGGCACTGCCTCTACCCTGGGAGAATATGGTAAACATGTCCAGTGAAAGTATTTTCCTTTTTCCAGAAAATCCATGGTATGAAAGGTTGATTGCTGGCTATTTGGCTCCTGGTTCAAATGAAGATCAAGTCCTTATTTGGTTCTAGTTGGACATTTTGTTGATCCCAATCGTGATCATGTTTCCTCCTGAGTATTGTAGAATTTTAAGTTTAATAAGGACAGTCTACTAATATTTACTTGGAGCAATATAAACAATTTCATGCTTAGGTGGCTGTATGAAACAATGCAACTTTTCTGTTCAACTTGGCCTTTTAAATGAACACAAACTACTTTAAAGTCAAAGCTTAATTTAAACAAATGTAATGAAGGTTTTGGTTGGTATGGGGATGATAAGAGTGTTTTTGATTTATGCATCCAACTACTCAGAATTTTTTCCAGGAAACAACATTCTTCAACGTTGCCGTTTGGGGAAATTACGTTAAGAGAGATTAACAACCCAAGCTACCTTCTCTTGATGCACAGGTTAACACACTCAGAAGTACCTTCTCCAATGAACTCAATTTCCTTACTCCCCTGTCCCTCTACTGGTCTCATATCACTAGCCCACAGCCTAGATCACCTCCACTTTACACTTCCTCTACTCCTGGATCTGAGCTATGGAGCACTTTTGGTGGAAATTCAGAAATCTCTCTGACCTTTTCCACCTTAAATTCATAATTTTCTGCTTCAAATCATCCCTCTTCTCTGCCCAATAACAATACTTCTTCTTTCTAATTCACTCTCATACACTCTACCCCCACCAGCTGTTTCAGTCCTTTAACTCCCTCCTCAAACTTCCTGTCCCCCTGCTCGTACCATCTTTTCTCCTTAATGACCTGGCCTCATACTTCATCAACAAAATTGAAACCATCAGGCATGATCTCCCTCAGATCTCCTCTGCTCCTCTTCGATTCCCCCCTCTTCCACCCTCTTTGACTCTCCCTATATTCTGTGCAGTAACTCAAGAAGATATAGCTCACCTCCCCACTAAATCTACTCCCTCCACCTGTGCTTTTGACCTCATCCCTTCATACTTTTTAAAGCCCTCTCCCCTTCCCTTCATCCCTCCTTGACTCTCATCTTCAATTATTCACTTTCCAACAGCTGCTTCCCCACAGCTTTCAAACATGGTTATGTATCCCATAACGCCCCCAAAAAACTCCCTTGACCCCATGGCTCTCTCAATTTATCACCCCATTTTCCTCCTACCATTTCTCTCCAAATTTCTTGAGAGAGTTGTTTACTCCTGATGTCTCAACTCCCTTTCCTCTAATTGTATCCTTGATCCCTTCCAATCTGATCTCCACCCTCTTCACTCCACAGAAACAGCCTTATCTAAGGTAATCAATGTCCCTTTTACCAAATTTGACATCCCCTCTTCTATCTTAAAACTTTTAGCTACCTTCAACACTGCAGATCAACTCCTTCTCCCTGAAACTTTATCTAATCTGGGCTTCACTGACACTGTCCTATCTTGGTTTTCCTATCTCTCTGACCACTCAGTTTCTTTTGCTGCAGGTCCCCTTCTATTCTCCATCTACACCCACTCCCTTGGAGAACCCATTCACTCCCATGGTTTCAACTACCATCTCTACCAACCCATTCACTACCATGATTTCCAAATCTCCATCTCGATCCCTAAAGTCCTTCCTTCCCTGCAATCTCAAATTTCCTCTGGCTTCAAGACATCTCTACCTGGATAACCTGCCAATACCTTAAACTAAACATGACTAAAAGTGAATCCAAACCCTGTTCTCCCTCCTCTTTCCCATCACTGTAAAGACTACCACCATCTTCCCTATCTCACAAGTCCGTAACTTTAACATTGTCCTTGACTCATCTCTCTCAGTCCACCCATGTATTCAATTTGTCATCAAATTATATTTGCTCAACACTCTCAACCCTGCTAAAATCCACTCTTTTCTCTCTATTCAAACTCCTACCATGCTGATCCAAGGACTTCTCCTACCCCACCTCAACTACTGAATTTGCCTCCTTGCTGACCTCCAAGCCTCCTGCCTCTCCCAACTCAAGTCCATACTTCTCCCTGTTGCATGGATCATTTTTCTAATAAAATTTTCAGCCCATGTCTCCCTATTCCTCAATAACCTCCTATCGTTGCCTATTCAACTCCACATAAACAGAAACTCCATACCACCGAATTTAAAGCCCCTCAGTCAGCTCCTAACCTACCTCCCTGATTTCCTACTACAGCTCAACCTACACTTTTTGCTCCTCTAATGCCAGCCTACTGACTGTACCCCAATCTCATTTATCTTGTTGGTGACCCATTTACCACATCTTTCTCCTTATCTGAAACCCCATCCTCCACTTCATAGGCCAAGACCTCTACTTTTCCCACCTTCAAAGCTTTATTGATAGCACATCTCCTCCAAAAGGCCTTCCCTGATTAAACCAATCAGTCAATCATTGTATTTATTAAATGTTTATTGTTTTCAAAGCACCGTACTAAGCACCTGGGGGAGTACAGTATAAGAGAGTTGATAGATACCTTCCCTGTCCACAGTGAGTTTAGAGTCCAGAGCGGGAGACAGCCCTCTCTTCCATGGCTTCCTCCCCTTCTGTGCCATCTGTGAACTTGGTATTATGATATATGATATTGATATTCACCCCACCCTCAACCCAAAGCATTTATGTGTAAAGCTTTAAATTATATATTATAAATTATTTATTTATATTAATGTGGTCTCCCCATCTTAACTGTAAGCTCATTATGGACAGGGAATGTAGCAGCTAATTCTGTTGTATTATAACTCTCCCAGGTGTTTAGTACAGTGCTCTGCACATATTAAGTGCTCAAAGAACACTATTGATTGGTTAAATTAATTTTGCTTTGGTCTCCCACTTGGGCCCTCTTCTTTCAAGATGGATGTCAATCAATCAGTGATGGCTCTTTAGCACTTGCTGAGTGCAGAGCGTTGTACTAAGTGCTTGTGAACAGACACTACAATGGAGCTAGTAAACATGTTTCCTGCCCACAAGGAACCTACAGTCTAGAGGGGGAGCAGCCATTAAAATTTCTAGACTTTGAGCCTGTTGTTGGGTAGGGATTTTCTCTATTTGTTGCCGAATTGTACTTTCCAAGAGCTTAGTACAGTACTCTGCACACAATAAGTGCTCAATAAATATGACTGAATGAATGAATTAAAATTCATTATGAATAGGTATATAAGTGGTATGGGGCTAAGGGTGATGTAGATATCAAGTTTTTAAAGGGCACAGATTCAAGTGCAATGGTGACCTGGAAAGAAGAGGGAGTTGGGGAAATGAAGGCATAGTTAGGGAAGGCCTCTTGGAGAAGATGGGATCTTAATATGGCTTTCAAGACTAGAGAGTAAGCTCTTTGTGATTAAGGACCATATTAGCTAATTCTGTTGTATTGTACTCTCTCAAGCGTTTTGTTCAATACTTCCCACATAGTAAGTATTCAGTAAATACCACTGATCAATTTAAAGGTGGGGAGTGTGATGGTCTGTTATATATGAAGGGGGAGGAAGTTCCAGGGCAGAGAGAGGATATGGTCACAGGGCCAACAGCGAGACAGACGAGGTAAGGTACAGAGGATATGTTGGTGTTAAAGGAGTGAAGTTTACAGGAAGGGTTGTAGTAAGAAGTCACCAAGTTGGAAGGGGAAAGGTGAATCTCTGCCTTAAACCTGATGGTAAGGAATTTCTGTTTGATGCAAAGATGGATGGTCAAACACTAGAGGTTCTTGAGAAGTGGGGTGATGTGGGCTGAATGTATTTTTAAAAAAATGATCTGGAGAGCAGAGGGAAGTATTGACTCAAGAGGGGAAAGATGGGAGGTCAGCAAGGAAGCTGAAGTCAAGGCAGAATGCAATAAATGTTTGGGTCACAGTAGTAGCATTTTGAATGAAGAGGAAATGGTGGATTTTTTAGCAATGTTGTGAAAGTATTAGGAACAATAATCATGGTATTTGTTAAGCGCTTACTATGTGCCAAGCACTGCTCTAAGCGCTGGGGTAGATACAAGGTAATTAGGTTGTCCCAAGTAGGGCTCACAGCCTTAATCCCTATTTTACAAATGAGGTAACTAGGCACAGAGAAGTTAAATGACTTGCCCAAAGTTACACAGCTGACGGTAGCAAAGCTGGGATTAGAATTTACGATCTCTGACTCCCAAGACTGTGCTCTTTCCAGTAACTCACGTTGCTTCTCATAGAAGCAATCAGAAGTAGAACCAACAAGACTTGGTGATGGATTGAATGAAACAGATGAGTTTAGGATAATGTTGAGTTTATGGGCTTGCAAGACAGGGAAGATAGTGGTGCAATCTGCAGGGATGGGAACGATATGGGGAGAACAGAATTTGGGTGAGAAGAAGAGTTTTGTTTTGGACATGTCAAGTTTGAGGTGTTGCCAGGAAGGTCATCCAAGTAGAGATGTTCTGAAAGCAGGAGGGAATGTGAGACTACAGAGAAAGAGAGAAATCTGGGCTGAAGATGTAGATTTGGGAATCATCCACATAGATATGGCAGTTGAAGCCATGGAAGTGCATGAGTTCCCCATGTGTGTAGATGGAGAATAGGAGACCCAGAACTGAGACTGTGGAGTGTGGGAGACAGAGGAGGAGCCTGTGAAAAAAATTCCAAAGGAATGGCTAGAAAGGTAGGAGGAGAAGCAGGAGAGGACATTGTCAGTGAAGTCAAGGTTAGGTAATATTTCTAGAAGAAGGGGGGAAGTCTATTGCATCCAAGGCAGCCAATAGGTTGAGGAGGATTAGGGTAGAGTAGAGACAATTGGTTTGGGCAAGAAGGCCAAGAACCTATAGAGAGCCATTTCTGTGGAGTGATGGGTCCAGAAATCAAACTGCAGGAGGTCAGAGGATTGTAGGAGAGGAAGTGGAGGTAGTAGGTGTAGATATCTCACTCAAGGCGTTTGGAGAGGAATTATAGGAGATAAATAACTGGAGGGAGCACAGGGAAGGTTTTTTTTTAGGATAGAGGACACACGAGCATGTTTGAAAGCATAGGAAAGGGCCATCAGAAAGTGAATGATTGAAAAAGAGAGAAGAAGGGGGGGAATAAGTTTTTTCATAACATTGGAAGGGAAAGGGTCAGCGGGGCAAGTGGAGGTGGAAGATCTCCTCTTGAGAACTGATGGAAAAGATGGGAAAGTTGAAGAGGGGACAGGTGGAGGAAGACACTAGAGAGGAACAAGGGAGATTTGAGGGAGGTTATGCCTTATGGTTTCTATTTTATCAATTAAGGAAATGGTAACAATATTAGAGTCAAGAGTTGGAGTGTGGCGAAAAGAAGTTTGAAGAGAAAATTTAAGTCTGAAACGGCTGGCATGAGCAATGGACTCAATAATGACGCAAAAGTATAGTTCTTGGGAGGAGGAGAGGACAAAGTTAAAGCATGTGAGGATGAAATTGAGAACAATGAGGTCAGCCTAGGTTCTGAAATCCACCAGTAGTGTTCCACAGCTTGTGCCGAAGAGGGGGAAGCACACTTTTGAGGTGATCCAAGGCTGTGGGCTGATGGTATGAAAATGACAGAGAGACAGGGGAGCAAGGCGTTCAGTGAGTTGAGTTCAGTGGAGAGGGTGGTGTTGCAGGTGTGCATTTGTGTATCAAGAAAAGGTAGGTTGAGTATGGAGACCCTATGGGTCATAATGACTTTGGAAAATTGGAAGGGGCCAAAAGATTGGAGGCCTCTGTGGGGAAACATTATTGGTAGGGAATGTCTGTTTACTGTTGCACTGTACTCTTCCCAAGACCTTATTACGGTGCTCTGCATATAGTAAGAGCTCAATAAATATGATTGAATGAATAAAACAGGACAGATGTATGGGGAAGGGATTGTGTGGGGAGAAAATATATGGTTGGGTTTTTTGCCAGAGTGAAATTTTGGAGTTGATGAGGTTGGAGATTGTACAGTGACTAGAGAGAGATGACCTGAAGCTTCCTGACATTTGATTAAATCAATTCTTCTCTTAAAAAGAGGTTGTGATTACCATCCTTTCATAGGCTACTTATAGTGTACAATGTCCAATGGTTTTAAAAATTGGAGTTTCTGTGGAACGCCTGATCAGATACCTCCTTCTGGTCTCTCTTCACAGTCATGGCTGAGGTAATATAACTGCAGGGTAATTATAAGTACATGATACACACTGACCACCTGTGAGGCTCCCACACAGGACATCCCCTCTAGAATTTGAGTTAATATAAGTAGAAGTCTAAGGAACACCCAGGGAGCTGGCTCATATTCTCCTTTTGAAATAAGTTCGGAATACATAGGATCCCATTCATATCCTTCAGTTACTACTGTGTGAAAAAGCAAGCCACAGAACTCAGGGATCTCCTTAACCCCACATTCCTACAGAAATACATGAAAAGAAAATGCTGCCCAGGAAATAAAAATAGCATTTTCTTCTAACGGCCTATTATCTGGGTGGTCCATACCTCCCTCTCTCCCACCCCCGCAGCCCTGGCCATAATAGGCAATAGGCCTTCCGCAGATGTTAACTACTCTGGGACCAGCTCGCTCTGACCCAGTCTGACTCATGCAGAAGCTAAACTTCCTTGCTAACCCTCCCCTGCCCCCGACTGCCATATGGACTCTGAACTTTCTGCAACACAGGGGACTGAAATAGCCAGAATCATTGAATTCCACTTCACTTTAATCCACAGTTTCATCCTCATCTACCACCGAACCTCATTCCAAGAGCAGCCAAGAGAATCTGCTTGAATTTTATTTTTCTCATTTTTCTCTTGCCCACCCTCTAACATGAGTGAGGAGGTCATTGTGGGGAGCCACAGGAGGGAGGAAGAACAAAGGGGATGGAAAATCTACCAGAGAAAACTGGCGATTAGGCCTCCTCGGGAAAATTGAAATCCATGCCAAACCATGGCAATACAGAGCTGAGATCTGTGGGAATGTCGTTAAAGTTGCATTATTCAGTAAAGGTAGAACAGCTGAAATATTAAAAAGGACACTTCTAGGCAGGCTTATTACTTTTACTCATACTAGTTTGTGAATAGTTGTAGTCATAGTAACAGCAACAACAGTCGTAATAGCAACAACAGCAGTATTACTGAGCACCCATTTGGTGCTGTGCACTATACTACGTGCTTCACAAGTACAGAATGATGAAGTTGACATGTTCCCTGCCCATAAGGAGGTTCCACTCTGAGAAAGACAAACTTAAAAACATTTACAACTACAGAATCAAAAATAAATTAACATATACACACACACATGCATGTGTATATATGTATATATATGTATATAGATGCACTATATCTACATTTCTGTATACATAAAGATGCTCAGGAGGATGCAAATAAGTTCACAGAGGATAGCGTTGGATACTATAACTCAGTCTTGTCTTATGCTGTCGAGTCATTTCCAACCCAGAGCAGTTCCATAGATGCATCTCTCCCAGAAGACCCCACCTCCACCTGCAATTGTTCTGGGAGTATATCTTTAGAGTTTTATTGGTAAAAATAAGGGAGTGGTTTACCATTGCCTTCAGTGCAAAAAACCTGAGTTTCCAACCTCGATTACCTTCCATGCCTCTGCTGCCCAGCACAAGTGGGTTTTTGACAGATTGCCTTCCACTCACTAGCCACTGCCCAAGATAGGAATGGAATGGGTAAGCCTCTGCTTGACTCTTCCTCCTGTAGCCAAGACTGGTAGAGTGCTGGAAACTCTCCAGGTGCAATCCTGGGATGGGAATATAACTCAGGGTACTGGGAAATTAATCAGGAAAAACTGGAAGATGTGGGATTTTAAGAGAGATTTGAACGTGGTCTGTGGGATATGAAGAGATAGGGAGACAGTAAAATAAATTACAGGTATGAATTAAGTGCTGTGGGGCTGAGGGTGGGATAATATCAAAGAATTAAAGGGTGCAGATCCAGTCAGTCAATCATATTTTTTTTGAGCTTTTAATGTGTGCAGAGCACTGTACTAACAATAGAGCAGGCACATTTCCTGCCTACAATGAGCTTACAGTCTAGAGGGGGAAACAGACATTAATATAAATGCTACAGATATGTACATAGTGTTCTGAGGCTCGGAGAAGGGATGAATAAAGGGAGCAAGTCAGGGTGACACAGAAGGGAGTTGAATAAAAGGAAAAGATGACATAGAAGATCTCTTGGAAGAGATGTGCCTTCAATAAGGCTTTGAAGGGAGAGAGTAATTGTTTGTCAGATATGAGGGAGGGTGTTCCAGAACAGAGGCAGGACAAGGGTGAGAGGTCAGCAGCGAGATAGACAAGATCAAAGTATAGTGAGAAGGTAGTGTTAGAGGAGCAAAGTTTGTGGACTGGGTTGTAATAGAATAGCAAGGTGAGGTAAAAGGGGGCAAGTTGATTAAGTGCCTTAAAGCCAATGGTGAGGAGTTTCTGTTTGAAGTGGAGATGGATGGGCAACCAGTGAAGGTTCTTGAGGACTGGAGAATCATAGCCTGAACGTTTTTGTTGAAAAATGATCCGGGCAGCAAAGTGAAATATGGACTAGAGTGGGGAGAGACAGAAACCAGGAAAGTCAGCAAGGAAGCTGATGCAGTAATCACAGCGAGAAAGGATATGTGCTTGTATTAAAATGGTAGCAGTTTAGATGGAGAGGAAAGGGTGGATTTTTAGTGGTTGTGAAGGTGGAACCGACAGGATTTAGTGATGAATACGTAGGTTGAATGAGAGAGAGGAATTAAGGATAATGCCAAAGTTATGGGCTTGTGAGACAGGATCGTTACTGGTACTGTCTATAGTGAGACAGTCAGGCAGAGGACATGGTTTGAGTGGGAAGATAAGAAGTTCTGTTTTGGACATGTTAAATTTGAGGTGACAGGAGGACATCCAAGTAGAGATCCTGAAGGCAGGAGGAAATGTGAGACTGCAGAGAAGGAGAGAGATCAGGGCTAGAGGTGTAGATTTGGGTATCATCCACATAGAGGTGGTAGTTGAAACCATGGGAACGAATGAGTTCTCCAAAGGAGTGGATGTAAATGAAGAACAGAAGGGGACCCAGAACTGAACCTTGTGGGACCCCACAGGAGGAGCCCATGAAAGAAATTTAGAATGATCATCCGGAGAGATAGGAGAAGCAGGAGAGGACCGTGTCAGTGAAGTTAAGGTAGATAAGGTTTCCAGGAGAAGGGGGTGGTTGAAAGTGTCGAAGGGAGCTGAGGAGTCAAGGATGATTAGGATGGAGTACAGGCCATTGGATTTGTCAAGAAGGAGATCATCCAAGTGTCTGTACTGGGGAAGCGAGTGAGCAGGGGGATGGAGGTGGGAATGAACACTGCAGTAGAGTTGGTAGATATGTTCTTTACCCACAAGGAACTCACATGTGTACTTAAATCCTGTGGGGCAGGGGTTGGGCAAATATCAAGTTCTAAATGTGAACTTATCCATGAACATTAACAACATATAAGGAAGTTTGAATAGGAGAATTAAAACCTATCCAGGAAAGGCCTCTTGGAATAGATGTGATTTTAGTACAGCATTAAAGTAGAGAGTGAATGCCATGTCAGAGAGAAGATGTGGGCAAGAGGTCAATGATAAGATCAAAGTACAATAAGTAGATTGGAGTAAGAGGAATGAATCATGCAGGTTGAGTTATAGAGGGAGATCAATGAGGTAAGGTTGGAGATGGCTAATTGATTGAATATCTTAAAGTCAGTGGTGAGAAGTTTCTGTCAGATGCAGAGGTGGATGGGCAGCCATTAGAGGTTTTTGAGGAAGGGGGGATACATAGGCAGAACGTTTTTTTCAGGAAAATGATCTAGACTGCAGCATGAAGTATGGGCTGAAAAAGGGAGAGACGAGAAGCAGGCAGGTAAGAAAAGAGATTGAAATAGTAATGAAGTGGGATAGGACCATGCTGATCAAGTTCTAATAATGTTAGTATTTGTTAAGCGCTTACTATGTGCCGAGCACTGTTCTAAGCGCTAGGGTAGACATAGGGGAATCAGGTTGTCCCACATGGGGCTCACAGTCTTAATCCCCATTTTACAGATGAGGTAACTGAGGCCCAGAGAAGTTAAGTGACTTGCCCACAGTCACACAGCTGACAAGTGGCCGAGCCGGGATTCGAACTCATGACCTCTGACTCCAAAGCCCGTGCTCTTTCCACTGAGCCACGCTGCTTCTCTAATGAATGCTTAATAAACACTATTAATTTATTGGCTGAATAAGCAAAATGTAATTAGTTGAATTCCCTGATTCCAAAATGGAAGAAATCCTCTCCCAGTGCTGAGCATTTGAATTCTAATTATAAAAAATAGTGATCAAAAATTTTGAGCAGCTGAAATGGAGTTAAGGAATCAGAGTCATAAAAACCTGAGAAAGCATTTTGCTGTTGCCTTTACAATCATTGTTGACATCATCATTGTGGTCATCATCATCTAATTCACAAAGCACACCACAGTGTAGCCAGCACTGTACTGGGAGCTGAGTAAATGCAACAAAAATTAGCAGGTTGAAGACCCACTCGAAAGGAGTGAACAATCTAAAGTGGAGAGGAAACGTCCATCCTTCAAAATAACATCATCATAACAAAAACAAATTCAGACTTCGGGATAGTTATATTAAATGTCCAAGAAACAGACTCCAACAAAAAAGTTTTGATTGAGGTAGGCAGCATTTTTTCGGTAAATAATGTATTTTGACATAGAAGTGAGTTTATGTGATACTTTTCTTCAAATACTGTCGTGTTGTTTATCAATAGGCATGAGCCCCATAGAGTTCTTTAGCCCAGTCACTAGCCATCCTTTTCATTTCATTACTTCATTTGGCCTTCTGGGAGATTGTGACTTCTTGTTGATAAGCTGTTCTAAGAGCTTAAAGATTTTACGGTCCGATTTTGATTTCTATGCCATTATTTTTGATTTAAAGACTTCATTTGAGTTCACTGCAAACCTGAGTGCCCATTTCACAGTGTTGCCCCCCAAATCATTGCTCAGCTGCAGTAATGGATGATTTCATTTCCTTTCTCTATAGATGGAGCAGTGAACTCTCCTTGGTTTACTGATGTTGAGAAAGTATGGCTGTCACTCCATGATAGAGACGCTCAATATTATTGAGTCTTGCCTGCCATATATTCAGGGAGCTGCTTTGAGATGGCCCAGCTTGTGCAATGTAAAAACTCCCATTGGATGGTCAAGTCTCATTTTCTATCATGCTACAGTCTTAAAATACTCTGACTGGAATTTTTATAGTCTTTAATGGAAATGTGGCAAGGCACGCTATTCATAACCTGTCAGGTAGGGCAAATCATATCCATCCCGCCGTGCAGACTCCAACTGCAAAACTTGCTTTTCTTTTTTCCCTTCCTGGATTTTTTATAAATGAATGTAGTGATTGAACTTCATTATTGACAGATACAAAACTAAGAGGAAATTCACTGATGAGGCAACCAGCATCATCCCAATAAAAAAACATGGTGAACTCCTCTTAGGACACCACCGTAATCTAATATAGCCTTGCATTGAGAACGAGAGCCTTTTGTAGTTTTGTTTGGAGGGTGTCAAAGTAAAGACCCACTAAACAACCAGTGTGGGCCATCCTTCCTTACCAAGGGGCAGATTATCTCTTTCTTAACATTTTTGCATGAAAGAGCATGGGGTGTCTCACTCAAGGAGTGCCAGGAATATGGTGGTCTTTTTTCTGGCTGATTTCTGAGGCCTGTGGTCCATTCTCACTGCTTATGCTGTGGAACTTTGTCAGAAATCAGGTCAGTCATTCTAGCCAACCTCACATTTGCAGTTTCTATTTCCACAGTCACCAAAAATTCCTCCTTCCTTATGATTAAAAATTATTTTTGGAAAAATATGAAACTTCTGTGAAAGAGTTCTACTTTAAAAATCCATGAAGGACCAGAGAAAGAGGAGTTTTACATGAGATAACTACTTGAAATATTGAATTCTCTGCTAGCCCAGCATGTTTAAAATGGCTGAGGAATACAGCTGGACCACTGTCAAGATAACAATGAGGTGAAACAGCAGAAACTTTGTGTTTTCACACCTCTGAACGTCGGTTATAGGAAAGCTTTCTACTATTCCTCTATCACTAAATGGTAAAAACAACTACCATCAAACAGTTAATAAGAATGTGAATAACCAGATGGCTTATATTACATATTAAACTTGTTGAAATAAGAAGTGAAACTATCTGCCAATAATTTCCATGGAAGTTTTCCACAGTCTCCTTAGATGACCTTGTTTAGTGCCTTGAATGTTTGAGGTTCAGAGAAATATAAATATTCAGTCCACAATGACTCACTCTCACTGGGTAACTTTTAGAATAATTAAAGTTAACCATCAATGAACATTTTGAGCACGGGGCTCCTAGAACTGTTCATGCTGGATAGACGAACCATTTTTCTTTATGACTCTAGTTGTTCAATATAGCATTCATTCAAACCACCCCCTAAAAAATTTTAAATGAGTTGAAGACCCTAATATTTTATTCAAATACAAAAGTGTTTGGAATTTGTCATTTTGGCAGATCAGAAAAAGTAGAAGCTCAACAGTTCCTACTATTTCCTCACCTTCTCATCTCTTATGTTGCTGTAGGCTCCATCTTATCGTGCTTCCCATGTTCTCCTTTATCATCACTTTCCACTTTCACTGTGCTCTCTCTTTATTTCCTTTATAAGCCCTTCTTCCCCTTTGTTATATCCACAAATATAAACACATTATAAGGAAGAGGTAAAAAGAAAGTTCTCAAAATAATGACTCAGAAATATGCATGCACATTGAATTGACTTGGAAATTTGCATTATGGTCAGTGTTACCTTTACCATTTGCTCCCTAGAAATGATTGTGTCTGTATTCCTACATTAATGTGCCTTTCTAGAAAGTAATTTGTCTGAGTTTGTGTGGGAATCTCTCTCATCCTATTACTTCATGCCCAAGTGTTCAGAACAGGGTCAAGCACACACTGAGTACTCAGTACTGAGAATCATTAGTTCAGTGTGGGCAGAGAATGTCTGTTTTTGCTATATTATACTCTCCCAAGTGCTTAGTACAGTACTCTGCATTCAGTGAGCACTAAGTAAATGAGATTGACTGATGATTAAGCACAGTGTGTTAAACACTAGGCTAGATACAGTGGTATGAATGGACATAGTCATTATTCCACTTGATGGTTCACATATTCCAGATAAGGAAACTGAGGCCCAATAAGTGCCTTGCTTCTGATCCCATAGTAATCAATCAATCAGTGATATTTATTGAACACATACTGTTTGCATACCACTGTACTAATCACTTGGGAGAATATAAGATAAAATAGTTGGTGATGTGATTCCTGCTTACAAGGAGCTTATATATAAACCATTAGCAGAGCTGGTCTCAAATGCACGACTCCTGGATGCCAGTACTGTGCTCTTTCCACTAGTCCAAAGAGCCTCAAACATTTGTGGCAGAAAAGGCCGGAGATACCCAAATGAAAATTCCTTCCAATCAATCAACTGTATTTATTGAGCCCTTACTGGGTGGTGAACACCCTACTACACTCTTGGGAGAATACAATATAACAGAGTTTATGGACATGTTCCCTGCCCACAATGAGCTTACAATCTAGTCTGCTTCTATAGTAGATTCCCTGATGGTGCTGAGCCAGGGAACAACGCTACCTAGAAGTAAATACTTAGGGTGAGGGTATGAACAATTAGTGTTGCAAAAGTTCCATTGCACTACTACTCGATTTCCTAAAAAGATCTAGGACTTAGCCCAAAAGGGCCAAAGTCTAATTTCATTTAATTACCTATTCCCTAGGGGAACTGGGCCTGGTCATGTTTTCACAAACTCTGCAGGAATGTTTTGTGGGGGAGGGAGGAGTATATCCATGTTGCCATGGTGATAAGGGTGTATGAAGTTAGTTTAGTTTCAAGGAATAGTTCACTAGTTATGAAAAAAAATGGATCTCCTATTCCTTAAAGCCTTAAAGTGACCTCTAGTTGAATGTACAATAGTGCACTCTTTGGCTCAAAAACAAATCACATGAAACATGCTTTGAATGTAAATCGAGCTCCACTTTTTTTGAAAATAGATTTCTTAGCAATTTTCTAAATGAAGTTTATGGGAGATTTACTACAACCAAATGAATCAGGTATGAGTATCTTCAAAAAATGTCCATCATGATGTCTTTCTGAACCCTTGGATTCAGTCATTGGTTTAAGATTTCTCCAGAATGTTGTCTGATCTCAAAGTCCAGTTGGTCAGTTACTAACCATAAGGGAGCGAGAGCAGCAAGGAGAGAAGAGAGAGATGTGCACCCACTGAGACGATCTCCTCAGACAGCCCATTCATCACAGTAGGAGACAGATGGAGTTGACTTAATTGTGTTCCATCTGTGCCTACCAACCATTTCCTTAACCAGGTTCAAGCTGCTGCTAACCTGCTGGGGCTGTTTTCTAAAGAACTGCTTGCAGAGAGACTTCTAGAGGTGGAAATACAAAAAAAAATTAAACAACCCAGAAAAATGAAAAACAACATGGTAGAGTGCATAGCACAGGCCTGTGAATCAGAGAATCAGAGACACCTGGGTTCTAATTCCAGATCCACCACTTGCCAGCTGTGTGGCCTTGGACAAGTCACTTAACTTATCTGTGCCTCAGTTTCCTTCTCTGTAAAATTGGGATTAAGTCTGTGAGCCCCAAGTAGAACACGAAATGTGTCCAACCTGATAATCCCAGTGCTTAGTACACTGACTGGCACACAGTACGCACTGAATAAATACCATTAAAAGAATCCAAGCTGGGGGGCTCTAGAGGTCCCTCAGGATTGGGAAATCTACCTAAATTCTGGCTCTTTTAATCAGGATCAACAATATCCATCAGGACCAGGCTACGCAAACCTATGCAAACAGGAAGCTGTTTAAACATGGCATGATAAGCTGTTTTTCTAAGGTTTCTTAGTAGCAGCGTGGCTCAATGGAAAAGGCCTAGGCTTTGGAGTCAGAGGTGGTGGGTTCTAATCCCAAATCCACTGCTTGCCAGCTGTGTGACTTTGGGTGAGTCACTTAACTTCTCTGTGCCTCAGGTGGGACATCCTGATCACCTTGTATCTCCCCCAGAGCTTAGAACAGTGCTTTGCACATAATAAGCACTTAACAAATACAGCCATTATTATTATTAGCAGCGTGAGTCAGTAAATTGACTCCAACACACCTGTTCTGTCATTCACTGCCTGACATATATGCCCCTGCCTTCAAGCTGCTAGCCCTCCCTAAAACCTCCATTTTCTGAGGGAAGAAACGTAAAAGAAAGCACCTCAGAAACATGCATTTGTCCTTCAGGGTGGGGTTCAAGACTAAATGTTTTAAAAGGTCAGTTTAACCCCAATATCTCTGAAATGAATGAAATTTGAAATCGTATTTACTGAGGGCTTACTGTGTGCAAAGCACTGTACTAAGCACTTGAGAGAGTATAGTATAACAACGAACGGACACATTCCCTGCCCACCATGAGTTTACAGTCTAGAAAAGTTAGTTTCATTTACAGGGAATCCCATGAAGTCTAAGGAGAGTGGGCTGTAGTTATTCATGGCCTCTGGTTCTCAGCTAGGCAGTGAGCCTGTCTAAACTAGTTTAAAGTGCTCTGCTCACATAAGTACTCAATAAATACTTCTGATTGACTGGAGAGTGATGATAAGAGCACTGTGTCAGTAGAAATTAATCTAATATGAGGCACTTTGCTGAATTTGCATACTTCTTGACCTGTAATATTAGGTAGTTGAGTCTTTCCTATTTGAGGCTACTTTATCATTTTCATTACCACTATCTGATGTTACCACCTCTATGCAGATGACTCCCAAATCTGCAGCTTCAACCACAACACCTCTTTTTCTTTGCAATCTCACATTTTCCTCTGCCTTTATTTCATCTCTACATAGATATTCATTCAATAGTATTTATTGAGCGCTTACTATGTGCAGAGCACTGTACTAAGCGCTTGGGATGAACAAGTCGGCAACAGAGACAGTCCCTGCCGTTTGACGGGCTTACAGTCTAATCGGGGGAGACGGACAGACAAGAACAATGGCAATAAACAGCGTCAAGGGGAAGAACATCTCGTAAAAACAATGGCAACTAAATAGAATCAAGGCAATGTACAATTCATTAACAAGATAAATAAATAGATATCCCACCATCAACTCAAACTCAGCATGTCCCAAACTGCACTTCTCATTTTCCTACCCCAGCCCTTTTTTCTCTCCATCTTTCTCATTTTTCTTAACACAGAGCTTTTTTAAATTTTTTTAAATTTTTTAAAAAAAAATTTTAAATTTTTTAATTTTTTTTAAATTTTTTAAATTTTTTTAAATTTTTCTTAATTATCCCTCTCCCGTGAACCCAGAGCTTTGGCATTATCCTGGACCCATTCCTCTCTTTCAGCCTGCACGTTCAATCAACCACCAAATCCTGCCTGTTCTATCCTCACAGCGTCTTCGGAATCCACCCCTTCCTCTCCATCCAAACTGTAAGCAAGCCACCAAGCATATGTAATATTCCATCTTGACTTCTGTGTCATTCTCCTCACTGATCCCCCTAGCATCTAGTCCACATTTCTCTCTGTTGCCCAGATTGTATTTCTAAGAAATCATTTTGTGCCTGACTCTCCACTCCTCAAAAGCCTCGAGTGGTTGCCCTTCCATCTTCACATCAAGCAGACAATACTACTAATAATAACAATAATGATGGTATTTGTTAAACGCTTACTATGTACCAAGCACTGTTCTAAGCATTGGAGTAGGTACAAGGTAATCAAGTTGTCCCACGTGGGGCTCACAGTCTTCATCTCCATTTTACAGATGAGGTAACTGAGGCACAGAGAAGTTAAGTGACTTGCCCAAAATCACACAATTGATAAGTGAAAGAGCCTGGATTATAATCCACAACCTCTCACTCCCAAGCCTGTGCTCTTTCCACCACTAGTACTAATTATAATAATAACAGTTATAATAATAATATTTGTTAAGCATTTACTATCTGCTAGGCACTGTACTAAATGCTCAGGTACGTTCAATACAATAAAATTAGATGTAGTCCTGTCCCATGCAGGACTCACAGTCTAAGTACAATGGAGAACAAGTATCAGATCCCCATTTTGCAGATGAAATCTGAAGCCCAGAGCAGTTAAGTGTCCTGCCCAAAATCACATAACAGGCAAGTGGCAGTGCTGGGACTAGAACCAGGTCCTCGGACTCCCAGGCTCATGATCTTTCCACTAGGTCAAACTCCTTACTATCAGCTTCAAGCTACTCAATCGACTCATTGCCCACTTCCTATTCTTCTTTCTCCCCCACTACAATCCAGCCTACACACCTCTAATACCAACCTATTCACAGTGCTGCACACTCCTCTCTCATACCATCAAACCCTTGTTAATAATAATTATGGTATTTGTTAAGCACTTACTATATGTCAAGCACTATTCTAAGTGCTGGGGTAGATACAAGCTAATCGGGTTGTCTTACATGGGACAACCCACAGTCCTAATCTTCATTTTAGAGATGAGCTGAGGCACAGGGAAGTTAAGTGGCTTGCCCATCAGACAAGTGGCCGAATCAGGATTAGAACCCACATTCTCTGACTTCAAAGACCATACTCTTGCAACTAAGCCATGTTGCCTTGCTCATGCCCTTCTTCCCATCTGGATCCCCCTCACTTCATGCTCGTCACTTTTCCCTTCTGCAAAGCCGTACTAAAATCATCTCTCTCCCAGGAAGCTTTGCCTGATTAAGTTCTCATTTCCCACTCTGTCTTCTCACTGTACTGCAATACCTATGCACTTGAGTCCATATTCACTAAGCATTTCAGTGGTCATTTCCTAATATTAAGTTGGTTCCCGTAACTTAATTTATGTGAATGTCTGTGTATCCCACTAGATTGTAAGATCTTTGAGGAAAAGGATTGTGTCTACCTACTCTCCCAAATCCCTAGTACAGTGCTCTCCAGACATTAAGAGCTCAATAAATATCATTGATGGATTGACTGATTTAAAATGAATGTTACATCTCTACTTTATCATGCTATCCAAGGATTTCCTTCCCAATCCTTCTTTCTGGGCCAGTTAAAAATATATGATTTCAAAAATATATTGTGATACTTTGCCCAAATTAAGCCTTGCTCTTAGCAATCACAGTCAAGTATCTGTTATGAACAATATGTGCTAATGCAGTTTGTGCTGTGATGGGACACTATACAGTCTAATTTAAAAAAAAAACTTCCCTGCTCTCTAGAAAGTTCTCTAGCAACATCTTCTGCTTCTCTTTAATCCCCTTTGTCCTGCCAGCCTGCCAGGCATTTATTTCAAGGCTAATTTATGTATCTAGCATAGGGAGATGGAAAAAAAAAGCTTTGTCTGGGAGGGGAAGCCATTGAATAAGAACAGTGGCTAAGAAGAGTGCTTAGAGTAGTGCTTGGCACATATTAAGAGCTTACCAAATACAGTAATGATAACGATAAGAGCCATAATAATAGCAATAATAATAATAGTAGCGTCATCAGTGGGCTCCTTTGCTTCATGTCACCACTATTCCCCACATCCGTGGATGACCACAAATTGATTCATATGCAACATGGTCTCAAATTCTTTGTTAAAGTCACTACTTGAAAATCTGCTAAACGTGCCTAGACCCATTGTTCACACATCCAATTTTAGCAGTGTCAATGTCACCAGTATATAGTTCGCATTATTCTTACTGGCCTTACTTAAAGAGGACTCATGTTTCCACTACCTCTGGGGCTCTCATAATCTTTCCTACATGCAAGTTCCAGTTCATTTCACTTTCCAAATAGACAGAATTGTCTTGGCCTCACCTCTGCCCCAAGGTGAATAATAATTTTCAGGAAAATTTCAGAACTCATCAGCTAGAGATCGTTAAAATCAATATGAGAAGGTAATTCCATTTCATGCACTGTCACTGGAAAGACTTCGCATTTTATTACTTGCTCACTGATACTTCCAAAGTCTCTTTTTAAAAAATAGAAGCTCTCCATATGCTCTGAAGGATGACTTGCCTGACTAATGCAGGAGAAGTATTTACCCAGCAGATTTATGGGGCTTTAATAGGATGGGCGGCACAGCATTTTCATATTCATCAAGAGTCTCCTCTGTGTTTCCTTTTCTGAGAAGAAGCATCAACACAGATTGTCATTTTGATGGTTCTGTAGGAGTAGTTAGACATTGGCATGTCTTTGAATAGAACTTCCTTTTTTTCCCCTTTCCTAGTTGTCTTTTTATGTTTTCCCCACATTAGCAATCAATCCATCAGTGGTATTTATTGAGCACTTACTGTGTGCAGAGCGCACCAAACATGACTGCACAACAAAGGACAGTCAGTGTGAGAGTGTGTATGCATGTGGTGTTCATAGCAGGATCATTCATTCATTCAATTAAATTTATTGAGCACTTAACCGTGTGCAGAGCACTGTACTAAGCCTTTGGAAAGTACAGTTTGGCAACAAATAGAGACAATCCTTACCCAACAATGGGCTCACAGTCTAGAATGGGGCAGACAGTTAACAGAACAAAACAAAACAAGTAGACAGGCATCAATAGCATCCATATAAATAAATAGAATTATAGATATATACATTAAGATCAAGGATCTTAGGATCGAGACTGAGTCTCATATTGGCCTTTTCCAGATAGGTCCCTATAGTTGAACTTCAGTGTCTAGTGTCACCTTTAAGTAGTAATAATCAGTTAATCACTCATATTTATTCATTCATTCAATCACATATGTGCAGAGGATTGTACTAAGCGCTTGGAAAGTACAATTCAGCAACTAAGAGGGACAATCTCTGTTCACAGTGGACTCACTGTGGGGAGGCAGATATCAAAATAAGTAAACAGGCATCAATAGCATCAATATAAATAGAACTATAGATATATACACATCAAAAAGTAAGCAGGCATTAATTATAAACAAATAGATTTATAGATATGTACATATGCAAAACGGAAAGAGAGCGAGTCCCGATGATGGGACAGGGAAGGAGAAATGGGGAGGGAAAGGAGCACTTTTGTATTGAGCACTATGTGCAATGCACTGTACTAAGTACTTTGAAGAGTACAATACAACAGAATTAGCAGACAAGTTCCCTGCCCATAATGATAAGGGAAATGACAATGTTTGTTAAGCGCTTACAATGCAACCAAGCACTGAACTAAGTGCTGGGGCTGTTACAAGATAACTTGATTGCACATGGGGCTCATAGTCTAAGTAGGAGGGGGAACACATTGAATCCCCATTTTTCAGAGGAGGGAACTGGGGCACAAAGAAGTTAAAGTGAATTTGCCCAAGGTCACCCAGCTGACAAGTGACAGAGCTGGGATTAGAACCCAGATCCTCTGACTTCCAGGCCCTTGCTCTTCCCATTAGGCCACTCTGATTCTAGTAGGAGGGATATCTATCTTTGTATGGCTGGCCATGCCACCACTGGAGGAAGCCAGGTCTGATCCTTTGCCCATCACAAAAATAAGGTGAGACATCATGTCTAGTCTTATTCATCTTCCTCAACACAGCCTTGTTCGAGAATGCAGTAGAGAAATTTATTCAATCATATTTATTGAGTACTTACTGTGTGCAGAGCACTGTACTAAGCAGTAGGCAATGTAGCCTCAGTCCCAAGCTCATATACGACGGTGCTCTGCACACTGTAAGTGCCCAATAAATACCATTGAGGATAATGATGACTAAGAGACTGGAGTTCTTAATGGCTCAATCATTACTATTTGACAAGTCACTTAACCTCCTTGCGCCTCAGTTTCTTTATGATAAGGATGATGACGATGATGATATTTGTTGAGTGCTTACTATGTGCCAAGCACTTTTCTAAGAGCTGGGGTAAATAGAAGGTAATCAGGTTGTTCCACATGAGGTTCACAGGCTTTATCCCCATTTTACAGATGAGGTAACTGAGGCACAAAGAAGTTAAGTAACTTGCCTAAGGTCACACAGCAGACAAGTGTCAGAGCCAGGATTAGAACCCACATCCTCTGACTCCCAAACCTGGGCTCTTGCCACTAAATGGGAATACAATATCTAAGCTCTCTTCAGCTCTTAGATAATAATAATTATCATTATTATTATGGCATTGTTAACAGCTTATTATGTACCAGATACAGTACTAAGCACTAGGGTGGATACAAGGAAATTGAGTTGTACACAGTCCCTGTCCCACATGGAGTAACTGAGGCACAGAGAAGTAAACTGACTTGCTCAAGATCACATAGCAGACAAATGGAGGATCCGGGGTTAGAACCCATGACCTTCTGACTCCCAGACCCCCTGCTGTGCCTGAGTTTAAAAGATCTAAGGGCAAACAAGGTGGACAAATGAATGTCACAAGGACACAATGAAACAAGGCGTATGATGATGTCACAGAGAAGTAGACAAGTGAGAGAAAAGCAGATAACTGGTTAGCCTGATGGGAAACAAGGGGAAACAGAACAACTGTTTGGGAGTAGAAGCTTTGGGAAAAATTGTGTTAGCCTGTCAATGGGCAGGGATTGTCTCTATCTGTTGCCGAATTGTACATTCCAAGTGCTTAGTACAGTAGTCTGCACATAATAAGCGCTCAATAAATACTATTAAATGAATGAATGAATGTGTTTAGCGATAGGGAGAAATGGAAATAGCACAGGGCTCTGTAGCTTTCATTCATTCATTCAATCATATTTATTGAGCACTTACTGGGTGCAAAACGCTGAACTAAGCACTTGTGAGTATGCAGTATAACATTAAACAGACACACTCCCTGCTCACAACGAGCTTACAGTCTAATAAGTGAAACAGTGCGGCAAGGGGCGATTTTTGCTCATGCACAGTGTGGGAGGGTTAATTAGCAAACACAAAGCTTAACAGCCCTGTCTGTATGCACTACTACTAGTTCAATGAGTTGATCTGTCTTTAACCCTGACTGACAGCAGATATAACTGGAACACATCATAAACCTCTACTAGTAATAGTCATAATAATAATTATATGTTTTGTTTAAAGCTTATTATGTGCCAAGCACTGTAATAAGTGAGGGGGTAGATACTACGTAGTGGGCAGGGAACGTCTCTGTTTATTATTATATTTTACTCTCCCAAACCCTTAGTAGAATGCTCTGTACACAGTAAGTGCTCAATAAATACAATTGATTGAGTAAATCGGACGCAGTCACTGTCCCACATGGGGTTCATCATCTAAGTTAAGAGAGAACGGGTGTTTAATCTTCATTTTACAGATGACAAGACTGAGAAACGGAGACATTAAGTGATTTGCCCAAGTTCACCCAGGAGACACGTGGTGAAACTAGGATTAGAATTGAAGTGACTTTACTCTCAGTCCTGTGCTCTCCACTAGGTCAAATTTTAAAATTTCTTCCCTCCAGGAGAGACTGTGCAATAAGGGAGAATTATCTCATGGGTGGACTCTTAATTTTCTCATTTCACCCATCCAAGAATACTCGTTAAATTTAGTGATGCAACTTATCCTTGGAGGGAATTGGTATGTGTTATAGATTCAGAATGATGAGACCAGAGAGAGACAGCTTCTGACTTTGTTACCCGTGACCTGCAAATTGGACTGGGGAAATCGGATCTGTCAGTCCAGAGAGGAAAGTACGAACTCCTCCATCCCTCCACTCAGCAGTGCCGTCACATTTTCCCGTCGGGGCTGTTGCCATTCTAACAAATGCTGCTAGCCAATGTTCAAGATACTCTGCTCCTAAAGAACTAGTCAAGGTTCAGGCTCATTTTCACTTCAAATGTATCAGACCCTCAACTAAGGGCTTCTGTTTAACAATCAGTTGGCACAATATGAAATAATTCAATAATTCAGCAATAGTGCTATTTAAGTGCTTACAAGAACTGTATTTAGCTCCAGAGTAGAAACAAGATAATTGAGTCAAATGCAGTCCCTGTCCCACATGGGGCTCACAGTTCAAGTAGGAAGAACAAGTACATTATATACATTTTACAATGAAGGAAACTGAGGCTGAGAAAAGTCAATTGCCCAAAGTCACACAGCAGGCAAGTCCTAGAGCTGGGATTAGAACCCACATCCTCTGACTCCTAGACCCATACCTTTTCCTCTAGGCCATGCTATTGCTCTATTAAAGCCCAGTAAGACTCAGTTGTGCAAAATTTGCATATTACTTTATTACGAGCCTGCATGATGAGGGGGCATCTTCACTGGAGAAGGAGCGTGGCTCAGTGGAAAGAGCACGGGCTTTGGAGTCAGGGCTCATGAGTTCGAATCCCAGCTCTGCCACTTGTCGGCTGTGTGACTGTGGGCAAGTCACTTAACTTCTCTGTGCCTCAGTTCCCTCATCTGTAAAATGGGGATTAAGACTGTGAGCCCCACGTGGGACAACCTGATTCCCCTATGTCTACCTCAGCGCTTAGAACAGTGCTCGGCACATAGTAAGCGCTTAACAAAATACCAACATTATTATTCACTGACAGAATCCCCTCCCTATTTTTATTGCTTCTCCCCATTCCTACTCACCTTTCTCCCGATCACAGAATCTCGATGTTTGCACTCTGAGAGTTTTCTTCTCCAGTCAGAGAACCTAACTGCCAAGATACGGAGCTTTCTTCAAATTAAATTTACAATTATGTACAGTCGAATTAGATGTGTGTTTGCTCTGTGAATCGAAACTTTATTTTTGGCAGCAGGAATAAGAGAAGTGACTGGTGGAAAGTAAAAATAAATTCTTCACTCCCTTGTTTTGTCCCAGCTCCTTCCTTCCTCCTTCCCATGGCAAAGATCCTTCTTCAGTCTCCTTCACCTTCTAAGGGAACACATGGATGGAGATGTATGACTTGATGCTATGATCTTGAGCAAGTCACTTAACTTCTCTGTACCTCTCAGCTTCTTCATCTGTAAAATGGAAATTCAATATCTGTTCTTCCCACATGAGCTCCATGTGAAACAAACACTGTGCCTGATTTGATTATGTTGAATATACTCCTGTGATCAGTACAGTGTTCAGTACCTATAAGCATTTAACAAATAGCATAATTATTATGTAAGTGGGTTTAGGTTTGAGTTTCAGGGACACTGTCTGGGCTCTCTTGCACTTGCCCATGACAAATGGGTAGTTTTTGCTTGAAAACCTGAGCCTCTTTCAGAGTCTTCCCCAAACTGAAGAAAGATAGAACGGTGGTGACTCCTTGCCCCAAGTCTTGAAATATTGGCATTTTTTTCAGCATAGAAAAAAACCCTAGACACAAGAAGGGAGTGTGGGAAGAAAGCCACCAAACCTGGAAATGGAACTGATGTGGTTCAGAGGAGACTGTAATAATAATAATAATAATGATATTTGTTAAGCACTTATTATGTGCCAAGCACTGTTCTAGGCTCTGGGGTGGATACAAGGTCATCAGGTTGTTCCACGTGGGGCTCACAGTCTTTATCTCCATTTTACAGATGAGGTAACTGAGTCCCAGTGAAATGACTTCCCCAAAGACCCAGTTGATGTGGAGGATCTGGGATTAGAACCCATGACTTCTAACTCTGAAGCCCAGGCTTTTTCCACTAAGCAAAGCTGTTTCCCTTGTACTGTACCCACTCAGTGCTGGAATGCTACTACAACTACTACTACTACTAATAATAATATTTGTAAAGTGTTTATTCGTGGCAAGCACTGAACTAGGTATGGAATAGATACAAGATACTATGTTATCACTGAAGTGTTTAATCTCATATCATAATTGGTTGACCTAGTTTCATCATGGCCCCAGATCTACTTGTTGAAACCCTTTGGAGAGTGTTCCACTGTCAAAGGTAGTTGTACAATGCAGTAGGAAGTGCAGGCAGGAATTTTAAAATTCCGCTTCTTCGGTGGCCTATTCCCAGCAAGCCTGGGGTATTCTGCCCCTGATGCAGAATCCCAGTAACACAAAGGAAGCATTGGCCACATTTCAGCTTCAAATGGATTTTTATAGTCGTGTTTTCATTCTTTAAAAAAAGAGCTTCTTTGGACATGCCGATAAGCCTAACCTTCAGTAATGCTGATGGGGAGAAGTAAGACTTGCCTCAGTCTCTGGGTGCCACTGACCCAGTGATTCTTGTGCTGCAAGTAAAAAGAAAGATCCAAGAACTCCTTCCTTTGCTGACAAGGGGAATGGGGTGGCCCATTTGTGAATAAAAGGTTAAAACTCAGAACTAGTAGGTGCTACCATGAGCAGAAGTAGCCAGATGTTTGAGAACCTTTATGGGTCCAGATTAATCCCAAGGGCCATAATTTGCTTATGTCCAAGCCCTAAAGCCTGTTGAAAAAAATAATAATAATGTTGGCATTTGTTAAGCGCTTACTAGGTGCCGAGCACTGTTCTAAGCACTGGGGGAGATACAGGGTAGCCAGGTTGTCCCACGTGGGGCTCACACACTTTTAATCCCCATTTTACAGATGAGGGAACTGAGGCACAGAGAAGTTAAATGACTTGCCCACAGTCACACAGCTGACAAGTGGCAGAGCCGGGAGTCGAACTCATCACCTCTGACTCCAAAGCCCAGGCTCTTTCCTCTGAGCCACGCTGAAAATGTGACCCCTTATGGCTTACTGAATACAGCACAGGCCTGAGAGTTAGAAGGACCTGTGTTCTAATTCTTGCTCCACCACTTGACAGGACTGTGACTGTGGGCAAGTCACTTCACTTCTCTGGGCCTCAGTTGCCTCATCTGTAAAAAGGGGGTTAAGGACAATGAGCACTATGTGGGACTGTAAATTCTAGATTGCAAGATCTTTGTGGGCAGAGAATGTTTCTGTTTATTGTTATATTGTACTCCTCAAGCACTTAGTACAGTGCTTTGCACACGGAGCTCAATAAATGCAACTGAATGAATGAATAAATGACAGGGACTTTGTCCAACCTGATTACCTTGTATCTAGCCCATCTTGTAGAACAGTGTTAAGCACATAGTAAGCCCTTTACAAATACTAAAATTATCATTATTATTATATCAATGCCATAGATGTAGTCTTTTAGCCTAAGCTTGGGAAAGAGTTCATATCATTTCCCAATTGCCTCATCTTCAGCAATGATGGAAACTATTCTTTGAAATGATTTCTATTTACTTGAGTCAGGGAGAAGTTTACATCAACAACTTAGACTGTAAGCTCTTCCAGAATGAAAGCTCATTATGGGCAGGAAATCTGTCTGCCTACTCTGTTGTGTTGAATTCTACCCAGCTCCTAGTACAGTATACTGCTGTTCACCTAGTATGTGCTCAATCAATACCACTGATTGATTGATTGATAGTCACAATACTGTGAGGTAGAAATTTGTGTTTGTTATTCAAAGCCTCCTTTAATCACCAACCTGGACAAGAAGCTGTCTTATTTCTGGAAGAAATGTAATCCTTCCTGCTTAAGCACTGAAAGAAGTAGACTGTAAGAATCACCTCTGCCCTAATTTTATTCATTTTAATATTCTGGATTGTCAATTTTGGTCCATGGAATGCTGTAGTGTTGAAACTGTAAATAACGGTATACTTTTTTCTTTTAGTTTAGTTTTGGATGTGACCATTGGCTGAGCAGATGTACCCTGTCATATGTACTGAAATACATTCTTGGTTAATAGAGGGATGAAATATTGAACTAGATGCTTGAAATTTGTCACTTGAGTCTCCAGTTCTGCTACTGACTTAACTGGTTATCTTGAAGATGGGGTGTCTCAGCATTCATTTTCAAAGTACAGGTGTTTCCTATAGGTAAACTTCACCATTAGTAACATTATCTTCTAATTTGAAAAATGACTACAGACAGAAATGTCATCTCTACCTAGTGTCCTAATTAAAATCTTAAGTACTCTCTCACTCCTTCTCATGCTCTGTCTCTCTCTGTCTCTCTCTCTAAATATATATAGATATATATATGGATTGATAGTTAAGACAGTCTTTAGTGAAATAATATTTCATAGAGCTTATAGCTATGAGTCATAGAGATGAGAAAAATGTTGCTATTCAATATTGTTGAATAGCAGCCTTGAGAAAAATACTCTAGGGAGGTGAATAAAGAAGCAGAACAGCTGAAGAGGCCTAGGGACAATCCTGGAGTATGGGCAGGAATGGCTTGATCAGATGGGGTGTGGTTAGAAGTTGAGATCATGGAGTAGAAATATTTAGGAGACCACACAGTGAGCAGTGGAAGGCATTTAAGGGGTAAACAACTCACTTTTCCCACTTGTTTTTAATCTCCCAGGAATGAGAGATGTGTATAATTTAGGATGGTTTGAAAGGGCGATGACCAAGGCAACAGATAAGTTCCTAGGATAAGCAAAGATAACCGGGGGCTTCATGGAGAATTTCCCATCAGAAGTCATGTATTCAATTCCTTTCCTATCAAGCAATGAAGAGTTAGCCCTGCCCCGACGCTGTATCGGCCTGCCTCCTCTCACCCTCCCTGGTCTCTGCTTGAGCCAAAGTTTTGTGGTATCTTTCCTCATTCAAGTGTATATGGAAGGGCTGGAGCAGAGTCCAGTCATGAGCAACCTTCCAAAGCACTATATTTTCTGTTACTGAGTTGATTGTCCACCAAGGACTTGTTTACATTTAGAGTCTGGATGCCACTGTGTGCTCTGTCTGGCTCCTGGGCTTACTGATGCCAAAGAACACTTCCATAAACTTCACACTACTGAAGAAATATTGGTTTTGTACTGCTCCTTTGTTTCTCTGCATATAAACAGCATGGCCTAGTGGATAGACCCCAGGCCTGGGAGTCCAAAGCAATTGAGTTCTAATCCCAGCTCCACCACTTGTCTGATTTGTGATCTTGGGCTAGTCACTTCACTCATCTGTTCCTCAATTACCTCATCTGTAAAATGGGGATTAAGACTAGGAGCCCTATGTGGGACAGGAACTGTGTCCAGCCAGATTTACTTGTATCCACCCTAACACTTAGTACAGCACCTGGCAAATAGTAAGTGCTTCACAAAGAGGTCTGGCCATCTATTTTGTAGACAGTGCTCAAAGCAGGGGCGGGTGGAATGCAAGGCCCAAAGCCAGGCAGGTCCCTAAAGCACAGAACGCAAACCCGAGTGTTCTATGAATGCACAATGGAGCTTTTCTCTTTTCAGTAAAGAAATGACTCTCAAGATAGTTTGGTGGCTTCTTTGAATTTTGTCATAATTGGTAAGTCATGAATTCCATTTGTGTGGGAAATTTGGAAAGAACAGCAAAAAATACCTGAATACCTGAGCCCCTCTGAAATGGGTGAGCACCTTTATGATGGGTGAGAAAAACAGCAACGGGTGAAGAACCCAGCAGTGGTTGATAGCTCGGCAATGTGAGAAAATCCCTGGGATGCAAAAGAAGCCCTGCAATGGGTGAGAGGCCCTGAGGTGCCAGGCTTGTTCAGCGACATTTGATCTTTCAGTCACCCATGTGCAAGATGAACGTCTAAGTGCCCTGGATCCATTTTCTTGACAAATCACCCGACCTTGCACCTGAAGGCAAGATAAGGATTTTCCTTTCCATTATCAGGAGACCGTGACCAATCCTTAGGCAAAATAGGAAGGGAACTATGGGGCAGAGTTTAAATTTTCCCTCCTGGAGGAGACTGGCTCTTGCCTTTGTTTAATGAGATGGGCTGAGGGAGGTGGGTTTCACACTGGTGGTTTCTGCTTCCATCTTTAAGTCTGGATATCGCCATTTATCCAGACCTCACTGTCACCTCAGACCCACTTTCATTTCAATCATTTCATTTCAATCATTCAAACAATCAATCATATTATTGAGCATTTACTGTGTGCAGAGCACTGTACTAAGTGCTTGAGAGAGTACTTGGATGAAGCCCTAAATATCTGTGGCTAAGATTAATTGGGTGATCTTCAGGCTGAGCAGGGAAATCCCAATATTCCTTAAAAGTTTCATTCCAACAGCAGCAACTCTCCCTCAAGTGTTTACTATGAAACCATTTGGATTTCAGATTTTTCCTTTCTCAGAAAGCAAGAACAGAATACCCAGCTGCAGAATAATATTGGCAAGCACAGGGCTGAATTTCCACTGAAAACCCCAAACATTGAATGTGTTGTGTTTTTTGAAGAAATCCCCTTTTGTGTGAGATATGTAATGCCCTTTTGTACCCAAATGGTTTTGCATAATAATAGTCCTCTTCAGCTACCCAATGTCACGTGAAAGAGTCACTGAACAAACTAGACAGTAACAACAAAAAAAAGAAAGAGGCTCGTTTTCCCCAAAATGGTTCTTTTTTGTTCAGCAGTTTTGTCTTTTTAAATGTAAATACTTGTAAGGGCTGAAAAAAAGATATCCAGTTATTAACATTTCAGGTATAATTGTTACTTTTCCTAAGCTGTACCTTCTTGACTGAACATTTCTTCTTAACAAGAAGTATTATTACCTTCTATTTATGTCTGCCCTCAAACACCACGAAATAAATGTCTCGGGGAGGAACTCTCCGATTATAAAGCCTTAATAATAAATGTGACTAAAATAAGGTGTGAAATAGCTTAGAGTGGCACTGCACACTGGACCTGTTGATGAAGGCTGATGAAGCTACAGACTATTTGTTTGAAAAGGGACTCTTTCCAAGGTCTTTTAATAGATTCGATTTTGCTGTTAATAAGAAACAACACATGTGCCGTTTGTCTTGGGGATGTGATATCAGGATCCCAGCGATAATAATGACCATCGACAATAATGGTAACTGCGATAGTTCAGCTGTGATGATGAGGGAGATGCATGACACTTTGGTTCTTGGTTCAAGCTGAAGGAAAATGTTTTTGATAGGAGACAGTCAGATCCTCAGGCTCTGGACCCAGAGAATGTGTGTAATCTTCTGGATTTGGGACCGAATCTCCCTAAAATCTTTGTAGGACTGTGGGAAGGCTGAAATGGTTGTTCCCATCTCCCACTGGGAATCCTATTTCCACAACGGAGACCATTGCTCACATTTTTGCAGCACAGCACACTGACCCAGCACCACCGATGTGGAGAGAAAGAAATGAGCTGGCTGCCAAACCTTCTAGTGGCCTTGGGCTAGGCTACTTTGGAAAGCTCACCCAGACAGGGCTGCTAGCTCATTTAGGTTTCCAACGGATATAAAGATTTTTACTGTGCTATCAATAAAGAATATGAGATCATTCTTGTCAAGATAAATCAACTCAGATTTCCAAACCCCCTTTCTTCCTTTGACCCGGCCTTAGATTTTTCAGTTCTGCCCATCTCCCTTACCCTCAGTGTTTCCCTTTTACCCTATGATTTTCCATTTATTTTCCCTTATAGCTTGTTCTTTAATTGCTCCCTAGCACTAATGCTGCTGCCACTGCCATTCATTCATTCAATCATATTTATTGAGTGTTTACTGTGTGCAAAGCACTATACTAAGCACTTGGAATGTACCATTAGACAATCCCTGCCCACACCAGGCTTACAGTCTAGGAAGGGGGAGACAGGTTGCCTATCAACTTCTGTATAAAAAAAAAAACTTGTCACTACTAGCTTCAGAGCTCTCCATCACCTGAGTTCATTCATTTAATCATATTTATTGAGTGCTTACTGTGTGCAGAGCACTGTACTAAGAGCTTTCTCCTTCTTACCTCACCTCCCTTCTCTCCTTCTACATTCCAGCCCACACACTCTGTTTCTCTGGTGCTAACCTTCTCACTGTGCCTCATCCTGCCTGTCCCGCTGTCGACCCCTGACCCATGTCCTACCTCTGGCCTGGAATATCCTCCCTCCTCAAGTCCACTAAACGATCACTCTTCCCTCCTTCAAAGCCCTACTCAAGGCTCACCTCCTCAAAGAGGCCTTCCCAGACTAAACCCCCCTTTTCCTCAACTCCCCCTTCCTTCTGTGTCACCTCGACTCTCTCCCTTTGCTTTTCCCCCCTCTCCCTGACCCCACTGCACTTATGTATATATGAATATATCTATAATTCTATTTATTTCTATTGATGCCTGTTTACTTGTTTTGACTGGCACCACCACCACCATCCTCAGATGAACACCACTGCTGTTACCTTCTCTGAGGTTAAGCTCCCACCATATGGGGCTACAAAGCCAGGAGTATAAGGCTGGACCAATGTTGTGTGGAGGAGGGTAGATGGCTATAGCAGTGGCAGGGTGGGAACTCTGATGCTGGAATATGACTTAAAAAAAAATTTGCAGTGGTTTACCCCTTACTGTGTGTCAGGCACTGTACTAAGCTTTGGGGTCGATGCGCATTAAGCAGGTTGGACACAGTCTCTGTCCCACACAGGGCTCCCCATTTTAATCCCCATTTTAGAGATGAAATAACTGGGGCCCAAAGAAGTGAAGTGATTTGCCCAAGGACAGACAGCAGACAAGTGGCGGAGCTGGGATAAGGACCCAGTTGCTTCTGACTTGCAGGGTTTACCCACAGGCCATGCTGCTTCTCCCTCTCAGGATTCCTCTGCCTCTGCCTCCTCTGCCTTCTCCTCCATCGTTAAGTAGCTGCTTCCTTTCTGACCATCACAAGACATGTGTCCCATTACCCTCTAGGAGTTTTCAGAACTGAATGCAGGCTCAATAGGCTGCAATGGTCACACACTTCAAATTTATCCTTTCCTGCCTTAACTCTGCCCTCTCCTCCGCCAGGCAAAGCTTCTTCTCCTCCCTCATCGACACCCACGCCCGTCACCCCCGCCGATTGTTCCGGACCTTTAACTCTCTCCTTAGGCCCCCTGTTCCTCCCCCTCCCCCATCTCTCACCCCTAATGATCTGGCCACCTATTTCCTCACGAAAATCAACACGATCAGGTCTGAGCTCCCCAAAGTCACCCCTCCGCCTCTCCCCTCCCCCCCAACAACCCCCTCCCCTACTTTCCCATCCTTCCCTGCAGTATCCTCAGAGGAGATCTCCTCCCTCCTCGCAAGTGCCACCCCCTCCACCTGCGCCTCGGACCCCATTCCCTCTCACCTTCTTAAAACCATCGCCCCTGCCCTCCTCCCTTCCTTAACTTCTATTTTTAACCACTCAATCTCCAAGGGCTCCTTCCCCTCTGCCTTCAAACACGCCCACGTCTCCCCCATCCTAAAAAAACCCGCTCTTGACCCCACTTCCCCCTCCAGTTATCGTCCTATCTCCCTACTACCCTTCCTTTCCAAAATCTTAGAACGAGTCGTCTACAATCGATGCCTAGAATTCCTTAACTCCCATTCTCTCCTAGACCCCCTCCAATCTGGCTTCCGTCCCCTCCACTCTACCGAGACTGCTCTCTCTAAGGTCACCCGTGACCTCCTTCTTGCCAAATCCAATGGCTCCTACTCCATTCTGATCCTCCTTGACCTCTCTGCTGCCTTTGACACTGTCGACCATCCCCTCCTCCTCCATACCTTATCTCACCTTGGCTTCACGGACTCTGTCCTCTCCTGGTTCTCCTCTTACCTCTCTGGCCGATCATTCTCGGTCTCCTACGCTGGAGCCTCCTCCCCCTCCCATCCTTTAACTGTTGGAGTTCCTCAAGGGTCAGTTCTTGGCCCTCTTCTGTTCTCCATTTACACTCACTCCCTCGGTGAACTCATCCGCTCTCACGGCTTTGACTACCATCTCTACGCAGATGACACGCAGATCTACATCTCCGCCCCTGTCCTCTCCCCCTCCCTTCGGGCTCGCATCTCCTCCTGCCTCCGGGACGTCTCCACCTGGATGTCGGCCCGCCACCTAAAACTCAACATGAGCAAGACTGAGCTCCTCATCTTCCCTCCCAAACCCGGTCCGCTCCCAGACTTCTCCGTCACCGTGGATGGCACGACCATCCTTCCCGTCCCGCAGGCCCGCAATCTCGGTGTCATCCTTGACTCGTCCCTCTCGTTCACCCCACACAACCTATCCGTTACCAAGACCTGCCGGTTTCACCTCTACAATATTGCCAAGATCCGCCCTTTCCTCTCCACCCAAACGGCTACCCTACTATTACGGGCTCTCGTTATATCCCAGCTAGACTACTGTGTCAGCCTTCTCTCTGACCTCCCTTCCTCCTCTCTCGCCCCGCTCCGGTCTATTCTTCACTCCGCTGCCCGGCTCATCTTCCTGCAGAAACGATCTGGGCATGTCACTCCCCTTCTTAAACAACTCCAGTGGTTGCCTATCGACCTCCGCTCCAAACAAAAACTCCTCACTCTAGGCTTCAAGGCTCTCCATCACCTTGCCCCTTCCTACCTCTCCTCCCTTCTCTCTTTCTACCGCCCACCCCGCACGCTCCGCTCCTCTGCCGCCCACCTCCTCGCCGTCCCTCGGTCTCGCCTATCCCGCCGTCGACCCCTGGGTCACGTCCTCCCGCGGTCCTGGAACGCCCTCCCTCCTCACATCCGCCAAACTGATTCTCTTTCCCTCTTCAAAACCTTACTTAAAAATCACCTCCTCCAAGAGGCCTTCCCAGACTGAGCTCCTCTTCCCCCTCTACTCCCTCTGCCATCCCCCCTTTACCTCTCCGCAGCTAAAGCCTCATTTTCCCCTTTTCCCTCTGCTCCTCCACCTCTCCCTTCCCATCCCCACAGCACTGTACCCGTCCGCTCAACTGTATATATTTTCGTTACCCTATTTATTTTGTTAATGAATTGTACATCGCCTTGATTCTGTTTAGTTGTCATTGTTTTTATGAGATGTTCTTCCCCTTGACGCTGTTTAGTGCCATTGTTCTTGTCTGTCCGTCTCCCCCGATTAGACTGTAAGCCCGTCAAACGGCAGGGACTGTCTCTATCTGTTGCCGACTTGTTCATCCCAAGCGCTTAGTACAGTGCTCTGCACGTAGTAAGCGCTCAATAAATACTATTGAATGAATGAATGAATGAATAATCCAAGATATGTGGCTTAGTGACTTTGTTTTACATTATTAATTTACACCATTGATTTTGCAATTTACCATTGTTTCATATTTCACTTGATCTTGTTCTATATATCTGTTTATCCTCATTTTGACTGTGAGCCCCATAGGGGACAAGGAGGGGGATTTATTTGAATAATGACCCCATTGCTTAGCAGGGTAATAATAATAATGCTGGTATTTGTTAAGCGCTTACTATGTGCAGAGCACTGTTCTAAGCGCTGGGGTAAACACAGGGGAATCAGGTTGTCCCATGTGGGGCTCACAGTCTTAATCCCCATTTTACAGATGAGGGAACTGAGGCACAGAGAAGTTAAGTGACTTGCCCACAGTCACACAGCTGACAAGTGGCAGAGCTGGGATTCGAACTCATGAGCCCTGACTGGAAAGCCCATGCTCTTTCCACTGCGCCACGCTGCTTTTCTGAGGGTACTTCTCACATAGTCAATTCTTAATAATAGCACTTCAATAGCAGCTCATTTTAGTGTAAAAAGAGCAGGCCTGGGAGTCAGAAGACACGGTTCCAACTTCAGCTCTGCCCCTTAACTTCTCTGGTCCTCAGTTTTCTCATCTGTAACCTCCTTCTTACTTAAGCTGTGAGCCCCATATGGGACAGGGTTTGTGTCCAATTTCATTCATTCATTCAATAGTATTTATTGAGCGCTTACTATGTGCAGAGCAGTGTACTAAGCGCTTGGAATGTACAAATCAGTAACAGATAGAGACAGTCCCTGCCTTTTGACGGGCTTACAGTCTAATCGGGGGAGACAGACAAAAACAATAGCAATAAATAAAATCAAGGGGATGAACATCTCATTAAAACAATAGCAAGTAAATAGAATCAAGATGATGTACATCTCATTAGCAAAATAATAGAGTAATGAAAATATACACATTTGAGCGGGCGAGTACAGTGCTGAGGGGAGGGGAAGGGAGAGGGGGAGGAGCAGAAGGAAAGGGGGAAAGAGAGGGCTTAGCTGAGGAGAAGTGAAGGGGGGTTGAGGGGGAGCAGAGGGAGCAGAGGGAAAAGGGGAGCTCAGTCTGATTTAATTATCTTGTATCTATTCCAGAATTCAGTACAGTGCTTGGCACATAGCAAGCACTTAGTCATAATCATAATAATGCTAATAATAATTGTGGTATTTATTTACCACTTACTATGTACCAAGCACTCTACTAAGTACTGAGGTAGATACAAGATAATCAAGTCCCACATAGGGTTTACTATGGTCTCTCCCACTTCAAAGCCTTACTGAAGGCATCACATATGTACTTATCTGTAATTCATTTATTTGTACTGATGTCTCTCTCCCCCCTCCAGACTGTAAGCTGATTGTGGGCAGGCAATGTGTCTGTTTATTAGTAAATCGGTTCCTCCCAAGTGCTTAGTACAGTGCTCTGCACACAGTAAATACAATTGAATTTATTGAGAATTGAGAAGCAATTGAGAAGCAGCATGGCTCAGTGGAAAGAGCCCGGGCTTTGGAGTCAGAGGTCATGGGTTCAAATCCCGGCTCCACCACTTGTCAGCTGTGTGACTTTGGGCAAGTCACTCAACTTCTCGGTGCCTCAGTTACCTCATCTGTAAAATGTGGATTAAGACTGTGAGCCCCACGTGGGACAACCTGATTCCCCTTTGTCTACCCCAGTGCTTAGAACAGTGCTTGGCACATAGTAAGCGCTTAACAAATACCAACATTATTAATTGAATGAATTGAATGAATGAATGGAGAAGAAATTAGAAGGGATGGATGCTTAAGGAGGATGATCTTTGCAGTAACATATAGTGTAGACTGGAGGAGGAATAGATGATAGACCTGGGAGACCAGAAATAAGATAAAGATAATCATCTAGCCACAGTGAGACCAGGTAATATTCATTTGCTGTGACATGGCAGGACCAAATCAGTGGGAGGTTGTGTAGGAAAAACTTTAGCAGGGAAACTGAGTCTTTTCTTACCCTTTAGATAAAGGTGATTTCCTCCTTTCCTCTAGCCCGTAAAGTCACTGTGGGCCAGGGACGTGTCTACCAACTCTGTTACACTGCACTCACCCATGCACTTAATACAGTGCTCTTGATAATAATGATTATAATTATGGTATTTGTTAAGCACCTACTATATGCCAAGCACTGTTCTAAGCACTGGGGTAGATATAAGGTTATCAGGTTGTCCCACTTGGGGCTCACAGTCTTCATCCCCATTTTACAGATGAGTTAATTGAGGCACAGAGAAATTAAGTGGCTTGTCCAAGGTCACACAGCAGACAAGTGGAGGAGCCAGGATTGGAACCCATGACCTCTGACTCCCAAGCCCGTACTCTTTCCACTAAGCCACGGCGAACACAGTAAATGCTCAATAAATACAATTGATTGACAGATTCCAACCTGGGTCAGGAAGAATTTACCCTGAAATGGGAAATAATTCTATTTTTCCACTGAAGCTTCCTGAACTGGCCAGTATAGAAGACAGGTTTTTCTACTGCATGGGCCATTTACATTTGCTGACCGTCTAGGTCCTGGGATTCTTCTAATGGACTTAGAAGATATAATGAACAGTTTTCAAGTTCAAGAAACCCTCTTTGGGTCAGCAAAGGAACAGTTAGATATCTACAAATGGGTTAGCCAGATTTAGTCCATCTGAAAATTTCTCCAAACATGAAAAATGATCTCTCACTAGAAAAGAGATGAAAGGAAAATCTGGGACCATATTTCCTTACAGTTCAAAGTTTCATGATTTAATAGTCTCTTGTGCTAACTGGATTTTACAAAGGGAGGGACGCAGCAAGCATTTCACTGACTGTTCAAGCAAATAAGGGAAAACTGTTATGATGAAACTCCAGACTTTATTGTGTTTTACACAGACATTTGAAACATATGTAACTTGTTATGCACAGAGCGGGCCAAAATTCATATCCCAAAATACATAGTGTGAAGACATAGCATTCATTACATTGAATGTACCCGATGGATGCAGTTCAACGCAGAGTGACATATTCCCTGGAGATGGTTATTTTTAGTCCAAGAGGCTAAAGAGCATAGTAGTTAAAGAGCATGAAGATACTTGGGTGCTTTGCCCTTCCTCTTCCCCTGCTTTTTCTCCAGGCCAATCCTTGAGGGATTAGTGGCTCCTTCCTAGGCAAAATTAAATCATCATACCACTTTATTTGAGTAATATAAGTCCTACTCCTCCCTTTCTGATGGGGATGAGAAGAGACTATCAGAAAAAAGGTTGAGATGAATGGGAGGGAGAATTTATGGATGTCAATCAATGAATGGTATTTATCGAGTGGTTCTTGTATGCAGAGCACTTGAACTAAGCACTTACGAGAGTGCCAAACTAAGACTTGGTAGACAAGATTTTTTTTCGTATCCTTATATTTATGGACATGCCCTAATATTCTGTTCCCTTCCCCCACCTGCAATTTATTTCAATGTCTGTCTCCCCCAGTAGATTGAGAGCTCATTGAGGACAGGGATAGTGTCTACCAACTTTATAGTACTGTACCCTCTAAAGTGCTTAATACAGTGCTCTGCACATAGTAAGCGGTCAAAAAATACAGTCGATTGATGGATAGAGCAAGTTCCTATTCTGGACCCGATGTTCTGCACTGGGCAGAGACATCACACTTAATCACTTAATCAATTATATTTATTGAGTGCTTACTGTGTGCAGGGCACTGTACTAAGTGCCTGGGAGCATAAAATATATCAAAGTTGGTAAACACATTCCCTGCCCAGAAGGAGCTTACAGTGTAGAGAGGAAGTCAGACATGCGTATGAAATAAATAAATTACAGAACTATACATAAGTGCTGTGGGGCTGAGGGGGGAATGAATGAAAGGAGTAAATCAGGGAAAAACAGAAGGGAGTGGGAGAAGAGGAAATGAGGGCTTAGTCAGGGAAGGCATCTTGGAGGAGATGTGCTTTCCATAGGGCTTTGCAGGTGGGGAGAGTAATTGTCTGATGGATATGAAGAAGGATGGCAGAGGCAGGAAGTGGGTGAGAGGTCAGCGCCGAGATAGATGAGAGCGAAGTACAGTGATTAGGTTGACATTAGAGGAGTGAAGTGTGCAGGCTGGGTTGTTTTAAGATAGTAGTGAGGTGAGATAATAATAATGTTGGTATTTATTAAGCGCTTACTATGTGCAGAGCACTGTTCTAAGTGCTGGGGTAGATATAGGGTAATCAGGTTGTCCCACATGAGGCTCACAGTCTTAATCCCCATTTGACAGATGAGGTAACTGAGGCACAGAGAAGTTAAGTGACTTGCCCACAGTCACACAGCTGCCAAGTGGCAGAGGCGGGATTCGAACCCATGACCTCTGACTCCCAAGCCCGTGCTCCTTCCATTGAGCCACGCTGCTTCTCTAGGAGATAGGAGGGGGTATGGTGATTGAGTGCTTAAAGCAGATGGTAAGGAATTTCTGTTTGATGTGGAGGTGGATGGGCAACCACTGGAAGTAATAATAATTATAATAATAATGTTGGTATTTGTTAAGTGCTTACTATGTGCAGAGCACTGTTCTAAGCGCTGGGGTAGACACAAGGGAATCAGGTTGTCCCACGTGGGGCTCACAGTCTTAATCCCCATTTTACAGATGAGGTAACTGAGGCACAGAGAAGTTTAGTGACTTGCCCAAAGTCACACAGCTGACAAGTGGCAGAGCTGGGATTCAAACCCATGATCTCTGACTCCAAAGCCCATGCTCTTTCCACTGAGCCAAGCTGCTTCTCAAGAAGGATTCACCCGAACAGGGACTTGAACCCTGCACCCTCAGATTAAAAGTCTGATGCTCTACCAACTGAGCAATCCAGGCAAGTACTTGAGTGGAGAAACATGGACTGAACGTCTCTGTAGAAAAATGATCCCAGCAGCAGAGTGGAGAATGGACTGGAGAGGGGACAGACAGGAGGCAGAGAAGTCAGCAAGGAGGCTGATAGATTAATCAAGTCAGGATAGGATTGTTGCTTGGATTGATGTGGCAGCAGTTTGGATGGAGAGGAAAGGGCAGATTTTAGCAATGTTGCAAAGATTGAACTGACAGGATTTGGTGATAGATTGAATATGTGGGTTGAATGAGAGAGAGGAGTCAAGGTTAAAGCAAAGAGAGCAGGCTTGTGAGACAAGGTGGATGGTGTTGCTATCTCTAGTGATGAGAAAATCAGGTGGAGGACAGGGTTTGGGTGGGAAGATAAGGAGTTCTGTTTTGGACGTGCTAAGTTCGGGATGTCGGCAGGACAACCAAGCGGTACTGAAGCGATACTCCTGAGTACCTCTTGGATGTCTCCTATCCAAGTCACCTGAAAGAGAGAAATAAAGGATGGCAATTGGTGAGATCCAGCTTTCCTCTGCAGCTGCCAAGGCCGTAGTCACCCAGCAACTCAAACAAAAATAATGATAATAATAACAGTAATTCATTCATTCAATTGTGCTTACTGTGTGCAGATCACTGTACTAAGCACATGGAAACTACAATACAACAATAGAGACAATCCCTGCCCACAACGGGCTTACAGTCTAAAGGTGTGCGGGGGAATTGTAGTATGTGTTAAGTTCTTACTTTGTGTCAAGGATTCTTCTAAGCACTGGGGTAGATAAAAGATAATGAGGTCCCATGTGGGGCTCACAGTCTAATTAGGGGGGAGAACAGGTATTGAATCTCGTTTCGCAGATAAGGGACCTGAGACACGGAGAAGTTAACTGACTTGCCCAAGGTCACATAGAAGGCAAGTGGAGAAGCAGAGTTGCCTAATGGATGGGCCTGGGAGTCAGAAGGACCTGGGTTCTAAATTAGGCTCCACTACTTGTCTGCTGTAAGACCTTGGACAAGTCGCTTCACTTACCTCAGTTACTTCATCTGCAAAATGGGATTAAGACTGCGAACCCCTTGTGGAACAGGAACTGTGCCCAACCTGATTAGCTTGGACCATAGTAAGCCCATAACAAATACTATTAAAATAAAAAAGTGGCAGATTTAGGATTAGAACCCGGATCCTATGACTCAAACAAGAGAAGGCAGAAGCAGGACTAATGTTAGGACCCATGTTAATATTGTTGGTATTTGTTAAGTGCTTACTATGTGCAGATCATTGTTCTAAGCGCTGGGGGAGATACAGGGTCATCAGGTTGTCCCACGTGAGGCTCACAGTTAATCCCCATTTTACAGATGAGGTAAATGAGGCACAGAGAAGTTAAGTGACTTGCCCACAGTCACACAGCTGACAAGTGGCAGAACCGGGAGTCGAACCCATGACCTCTGACTCCGAAGCCCAAGCTCTTTCCACTTTTATGTCATGGAGTTGAACATCCCCATTACCTCCCTCTGATATATCGACTGCACCAAATTGTACATGCTGAGGAGGCAGGGACCACATCTGTTCACGTCACAGGTTTTAAAGTATAGGCCTTGATAATAAGGAATCTAATCCCAGCTCTGACACTTGTCTGCTATGTGACCTTGTGCAAGTCACTTAACTTCTCTGTGCCTCATTTATTTCATCTGTAAAATGGAGATTAAGACTGTGAGCCCCACGCGGGATAACCTGATTACCTTGTCTCTACTCCAGCGCTTAGAACAGTGTTTGGCACATAGTAACCACTTAACAAATACCATCTTTATTATTATTAAAAAATAGCTTCCTTCCTAAATTGAAGGAGGCCTAAAGAAGGCATGATTTGGCCAAACTTCATTTAGGTTCAGAGCAGGGCTTCTGTCCTATAACCAGAGATCTCACATAAGAGTAGCAGCCCACAGGAATCCAGATTCCCACTGCTTTCAGCCCTCGCCCCAGCTCCACGAAGATTAGATGGATTGCAATCTCACCCTTTGGGTTTTTGGCTCTGAGTCCATAGGCCTGGAGTGGCTTAGGGGTTATGGACTAACCTGGACACTATGGATCAATGGTGACTACTCTTGGACAGAATTGGACCTTTCTTTAGGACCAGGTAGGACCTCAGGCAAGCTGGGACTCAGTGATGGTGGCAACAACAGGTTCCATTTATTCATTCGTTCATTCATTCAACCATGTTTATTGAGCGCTTACTGGGAGTCACATTCCCTGCCCATAATGAGATTACAGTCTAGAGGGGGATCCAGACATTAATATGAATAAATAAATTACAGATGGGTACATATCTGTACATATCCAAAGGGAATTTCCGGCTGTGAAGCTCAAGGGATTCAAAATCGAGCCAGGCCAAGCTCTGTCTGAATTGCCACGAGGAAGAGGGCGAGATGACAACTTCGCTGGAACCTTGTTTCCAGAAATCTCAGCAAAGCATTTAGGGCCCCTTGAGGACTAATTTATGTTTCAAATCATATATTATATATATTGTAGTGTGAAACAAATTTATGGTTTCCCAGGAAAGTCCTCAAGTTGTCTTCTGAGAAAGAGCATTAGTTTCAACTCAGATGCTATTTCCAATCCCCTAGGCTGTGAGCTCCTTGTGGGCAGGGATCATGCCTGCAAACTCTATTACAGTGTACTCTTGCAAGTGCTTAGAACAGTGCTTTGCACACAGGGCTCAATAAATACCAGAGATTGATATTTTGATAACTGAAAGCAAATGACCCCTAGTATGGATTTGCTTTAATAGCTATGTGAAACATTAGCTGTGTCTTTTTATTATGTTGTGTATTACTCACTAAAACTTAATTCTTGTGGTGGCTATGTCAATGTCAAACTGGTCACAGTTTTGTCTACATGTATTTTGTTGGCCCTTTCTATTGGCACTGTAACATATTTTCTGGCAAAGAGTGCACTTTAAAAGCAGCATGGTCTAGTGGAAAGAGCAAGGATCAGGGAGTCAGGATGATCTGAGTTCTAATTCCAACTCCACCACTTCCCTGCTGTGTGACCACAGGCAGGTCACTTAACTTCTCTGTGTCTCTGCTAATTCATCTGTAAAATGGAGAGTAAATCATTCCTTCTCCAGTTTAGACTGCAGGAGAGAGATTATGTCCAACTTGCTTATAATAATTATTGTATTTGTTGAGTGCAGGAGAGGGATTATGTCCAACTTGCTTATAATAACTATTGTATTCACTGAGTGCTTACTGTGTGCAAGGCACTGTACTAAGTGCTTGTGTGGATATAAGCAAATTGTGTTGGACACAGTCCCTGTCCCATTTGGGCTCACAGTCTTAATGCTTATCTTGTACCTACCCCAGCACTTGGAACAGTGTTTGATACAGAATAAGCCCTCAACAAACACCATTTAAAAAAATGATTTATGACTCTTAAGCTCCTGTTAAGCTATGAGAAACTCCAGGGCAAGGATCGAGCCAACTATCTGTATTGAACTTTCCTAAGAAAGTACAGTGTTCAGTCATGATCATCATCAGTTTATATATTGAGCACTTACTGTGTGCAGAGTGGAATGCTAAGTGATTGGGAGATGCATTCCCTACACTCAGTAAGTGTTATTGATTGATTTATGGTTTACTCCTGAAAAAATTAACTCTCAGGAGTATAATTAAGCCCGTCTCAGGATCGCACCTGGAGAGTTTCCAGTACTCTATCAGTCTCGGTACAGGAGGGAGAGTCAAGCAGAGGCCTACCCTTTCCATTCCTAGCTTGGGCAGTGGCTAGCAAATGGAAGGCAATCTGCTACAAGTCAAAACTCACCCATGCTGGGCAGCAGTGGCAGGGGAAAGTGAAGGGCAGAGACTCAGGTTTACTGCATAGAAGGAGGCAATGGTAAACCACTTCCAGATTTTCATCAAGGAAACTCTGTGGTTACACTATCAGAACAAATGCAGATGGAGAGCAGGGTGTTCTGGGAGAGATGTATCTATGATGTCGCTATGACTCGGCAGCATAAGAGAAGAGAAGTATAATAAAGTGCTTACTATGTGCTGAACACATGACAAGATACTTGGGAATGTATCATAAAAGTAAGAGGAATTGACCCTGCCACTGAAGAGCCTATAATCTATCACATTTGACTGGAAAAAATAAAGTATGTCCTTCAGTGAGAGCAAGAGGAAACATACAGATACAGTTGTAAAAGCAAAGGGTACACAGAGATGACCTATTACTAAATAAGTATTCCAAAAATCTCCAGTTCTATCTGTAGAAAAATCTATAGTCTCATTTTCCATAGAAAGGAATTGAAATTTTTATAGATGACATTACATCATAGTATCACAAGCCTCTTGGTTGAGAATGAGGAAATGTATCTGCTGAAAAGACTGACCACAATCTGAGTTTAGAGAAAAGATCAAGTGGAGAGAGCCAGCTTTTTGCTCCAAAGTGTTTTTTTGCCCAGTTTGGGCAAGAAAATGGAATCAACTATTCTTCACTGACTTATCATCCAACTGTACAGTGGAAACTAAACATCAGCCTCCTCTTCTTACAGAACAGATCTTCCTTCAAGTCTCAAGAGGAAAGTGATTTCACAATTTCCTTCAAACTCCTTAGTTGCAAAAATACTTCCAATAGCTGACAACATGTTACATTCGTGATCTAGTCATAAGAATACAGGACTGGAAGTAACTAAGCCCAGGTTGGCCTCAGAGTTCCTCCACTTGCTTGTTGTTTGACCTTGGGCAAGTCATTTAACTACAAACTGTGCCTCAGTTTCTTCATCTATCAAATGCAGATGAAACACCTCTTCTGCCTCCTTCTTAGACTGTGAGCCCCATATGGGAAAAGGACTTACTTTTCAAGAGAGCTTGGGCCTGGGAGTCAGTGACCTTGGGTTCTCATTACTGCTCCTCTACTTGCCTGCTGTGTGACCTTGGACTAATCACTTAGATTATCTGTGCCTCAGCATCCTCATCCGTACAATGGGGTTTCAAGTCAATACTCGATCTCCCTCTTATTTAGATGGGGAGCCATAATGTGGGACAGTGACTGAGTCCAACCTATTTAACTTGTATCTACCCCAGTGTTTAGAGCAAGGTGTGACACAAAGTAAGTGCTATGAATTACCATTATTACTATTATTAGTAGTAATATGATTATTATCACTATTATGAACCACAATGCTCTTCTATGGTGAAGTTCTCCAAAATGATTAGATAAGTTGCTGCAGTATCCCACTGTCTCATCCACCAAGTGATTTAAACTACATTACTTAGACTGTGATTCCTGTTTGGGACAGAGATTGTGTCTGATTAAGGGCAGGGAAAATGTCTATGAACTCTGTTATATTGTACTATTTCAAGTGCTTAGTACAGTGGTCTGCACACAGTTAGCAATCAATAAATATGATTGATTGATTCATTGAGTAGCTGCCAGCCTAAAAACAAAGGGATGGGCCGGGGTAAGAGGGAGGTGGGCCATTCCAGTGAGCCCAGCCTCCACACCTTCTAGAGTCACCTCTATGTCTGCCTCCACTGACATCACCCCTCTTTGAGCCTCCGAAGGCAACCTCCAGAATTTCCCCACTTGGGCGTGACCCCACCCAAGGAGCTGGAACAGAAATGGTTGTGTTTCTCCAATGTCTCCTCTCCATCAGAAGTAATGGCAGAGGTGACTCCTACCCCACCTCCTGAAATTCCAAGATGCAGGGTGAAGAGGCTTATGGGGACTGGGGTGAAAGACAGACACAACCACCCCCACACAAGACCCAGGCTGTGGCACTGTAAGACTTACATCGTGACACCCTGACCCCCCCCCCCCCGCCAAGATATAACTCAGAGGAAACACCTGGAGGGATGTTATAAAGCTCGTTTGGGTCTGTTTACATTTGCATTTGATGTCTGACAAACAGCAGTGAGAGAGAAAAGTTTTATGTGAGTGGCAGATGTTCCAATCAATCAGATCCTGTCTACAGGAACCAGTCAGAGGGACATGGCTCTTTAAAGAAGCAGCATGGAATAGTGGCTAGAGTATAGGCCTGGGAGCCAGAAAGTCATGGGTACTAATCCCAGCTCCACCACTTATCTTCTGTGTGACCTTGGGCAATCCCTACACTTCTTTATGCCTCAGTGACCTCATCTGTAAAATGGGGAATGAGACTGTGAGCCCCACCTGGGACAGGGACCTTGTCCAACCCAATTTGCTTAGTTTCTCCGCCCACCATCCGTGCTTAGTACAGTGCCTGGCACATAGTAAGTGCTTAACAAATATCATTATTATTATTATTAATAACAAATGCCACAATTATGACATGGTGCACAGTTCGCAGCATCTCCCATGAAGTGGGGCAGTTGGCATGATATCAGTTCAAAAAACTTGTGCTTTTGGAGTCCTACCCTGAGGGTAAGCCTATAAAGCCCACTGGCAGATATAGGGAATATACTGGCCTCATGTCTTTCAGAAGTGTGAGTACTTACCAGCTCTCTCTTTTCTCACAGCTCCATTATCTCTCTCTTTAATGGAGCAAGGCTTCCAGGCACTTAGTACACAAGTGCTTCTAGCCAATCTGTGCCTGTCCTGTTGCTTACTCCCCATGAGGGACTGAAGATGAGTCCAAGACAGTTGGCCATAAGCGGTATGGTGAGGAGCATACTCTAATGGGGGGGAAGAATGATTAGTAAATATTTACAAGTAAAATAATCAAAGTAGGTAATTGAATCTACAGTTTGATAACATGTATTCACAAGTACCCAGGATGTATATAAGTCAGTGCATACATGCTGGAGTTTGCTGGTGGCTTATTTAACTAGGAGGGGCCTGTAACCCTGATCAGAGGTGGTAGAATTTTACGTGGGCATTGAAGATCTTTTGGGTTTAGGGAAGGAGGGGGTTGTAGGTCATGGGACAGTGTGGGTGAGGCAGGTGAGAGCTAGGTACAATTAGAAGAAGCTCCTCTAGGAGAGAAGTGAAGATCAGGGGAATAGAGCAGATAATAATAATAATGTTGGTATTTGTTAAGCACTTACTATGTGCAGAGCACTGTTCTAAGCGCTGGGGTAGATACAGGGTAATCAAGTTGTCCTACGTGAGGCTCACAGTCTTAATCCCCATTTGACAGATGAGTTAACTGAAGCACAGAGAAGTTAAGTGACTTGCCCACAGTCACACAGCTGACAAGTGGCAGAGCTGACACTCGAACCCATGACCTCTGACTCCCAAGCCCGGGCTCTTTCCACTGAGATACATCCAATAGGATGAATTGGGTGAGGAAATTGAAGCCAAAGGTGAGGAGTTTGGGGAATTTTTGTTTGTTGAGTGAGAACATGGGAAAATAGTGGAGAGTTTTGAGATTGGAGAGATGTGAAGATGATCTGAGCACCAGTGCACTCTCTTGTTTAGTGGGAGAAGAGGCTAGAGACAGGGAAACCAATGAAAAGACAGATGTGAGAATCTAACTAGAAAGTAGTCCTAGGTGGAGAGGAGGGGGTGAGGATGGGGTGAACATGGGAGGTATTATGTAGGAAGACCTGGCTGGATTTGGCAAGTGCTTGACTAAGAGCATGGGCTTTGGAGTCAGAGGTCATGGGTTCAAACCCCGGCTCTACCACTTGTCCGCTGTGTGACTTTGGGCAAGTCACTTAACTTCTCGGTGCCTCAGTTACCTCATCTGTAAAATGGGGATTAAGGCTGTGAACCCCACGTGGGACAACCTGATTCCCTTGTGTCTACCCCAGCGCTTAGAACAGTGCTCGGCACATAGTAAGTACTTAACAAATACCAACATTATTATTATTATTAGTCAACCCAACAACTACTCATAGCTCTTTACCTAGTTTATTTTAATAGTGATCTCCCCCTTTATACTGAAGTGTACTCCCCCAAACTTAGTACAATCCTTTTTATAGAGTAAGCACTCAATAAATACCACTGAATGATTGATGTTCAGTCACTATTATAAAATATATTTTCAATCCACAGTTTGGGCAGACCAAGATTGCGGAACTAGAGAACTTTCTTCTGTTAATGTAGGTCTGGATAACACATGGTGCCGTGTCAAAAGAAAGCATTTTGCTTATGTTTCCACTGTCAGTAAAGGTGTATGTACTTAGCACAGATTTTCTGTAGCACGGGGTTCTTGAAAGCTATGTCCAACACCGACCAATTGCATTTATACCTATACTCAACCCTGGTTTACAGTTGTACTGTTTTATAGATCTGTGGTATATTTTGATCTCCATATGCATCTTATTTGCATTTATTCAACAATTTCATCTTTCCATATTTCTGCTACTACCCACTGTGTCCTCATTCTTCCTCCCGCTCCTATAATGAATCTGCTGACTTCCCTCATTTGATTATCTCCTGAGGATATGGAGCATGTCTTTCATTTTTGTTATACTCTCCCAAGTGCTTACTAAAGTGCTCTACATGTAGTAGGTACTCTGTTTATTGTGGGCAGGAAGAGAATGTGTATGTTTATTGTTGTATTGTAATGTTGGCATTTGTTAAGCACCTACTATGTGCAGAGCACTCTTTTAAGTGCTGGGGGAGATACAGAGTAATCAGGTTGTCCCACGTGAGGCTTACAGCCTTAATCCCCACTTTACAGATGAGGTAACTGAGGCACAGAGAAGTTAAGTGACTTGCCCAGAGTCACACAGCTGACAAGCGGTGGAGCCGGGATTCAAACCCATGATCTCTGATTCCCAAGCCCTTGCTCCTTCCACTGAGCCACGCTGCTTCTCTAACTCAAGTGCTTAGTACAGTGCTCTGCACACAGTAAGCATTCAATAAATGCCACCAATATATCCACACGTACACACATACAAACATTAAACTATTCTTGATTTCAAAGGTGGCGCTGTTGACCCTGAGCTCTTAGCCACGTGTATCATTGTGGTTGAAACTCTGTTCTACCTTGTGTGCAGGAACCACTAGCTCCCTGTTCCCTTAATGCATTTGTTGCTCTCAGGTCATGTGTCTCACTTTGAGTTGTCCTCTTTATCATCCACTCTCCCCATAGCCTGTGGGTTCTCAATAATAGGGGTGAAGAGTGGGTGCTCGATAATAGGGATAAAGAGCACATTACTTCTTGGAGAGCCAAGAGGGAGAGGGATGATAGTTCCGCTGAGAGTTTGAAGGTCAAATTATTATTTTTCTAGATTCATCATTACAATATCCAAGGATATCAGCATGGCATAGTAAGCCTGACTCTCAAACCTAATAATCGAAAGCCCATCCTTCTTTTTGTCTGAATATGGAAATAATGATAATAATGTTGGTATTTGTTAATGTGCAGAGCACTGTTCTAAGCGCTGGGGTAGCTACAGAGTAATCAGGTTGTCCCACGTGAGGCTCACAGTTAATCCCCATTTTAGAGATGAGGTAACTGATGCACAGAGAAGTTAAGTGACTTGCCCATAGTCACACAGCTGACAAGTGGCAGAGCCAGAATTCGAACCCATGACCTCTGACTCCCAAGCCCGGGCTCTTGTCACTGAGCCACGCTGCTTATCAATGGTAATGGAAGACCTCAGTGAATCCGCTAAGATAAATTTTAAATTTGTCAGGGCGGGACATGGTTATGTTCAACAAGCTGCATTGAAAGGAGTTTTATTCCAGCATTGGCTTTGCAGCACTGAGGATGCAGAGAAGCAGCTCAGCATAAGTGCTCAATAAATACCACTGTTGATTGATTTATTGACTGATTGAATCAATGTGGTCTAGTGGAAAGGTCACAGACCCTACTCTGCACACAAGGGTCAACCAGTACAATACTAGGATCACAACAGGTGCCCAGCACAGTGGTGTAAAAGAAGAAAGTGTTCAGTATAGTGCTCAACACAGAAAGCCCAACTCTGCTACTTGCCTGTGGTGTGACTTAACTTCTCTATACCCTAGTTTCCTCATCTGTAAAATGGGGAAATTAAGAGACTTGCCCAATGTCACACAGCAGAGAAGTGGCAGAGCCATGAGGTCCTTTTGACTCTCAGATTCATGCTCTAACCACTATGCCATGCTCCTTCTCTAGTTGACACAGAATAAATGTTTAACATAGCTAAAATTATTACAAGGAAGTTCAATCTGTACTACCCAACACCTTGTATTACCTTCCTCCACCTATTTCATTTTTTAATGCTAATTTAGCAATCACCTAAATATTATAGGTCAGCCCAAGGCCTGAGTCTTCAGTTTCCTTGTGTTCCTCACTGCTAATAGTACGTTAAGTTCTAGCATGCTTCTTACATGACTCTCCGCAGTCTTGCTTGTTTCCCTATGTAAGAACATTAGAAAACGTTTCCAAGGCTGGCAGTGAGGAATGCTGTGATATGGCATTGGTGACATGCCAATTGACAAGCTACCCAGGTTGAAGCTGGCTGGAAAAGGCCTTGCATTAAAACCTTAAGTGACAACAATATGTCAGGGCGTGTCATCACATGTTGGCCTTTTCAGCCACATCTGCATAGATGGGAAGATCTTAGTAGCACTATCTTTGAAAATGAAGGGCATATTCATGTTTTGGAGAGACGTAGGTAAAAGGTCATACCGATGTATAGAAGATATGTAGGTACATTGGCGATGTCTAGATAGAAGACAATTATTGTATGTTTCTACTAAGCATGTTATCAGCAGCATCATTTGCAGGAATAGCAGTCTCTATTGAATGCTTCTGTGTAAAGAACACTTGTACCAAGAACCTGTTGGGTACAAAACTCTGTCCTGGGGCACTTTCTGTGAAGCAGCGTGGCTTAGAGGAGAGAGCACAGGCTTGGGAGTCAGAGGTCGTAGGCTCTAATACTGAATGTATCACTTACCAGCTGTGTGACTTTTGGCAAGTCACTTAACTACTCTGTGTCTCAGTTACCTCATCTGTAAAATGGGGATTGAGAATGTGAGCTCCACATGGGACAACCTGTTTGCCTTGTATCCACCCCAGCATGAAGAACAATGCTTGGCACATAGTAAGTGCTTAACAAATACCATCATTACTATTATTATTATATTGAGCACCTACTTTGTTTAGAGCACTGTGCTGGGCACCTATTGTGATCAGAGTATTGTACTGGTTGCTGCTTGTGTGCAGATCTCTGTACTGAAATCTTGAGAGCCAACAATGAAATTAGAATATCAAGTGCTGCCTTCAAGAGGCTTAAAATCTGATGGGGAAGAGCATTATATGCATAAGCGATACCTACAGTGGGAATCAAGGGAAAGCATAGATTCAACTAATAAACACAAAGTAAGAAAAATGAATCAGTAAGTTAACTGATACATGAGATCAAAAAATAGATATGTGCATGCATGCTAAGGTGGCTGATAATATGACATGATCAGCGAAGCAAGAATTACTCTGGGAATGCCAAAAGTGCTTGAAGAGATTTGTCTTGGAATCTTAATAGACTTAATCAGAAAAAATGGAGCACAGTTTTCCAAGGGATGTAAATACTCTATGGAGAATCCACACCAAGTGAAAAATCTGCACAATTCCTAAAAAAAGCTGCAAGTTTTCCTTCATGGGTAAAAGTAGAATTGCCACATGAGTGATTTCCTTGGAGCCTGGATTAATAATTGTAATCCCTGTTCTCCCTCCTACTTAAACTGTGAGCCCCATGTGGGACAGGGACTGTGTCTGATCTGATTAACTTGTAGCTACACCAGCCCTTAGAACAGTGTTTAACATAATAAAAGTTTAGCAAATACTGTTATAAGCTAATTAATTAGATGTTCAGCATTTATTATGTGATGAGCACCATACTAAGCAACTGGAGTAGATAATATTCAATCAGATCAAACAGTCCCTGCTGCATACAAGGCTCACAATTTGGGGGTGAAGTGGTGCAAAAGAGGGTGAAGAAACTGATGCACTAAGCTAAGTGGCTTGCCCAAGGTCACCCAGCAGGCAAGTGGCAGAGCCAGGATTAGAACCTAGGTCTCCTGACTCTCGGGCCTGTGCGTTAACCACTAGGCCACGATGCTTGTATGGATGTATGAGTTCGTGTTTATGTATGTGTATGGTTGTAATAGGTACATGTGCATCATATGTGTGCATGGTGCTGATGTGTGTATGTATGTACGTGCATGTATGGGTGTGGGAGAGACTGGGAGGATGAATAGGACATAGGAAAAAGGAGAACTTCCTAGCTAAGGGGAGGACAATGCAGACTCCTGGCCAGATAATGGAAAATGAATTGCAAGTAGAAGGATGCAACTTGCTGTGAAGGTATAGCAGCAGATATCAAGATATAGCAGAGAAGCAGGATGGCTTAGTGGAAAGTGATATCCTTGACTCGTCTCTCTCGTTCACCCCACGCATCCTATCCGTTACCAAGACCTGCCGGTTTCACCTTTACAGTATCGCCAAGATCCGCCCTTTCCTCTCCACCCAAACGGCTACCTTACTGCTACGGGCTCTCGTTATATCCCGGCTAGACTACTGTGTCAGCCTTCTCTCTGATCTCCCTTCCTCCTCTCTCGCCCCTCTCCAGTCTATTCTTCACTCCGCTGCCCGGGTCATCTTCCTGCAGAAACGCTCTGGACATGTCACTCCCCTTCTTAAACACCTCCAGTGGTTGCCTATCAACCTCCGCTCCAAACAAAAACTCCTCACTCTAGGCTTCGAGGCTCTACATCACCTTGCCCCTTCCTACCTCTCCTCCCTTCTCTCTTTCTACCGCCCACCCCTCACGCTCCGCTCCTCCGCCGCCCACCTCCTCACTGTCCCTCGGTCTCGCTTATCCTGCCGTCGATCCCCGGGCCACGTCCTCCCGCGGTCCTGGAACGCCCTCCCTCCTCACCTCCGCCAAACTGATTCTCTTTCCCTCTTCAAAACCCTACTTAAAACTCACCTCCTCCAAGAGGCCTTCCCAGACTGAGCTCCCCTTCTCCCTCTACTCCCTCTACCACCCCCCCTTCATCTCTCCGCAGCTTAACCCTCTTTTCCCCCATTTCCCTCTGCTCCTCCTCCTCTCCCTTCCCATCCCCTCAGCACTGTACTCGTCTGCTCAACTGTATATGTTTATTACCCTATTTATTTTGTTAACGGAATGTACATCGCCTTGATTCTATTTAGTTGCCATTGTTTTTACGAGATGTTCTTCCCCTTGACTCTATTTATTGCTATCGTTCTTGTCTGTCCGTCTCCCCCGATTAGACTGTAAGCCTGTCAAATGGCAGGGACTGTCTCTATCTGTTGCCGACTTGTTCATTCCAAGTGCTTAGTACAGTTCTCTGCACATAGTAAGCGCTCAATAAATACTATTGAATGAATGAATGAATGAAAGAGCATGGGCTTGGGAATCAGAGGATGTGGGTTCCAATCCCAACTCCACCACTTGTTTTCTGTGTAACCTTGGGCAAGCCACTTCACTTTTCTGTGCCTCAGTGACCTCATCTGTAAACTGGGGATTAAGATTAAGAGCCCCACTTGGGGGCAAACTGATTACCTTGTATTTACCCCAGTGCTTGGAACAGTGCTTGGCACAGAGTAAGCGCTTAGCAAATATCATTATTATTATTATATGTATGGGAATATTTCCAGCACCTTTCATTCATTCATTCAATCATATTTATTGACCACCTACTATGTACAAAGCACTGTACTAAGCACTTTGGAGGGTACAATATAGCAGCAAACAGACACATTCCCTGTCCACAGAGAGTTAGTAGAATTTCTCTATAACTGATGAATACCACCATCCCCTCTTACCCTCACCCCAAGATGTTGGATAATTTTAGTTTTCAGCCATGTTATACCCTCTGTATGTAAGTACTTTCATATGTATTTGCATGTATACGTATATGTAGATTTGTCTTTCACATTTGAAGAAGCCTCCATTGAAAGTTAAGTTCATCTCCAATTGCATGAGTGGCTGATGCAGGGAACGTGTCTACCAACTCTGTTCTACTGTATTCTCCCAATTGCTTAGTACAGTGCTCTGCACACAGTAAGTGCTCAGTAAATGTCAATGATATGATTGATTGATAAGGCTAATGTGGAATCCACAAACCCAGCCACAGTGTGCACACCAAAAAGTTGTCCCTTGTTATGTTTTTCTCTTTTATATCTGGTGTCTCGCTCTTTCACTTTTTTTCTCTTGGCCACTCATTTCGTCACAAAGATTTTGCTGAAACTGAGACACTTGGTTTGTGATATCCCCCCACTCTTCTTTTCTCAGCAACTGACTCCCAGTTTTCAGCTACATGCATCGTTGTGTAAAGCTTTGTTTCATTGCATCCTTAAAAGTTTTCAGACGTGGAATATATCAAGGTCCTCGGTGAAGTGTAGAGCCTTTCCTGGAGGGATTTGTCTTTCTGGTCTAATAATGAGCATTTGAAAGCACTTACATTTTGGCCTATTAATACATTTCAGGGGTGAATGATCCAAGTTGCATTTTCTTTTTGCTTTTTTGTGGGGGTGGTGTTTTGTTATGCACTTACTGTGTGACCAGCACTGTTCTAAGCGTGGTTGTCTCTAATGGAGAAATCCTCTCCTATCTTCCCTTGCCATTTTACAGCTGCTTTGTGAGATCTCTGTGTAGCTTTTACATTTACAATGACTCCCATTAGCCTTTCCACTTGTGACAGCCCTATTTGCTACTAATTGACCAAATTAATCAGTACAGCGGGAAATAATGGCTCACAGGCTGTCAGACAAACCTTGTCACTTTGTGACTTTCAAGTGCTCAGAACAATCCAAGTCAATTAGTCCCACTGCTTTGAATGCAAGGCTATGAACTCAAATGAGAATCTACTTCCATTGTTTTGTTTCCAGGAGGAAAAAAAAAATCATATTGAAGAACTTCAGATGTGGACACAGTAGAACACGCTTGTATAAATGCAGATTTAGGAGATCCAGGTCCATCTGCATCCAAATCAGTGATTTCTAAAGCTCTCTTTCCTTTGCATCATTCCTGATGGGTGTTCTGACAACTGAGAGCTGGTTTTTTTGGGGGCTATCTTCGAAAATTGCTTTTTAATTTGAGTTTTCCATATTCCGTTCACTGCTTTATAAGGGAAGCAATGCGTCTTTTTGGAAAAGAGCATGGGACCGAGCCAGGAGCCTGGCATCTAACTCCAGCTTTGCCACTTGCTTTTTTGCCACTTGGGCAAGTCATTTGACTTCTCTGTACTTCAGTTTCCTCATCTCCAAAAATGGAGATAAGATTCATGTTCTCCCTTCCCCTTAGACGGTGAGCCCCATGTTGGACAGAGACTGTGACCAGTCTGCTTCTACTGCATCTACTCCAGGGCTTGATACATAGTAGGTACTCAGTAAATAGCCTACTTAGGGGTTGTGGGCTAAACTGGATTCCATGGTGCCGTGGTTCCATCTCCTGGGCAGGAAACCAGAATCAGACCTCTCTTTAGGACCAGGTAGGGCCCTATGCACACTGGGGCTCATTCTTTAAAGCACTTAATCACCTGACTCCTTCCTACCTCACCTTGCAACTTTCCTCTATGTCCCAGCCTGCACTGTCAGCTCCTCTAAGGTGAACCTTCTCACTGTACCTTGATCTCTTCTATCTCACTGCCGACCTCTCACCCCCATTTTGCCTCTGGCCAGGCACACCCTCCATCCTCTTAAATTGCTACAGTCAATTACTCCTCCCCACTTCAAATCCTTACTGAAAGCACATCTCCTCCAAGAGGCCTTCTGTCACGAAGCCCTCCGTTCCTCTTCTTCCACTCTGATCTTCGATTCTGCATCGCCCTGACTCGCTCCCTTCATTCATTCCCCCGTCTCAGCCCCACAGCACTTCCAGTGTAATGCTCTTAGAAATGGGAAAGAATGAGAGGGACTTTCCTTCTGCAAAGTGAAACTTATGGTAAGGGCACTTTCTAGACACTGCTGACATTTCAAAGCTTCTCCTTTGTGGGCTAGGTAGATGGTTTGGGAATAGGCCTGGAAGCAGAGGCAGAGGAGGGGGGACAGGGGCAAGAAAGGATTTGTTTAGGGTGGGCTTATAGATCTCCAGTCAGAATGCCAGCATGGGACAAGAGGACAAATATACTTCCAATAGGAGGACCCCCAATCTCACCGCACTTGTGTAAATATCCTTATTCTATAATAATTAATAATAATGTTGGCATTTGTTAAACGCTTACTATGTGTAGAGCACTGTTCTAAGTGCTGGGGTAGATACAGGGTAATCAGGTTGCCCCACGTGAGGCTCACAGTCTTAATCCCCATTTTACAGATGAGGTAACTGAGGCACAGAGAAGTTAAGTGATTTGCCCACAGTCACACAGCTGACAAGTGGTAGAGCCGGGAATCGAACCCATGACCTCTGACTCCCAAGCCCGTGCTCTTTCCACTGAGCCACGCTGCTTCTCTATACTATTTCCTCTAACTGTTACTCATTTTAATGTCCGTATCTGCCTGCAGACTGTAAGCTCCTTGTGGGCAGGGATCGAGTCTAACAATTTTATTGCATTGCATTTTCCCAAGAGCTTGCTATAAGTCCTTAAAAAATACTATTTATTGATGGAGGAAATACCATCCATTCTGTTGCAGAATCAACAGTTTCAAGTGGCAGTTAAATAGGAGAGAGAGGCATGTCCTCAGTGGCCACCTCTCATTAACCCACCCATCTTCCTGAGAAGTCTAGCTGCAGCCAGAAAAGTCTTGGGGCTCCTGCCAGCCCCTGTCTCATTCCAGTCCCTCCCTCCGGCCCTAGACCCCAAACTGCCCCATGCTTCATCCACTACAAAATATGCCAACATCCTGGAGGGATACAGAACTAATCAATTCTACCCACACACAGACAGAAGCATCGACACAAACACTTCACCACCCACACCCATAAAAGCATTCAGATACAGATTGACCCAAAGACATAGACACCATCACACAGCCTCACAACCACTCCTTTGCACACACTTAGACATCACATAATAATGATAGTATTTGTTAAATGCTTACTATGGGCCAAGCACTTTAAGTGTTGGGTTAGATAAAAGGTTATCAGGTTGTCCCACATGGAGCTCACAGTCTTAATCCCCATTTTACAGATAAGGTAACTGAGGCACAGAGAAGTTAAGTGACTTGCCCAAAGTCACACAGCTGACAAGTGGCAGAGCTGGGATTAGAACCCACAACCTCTGACTCCCAAGCTGGTGCTCTTTCCACTAAGGCATGCTGCTTCCCTGGGGCTATAGATGGCTATACACATGGCTCACATACACACACACACACATGCCGCACACAGTTAGGCTCAGACGCCTAAACACACACTCACCCATTAGAACAAAAGGGATCTCCCTCTCTAGACTGCAAGGTTATTATGGGGAGGGAACACGTCTGCTAATTCTGTCGTATTGTGCTCTACTAAGTGCTGAGTATGGTGCTGTCCACATAATAAGCACTCAATAAATACTATTGATTGACGGATCGGTTTTTACCCATTCAGGTGTCCTGGAGAGGAAGTGGACCAGAGACGCAGAAAGTGACGGGAGAAGACCGATGAAAGAACAGCAGGAGCAGCTGTGGGAGACAAGTCAGTAGCAACAATGAAGGCAGAGACGGAGTGAGGCCATTGGGGAATGGCATAGCGGTGAGTACCTACCATTCATTCATTCATTCAATAGTATTTATTGAGCGCTTACTATGTGCAGAGCACTGTACTAAGCGCTTGGGATGAACAAGTCGGCAACAGATAGAGACAGTCCCTGCCGTTTGACGGGCTTACAGTCTAATCGGGGGAGACGGACAGACAAGAACAATGGCACTAAACAGCGTCAAGGGGAAGAACATCTCGTAAAAACCGATGGCAACTAAATAGAATCAAGGCGATGTACAATTCATTAACAAAATAAATAGGGTAACGAAAATATATACAGTTGAGCGGACGGGTACAGTGCTGTGGGGATGGGAAGGGAGAGGTGGAGGAGCAGAGGGAAAAGGGGAAAATGAGGCTTTAGCTGCGGAGAGGTAAAGGGGGGATGGCAGAGGGAGTAGAGGGGGAAGAGGAGCTCAGTCTGGGAAGGCCTCTTGGAGGAGGTGATTTTTAAGTAAGGTTTTGAAGAGGGAAAGAGAATCAGTTTGGCGGAGGTGAGGAGGGAGGGCGTTCCAGGACCGCGGGAGGACGTGACCCAGGGGTCGACGGCGGGATAGGCGAGACCGAGGGACGGCGAGGAGGTGGGCGGCAGAGGAGCGGAGCGTGCGGGGTGGGCGGTAGAAAGAGAGAAGGGAGGAGAGGTAGGAAGGGGCAAGGTGATGGAGAGCCTTGAAGCCTAGAGTGAGGAGTTTTTGTTTGGAGCGGAGGTCGATAGGCAACCACTGGAGTTGTTTAAGAAGGGGAGTGACATGCCCAGATCGTTTCTGCAGGAAGATGAGCCGGGCAGCGGAGTGAAGAATAGACCGGAGCGGGGCGAGAGAGGAGGAAGGGAGGTCAGAGAGAAGGCTGACACAGTAGTCTAGCCGGGATATAACGAGAGCCCGTAATAGTAAGGTAGCCGTTTGGGTGGAGAGGAAAGGGCGGATCTTGGCGATATTGTAGAGGTGAAACCGGCAGGTCTTGGTAACGGATAGGATGTGTGGGGTGAACGAGAGGGACGAGTCAAGGATGACACCGAGATTGCGGGCCTGCGGGACGGGAAGGATGGTCGTGCCATCCACGGTGATGGAGAAGTCTGGGAGCGGACCGGGCTTGGGAGGGAAGATGAGGAGCTCAGTCTTGCTCATGTTGAGTTTTAGGTGGCGGGCAGACATCCAGGTGGAGACGTCCCGGAGGCAGGAGGAGATGCGAGCCTGAAGGGAGGGGGAGAGGACAGGGGCAGAGATGTAGATCTGCGTGTCATCTGCGTAGAGATGGTAGTCAAAGCCGTGAGAGCGAATGAGTTCACCGAGGGAGTGAGTGTAAATGGAGAACAGAAGAGGGCCAAGAACTGACCCTTGAGGAACTCCAACAGTTAAAGGATGGGAGGGGGAGGAGGCTCCAGCGTAGGAGACCGAGAATGATCGGCCAGAGAGGTAAGAGGAGAACCAGGAGAGGACAGAGTCCGTGAAGCCAAGGTGAGATAAGGTACGGAGGAGGAGGGGATGGTCGACAGTGTCAAAGGCAGCAGAGAGGTCAAGGAGGATCAGAATGGAGTAGGAGCCATTGGATTTGGCAAGAAGGAGGTCATGGGTGACCTTAGAAAGAGCAGTCTCGGTAGAGTGGAGGGGACGGAAGCCAGATTGGAGGGGGTCTAGGAGAGAATGGGAGTTAAGGAATTCTAGGCATCTGGGTACCATCTACCGCGCAAGCTTCTTCCCGATCCACACTAGGCATTCCAGCCAACCAGGGCTACAGCAGTCGTGACAGTGGGCCTAACCTCTGTTCTTCCACTTGCCTTTTCCTCTCACTAAATATTTCCATGTTTCCCTGGCTTCAGAGTACTTGCCCTTAAGGAGTAAATGGGACTGGACAGTTTGGTAAGTGACTTCATTTGCCATGAGTGCATGTCACTGGAGCTAACGCTTCAGGGCTTTGCTGCCTCATCACTAACCGCAGCCAAGTCAGGAAACCCAGGTGGACTGGGAAACCTAAGGTGCACTATTTTCATAGGATGCGATCTTTCTCTTCAGGTCTGCCTCCCTTTCTGATCCCTTTCTCATTGCTTCATGATTCTCCAGGCAAGGAATGTGACTTGCTCAGCAACATCAACTCATTTATGTAAAGGAAGAAAAACACATTGCACATAAGTGATTGGAAACACCTCTCCCCTTTCCATTCGGTAAGATCAACTCTGCTTCATTTCCCTGTGGGCCTGGGATTTGCAATCAGTCCTAACATTAAACAGACTCCTCGTGGGTCCTTAGCTTTCAAATTTGGATTTAAGGAATACCAGACCGAATAAAAGCCGGTTTCCTTTGGACAGTAAACTGCCGAAGAGAAGGAAATCCTTTGCTTTGAATTACTGTTACGGGTCATGCACATTTTAGCAGGAGTTACTGCCATCCAGAGGCAGAAAGCCATAAACTGTCAGATTACATTACGGTTTTAACCATTGAAAGGGAAGCCAGAATGAATGAGTGGATCGATCCCGTTTTTCTCATTAAGTCATCAAAGAACTGGAAATCCCACACAGAGCTGTCTGTCATAACGCTCGGTGCGTTTAGTGTTCCGTCATCGGAACGACATGGATGGGGCCCCATTTTGGGGCTGAGCTAGAAGCATCTAAAGCTTTCTGTGGACCCGGTTGGGGTTGTATGGGAGGAAGTTTCCAAATGTAAGAAACGCAGAGCAGAGAGCATTCGACTGCTTCTTCTTCCACTAAACCATGCTGCCTCTTTGGAAACCTTCTTCATTTGGCATCTCATGCTGACTAAAGACAGCATGGGATGACCCAGAGTTTGGGCTATTTGACACAAAATCTTGTATCTTGTAACTACCCCAGTACTTTACACATAGTAAATGCATAACATGCCACAGTTATTTGGATTGTTATTGCTATTATTATTATTATTACACAGTGATGTACCTATTTCCTCTTCCTTCTTTCTCCTATTTGTAATTTATTTTATTGTCTCAGCTGCTAGATAGTAAACTCCTTGAGAGGAAGGATCATATTTTCTAATCTATTGTGGTATTAATCAATCAATGGTCTTTATTGGGCACTTACTATGTGCAGAGCACTGTACAAGCACTTGGGAGAGTAAAATAAAGCAGAGTCAGAAGACCCATTTCCTGCCCACAACAAGTTTACAGTCTAGAGGGGGTGTGCTACAAAACATAATCGGGTGAAACCCTACAAGATGATTCCATAATAGAGCACTCTCTGGTGTCTACATAGTCTATATTATGAAGTTGCCAAACTTACTCAGGGGGAGGATCCACGGCAGTGGGAGGTGGGACTTTTCTCTGGAGTTGAACCACGGTGGCTCTCAGGATTCTGGGAGGGGAGGGAGCCACTGCCACTGCCACAAGCCACTGCAGCCCTGAACTCCTGCTTCAAGAGAAGCAACGTGGCTTAGTGACAAGAACATGGGCCTGGAGTCCGAAGGTTGTGGGCTCTAATCCCGGATCCGCCACGTGTCTGCTGTCTGACCTTGAGCAGTTCAGTTCTCTGTGTCTCAGTTACCTCAACTGTAAAATGTGTACTGAGACTGTGAACCCCATGTGGGACAGCCTCATTGCCTCCTATCTACCCCAGTGCTTAGAACAGTGCTTGACCCCCTAGTAAGCGCTTAACAAATACCATAACTATTATTATCATCGAGCGGGACAACTGTTATTCTCAGGCCTGTGCAAGGGGATGGGTTCCCCAAGCCACTGCAACTTTGGACTCACACCTGACCACTGCCTGTCTTGGGACTGTGGGAGAGGAGGGGGTTCTACAAGTCACTGGAGCCGTGGGCTCACGCAGGACCATTGTCGCTCTCGGTCCTGTGAGAGGAGTTCCATAAGTCGCTGGAGCCATGGATTCAAGTCAGACCACTACCGCTCTCAGGCCTGTGAAAGGGGAGGGGTCCACACGCCACTGCAGCCATGGACTCACCCTGAACCACTGCTGCTCTCGGGGCTTTGGGAGAGGGATGGGTTCCAGAAGCAGCCGCAGACTCTCACAGGGAGGGCAGGGAGCCGGAGAGCTGCTGTCAGCCCTGTGCTTGTACCCGCACCATGAGCGGGCTGCATCGTACTGCATCATATGGATTAGGGGCCGGGAGAGGAGGGTGAGACGGAGCCTGGTCCGATTGGAGTTGAACCTTCTTTGCCTCTGAATTTGTCGAATCGATAGGCCATCCAGATAGCCTCCTAGTCAATCCCAACCCCTTAAGCAAATAGAACCAGCATCACCTCTCTGGTCCCTCTTTGTTTCTCACCTGCTTCCTAATAGTATCCCTTGTGCGATACGTGGCCGAAGAGAAAAATCAGAAAACCCATCCGCACGTCAGCTGAGTTGAAGTTGGGGGATTTCTAGTGCAAATATATAGGCTCTCTCACATTTACCAAAGATCCTCTCGTCCTTTTCACCTGATCCTACCAGCTCCTTTAAACCCAAGCAAACCTCTTGCACATCAGTATCTTCTATTGATGCTATTCTCTCCTGTGTTTGCAAAAGCAGGGTTGTCAGTGCCCTCTACTGGCTTTCAGGCTACAGTGAGAAGAGTCACTGTGACCAGAGAGAGAACAGAATGGCTCCAGTCCCAGGTTTGAAGTAGCTGCTGGCTATTGGATTAAAATGAGTGGTTTTCATTACTCTGTGGAGGAAATTATTGCTTTGGCAAGTCCCCGTTACGCCTTTGGTAAAGTTAAATGGCTATGGAGAAGCAGCGTGGCTCAGTGGAAAGAGCCCGGGCTTGGGAGTCGGAGGTCATGGGTTCGAATGCCGGCTCTGCCACTTCACAGCTGGGTGACTGTGGCCAAGTCACTTCACTTCTCTGGGCCTCAGTTCCCTCATCTGTAAAATGGGGATTAACTGTTAGCCTCACGTGGGACAACCTGATTACCCTGTATCTACCCCAGGGCTTAGAACAGTGCTCTGCACATAGTAAGCGCTTAAATGCCAACATTATCATTATTATTATTATTATGGTTACTATTCTCATTCATGATTAGACTGCAAGCCCGTGATTAGACTGTAAGCCCGTCAGAGGGCAGGGACTATCTCTGTTACCGATTTGTACATTCCCAAGCACTTAGTACAGTGCTCTGCACATAGTAAGCGCTCAATAAATACTATTGAATGAATGTTGACTCTACTGAGAGCAGAGAGCAAATGACCCAGGATTCGGGAGGTCCATTGGCTCTTCCCAAGGGGTCCCTGATTGACCTAAAACCTGCCTGGTCTGGCAATCCCCAGCCACTTACCTCCTCTGTGCACAGAGGAAGTCATCTTTACTACCGATGAATACCCATTCTCAGAGTTTTTGTTTGCCCCTTTATTCAGTTCAATCGGCCAATCAATCAATCGTGCTTATCGAACACTTAATGTGTGCAGAGTAGTGTACTGTGCTCTTCAGTGAGCATAGCTGAGTTGGGAGACACAGTCCCTGCTCAAAATGAGCTTATGGTTTAGAGGGAATTATACAGAGAAGCTGCATGGCTTAGTGGAAAGAGCACAGGCTTCGGAGTCAGAGGTCATGGGTTCTAATCTTGGCTCTGCCACATTGTCAGCTGTGTGACCTTGGGGAGGTCACTTAACATCTCTGTGCCTTGGTTACCTATCTGGCAAATGGGGATTAGGACTGTGAGCCTCATGTGGGACAACCTGATTACCTTGTATCTAGTATCTACTCCAGTGCTTAGCACAAAGTAAGTGCTTAACAAATACCATTATTTTTATCATTAATAATAATTGTTCATTCTATTATTTATCTTGACTCCTCGATTTGTAAGTAATTTTATACATCTCTCCCGCATTAGAGGGTAACATCTTTTTGGCCAGGGAAGTGTCACTTTTATGTTTTGTACTTCTAGAGCACTTAGTACAGCACCTCACACCAAGTGGGTGTTTATTAACTATTAATACTAATGCTTCCAGTATCTGTTTCACACTCTGGAAGAAGCACCAAGTACCCTGAAAGTGAATGAGCCTTAGAAAAAGAAGCCTTAGACAAGGAAAAAGAAAAAGGAAAAAAGATTTTCCCTCTAATCTAGAGTGTCTGAAGTGCTTGGATGAAAGATGTAGGATGAGACCCCAGTTGCATGATCAGTCAATCGGTGTTTTTTATTGAGCACTTACTATGTGCAGAGGAATGTATTAAGCACTTTGGATAGTACAGTATAAGAGAGGTGGTAGACATGTTCAATCTGTATCTTTCTGCTGTTCATTCCCACTCCTATCTTCAGGCCATTTTTAGTGTCTAATGAGACTCTTTGAAACACCTTCAGTAGGGGAGAGGTCAATCAATAAATCCATCAGTCAATACTATTACTATGTGAAGAGCACTGCACTAAATTCATTCATTCATTTATTCAAACATATTTATTAAGCGCTTACTGTGTGCAGAGCACTGTACTAAGTGCTTGGGAAAAGACAATACAACAATAAACAGTGACAATCCCTGCCTGCAACAAGTTCACAGGCTAGAGGGGAGGAGACAGACATCAATACAAATAAATAAAATTATGTTTAAACCAGGGAGGACCACTTGAGGTTGTTCCTATCTACAGTTGGTTTTGTTTTTAGTTAGATTGACAGTGTTTGAAAGGCACCTTTAGACACCAAAAACTGTTCTTACCATAATAATTGCTCTTGTCTTGTATTATGCTGTCAAGTAGTCTCTGACTCAAAGCAACACCATGGACACATCTCTCCCAGAAAGCCCCACTTCCATCTGCAATCATTCTGATAGTGTATCCATAGCGTTTTCTTGGTAAAAATATCGAAGTGGTTTACCACTGCCTCCTTCTGCGCAGTAAATTTGAGTCTACGCCCTCGACTCTCTCCCACGCTGCTGCTGCCCAGCACAGGGGAGTGTTGACTTATAGCAGATTATCTTCCACTCGGTAACCACTGGCCAAGCTAGAAATGGAAGGGGTATGCCTCTGTTTGACTCTCCCTCCCATAGAAGCGGCGTGGCTCAGTGGAAAGAGCCCAGGCTTGGGAGTCAGAGGTCATGGGTTCAAATCCCGGATCTGCCACTTGTCAGCTGTGTGACTGTGGGCAAGTCACTTCACTTCTCTGGGCCTCAGTTACCTCATCTGTAAAAGGGGGATGAAGACTGTGAGCCTCACGTGGGACAACCTGACTACCATGTAAATCTCCCCAGTGCTTAGAACAGTGCTCTGTACATAGTAAGCGCTTAACAAATACCAACATTAGTTGAGACTGGTAGAGTCCTGTAAACTCTCCAGGTGTGACTCTGAGAGGGCATAATTGTCCTTACAATTTATTAAATTCCAATCAAGATCCTTTAGAGGAACATCAACCTTCTTTATAAACCCTTGTTATTAGAACGATTACTACAACAACTATTATTATTACTAGGACAAGCTCACATGTCCTCTTGCCTGCAGGACCTCTCTACATGAGTGTACATCTCTACATGGATGTCCTGCCAGTAACTCAAGCTCAAAGTATCTTAAACACAACTCCAACTATTACTCCACCTAACTTCTCTATCATAGTTTGCCAAACTATCATCTTTCCTGTCGATTAAGAATGTACCTTTGGCATTATTCTTGATTCCTCCCTCTCTTTCAACTTTCACACTCGGTCTGTCACTAAATCTCACAGAGTTTTCCTTCACTTTTCACGGTCCACCCAAAACAACCATCCTAACTATCCCTATTCTGGTCCAAGCACTCTCAAATGTTCACTCGATTAATGCATCAGCCTCTTCAAAGAGCTGTCTCTCTGCCACTAGTCTCTTCCCTCTCCTATCCTTATTTCATTTTGCATATTTTACTTTTCTAAAATGTCATTCTGTACACTTCTCTCCACTCCTAAAATGAACTCAATGAAGACTTCAAAAAGTCTTCCACTCATTCTTCCTTGCATGAAGCAAAAATTCCTGATGATTGGCTTGTCATTCATTCATTCAATAGTATTTATTGAGCACTTACTGTGTGCAGAGCACTTACTAAGCAATTGGAATGTACAATTCAGCAACAAAGACAATCCCTGCCCAATAACGGGCACACAGTCAATCACCTCTCTTCTGAGGCTTTCCCTAAACCCTCCTTTCCTCTTCTCCCACTCTATTCTTCATCACCCTGACTTTCTCCCTTTATTCATCCCCCTTCCCAGCACCTCAGCACTTATGTATATATCTGCCATTAATTTATATTAAAGTCTCTCTCCCCCTCTAGACTGTCATCTTATTGTGGGTGGGGAATGTCTTTTTATTGTTCTATTATACTCCCCCAAGCCCTTAGTTCAGTGCTCTAAACAGAGAAAGCAGCTCAGTAAATATGATTGGATGACTGAATGACTGACTGACCTCCTCGTTTATCCACTCACTGCTCTCATTACACTCCAGCTTAAAGTCTTCTTCCCTCTCAAGCCAACTTCTCACTGTACCTTGCTCTCTTCTCACCTCCAGTCCCTTGCCCATGTTGCCCTTTCTCATATCTGGAACTTCCCCAGAAATGAAATCTCTTTCAAATCTCTTTTGAAATTCCATCTCACCCCAGAGGCCTTCCCCAAATAACTTCTCCTGTCCCTCCGTTTTATCCCTCTAGCTACTACCTTACCACTTTGCACTAACCATCTGTGGGAGTTTTAGACAAGCAGTATTACTTAAGCATTCAAACACCTTTATATTAACTTTCCATTTTTTATGTAATGTGTTACATGCTTACTATGTTTCCAGTGCCATTCTAAGCACTTGGGTAGATACAAGTGAATTAGGTTGGATACAGTCCCTGTCCCCATGGGACTCATTATCTAAGTAGGAAGGAGAACAGGAGAACTGAGGCATTGAGATGTCCAGTGACTTGCGCAAGGTCACACAGCAAGCATTCAGCAGAGATGGGATTATAATTCAGGTCCTTCTGACTCTCAGGCCTGTCTTCTTTCCATTAGGCCATGCTGCTTTTCCTTCCTAATCTGTAAAAGCACGAATCAGAAGAGAGTCTCGAAAAAAGTGTGTGCGGTGTGGAGACTTGCTGGAGAATATCCATGAAAAGTAACTAACAGAGTACTGGAAAGGGAGTGGAAGGATGAGCAATGTATCAGCAAGAACATTGTAGGAGAGAGGAGGATTAACTTTCTGGCACTCAATTAGAAAGAGATAGAAGAGTTAACTTGGAGGGTCCCAAGACTGAAACATTGATCCTTTCTCTTTTGGGTAGCAGCTGCCCACTCTCAGTGACTGGTGCTTGTCACTGGAGATTGTGGTGTGATGCATCTGCTATTCATGACCCTCCTCACTAGGACCTCTGTGGAACCTACTACTGAAGCAGCGGCCCCTGGGATAGCAGCTATGAGAGCCAGGGTTTGGCAGTGGGGTAAGGTCATGAGGACTGTTTCTCCCCTCCCTTCTCCTCTGCTCCGCTGCTCTCCACCAACTAGGCTCCCCCTCCTGTGTCAGCAACGCCACCCCACTTCCCAGCCTAAAATGGAGACTCTGCGGATCCCACTAGCATCCTCGGATTTGAGAGTGAGGCTTTAACCCTTGATAGTCTTGGGGAAAAGTCTCAAAAGATACGAGACATCTCCCTTCTTCCCACCTCCTAGGGTTTGTCCTCCACCACTCCCTCTCACCCATGCAGCCCCAAGAGTCGACTCACTGTTGCTGATCCACAAGAGAAGCTTGTCTGCTAGGCCAGCCCACCCCATGAACTGCCTGGACACAGAATCTAAGTTTTTAAGACAGATCCATTTCTATTCCTGAAATTGTTCCAGTAGGCCATAATCTCCTGAGCATGCTGCTAGTGCCCTGGAAGACCAGGGTTTCCAGATTAGGCTTTATTCATGGGGAGGAAAGACTGGGTTTCTATCTGTTTACTTGTCTTTTGCCCGTTTGCCATTTTCCTGGGTGTAGAAGCAGCACAAAAAAAGCCAGTTAGAATCATTCTCGAGAGCCCTTTTTCCAACCAGTGTCTTGAATTTGAAGGAATGAATTGGAACCCACATAGTCATTCTACTGCTCCCATAGAAGTCTTTTGGGTGTGCAGAAAAGTGACCCCGGCACATAATTTATATCTCCCTCAGTAAGAAGTCAAGCAGAATACCTTATTGATCTCAATAAACTACCCACCACAAAGAAATTTAATGAAGTTGAGAGTCAGGACTGGGCCTTCAATTTCACCACTGCACCAAATGCCTTCAGTGTAGCATTGTGTCATCGTGACCTCCATCAGGAGATGATCTATTTCGATAGCATGTGAGAAACAATTGATCTTGTGGGTAATAGATAACTCCAGAGCAATAAACCCCTAAAAAAGCGGTGCAGAAACCACTTTGGAATGCCCAGTCCTACTCCAGCAGTTGAAAAAGAGGCTGTGAGAGGCATCTACATCCAATAGGGATGTGTGACATTTTATGTAGTCAACGATCAGTGAAAAAGATGAAAAGTGGCATAACAGCAAAAGTGGCACCGTTGCTATGGGTGTTAATACGGGTTTGAGCAGTGGCCCTGGAGAACCACAGGCAATTTTTCCACCACATTTGACCGGCCAAATACCCAGTTTATGGTGAGCTGTGGCAGGAATGAGAGTTATTTTGTTAGACTGACAGATGAGGGAGGAAATCCACAAAACAGACGAAATCCCTGCAGTGAAGTGTGTTTGTATGTTTTGGGACAATCATAACAATACTTTGAAGTCCATTTATGGGAATGATTTCATGCCTGTTTCCTATATTACTTATTCCTTGATCTGCTCTGGTCTAGCTTCCTGGCTGGCTAAGATCCCATACAACTCTCTGAGCATGAGCACTGGCAGTAGAAATCTCGGCAGACTTCTTCTCAACCCGGGGCACATTCCACCCTGCCCGCTAGCTAGGAAAACAAACTGATGTGTCAATCGCTTACTCAGGAAGTGAAAATTTTAATTGTGTCTTTTAAGTTAGATTCAGCTATTGGCTTTGGTAGAGAAACAAGATCTGGACTGAAATGGAGTTAGGTAATGCAACCAAAGTGGCAAAGACGGAGAAAAGTCAACAACTTCAAGAAGAATTTGTACCTACTGTGTGCAGTGCTCTTCAGGGGATCTGCATGCAAAGAAGAAAGCCCTCAAGGGGCTTACAATTTAAAGGATCAATTCATGTTAGTGCCTGAAGGTGAGGGGAAGCTGAGTTTGGAATGTGTAAAGCCTTGAATGTTAATCAATCGATCAATGGAATTTATTGATTACTTACTGAGTGCTGAACACTGTACTAAGTGCTTGGGAGAGTACAACAGAGTCGGTAGATGTATTCCTTCTCTACAAGGAACTTACAGTATACTGGAGGAGACAGAGGTTAATATAAATAAATAAACTGAAGATATGTACATAGTACTGTGGGGCTGAAGTTTGGGTGAATAACAACCTGTCAATTAATCAGTTGTATTTATTGAGAACTTACTGTGTGCAGAGTACTGTACTCAGCACTTGGGAGAGTACAATATACAGGCTGGTAGACATATTCCTTTCCCACAGTGAGCTTACAGTATAGATGGGGAGACAGACATTAATATAAACAAATAAATTATGGTTATGTACATAAGTGCTGTGGGGCTGAGGAAGGGATGAATAAAGGGTGAAGTACTTAAAGGGTATGGAAAATAGCGTGGTTTAGTGGATAAAGAATGACCCTGGGAGTCAGAAAGTAATGGGTTCTAATCCCAGCTCTGTCACTTTTCTGAGTCACTTGGGTAAATCACTTAACTTCTCTGTGCCTCAGTTACCTCATCTGTAAAATGGGGATCTATATTATGAACACCACATGGGACAGGGACTCTGTCCTACCCCATTAGTTTGTATCCACCCCAAGGTTTAGTACAGTGCCTGGCACACAATAGTGTTTAATAAATACCATTATTATTATCATTAGATCCAAGTGCATTGACAGTATAGAAGGGAGAAAGAGTCTGGAAAAAAAATACATTTAATCAGAGAAGGCCTCTTGAAGGAGGTTTTGACCTTAATAAGGCTTTGAAAGTGAGTACAGTGTGGTCTGGCATGTATGAAGGGGGAGGAAGTTCCAGGCCAGAGGGAGGATGTGGGAAAAGGGTTGGCAGCAAAATAGATGAAATCAAGACAAAGTGAGCAAGTTCGCATTAAGGAGATGAAATGATCAGTGAGGTAAGATAGAAGAGGGCAAGCTGATTCAGTGCTTTAAGATCAAAGGTGAGGAGTTTCAGTAGATTCAGAGGAGGATGGGCATCTACTGTAGGTTCTTGAAGAGTGGGGAGATGTGAGAAAAATGATCTGGACAGCAGAATAAAGTAACGACTGCAGTGGGGAGAGACAGGAAGCAGGGAGATCATCAAGAAGGATGGGTAGGAAAAGTAATTGGATCAACATGCTTACAGTTTGGGTGGAGAGGAAAGTGGATTTTAGCAGTGTTGTGAAAGTGAAATAACAGGATTTGGTGACAGAAAGAATATATGGGTGATATGAGAGAGGTGATTTGAGGAAAAGACCAAGGTTACAGAATTTTGAGATGGAGAGTGGAATTGTCTATAATGACAGGAAAGGCAAAGAGAGGACTGGGTTTAGATGGAAAGATAATGAGTTCTCTTTTGGACAAGTTTAGCTTGAGGTGTAGCCAGGACATCCATGTAGAGATGTCTTGAAGGAAGAAAGAAATGTGAGACTGCAGAGAAGGAGAGAGGTCAGGGCTGGAAAGGTAAATTTGGGAATCATCTCCATGGTAGTTGAAGCCAAGGGAATAAATGAGTTAACCAAGGGAGTGGGTGTAGATGGAGAATAGAAGGGGACACAGAATTCAGCCTTGGGTACCAACCCCCTCCCACCACTGTCAGAGAGTGAGAGGCAGGGTAGGAGAATGTGAAAGAGACTGACAATAAGTGACTGGAGAGAGAGGAGGAGAATCAGGAGAGGACAGTGTCACTGAAGGCAAGGTCGAATGATGTTTCAAGGAGAAGGGAGTGGTTCACAGTGTTGAAGGCAGCTGAGTAGTCTAGGAATGGATAAAGATGGAGATGTGAGATTTGGCATGAAGATCATTGGTGCCTTTAGGAGGAAGTTTCCATGGAATGATGGGACATAAACCAGACTGGAGGGGATCGAGGAGAAAACTAGAGAAGAAGAAGTGGAAACAGCAGTTGTAAACAACCACCTTAAGGAATTTTGAGAGGAATGGTAGAAGGGAGATGGGGAGATAACTGGAGGGAGCCATGGGATCAAGGGAGGACTTTTTTAGGTTAGAGGATACATAGGCATATTTGAAAACAATGGGGAAGAAGCCATTGGAAAGTGAATGACTAAAGATGGCATTCCCACCAAAGGACATGGTTTGGGAAAGAGGATAAGGAGTTCTGTTTCGGGCATGTTAAGTTTCAGGTTATGGGAAGACATCCAGGTAGAGGTGTTCTGTAGGCAGGAGGAAATGTGAGACTGCAGAGAGGGAGTGAGATCAGGGCTGGAAATGTAGATTTGGGTATCATCCACATAGAGGTGGTAGTTGAAGCCATGGGAGTGAATAAGTTCTCTAAGAGGGTGGGTGAAGATGGAGAATAGAGGGGGACCCAGAACTGAACCTTGAAGGACACCCACAGTTGGTGGGGTGTGAGGCAGAGGAAAAAGTAAATAGCCCTACTTCGGTGGCTTCATTTTTTGAAATTTTCTTTTAAAAGTATTAGAGCAGCTTCTTCCAGTCCTACTTTTTCCCTATCCAGTCACACTGGGGCCATCAGCCTCCACAACAAGCATTGTTTTTTTTTTTACTAAGCACTGCCTCCCTCACAGCCTACCATCACCTGCTCTCCATCCCTTTTCTGACCACTTCCCCACCCAACGAAACCTAGAGGTGGCACAGGGATGGCCTGAGGCAGGATGGAAGGTAGAGGGGGAGTTCTTCTCTCAGCCTTCCTTCATTACTAATGCCACCCACTGGCTTCTCTTCCCATCTCATGCCAGCCCTTGCAATTTGGGCAGGGTGAGGAGGGGGCATCTACAAATTGGGGAGATGGGTACAGGGGAGGAGAGGTGGCCATAGTAGCCACCAAGTTAAAAATCAGAGTTTCAAGAATGAAAAACCTGGACCATTTTTTCAAGAGCTGGGCTGGCTCTGCTGGTTGGTGAGGGAAAGGTGGGATTGGTACATGGTGGTGGAAGTGGTCCTGCTGTGTACAAAACTGTAAGCCATGGAAAAAAAACCTTCAGGGGAAAATGAGCATGCAGAAAGAACTGTTGAGGGACTGAGAAAACAGGAAAGTAATGAGTGTGGGGTGTAAGGAAGTGGGGCAGGGAATCTGAGCAAGAAATAGGTACACAGAACAAAACCGGGGTGGAGGGAGAGGAAGAGGGAATGTGTCTGTTTACTGTTATATCGTACTCTCCGAAGTGCTTACTACAAGGCTCTGCACACAGTAAGTGCTCAATGAATATGACTGAACGAATGAATGAGCAGGCAGGGATTTACCTCTCAATCCACAAATGTGGATTCCTTCAGAGGAGGTCATTTTCCCTGCGACGTTTTAAAGCCCATCAGATCTGCTGAGTTTAGCCAAATTTGAATTTGGTTTTGCTTCCTTTGTACCTCCTCCCTGAATCCATATTAAAAAAAGACTTAAATCTGAAAACACTGGGAAAATGTGCTTTTAAAATGCTGTTAAGCCTTGCTTAACCATGATTGCCAAAGGGAGTCAAATCACTCTTATGAATCCACTCAATTCTACCATAATTGACTTTGTTGAATTCTTTTTTTATGGTATTTGTTAAGCACTTACAATTTGCCAGGCACTGTACACTGAGGTAGATACAAGGAAATCAGGTTGGTCACAGTCCCTGTCCCACATGGGGCTAACAGTCTTAATCCCTAATTTACAAATGAGAGAACTGAGGCACAGATAAATTAAGTGACTTGCCCTAGGTCATACAGCAGACAAAGGGTGGAGTTGGCATTAGAACCCAGGTCCTTCTGACTCCCAGGCCCATGGCCTACTCCATCCAGTAGGTTATGCTGCTTTGGCACTATTTTTACTGACCTCAGTAGAATCAACATGCATTTGGAAATGGGATAGCTGAATGGCTTAATGATCACCTTTCTTTGCAGCAGCAATAGTATTGATTAAGCACCTACTTTGTGCCAAGCTCTGAACAAAGTAAGCACTTGGGAACATTCACTTTTAAATGAATCACTGTTTGTGTTTTCCCTAGGGAGAGTAGAGTCAGACTCCCAGATGTAGTTTATGCTTTTCTCCGGTGTGCCTGTCATCATTCTCCTCCCTCTCACCCTCATCTCAAAGCTAAGATGCAGAAAGGCAGAACAAGGCTGAGTGTGCCAACGGGTAGCTCTGCTGTTAAGGATGTGTTCATTTATTTTTATCTTTTAAGAAAGCCAGAAGGGAGGGTTATCCCTGAAGAAGTGCTGGTCATCACAGTTTATGCCTGTGAATCATACAAAGAAAAGTCTAAAATGAACCACAAATATTCCAATTAAAACCTCAATATTTACTAGATTTAAAAAATAAACCTTATAATTATAACTCTCTCTATGTAGATACGTGTGCGTATGTAAGTGTATACACACACACACATATGTAATATGTACACACGTGGCTCAGTGAAAAGAGCCCGGGCTTGGGAGTCAGAGGTCATAGGTACGAATGCCGGCTCCGCCACTTGTCAGCTGTGTGACTGTGGGCAAGTCACTTAATTTCTCTGGGCCTCAGTTACCTCATCTGGAAAATGGGGATGAAGACTGTGAGCCTCACGTGAGACAACCTGATTACCCTGTAGCTACCCCAGCACTTAGAACAGTGCTCTGCACATAGTAAGTGCTTAATAAATGCCACCATTATTATTTTTATTACACTTTAAAAATTAATTCCCTGATCATAAGCCAACACCCAAACCACCCACCAATTGTTACTACTAAGGAGAAATTTTATTAGTCAATCAGATTTAGACTTTGAGCCTGTTATTGGGCAGGGATTGTCTCTATCTGTTGCTGAATTGTACATTCCAAGCGCTTAGTACAGTGCTCTGCACATAGCAGTCAATAAATACTATTGAATGAATGAATGAATGTGGCCATAGTCCCCCCTCAACTCCAAGGAAATTAGGGGGCAATCACTTCCTGGAACTGGCCACCACCTTATCCCCCATCCATGGCCTTTGGGTCAGGATGAACAGCTGTAGTTATCCTATGCTTCCTTGGAACCAAGTGATGATCAGAAGTGGAACTGACAGAATGGCAATCACACTTCTGTTCCCATCGCCTTAGTGCCAAGGCCCAGCCTGGGCTAGCGGCTTACTCTTTTTTATCACTTATCTCAGTGGTGTTTGTTAAGTGCTTACTATGTTTTAAGCACTGTTCTAAAACCTGGGGGAGATACACATTTGTCAGTTCGGACACAGTCTCTGTCCCATGTGGGACTCACAATTTACTCTTGCCCCCACCAAGCTCCAAGGTCAGGTTGAAGCTATCTCTTAACCTTACTGTGCCTGGATTTAGCTGCCAAGATTTCTCTATGCTGTCAGATCTAGGGTCAGATGAAAACTTTTCACATTCCCATAGGGCTCCTTGGCCACTGAGAACTTACATTTCCTCACAGTATTCCTTCTTTCCACTTCTCTATATCTCTCTAAGCCCCCATCTCTCTCTCTCCCCTCTGCCTCTCCTCTGCCTCCCTTTCTCTCTTTCTCTCCCTCCTTGCTTGCCCCTATCTTACCTTTCTATCTCTTTGGATTTCTGGATTTCCCCGACTCTCTCTCTGTTTATTTAATGGTATTTGTTCAGTACTTACTATAGAGAAGCAGTGTGACTCAGTGGAAAGAGCCCGGGCTTGGGAGTCAGATGTCATGGGTTCGAATCCTGGCTCCGCCACTTGTCAGCTGTGTGACTGTGGGCAAGTCACTTAACTTCTCTGGGCTTCAGTTCCTTCATCTGTAAAATGGGGATGAAGACTGTGAGCCTCACGTGGGACAACCTGATTACCCTGTATCTACCCCAGCGCTTAGAACAGTGCTCTGCACATAGTAAGCGCTTAACAAATACCAACATTATTATTATTATTGTTAAACTAGGCACTGTTCTAGTAACTGGGGTAGATACAAGCTAATCAGGATAGACACAGTTCCTGTCCCACATGAGGCTCATAGTATTAATCCCCAAGTTTCAGATGAGATAACTGAGGCACAGGGAAGTGAAGTGACTTCCCCAAGGTCACACAGGTAGACAAGTGGTAGAGCTGGGATTAGAACCAAAGTTACTTTTACTCCAGTCTGTGCTCTAACCATTATGCCATCCCTCTCCACAGTTTGCTCTCATGGTCAGTATGGAAAATTGTCATTTTTGAATGTGGCCATTAAGGTTTCAGCCTGATGCTGGAAGAATTATCCCTTCTGCATGGTGTGACTGTAAAGCTCTGCTGTCACATGTATTTATATTGTTTACATTAATTTCTGTCTTCCCCTCTATACTGTAAGCTTGTTGTGGGCAGGGAATATGTATTATATTGTTACATTGTACTTTCCCAAGCGCTTAGTACAGAGCGATGCACACAGAAAGCACTCAATAAATATGATTAACTGAGTAACTGAATGAAATTTACTCCCCTTACAATCCCCACGTGCCCCCCCATACACACTCACTACACACACAAACACACACACACACTCACACACATACACTATATCTTCTATGGTAAGGAGTGACTTGTTAATAGAACATTTATCTTATGATTCTGACAAGTTGGGCTAAAACTAGTGTTTTTGGCAACAATCAGTGTGTTTTGAGACTTCCAGTGTAGAAGTGAATGACCACTGTGACCAATAAATTCTGAAGCTAAGAAGTGTTTGGGAAAACCAGAAAGGAATTGGATTCAAACCCAAAACGCCTTCTTTGATGCAATAATCCCTGAACTAGACAGGAATGTTCTGTCTAAATGCACTGTCAGGAAAGAAGAAAGATTTCACTTGTTTTTGGTCTGGCACTTCCTGACTCCTTTCACTGAAAACATATCCATTTTCCGGAGTCCACTGTGTGACAGCCTGGCTCTCCCCTCCCAGTTTAGGCTAGAGGAGACTATCCCTACTAGCTGTGTGGAGTCTGAAGCCCTTGCTCCAGGAGGAGAAGTTACAATGACCAGTTTCCTGGAAGACTCCCGATTCTGCCCTTCAAACAGACAAACCCTCTCCAAACCCATGGTTGAGTCAGGATGGGCCCTGTCTTGTGCTTCCTTAGAGCCTCACTTGCAATTTTGAAAGGTCCAAGAATCTCAGAGCAAAGTGGAACCCATTCGGGACCTTCCACTGACTCTCAGGAAGTTCTGGAGACAATGCTTCAGTGGAGGAAAGCTATAGGTAGCAACTGTGACCTCTTCACAGCTAATCAAACGAGCTTCCAAGATAGGCTGCCGGGTGGAGTGGCAATAGGCCTATATTTCAAAGGATTATCACTTCTTTCTCCTTTCCACTGTCTCTCTATTTTGCTTTCTCGCTCATCCCCCAGTTCTCATCCTTGCTCTTCATCATTTATCTAGAAACTGATGTAAATAAGAAAAATTCCAAATTGGAACTGCCAGACAGGTTCAAAGAAAAGCCTCCTATGAGCACAGTGAAGTGAGAGGAAGTGCTTAATAATTGCCTTAGGGCTCCCCCTCCCCCTGTCCTGAGCTGCACAAATTCCCCTTGGGATAGTGGAAATAAAGCCCTAGAGAGCAAAGGGATAAATGGGAAGAAATGCTGGACAGTCAAGTCAGGCAATCGTATTTATTGAGTGCTTATTGTGCACAGAGCACTGTAGCGTGGCTCTGTGCAAAGAGCATGGGTTTGGGAGTCAGAGGTCTTGGGTTCGAATTCTGGATCTGCCACTTGTCAGCTGTGTGACTGTGGGCAAGTCACTTCATTTCTCTGTGCCTCAGTGACCCCCATCTGTAAAATGGGGATTAAAACTGTGAGCCCCACGTGGGACAACCTGATGACCCTGTATCTTCCTCAGTGCTTAGAACAGTGCTGTGCACATAGTAAGCGCTTAACAAATACCATCATTATTAACATTATTACTAAGTAATAATAATAATTAAGGTACTTGTTAAGCACTTACCATGTGCCAAGCACTGTTCTAAGCACTGAGGTAATACAAGTTAATCAGGTTGAACACAGTCCTTATCCCACATTGGGCTCACAGTCTAAATGCCCATTTTTTACAGATGAGGTAACTGAGGCCCAGAGAAGTGAAAGGACTTGTCCAAGTTCACACAATAGTCATGTGGCAGAGCCAGGATTAGAAACCATGACCTTCTGAGTCCCAGGCCCGTGCTCTATCCACTACGCCATGCTTGAGAGAGTACAATATAACAATATAACAAATCCATTCACTGCCCACAATGAGCTTAGAGTCCAGAGTCTAGAAATTCTAGTAAAGTGTCTGTTTCTCACTGCTCCTCAGACCTTCTAGGGCCTCCCAGAGGGTTAAGGGGAAGGATTCCAGGCTGGGCCAGAATTCATCCCTATTCCCTACAGGAACAAACAACCCAGTGCCAATCTGGCCTCCAGGGTGAGGCATAGAGAAGCAGCGTAGCTCAGTGGAAAGAGCACGAGCTTGGGAGTCAGAGGTCATGGGTTCTAATCCTGGCTCCGCCACTTCTCTGCTGTGTGACCTTGGGTAAGTCACTTAACTTCTCAGTGCCTCAGTTCCCTCATCTGTAAAATGGCAACTAAAACTGTGAACCCCATGTGAATCAACCTGTTTACCCTGTATCTACCCAGCACTTAGAACAGTGCTTGGCACATAGTAAGGGCTTAAATACCAAAATTATTATTATTGTTCTGCCACTCCAGAGATTGGAGTGAGACATTGAATGCTCAGCAGCATAAGTACCTACCCTGTCCAACTCTCACCCCTTCATCCTGGCACTCCGAGCTACCCAGAACATTAGAGCCTTGGCATATACTTCTTTGGGTTGTCCACATTCAATTCTGCAATTCAGCCAGCACCACTAGTTGGGGCTTGGATAAATGACAGCACTGAAGGCCTTCCAGCCTGTTTAGCACGTAAATAAAAAGGAATATGCCACATAAGCATTTTCCTGTCAATTTGGGGGCATTCTCACTATAATTTTCTTATAAAATGAAATTGCATATTCAGATCAGGGGGCATTTTAAGCTAGATAGGGCATTCTTAATTGAATGATTTAGAATAGCTAAATTTACTATTAAATCCACACAAACCACATAATAGCTGATTCATTTCTTGGAAAATCGAATTGAAAACGGACCAGCAGTTTCTATGGAGGGCCAAAGAGTTAATAGAATACGTGTGGCTGAGTCAGCTTGCAGTGGTCCATGACACCTCTGTTTACAATGCCACCATCCAGAAACCCCAATGCGAGGGAGAAAGCCCGCGGACACAGCTGTCAAACAACCTCTTACCTTTTCCGACATTTCTGAGTATTTGACCCTCAAGTGAGGAATTTAGCACTTCAGTCCTCCCCAGGAAGATTTATAGAAAGAAGAGAAATCCCGAGGTCAGGGTATTGAGTTCTGAATGTGTGACTCTCTCCGAGACTACAGGGGGGATCGCTGGGGCCTAGAAAAGCAAGTTCTAGGGAAGGAGCGCCGAGGCTGCTTTAGGGAACGGCCCGTTCAATACTTTGAGCTGTCTTCTGGGGTGTCAGCCGGAGCTGCAGCTCTGGACGGGGAAGAGCAATTGGAAAGGGAATTGATAGTGCTGGACCATTTGCGGAGCATCAAAAGTTAGAACAAGAAATTGGACTCACACCAGACAAGTCAGCCATGTGTGCAGCCTCTTCACTCTTACTTAACTGAATGGAATGAGGATAGTCAGGGAGGGAGTTAGGGAATTTCCAAGAATCACTGGAGGAAAAAAAAAAAAGGTTTCTCCAGACAACCTCCTGCCTCATTTTCAGAGTGACCAATATTACCACCATTGAATGATCAGCAGCTTTTCAACCCAATCTCCCAGAAGTTATTAAACAGATTTCCTAATTCAACCAGGAATTCTTTTTAAGTATTAAAAATTGAGCAAAATGCAATTTTTACTGGACCATGGTTTCCTTAGAGACCCAGGGAATGAAACAAATGACATTGATGTTGTTTTTGAATTTTCAGAAGCAGCAGCATGGCCTAGTAGAAAGAGCACAGGCCTGAGAGTCTGTGGACTTGGGTTCTAATTCTGGCTCTGCTAATTGCTTCCTGTGTGACCTTGGGTAAGTCACTTAACTGCTCCATACCTCAGTTTTCTCCATTGTAAAATGGGTATTAAATATTGTTCTTCTTACTGAGACTGTGCAACCTAATTTGTAGCTGTCCCAGCACTTAGAACACTGTTTGACTCATAGAAAGCATTTACCAAATACCATTAAAAGAAACGCCCAAAAAAAACTACTCATCCTCCTGGGGGCTGTGTGGACTCAGGTATGAGTCAGAGTATTCTAGACTAGTATAAAAAGGAAAAGCCGTGTTCACCTACCTCTTCAGGCAGTTCTGAAGCAAACCATTCCAAACCAAACCAAATCAATCCAAGCCAAAGGAGCACCAAACTAGCTTTCAAATATTTCTGAAAGAGGATTACACAGCCTTTCTTAACAACCCCTTCAGTGGCTGAGCGAGCTAAAAGTTTAGTGTCAGGAAGCTTTCATTCATTCTTTGATCCATTCATTCAAATGTATTTATTGAGTGCTTACTGTGTGCAGAGCCCTCTACAAAGAGCTTGTGAGAAGCAGCGTGGCTCAGTGGAAAAAGCCCAGGCTTGGGAGTCAGAGGTCGTGGGTTCTAATCCCAGCTCTACCACTTGTCAGCTGTGTGACTTTGGGCAAGTGACTTCACTTTTCTGTGCCTCAGTGACATCATCTGCAAAATGGGGATTAAGACTGTGCGCCCCATGTGGGACAACCTGATTACCTTGTGTCTCCCCCAGCGCTTAGAACAATTCTTGACACATAGTAAGCACTTAACAAATACTATCATTATTATTATCATTATCATTATTACAATACAACAATAAGCAGTGACATTCCCTGACCTTTCCCTTATATTTAGCCAAAATCTGATGAGTTTGAATTTTTAGCCCGATGAAATGTAAAAGGTTCCATGAGAGTTGAGAGATAGTTTTTGCTGACAGTTTTCTTGAAACGTGATACACCAAGACAATCAACCATCTATAATAGTCAACAAATCACTTACTTTATAATTGCCAAGCAATTCTCCAGCCAAATGTCTCATTCATTCTAACAGTTTCCTGAAGTAGGTAGATGGAGCCTGTTTAAGTTTATATAAAGGTTTTCCGATCTCATAGAAAGAACTCGTCTAATGTTTGCATTTCTTTCACATTCTCCATATTCCTGTCCTATTTATTGACAACCACAACAGAAAAAACTAGGTGTACCCAGTCACTAAATCAATCAAATGCCCCTCACTTGGCAATTTTAATAGTTTCTTTCTAGTGTCTATTGGTACTCAGAACTCTCTGCTAAATTCAGCCCTAACTCATTTTGACACAGTATTTTTAGCCATTTGAAATGTCACTTATGCCATTTTCCAGGCCAGTTTCAAATTGAAAACAGGCTCAATCTTTGCACACAATTTTGCCACATGCCATGCTACTTGGGGAGCTTCTGGTGAGTTAAATCAATATTTATACAGCAGTGTTTGTGGGCAAAATTAATGGTATGCACTTCTACTAATTTCACAGCCTAATGGAAAATAAAGAAGCAGCATACCAGAGAGGCAGCATGGGCTAGTGCAAAAAGCCACAGGCCTGGAAGCCAGAGAAACTAGGTTCTAATCCTGCTTTGCCACTTGTCTGCTGCGTGACCTGGGGCAAGTCATTGTTCTCTGTGACTCAATTTCCTCATCTGTAAAATGGGGATAGTAATAATAGCAATAGTAATTGTGGCATTTGTTAAGCACTTACGATGTGCCAGGTACTGTACTAAGAGCTGGGGTAAATACAAGATAATTGGGTTGTATTTCTCTTTCCCACATAGGGCTCCCAGTCATAATCCCCAGGATTCACTGCCTGTTGTCCCTCCTATTAGACTGTAAGCTCCATACGGGACAGAAACTGTGTCAACCCTGATTAACTCATATCTACCCCAGCACTTAGAACAGGGCTTGACACATAGAAAACACGCAACACATTCCATTGTAAAATAATGGTAAATAGATTTCCTTGATCAGTTGGTGATTTTTAGATATTGACTTGGAAGAAATTCAATTAATTAAATTTCAAATGTTCATGGCTGAATGTCAGATCATCGTGATTCTGGAATTTTTAAACGTTATCCAACTCATTTTGACAATATCCACCAGGAGAATCAGGATTGACTAATAAGTAGTACTGTCTCCATTTTATAGATGAGACAAAATACTTAAATAACTTTCCCAAAGATGTACAATGAATCAATGATTTAGTCCGGAATCTATCTGTAATGTCTGCTGACCTAGTTAAATCCTACTTCTACCAGTGGTGAATCAGGTAGTTAAATGTGCTCCATCTAAACCATCTAAATTGTGGAGGGAAGCAGGAATGGGAAGAGGGACAGGACACTCCACCGAGAATATGAGTCCTTCTCATTACATTAGCTCCTTTTTTTAAAACATTGAATTTGTTCAAGCGCTTACTAAGTGCTGGGCTAGATACAATATAATCAGATTGGACACAGTTCCTGTCCCGCATAGGGCTCACAGCCTTACTCTTAATCCCCATTTTATAGATGGGGCACTGAGGCATAGAGAAATAAAGTTGTTTGCCCAAGATCGCACCGCAGATAAATGGTGGAGCTGGGATCAGAACCCTGGTCCTCTGATTCCTAAGCCTGTGCTCTTTCCATTAGGCCACACACTGCTTCCTTCCTGTACATTTCAAACATTGGTCCACTGGAAATGGGTTGTGTGGGGAGTGCAGGCTCCTGGGGAAAAGACACCTACAGGGGCAGATAGAGCCACACTTGACCTTCTCAACGAGGATCCATGTGTCTTCCCAAGAGTTTCCTCCTGCTCCCTCTATTTAGAAATCATTTTTTGTCTGTCTCCTCCTTTAGACTGTAAGCCACTTAAGGGCAGTGAATTTTTGTCTGTCTTTTGTTATACTCTCCCAAGCACATAGTTCAGTATTTAGCACTAGGTAGGTGCTCAATGAGAAGCAGTGTTGCCTAGTGGAAAGAGCACAGAGGGTATCAGAGGACTTGGATTCTAATCCAGACTCTGCCACTTGCCTTTTGAATGAGTTTGGGTAAATCACTTACTTCCTCTGTGTCTCAGTTTCTTCATTGGTAAAATCTGGATTCAATGTCTGTTCTCCGTCCTAGACTGAGAATCTCATGTGGGACAAGGACTGTGTTTGAGTTCATTATCTTAATTCTACCCCAGTGCTTGTCAAATAGTCAGTGCTTATCAAATACCAAAATTGTTATTATTATTCTTATAAATACCACTGATTGATTGATTGTCCTTACCTGTTGGGACTAGGATTTAAGTTTGAGAGCCATTATGGGTGGTATTTGGTTTAAACTTTAAGCAGTTTTTAAGTGATGTTAGTAAGTCAGTAGTTCATGATCAAAATTAAACTAAAAAAAATGAGTTTATTCAAGGCAAATCAATCAATTATATTTATTGAGCACTTACTATTTGCGGAGCACAGTCCTAAGCGTGTGGGAGAGTACAATATAACAGAATTAGCAGATATTTTTCCTGCCCATAACAAGTTTACAGTCTAGAGGAAGATAGATCTACTATAAATTCAACCGAATAGAAGGCAAATCAGTGGATAAAGAGATTTGAATAGCTCTAACATTTGGGGTTTTTAGTAGACCATTTGTTATGTGGTCTTGTGAAATCTTCCAAAAAAACACTCTAGATTGACTTGGAGGGGCAGATTGTCAGAAAGGGAGAACTGGCTGACAAACTACAAGTAGAAGAAATGAATAAACAGCTCATAGTGTCTAGAGAGACTGACCACAAATTGGGAATCTGCCTGGTTTTAGTTATTGTCTGGATTAATTCTTTGGAAAAGGGAATGAACAGTTTCTAGATGATTGGCTCCAACTTGGGAGAAGCTACCAAACTGATGAATGCATGAAAATGACACTCAGGGGTCTGGAAAGTTTAGAAATACAGTGGATTTGGGAGAAGCACAGACTGAAGAATAATTTTAAGCACAGGAACCAAAAATGGCAATTTTCACTGGAGGGAATCACTACAGAGAAGGAACCAAGGAAGAGTCCTCAAGCTATTATTATGTTTATTATTGTCATTACTATTATTATTATGTGGTTACTATGTGTTACACACTGTTCTAAATGCTGGGGTAAATACAAGTCAATCAGGTCGGACACATTTCCTGACCCTCATGGGGCTCACAGTTTTAGGAGGAGGGAGAACAGTCATTGAATCCCCATTTTATAAATGAGGAATCTGAGGAATAGAGAAGTAAAGTGACTTGTCCAAGGTCACACAGCAGGCAGTTGGAAGATCTAGGATTAGAACTCAGGTCCTCAGACTCCTGGGCCTATGTTCTGTGCATGAGGTCAGGCTGCTCCACCGTGATGGCTAGTATCAGTGGGTAATGTTCATCATCCTTGTGCCATGGCTATCATCATTATTGACATCGATATAAGCACTGTTTCATGGGTTCATTTTGTTCTTATTTTCTAGAGGTAATAAATGAGAGTCTTTAGGAGATTGACTGAAGGGCGGGTGCCAGGGTGAGAACATAGTCTCGAAAGAAAATAAACAACTAGCTAAGGAAACTCTTGGTCTTTTGACCAAATCTCCAGACAGGCAATAAAATAAATACTTTTTCAAGTACTCCCTGACCCATCATAATAATGCAGCATGGCATAGTGGATAGAGCATGGGCCTGGCAGTCAGAAGGTCATGGGTTCTAATCCCAGCTCTGACACTTATCTGCTGGGTGACCTTGGGCAAATCACTTCTCTTCTCTGGGCCTCAGTTACCTTATCTGTAAAAAAGGAAATAAGACTGTGAGCCCTATGTGTCACTCAATTTGCTTGTATCTACCCCAGCACTTTATGCCTGGCATAAAGTAAGTGATTAACAAATACCACAGATATTATTTTTATGCCTATTATCTCTATATGCATTCTTACTGGAAGCAATGTTCATTTGTCACACAACATAGCAACTGAAAGAACACTATACAGTACTCCTCATTCATTAAATTTATGGAAGAAACCTTAAGAATGGAATGATTGTATTTTTGGTTGCCCTTTTGTAATAATTTACCCCAAAAAGCTATGTAGGCCATGTAATTATTCTGAATGCTGTAGAACAATTTTTAGATAGAATATGAGTATTGTGCTCCCTAAATAATGGGAATCATGTTTGGAAGATGTTTTGGGTGTTCCTGTTCCACACGAATGATTCCTTGACTGGAATGAGGAGGGTTCCCTGGTTACAGTTCAGTGTGCAGCAGCAGTGTGAATGGGACGTAGTGATTAGTTGAAGTCCTTAGTTTGGTAGTGATCAATATATCCCTGGATCTCATCATCTTTCACAGACAGTTCACATGTGTTTCTTAGCTTACTTTATATGTCCTACTGTGTTTTTTGTAAGTCTCTATTTTGCCTAATCATGAGGAGCTGCGAGAGCCAAACAATGTTTCCGTGATTCTATTTTTGTCCTGCTTCAAGTTTTATTTTGTTTTTAAATATACGGGGCTCAAGCACCTATGACTAAATTACCAAAATAAGAGATTTTAATACTATTTATTTACTTATTATTCTTCAAAAAAATAAGGAAGACTCTCTTTTTCATTAGTACAGTGCTCTGTACACTGTAAGCACTCAATAAATACAATTAAATGAATGAATTAAAAAAATCCATCAATTAATTCATAGTATTGACTGCTTACTGAATGCTAAGCACTGTCCAAAGTCATTTAGTAGACAAGATTCCTGCCCTCTGGGTGCTTACAATCTAGCAGGGGAGGCAATCATTAAAATTAGTTATAGATAGGGGAGGAAAAGAGTATGAGGATATGTTTGGGGGATAAATATCATTCATTTTTTACTTAAATCCTGGGAAAGTGGGATGAAGTGAGTATCAAAGGGCCTATGGCACAGAACTTAAATGCTCAGGTGATACCAAAAGGAGGAAGACTAGGATCGGGAAATAAGAGGATAATCAGGCAAAGCTAACAAAGGAGATGTGATTTTAGCAGGTTTTGAAAATTGGGAGAGTAGTGATCTGTCTGCTGTGAAGGAGGAGAAGTTCTGGGCAGGAAGAAGAGTGGGAGCAAAAGATCAATAATGGAAGAGATAAGAGCAAGGCACGGTGAGTGGGTTGTTAAGTATGCCATGCTGGGTTATAATGAAAGAGGAGTTTTGATAGGACTTCAAGCATTTAGTACAGTGCTCTGCACACAGTAAGTGTTCAAGAAATACAACTGATTGATTGACTGGTAGGAGACAGAATGAGAGAGAGCTGATCAAGAGCTTAAAGCCAACAGTGAAGTTTTCCAGCTTGATACAAAGATGGGTGGACAACAATTGGAGGTTTGTAAAGGGTGGGGAGAAATGCACAGGATGATTAAGTAAAATGATCTGGCCGGCAAAATGAAGTGACCAGAGGCAGGGAGGTCTAGGAGGGGGCTAAGGCATTAGTTAACAGGATATGACAAGTGTTTGGACCAATATGATGCAGTTTGGATCTAGAAGAAGGCATAGATTCTGGAAAATTGGGAAACAATACAGCCCATTGGGAACAGCACGACCCTGGGAGTCAGAGCTTCCCGGTTCTAATTCTGGCTCTGTCACATGCCTAGCTTGGGACCTTGGGAAAGTCACTTAACTTCTCTTTGCCTCAGTTTCTTCATCTGTTAAATGATGAGTATTCAATACCTGTTCTCCTTCCTACTTAGACAGTGAGTCCCATCTGATATAAGGACTGTGTCCAAATGGGTTATTTGCTTAGCAGAAGGCTTGGCACATGATAAATGTTTAACGAATACCATAAGTGTTATCATTAATAATCATAAATTGATTAGCCCGAGGTCCCCCAGCAGACAAGTGGCAGAGCCTGAATTAGAACCCAGGTTTTCTGCGTTCCAGTGCTTTTTCCACCAGGGCATGTTGCCTCAGCATCTTCACTCTCAGGACAGAAGATAATTAGGAGCAGGCTATTTGTGAATTACCGAGGCAGCAGGGAATCAATTTCTGATAATTAAAGCTGTTTTATCCTAAATTTCTCAACTCCTTTAAAGGCATATTGCTAAATCTTGGTATAAACGCTGGAAGGAACAGGAGCTCTGTCACAATAGACACCTATAGAATATTAGGAGTCATACCTATTTTCCCTTCATAAATGCTTAGTTTCCTTCATACTCAAAGAAGATGGCACCAAGAGTCAGATTCATATTGGAAAGAGCACAGAGCCGCATGGTTGGTATAGTGCTCTGCACACATTAAGGATTTAAGAAATACCAATTATTTATTGTTTGAATGACGGAGTCAGAAGACACAGGTTTTAGTTCCACCTCTGCCATTGTCCTGCTGCAAGTTCGTAAACTCTCTGCTCCTTACTTTCTTCATCCATAAAATGAGAATAAGATAGATTGGGAGTCCTGGGTGGGACAGTCACTATGTCCAGTTTGATAACCTTGTGTTTACCTCAGCATATAGTAAGGACTAAACAAGTATAATAAGAACAGCAATAGTAATAAGAATGATAATGTCAACCCGTCCTTTAGACTGTAAGCTCATCGTGGGCCGGTAGTGTGTCTGTTATATTCTTGTATTGTACTCTCACAAGTGGTTAGTACGGTGCTCAATTGCTTAGTACAGTGCTTTGCACACAGTAAGCACTCAATAAATACAATTGAATGAATGAATAAATGTCTGCAAACAGTAAGTGCTCAATAAATACGATTAATTGATGTATTGAACCAGCCAAAGCAAATAATAATAATAATGGTATTTGTTAAGCGCTTACTGTGTTAAGCGCTTACTATGTGTTAAGCACTGTTCCAAGCTCTGGTAGATACAAGGTAATCAGGTTGTCCTTTGTGGGGCTGACAGTCTTAATCCCCATTTTACAGATGAGGTAACTGAGACCCAGAGAAGTTAAGTGACTTGTCCAAAATCACACAGCTGACAAGTGGCAGAGCCGGGATTAGAACCCCCGACCTCTGATTCCCAAGCCTGGGCTCTTGCCACTAAGACACGCTGCTTCTTCTAATCCATGGTTCTCAGATTCAAATGTTCTCGCATTGTGCCATCATGTTTTCATTTGCAGTATCTGCAGTCTGTGCAGAGTCTAATTCTCATGGCTGAAGAAAAGTTCTACAGAGCTACAGCTTTGTAGCCAAGTGCCTTTTATACTGATATATTGTATCAACGCCTATATACTTTATAGAAGTCTTTTATACTTTTATACTGATACCTGCTAGAACTCTAGATGATGAGAGTGGTAGTCTCACACTCAGGTTTAAGTGTGTTTTTTTGGAATGATAAAGAACTTCTTTCTCTAGATGTTTCCATAATGGATTGGCAGATTTTGCATTGTGAAACGTTAATGAGGCAAACTCTTTCAAGATGATATGACAAACCAGTGGTTTATAATGGCTACTGATCAATGATCTCATGGTTTAATTCACTCGGTCTCCCAATCTTCCAAGTAGGGGATGGTGTCAGGGAAGTGGTAGGTAGGACTTTCTGTGAAGCTTTGTAGAAGAAAGGGACTCTTGAGCAGAGATGGGACTTTCCACCAGGACCATGCGCTTACATGCGGTGTCTTCAAAAACTAAAGCATGTGTGGGCAAAGAGGGATGTGCATGCTCGTGGTTTCTCCCAGAGCAGGGCTGGAGTGGGAAAGGCAGAAAAGTTCCGTAGGAAGGAGGTACTTGTGTGTGGTGAGCAGGGCTACACACTGAAATGGTAACACGTGTGGGTGCAAAGGGAACACAGCTCCTCCCAACACCCCTAGAAGCTCTGCTCAGGTCAGGGGCACTGCCCGGGCTATTTCTGTCATCATGAGACCATCACACTGAGTCATGTTCATTCAATTGTATTTATTGAGTGCTTACTGTGAGGAGACCCCTGTACTAAATGCTTGAAAAGTACAATTCAGCAACAGATAGAGACAATCCCTACCCAACAACAGGCTCAGAGGCTAGAGGCGGGACAGGCAGAGGGAGATGGTGCCATGCTTGGTCGTAGTTCAATTCCATGGCTTTGGAGGTAGGAAAACCATGAGAATGCACAGATGAAATTTTAAGTCAGTCATTCACCTCTTATACAAATCACACCCCTTTCATGGAGCCAACTGAATATGCTGCACATGCCCTATTGATTTACTGAGTTCCCTTCCCAGATTTCCCTCCTCCCCCACACCCAGTAATAATGTTGGTATTTGTTAAGCACTTACTATGTGCAGAGCACTGTTCTAAGCACTGGGGTAGACAGGGGAATCAGGTTGTCCCACGTGGGGCTCACAGTCTTAATCCCCATTTTACAGATGAGGGAACTGAGGCACAGAGAAGTTAAGTGACTTGCCCACAGTCACACAGCTGACAAGTGGCAGAGCTGGGATTCGAACTCATGACCCCTGACTCCAAAGCCCGGGCTCTTTCCACTTAACCATGCTGCTTCTCAGTAGACTGTAAACTCCTTGTGGGTAGGGATTATCTCTACATATTCTATCACGTGCTCTCAAACATTTAATGCAGTACTCAGTGCAGTACCTTTGACTGACTGCTGGATTGATTCGCAGTAGATGAACTCCAAGGTTTCATTTTAGAGAGAGTGTTATCAAAGTTTCAGTAAATGATGATATAAATGGGATATGTTTTAAAGGAAACATCGTTCTAATAAAGAACGGCCCCTATTTTTAACAATCTGGGGATTTTTCTGGAATAGTTTACTTTTGGTAAAATGATACCAGATTTGAAAAGTCTCTGAATATACTTGGCATTTTTTTTTTCAGACAAATGACAGAAAGGGCATGGCCTAAATCCTGCTGTTCATCTCCATCTGGAATAACATTGAACAATAACAATTAGCAGTGAACAATTGGCAGGAACCCACAGAGGCTGTCCACATCCCCAAAACACATTTTTCTTACCCAGACCAACAATTTCTAATAAGGTCTCCTGCCAAACACTCTAAACTCTGAACTTATTGCTCAGGATTCTTCTCAATAAAAACACCTCATTCTGTTCATTTCGGGTGTTTCTTGCCAAGAGGATGGTTAAATTGGAATGGGAAGAGAAAAGAGTCTTATGAAAATGCATTTGGGGAAGATTTCAGGGCAGGACCATGTGCAAGAAGTCAGCCACATGATTTCCATTAACATCTACAGCACGGACTTAGCCAGGTGACCTCACTACAGTCTTGACAGCTTGTCCTTTACTGTTTTTTGAGTCCTTTACTTTTCCTTCAATGCAAGTACTCCAGATGATGATGATGCTGCTGCTGATGATACCGATAACATGTTCTCAATAGTATCACATATCGACATGTCTGTTTTGTGTCTTAAAGAGGACCGGGGATAGATTATTTTCACTCTATGTCTCTCTCTTTCTGGAAATCCACCTCTCAGTTCTCACTTCTTCCACAGAGCCCTCCAAAACCGATGGCCCAGTGAGCCTCTTGCATTACATCTGTTAACCAGCATTTCTGCCTTGTCTATTGTTCAGAAAACATCTGACCTCGATTGCATCTTGTTTAACCTATGGTTCACTTCCTTTTTTATTATTTTTGGTCTCAGAGGGTTGCCTGTTAGTTTCAAAATTCTTGAAAGTGATTGAGACCCACACTGCACTCTCTGTCCCCTCCTATCTTACCTCACTGATTTCTTACTACAACCCAGACCTCATGTTTCACTCATCCAATGCCAACCTACTCACTGTACTTTGATCTTGTCTATCTTGCCGCCAACCCCTTGCCATGTCCTTTCTCTGACCTGGAACTCCCTCCCACTTTGCATATGACAGACCACGACTCTCCCCACCTTCAAAGCCTTATTAAAATCACATCTCCTCCAAGACCCTTTCTGGAACAAAGCCCTCATTTCTCCTACTCCCTCTCCCTTCTGTCACCTATGCACTTGGATCTCTTACCCTTTAAACATTTGATATTCGTCTCACCTTCAGTCCCCTGTTACTTATGTTCATATCTGGTACTTATGTGCATATTCATTTTAATGCTTGTCTCCCCCTTTAAACTTTAAGCTCTTTGTGGTAAGGGAACACATCTATCAACTCTGTTGTACTGTACTAAACCAAGCTCTGCACACAGTAAACTTTCAATAAATACCAGTGATTGATTGATTGATTGATTGTCTTCCTTGAGGAGAATCTCTCTTACTTCAAGGTCATTCTTATGAATCAATAGTTTTTACTGGGCACTTAAACTATTCAGAGCACTGTATTAAGCACTTGGAAGAGAATGATTGAGCTAGTTAGATCTGAATTCTGCTCTCACGAATTTACAGTCTAACAGGGGAGGTAGACACTAAGTTACAGGTAGGATGCAGCAACTGAATATAGCATGGAATGTCTGTTCATTGTTATATTATACTCTCCCAAGCGCTTAGTACAGTGCTATGCACACAGTAAGTGCTCAGTAAATGCAATGGAATGAATGAATATATGTATATAAGTGAATAATGTTGGTATTAAGCGCTTACTACGTGCAGAGCACTGTTCTAAGCGCTGGGGTAGATACAGGGGAATGAGGTGGTCCCACGTGAGGCTCACAGTCTTCCCCATTTTACAGATGAGGGAATTGAGGCACAGAGAAGTGAAGTGACTTGCCCACAGTCACACAGCTGACAATACCCAAGTGTATGGGTGATGGGAAGCCCTGAAGTAGAATTTGAGGGGGATTTAGAGAGGGAAGATGGGAGATCAATTAGAAAAGGCCTGGATGAGATGAGGAGAAGGGAGGGTGTAAGTAAGGGGCCAGTGGTGAGCAGGATGAGAACAAGGCACCTTGAGCACGTTGACTTGAGAAGAACAAAAGTGACCTCAGATGGAATAGGAGAGGAACAAGGATAATGCTGTGTGTAGAGATGATTAAGTGCCTAAAGCCACTGGTCAGGAGTTTCTGCTTGATGTGGACAGTAAATGGACTGCTAATGGAGGTTTTGGAGATGTGAGTCTTTGAAAAATGATTCGGGCATCAGAGTGAACTGTGCTGTAGAGCAAGGAAAGACTGGAGGCATGGACACTAATTCGAAGGCTGATGCAGTAGTCAAGTCAAGAGGATATTCCAAATGCCTAGATGAGCACAGTGGCAGTTCATATGGAGAGTAAAGGGTAGATTCTGAAAATGATGTGAAGGAAAAACCAACACAGCATGGGCCTACGAGTTAGGGGTCTGAGATTTTAATGAACTGCGATTTTAATCTGGGATCACTCACTTTGCTGTGTGACTTTGGACAAACCACTTAACTTTTCTGTAGCTCAGTTTCCTCATTCATAAAATGGGGGTTCACTGCCTGTTCTCCCTTCTTCTTAGACCATGAGTGCTGTGTGAGATAGGAACTGTGTTGAATCTTGTTACTTTGTTTCTACTCCAGGACTTAGTATAGTGCTTGCCACATAGTAAATGCTTAAGTCTCATAATTATCATTATCATCATCACTACTAATAAGCCCTGGGGAAAGTAAAGCCCAGATACTTATCTCAATGCTGGTGAGACAGTAACCCCAAGGATTTGCTGCCTTTGAAGTAATATTCTACTTCCTTGTCTATTCGCCTTTCATTAGAGAAGCAGCATGACCTAGTGGAAAGGGCACAGGCCTTGGAGTCAGATGGAACTGGGTTCTAATTCCGGCCCTGCCTCTTGTCTGCTGTATAACCTTGAGCAGTTCACTTCTCTGTGCCTCAATTATCTCATCTGTAAAACAGAGATGATGATGATGATGATGATGATGATGGCATCTTACTATGTGCCAAGCACTCTTCTAACCGCTTGGGTAGATACAAGGTGATCAGGTTGTCCCATATGGGGCTCAAAGTCTTAATCCCCATTTTACAGATGAGGTAACTGAGGCACAGAGAACTTAAGTGATTTGCCCAAAGTCACACAGCTGCTAAGTAATAATAAAAATAATAATGGTGGTATTTGTTAAGCACTTACTATATGCAAAGCACTGTTTGGATACAAGGTGATCAGGTTGTCCCATGTGGGGCTCACAGTTTTAATCCCCATTTTACAGATGAGGTAACTGAGGCACAGAGAAGTTAAAGTGACTTGCCGAAAGTCACACAGCTGACAAGTGGTGGAGCCAGGATTTGAACCCATGACCTCTGACTCCCAAGCCCGGGCTCTTTCCACTGAGCCACACTGCTTCTCTTAAGACTCTAAGCTCCACGAGGTAAATGGATTGTGTCCAACCTTCTATTACCTCAGTGCTTACTATAGTACTTGGCACAGAGTAAGTGCTTAACAAATATTTAAAAAAAAAAAAATGGCCAATGTGCTGCCCAAGTAACAAAATTTTAGGAGAGCCCCACATATTCATTCAATAGTATTTTCATTCAATAGTATTTATTGAGTGCTTACTATGTGCAGAGCACTGTACTAAGTGCTTGGAATGAACAAGTCGGTAACAGATAGAGACAGTCCCTGCCGTTTGACGGGCTTACAGTCTAATCAGGGGAGACAGACAGACAAGAACAATGGCAATAAATAGAGTCAAGGGGAAGAACATCTCGTAAAAACAATGGCAACTAAATAGAATCAAGGTGATGTACATCTCATTAACAAAATAAAGGGTAAAGAAAATATATACAGTTGAGCAGACGAGTACAGTGCTGAGGGGAGGGAAAGGAAGAGGGGGAGGAGCAGAAGGAAAGGGGGGAAAAGAGGGCTTAGCTGAGGAGAGGTGAAGGGGAAGTAGACGGGGAGCAGAGAGAGCAGAGGGAAAAGGGGAGCTCAGTCTGGGAGGGCCTCTTGGAGGAGTTGAGCTTTAAGTAGGGTTTTGAAGAGGGGAAGAGAATTAGTTTGTCGAAGGTGAGGAGGGAGGACGTTCCAGGACTGTGGGAGGAGGTGGCCCAGGGGTTGACGGTGGGATAGGCGAGAACGGGGGATGGTGAGGAGGTGGGCAGCAGAGGAGTGGAGCGTGCGGGGTGGGCAGTGGAAAGAGAGAAGGGAGGGGAGGTAGGAGGGGACAAGGTGATGGAAAGCCTAGAGTGAGAAGTTTTTGTTTCGTGTGGAGGTTGATAGGGGAGTGACATGCCCAAAGCGTTTCTGCAGGAAGATGAGCTGGGCAGCGGAGTGAAGAATAGACTGGAGCGGGGAGAGACAGGAGGAAGGGAATCAGAGAGAAGGCTGACCCAATAATCCAGCCGGCATGTTATGAGAGCCTGTAACTGTAAAATAGCCGTTTGGGTGGAGAGGAAAGGGCGGATCTTGGCGATATTATAAAGGTGAGACCGGCGGGTTTTGGTGACAGATTGGATGTGTGGGGTGAACGAGAGAGCCGAGTCAAAGATGACACCGAGGTTGCGGGCCTGAGAGACGGGAAGGATGGTCGTACCATCCAGAATGATAGGGAAGTCAGGAAGAGGACAGGGCTTGGGAGGGAAGATGAGGAGCTCAGCTTTGGACATGTTGAGTTTTAGGTGGCAGGCAGACATCCAGGTAGAGACGTTGTGGAGGCAGGGGGAGATACGAGCCTGAAGGGAGGGGGAGAGGACAGGGGCAGAGATGTAGATCTGTGTGTCGTCTGCATAGAGATGATAGTTGAAGCCGTGAAAGCGGATGAGTTCACCGAGGGAGTGAGTGTATATGGAGAACAGAAGAGGGCCAAGAACTGACCCTTGAGGAACCCCAACAGTTAGAGGAAGGGGGTGGGAGGAGGAGCCTGCGAAGGAGACAGAGAATGAACAGCCAGAGAGATAAGAGGAGAATGGAACAGTCTTTATTTGTTCTGGTAAAACACAATCCACAAGCCAGCACCAGTAGGACTAAGTGGTTGTTTGAATCTTGTAGCACTGGTTAAGGAATGAGGTTGCTATGCTTTCCATAGGAAAGAGTAGGATGATTCTTCTTCAAAAATATTCAGTCTGTGTTTCCACACCCCTCAAGAACTGCCAGTGGTTTTCCATCCATCTCTGCATCAAAAAGAAACTCCTTATCACTGGCTTTAAAACACTCAATCATCTTATCCCCCGAGTTCCTACTACAGCCCAGCCCAAATACTTCATTCCTCTAATGCCAACCTACTCCCTGTACCTTGCTTTCATCTATCTCTCTGCCAACCTTTCACCCGTGTTCTGCCTCTGGCCTGGAACACCCTTCCTCTTCACTTCTGACAGACTATCACTCTCCCCCTCTTCAAGGCCTTATAGAGCACACAGATCCTCCAAGAGGCCTTCCCCAGTTAGGAGCTCACTTCTCAATAATAATTATAATTGTGGTATTTGTTAAGCACTTACTTTGTGCCTGGCACTGTGTTGAGAGCTGGGGTAGATACACGCAAATCAGATTGGACACAGTCCCTGTCCCTTCATTCCCATTTTAGAGATGAGGTAACTGAGCCCCAGAGAAGTGAAATAACTTGTCCAAGGTCATACAGCAGATAAGTGGTAGAGATGGGATTAGAACTCATGTTCTTCTGAGTCCCAGGCTGAGACTTTATCCTCTAGGCAACACTTCTCTTCTTCTCCCACTCCCTTCTATGTTGCCCTTATACTTGGATTCGCACCCTTTTATTCATCCGTCCCTCAGCCCCAGAGCACTTATGTACATTCTCTTCTTCAAATGCCGTCGAGTCGTTTCTGACCCATAGCCACTCCATGGACACACCCTCTTCAGAGCATCCCATCTTCTATCATAAAGTCATTCTGGTATGCGTCTTCATAGAGTTTTCTTAGTGAAGATATGTAAGTGATTTACCATTACCTTCTTCTGCACAGTAGAAACTTGAGTCTCTGTCGTTTTCTTTGATCAACCTTTTGATCACTTGATCATCTGCCTCTGACTCTTTCCCATGTCGCTGCTGCCCAGCATAGGTGATTCGACTTTTAACGCTTTGGCTTAGACCTTTCTATTATGGTAATCTAATATGTCATAGCTCTAAGTTTAATCAGCATAAGCAAGCGCTCCTGCCATAAAAAGGTGTCAATTCATGGGAGAGCTTGTGTACATATCCAATCTATCTCCTCCTCCGGACTAAGCTCACTGTGGGCAGGTAATGTGTCTACTAATTCTCTTATATTGTACTCTATACAGTGCTCAATACAGTGCTCTCTATGCAGTAATTGTTCAATAAATACAATAGATTGATTAATTTCCAACCTCTGGCTTTACCTTATTGCACTGTACTGTACTATACTTTGTATTTATTTGTGCTTTTGCAACCTCAGAGTACTTAAAACAGCATAAATCCATGAATGGAAAGGGTATAAAGCATCAGTTATCAGAGGACGTAATAATATTATGACAATTTGTAGCAGAAAATGTCAACCACGGTCACATTTATGAATCATCTGCCACTTTATTCCCAGAGAGTCAGTGATTATTACAGTGCAATTTTCCTTCATTTTTTATGGTATTTGTTAAGTTCTAACTATGTGCCAGACACTTAAGTAAAGCACTAGGGTAGATACAAGATAATTGGATTGGACACAGTCCCTGTTCTACTTAAGGGTCACATTCTTGATCCCCATTTTACATTTGAGGTAGCAGAAGCACAAATAAGTTAAGTGACTTGCCCAAGGTCATACAGCAGAAAAGTAGCAGAGCCAGTGTTAGAACTCAGGTCCTCTAAGTCCCAAGCCTGTGGGTCTAGATGCTTCTAATTATAGGACACCTCCTTGTGTAGATTTTTGGTTGCCTATGTCTTCTCTGATACAGGCTGATAAATTAGCTGGGTACTCTTTAGACTTGTCACCACTCTGTAATGCCTGGCTGATTCAGTAAAGCAGTTTAAAATCATTGCCTGTTTCTTGATCTGCCTTGTAGACCTTAAATTTGTTATGCATCTTGGTGCACCTTTACCACCAGATTCTATCTTGAAAAAAACGTGCAGATCACTTTAATTCCATTTTCTACTTTATCGGTACATCATTGGCTAGCATATTGCCTAGCTAGCTGATTTCAGTAACAGCATGAAGTTCCGTCAAACAGTGATACATATTGAGCACTTCACTGTGTTGTGAGCACTGTGGTAGATGCTTGGGAGTGTACTGTAAGCTCATCTCTAGATTGCAAGCTCCTTGTAGGCAGGGAATGTGCCTGTTCCTTGTTACATTGCACTCTCCCAAGGGCTCAGTACAGTGCTCTGCGAACAGTAAACACCAGTAAATGCAATTGAATGAATTGAATGAATAAATGACAGTACATTAGAGTTCCTACACATGTTCTCTCTCCACAGCCTAGAGGGAGAAACAGTTATTAAAATAAATCACGGGGAAGAGAATGGAATGTACAAGGATTCATTCATTCATTCAACCGTATTTATTGAGCGCTTACTGTGTGCAGAGCACTGTACTAAGTGCTTTTCATTCATTCATTCAATAGTATTTATTGAGAACTTACTATGTGCAGAGCACTGTACTAAGCGCTTGGAATGAACAAGTCGGCAACAGATAGAGACAGTCCCTGCCGTTTGACGGGCTTACGGTCTAATCGGGGGAGACAGACAGACAAGAACAATGGCAATAAATAGAGTCAAGGGGAAGAACCTCTCGTAAAAGCAATGGCAACTAAATAGAATCAAGGCAATGTACATTTCATTAACAAAATAAATAGGGTAATGAAAATATATACAGTCGAGCAGACGAGTACAGTGCTGAGGGGATGGGAAGGGAGAGGGGGAGGAGCAGAGGGAAATGGGGGGAAAAGAGGGTTAAGCTGCGGAGAGGTGAAGGGGGGGCGGTAGAGGGAGTAGAGGGAGAAGGGGAGCTCAGTCTGGGAAGGCCTCTTGGAGGAGGTGAGTTTTAAGTAGGGTTTTGAAGAGGGGAAGAGAATTAGTTTGGCGGAGGTGAGGAGGAAGGGCGTTCCAGGACCGCGGGAGGACGTGGCCCAGAGGTCGACGGCGGGATAGGCGAGACCGAGGGACGGTGAGGAGGTGGGCGGCAGAGGAGCGGAGCGAGCGGGGTGGGCAGTAGAAAGAGAGAAGGGAGGAGAGGTAGGAAGGGGCAAGGTGATGTGGGGGCCTTGAAGCCTAGAGTGAGTGCTTGGAAAGTACAATTCGACAACAGATAGAGACAATCCCTACCCAACAACAGATTCACAGTCTAGAAGGGGGAGACAGACAACAAAACAAAACAAGTAGACAGGAATTAATAGCATCAAAATAGATAAATGGAATTATAAATGTAAACACATCATTAATAAAATTAATAGAATAATAAATATGTACAAATATACACAAGTGCTGTGGGGTGGGAAAGGGGGTAGAGAAGAGGAAAGGAGTGGGGTGATGGGGAGGGGAGGAGGAGCAGAGGAAAAAGGGGCTCAGTCTGGGAAGGCCTCTTGGAGGAGGTGAGCTCTCAGTAGGGTTTAAAGTGGGGAAGAGAGTTAGTTTGGAGGATGTGAGAAGGGAGGGCAATCCAGGCCAGAAGTAGTACATGGCCAGGGGTCAACGGCAGGACAGACGAGAATGAGGCACAGTGAGGAGGTTAGCGGCAGAGGAGTGGAATGTGCGGGCTGGGCCATAGAAGGAGAGAAGGGAAGTGAGGTAGGAGGGGGCAAGGTGATGAAGAGCAAATGCTGTGAGCTAGGGGTGGAGTGAATATCAAGTACTTAAGGGATACAGTCTCAAGTGCATAGACAATGTGGAAGGAAAGGCAAATAGGAGAAATAAGGGCCTTGGCAGGAGAGGCCTCATAGTGGAGATGTGGATATTAATAATAATAATAATGTTGGTATTTGTTAAGTGCTTACTATATGCAGAGCACTGTTCTAAGCGCTGGGGTAGACACAGGGGAATCAGTTTGTCCCATGTGGGGCTCGCAGTCTTAATCCCCATTTTACAGATGAGGTAACTGAGGCCCAGAGAAGTGAAGTGACTTGCCCACAGTCATACAGCTGACAAGTGGCAGAGCTGGGATTCAAACTCATGACCTCTGACTCCAAAGCCCGTGCTCTTTCCACCGAGCCATGCTGCTTCTCTATTAATATCTGTCTCCCCTTCTAAATAGTGAGCTCTTTGTGGACAGGGAACATGTATGACAACTCTGTTGTATTACACTCTCCTAAGGCTTAGGACAGTGATCTCTGCACACAGTAAATGCTCAATCAATGCCACTGATTGATTGAGTGATAGTACGGCTTTGAAGGAGGGGAAAGAAGTGGTCTGCCTGAGATGAGAGAGGCTGAGTTTCAGGCCAGAAGGAAGAGATGGGCAAAGTGTCAGTGGTGGGATAATGAGACAGAGGCACAATGAGTTAAATAGCATTAGAGGAGCAAATCGATGGCCTAGTGGTGGATAGAGCATGGGCCTGGGAGTCAAAAAGACCTGGATTCTAATCCCAGCTCTGCCACTTATCTGCTGTGTGAACTTGGACAAGTCACTGAACTTTTCTGTACCTCAGTTCTCTCATCTGTTAAATAGGGATTAAGATTGGGAGCCCCATGTGGGACTTGGACTGTATCCAACCTGATTATCTTGGATCTACCCCAGTGCTTAGTACAGTGCCTGGCACATAGTAATTGCTTAACAAATGCGATAAAAACAAAAAATTGGAGGTTAGCTTGTAGTAGATCAGCAAAACAAGGAAGAGGAAAGAGCTGAGTGCCTTAAAACAAATGGTAAGGGGTTTCTCTTTGATACAGAGGCGAATGAGCAACCATTAAGGTTCTTGAGGATGAGGGGATATAGAATGACTTTTTCTTAGGGTGATGTCACAGAGAGCAGAGTGAATTATGGCCCAGAGCGTAGAGAGACAGGAATCAGGGATGTCAGTGAGGGGGCTGATACTATAGTAAAAGTGGGAAAGGAGTAATCTCTTGGATCAGAGTGGTAGTAGTTTTGAAGAGGAAGGGACAAAATCTAGAGATGTGAAGTAGAAACCACAGTTTTTGGTGACAGATTGAATATGCGGGTTGAATTAAAGAGATGCTCTGTGTGTGTGTGTGTGTTTGCATGTTCATAAAAAATAAAATTACAGCATACTAAATTTTCCTATGATGCTGTGGTTACCTTCTTACAGAAAAATCACATTGTAGCATTTACTGTCTCCAATTCAACATAATAATAATAATAATGTTGGCATTTGTTAAGCACTTACTATGTGCAAGGCACTGTTCTAAGATCTGGGGGCGGGGGGGGGGGGACACAAGGTGATCAGGTTGTCCCACATGGGGCTCACAGTCTTAATCCCCATTTTGCAGATGAGGTAACTGAGGCACAGAGAAGTTAAGTGACTTGCCCAAAGTCACACAGCTGGCAAGCGGCGGAGCTGGAATTTGAACCCATGATCTCTGACTCCCCAGCTCGTGCTCTGTCCACTGAGCCACTCTGCTTCTCTACATACTTGTGTACGGTCTCTCATCACACACTAATCCAGCCTTTTATGTACCAACCCAAACTCATATTGATTTCCATAAAGACCTCTTTCCACAGAAGGCACATGATCGGTCAAAAAATCAGTGATACTTATTGAGAGATTACTATGTGCAGAGAACTGTTCAAAGTGTTTGGGAGAGTATAATGCAACAGAGTTAGCAGATGTTGTTCCCTACCCCCAGCAGCTTAACACTCATTGACTGGCTGATATGATGGTGATGATGATGATGATAATGACTGATGATGATGATGATGATGATGAAGTCCCCATCATCAAAAACAGACAAGCCTCGATCCCAAGACTTCAGCCCTGAGACCTATGTGAAGAAATATATAGTATATAGCTATATACTGTTTAATTATTTTTAGTATTCCTTCAATCGCATTTGTGGAGCACTTACTGTGTACAGAGCATTGTCCTAAGCACTTGGGAAAGTACAATACAACAATAAACAGTGACATTCCCTGCCCACAACATGCTCACAGTCTAGAGCTAGAACTAGATTCCAGTCGTTTGCTCAAACTGACAATTTTACTGTATCCTCGCTATTAATTAATGTAAACAAGATTGGTGTCTCCTGCCATCTTTAATGTGAACCAACTGTTCTAGAAATCCTTGTTTATTTTAAAATCATGATATTTTCCAGGGGAGACCATGCAAACTTTGAACTTTTAACTTCTGGACCATTTTTTCTCCTACTTTCGTTGGAGAGCTCTTGATGTGTCTAATTAAAAATGGCTTGCTTAAACCTTTGCAGTTGGTAGCTGAATTCATTTTTGTCGTATTTTTAGTACAAAGGCAATGTTATGCTTTTGTTGGCGTCAATGCTGGTTCATATGCCAACTGCATAATTGTGTTCTCTGCAGTGTGTCACTATTTGAGTGCCGAGGGCTCAACAGGTGGTGCTAGATAAAATTCTGGCAAATCAAAAAGGTAACGAACTTATTCCTTTTGTCAAATTATAATTAAAACCAGAATCTGAGGGAAACGAAACTCAGATTTTCCTGATCCAAAATAGGGCTTAAAATCAAATACAAATGATTTTCCATGACAAAGACTCATTACAACACGGGCAAGGCTGTAAATAAATGTGCAACACCTTTGCTTTGATCTACCACCGCATTGTTCTCTAGAAATAGAAGCATTAACACAGAAGGAAGTGACTCTTTCCCCTCTTATTCCTCAGAGTTAGATCAGGAAAATTGTGCCAAAGTATTTCCCAAGATCCTTCAGTGATTTAAATCCAGTTTTGCTCAGTGTAAACAACCACTGGCATAATATAAATCAACTTGAAATGTTTCATCCATTTCTTTCCATTCAAAGAAAAGTCAACTACTGAGAATGGAACTAACTCGCTATGTGCCATGTTTTCCATCAACTGAAATAGTGTGAAGTAATATCAAGTCATTAACAATTTTCTTGCCTCTTCAATAAGAATATGGGAAAGGATGACAATTTAAAATCAATCACAGACATTCCCCTCAAAAGTTCACTGCTCCATGACTTTTTTCTTCTCCCCTTAAAAACCAATTCAAGGTTTGTCTTCAAAACTGCTAGCACATACTCAAGATTATTCAATAGTATTTATTGAGCACTTACTATGTGCAGAGCACTGTACTAAGCGCTTGGAATGAACAAGTCGGCAACAGACAGAGACGGTCCCTGCCGTTAGACGGGCTTACAGTCTAATCGGGGGAGACGGACAGACAAGAACAATGGCAATAAATAGAGTCAAGGGGAAGAACATCTCGTAAAAGCAATGGCAAATAAATAGAATCGAGGCGATGTACATTTCATTAACAAAATAAATAGGGTAATGTAAATATATACAGTTGAGCAGACGAGTACAGTGCTGAGGGGATGGGAAGGGAGAGGGGGAGGAGCAGAGGGAAAGGGGGGGAAAAGAGGGTTAAGCTGCGGAGAGGTGAAGGGGGGGGCGGTAGAGGGAATAGAGGGAGAAGGGGAGCAAAGTCTGGGAAGGCCTCTTGGAGGAGGTGAGTTTTAAGTAGGGTTTTGAAGAGGGGAAGAGAATTAGCCTGGCGGAGGTGAGGAGGGAGGGCGTTCCAGGACCGCGGGAGGACGTGACCCAGGGGTCAACGGCAGGATAGGCGAGACCGAGGGATGGTGAGGAGGTGGGCGGCGGAGGAGTGGAGCGTGCAAGGTGGGCAGTAGAAAGAGAGAAAGGAGGAGAGGTAGGAAGGGTCAAGGGGATGGAGAGCCTTGAAGCCTAGAGTGAGGAGTTTTTGTTTGGAGCGGAGGTTGATAGGCAACCACTGGAGGTGTTTAAGAAGGGGAGTGACGTGCCCAGATCGTTTCTGCAGGAAGATGAGCCGGGCAGCGGAGTGAAGAATAGACAGGAGTGGGGCGAGAGAGGAGGAAGGGAGATCAGAGAGAAGGCTGACACAGTAGTCTAGCCGTGATATAACAAGAGCCCGTAGCAGTAAGGTAGCCGTTTGGGTAGAGAGGAAAGGGTGGATTTTGGTGATATTGTAAAGGTGAAACCAGCAGGTCTCGGTAACGGATAGGATGTTCATTCATTCATTCATTCAATAGTATTTATTGAGCGCTTACTATGTGTAGAGCACTGTACTAAGCGCTTGGGATGAACAAGTCGGCAACAGATAGAGACAGTCCCTGCCGTTTGACGGGCTTACAGTCTAATCGGGGGAGACGGACAGACGAGAACAATGGCAATAAACAGCGTCGAGGGGAAGAACATCTCGTAAAACAATGGCAACTAAATAGAATCGAGGCGATGTACAATTCATTAACAAAATAAATAGGGTAACGAAAATATATACAGTTGAGCGGACGAGTACAGTGCTGTGGGGATGGGAAGGGAGAGGTGGAGGAGCAGAGGGAAAAGGGGAAAATGAGGCTTTAGCTGCGGAGAGGTAAAGGGGGGATGGCAGAGGGAGTAGAGGGGGAAGAGGAGCTCAGTCTGGGAAGGCCTCTTGGAGGAGGTGATTTTTAAGTAGGGTTTTGAAGAGGGAAAGAGAATCAGTTTGGCGGAGGTGAGGAGGGAGGGCGTTCCAGGACCGCGGGAGGACGTGACCCAGGGGTCGACGGCGGGATAGGCGAGACCGAGGGACGGCGAGGAGGTGGGCGGCGGAGGAGTGGAGCGTGCGGGGTGGGCGGTAGAAAGAGAGAAGGGAGGAGAGGTAGGAAGGGGCAAGGTGATGGAGAGCCTTGAAGCCTAGAGTGAGGAGTTTTTGTTTGGAGCGGAGGTCGATAGGCAACCACTGGAGTTGTTTAAGAAGGGGAGTGACATGCCCAGATCGTTTCTGCAGGAAGATGAGCCGGGCAGCGGAGTGAAGAATAGACCGGAGCGGGGCGAGAGAGGAGGAAGGGAGGTCAGAGAGAAGGCTGACACAGTAGTCTAGCCGGGATATAACGAGAGCCCGTAATAGTAAGGTAGTCGTTTGGGTGGAGAGGAAAGGGCGGATCTTGGCGATACTGTAGAGGTGAAACCGGCAGGTCTTGGTAACGGATAGGATGCGTGGGGTGAACGAGAGGGACGAGTCAAGGATGACACCGAGATTGCGGGCCCGAGAGACGGGAAGGATGGTCGTGCCATCCACGGTGATAGAGAAGTCTGGGAGAGGACCGGGTTTGGGAGGGAAGATGAGGAGCTCAGTCTTGCTCATGTTGAGTTTTAGGTGGCGGGCCGACATCCAGGTGGAGACGTCCCGGAGGCAGGAGGAGATGCGAGCCCGAAGGGAGGGGGAGAGGACAGGGGCGGAGATGTAGATCTGCGTGTCATCTGCGTAGAGATGGTAGTCAAAGCCGTGAGAGCGAATGAGTTCACCGAGGGAGTGAGTGTAAATGGAGAACAGAAGAGGGCCAAGAACTGACCCTTGAGGAACTCCAACAGTTAAAGGATGGGAGGGGGAGAAGGCGCCCGCGAAGGAGACCGAGAATGACCGGCCAGAGAGATAAAAGGAGAGAACCGGGAGAGGACGGAGTCCGTGAAGCCAAGGTGAGATAAGGTCTGGAGGAGGAGGGGATGGTCGACAGTGTCAAAGGCAGCAGAGAGGTAAAGGAGGATTAGAATGGAGTAGGAGCCATTGGATTTGGCAAGAAGGAGGTCACGGGTGACCTTAGAGAGCAGTCTCGGTAGAGTGGAGGGGACGGAAGCCAGATTGGAGGGGGTCCAGGAGAGAGAATGGGAGTTAAGGAATTCTAAGCAGCGATTGTAGACGACTCGTTCTAGGATTACAGTGCTCTAGATTGTAAACTCCTTGTGTTCAGGGAAAGTGTCTGCTGATTCTGTTGTATCATACTCTCCCAATCACTTGGTATGTTACTCTGCACTCATTAAGTGTTCCACAAATATGATTGATTATTATATAATCAGTGATAGCATTTTGTTGTTTTTGGGGTGTTTTTTTTGCGGGCAGGAATTTTGGATAGAACTGTACCCCATTGGGACTATTTTCTCAGTAACTAGAATATTGAAATTAAAAGAAAAAAATCACCACCTCTCTCCCCTGAGGGCTCATAGCTTTCCCTCTGATTGTGATTGATAGAGATCTTTTATAATCCCTTCTATTCTGATGCTGTTTGGGAGAATATAGGTTAAGTATTTTGGAAAGAATCTGGCTACCAAATTCATCAACCAGTTAATGGAACTAATGAGCATCTACTGTTTACAGAGAACTGTACTAAGCGCTATACACTGAATGATATTCATTCATTCGTTCATTCAATCCTAGGTTTTGAGTACTTATTGGGTGCAAAGCACTGTACTAAGCACTTGGGAGAGTACAATATAACAATAAACAGACACATTCCCTGCCCACAACAAGCTCAGATTATGTGTTCATTCAGTAAAACATGACTCAGTGACTCGGCAACAATCAAGAGATCTGGAAATCATCACCAATGATTGAGCCCCATTTTCCCCCATAAATATATATATTGTGTAGAGATTCATCACAAATATGTGATATATTCATCACAAATATAAACACCTCTTTCTGATTTCGGGTTGTCAGCATTCAGATTGCCCTTTGAACTGACTAATCAGTTGAACTCAAATACAAATTATTTGATTCATTGTTTTTTCTCCAAATTTTTTGGTTGAGGAGTAAATGAAGTTTTTAAAAATGAAGTCACAGATTATTTTTACATCAGTCAGTGCCTCAATGGTCTTTATTGAATAACTGTATATGTCTTTAAGAAATAAAACCTCCTACTTAATTTTATTGAGTTTTGACCACTCAAATTTAATTTAATAGATATCAGAGTCTGATTGCTTGTCAGATTTCTTTGGGAAGCCTCATTAGAACCTCCTTACAAACTTTCCCTCTGTTGATACATAAATTAAAGTCCTCATCAATCAGTCTGTGATACTTACTAAGCACTTATGTGCAGAGCACTGACTGTTTGGTAAAGTTCAGTATACCAGAGTTGGTAGGCACGATCCCTGATCACAAGAAGTTTACAGTGTACTCAATCTCATTTTTGCTTTTTCTACTGAGAAGAAGCATGGATAGGACATAAGCCTGAGGGTCAGAGAGACATGGGTTCTAATCCCAGCTCTGCCACCTTTCTTCTCTGTGACCTTGGGTAAGTCACGTAACTTCTCTGGGCCTCAGTTCCCTCATCTGTAAAATGGGGATTAAGACTGTGAGCCCCATGTGGAACAACCTGATTATCTGATTATCTGACTCTGCTTGGTCGGTTCCCCACTATGTATTTCATTCATTCATTCAATTTAGTGAGCGCTTACTGTGCGCAAAGCACTGTACTAAGCACTTTGGGAGAGTACAATACAACAACAAATGGACACATTCCCTGCCCACAGCGAGTGAAGGGGAAGTTTTGGAGGTGCGTTCTGTTGAGAACAAGAATGAGGATGGAAGTACAAATACATTCAGTTCCCCTAAAACACGGGGACTCGTAACTAACCTCATGTTAAGGAAAGTCGATACTGAAGTCCTCTAGACTGTAAGCTCGTGATGGACAGGGAATGTGTCCGTTAATTGTTACACTGTACTCTCCCAAGTGCTTAGTACAGTGCTTTGCAGAGAATAAGCCTTGATAAATATGATTGACTGACTGAATTAAGTATTCACCTCACATCGACATTAAGCATATATGCATGTGCACAAACTATTTCTTCTGACATTGTGATGTGCCATATCCTTTCAAGTTCTGGGAGTCATACTAAAGCCCCCTAATTTCCATACAATGTTCTAACCATGCTGTGAATTCATACATCAGGATGGAACGGAGTGCATTTTAATTTCAGGTTGAGTCCTGAGGGGGTGAGTCTGTCAAGAGAATCAACTCTGCTGTATTGCATTTTCCCAAGCATTTAGTACAGTGTAAGGCATGCAGTAAGTACTCAAAACATATGATTGATTGATTGATTGATTGTCAACCCCTTTCAACCAGAGCCAGCTGAAATGTGATTCTTGCGACTCTACTTATTATTCAAATGTTAGTATAAGAGAAATTGAGTTTTATTTAGGGACTTTTGTTGACTTGCCATGTGCAGAGATTGAAATGTCACTGTCTGTGGCTGACAGAACCAAGTAATTATGATCTCTGTTAAGCACTCATGACATGGCAAGCACTGTAATAAGTGCTGAGGTAAGTGAAAGCATATTTTATTCAATTATCACTCTGGAATATCTGACACCCCAAAAGGTGATTAAAAATGAGATAAGAATCTGTGAACGATTAGACTGTAATCCCGTCGATTAGACTGTAAGCCCGTCAATGGGCAGGGACTGTATCTGTTGCCGATTTGTACATTCCAAGCACTTAGTCCAGTGCTCTGCACATAATAAGTGCTCAATAAATACTATTGAATGAATGAATTTTCAAATGCCATCTGCCCAATGGAATGCTCTCAGAGCCCATGCTTGACATAGTCAGATAATAACAATACTGATAATTAATGTATTTGTTAAGTGCTTACTATGTGCCAGACACTGTACTAAGCGCTGGGGTGGATAGAAGCAAAATGGGTTAGACACAGTCCCTATCCCACATGGGGCTCACAGTCTCAATCCTCATTTTACAGATGAGATAATTGAGGCACAGAGAAGTGAAGAGAAACACCTCTCAGAGCTGGGGTTATGCAATATGACGGGAGCCTCCGATCCCCCACTTCCTTCTGTGAAATCATATCGTCAACTTTCAAATCGGCACAGATTTGAAAAACACGCTGAGATTCCAACTTTTAAGAATGACTTGGAATTCATGTCAAATGCATGCGGTGAAATGTACGGCATGCATGCAAAGTTCTTCTGACCTTTCTTCGGAACCATCTGTCTAGCTGCTTCGCTCTTCGGCCCCATGGGAGTGGGTGAAGAGTTCATTTCCAAAGCTTGAACTCCCCTCCCCCCAGCTGTCAAAACTATTGTAGTTTGCCTCCAGCGTACGTATCCCTGAAATGAAAGTACTGCTGACAAGCATAGGGAAAAGTATAGAGAGAAGGTTTTACATGACTTTCAAAAAAACACTACAGATAATTGTCATTAGGAACAAATCCAGGGTTTCAGATAGAATGAATCTAAATCTCAAGGTTACTGTTTTAAGATTCAAGAGCCAAACAGAATGTTTTTTATTGTTTTTCAATTTTTTTTTAATTAGGGTGGTCTAATTTTTGGTTCCTTGGAGAGAAAGGTTAGGATTTCTCTAACCCTAGCAAGTGTTCTGACAAGTTGGCAGCAGATGTTTGTTCTAATGGTCAGTGAGAAAAGGGTAAGTGTATTTTTTTCCCTCTGCATCAATAAAATATAATTATGAAGGATTATATACCATATCGGCAACAGTCATTGCTCGAATAACTAGAACTGTGTAAGATTGCAAAAATTAAAATTTCTTTTTTAATATAACTTGAATGCACCGTAATGTTATTTGTTTCAGTTAAACTGTGGAAATTAGAGAAGCAACATGTCTTAGTGGAAAGAGCACGGACTTGGAAGTCAGAGATCGTGGGTTCTAATCCCGGCCCCATCACTTATCAACTGTGTGTGACTTTGGGCAAGTCACTGAACTTCTCTGTGCCTCAGCCACATCCATAAAATGGAGATTAAGACTGTGAGCCCCACATGGGACAACCTGATCACCTTATATCACCTTAGAAGCAGCGTGGCTCAGTGGAAAGAGCCCAGGCTTTGGAGTCAGAGGTCATGAGTTTGAATCCCAACTCTGCCACTTGTCGGCTGTGTGACTGTGGGCGAGTCACTTCACTTCTCTGAGCCTCAGTTACCTCATCTGTAAAATGGGGATTAAGACTGTGAGCCCCACGTGGGACAACCTGATTCCCCTGTGTCTCCCCCAGCGCTTAGAACAGTGCTCGGCACATAGTAGAGCGCTTAACAAATACCAACATTATTATTATATCTGCCCCAGCGCTTAGATCAGTGCTTGGGACATAATAAGCACTTAAATACCATCGTTATTATTATTATTCACTTCCTCCCATCATACCTGTAGCACCTATGTACTCATTACTCATTCCATTACTCTTCTCAAACACAGGCTGGGTCTAACTATTCTTTTGACAGGGGAGAGGAAAACCTTTGAAATGACAACAGTCCCCGACATTAGAACGAAAGCTAGACTACAGTGTTCTGCACGTAGTAAGCACTCAATAAATACAATTGAATGAATGAACTTTTGCGGGGTAAAGGTGACTTGGAGAGCCACCCTAACCTTAGCACCAACCAAATAGGTACAATCTTTGCCATCAACATCACTGAAGAAGAACAGCCACTTCCACTACACATCCAGGCTGGAATTCAAGGGTGAACAGCTCTAGTGCCTTCTTTTGTAGAAAAAGGTCATGCTTAAATCGAGCTATCAATCAGTACTGAGAAGCAGCCTGGCTTAGTGGAAATAGTATGGACCTGGGAATCAGGGACCTACTTTTGTAGAAAAAGACACTGCTTCAATCAAGCAATCAGTCAATACTGAGAAATAACGTGGCCTAGGATTTGGGTTCTAATCTTGGTTCTGCCACTTAATAGTAATGATAATGATTGGGGTACCAGGTAAGCACTTTGTACTAAGCGCTGGGGTAGATACAAGAAATCGGGTTCATCCATTCATTTCATTGAATTTATTGAGCGCTTACTGTGTGCAGAGAACTGAACCAGGGGTTTGGAAAGTACAATTCGGCAACAGAGATAATCCCCACCCAACAACGGGCTCGGACACAGTCCCTGTCCCACGTAATAATAATAACGTTGTATTTGCTAAGCACTTACTATGTGCAGAGCACTGTTCCAAGTGCTGGAGGAGATACAGGGTAATCGGGTTGTCCCACGTGAGGCTCACAGTTTTAATCCCCATTTTACAGATAAGGTCACTGAGGCACAGAGAAGTGAAGTGACTTGCCCACAGTCACACAGCTGACAAGTGGCAGAGCCAGAATTTGAACCCATGACCTCTCAATGGACACCTACAATGTGCAGAACACTGTACTGGATGCCTACTGTGTGTTGCACACTGAACTGTGTCTTCTGGGTACTGAGCACTGAACTGTCAAAGGACCTGGACTCTAATCCTAACTCTGCCGCTTGCCTGCTGTGTGTCACCTCGGGTAAGTCACTTAACTGCCCTGTGTCTCAGTTTCCTCATCTGTAAAATGGGGTTTAAATCCCTGCTCTGCCTCCGACTTGGCCTGTGACCCCTTGATGACTGTGTCTGACCTGATTATCTTGTGTCTAACCTAGTGCTTAGTACAATGCTTGGCAAGGAGTAAGCAATCCATTAATCAATCAATCTTTATCGTTGAGCTCTATGTGCAGAGCACTGTATTACGTACTTGGGGGAGAACATTACATCTTCTGCCCACAACAAGCTTGCAATCTAGAGGGGGAAACAGACATTAATATCATAAATAAATTATGAATATAACTAATTAGTAAATTACAGTTATGATAAATTATGGATAAGTACTTAATGAGTATCACAAATATTCATCGGCATCACTTAGAGGCCACGATCAACATCAAACCGCAGCACGGCATCACGAACATTGATGTCCTCCAACACAGCTGGTCTCATGGCATTGAAGAGCTGCTAATCTCAAGACAAAGCTTCTCTGGTGCAGACATGAGCTGAGACTGCTTGACACCAGGCTACTGAAACAGCTGCTGGACAGGGGATTCTAAAAATAAGGGGTCAGAACAAATGTCTTAAGGAAACAGTAAAGCAAAACTCCAGTTCAGCTGAAAACCTGGAGACAAGTGTGGTAGACATCTCAGCATGGTGGACTACAACCTATGTAATTAGCTGTTTTCTTTTTTTGAAGCTGAAGCTACTGACAGTGAGAACTGATCCTTGCCTCGTAAGGTGACTAAAAAGATGGATAAGACTCATACTCCTTCCCACATTGTCTGTTTTTGTACAAAAAGAGATATCCTTGCAGTGCTAGTATTTGCCTGCTTCCAATCTCGCCTTGTAGTAACCATAAAATTGGTATTTATCAAGTTCTTGCTATATTGCCAAAGCTCTTGAATAGATATAAGATATAGAGAAGCACCGTGGCTCAGTGGAAAAGAGCCCGGGCTGGGGAGTCAGAGATCATGGGTTCAAATCCCAGCTCCGCCGCTTGTCAGCTGTGTGACTTTGGGCAAGTCACTTGACTTCTCTGGGCCTCAGTTCTCTCATCTGTAAAATGGGGATTAAGACTGTGAGCCCCACATGGGACAACTTGATCACCTTGTATCCTCTCCAGTGCTTAGAACAGTGCTTTGCACATAGTAAGCGCTTAACCAATACCAACATTATTATTATACAAAATAATCAGATCTGACCCCATCCCTGTCGTAAATGGGGATCACAGTCATAGAGGGAGAGAGAACAGATATTTTAATCCCCATCTTTGAGATAGGGAAACTGAGGTCCAGAGTAGTTGAGGAACTTGCCCAAGGTCACACAGTGGAGAAGGGCAGAGCCCAGGCTAGATCCAGCGCTCCCGAAACCCAATTCTATGCTCGTCCTACTGGGTCGCAGATAGAGATAACCCCATCCCTCCCCGCCACCCAGCACCCCCTACCTGCCCCTCCCTGTCTTATCTGTGACTGTTGTCTCCCAGCAGTAATCTGTTGCTGTATCTGCCACTTGCCTGCTGTGTATCATCTTGGGTAAGTCACTTAACTGCCCTGTGCCACAGTGTCAGGCTGTGACTTTGAAATCATTTACTTTGCTTTCTGTTCTTGCATATGTCCCTTTTCAGTTCACTAAGCAGCTACTTAGTGATAATAATTGCAGTGAGAATGATAATTAGGGTTTTTTTAAGCATTTATGTGTCAAGCACAGTACTAAGCACTGGGGTAGATACAAGATTATTAGGTCAGACACAGTCTCTGTCCCAATTAAGGCTCACAATCCAAAGAGGAGAGACAACAGGTATTTAATACCCATTTTACAGATGAGGAAACTGAGGTACAGAGAAGTGACTTGCGCAAGCTCACACAGAATATTGTCAGCCATTCCCTTCCCATGTCCCATCCAACAGAACTATGTTGCTGTAAGCATTGCCTCAATGCTGATGAGTAAATGGTGCTCCAGGATTTCATTTTCAGTATTATCAATCAGTCAATCAATGGTATTTATTGAGCACTTCCTTTGCACAGAGCACTGTACTAAGTGCATTGGAGAGTACAATATAACAGAGTAGGTAGACCCATTCTCTGCCTGCAACAAGTTTACAGTCTAGAGGGGGAGACAGACATAACTTGCCATTTAATCCCATCCATCTCACCTCCAACCTCTCGCCCACATCCTGCCTCTGGCCTGGAATGCCCTCCCTCTTCACATTGGACAGAAAATTACTCTTCCCCACCTTCAAAGCCTTATAGAAGGCACATGTCTTCTCTTCCCAGTCCTACATTTATGCGATTTATGCAATATATATGTAATTTATTCATTTGTAGTAATGTCTGTTTCCCCAGCTAGATTGTATGCTGCTTGTGGGCAGGTAACATGCCTACCAACTCTGTTATATTGTGCTCTCCCTAGCATTTAGTACAGTGATCTGCACACAGTAAGCACTTAATATCTGCCATTGATTGATTTAGTGATTGCTTGATTAACATTTAGCAGGATATGAGGGCACTTAAATAAATTGAAGATTGGGGGAAGTAACAAAATGTAATGATGAGTACATAGGTGCTACAAGTATGAAGGGAGGAAATGAATAATAATAATAATAATAATGGCATTTACCAAACACTATACTAAGCACTGAGGTAGATACAAGGTAATCAGGTCCCACATGGGGTTGGTAGACACATTCTCTGCCCACATGAATCAGCCCATACACTCCGCTCCTCCAATGTCAATCTACTCACTGTAACTCGATCTCAATTTATCTCACCGCCAACCTTTTGTCCCAAATTCTGCCTCCGGCCTGGAGCTCCCTCCTCTTCATTTCCAACAGCTGATCTCTCTTCCCACATTCAAGAACTTTTTAAAGCACATCTCCTCTAAGAGGCCTTCCCTGACTAAGCCCTCATTTTCTCTACCTCAACTCCCTTCTGCATCACCCTTGCACTAAAAAAAAATGTGGTATTTATTAAGCACTTACTATATGTCAGGCATTGTACTACGCATCGGGATGGGTACAAGCAAATCAGGTTGGACACAGTCCCTGTCCCACCTGGGACTCACAGTCTTAATCCCCATTTTACAGATGAGGGAACTGAAGCACAGAGAAGGTAAGTGACTTTCCCAAGGTCACCCAGCAGACAAGTGGCAGAGACAGGATTAGAACCCAGGTCTTTCTGACTCCCAGGCCAGTGTTCTATCCAGTAGGGATGACACGCAAATTCGTGAAGCGTTCCATATATTTACGAGATGTTCTTCCCCTTGACTCTATTTATTGCCATTGTTCTTGTCTGTCTACCTCCCCCGATTAGACTGTAAGCCCGTCAAACGGCAGGGACTGTCTCTATCTGTTGCCGACTTGTTCATTCCAAGCGCTTAGTACAGTGCTCTGCACATAGTAAGGGCTCAATAAATACTATTGAATAATGAATAATGCTGTACTAGCATTTGCATCCTTTATTCACCCCTCCCTCAACCCCATAGCATTTATGCACATATCCATAATTCATTTTTTTATGTGTATCAATGTCTGTCTCCTGCTAGAGACTAGTCTAGACAAGACTGTTAGCTTACTGTGGGCACCGAATGTATCGGCTGTTACATTGTACTCTCCCAAGTGCTTAGAACAGTGCTCTGCATCTATTAAGCACTCAATAAATATTGATTGATTGATTGATCTGGGAAAGACTCAGATGTGTACAACCTTTCACCAGCTGATTTCAACAAGCTAGTGGAAGTGCCCAAGACATGTCTATATGTGCATGCACTCATTCGTCTTCTGACCCCATTTTTGTGAGTGAAGATTTCTAAAACGATTTCATTGAAAACATGACTACTTGACATTCTGCCAATGACTTCACATTTGAAATTTTAAAACTATAAATGAAATTGAACTCCGATAGAGCAAAACTTTTCAAGGTGCATTGTCTTGAAACAACCTATTTTGGGTCACACTTCAGTTGAAGAAATGTCCATTTCCTACATTACCTGCACAAGGAAGTTTTAATGAAAGAGATTATAGAGGGATTATTTTCTGCCACAGATTATTTATGTGCTCATCATTATTTGTTGAATATGTGTTTAATATTAGACTAAAATCTGTAAGCTCTTTGTGGGCAGATATCAGGTCCACCAACTCTCTTGTATTGTACTTTCCTAAGTGTTTAATACAGTGTTCCGCACCCAATAAGCACTCAGTAAATACCACTCATTGATTGATTGAAAAACAATGCAAAAAATCCTAAAAGGAGGCAATGTGGATTTACCATTGCAAAAATGGAAGGGAACCCAGAAAACTTCTTTCCTTACTGCCTTACCTTCTCTCTCCTCATTTACCTCAACAGTTCTGTGAAAACTTTAACTTGCATGCTCCATTTATTCTTTTATTTCTTCCTTGAGTCAATATCACCACTAAAGGATCCAACTTTGGTTGAATAAATGGAAAGTTCCACTAAGAAATGTTTCATTTATTAACCAAACAGAGCATATCTAACGGGACTAGCCTCAGACATTCTAATATATCTGTTAAATTGTGAGAATCCTCAACTGTATTCTTCGATTTGCATGGTTAAAAAATACTCCAGGTTGGGGGGGGGTGAGGGGGCGAGCTTCTGAAGCCTAGTTTCTGTAATGAGGGGCTGCTGACAATCGATCAAACTCAGATATCAAAGACAGCCAGAAGTCGAAAGGCGGCATCTGGATGATGCAATTCAGGGCTAATGCACTGTCTATGAATTAGTGGAGAAAATTAAGGCGATTTTGGTAAATGGGTCAATTTACTGTCAAATTTTCCATGGAACTTCATCGCAAATAAACTTTAATTGGGTTCTTACTTTATTTGGTCAAATATAATTGAAATATCTTTGAAGTTTCGAATATCATCGACTCATATCCTGAGGAAAAAAATGACTGAAGAGTAACCTTTTTAAAATAGCTCATGAATACAAATGGAATTTAATGGGGGCCTATTATCGCCTCAGTGCGTGCATGCAATTGCTATTAATATTAATGCGAGTTAGACGAGCACATTTATGAGTGATGAATAGACTCTTATTGTGTCTCCTACAAGATTGTTTTGTTCCTGTCTAGAAATGTCCCTCCGTACACAGGTTCTAAACACCGATAGATGTAACTGGTAAAGTTGTATTCTCGTATTTTACCTTTCTTTCTCTCGCTGGAGGATATTTCGCTTCCTACAGGAGGTAGGGATTTAATATGAATGACACAACATGAATCTGTTGGGTTTGTCATAATTTAGCTCCACATAACATACACACAGGCCCGATAAATGAATAATGAGGTCGGGATGAATATGTAGCAGGCTGATTCCATCCCTCTAAGGGTTAAGCTCCGTTTCTGCAAATTGGTCTGGGCCCCCTATCTTTTCCTGGGTCTCAGCTCAGCTAGACGTTTTCTTGGCATTTTGGACTCTTTTGTGGTTTCCTCAGCTCTTGGGAGACGTGCTCGTAATTGACCTGTTTGGATTGCCCATGAAGGGCAGCTGTTAAAAGATAATGTAGGCCTGCATTGCACCATTCGGGACTGGTCACGTTGTTAACTTGTGGCCAAACCGGAATAAGCACTCGTGAGACATCATTTTCCCTTCGACAACTTCATTTGGTTCTTACGGTAATCTCCATTAGAAACGAAGCACTTTGGTTCAGACTCGGAGAATTGTGATCTTTACAGCCTGTCAGCCAGGTTCATTCAGTAATGACGCTCCTGAGTTATTCACTGCTTACATTCCTCTCTTCCCTCCCTCCCACAAAAGCTACTTTCACCGGGGGTCAGTCTGTTGGAGAAGTCAGATCATTTAACCTCTGCCATTAATTTAGCCCCCGGAGACTTCAGTCACCAATAACGTGGCATCGGAACGCACTCCCAGAAAGGTTTTTTTTTGGGGAAAAGGGGATTAGCAAAGAAATATAGGCTCCTTGCTACTGCTCATCTCCTACTGGCCCTGACTGCCCTGCCTTCCAGAAGAGTGTGTGTCTGCACACTGTTTGTTTTTACACTTATCACACCGACCAATGTCAACTTGAATATCAGAGCAGATAGGAGCTAGAATTTGCATCAAGGAGCCAGAGGTTAACAAGTAAACATAGACAAATCTCTGGGAGAAAAAACTGAAGAGAAAATACTGCTGATCTTTGCAGGTAAGAATGACAACCCAAACGTGATCCTGGGAGACTGGCAATAATCTAGAGGCTAATTAACTCCACATAAGGAAAGAAAACTCACTTATTTAGAGATGAAATAAATTCAGCACAGGACCCCATGGACCAATAAGCATTTTTAGACAGACTGACTAAAATTCACCCTCCAACAGTATGAGCTGGCTTCAGGGAGAAGGCATTTGATGCGATTTTTGTGGTATGGAGTGAAGTGGGAGTTAGGAAGAAGACTGATTATTATGATAGCGGGGCATACCAACTAGGCAAAAGGCTCAAATAAAGCAAATCTTTCTACTAAACTTAAAATGAAAAGCTCAAATGGGACAGTATGAAGGGAAAGGATTGTAACCTCGCATACCCTTCTCGAGTGTCTTTCAAAAAGTCTTTTAAATATATAAAATAAAACTTTTTCCCATGAACATCATGCTTTAAAACACTTTAAAAACACATTTAAAAAGGGCAGTTGACTACAACATGTGGTAGTAATATTGCTTGCATGTCTGGTTACAGGGCACTATTATTTTAGAATAATTTGTGGAGCGTTAGTAAGTAATGCAAACGATGTGAAGAAAATGAAAGGGGTAACCTCTTGACACGATTAACAAGCTCTTATTTTCCGATGTCAGGTAGCATGTTAGCAGCTGTATTTCAAATAAACATACAGTGTGGGTTTGGACAGATCTTATTCTCTTTTCCCAAGGCAAAGTCTTCAACTGATGTTTTCTGCAGAAAAGGAAACTCCAGCTTCTGATTCCCTGGTGCACTTTTTAATTCCCTTTCCTAATCAATCAGTCAATCAATCAGTGGTATTTATTGAGTGCTTAATATGTATTGTGTATGGGAGAGTACAACAGAATTGGTAGACATGATCCCTGACCACAACGAGCTTACCATCTACAGTCCTAACCCGTTCCTCAGAACTGCACATGTGAAAGACGTATGGGATTGAGAATGGAGTGTGAATAGGAATATTTTGTAAATCTAAAACCTATTAGGATAGCATCAAGTCCCTGAAACAGAGCATTGTCAATAACTCAGATGAATGTAGCTCATGAATGTGAAATAGGAAAATGAAACTGCCATTCATTCGTTCAATCGTATTTCTTGAGTGCTTACTGTATGCAGACCATTGTACTAAGCGCTTGGAAAGTACAATTCAGCAACAGACACAATCCCTACCCACAATGGGCTCACAGTCTAGAATAACATTCTAATCAGTTTAATAATGGTAATAGCTATATTTATGTAAGTGCTTACTGTATTCAGAGCACTGCAAGAGAAGCAGCATGGCTTAGTGAATAGAGCATGAGCCTAGGAGTCAGAAGGGCCTGGGTTCTAATCCTAGTTTCTCCACATGTCTACTGTGTGACCCTGGGCAAGTCACTTCCTTTTCTGGGCCTCAGTTACCTCGTCCGTAAAATGGGGATTAAGAATGTGAGCCCCATGTGGGACAGGGACTTTGTAAAGCCTGATTAACTTGAATCTAACCCAATGCTTAGAACACTTCTTGGTACATAGTACAATAATTAATTAGCCCTGTACTAAGTGTTGGGAGAGAATACACAGGTGAGAATTAGGCATGATCCCTGCCTCTCTGGGGGCTCAGCATCTCAGTGGATGTGGGGAGAAGGGACTGGAGTCAGACACGTCAGGAATGATGAAACGTTACAATTGAAAACAGACAAATCCCCCAAATAAAAAGAAAATCAGTAGGCTGCTGTGGCTAAAGGAACAAAATTTCAGACTGAGGGAGACTAAGCCACCCAGTGACAGCCACAGGGTCCGCTACAGCAGCCATCAGTCTTAATAATAATAACAATGTTAATAATTGTGTTATTTGCTAAGAATGTCATTAAGGAGAGCTGGTGCCAGGTTGGCAGCATGGATGGCTTTCCGGTGAGGGAGATATGAAGGGTGTGAGACAGAAGCTTTTATTCCCGTCCCAGTCTGCTCAGAGCATTCTGGGCATAGGGGTCCTCACTGGCTGAAGGGAAAGCAACAATTACTGTGGCTGCTGTTCTCAACAGAAGGGGAGGGGGTCAGAGAATCAGGTTTTTATTACCACAAGGACTGGCCCCAGGCATGAGCAAGACGGGTCAGGTTATTAGACGGATGTACACAGCATTAACACAAAAAACCTCGTCTGTATGGATATATTTATGGATAAAAGCCTGGAACGCTCTCCCTCCTCAAATCTGACAGACAATTACTCTCGCTCTTTCAAAGCCTCGTGAAGGCACATCTCCTCCAAGAGGCCTACCCTGACTAACCCTTGAATGGGGAGAGAGTAACTGTTGGATTTGAGGGAGGAAGGGATGAATGACGTTAAGTCAGAATGACATGTCAGAGGAAAGGAAGGCTTAGTGAAGGCATATTTCCTCCAAGAGGCCTTTCCTGACTAAGTCCTTTTTCCCTTTTCTCCCTCTCCCTTCTGCATCACCCTAATTTTCTCCCTTCATTCATTGCCCTCTCCCAGCCCCAGTGCACTTATGTACACATCTGTCATTTATTTATTTATATTAATGTCTATCTGTCATTTATTTATATTAATGTCTGTCCCCCCCTCTAGACTATAAGCTTGTTGTGGGCAGGAAATGTGCCTGTTTATTGTAACATTGTACTCTCCCCAGTGCTTAGTACAGTGCTTTGCAAACAGGAAGCATTCAATAAATACAATTGAATGAATGATTTGACCATTTTCTTGTTTAGGTATCTGGTTCAGCCATGATTGAGACCTACACAGATCTCGCAATTAGATCCTGGATGGCGCTCCTAATTCTCTATCTTTCTTGAGTAGTCCAACATATAGAATGTCTGATTTTGGTCCTAATCTTAGTGGATAGAGCACGGGCTTGGAAGTCAGAAGGACCTGGCTTCTAATCCCATTCATTTCCACCACTTGATGCTGTGTGACCTTAGGTGAGTCACTTCACTTCTCTATGCCTCAGTTACCTCATCCGTAAAATGGGGATTAAGACTGTGAGACCCATGTGGGACATAGACTGTGCCCAAACTAATTACCTTGTATCTACTCCAGCACTTAGAACAGCACTAATCCCAGTTTTGCCACTTGTCTGCTGTGTGACCTTGTCACTTTACTTCTCCATGCCTCAGTTACCTCATTTGTAAAATGGGGATTGAGACTGGAACTCCATGTGGGACAGGGACAAAGTCCAATCAACTTGCTTGTATCCACCCCAGTGCTTAGTACAGTGCCGGGCACATAGTGAACCCTTAACAAAAACTATAATTATTATCAGTGCATGGTAGATAGTATTCCCTTAACAAATACTGTATAAAAAAAATCTGGAGCTGTATAGGTAAGCAGCCCCAATTTCAGAGGCAAAAGACTTGTCAGAGTCTAAAGTCCTTTTCCCTTCTAATTCCAGGTATTGGTTGACAATAACTAGACCTTAAAGAAAAGAGGAGAGAATTCTTTCACTATGCTCCTGCTGTACTTGAGAAACTGCTCTTTTTAATTGAGAAATGTGTGTCAGAACTTATACTGTTTGGATATACTGAATATACTGAGAATACTGAAACAATTGCATTCAGTTCTTGGTTATATGTCATCCTGAAGTGACATATCTTCTTTGTAGTCAAAAGAAGAGGTTTTGAACTTTCTCTAGCTGGGACCATTCTTCACCCCACTGTGGTCCTTCACACTGTCTCTACCAAGGCTCCAGTGAGCCAGGACCTTCCCTTGTTGTTACTGTTGTTGTGTGTCAATCAATTAATCAATGGTATTTATTTATTGAGTGCTTATTATGTCCACAGCACTGTACTAAATGTTTAGGAGAGTACAATATAACAGAACTAGCAGGCTTATTCCCTGTCTATAATGAGTTTTCAGTCTAGAAGGGGAGACAGACATCAATATAAATAAATAATACATAATTTAAAGATTTGTACATAAGTGCTGTGGGATTGGGGATGGGGTGAATATCAAATGTCCAAAGGTCAGAGATCCAAATGCTCAGACAAAGTAGAAGGAAGAGCAAGCTGGGGAAAAGAGGGTTTAACTAGGAAGGCCTTTTGGAGGGGGGAACCTCTTAGATATGTCAAGCCCTGTTTTAAGCACTGGGGTAGGTACAAGATAATCAGGCTGACCAGAGTCCCCATCCCATATGAGGCTCCCAGTATAAGTAGGAGGGAGAACGGGGATTTGACAGTGCCTTTCTGTTGTGTTTTAGCCTGCCTCTCTTCCTCTTCTCTCCTCCATTAGCGTGGCCAGTGAAGAGTTAACTGTTGAGATGCAAAACTCTAAATTCCAATCCCCCCATGACCTTCTAAGCAGAAATATTATGGGCTAAAACTCCTGCCGTGTTGTACGTTTCCTAACATGGAACCATTCTATCAGCACCAATGGGTGAGCCAAGGATACAGGCTGTGGTATGGCCCGACGTTGCAGAATATAATAAATCAATGGATGGGGAGAAAGCACAGCTTATACATCTTCATTAAAACTAGCTCAATAGTGCTGAAGTCATTTTGGAAAAGACAGACTGTGATTCATGAATAAGTGAATGATTTTACCAAAAGGAGTAGGTGCCTTCATCAAGGGCTTTCGTTAATGAGATCTGAAGAGGTCCAAGATGAAAAAGGAATGTTACGGGCTTTGGTCTGTCACCGTTCCAATGATTCCCTTCCAGTGTATGTTTCCTGAGTGAGACCTTTGGCTCCAGTTGGAGAGTGGCAGAGTCGGCCTGTCTGGCGGACCAGGGCTCAGGCAAAATGAATGAAAGAGAGAAAGAGGATCCACAGGGAAATCTGGGGAGCAATTTGACCAATTTCCCTTTACTCTCAAGGGCCTTCCTCTTTGTTTCTGCTCCTAGTCACCTTCCTCTATACTAGAACACCCCTCCCAACTAAGCCTTGCTCTTTGCTGTACGGAGTTCTTCTGTAGTCTGGACTGTCCACCTTGCTGATCGAAAAAAGACCCTCATGTCTCAAATCCTCTCCCAGAAGACCTGCAGTGGAATCCCCACCCCCTGGTAAGGACCCTAAGATCATCCATCTTCCAGACCCAAAGATGGAGACTGAGCTTCCTCATGGCTGGTGGAGTCTTCCCCTTACCTCCTTCCCCAAATTGCCCCATAAATGTGGTCCACCAGGTAAGTGATTGACATCTATGGAAATAGGCTTTTCCTTTGGGAGGGGTTATTGACCTTGGGCAAGTCAATGACCTTGGGCAAGTTATTTCACTTCTCAGTGCCTCAATTTCCTCATCTGCAAAATGGGGATTAAGAAGGTGATCTCCGTGTGGGACAGAGACTGTGTCCATCTTGATTTGCTTGTCTACCCTAGTGCTTAGTACAATGCCTGGCACATAGCACTTAAGAAATACCACTATTATTAATGTCATTACTATTATTATTATTAAGTTATAAGGTGTTTCCTGCTCTAGAATCCTCTGGGCTTTTCTCCCTAACTCTAGTTGAGGGGTTAATTAACTTGACCATCACTCCGTGTGGACATCTTGGTTATTGAGGCCCCTTCTCCCCAGTTGCTACTGAATCTTCTTTGCCCTTTCTAGGGGTAAATCTTAACTCGATTTTGCATCTTTACATTTCCTTCCAGCTTACAGAAAGATTAAATGCTGACAGACTATGGAAGAAAGATCCTTAGATGCTCTCTCTCTCTCTCTGTCTGCCTCTCTCTCCCTCTCCCCCTCTCTCTCTTACTTAGTTTTACTTGGCAAATGTCTAGGTCAGCCCTTTGTTTAACTCAATGGATTCTCTTTATTTCATGCCATTATGCTTTCCCAACAGACTCCACAAATGAATTTTTTTCTCCACTTAAAGAGTTTCTAACCAACAGCCCTTACACTTCTTGCCAGAGCCATATCTCTGCAGAGATCAACACATACAAGAGAGAGGCTCAGAAATCTCAAAGGAATTTATTCACCCAGGGGACTGAAGAATCTTGTGGTTTGAAAACATTTGCCTAACTTCATTGGCTATGACATTCCAGCTTCCATTTGGCTTCAGAAAATGCAAGTCTGCAGATCAATTTCAAACAACCATTTAATAAATGTCACAGGAGAGACGAAGCAACCGAGATGAAAGGGGGAGTCAAGAAGCTGCTCTGTTGCTAAATTACCTTAATTGTTAATTAGACAGCTCTCACATAAGCGGGCTGCAGAGCTCTTCATCACAACCCTAGTACCAACAAGAGCCCTGTTCCTTGACTTTTACAGCAGTTGGTAGAAAGGATGGGGTAACATTCTATTAATAATAATAATTATGGTATTTGGTAAGCACTTACTATGTGCTGAGCCCTGTTCTAAGTGCTGGGGTAGTTACAAGTTAATCAGGTTGACACCACGTGGGGCACAATCTTATTCACCATTTCATAAATGAGGTGACTAAGGCACAGAGAAGTTAACTGGCTTGCCCACGGTCACACAGGAGAGAAGCCAGGGTGCCAGGATTAGAACCCATGTCCTCTGACACCCAAGCCCATCAGCTGCTCTGCTTTCACTCTTTGGCCAGTTGATACCCCTTGCCTGCTCTTTCTTATGGTATTTGTTAAGCACTTACTATGTGCCAGCTACTGTACTAAGTGCTGGGGTAGATGCAAGCTAATCAGGTTGGGCACAGTCCATGTCCCACATTTCATAGTCTTTATCTCCATTTTACAGATGAGGTAACTGAGGCCCAGAGAAGTTAAGCTACTTGCCCAAGGTCACACCACAGACAAGTGGTGGAGTCGAGATAAGGACTTCTGACTCCTACGCCCATGCTCTATCCACTAGGCCTAGCTGCTACTGCTGTGCCTCACCCCTTACCAACCTGCATGAACAAGGGAATCATGGACTTCCTTAATTGCATTCGTGGATCAAGATTGGAACAGGACACAACAGAATGGAAGAGGTATTTTAATGGCATTCATTAAGCTCTTACTATTTGTCAAGCACGGGTCTAAGCACTGCGGTAGATACAAGTTAATCAGGTCAAGTGCTTAGTACAGTGCTCTGCACATAGTAAGCACTCATTAAATACCACTGATGATGATAATGATAATTGTGGCTTTTGTTAAGCACTTACTTTGCGATGTTCTAAGAGCTGGGGCGGCTACAAGAAAATCAGTCACACAGCAGACAACTGGCAGAGCCAGGATTAGAATCCATGGCCTTCTGACTCCCGGGCCCATGCTCTATCCACTACACCATGCTACTTCTTTGAGGTAGGACACGGTCCCTGTCCCACATAGGTCTCACAGTCTAAGCTGGAGGAAGAACAAGTACTGAATCCCCATTCTGCAGTTGAGGAAACTGAGGCACAGAGAAGTTAAGCGACTTGCCCAAGATCGCAAAGCAGGCAAGTGGTGGAACAGGAATTAGAACCCAGGTCCTCTAGCATCCAGGCCCGTGCATTATCTACTAGGCGATGGCGTTTTCCTGATGTTTGCATTGTATTTCAATGAAAGGCTATAACCTGGGAAGTCAAAGAAAGAGGACCTGGGATTGCCTCTGAAAATATGGGTCTGGCCCAGAGTCCTCTGGGACAGAGTAATGTGCTGTCCAGAGAAGACTCTAGAAATCTCAGGTCCCAAAAGGGGATTACATACCTAACAAAAGATAAGTAAACATCTGGAATATAAATCTAACACATATCTTGACAATTACAAGAGCCGAGAGCTTTAACACTAAGTCCCAGTTTTTATGGCACTGGCAGTAATCCAGCATGGGGCTTAACATTAACCTAGCGTGACTTTTGTTCTACCAATACGCCGTAATACATCTGCCCACAGAGTTTACCGTTTGTTTGGTATTTACGGGAAAATATGTTACTGGATCCTGTAAAAATCTTTTAAAAGATGATTTGGTCAAAGCTGAAAGGTGACATATTCACATAGCCTCAGGGTCTGATTTTCTAGGCCACGGAGGGCAGAGAGGGGGTGGACCGGAGTGCTGAATCATGGTAAAAAAGTAGAAAGGCACTAAAGCCTAGAGGGACCCTTCGAAGTTTGTTAGTTCTTTGACTGATATGACAGCTTCAGATTTAGATTGTAATCCCCCACCAGACGCTGGATTTGAATGAGCTAGAACAACTAGTGCATTGTTAGCTCTCAGTAAATGTTAAATTTAAATAGGTAACCCGCCGACTGGGGAAACATGGACGTGAACAATTTTCGGATCAGTTTTAGGAAGAGGTAGAGCTCAGACTTGTTCCTTGTCCATCCTAAACTCTGGTTACTACCTTCAGTGTTCATTTGATGAATGAGGTGCATTTTGGGGTTCCTCTCTGAAGATTTTAGCGTATACCTAGGGGATGAATTATCTTTCTGTTGAGACCTCAGGCATAAATGTGTTCAGTTGATGAAGGATTTTCATTTCTGTATGAAAAAGGATTATTAGAGTGATGCCTGCAGTGGTAATGGGGGTAAAGAATTACTCTCCCACCCTTCAAAACCTTTTGGTAGGTACATCTCCTCCAGGGTGCCTTCCCAGACTAAGCCCCATTTTTCTTTATCTCCCACTCCCTTCTGCATGACCCTGGCTTGCTCCCTTTGCTCTTCCCCCCATTCTGGCCCCACAGCACTTATGTATATATCTGTAATTTTATTTAATTATATTGATGTCTATCTCCCCTAGACTGTGAGCTCATTGTGGGCAGGGAATGTCACTGTTTATTGTTGTATTGTACTTTCCCAAGGGCTTAATAACTACAATTGAATGAATTAACAGACCTGGAAAGAGTAGAGGGACTATCCACGTTTTGCTGTGGAAGACACATAAACATCATTTACAGAAGAGAGTTTGTACCCCACAACTTTACTGTTTGGATTTAGAATATCATGTGACAGGATCCACTTTTTGTACCAAGCTATTCCCCAAACCGAGCACAAGAAGAGCACTAATTTCATCACTTAATTTCAGTTTTCTCCATCAGTGTATTCAGGTACTGCTGAAATGACTTCCAAAAGTACCGTATAACAGTTCGACCAGTCATGCTGGGAGTTGATCATTTCAAGAACTACCTGAGAACTGGGCAGTAGGTAAAGTTATACAATAATAGTAATTAACAATAATACTTATGGTATTTGTTAAGCACTTACTATGTGCCAAGAATTGTTCTAAGCGCTGAGGTAGATACAAGGTAATCAGGTTGTCCCACGTGGGCTTTACATTCTTAATCCCCATTTTCCAGATGAGATAGATACAGAGAAGTTAAGCAGCTTGCCCAAAGTCACACAGCAAAGTGGCAGAGCTGGGATTAGAACCCACATCCTCTAACTCCCAAACCTGTGCTCTTTCTACTAATGCAGGACTCTAGGGGGTTCATTTTCTACTCCCTTAACTACACTTCTGTCATGTCTTAAATCCATTAAACCTGGGTATTTGCTAACCTCTAGAACTTTGGAAATGGGACACATTGCAAATCCATGGGAACTTTAGTGTCTATATATAATTGCTCTTTGCTCACTGTGCCTCGATCCCATCTATCTCTCCACTGACCCCTTTCCCACATCCTCCTTCTGGTCTGAAACTCCCTCCCCCTCTATATATGTTGGACCACCACTCTCCCCAGCTTCAAAGCTTTGTTAAGGTCACATCTCCTCCAAGAGGCCTTCCTTGATTAAGGCCTCTTTATTCTGACTTCCTCTCCCTTCTACATCATCTCCGCACTTGCATCTGTACCCTTTGAGCACTTGGTATTCACCTCACCCTCAGTCCCACAGCACTTAAGTACATATCTGTAATATATTTATATTAATGTCTGTTTACCGCTTTAGCCTGTTAGCTCCTTGTGGGAAGGTAACACATCTACCAATTTTGTGGTATTGTACTTTCCCAAGCGCTTAGTACAGTGTTCTGCACATGGTAAGTGCTCAGTATTGATTGATTAATGATTAATTCTTTGCACTCAGAGAAATTGCCACTGATGGTGAATGACATTCACCTATGGATGCGAATGTGATTGAAAAGATCAATGTGGGATGTACAATCTTGTTTACGTTTCGCACACGAAAAGGCTGCCTTTTCTTGTACTCTCGTGTTTGACGTGTATAGCAGCTAGTGCCATTCCACTTTTGCTTCCTTGTCTCTGTAAGAATCTTCTGTGGTGGTCTGTCAGATGATATTCTGCTGCCTTCACAAATGACACTGATGCCCTGGAAGCCCAAATGAAAGTTTTCAACTACCTCTATTTCTTAAGATTTGGCTCAAAAGCAAACCTCAGCATGCACACAGAGAAGCTTGATTTTCAATCATTTTCACGCTTTATCTTCACCAGCCCAGTGCCATAGCCAGGTGATCTCCCTTCCTCCTGTCTCTCCCCGCTCCAGTCTGTTCTTCATTCCACTGCCCGGCTCATCTTCCTGCAGAAACGCTCTGGGCCTGTCACTCCCCTTCTTAAAAACCTCCAGTGGTTGCCTATCGACCTCCGCACGAAACAAGAACTTCTCACTCTAGCCTTCAAGGCTCTCCACACCTTGCCCCCTCCTACCTCTCCTCCCTTCTCTCTTTCTACTGCCCATCCCGCACTCTCCGCTCCTCTGCCACCCACCTCCTCACCATCCCCCATTCTCGCCTATCCCACAGTCGACCCCTGGGCCACGTCCTCCCGCTGACCTGGAATGCCCTCCCTCCTCACCTCCACCAAACTAACTCTCTTCCCCTCTCCAAAGCCCTACTGAGAGCTCGCCTCCTCCAAGAGGTTTTCCCAGACTGAGCTTCCCCTTTTCCCTCTGCTCCCTCTCTGCCCCCCACTTCACCTCCCCTCAGCTAAGCCCTCTTTCGGTGCCTTTCCCTCTGCTCCTCCCCCTCTTCCTTCCCCTCAGCACTGTTCTCATCTGCTCATTTGCATATATTTTTATTACCCTATTTATTTTGTTAATGAGATGTCATCCCCTTGATTCTATTTATTGCTATTGTTTTTGTCCGCCTGTCTCACCCGATTAGACTGTAAACTCGTCAATGGGCAGGGATTGTCTCTATCTGTTGCTGAATTGAACATTCCAAGCACTTAGTACAGTGCTTTGCACATCGTAAGTGCTCAATAAATACTATTGAATGAATGAATGGTCTTAGGACCTAAAAGACTGTAAGCCCGTCAAAGGGCAGGGATTGTCTCTATCTGTTACCGATTTGTACATTCCAAGCGCTTAGTACAGTGCTCTGCACATAGTAGGCACTCAATAAATACTATTGAATGAATGAATGAATGAAGTAAAGCATTAGGCACTAGCAGCAAGGGCTGGGTTTTTGCCCATCTGAAAGGCAAAGCCTGTGAAAACCACTTTGAAATTATCTGGTTAAAACTGACTCGAGTGGTTCATCCCTCCATTTATGAAAGGATGTAATTCACAGCCTCTGCCATTCCACCTTCAGAACAAGGGGCCTTCTCTGAATGAACAAACCCTCTTTTCCTTGGCTCACTCTCTCTTCTGCATAGTCTTTGCACTTCAGTCTGTGTCCTTTGGACATTTGATATTCACCCTATCTCCAATCCCACAGAATTTACGTACATATCTTTAAATTCTATATCATAAATTATGTATTTACTCATATTAATGTCTGCTCTCCCTCTAGACTGTAAGCTTTTTATGGGCAGGGGACATATCTGCTAATTCTGTTGTACTGTACCCTCTGAAGTAATTAGTAATGCTCTGTACATGGTAAGCACTCAATCTATACGATTGATGGATTGATTTGATTGAGTCTTCAGAACTGGTCTCTGATAGTAATTCCTTCTACATTGTGAGCCTATTGTCAGGTAGGGATTGTCTCTATTTGTTGCTGAATTGTACTTTCCTAGCGCTTAGTACAGTGCTCTGCACACAGTAAGCACTCAATAAACATGATTGAATGAATGAATTCCTGCAACCAGGTTCTAATCCTGGCTGTGCAAATTGACAAGCAGAGTGGACTAGTGGAAAGAGCCGAGGCCTGGGAGGCAGAGGTCCTGGGATCTAATTCCAGCTCTGCTAGTGCCTACCAGGTGACATTGGGCAAGTTACTTAACTTCTCTATACCTCAGTTTCCTTGTTATAAAATGAGGGTTCGGTACCTGTTCTCCTTCCTACTCGGACTGTGAGCCTGATGTATAGCAGAGACTGTGTCTGACCTGATTATCATGGAGAAGCAGCATGGCTTAGTGGAAAAAGCATGGGCTTGGGAGTCAGAGGCTGTGAGTTCAACCCCTCCTCTACCACTTGTCAGCTTTGTGACTTTGGGGAAGTCACTTAACTTCTCTGTGCCTCAGCTATCTCATCCGTGAGCCCCACATGGGACAACCTGACTACCTTGTATCTACCCTAGCACTTAGAACAGAGCACTGTGAGCCCGTTGTTGGGTAGGGATTGTCTCTATCTGTTGCTGAGTTGTACTTTCCAAGCACATAGTACAGTGCTCTGCACACAGTAAGTACTCAGTAAATACAATTGAATGATTGAATGAATAAGTGTTTGGCACATAGTAAGCACTTAACAATACCATCGTTATTATTACCCAGTGCTTAGTACAGTGTTTGGCACATGACAAGTGCTTAACAAATACTACAAATATCATTATTTAGTCACTTCACTTTTCTAAGCCTCATCTTTCTCATTTGTGAAAAAGGGGATAAAGTACCTATTCATAAACTTAATCTGTGAGCCCCTTGTGGGACTGGGACTGTGTCTGACCTAATTATCTTGTATAAATATAGTGCTTGGCATACAGTAAGCACCTAATAAATACTGTTATCATCATCATCATCATCATTGTTATTATTGTTAGAGAAGCTGCAGGGCCTAGTGGAAAGAGAAAAGGTCTGGGAGTCAGAGTACCATATGCTAATCCTGACTCTGCTTCTTGTCTGCTGGGTGACCTAGGGCAATTCAATGAAATTAGCTGTGCCTCAGTTACCACATCTGTAAAATGGGGACACGGACCATGTCTATCCTGATTATCTTGATCTACCCCAGCACTTAGTACAGTGCCTAACACATAGTAAATGCTTTACAAATACTATTAATATTATTATCATTATTATTGGTAGTAAATAATAGCCAGATATGTCACAACTTGATCTGGGGTTCTTAAAATGCACTGCAACACTCTTACTGCTGATAAATGAGTCCTGGATATCAGCTTCACTCCTGATAAGAGCAAACCCCAATTTGACTCTACTGTCGAGTGGCAAGATCGCCCACCTCTGGGGCTATCATGCTTAATTCTTGACGTTGGGTCACTCTGTGCAGAGAGGAGGAGGGGCATGAAGTGACTCTGATCACTTAGCTTACACTGTTGATTTCCAACATTACCTTGCCCAGTAGCCATGCTTCCAGACACACTGGCATCATCCTGCCCTGCACCAGATAGAGGAATCTGAGCTTCCCTAAACAATTACTGGAGAAGCAGCATGGCCTGACGGTCAAAAAGACCTGTGTTCTAATCCCACCTTCTCCATTAGTCTGCTGTACGACCTTGGGCAAGTCATTTAACTTCATTGTCCCTCTGTTACCTCATCTGTAAAAGGAAGGTTAATACTGTGAGTCCCATGTGGAACTGAGTCCAACCTGATTAGCTTGTATTCATTCAATAGTATTTATTGAGCGCTTACTATGTGCAGAGCACTGTACTAAGCTCTTGGGATGAACAAGTCGGCAACAGATAGAGACAGTCCCTGCCGTTTGACGGGCTCACAGTCTAATCGGGGGAGATGGACAGACAAGAACAATGGCAATAAATAGAGTCAAGGGGAAGAACATCTCATAAAAACAATGACAACTAAATAGAATCAAGGCGATGTACAATTCATTAACGAAATAAACAGGGTAATGGAAATATATACAGTTGAGCGGACGAGTACAGTGCTATGGGGATGGGAAGGGAGAGGTGGAGGAGCAGAGGGAAAAGGGGAAAAAGAGGGTTTAGCTGCGGAGAGGTAAAGGGGGGTGGCAGAGGGAGTAGAGGGAGAAGAGGAGCTCAGTCTGGGAACGTCTCTTAGAGGAGGTGAGTTTTAAGTAGGGTTTTGAAGAGGGGAAGAGAATCAGTTTGGCGGAGGTGAGGAGGGAGGGCGTTCCAGGACCGCGGGAGGACGTGGCCCAGGCGTCGACGGCGGGATAGGCGAGACCGAGGGACAGTGAGGAGGTGGGCGGCAGAGGAGCGGAGCGTGCGGGGTGGGTGGTAGAAAGAGAGAAGGGAGGAGAGGTAGGAAGAGGCAAGGTGATGGAGAGCCTTGAAGCCTAGAGTGAGGAGTTTTTGTTTGGAGCGGAGGTTGATAGGCAACCACTGGAGTTGTTTAAGAAGGGGAGTGACATGCCCAGTGCTTAGTAAAGTGTCTGGCACGTAGTAAGCGCTTAACAAATACCACTGAAAACATTCTCTGTATATTTCTGCACAAGGCAGTGAGACAAACTCCCAGGAAGAAATTCAAGCAAAATCAAACCCAGAAACTGCTACTGAAATCTCAAGGCTGGCTTAAGCCCAAGAAAAGGAGAAATTTAAGGTTAAAGCTGCCACTTAAATTTTAATTCACCCAATTTCAACGGGCAGAAAGTCACTTCTGAAGACCCTTTGAGTTGCAGGACACAGGCACAATTGTGTTTAGTTAGCAGCAAATTGTAGCACTGAAGTGATCCACTCTATGGAAGAACACAGATGTGTTTGAGGGCTGATCCATGGTCCTCGCTCCTAAATACATTATTAGTTACACTTCTGCATTGATCTTGTTACCTGCTATAGACATTTTTTCGACAAAAGCTGGCTATAATCTCAAAAAAGAGCAAAAACCTTTTTCCCACCCTCCCTGAAAATGTTAAGATCCTTTCAGAAATTGAAATTAAGCTGCTGCCTTTAAAAGCCATTACCCTTTTACTTGACTCCTTCTTCCTCAGGGCGGGTCCTTGCTAGAAATAGAAAGAGCTTCTCCCCTCATACATCGGTGTCTGTACACTGAGGTGGAGGGAGGATGAGAAATGGGACATTCCAGCAATTCTACATCTTCCAAGCCTTCATTTTTATGCCCTGGGTTACACTTTGCCTACATCTTGACAGACGTGCAAAATCGTTTTGTATTTTTTCAGCTGAAATTTGCTCATTTCTATTGAAATGAGCCAATTTTTTCAAAGATCAGCAGAATTCTGGGACCCGCCAGAGGGGCCCCTTGATCCAACGTAATGTGGATTTAAGGTTGCACATCCTGTTCTTTCAGGAAGGGTTAGGCATTACCAATATCCTGAAAGATAGATGAGCCATCCTCATAGTAATACAGCTTTTAACCTTTCCTCTCCTCTACCATGACGGGGGGTGAATTACAGTAAATGATGGTTACCCTGTCTGCACTATGGACAATTGATTTGACCTGACTGCCTTCAATGCTCTAATGGACTTTGTGGCTGACTCCCTTGAGATATAAAATATGTCCAAGTGAATTGGGGCAGGTTAAAGAACAGAACTGCTTTTCATTGCTGGCTCAAGCTATAATAGATCTCCCAGTTGCTCAGAGCAGAAGATTAAAAATGATCAATATCCAAATCATTTTTTTAGTGTCGCCCTCAGTAAATCCATTTAGTTATTTCTGCTCTGCCAGAGATTTCCTTCCAAATCTTAAAAATATTTTTTCTACAAACACACATTTACAGAAGTAGCTTTTCTTTGGTTTACCGCTTTTTAATCATGTCTCTTTTTCAATCAATTACTTGGATTCAGAGAAGATTTCTGACTTTTTCATGAAATGATTCAGGGAATTATGGCATACGTTTAAGTATCTAGCCCAAAGGAGGAAAAAGATCCTAGGGAGAAAATAGCAAGAATGGCTTAAGGAAGAACAGAGTGGTTCCCTGAAAATGAAAGACAAGGGTGTACAGAAATGAGAAAGGAAGAAGGAGAAAAATCTCTGCCGCATAACTGGAGTTGAAAAGCTCTTGGGATATTTATGATGCGTCAAAAGGAAAAATGATGCAACTGTTTGGGTATACCTAAGGTGATGTTCACATGCATAGCTCTGAACCTTATCTGCCTCAGTGGGAGAATCAGGGTTACCATTTTTGGTTGTTCAAAAGAGGAAGGAGATTCCAAAGGCCCTGGAAAGAGTATCCAGTCAAGCTATCCAGTCCTGGGGGGAAATGAAAGGATCTGAGAAGCTACTCTTCCCAAGCTCAGTTAAAAATGAATTATTCACGTGGAGCAAGAGGAAAGTAGCCATTGGAATACAGAGTTGGGGTGCTTAGAATAGTGTTGAATACATAGTAAGCGCTTAAGTACCATAAAAAATAACAGTAGTTATAATATTAATGATAACTATAATAATCCTGATATTTAAGTGTTCATTATGGGCCAACACTATACTAAACCCTGGTGTTGTTACAAAGTAATCGAGTCAGACACAGTCCCATGAGATCCAAAAGTTTGTGGCAACTTGTCTCTTAGAAGGAAGGGCTGTATGTGACTGCCCGTAAGTATTCCATGCAAGGAGATACCAGAGATATCTCTCACATTAGGCTGGACACACAACATACAGTCTGCCATCTGTAGAAGCAGCACGGCCTAGTGGATAGAGCATGGGCCTGAAAGTCAGAAGGGCCTGGATTCTAATCTCGGTTCTGCCACTTGTCTTCTGTGTGACTTTGGGCAAATCACTGTGCCTCAGTTAACGCATCTGTAAAATGGAGATTAAAACTGTGAGCCCCACGTGAGACAGGGACTGTGTCTAACCTGATTACTTTGTATTTACCCAAGTCCTTAGAACAGTGCTTAACACATAGTAAGCACTTAACAAATGCCATCATCATCATCATCACCATCACAGGCAATCCCTTTCCCAAGGGGGCTCACAGTCTAAGTAGGAGGGAGAACAGGTACTGAATCCCCATTTTACATGTGAGGAAACTGAAGCAAAGAGAAGATGTGACTTGCCTAAGGTTACATAGCAGGCAAAAAGAACTAGGATTAAAACCCAGGTCCTCTGGCCTTGCAGTCCCATGGTTTTTCCACTAGGCCACTGCTTCTCCCGTAGGGAAGGCTGGAGAAAAGACTTCCATCCCTCTGCCCTGGTGTTTTTTTTCCAGGATGGATACAGCGAAGACAGCCTACCAATGACCTTCGAGTACATGACTCTCCCTTAAACTAAGTTTTCCTTTCCATAAGTGACCAATGGGGAATAAAATGAAGAACGAAAAATATTAAAACTGCATCAGTAAGAGCATGAGCACAATATCTACGTCAGGGAGTATACAAAATGGTTTGGCACAATGTTCAGTTAATGCAAACTACAGTCATTATCCTTATTCATTGATCACTATAAGAATAAATGGTGCATCAGTACCTCTATCTCCCACTGTGACAGGGCACTGATGACATGACTGAAAGGTAAAGGAGGGACCGAATTTCACCCAAGCTAAGAGAATAATTAAGAAGCTAACTATACAGCCACTTTTGAGAGATTATATTGTCCCTCTGGATAAAAATTGATTTTAGGTTTCTTGTAAAAAGGGTTATAAAAGTGAAGCATTAATACTTCCAAAATGTTGGAAATTGCTTCCATTTCAAGTGGGAGATTTTTCATGATTGGTCACTAAACAATATTTAGTGGTAGCAAAAACAGACCACTATTCTCCCTGTCTTCAGAGCTTTATGAATATTACATTTCCCCCATGAAGTCTTCCCTGACTTATTTCTCTTTTCCCCACTCTAATCTCTCCATCTACGGCATCACCTAAGCACTTTAGTCTGAAACCCTTAAGGGGTTGGTGACTGGGGGGAGGGGGGCCGGGGGAAGGGGGCCAGTGAAATTTGATTAAGAGGATTCTTTTTGACCTCCAAACTGTCTGGGCATCCTATCAATTCTACTAATCTCAAGGATTTGAATGATATTTTTTGGATGGGGGTTTTATGTTTTTTTTTTATGTGCTATGTGCCAAGCACTGTACTAAGCCCTGTGGTAGAAATAAATTAATCATGTTGGACACAGTGCCTATCCCACTTGAGGCTCACAGTCTTAATCCCCATTTTACAGATGAGATAACTGAGGCTCAGAGAAGTGAAATGACTTGACCAAGGTCATACAGCAGACAAATACGGTTAGGATTATTCATTCAATTAATCAATAGTATTGTTTGTCTCCCCCTCTAGACTGTAAGCTCACTGTGGACAGGGAATGTGACTGTTTATTGCTATATTGTATTCTCCCAACTGCTTAGTACAGTGCTCTGCACACAATAAGTGCTTAATAAATACAATTGACTGAATGAATGACAAATCCTCCCAAGGATCTAATATTGAGCCACTTTGGTTTGTGCTGCCGTTTTCCTGTTTAGAGAGCCCCCATCCCACCCCACCCCCACCCCGACCCCATTACTGCAAGAGCAGCCTCTCTGTCCCCAGCCCAGCAGTGGAAACGGCAGACACATATTCTCCTTCCATCCACTCAACCTGGCAGAAGTGACGACACCAACACAACCTCCTGGGAGAGGTCCGGCTTCCTCTCCTCCGGCCATCCTGTGTGACGGTGGCGACATTGGTGGCCATGGGGGTCAACTCCAGGTTCCCCCACATGCTATCAGCAGTGTGAACCCTCCCAGAGAGTGGGGAGAGCCCTGGCTGTGGCTGCCAGGATTGGGGTCCCCCTGATGCAGGCTCAGCTCCAGGCTTACCACCCATGCTTCAGTTTCAGAGGAAACTACACATGTGCCCGCTATCAGTATGAGTTCCTTCCTCCCATCTTCACCCTCTTCCCTAGTGTTGTCCCCCAGCCTGCCAATCCAGAAAAACTAATTATAATAATGATAATAATGGCATTTGTTAGGCCCATATCTAGAAGGCACTGTTCTAAGGGCAAGGATAGATACAAATTAATCAAGTCAGACGCAGTTTCTGTCCCACGTGGAGCTCACAGTCTAAGTAGGAAGGAAAACAGGTATTCAATCCCCATTTTACAGTTGAGGAAACTGTGGCTCAGAGAAATCAAGCGACTTGCCCAAGGTCCCACAGCAGACATGCGGCAGAGCAGGGTTAGATATCATGTCCTCTGACTCCCAAGACTGTCTTCTTTTCATTAGGCCATGATACTTCTGTAAGTTACACTTTTAATTTCAGCTATGAGAATAGCAATCAGTTACTAAACTGCATGTTTGTCATATTACTTGAGGATTTCACCTGAAATTCCCATGAAGCAAAACGTCCCTCCCTATCACTGGAAATCTAGCTGTAATTTATTTTAAGGTCTGTCTCCCCGACTAGACTGTAAACTCCTTGATGGCAGAGATTGTGTCCACCATCTCTATTGCACTGCACTCTCTCCAAGTGCAGAGTACAGTGCTCTTCATATAATAAGCACTCAATAATTACCACTGATAGACTAAGAGCCACTTCTAATTTTTCAGGATTGATTTGATTTCACAATTTCCTCTGCCTTCTGCCATTAGTTACGCTGAATTCCTTATGGTGGAGAAAGCACTCCTGAGCCTGCCTGATTTACCTTATATAGTAAAATAGAATGCCACAGGTTTTCTTTGTTTAAAGCTCCCCAACACATGACCTGTGTACTCCCTCAAGGCTATGTTGTATTCCAGCATTCTATTCCCAGTACTGAATTGCCCTTTTGTAAACTGAAATTGAAAACCACCTTGTTCCACCACAGACATTTCAGTTTTCCCTCTTCATCCTTCTTTACCGCAGACGGTTTCCAAAAGGCCCAGTTTTGCCACTATTTAAGCCACTCTAGACAATCAACCGATCAATGGTATCAATGGAAAGTACAATATGAGGTGGTAGATGTGATCCCTGCCCACAAGGCCCCCTGCTTCTGTTCTGTACTATGGTTTATAGCCCTGGTTGTTGCATCTTAGGATGGATAAAAGCCTTGAAGAAGGCACAGAGTGGAGCAGGAATAATGATCTGGAGGGTGGATTAACTTCTGTAAAAAACTGGACTGAAAAGGTTAGGATTATTCAATCAATTAATTAGTAGTATTTACTGAGCTCCTATTGCCTGCTGAGTATTGCACCAAGACATGATCCCTGTTCTCAAAGAGCTTACATTCTAGCAGAGGAAGCATATACTAAATAAATTACAGGTTGGAGGAAGCAATGAGATCAAAAATATGCACATAAAGGAGGGAATCAATCGATCAGTCAGAGAGGAGTGAGAAACACAGGGACCCAGTGCATAGAACAGGGCCCTGGGAATCAGAAAGACCTGGGTTCTAAATCTGGCTCTGCTACTTGTCTGCTATGTGACCTTGGGCAAGTCACTTCACCTCTCTGTGACTCATTAACTCATCTGTAAAATGGGGATCAAAACTGAGAGCCCCATGTGGGGCATGGACTGTGTCCAACCTGATTAGGTTATATTTACCCCAGTGCTTAGTACAGTGCCTGGCACATAGTAAGCACTTAACAAACACCATTAAAAAAAGGAATAAGAGTACCCAAGTACTTAGGTGGGAGGGGAATGCTGAAGCAGCAGCTGAGGGAGGTGAGAAATTAGGAAAGATTTCTTCAAGATGTGATTTCAGAGGTAACTGAGGAAGGAGAGAGGAGTGGTCTGCTGTGTGTTAAAGGGAAGGGAATTCTAAGGCGAAAGTAGGATGTGAGCAAGAAGTTGACAGTGGAGGAAATAAGAATGAGGCACAGTGAGTAGGTTAATTTGAGAGAAGTGAAGTGTACTAGCTGGGATATAGTGGGAGAGAAGAGAGGATAAGAGGATGGGGAGAGATTAAGTGTCTTGAAGCTGACAGAGAGGAGTTTCTGCTAGTTGCAGGGAAGAATGGACAACCATTAGAATTTTCTGAGGAATGGGGAGGTGTGTAAAGAATGATGTTTTAGAAAAATGATCTGGGCAACTGGGTGAAAACTGGAGAGGTAAAGAATTGGAGGCAGGAAAGACAGAAGAGGCTGATGTCAAAATCAGGTCAAGCTATGACAAGAGCCTGGTTCAGCCTAGTGGCTATTTGGAAGGAGAGAAAAGAGCTTATCTTCTGCCTTCCCCAGTTAGGCCCTCTTCCTTCTGGCTTGCATTTTTTTGTCATCTTTGCACTTGGATCTTTGGGCAAGTGATGTTCAATGCCTCACACTACTTATTTACATATCTTTAAATTGTATACTATACATTATTTATATTTAGGTCTATCTCCCCATATAGACTGTAAGGTCACTGTGAACAGGGAACGTGTCTGCCAAATCTCTTGTATTGTTCTCTCTCAAGCACTTAGTACAGTGCTCTGCACATAGTAAATGTTTGATAAATGTCATTGATATGTTATGATATGATAGAAGGAACAAATTTGGGAAATGTTGTGAAGGAAAAACCAACAGGATTTGGTGACAGAGTGAATATGGGATTGAACTGGAGCAAAGAGTCAAGGATACTGCTGTGGTTATGGCTTGAGAAGAGGGGGTATATGGTTAAGTAAACCATAGCAGGAAAAATCATTGGAAAGGAAGATGAGAAGTTCAGTATGGCAAAACATAGGTCAAGATGAGTTATCAGTGAAGTTTATAAAACCAAGCAAGGTGTGGGCAGGGCAAGAGAGGAATTGTTCCCTCTCCACTGTAAGCTCACTGTGGTCAGAGAACATGTCTCCCAACTCCATTATATTGTCCATTTAGATTTTTTAAGTCAGAATCACAGAGTTACTTATAAAAATAAATATAAAATTTATAATGGAAATAGTCTATAGGTGATCATTATTGTCCCAAATGCTTAGGTCAGTGCTCTGTGCGCCATGAGCACTCATTAAGATTGATTGATTCATTCTCTAAATCCCTCAGACCAAGAAGCACCACTGACTCTTGAAAGTGACAAGTTAAGAGCAAACCCAAGGAAACACTTCTAACTGCTTAGGATACAGGTATTTTTTTTTTACAATAGGAAGTTTTGTACAGCCAAATTATCAACACATTCAAGACGGGTTTAGAAAGATTAATGTACAAGCATAAGCTCATTGTCAGCAGTGTTAGTTATATTCTTATCTTGTACTCCCCTAAGTACTTTTCAGTGCTCTACATAGAGTATGCACTCAAATATGATTGATTGAATGGTTTACAGGAGGGCTGACTTAGGGGCACTGGATGGTCCAGCCCTGGCAGTGAGGAAGGATGTTCAAGAGCGCAACCATCACACTGGTCTTCCATACATTAATAATAATAATGGTATTTTTTAAGTGCTTACTATGTGTTAAGCCCTGGAGTAGACACAAGGAAATCAGCTTGGACACAGAGAAGGAAGTGACTTGCCCAAGGTCCCACAGCAGGTAAGTGGCAGAGTCAAGATTAGAAACTAGGTTCTTCTGACTCCCAGGCCTGTGGTCTATTCATTAGGCCATTCTGCTTCCACAGAATCTAAAAGACTTTCAGAGAGACCCTGTCCGAGGCAGGGTAGATAATTGATCTGATCCAGTAATTGCATTTCTCTTGTCCATATATAGAAAGAAAGTTTTAGTTCCCTTATTGTTTGTCCTCTTGTTTTCTTGACCTCATATGCTCATGACTTGCTCAATCAATCATATTTACTGAGCTCTTACTGTGTGCAGAGCATTCTACTAAGCACTTGGGAGAATTCAGTACAACAGAATTGGTAGACATATTCTTTACCCACAACAATTCTGGTCTCAAAATATTTCCAAGACCAGAACTGTCCTAGGTCAGAGCTATTTTTTTTCACTTTATCTACCTAAAAGGAGCTTCCAAACTAGAGGGAGACAGACATTAAAATAATTTATGGAAATGGAAATAAGTGCTCTGGGACTGGGGGCGGGGTGGGGGGGGTGAATTGATGCGTATATGTATATCTATAATTCTATTTATTTATATTGATGCTATTGATACCTGTTTACTTGTTTTGATGTCTGTCTCCCCCCCTTCTAGTCTGTAAGCCCGTTGTTGTCAGGGATTGTCTCTCTTTACTGCTGAAATGTACTTTCCAAGTGTTTAGTATGTGCTCTGCACATAGTAAGAACTCAATAAATACACCTGAATGAATGGATGAATAATGGATACATATCCAGATACAAGGGTACAAATCCAAAGAAGCAGCATAACATACTGGAAAGAGCAAGGACTGGGGAGTCATATACCCTGAGTTCTGATTCTGACTCCACCACTTGTCTGCTGTGTGACCTTGGGGAAATCACTTTATATCTCCGTGTTTCAGTTACCTCCTCTTTAAATGGGGTTTTAATAATAATAATAATAATTGTGGTATTTCTTAAGTCCTTACTATGTGGCCAAGCACAGTTCCAAGTGACTTTGAGTCCCAAGTCAGGCAGGGACTGTGTACAACTTGATTATCTTGTATCTACCCCAGGACTTAGAACAGTATTTAGCACATAGGAAGCAACCCACTTCAGTTCATACATCACTTTGCTGTCCAGATTATCTCTGTATTATCTCGTTTAGACTGTGAGACCGTTGTTGGGCAGGGATTGTCTCAGTTGCTGAATTGAACATTCCAAGCACTTAGTACAGTGCTCTGCACACAGTAAGTGCTCAATAAATACTATTGAATGAATGAATTAACATAGTAAATGCTTAACAAATACCATTTTAAAAAAAGACAATGCAAAAGAGAGAGAAAGTATGGGAAATGAGGGATTAGTCGGGCACTTTGAAGGCGGGAAGAGTGATCGTCTGATGAATATGAAGTGGGAGGGAGTTCCAGGCCAGAGACAGAACATGGGTGAAGTGTCAATGGCAGGCGAGATCGAGGTACAGAGAGTAGGTTAGTATAGAGGTGTGAAGGGAACATACCATACCTACCCTAATCAATCATGAACCCTTAATATCTTCTTGGGCTAAATTTTTTCAATCCCATTCCATTCTATTTACTGTCCTTGATGGCTTCTTTATCTCCTGAATCTTTTAACTTTTACTACTGAAATTCTCTCCAACACATCTCAACTCTCCAGATACGGCATGTGCAGAATGTTGTTCTTTCCTTGTCATATGCATAGCGACCTTATTTCACCTTCATCAGTCTTACAGTTGGCTCATTTCAATACCTCATTCTGATTCTTTTGTTTTTCAGTACTAGAATTAATGTAAAATTGTTCTTCATAATAAAGCTGTATTCTATCCAAAAAGAAGTTTGATTTTAGGACAACCACATACTTGACTTTGAAATTAGAAGAATTTGGGTTAATTTTCTTCTGAAATGCCATTTGTTGTCTTTGTTATTGCATTCTTTCACATTTGCACTTTGTGAGAAAGCATCAGTGTAAGACAATAGCCTGCCTCCCCATCCACCCATCACAAGTGTTTCTGATGGTCCTGAGGACATATGTGGAAAGAGCCTGGGCTTCGGAGTCAGAGGTCATGAGTTCGACTCCAGGCTCTGCCACTTGTCAGCTTTGTGACTTTGGGCAACTCACTTAACTTCTCTGTGCCTCGGTTACCTCATCTGTAAAATGGGGATTAACTGTGAGCCTCACTTGGGACAACCTGATTACCCTGTATCTACCCCAGCACTTAGAACAGTGCTCTGCACATAGTAAGCGCTTAACAAATACCAACATTATTATATAGAAGCAGCGTGGCTTAGTAGAAAGAGCACAGGTTTGGGAGTTAGAGTTCACGGGTTCTAATCCCGTCTCCACCGTTGAGCAGCTGTGTGACTTTGGGCAAGTTACTTGGCTTCTCTGGGCCTCAGTCAGTGTGGCTCAGTGGAAAGAGCATGGGCTTAGGAGTCAGAGGTCATGGGTTCTAATCCCAGCTCTGCCACCTGTCAGCTGTGTGACTTTGGTCAAGTCACTTAACTTCTCGGTGCTTCAGTTACCTCATCTGTAAAATGGGGATTAAAACTGTGAGCCCCACGTGGGACAACCTGATTCCCTTGTCTCTACACCTGATTCCCTTGTATCTACCCCAGTGCTTAGAACAGTGCTCGGCACATAGTAAGCACTTAACAAATACCAACATTATTATTATTACCTCTGTAAAATGGAGGTTAAGTCTGTGAGCCCCATGTGGGACAACCTGATTACCCTGTATCAACCCCAGTGCTTAGAACAGTGCTTTGCACATAGTAAGCACTTAACAAATACCAACATTATTATTATTATAACACTGTCTTCCTTATTTCCATCTAATATTGACCGAAGTTAGGTTTCCTCCCTAAAAGCTCCACAAAAGAGTGACTTTCTTTGAAAAATAAGTAACCATTTCCACAGAGTACTCTACCTCTGCTTTTGTCGCTTTACAGTGACTTTGCACTCTCTGGAAAAGGGATAACTTTTGTGCTGGCATGTACCTCATTATAAGAACTTATGCAATAGTTTGATCATATGTAGGTCAAATATAAACATGATCCTTAGGGACCATGTCTAATTCCCATTTGTGTTTTTGCTCCCAGGGTTTAAGCACAGTGCTCTGCACACAGCAAACACTTAAAAACACTATTACTATGACTACTATTCATTCAATCGTATTTATTGAGTGCTTACTGTGTACAGAACACTGTACTAAACACTACAACTGCAAATCATACTGATAATTATGGTATCTGTTAAGTGCTTATTATGTGTCATGTATTGTCCTAAGCGTTAGGGTAGATACAAGGTAATCATGTTGGACACAGTCCCTGTCTCACAGTCTTAATCCACATTTTACAGATAAGGTAACTGAGGCACAGAGAAGTGAAGTGACTACTATTACAACTACTAATACTCAGTACTCTCAACCCCCAGGAGCATTTATGTCTATGTCTATATTCTCTATGCTACGTGTTTTCAAATGCTATTGTACCCTTGCAAAGGCTTAGTATAGCGCTCTGTGAATAACTACCATTGACTGATTGATTACAGTGCTATAGTATGCAACCAGTGATGTATTCCATCACTGTGGATGGCACTACCATCCTTCCCGTCTCACAAGCCCACATTCTTGGTGTCATCCTTGACTCCGCTCTCTCATTCACCCACACATCCAATTCATGCCCAAAACCTGCCAGTCTCACCTTCACAACATCGCCAAGATCCACCCTTTCTTCTCCAACCAAACCGTGACCTTGTTGGTACAGTCTCTCATCATATCCCGACTGGATTACTGCATCATCCTCCTTTCTGATCTCCTATCCCCCTCTCTCTCCCCGTCTCATTCTATACTTCACTTTGTTGCCCGGAATATCCTTCTACAGAAACACTCTGGGCATGTCACCCCCCTACTCAAAAATCTCCAGTGGTTGCCTATCAACCTTCGCATGAAGCAAAAACTCCTTACTCTTGACTTCAAAACTCTCCATCACCTTGCCCCCTCCTACCTCACCTCCCTTCTCTCCTTCTCCAGCCCAGCCCCCACACTCAGGTCCTCTGCCGCTAACCTCCTCACGGTAACTCGTTCTTGCCTGTACCCTTGTCGACCCCTGGCCAACGTTCTACCTCTGGTCTGGAATGCCCTCCCTCCTCACATCTGCCAAAATAGCACTTTTCCCCCCTTCAAAGCCCTCCTGAGTGCTCACCTCCTCCAGGAGGCCTTCCCAGATTGAGCTCCCCTTTTCCTCTACTCCTCCTCCCCTGCCCATCACCCCATTCCCTCCCTCTGCTCTACCCCCTTCTCCGCCCCACAGCACTTGTGTATATTTGTACATATTTATTATTCTAGTTTATTAATGATGTGCTTATATCTATAATTCTATTTATCTATTTTGTTGGTATTGATGCTTATTTCCTTGTTTTGTTTTGTTGTCTGTCTCCTCCTTCTAGACTGTGAGCCCATTGTTGGGTAGGGATTGTCTCTATCTGTTGCCGAATTGTACTTTCCAAGCACTTAGTACACTGTTCTGCAGATAGCAAGCACTCAATACATCAAGTTGAACAAATGGATGAATGAACCAACTGCTTCATTACTTGCAATAATGTTTTGTAGATATAATGAACAAACAACAAAACATTTAATCAATCAATTGTATTTACTGACTATTTACTGTATAATAATAATACTACTTGGTACTTGTTAAGCACTTACTATATGCCAAGCACTGTTCTAAGCACTGGGGTAGATACAAGGTAATCAGGTGGTCCCACTCGGGGCTCAAAGTCTTAATCCACATTGTACAGATGAGGTAACTGAGGCACAGAGAAGTTAAGTGGCTATCCAATGCCACACAGGCAGAACATTGCACTAAACACTTGGAAGAGTATAGTGTAACAGAGTTGGTAGATACGTTCCCTGCCCAAAACAAGTTTTCAGTCCAGAGGGGGAGGCAGACATTAATATAAATAAATTATGTATAGGTACATAAGTGCTGAGGAACTGGGAGAGGAATGAATAAGAGGAGCAAATTCAAGTGCCAGGGTGACACAGAAAGGACTGGGAGAAAAGGAAATGAGGGCTTAGTCAGGGGATGCCTCTTGGAGGGGCTGGGCTTTCAGTAGGGTTTTAAAGGAGGGGAGAGTTATCGTCTGCTGTATATGAAGGGGAAGGGCATTCCAGACCAAAAGCAGGTCATGGACGAGGTATCAGCAGTGACTTTGGGCAAGTCACTTAACTTCTTGGTGCCTCAGTTACCTCATCTGTAAAATGGGGTTTAAGACTGTGAACCTCATGTGGGGCAATCTGTATCTACCCCAGCGCTTAGAACAGTGCTTGGCACATAGTAAGCGCTTAACAAATACCAACATTATCACTATTATTATTATAAATGAAATTGAGGTATGGTGATTAGGTTGGCATTAGCAGAGTGAAGTGTGCTGGCTAGGTTGTAGTAGGAAAGCAGCAAGGTAAAGTAGGAGGGGGCAAGATGATTGAGTGCCGGTGATGGTAAGGATTTTCTGTTTGATGAGGACGTGGAAGGGCCTAGAGGTTCTTGAGGAGTGAGGAAATATGGACTGAACAATTTTGCAGAAAAATCTTTCAGGCAGCAGATTGGATTAGAAAGAGACAGGAGGCAAGGAGATCATTGTGTATTGTGTATGTGTATACATTGAAAGTGTATATATATGTATACATTTATAATTCTATTTTTATTAATGATGTGTACATATCTATAATTCTATTTATTTATAATGATGCTACTGATGCCCGTTCACTTGTTTTGATGTCTGTCTCCCCCCTTCTAGACTGTGAGCCTGTTGTGGGCAGGGAAGCAGCGTAGCTCAGTGGAAAGAGGACGGGCTTGGGAGTCAGAGGTCTTGGGTTCAAATTCTGGCTCTGCCACTTGGAAGCTGTGTGACTGTGGGCAAGTCACTTCACTTCTCTGTGCCTCAGTTCCCTCATCTGTAAAATGGTGATTAAAACTATGAGCCCCATGTGGGACAACCTGATCACCTTGCATCCCCCCCAGCACGTAGAACAGTGGTTTGCACATAGTAAGTGCTTAAATACCACCATTATCATTATTACTGTCTCTATTCAATTCTGAATTGTACTTCCCAGAGCTTAGTATGGTGCTCTGCACACAATAAGCACTCAATAAATACGAATGAATGAGTGAATGAATGAATCGGAAAGGAGACTGATATGGCAATCAAGGCAGGATAGGATTGCTTGGCTTAACATGGTAGCAGTTTGGATGGGGAGGAAAGGACTGATTTTAGCAATGTCGGGAAGGCTGAACTGACAGAATTTAGTGATCTTGAATATGTGGTGTGGATGAGAGATTGGAGTCAGGAATAATGCCAGAGAATACAGGCTTTTGAGACAGGGAGGATGGTAGTGCTGTCTACAGTGCTAGGAAAGTTATGGAGAGGACAGGGTTGCGGTGAAAAGATAATGAGTTTTGTTTAGGACATGTTAAATTTGAGGTGACTACAGGACATCCAACTAGAGATGTCCGGAAGGCAGTAGGAAATGTGAGACTTCAGAGAAGGAAAGAGAGCTGGGATGGAGATGGAGATCTGGGAATCATCTGTATAGAGATGGTAGCTGACATCCTGGACGTGAATGAGTTTTCCAAGAATGGTTATCGATGGAGACTAGAAGGGAACCCAGAATTGAACCTTAAGGGACGCCCACAGTTAGAGGGTCAGAGGCAAAGTAGGAGCCCATGAAAGAGCCTGAGAATGAGTAACCAGAGAGATAGGAGGAGAACCAAGAGAGGACAGTATCACTAAAGTCAAGGTTGGATAATATTTTCAGGAGATGGGGGTGGTCTACAGTGTCAAAGGTAGCTGCTGAGAGGGTAAGGATTAGGATAAAGTAGAGGGAGTTGGATTTGGCAAGGGAGGAATCATTGGTGACCTTTGAGATGGAGGTTTCTATGGAAAGGAAGGGCGATGAAGCCACACTGAAGGTGGTCGGGAAGAAAATTGGAGGAGAGCAACTGGAATCATTTTACTGATGAGGTAACTGAGGCACAGAGAAATTCAGTGACTTCCCCAAGGGCCCACAGCATAAAAGTAGCAGAGCCAGGACTAGAACGCCTGACCTTCTGCCTCTCGGTCCCATGCTCTATCCACTACACCATACTGCTTCCCTAGCCTTGCCCTCGCCTTGCCCAAGGTCACACAGCAGACATGTGGTAGAGGTGGGATTAGAACACAGGTCCTTTCAACTGTGCTCTTTCCACTAAACCAGGTTGCCTCTTCATGGCTTTTAGCACTTAGTACCGTGTTCTGCACACAATAAATGCTTGAGAAATATGATTGAATGAATGGCTTTAATCCATGCTGTTCTCAGTCCCCTCCGCCTCTCAGTTCAAAAACTGCAGGAGCTTCCCCAGGCTACCTGTATATGGGACAGCTGGAGAATCACCCGCGCTGTCTATTCTGGGGCTAGGGAATGAGTCAGAGGATGCAGGCGGCAGGTTCCACAAAAGGCCAAAGTTGAACCCTACATCATCCGGGCAGATGACACCTTATTCTGATTCCCCAGTGATTCTAACCACTTGCAGTCCCTGTCAGTGCCTTTATGAACACAGATGTCATTTTAATGGGGGAAGAGCTGAAACGGGAAGAAGGTGACCTGTGGGTGAACCCAGGAGCAGGTGAGGCCGGTCAGTCTTTAATTGGAAACTGGTGTCAGTGGTGAGGAATGGTTGGTTTAATCCCATTGTAACAGAGGCCCTATAAATGTTGTACACGACCAGGGTGCCTTGTGGGGCCTATGTGAAATTGACAATCTTGGTTATGCTTCTGGACCTCTAGTTAAGTCCAGGAGATGCTTGAAAATTATCCAGGGCACATTTCTCACCACCAATAACAAGCTCGAGAAAGTCACCGACTCAACCACATCTTTACACCAAATATTTTTTTCCTTATTTTAGAGTCCACAATTTTAACTATCAGAGCAGTGTTTAAAGGAACCTAGTAGATTTCACAGTTTTCAGCCAATAAAAAGAAAAGTGAAAGCTACTTCATATAATTGACATATACAAAATCTGACTCCATCAATCAAAGCCATTTATTTATTCTACTATTCTGGTTCACCTGCTTCTAGAATCAGACCGCTTTGAGAACTTCTATTTTCAGACACATTTCATTTTCCACTGGAGCCATCGAATGGAAAGCTGACTCAAACTCAAGAAGAAATTGAAATGCACTGAACTCTTCCAGTTACCCAAAGATAAGACTCAATAAACCTGCCCCATAACATGCAAAACTCTGGTCCCCAGAGTCCTTACCTTTGCCATTTTAAGTCATGCACTTAATTTATAATTTCAGAATGTTGGATTTAGGCTCCTCTTTTAGAAAGTTCAGTTCTCCTAAAAGTTTGATTAATAAAATAATATTTTTGATAATAAAAAGCATATATTATTTTAAAGGAAGTAGCAGCTGACCTTCAAATATAAGCTCTTCATTTCTATCTACAATCATCATTAACTTATGTGCTATTTTAAGTTGATTAAATTCCAAACCCCTCATTTAAGGAAGAGAGAGAGGGAAACATTGCCACTGGAAAATTTAATCAATACATGCATATAGACCTGGACACAATGCAGAGGGGAGTTGAGTGTCCCTTTTCCTTCAATTATTGAAAGTTGGATTTTTTTCCACAAAGTGTCCTCAAATTAGTCAGCTCCAGGATACTGTATAAACACAAGGCTGTAGTTTTCTGAATAATCTCTAAAAAAATGAAGGCATAAATCATATCAACTACTGAGACAGAGTTATTCTCTGATCGAGTTCAGTAATTGAGAGATTCCAGCTAGTGAATTCAATCAGTCCATTATATTTATTGAGGGTTTACCATGTGCAGAGCACTGTACAAACAATGACCAGACACATTCTCTGCCCTTGGTGAATTGTAGATTTTCAATTGTAGGTTTACCCCAAAGATATTTGATGTGGAGATCATGGGGAACATTTCATCAGTCACACAAAAAGGGGCACCCAAAATGTGGTTGAAAAATTTGGTTCTGCTTTTTCAATACCTGATTATGACAGTTCTATAATATGTTCCCTCATCCTCATTACCACTTCCCAGGTGAACTAGAAGTAGATGAAACTAGCCTATAGTTCACATTTAACATCTTCCAAATGCAGGAACTGTTATTACATTTGCAACACTAGTTTACAGCATTTCTTCCAAAGAGTTCCTAGAATTTAATATCCAGTTCTCCTGCCAGATGAGTTAGGTCAAACAGGGTTGGCTGCAGGCAATAAGCAAGTGAGGCCATTTCCTCAGCCTCCTCAGTACCCATGGCCTAGTTGTGATTAAAAGTTTCAAATGCCTCATCTGTGTGATTTGGGACTACGGAGGGACATGAAAATATCTCCAAAGGAAAAAAGAGCTAAGGGCTCCCTTAGAGAAACACTCTAGGTTCAGCGATCTGAACAGATTTCTGAATGATGTGATTCTGTCCATGCATGCTATTTAATATAATTACATCATACAGAACTAGGAGAGCAGCAAATTTCTCCCCTCCTCAGGGCAAGGAACAGTTTCTGAAACTGAGCCAAATGTTGAAAGTCCCAAAGTGAAGCCCAGGGGCCACAAAATCAACCCATAAATCAACATAGGCAGTCAGTAGAACATATTAAGCACTTAGTGAGTAAAGAGCACTGTATTAAGTGCTTGGGAGAGTACAATTTAACAATAAACAGATACATTCCTTGCCCACAGTGAACTTACATAGCCCAACTGTGCAGAACCTCCCCTGGTCCTTGATTCCTGAATGTATTGAACTGTGGGTAATTATGCATCAGAATCCCCAATTCACCAATCAATTAATCAATGGTATTTATTGTGTTCTTATTATGTGCCTATGTGCAGACCACTGTTCTAAGTACTTCGGAAAGTCTTTTCTTATGCTGTCGAGTAGTCTCCAACCCATAGCCACTCCATGGACACATCTCTCTCAGAACACCCCACCTCCACCTGCAGTCGTTCTGGTAGTGCACCCACAGAGTTTTCTTGGTAAAATTCCAGAAGTGGATTACCATTGTCTTCTGTGCAATAAACCCAGGTCTCCGCCCTCAACTCACTGCTCTGCTGTTGCTGCCCACCACAGGTGAGTTTTGACTTGTAGCTGATTGTCTTCCACTCGCTAGCCACTGCCCAAGCTAGGAATGGAATGGTTAAGCCACTGCTTGACTCTCCCTTCCCTAGCTGAGATTGGTAGAGTACTGGAAATTCTTCAAGTGCAATCCTGAGAGGGGCTTGGGAGAGTACAACTCAAGAAAATTAGCAGACACAAACCCTGCCCATAATGACCTTACCACTTCCAGGACCAAACAGTGGGAGACAAGCACTTTGCTATTGCCTTGGAATCAGATATAGAATGAGTAATTATATTTTTCTTACAAAGCTTCATCAAGGATTTCTGATATTGCTTCCAGATTCTAGTGCCTACTTGTGAAACCCAGCCTCTGATTACAAACCCTGTATATGTAATTAATCATTTCCAGTAATAAAAACAAGGCAAGTCAGGTCTGTGGTGAGGGAGGCCGAGGGGCCAGGGTACCTTCTAGAGCATATGTGACCCATCTATGGGACCCACCCTGGGAGAGAGCAATGACAAAGTGCTAAACCTTTGCCAATTTCCTTGACATGTGCCACTTCAAGGAACTTCAAGCACCTCCACGTAATGGCATCCCCAGAGGGCAAGTGAGAGTCAGTGTCTGAACTGCAGTATTCAAAGCCTCACTGAAGTCACATCTCCACCAAGATGCCTTCCCAGACTAAGCCCCACTTTTCCTCATCTCCCACTCCCTTCTGTGTCACCCTGACTTGCTCTTTACTCTTCCCCTCTCCCAGCCCCATTGCATTTATGTATCTGTAACTTTATTTGTATTGATGTCTGTCTGCCTCCTCTAGACTGTACGTTCAGTGTGGGCAGGGAATGTCACTGTTTGTTACTGTGTTGTACCTTCCCAAGTGTTTAGTATAGTGCTCTGCACACAGTAAGCTCTCAATAAATACAACTGATGAATTACTGAATAGGCTTGAACTGAAAGGAAGTGATCTGCCCAGATTCAATCTAGTAATCAATCAAATAATCAGTGGTATTTATTGAGCACTTCCTGTGTAGAGCACTGTACTAAGAGCTTGGGAGAGTTAACTATAAGTTCTCCTCTAGACTGTAAGCTCACTACGGGCAGAGAACATGTCTGTTATATCATTGTGTGGTAATAATAATACTGTTGGTATTTGTTAAGCGCTTACTATGTGCCAAGCACTGTTCTCAGCGCTGAGGTAGATACAAGGGAATCAGGTTGATCCACATGGGCCTCACAGTCTTCATCCCCATTTTACAAATAAGGTAACTGAGGCACAGAGACTCTCCCAAGCACTTAGTAAAGGGCTTGACACACAGTACATGCTCAGTAAATATGACAGATCAATTTATTGATTTGATAGATACAATAAAATAGAGTTGAAAGACCTGCTTCCTGCCCACAACAAGCTTACACTTCAGAGGGGGAGAGTTATGTAGAAAGCCCTTCCCTCTGGCTGTGCCCAGAAAGTAGCTGCCCTGCCTTTTCTACCACTTTTTACTTCAGAGTCCTCTGATCCATCCTTGCCCCAATCCTACAGGCTCTGAGAGCTTTTTCGATAGAAAGCATGAAAGGATGAGGACTTTTCATTGTGTCTTCAGTTGGGAATCACTGTCCTTTCAGACCAAAGGACAGACAAGAGAATGCTCAAGGAGAACCATGGGTAGCATTATAAAATCCACAGACTCCACAGGGGAAAGTTGCTCCCATCCTCCAACTTTATAATGTGGACCTTACATCCAGTGGCCTTCTGAGTGTTGACACTGTTCATCTCCTGGAAATAACAATAATAATAATAATTGTGGTATTTGTTAATAGCTTTCTATGTGCCTAGCACTCTACTAAGCACTGGGGTGGATGAAAGCATATCAGGTTGGAAACACTCCCTGTTCCACCTGGGGCTCACCATCTCAATCCCCATTTTACAAAGAAGGTAACTGAGGCATAGAGAAGTAATAATAATAATGTTGGTATTTGTTAAGCGCTTACTATGTGCCGAGCACTGTTCTAAGCGCTGGGGTAGACACAGGGGAATCAGGTTGTCCCACGTGGGGCTCACAGTCTTAATCCCCATTTTACAGATGAGGGAACTGAGGCACCGAGAAGTTAAGTGACTTGCCCAAAGTCACACAGCTGGCAAGTGGCAGAGCTGGGGTTTGAACCCATGACCTCTGACTCCAAAGCCCGTGCTCTTTCCAGTGAGCCACGCTGCTTCTCAAGTGAAGTGACTTGCCCCAGGGTCACACAGCAGACTAGTGGCAGAGCCGGAATTACAACCCATGACCTTCTGACTCCCAGGGCTGAGCTCTATCCACGACACCATGCTGTGGTGGACTTTTTTATTCTTTTTTGTCTAATTGAATGCTTCAATCATTCCATATCATTCCTTTCTGAGGAGGAAATTGGCCCCTACCGGGCATCGGTTTTTTTTTTCTAGTAAACAATCAAGATTAGCATGTCAGCACAAAATCAAACAAATCAAATCACTTTCTAGTGCTGTGATAAGATATTTTGAATATCTTTACTCTCATTTTTTTAGAGTCTCATGTGATGCATATTAACCCTCTCTTGCTAAATTTTGGGATCAAAGCCTCCAGGGTCACTCCCCTTGGAGTGGGACTGAATGTGTACCCATTGAAAAAGCATGGCCCTGCAACTGGTTTGTACTTTGCATGTTCTTCCCTGAAATATTAAAACAATTTCACCATTTATCTCATAACTTCTTGTACAGCCCCTATGGAGCAGGGAAGTGGTATAGGTCAAACACTCCTAAAAGAGAATTAGCCATGTGCCAGTATATTTCAAACATGTTCAGAGGCGGATAAAACTAAGAGATTTATGGTGATGCATGAATAGGATGTTACTAAACTGGCAACATTATGGGTTCCTGAAAACTATTTCTGAAGTTGAAATGTTCAAAGTCAGAACCCGCTTCTCCTAAGAAAACTCTTCCTGAACAAGGGTTGATAGCAGATACAGTGGGGCTCCATGGAAAGAGGCCGGGCTTGGGAGTCAGAGGTCATGGGTTCGAATCCCGGATCCACCGCTTGCCAGCTCTGTGCCTTAGGGCAAGTCAGTTAACTTCTCTGGGCCTCAGTGACCTCATCTGCAAAAGGGGGATTAAGACTGTGAGCCCCACGTGGGACAACCCGACCCCCTCCTATGCCCCCAGCCCTCGCTTAGAACAGTGCTTTGTACATAGTAAGCGCTTAACAAACACCAAAATTATTAAAGAAGCAACGTGGCTCAGTGGAAAGAGCATGGGCTTTGGAGTCAGAGGTCATGAGTTCGAATCCCAGATCCGCCGCTTGCCAGCTCTGTGACTGTGGGCAAGTCACTTAACTTCTGTGGGCCTCAGTTACCTCATCTGGAAAATGGGGATGAAGACTGTGAGCCCCATGTGAGACAACCTGATTCCCCTGTTTCTCCCCCAGCGCTTAGAACAGTGCTCTGCACATAGTAAGCGCTTAACAAATACCAACATCATCATCATCATTATCATTATCCAATTCTTACAAAATTGTATACTCTCCCTATTATAATTGAGGTATTTGTCAAGTGCTTAAAATGTGCCAAGCACTATACTAAGCACTGGGGTAGATAAAAGATCATCAGATCCCACATGGGCCTTACTTTCTAAATAGGAGGGAGAACAGGTATTGAATCCCTATTTTGCTGATGAGGGAACTGAAGCACAGAACAGTTAAATGACTTACCCAAGGTCACTCAGCAGACAAGTGGTGGAGCCAGAATTAGAACACAGTTCTTCTGACTCCCAGGCCCATGCTCCTTCCACTATGCCATGTCAGTCATATTAATTATTATTCACCAATTATAGATTCATAAAATAGCTATATTCATGTACTTAAAGCTCACTGTGGGCAAGGAATATGTCTACCAACTGTTAAATTGTACTCTCCCAAGTGCTTAGTACAGACCTCTACAAACACCAAGTGCTCAATAAATATGATTGATTTATACTGAGTTAGAGAGGTTTTCCGGTGGGGGTGTTAACTTTCCTTTATCAGAAGTAAATTTGACAAGCTTGGCTCTCCTCTGTGCCTCCATCTGGTGATGAGGAACTGTCTCCCTTTCTCAGCTCTCCAGCATCTCCTACTTCACCTCCAACTAGGTAGGCTTTATAAATTGTTTAGTTAATTTCCTACAACATCCTGGAACTCTCTCCCCATTCCCTGGGCGTCCTGGAGCTAGTGTCATAATGGAATCTAATGTTGTGAAGTTGTAACTAATGAATTGTAATCTTCAAACCAGGTGTGAAATTAGAAGTCTCATAAGTGCTATTCATATTAATTCAAAAATGTCTTAAATTGGGGGCCTCCTGAGAAGTTCATTGTTGAAAAATTCAGAGTGCTGAAGAAATGTTGTAGCCAAGAAAATGGGAAGCAGAATGTTTATCTTAAATACAATCACTTATCCTTTCCTGCCTTGAGTACTGTATCAGCCTCCTTGCTGACCTCCTAGACTCCTGTCTCTTCCCACTCCGGTCCATACTTCACTCTGCTGTCTGTCTGTCTGGATCATTTTTCTACAAAAAGGTTCCAACCATGTTTCCCCTGTCCTCAAGAACCTCCAATGGTTGCCCATCCACCGCCACATCGAACAGAAACTCCTCACCACTGACTTTAAAGCACTCAATCACCTTGCCCCTTTCTACCTCACTTCTACTACAGCCCAGCCCACACACTTCGCTCCTCTAATTCTAACCTTCTCTCTATACCTCAGTCTTGTCCATCTTGCCAATGACCTCACACCCACATCCTGCCTCTGGCCTGGAATGCCCTCTCTCAAATCTGACAGACAACTACTCTCCCCCGTTTCAAAGCCTTATTGAAGGCACATCTCCTCCAAGAGACCTTCCCTATTTAAGCCCTCCTTTCCTCTTTTTCCTCTTCCTTCTGCGTCACCCTGACTTCCTCCCTTTATTCATTCCCAGGTCCCAGCCCCACAGCACTTATGTACATATCTGTCATTTATTAATTTATATTAATGTCTGTCACCCCCTCTAGACTGTAAGCTCATTATAGGCAGGGAATGTGTTTGTTTGTTGTTATAGTGTACTCTCCCAAGTGCTTAGTCCAGTGCTCTGCACACAGTAAGTGCTCAATAAATATGAGTGACTGTCTGACTGCCCTTGTGAATAGCTAGGACAAATATCAGAACACCAAAAGGCAGGGTAGAGAGCAGTGGAGGGCCCTGCATGTCACAAAACCAGTAACACAGCAAATAACTTGATTTATGAGTACACAAAAAGCGTAATGGCTGCAAACTGGGCTTTTTATCCAAAGTCACCAACATGGATCTCCCAATCATCATCTTCCAAAATCAAAAACAATGATCTCCATTTCAATCAATAAGTGATACTTACTGAGCCCTTACTGTTTGCAGAGCACTGTACTAAGCACTTGGAAGAGTTCAATACAACAGAGATGTCTAAAGGTAAAGAGATGATTATAGACTGAGGTGGGTAAAAAGGAAAGGGCAAATACATAATGTCAACCTTAATAACACATCACTACTGATTTTGCTATTGTGGATTTTTTTTCTTACCATTTGTTCAGTTGTGACATGTTTGTCTGTTACAGATATTTGCAAATAATAATTATTGTACTTGCTAAGTGCTTACTGTGCCAAGCACTGTTCTAAGCTCTGGGGTAAATAGAAATTAATCAGGTTGGACATAGTATTTGTCCCACATGAGGCTCACAGTCTTATTCCCCATTTTAGAGATTAGGTAACTTAGGCACAGAGAAATGAAGCGACTTACCCAAGGCCACACAGCAGACATGTGGCAAACCCAGGATAAGAACCCAGGTCCCTCAGACTCCCAGGCCTGTGCTCTATCCATTAAGCCATGCTGCTTTGGAGTACTAAGGAAGAGTAATGATAATAATGGTATTTAAGTGCAATAATAATGATAATAATGGTATTTGTAAGGTGCTTACTATGTACCAGGTATTGTACTATGCACTGGGGTGAAAACAAGCAAATTGGGTTGGACACAGTCCCTGTCCCCTGTGAGGCTCATATTCTCAATCCTCATTTTACAGATGAGGAAACTGAGACCCAGAGAAGTGAAGTGACCTGCCCATGGTCACACAGCAGGCAAGTGGCAGAGCTAGGATTAGAACCCATGAAATTCTGATTCCAAGGCCCGTGGTCTATCCACTATACCATGCTGCTTTTCAGTAATGTTAGAGTGAGGTGGGACAAAGGACACGTGAAGACATGAAGGATCAGGGATGACCTAAACATGGGTTTGCCCACACACACATCACAACACATATACACAACACACACACACACACACACACTATACTGGGAGCAGAGAAAAGGTCAAAGGGAGGAGAAAATCCCTGCCCTTGAGAATGGCTTCCTGGGGGAGACAGGAAAGACATGAACATGCATGTGCATACACATGCACACAGACACAAATGAACAAATAGACACACAAACACACACACTTTTTTTCTTGTCCCTATATCATCAGTGCCAGCACAGGGTTATCCTGCACCTGCCACAACTCTAACTGTCCTCTGAAAAGAACAAGGACCGAAGCTTCCCCTTCCAAGCCCTGCCCTATCTGATGGTAGTTATGAATGCCATCTGCCCTGAGTGATAAGCGGTATGATTTTTTATCATGAAATATAACTGTGACGCGGTACAAGAGTACATCGTACAATACAATTTACACCTTGTTCTCTAGTCTCTGACAGGATGCCCTTTCTAACGAGGCCCGTGTCTCCCCTTGAAATTCTCAAAAAAAAAAAAAAAATGAAAGAAAGATAAGTAATTCCTTCGGTAGAAAACTTCTGTTAAGAAACTATCACTGAAACGTTTCCAAGATTGCACGTCAAAACCTTTTTTATGACGGCAATTACAAAGGACGGTGTCTGCTGTGGCCCCCTGAAACTCAACCTCCGTGGATTGCCTGCAACCCTGGGCTGTCTCGCTCTCTGTAATTCCTGCATCCTGCAGAGCCAATGTCATTTACCATCTTTGAACAATTAGATTTTGTTTCTCATTAGGGTTTTGGGGTTCTGAATAGGAACACTTAGGCAGGTAAATTTCCCCAAATTAAATGCCACAAAGATGTCATTTTAAAGACAACTGAAATCAATTCACATCAAACGTCCCGGGGAATCACAGCTTTAAAATCAGAATCACTAGATTACATGCATTATAGCATTCATTTAAGCGCATATAATGCCATCAAGAAAGAAAGTCTGGGCCAGAAACCTCAGAATAATTTCCTCAATGGTAAACATATATGTGCATCTGTACAAGTGTATATGTATACGCACATGAGCTTCCTGTAAATGAACTGAAATTTGCTTCCATTCTTTGACATTTTCTTCATTCTAAGCTCCTGTATTATCTCCTAAATGACTCTAAACCCAATTAGTAGAGGTCATTCCACCCAAATATTTTCCATTCCTTTCATTTTAATACTGTCAAAAGTAGCCTGTCTTTTGTTAAGGGGAGCACTCTTTAAATGAGAATCTAATCTTCATTTTGTAAATTAGACTTAAATACGTGGTCCACACTCCAGTGTAGAATGGATGCTCACTCACGCCGGGGAAAAAATGTTCACGGTAACGGTGCTTGTAAACAGCAAGACTGGGATCCATCCACTAGATGTCAGTCATGTAGTTAACATCAATTCATATTCATAATACAAATGGACATGCGGCACTTTCATTCAAAAGAAGAACGAGAGGGCCCTAGCATTGATTTTCTGGGATATTAAAGTTTTTCACCTTCCATAAGAAAAAGCTTTTTTTTTTTTAACTTTATGGCAAGTTCCAGAAAAATAGGGCTCTCCCACTACCTTCAGGAACGCTGCTTGGAAATTAGGATTTGTTTGCCAGAACTGCCTTGGATCTCAAGGATAATAATAATGATCATGTTGGTGTCTGTTAAGTGCTTACTATGTGCAGAGCACTGTTCTAAGCACTGGGGTAGATACAGGGTAAGCAGGTTGTCCCACGTAGGGCGCACAGTTAATCCCCATTTTCCAGATGAGGTAACTGAGGCACAGAGAAGTTAAGTGACTTGCCCACAGTCACAGCTGACACGTGGCAGAGTCGGCATTCGAACCCATGACCTCGGACTCCCAAGCTCGGGCTCTTTCCACTGAGCCACTCTGGATCCCATGGTGGGGTAGGGAAGTCCATGGTGGGAGAGGTGTGGAAGGAAGGGGAAATGCTCTGGGCACATTGACATGTGGAGGAAAGAAAGGGTCTAAATAATGATAATTGTGGTACTTTTTGAAATGCTTTTACTATGTGCCAAGCGCTATACAAAGTGCTAGGGTAGGTACAAGGTAATTCAGTCAGATGCAGTCTCTGTCCCATGTGGGGCTCACAGTCTAATAGAGAAGCCCAGAAAGCCTAGTAGAATGAACACAGGCCTGGATTCTAATCCCGGATCTGTTATTCACCTGCTGAGTGACCTTAAACAAGACACTTAATTTTTCTGCGGTTCAATTTTTTCACCTGTAAAATGGGAATTCATTAGCTGCCCTCCATCTTATTTAGATTGTGAGCATCCTGTGCAACAGAGACTGTGTCTGACCTGAGTATATCATATATTCCAAGTGCTCTGTACCATACTTGGCAATAGAACATGATTTTTAAAATACCATAATTATCATTAACTCATTATGAGACAGGTACTTTCGCTTTTGAGTGCTTCCTCCAGTGCCCCCTTTAAAAAAAAATATGGAAGGGCATCAATTGACCTCGGCATCTGAGTCAGCTGTCCATTCAGGGAATTTTTTCTAAAGAAATTGCAGGAAAGTCTTAAGGTTCTGTTTCACCAGCCACAAATTTCCCTAAGGACTTTGGGCAAGTGACTAGATCTCAGTTTTCCTGTAAGTAAAATGCCAGAGTTAGCATCTGCGGTGCTTTCAGATGCTGTGTGCCTCAGGCAGAATTTCTTGAAAGAAACAAACAAAAAAAATACAAAGAAATATGTCCTATCCCAAAACCTCTGGTACTTTCTCTGGATTTAGATTTGTCTCTAGATTGTAAATTCCCTGGGGGCAGGGATCATGTCTATCTACTCTGTTGTATTGCACTCTTCCAAGTGCTTAGCGCAGTGTTCTTCATATGGTAACCACTCAGTCATTACTATTGATGGATTGATTAAATGGAGCTATAAAGTTGCAGTCCCCCATTTAACTTTTCCTTGTTGTGGTTTTCCAAGCAAATCATCAGATTAGATTTTCCCTCCCCACCTCCCTTACTGGTCACCTGATGAAATATCATGGTCCTGTCTAATCTACCTCTCAGATCCCAATGTGAGAAACACTACATAGCATTAACAAGAGTTTTTCTTACCTCCTCAGCTTCCTTTGGCAATGAGAGAAGAAAATATTTAGAGGTGATTCATATTATCAACTAAACAAGGCTTTAAAGGGAAATGAGGTAATTGAAGCAAATAGAGGTGGCTGACAGAAACTCCTTTGGCTCCTATGAACGTATCTGTTAGACCAAAGATTTCAGCTCAACGTTTGCCAAGGGAGGAAAGAATTTCAATTTTATCTGCTGCTGCTTCTGAAAGAACAGTGGGAACTTTTAAGAGGGGTCCTCTACCGTCCTGTCTTTCCATGACGATGATTAGAGAGGAGCAAGGAGCAGCTGCCCCTGTAGGCAGTCAATTGCAAATAAATGTTGGCAATTCCATGCTCACAAATAACTGTCAGCCAAGATTTTAATGGAAAAAAAGAGTCTCAGCCCTCTTCCCCCTCCCCACTCCAGTCAGGGGGTACTTGCCAGCCGCTTCTGACTCCTAAAAGAAGGAACCAGATCTGAAATCCAGTGAAATCTCTCATGGCATATAATCTTGGAGAAAAGTTGCTCACAGGAGAGGCAAGATGCACATTAAAAATCTGTTTTTTCAGGATCTTCAGCCCCCAGGAGTCTTACCCAGGACTTGGGATCCCTGACCTTATGCAACTGCATTTAAGTTGAAAGTTTACCCAAGATGCTTTCTTAGACTGATATGCACATAGTTTAGGCTGCTTGTAAACAGGGGAACATAGGACTCCAGTGGGTAATAATAATGTTGGTATTTGTTAAGCGCTTACTATGTGCAGAGCACTGTTCTAAGCGCTGGGATAGATACAGGGTAATCAGGTTGTCCCATGTGAGTCTCACAGTTACTCCCCATTTTACAGATGAGGTAACTGAGGCACAGAGAAGTGAAGTGACTTGCCCATAGTCACACAGCTGACAAGTGGCAAAGCTGGGAGTCAAACTCATGACCTCTGACTCCAAAGCCCAGGCTCTTTCCACTGAGCCACTTTGTGCCCGGGATAATAATAATGATACTAATAATTGTGGTATTTGTTTAATGCTTCCTATGTGCCAAGCACTGTGCTAAGTAAGCTCCAAGGCACAGGATAATCAGGTCCGACATCGGGCTCACATTCAAAGTAGGAAGGAGCACAGGTATTGAATCCCCATTTTGCAGCTGAGGGAACTGAGGCATAGAGAAGTTAAGTGACTTACTCAAGCTCACAAAGCAGGTAAGTGGAGGATCTGGGATTAGGACCTCCTCTAATGCTAACTGACAATTACTCTCCCCCTCTTTAAAGCCTTACTGAAGGCATATCTCCTCTAAGAGACCTTCCCTAAGTCAGTCCTCTTTTCTTCTTCTCCTCCTTCTCCCTTCTGCATCACCCTGACTTGTTCCCTTCATTCATCCCCCCTCCCAGCCCCACAGCCCTTGTGTACATATCTGTAATTTATTCATTTATATTAATGCCTGTCTCACCCTCTAGACTGTAAGCTAACTGTGGGCAGGGTGTCTGTTATATTGTTATATTGCACTCTCCCAAGCACTTAGTACAGTGTTCTGTACATAGCAAATGCTCAGTAAATACTATTGACCGACTGACAACAATAATAATAATAATCATCATCATCTCCCAGGACTGGGCTCCTTCCACTAGGCTATATTATTTACCCCATGGATCCATATACCTATGTGTACAGGGCGCCTGTTAATGACAGGGAGGTTTAGGTTTGCTCTGAGTGGTGGTTGAGATTCTCATTGAAAGAAAAGACGACAGCTTTGGGCCAGACTCAGTTTCAGAGATTATATTTTGGTCACATTATTTTGTGGACGTGCCAATTCAAACACATCTTAATTCCTCACAGATTTGTTAATTCTGATGTTATAGGGAGACACTGCATTTCCTGAAGTTTGTCATGCTTTCAAGCAGCAAGATGCATATCTCTATAATGCATGATATATTGCATTTCCAAGCCATTTGCCGCCATCATCAGAAATTTAACTTTCTTTGCTGAGCTCTAGATGTAGAATTGAGTTAAAAAATTTTTCCAAGCTGTATTATTAAAGCCTGTGCAAAGATCACTCCAACCCTAAGCAGGAAAAAAGTTAATAGGGAAACATGAAAGTAACCCAAGCCACAGTGAAGGGTGCACGAAACTTACCACTGCACTATCCTGAATGGTATTAAAGTTCACTTGAAAAAGATGTCCACATCTAAACATTTAGGGTTTTAGGTGTAAATGTGTTACCATTATCCCAGAGTGAATGCCAGTAACAATAATTTTTTCCCCCACCAAAAGTTGGTTCCAACTCACTGTGTTGGTGTGGGTGGGTAAGACTGTAAGCTGTTTTTTATGTTATTTGTTAAGCACTTCATTCATTCATATCTATTGAGAGCTTACTGTGCACAAAGCACTGTACTCAGCACTTGGGAGAGTACAATACAACAACTGACACATTCCCTGCCCACAATGAGCTCACAGTCTAGAAGGGGAGACAGACATTAATATACATAAGTAAATATAAATAAATAAATGCACACTTACTATGTGTCAAGCAGTGTCCTAAGTGCTGGTATAGATTCAAACCGATCAGGTTCGACAGTCTCTGGACCATATGGGACTCACAGTCTAAGTAGGAGGAAATACAGATACTGAATCCCCATTTTACCACTGAGAAAACTGTGGCACAGAGAAGTTAAATGACTTTCCCAAGGTCACACAATAGGCAAATGGTAGAGCCAGGATTAGAACCCAGATCCTCTGATTTGCAGACCCAGGATCTTTCAACTAAGCCGTACTGCTTCCCTCCTTGTGGGCAGGGATTACGTCTACCAACTCAGTTGTACTCTATTTGTCCAAGCACTTAATATTCATTCAATAGTATTTATTGAGCGCTTACTATGTGCAGAGCACTGTACTAAGCGCTTGGGATGAACAAGTCGGCAACAGATAGAGACAGTCCCTGCCGTTTGACGGGCTTACAGTCTAATCGGGGACAGTCCTCTGCACAAAGTATGTGCTCAATTTTTATCATTGATTGATTGACTGACTGAAATAGTCATGTGGGACTGGGACTGTGTCCAATCTGATAAACTTGTGGCTCCCCCAGCACTTAGAACAGTGAGCACTTAACAAATGTCATAAAAAACGGTAAAGAAATGCCTTGTCTTCTGGGTCTGACTGAACATTCCCACTGGCACAACCCTCCCCCAGCACTAGGATTCTTGAGTGAAGTGTTTGAGGAAAAACTCTGGAATAATCTGGCTAATGTGAACAGCATAGACCACAAGCACTCCTTAGGTAGCCAGGTAAACAATTCCTAACATAATGCTAGCTCAGAGCTGAGCATCAGCACTATTTTGCCTTCACATTGGCCACAAGTGGGTTTTGAAACTTAAGTGCATGCAAGACTTTTACTTACCAAACCCATGTGATCACAGTCCAGTGCTGAGGAAGACACACCTCACAATGTGCTGGACATTCTCCCCTACCTGTCTACTCACTCACTGCACCCACTTGCCCCAGCTGGAACATGTTGGTAGGGATGGGAGAATGAGTGCTGCTTACCTGAGCCACTAGCTTACGATCAATTCCTGAGCATCAACCTTCAGTCTCAAAGTCGTTGTAACCGGACTGAGGTTTATATTTTGTTTGTGATGGGACATTCCACTGACTCAATCTCTTATCCAAATTCAAATTCTGAGCTGGCTACTAAATAGTACCAGTAACAAGTCATCCTCTAGCCTGGCTTGATGAATTAATCAATGATCAAACCACACTGAAAAATAATAATAATAATAATGTTGGTATTTGTTAAGTTCTTACTATGTGCAGACCACTGTTCTAAGTGCTGGGGTAGACACAAGGGGAATCAGGTTGTTCCACGTGGGGCTCACAGTCTTAATCCCCATTTTACAGATGAGGTAACTGAGGCACAGAGAAGTTAAGTGAGTTTCCCACAGGCACACAGCTGACAAGTGCTAGAGCCGGGATTTGAACCCCTGACCTCTGACTCCAAAGCCCGTGCTCTTTCCACTGAGCCACGCTGCTACCCAGTATAGTGTACTGACCAGGCACAAGCCCTTTATTGTTGCATCTTTTCCTTAAAGCTCTGGGAGAGTTCTTGACGAGAGATATTGGCTTCTGCTACTCAACATGTGATTGTAACCTCCCCACCTATGTCATCTCTCTCCTCTAGTTCATGCATTCATTCATTCGATTGTATTTATTGAGCGCTTGTCCTCTTTATCCCATCTGTCTGGGGAAGTAATCCCTGCTTGGAGGAGCTGAATGAGCCATTCCACAAAATGAGGTTGATTCAAGAGCTAAAAGACAACATCATAGAACTGAGGGTGGTCTTGTAGTCAAACTATCAATTTTGCAAGCAGAGACCTTTAATTTCAGAGAAGCAGCGTGGCTGCAGACAAGAAGCATGGCTTAGTGGAAAGAGCCCGGGCTTGGAAGTCAGAGGTCGTGGGTTCTAATCCCTGCTCCGCCACTTATCAGCCATGTGACTTTGGGCAAATCATTTAACTTCTCTGTGCCTCAGTTACCTCAACTGTAAAATGGGGATTAAGACTGTGAGCCCCACATGGGACAACCTGATTACCTTGTATCTTCCCCAGTGCTTAGAAAAGTGCTTGGCACATAGTAGAGAAGCATAGAGAAGCAGCGAGACTTAGTGGAAAGAGCCAGGGCTTGGTAGTCAGGGATCATGAGTTTGAATCCCAGCTCTGCCACTTGTCATCTGTGCGACTGTGGGCAAGTCACTTCACTTCTCTGTGCCCTCATCTGTAAAATGGGGATTAAGACTGTGAGCCTCACGTGGGACAGCCTGATGACCCTGTATCTCCCCCACTGCTTAGAGCAGTGCTCTGCACATAGTAAGCGTTTAACAAATACCAACATTATTATTATTAGTAGTAGTAGGTGCTTAACAAATACCATTGTTATTATTATTATTAATGAGGTGGAATAACTAAAGGATCATTACTGACATCATCATCATTGGTATTTATTGAGCACTTACTGTTGACAGAACATAATGTACTAAGCTCTTGGGAGAGTGAAACAGGGTTGGTAGACGTGTTCCTTGGCCACAGTGAGCTTTCAGTCTAGAGTGGAAGATAGACCATATAAATATAAATAAATTAAGGCTATGTACATAAATACTGTGGGGCTGGGGGCAGAGGTGAATAACTGGGGGCAGGTATGAATAAAGGGAGCAATCTATCCATCACTAAATCCTGTTGGTCCCACCCTCACAACATCACTCAAACCCACCCTTTCCTCTCCATCCAAACTTCTACCATGTTAATACAATCACGCATCCTATGCTGCCTGGATTACTACATCAGTCTCCTTGCTGACCTCCCAGCTTCCTGCCTCTCCCCACTCCAGTCCATACTTCATTCTGCTGCCCAGCTCATTTTCCTATAAAAATGTTCAGGATGTCACTCCACTCCTCAAAAAACTCTGGTGACTGCCTATCCACCTCCACATCAAACAAAAACTCCTCACCATTGGCTTTAAAGCAAATAATCACCTTGCCTCCTCCTACATCACCTTATTACTCTCCTACTACAACCCAGCCTACACACTTTACTCCTCTAATGCTATGCTTCTTACTATGCCTCGATCTCATCTGTCTTGCCACCAACCCCTCACCTACATCCTGCATTTGGCCTCCAACGCCCTCCCTCCTCAAATCTGACAGACTATTAGTCTCCCCACCTTCAAAGTCTTATTGAAGGCACATCTCCAGGAGGCCTTCCTTGACTAAACTCCCCTTTTCTCTTCTCCCACTGCTTTCTGTGTCACCCTAATTTGCTCCTTTTGTTCTTCCCCCTTCCCAGCCCCACAAATACATATCTGTAATTCATTTGTTTATATTAATGTATGTCTCCCCAACTCTAGACCGTAAGCTCGTGGGCAGGGAATGTGTCTGTTTATTGTTGTATTGTACTTTCCCAAATGCTTAGTACAGTGCACTGCACACAGTAAGAACTAAATAAATACAATTGAATGAATGAATGTGCAAGAGCAAAGGAAAAAGGAGTAGGAGAAGAGGAAATGAGGACTTAGGGAAGAACTCTTGGAGGAGATGTGCCTTCAATAAGGTTTGGAAGTGGGGAAAGTGATTATCTTTTGGATATGAAGAGAGAGGTCATTCCAGGACTGAGGCAGTATTTGGGCAAGAGGACTGTGGAGAGATAGATGAGGTGGAGATAGCATGAGTAGTTGGGCATTAGAGGAGTGATGTGTGCAGGCAGGGTCGTAATAGGAGACCAGTGAGGTAGAATAGGAGGAGGCAAGTTTTTTAAAGCTGATGGAAAGAAGTTTCAGCTTGATGTGATTATAAGCTTGAGGTGGATGGGAACAAATCAGAACTGATTAAACCAAATAGTCACTGCATGTTGTACAGGGGGTATTCAAATACAAATCAAGTACTTATTTTCTTTGGGAATTAGAGCTGAAATTTCTCAAATTGAAGATATTATTGTTATTAAATATTTTTGAAGAACGTAATTATGCTGAGCTACAGAATGGTGATCTGTGGTGGAGAACTGACTATCTCAGGAATTAGATCATCGTAGATAGAGAGCACTCATGTAAGTAAGGCACTCAATCAATTCTCTACATGCTCCTTATCCACTCTCTTTTTTGCCATTTTGCACTCTTTGTTCCTCTCAAGTTAAACTACTCACTGCACCTCATTCTCACCTCTTCTGTTATGGACTTCTTGATTTTTAGCCCTGCCTGGAACTCTATCCCCAGCTTAGTATCTGACAGGCCACAGTAGTAGTAAAAATAGCATTTGCATTGACTCTCTGCAGAGCACTGTATTAAGTGCTAGGACAAAATAAAGAGGTGGTAACTAGACACTGTTCCTAGCACTCAGGGGGCTCATAGTCTAAAATGGGGGAGAGGAGACTGTCAAGGGATACATGAATAGGGATTAAGCAGTCAATCAATAGTATTTATTGAATGCTTATAGTACATTGGCTTGAGAGGAGTGAAATATGCAGGTTGGATTGGAGTAGGAGAGGAGGAAGTATAAATATTTGTTGGATTGGAGTAGGGGAGGAGCAAGTATAAATATTTGCAGGAGAACTGGTCAGGAGTTATATACAATATATAACATTTTTGATATTATAATAATTGAAATATTTGTACAGTGATATGTGCCAAACACTGTACTGAGTGCTAAGGTACATACAAGATAATCAGGTTTGACACAGTCTGCAGAGAAGAATGGATGACCACTGAAAGTTTCTGAGGCATGAAGGAGACATGCTGAAACAACATTGTAGAAAAATGATCCAGGCAGCAGAGAGGAGAATGGACTGAAGAGTGGAGAGACTGGAAACAGGGAGGTCAGTGAGAGGGCTGATGAAGTATTCCAGTCAGGATATGACAAGCAATCAAACCAATTCATGATGGTTTTTTGGATGGAGGGGAAGGGAGAATTCTGGAGTTATTGTGATGAACGAACTGGTAAGATTCGGTGATCATCTGTGTATGTGGGTTGAACGAGAGGAAGGCATTAAGGATAATGCCAACACTGGAGGCTAGAGAGTTAAGGAGGCTGTTGATATTGTCAACACAAATAGCAGTGAAGCCTAGGGACCGAGCCTGGGAGTCAGAGGGACCTGGGTTCAATTCCCAGCTCTGCCACTTATCTGCAGTGTGATTTTGGGCAAGTCACTTATCTTCTCTGGGTCTCAGTTACCTTATTTGTAAAATGGGGATTAATACTGTGAGCTTCACACAGACTGTGGGACATGGACTGCATCCAACCTGATTATTTTGTATCTACCTCAGCTCTTAGTTCAGTGCCTGTCATATAGCAAACTCTTAATGAGTACCATAAAAAATCAGTGATTGGTGGTCAACTATTGATGGGAAAGTTAGAAGGAGGAAAGGATCTGGGAGTGAAGACGAGGAGTTCGGTTTTGAATGTATTGGATTTGTGGTGCTGGTCAGACATTCTTGTAGAGGTATTTGGAGGCAGGAATAATAATAATGTTGGTATTTGTTAAACGCTTACTATGTGCCGAGCACTGTTCTAAGCGCTGGGGTAGACATAGGGGAATCAGGTTGTCCCACGTGGGGCTCACAGTCTTAATCCCCATTTTACAGATGAGGGAACTGAGGCACAGAGAAGTTAAGTGACTTGCCCAAAGTCACACAGCCAACAAGTGGCAGAGCTGGGATTCGAACTCATGAGCCCTGACTCCAAAGTCCGTGCTCTTTCCACTGAGCCACGCAAGCTTGAGATAATAGAGAGGCTGGAGCTAAGTAGATTAAGGAGTCATCAGCCTAGAAGTGGTAGATGAAGACATGAAAGTGGATGAGTTCTCCCAGGGAACGAGAATAGAGGGAGAATAAAAGGGGACCCAGAACTGAGCCTTAGAAGACTCCCACATTTAGAGAGTGGGAGGCAGAGGAAAATCCAGCAAAAGAGACTGAGGAGTAGTCAGAGAGGTAAGAGGAGGACAGTATCAGAAAAACCAGGATAGATAATGTTTCCAGTAGAAGGGGATGGTCCATGTTGCTAAGAAGTCCACGAGAGTTGAGAAGTCAAGGAGGATTAGGAAACAGTAGAATCCTTTAGATTTGCTGGGGAGGAAGTCATTGATGACTTTGGAAAGAGTGCTTTCATTCATTCATTCAATAGTATTTATTGAGCACTTACTATGTGCAGAGCACTGTACTAAGTGTTTGGAATGAACAAGTCAGCAACAGATAGAGACAGTCCCTGCCGTTTGACGGGCTTACAGTCTAATCGGGGGAGACAGACAGACAAGAACAATGGCAATAAATAGAGTCGAGGGGAAGAACATCTCGTAAAAACAATGGCAACTAAATAGAATCAAGGCGATGTGCATTTCGTTAACAAAATAAATAGGGTAATGTAAATATATACAGTTGAGCAGACGAGTACAGTGCTGGGGGGATGGGAAGGGAGAGGGGGAGGAGCAGAGGGAGATGAGGGGAAAAGAGGGTTAAGCTGCGGAGAGGTGAAGGGGGGTGCGGTAGAGGGAGTAGAGGGAGAAGGGGAGCTCAGTCTGGGAAGGACTCTTGGAGGAGGTGAGTTTTAAGTAGGGTTTTGAAGAGGGGAAGAGAATTAGCCTGGCGGAGGTGAGGAGGGAGGGCATTCCAGGACCGCGGGAGGACGTGGCCCGGGGGTCGACGGCGGGATAGGCGAAACCGAGGGACAGTGAGGAGGTGGGCGGCAGAGGAGCGGAGCGTGCGGGGTGGGCGGTAGAAAGAGAGAAGGGAGGAGAGGTAGGAAGGGGCAAGGTGATGTAGAGCCTTGAAGCCTAGAGTGAGGAGTTTTTGTTTGGAGCAGAGGTTGATAGGCAACCACTGGAGGTGTTTAAGAAGGGGAGTGACGTGCCCAGATCGTTTCTGCAGGAAGATGAGCCGGGCAGCGGAGTGAAGAATAGACTGGAGCGGGGTGAGAGAGGAGGAAGGGAGATCAGAGAGAAGGCTGACACAGTAGTCTAGCGGGGTATAACAAGAGCCTGTAGCAGTAAGGTAGCCATTTGGGTGGAGAGGAAAGGGCGGATCTTGGCGATATTGTAAGTGGATAGGGAGGAATCCAGAATGCACAGGGACAAGAATGTAGTTAGTAGAGAAGTGGAGGTACTGGTTATAAACCACAAAGAAAAGAAGGTACACATTTATTTCCCACAAGAAGCTTACACTCTTGCAGGGGAAACATATGAAAATAATTACTAATATTGTCACAATTTTTTTAAATAAACAGTTGAATAAAGAAATATAAGTGCTGAGGAGGAATAAATAAATGAATAAACAGTAGAGATGGTTGATTGGTTTATATGGTTTGGGATCCTGGCAATTAATCAGAAAAAACCTCATTTAGAAGAGGTCAGATTTTAAGAGGACTTTGCAGTGAAGAGCTATGGCCTGTCATATTTAGAAAGTACAGTTAGAATATAAGCTTCAGAGAAATAGAAAGAACAAGTCAGGACAGATGAAGTGAAAGGTGAGGTGAATTAGCAGAGAGCCTTGAAACTGGTTGGGAAGATATTTTGTTGATGCAGGGGGACACAGAAAGCTATTAGAGAAGCAGCGTGGCTCACTGGAAAGAGCATGGGCTTTGGAGTCAGAGATCATGGGTTCGAACCCCAACTCTGCCACTTGCCAGCTGTGTGACTTTGGGCAAGTCACTTAACTTCTCGGTGCCTCAGTTCCCTCATCTGTAAAATGAGGATTAAGACTGTGAGCCCCACGTGGGACAACCTGATTCCCCTGTGTCTACCCCAGTGCTTAGAACAGTGCTCGGCACATAGTAAGCGCTTAACAAATACCAACATTATTATTGGAGGGTTTTGAGGAGAGGAAAGATGTGAGCTGAATGAAGCTTCAAGAAGCTTCAAGAAGATGAGAAGCAGCAGGGCAGAGTGGTTAGAGCACGGGCCTGGGAGTCAGAAGGTCATGGGTTCTAACCCTGACTGTCTGCTCTGTGGCCTTGGACTTGGACTTGGCCCCTTCACTTCCCTGTGCCTCACTTACCTCATCTGTAAAATGGAGATTGTGAGCCCCATGTGGGACAGGGACTGTGTCCAACCCAATTTGCTTATATCCACCTCAATGCTTAGTACAGTGCCTGGCACATAGTAAGTGCTTAACAGAAGCAGTATAGCTTAGTGGAAAGAACCCAGACTTGGAAGACAGGGGCCGTGAGTTCTAATCCCTGCTCTGCCACTTGACAGCTGTGTGACCTTGGGCAAGTCACTTCATTTCTCTGTGCCTCTGTTACCTCATCTGCAAAATGGGGATTAAAAGTGTAAGTCCCACATGGGACAACCTGATTACCTTGTATCTACCCCAGAGTTTAGAACAGTGCTTGGCACATAGTAAGCACTCAGCAAATACCATAATTATCATTATTAACAAATACCACAATTATTATTATTACTATACCAGTATGGACAGTATAGTTTAGTAGGTGAGAGGCTGTAATAATAAAATAAATAATAATGATGGCATTTATTAAGCACTTACTATGTGCAAAGCACAGTTCTAAGCACTGGGGTAGATACAAGGTAATCAGGTTGTCCCATATGGGGCTCACAGTCTTACTCCTCACTTTACAGATGGGGTAACTGAGGCACAGAGAAGTTAGGTGACTTGCCCAAAGTCACACAACTGACAAGTGACTGAGCTGGGATTTGAACCCATGACCTCTGACTCCCAAACCAGTGCTCTTTCCACTGAGCCACGCTTCCTCTCTAAAAAAAAATGGTATTTGCTAAGCGCTTACTAAGTGCCAAGCACTCTTCTAAGCACTGGGGTAGATATAAGGTAATCAGGTTGTCCCATGTGGGGCTCACAGTCTTAATCCCCATTTTACAGGTGAGGTAACTGAAGTACAGAGAAGTTAAGTGGCTTGCCCAAGGTCACACAGCAGACAAGTGATGGAGCTGGGATTAGAACCCCTGTCCTCTGACTTCCAAGCCCGTGCTCCTTACACTGAGCCCTGCTGCTTCCAACAGGGTAGCTGAGTTATAATCAAAGCTCATACCAGGGTGGAAACTGTTTGGCTGGACTGAATGGTGTGGATCTGGAAGATACTGTGAAGGAGGAGCTGACAGGATTTGGCAGTAGATTGAATGTGAGAGTTGAAAGACAGTGGGGAGGTGGGAATGAAAAATGCCCTCTAGGCCAGGAAGGGTGGTGGTGTCTTAGATTGAAGTGGGAGTTAGAAGGAGCACACTTGGTGGGGAAAACTGAGTAATTCTGTTTTAGATTCATCAGAACTAGAAAGAGAGCTGTGGGAGTCATTAGCATAGGGATGAAGCTGAAGCCATGTGAGTGCAGGAACTCCCTGAGGGAGTGAGAGAAGAATGAAAAGAGTAGGAGGCCTAGAATAGAGCCTTGTGAGAGACCCACAGGAAAAGGATGTGAGGGAAAAACTTATAAGAGGGTGAGAAGCAGCATAGCCAAGTGGATAGAGCATAGGCCTGGGAGTCAGAAAAACCTGGGTTCTAATCCTGACCCTTGTCTGCTGTGTGACATTGGGGAAGTCACTTAATTCTCTGGGACTCAACCACTACACTATAAAATGGGGATTAAAACTGTGAGCCCCTTGTGGAACATTGGACTGTGTCCTACCTGAAATGCTTGTATCTATCCCAATGCTTAGTACAGTGCCAGAGTGGTGATAGGAGGAAGGAAGAGATCCATGTAAATTTTATGTCAACAGAACAGAGACCTGATAGTATTTTGGAAGAGGAAGGAATGTACCATGAGATCAAAAACAACTGAAGTCCAAGAGGATCAGAGACCTGGCTCTGAAGAAGTCACTGATGACCTTAGAGAGTGCACTCTCAATAAGAGCGAAGCCTGATTGCATAGGATCACAAGACATTATGAGAAGCAGCGTGGCTCAGTGGGAAGAGCATGGGCACGGGCTTTGGAGTCAGAGGTCATGGATTCGAATTCCGGCTCTGCCACTTGTCGGCTGAGTGACTGTGGGCAAGTCACTTCACTTCTCTGTGCCTCAGTTCCCTCATCTGTAAAATGGGGATTAAGACTGTGAGCCCCACGTGGGACAACCTGATTCCCCTGTGTCTACCCCAGCGCTTAGAACAGTGCTCGGCACATAGTAAGCGCTTAACAAATACCAACGTTATTATTATTATTATTAGACATTTAGTGGGGAGTAAGTGAAGGCAATCTACAAATTTCTTTAGGAATTGGATCAGGGTAATAGAGGGGCCATGGGACTTTTGGAGGGGTTGTTTTAGTAGTGGGGGGAGGGTCATGGGGATTTTCTTATGCATTTGTTTGCCTGAAGCCCAGAGAACTTGATATGGGGCAGCCTGGCTCTGGCCTCTGACCTGTTACACCCTCCCTCCTCAAATATAACAATTACTCGCCCCTCTTCAAAGCCTTATTGAAGGCATATCTCCTCCAGGAAGCTTTCCCTGACTAAGCCCTCCTCTCCTCTACTCCCACTCCCTTCTACTTCGCCCTGACTTGCTCCCTTAATTCATCCCCCCTCGTAGCCCTATGGCACTTAAGTACATATCTTCAATTTATTCATTTATTTATATTGTCTCTCTCTCCCTCTAGATGTGTGCTCTTTGTGGGCAGAGAATATGTCTGTTTATTGTTATACTGTACTCTCCCAAGTGCTTAGTACAGTACTTTGCACACAGTAAGTGATCAATAAATATGATCAAACGAATTAACTTATGTGCTATTTTTATCCTCTTATTTCAGAGCATCGTCACTAAGTCTACCCTGAGCCCAAGTCACCCTTACCATATCCCACCACAAACCCTGTGGCGAACATCATGGAATATCAAATCTGGTACCTTACAAATAAATAGGCATTCCCAAAAGAGGAAAAAACCAAACGTGCACGATCATTAACCTTAAGGATACTTTTACCTGAGGCAAAAAATGAAGAGGAAACCTGAGATAATTATCTAGAAATGAACCAAATATGCTCATAAACTAGGTAAAATGTCTTTGGGCCTGAATCATCCAAATTTCCAATCAATCAGTTGTATTTATTGAACATTAACTGTGTACAGAATACTGCACTAAGAACTTGGACACCTGCACTAGAGTTAGTAGGAAGAAACTAAGATAATTTACAGACAGGAGAAAGAGGGAAAAGGGGCTATGTATCCGAGTTAGCGCATATTAAGCAGAAACGCATGTCTGACAGGGAGAGCTCCCAGGGTTCGCGGTTCCCAGCGATAGCAGCTCTCAAGATCCCTGCTCCTGGATGCTAATAATAATGTTATATTCATTCATTCATTCAATAGTATTTATTGAGCGCTTACTATGTGCAGAGCACTGTACTAAGCGCTTGGGATGAACAAGTCGGCAACAGATAGAGACAGTCCCTGCCGTTTGACGGGCTTACAGTCTAATCGGGGGAGACGGACAGACAAGAACAATGGCAATAAACAGCGTCAAGGGGAAGAACATCTCGTAAAAACAATGGCAACTAAATAGAATCAAGGCGATGTACAATTCATTAACAAAATAAATAGGGTAACGAAAATATATACAGTTGAGCGGACGAGTACAGTGCTGTGGGGATGGGAAGGGAGAGGTGGAGGAGCAGAGGGAAAAGGGGAAAATGAGGCTTTAGCTCCGGAGAGGTAAAGGGGGGATGGCAGAGGGAGTAGAGGGAGAAGAGGAGCTCAGTCTGGGAACGCCTCTTGGAGGAGGTGATTTTTAAGTAGGGTTTTGAAGAGGGAAAGAGAATCAGTTTGGCGGAGGTGAGGAGGGAGGGCGTTCCAGGACCGCGGGAGGACGTGACCCAGGGGTTGACGGCGGGATAGGTGAGACCGAGGGACGGTGAGGAGGTGGGCGGCAGAAGAGCGGAGCGTGCGGGGTGGGCGGTAGAAAGAGAGAAGGGAGGAGAGGTAGGAAGGGGCAAGGTGATGGAGAGCCTTGAAGCCTAGAGTGAGGAGTTTTTGTTTGGAGCGGAGGTTGATAGGCAACCACTGGAGTTGTTTAAGAAGGGGAGTGACATGCCCAGATCGTTTCTGCAGGAAGATGAGCCGGGCAGCAGAGTGAAGTGTTATATGTTAACACCAGTCTAAGCACTAGTCTAAGCACTGAGGTAGATTCAAGTTAGGTTGTGCATTGTGAGCTGTGGGGATTGAAGCTGCTATAGAGTGCTCTCGGGGCCTCACTTTCCTCCAGGTGGCCGAGCGAATGCACTGTGACTGCTGCCTTCCCACCGTGATATCCAATGACCTTCAGGGTCCTCCTCCATTCGGCCACCACACTCTCTCCCTGGGATCCGGCAACAGGGAGAGAATTTGTGTTGAGATACAGAACCTTCCAGATCTAGCCAACTGACTTCCCTCCTCAGGATAAAAGAGCAGCAGTGGTCAGGGCCAACCTCTTTCCCAAGATTTTGTGGTGGAAGGCAAGAAGGGCTGGGGTCTCGTGGTTGGCCCGGAGAGAAGCTGGTGATGATTCCCAAGGAAGTAACATGACTAGCTGTTCAGTGGAGAAGGATGGCAAGAGCATGCAGTGAAAGTTTTTACCCCAGTGCACACAGAGTAACTCAAAAACAGGAGCTCTGGTGGAGTTGGGGGAATAATCATCATCATTATATCTGTTAAGTGTTTACTATGTTCAGCCACTTTATCACATGCTGGGGATAGGTATGAGGCAATTGGGATGGACACAGTCCCTGCCCCACAGAGAGCTCACAGTCTTAATCCCTGTTCATTCATTCAATTGCATTTATTAAGCACTTAGTGTGTAAAGCACTGTACTAAGCCCTATTTTACGGATGAGGTAACCGAGACACAGAGAAGTGAAATGACTTACCAAGGTTACACAGCAGAAAAATGGCATTGCCAGGATTAGAACCAAGTCCTTCTGACTCCCAGGACCATGCTCTTTCCACTAGGGCACATTGCTTGGCCACAGTGGAGAGGGGCCCAGAATGTATAGGGAAGCAAGACCGCACTTACCCGTCGCTTCACTCGACTTTGGTAGACAGAGGCCCAGAACACTCTGCTGCTCGTTTATCCTCACAGTCCAGTTCACAAAGTGTATGTCATGAGCAGGAGCACTCAGAGATGAGAAGGGAAAGCAGTTGGCTAGATCTGGAAGGTTCTGTATCTCACCACACACTGACCCTCTCACCAACGTCAAATAGAGATTCTAAACTGAACCCTTTCCAGCTCCAAAATTCCTTAATGAGAAACTGGGAAACTGGATTTCCATGAGGAAAATCTCTCATCCTGGGTTCCCGCCCACTTTCCCCATTATTCTGACCTCACACAGCTGGCAATGCAGTCCCCCATCCATTTAGCAGAAAGAAGATGCACAAGTCAAATTGCAACTCAATTAATCTCCTTGGGTTTCTTCTGATCTATGCCAGAGTCATTTGCAAGGCCATTGCTCAGTTGTAACTGTTGCACCTGTGCTGCTGTTTTAACTGACCCCCCCCCCCCCAACCCCCACCCCCATTTCCTCCAGCTGTTTGGGGACATGTTTCTCTAATCACCTTTCTCTCGGGCACAAAGCAAGTACTTTGCAGAAGAGGAATGCTTCAATTCCCAAAGCTTTGGCAAGGAAACATTTAAATGCAATCAGACGATCTTCCTTTGCGTTTTCCGGGGAAATTCATCTCTCTGAGGTATGGCTCCACTCTTTCGCTCTTCCGCAAGGCAGCATCCTACAGGGCTGAAGTGGTCGCAGCTTGCGGAGACTAAATATTTCTTCTCCTCCGTTGCTGACATAGAGGATACAAGCTGGTTTCCTCAATCACCTCTAATTGAGGACTTTGCTTTATTTAAATTGTTTTAAATTCAGCTGGGAGAAGTTTTTCCTGTATGTGTTTTGCAGCTTTATAAGCTTATTGGCAAGTGGGCCTCTCTTTCTTTCCCTCCTACCCTCCAACATTTAGAGAGCTATCAATCCAGCTGCTCATTACATATTAGGTGCCAAAGTGGTATAGCTTTGCAGGGTAGAGGGTGCTATGTTTTTTTCAGTGAGGGCAGAAATTGTGTCCTGTACTTGAATTTACTCTTCCAAGCACTTTGTACATGATCTGCATTCTGTGAAAGTTGGTAAATGCTATTTGATCATGTAATAATTCTTGAGGTAGTCCCTGTCTAGTGAGTAAACTGATTCAACTAAACAAGTCACCATCTTGTGAGGAGTACTCTAGCCATGTGACCCTGGAGTGAAAGGAAAATAGGGTTAGGTTATTAAAGAGTATAAAGAAAAATACTTTACATTGAGAATACTCAACTTCAAAATAGAAGGGGAAACGAGGGGAAACCTAATCCAATGGAGTCACATTTCTGTTGTCTTCTGAATCCCACAGATCCAGCTTCCTAAGCATGTAAAAGTACAGGCTCCCCACAATTCCTCCAAAATGTCCATGGGGTCAATGTTTCTCAACGGGGTATTCAAATCAGGAAGAGAATCCGAATTTGTCCCATGGTCCTGCCATCATCCTGGTACTTTGGCTTTCATTTTCACAGTTGTTCTGTTCCAAAGAGCAGCAGCTATTTAACTCCTGATTTCTATCAAATGGTCTTTCTGGAAGAAATGAGAAGCAGTATGACCTAGTGAATAGAGCATGGGGCTGGGCATCAGAAGGACATGCATTCTAATCTTGCTTCTGTTTCTTGTCTGCTTTGTGACCTTTCATTCATTCAATAGTATTTATTGAGCGCTATATGCAGAGCACTGTACTAAGCGCTTGGAATGAACAAGTCGGCAAGAGATAGAGACAGTCCCTGCCGTTTGACGGGCTTACAGTCTAATCGGGGGAGACGGACAGACAAGAACAATGGCAATAAATAGAGTCAAGGGGAAGAACATCTCGTAAAAACAAACTTCTCTGTGCCTCAGTTACCTCATCTGTAAAATAGAGATTGAGACAGTGAGCCCTATGTGGTACAAGGACTGTGTCCAACCTGACTGTTTTTTTTTAATGGAATTCGTTAAGTGTTTAACAGGCACTGTGTAAGCACTGGGGTAGATATGGCCCAGTCTACTTGGACAGAGTACCTGTCCCACGTGGGGCTCACGGTCTTAATCCCCATTGTACAGATGAGATAACTGAGGCACAGACAAGTTAAATGACTTGCCCAACCTAATTAACTTCTATCCACCACAGTGGTCAGTACAGTGCCTGGCACATTGTAAGCACTTACAAATACCATAAACCACCCCCCCCCAAAAAAAAACAACAAACAGATTTTAATCTGACCAAGGCAATCATTTTGAGCACCAGTTGCCTAATTAGGTTTATATTGTACACTGTTGGCTGTAATTATTCATGACCCCAAATTACATGGATTAACTGAAAGGTTAGGGCTGGGGACCTTTCATTTGTATGTACTGGGGTGATTTTTCCCATGCAGTTGATTTGTGGGGATTGATTTGTTTATGGATTGTACAGTGTTGGAAAAGGAAGGTTTAGAGAGTAAACATCCTTGTTCATTTAAAAAATGTGAGTTCTTTGTGGATAGCCAGGATAGGTAATATTGCAGGAAAGAACAGATATTAACTATGGTTACAATCACACAATTAATCATTTATTGCTTTCTGTCAGTTAACATGACGGAGTACAACCCACAACCCACCATGCTGCTCTTCACCTATTTCATGGAGGTACTCATGCTAACTTCTGTGCAACTTTTCTCCTGACAGTTAACCCCAAATCCCCAATTTTTGCCAATTAAGATGATTTCCATAGTCATCCTTCACATTTCCCATTTTTGAATTTCACTGTGGGAGAGGGACAATGCATTGCATAACCTAATCCATAAAGGTGGATAACATTTTCATCAGTCTTCTCTTTTTTTCTTTTAGGGCATTATGTTTAGGTGGGGGATTGGGACCTGGAGGTGTAAGTGGTGTAAGTCTGTGTAATTGCCTGTGTGTGTGTGTGTGTGTGTGTATGTGTGCTTTTGAGACTACTCTTCTGCTTGAGAAGCAGCGTGGCTCAGTGGAAAGAGCCCTGGCTTGGGAGTCAGAGGTCATGGGTTCTAATCCCAGCTCCGCTACTTGTCAGCTGTGTGACTCTGGGCAAATCACTTAACTTCTCTGGGCCTCAGTTCCCTCATCTGTAAAATGGGAATGAAGACTGTGAGCCCTACGTGGGACAACCTGATTACCTTGTATCTACCCCCAGTGCTTAGAACAGTGCTTGGCACATAGTAAGCGCTTAACAAATACCAACATTATTATTACTCCTAGGTTTTGAAGAGTTGGTTACTAAAGACCTGTGCAGCTGTTTGTCTGCAAAGACCAATGTATGACCATTTGTTCATACATTCATTTGTATTAAGCACTTACTGTGTGTAGAGCACTCTACTAAGCACTTGGAAAAGAACAATATAACGACGAACTCGCAGTCTGGGGATCGGGGGAGTAGTCCCTGAAATACTGTGTGCTCATAAAGAAGATTTCTCACTGGGCTAGTGCTACCACCCCACAATGAAGCTGATCGCTATTTCCACGTTGCCTCTTGGTATTCCAAACTTCCCAGTGTTTCTGCTCAGGAAGAGCAACCTCTTTTTTAATTGCTGCAATGTTTTCTCCCTGCTGTCACTGCTTGGGATTCTGCTTCACTCTGTTCATCTGGTCTCTGTGCTTGTATACCCTACCTTTCAGTTTACCATTCTGCAGTTGCTTTGGAATCCTTCTATCCTTTATTCTTCTAAGTCTGTATTCCAGGTTCTAGTTGCTGGAAATCTTATCCTTGTATTTGATGCATTGTAGGTGACATTCTGGGAACTTCTCAAAGAGGCGAATGTATGTTCTTTTGTAGGTATAGATTTAGGCCATTTAGAAGGTTGAACACTGATGCAGCTTGGTATAATTTCAATTTAATACTGAGCTTTATACTCTATCACAGCTCTGTTCTACAGTCACCTAAAGCCATGCTTTCATTCTCTTTTCTACTTCTTTACCCACGAATCATTGGTTAGTGTCCTGTCCTTCAAAATTGGATGATAGCCCCTAGCTACCAAGACCTGCTGGTCTCACCTTTACAATAGCGCCAAGATCCGCCCTTTCCTCTCCACCCAAATGGCTACCTTACTGCTACAGGCTCTCGTTATATCCCGGCTAGACTACCGTGTCAGCCTTCTCTCTGATCTCCCTTCCTCCTCTCTCGCCCCGCTCCAGTCTATTCTTCACTCTGCTGTCCAGCTCATCTTCCTGCAGAAACGATCTGGGCATGTCATTCCCCTTCTTAAACACCTCAAGTGGTTGCCTGTCAACCTCCGCTCCAAACAAAAACTCCTCAGTCTAGGCTTCAAGGCTCTCTATCCCCTTGCCCCTTCCTACCTCTCCTCCCTTCTCTCTTTCTACTGCCCACCCCACATGGTCCCATCCCTCGGTCTCGTCTATCCCACCGTCGACCCCTGGGCCACCTCCTCCCGCGGTCCTGGAGTGCCCTCCCTCCTCACCTCTGACAATCTAATTCTCTTCCCCTCTTCAAATCCTTACTTAAAGCTCACCTCCTCCAAGAGGCCTTCCCAGACTGAGCTCCCTCGTTTTTCCCTCTGCTCCCACTACCCCCCCTTCACCTCTCCACAGCTAAACCCTCTTCTCCCCCCTTTCCCTCTCCTGTCCCATCCCCTCAGCTCTGTACCCCTCCCCTCAACTGTACATATCTTTATCACCCTATTTATTTTGTTTATTTTGTTTAATGAGATGTACATCACCCTGATTCTATTTAGTTGCCACTGTTTTTATGAGATGTTCTTCCCCTTGACTCTATTTATTGCCATTGTTCTTGTCTGCCTGTCTCCCCCGATTAGACTGTAAGCCTGTCACAGGGCAGGGACTGTCTCTATCTGTTGCCGACTTGTACATTCCAAGCGCTTAGTACAGTGCTCTGCACATAGTAAGCGCTCAATAAATATTATTGAATGAATGAATATCTGATAGAAAATTTTGGATGTGCAAGTTTTCCTACATTTGGACAGATCTGAAGCCTTGGCTTTCTTCAGGCTGTCAGCAATCATCTGCAACTTTTCATCTATATACTTCAAATAATAATAATAATGTTGGTATTTGTTAAGCACTTACTATGTGCAGAGCACTGTTCTAAGCGCTGGGGTAGATACAGGGTAATCAGGTTGTCCCACGTGAGGCTCACAGTCTTAATCCCCATTTTACAGATGAGGTAACTGAGGCACAGAGAAGTTGTGACTTTCCCACAGTCACACAGCTGCCAAGTGGCAGAGCAGGGATTCGAACCCATGACCTCTGACTCCGAAGCCCTGGCTCTTTCCACTGAGCTTCTCTATCCATTCTGCAGTTCCTGGATAATTGTCCCAACACTCAGAAAAACGAGTACCTGTCCTATTTGCATAGGATATCAATACCCCTCCACCATACCTCTCCCACCCCAATCCTAAAGCATATTATGATGTGACAGAGGCACCAGCATTCTGTATCCTTGATGGAATGACAACATTGCCTTTGGAAAATTATGAGAAGCAGCATGGCCTAGTGGAAAGAGCACGGGCCTGGGAGTCAGAATAATAATGGTATTTGTTAAATGCTTACTATGTGGCAAGCACTGTTCTAAGCGCTGGAGTAGATACAAGGTAATCAGGTTGTCCCATGTGGGGCTCACAGTCTTAATCCCCATTTTACAGATGAGGGAACTGAGGCCCAGAGAAGTGACTTGCCCAAAGTCACACAGCTGACATGTGAGGGAGCCGGAATTAGAACCCATGACCTCTGACTCCCAAGCCCAGGCCCTTACCACTAAACCATGCTGCTTCTCAGTTATGAGTTCTAATTCCGGCTCTGAAGTGACTTGCCTAAGGTCACACAGCAGACATGTGGCAGAGTGGAGATTAGAACCCGTGTCCTTCTGACTCCCAGGCTCATGCTCTATCCACTAACCCACGCTGCTTCAATTCAATCAGATCAGACCCAGTACCTGTTCCACAAAGGGCTCACAGTCTGAGAGGGAGGGAGAATGGGTATTCGATTCCAATCTTACAGATGAAAAAAACAAGAAATGGATAAGTTAAGTGATTCACCCCTGGTCAGCCAGTAGGCCGGGGGCGAATCGAGGTGTCCTAACTTCCAGTTCTGATTTCCACTAGGCTACGCTGATTGATGCTCAGCTGTAACCAGCACATCCATCTGAATGTTCACACTTTCTGTCAATGCTCTTTGAACAAACCAGGAATATATCGATTACCTTTTAGAGCTAAATCATAATCCCAGGAGTCTTGGGTATCAGAAGTGTGCTGATTCCATGTTTTCAGCATCACCTTCCTCCAGTTGTTGTTCTGTCACTGACCTGGAGACCAGCTCCTCAGTAAAGCTTCTCTCATTGCCCTGCCACGGCCCTCGGCTTCACCTTTATCCTTCAAAGACAGAACATCTAAACGGGCACAAGGCTGTCCAGGCTATCGATTCCGCTTGTCAAATTTCCAGAAGGCCCCGGGGTCAGGCTCTGGAAACAAAAAAGACAGAAGCCACATTCCTTTCTGTCTTGTCACTGGAGTGACTCCCATACTTGTTAGGTTTAAGGGGTAATTAGGATTAATTGCCGCCAAACGTGGCTCCCGTCCATTTCGCGTGCAGGGCCTCCTGACTCACTTGGATTGGGGGCTATCCATCAGAGTCCATGTCTTTAGGCAATGAGGGATGTGTGAGGGACTGGGGAAGTAAAGTCCTGTTCAAAGGCAGAGGGACATGGAAATGACAAGAATGGAGTTTCTGACCACATGCACTGCATGCACCCAGAGCCACAAAGCTAGGGAAGAATAAATCTGGAAAGTTGGGTTGACACAGTGCGTGGCTTAGCCATCTTTCTGACATTAGGAAACCAGATGCAAAGCGTCTTTGTCGACCCCTTCCTCACATCCACCCTCCTGCCTAGAACTCCCTTCCTGTTCCCATCGGTCAGACCGCCGTTCTCCCTAGCTTCAAAGGTCTTCTGAAATCACATCTCCTCCAGGAGGCCCTCCCTGATTTATCACTTGTGGTAATAATAATAATAATGATGATAGTTTTTGTTAAGTGCTTACTATGTGCCAAGCACCATTCTAAGCCCTGGGGTAGACAGAGGGTCCTCAGGTTGTCTCACGTGGGACTAACAGTCTTAATCCACTTTTTACAGATGAGGTAACTGAAGCACAGAGAAGTTAAGTGACTTGCCCAAGGTCACACAGCAGACAAGTGGCGGAGCCAGGATTAAAACCCACATTCTCTGACTCTCAAGCCAGAGCACTTTCTACTAAGCCACGCTGCTTCCCCATCTACTACCTCTTCAGCCCTCCTCATCACCTAAATAGCTAGGTGCTCACCCCTTCCCCTCCCCCTCCAAAGCTTTTCTGTGAGTATATCAACTAATCAATGACACTCCTTGAGCGCTTTGGTGTCAGCGTACATCTTTACACTCTCCTGATTCCCCCTACCTCTCATTCATTTAAGGGCCTTTTTCTCCTGCTAGATTGTACGTTCCTTAATGACAGGCATCATGTCTACCAGAGAAGCAGCGTGGCTTAGTGGCAAGAGCCCGGGCTTGGGAGTCAGAGGTCACGGGCTCTAATCCTGGCTCCACCACTTGTCAGCTGTGTGACCTTGGGCAAGTCACTTCTCTGTGCCTCAGTTACCTCACCTGTAAAACGAGGATGAAGACTGTGAGCCCCAGGTGGGACAACCTGATTACCTCGCGTAGCTTAGAACCGTGCTTGACACATAGTAAGAGCTTAACACATACCAACATTATTATTATTATTACTAACTCTTATTGTGTTCTCCCAAGCACTTAAGTGTTCTCCACAGAGTAAACAGTCAATAAATGCTACTGATTGAGAGCCCTTCAAGAGCCTCAATTTGCAATTTCTCCATTTGATTAAGATAAGAGACTAGGAGAGGGTTATTTCTGACAAGAGAGATTTGTTTTGTTTAAGAAATGGACTATGGTAGTTAAAACAAGGACATTCCAATTTCTTGGCCCTGGAACCATAGAGGAGGGAGTTTTCAATAGACAAACCAATGCACACACATGTGGAGTGGAAAGTTTATTACATGTTGGAAAGAGCTGCTAGAAGTGCATTTCAACTCTACAGATAGGAGATTTAGCTGTTTTATAGTTCTACCTCATACCCAAAGGGGAAGGAGTTTTGTCTAGTGAATACAGCATGGGCCTGAGAGTCAAAAGGACCTGGGTTCCAAATGCAGCTCTGCTCCTTGTCTGCTGTGTGACCTTGGGCAAGTCAATTCACTTCTCTGTGCCTCATTACCTCATTTCTAAAATGGGAATCAAAATATAAAAAATAATAATAATAATAATACTTGTGCTATTTGTTAAGCACTTACTATGTTCCAGGATACAAGCAAATTGGGTTGGACACAGTCCTTGTCCCCCATACGACTCACAGTCTCAATCCCCATTTTATAGATGAGGCAATTGAGGCCCAGAGAAGTGAAGTAACTTACCCAAGGTCACAAGTGGAGGAGGCAGAATTAGAACCCATTTCCTTATGACTTCCAGGCCCCTGTTTTATCCACTGTGCCTGGTGTACTGTCACTATCTATCACTGTGCCCAACCTGATTAGCTTGTATCTACCCCAGCACTTAGTACAGTGTCTGATATGTAGTAAGGGCTAAACAAATATCATTTAAAAATAAAGGAATAGAACTTCCCCAAAGTTCTCTCCAGGAAACAGTGTTTCCTTGTGGCCAATGAAAGTTCTGGGCCAGACTTTGTGACTTTGATTTTAATTCACACAGGTCCTTTCGTTCATTCATTCATTTCATTAAGCATTTACTGTGTGCAGAACACTGTACTAAGCACTTGGGAAAGTACAATAAAACAGTAAACAGTGACATCCCCTCCCAACAACGAGCTCACAGTCTGGAGAGGGGGGAGACAGACATCATACAAATAAATAAAATGACAGATGTATGCATAAGTGCTGTGGGGCCTGGGAGCTGGGAGAACAGCAAAGGGAACAAGTCAGGGGCAGAAGGGAGTGGCAGATGAGGAAAAGTGGAGCTCTTGGAGGAGATGTGGCTTCAGTAGGCTTTGAAGGGGGGTAGAGTTATTGTCTTCAGTTTTGAGGAGGGAGGGAGTTCCAGGCCAGAGGCAGGACGTGGACCATGGGTCAGCAGCCAAACAGATGAGAATGAGGCACAGTGAGAAGGCCCAGTTTGCCCATCCCTTGAACCAGTGGCGAGAACAACATTTCTTGTCTTTCAGTCCATGCATCCGCTTCTTTTATGGACAATCGTCCAGAGCAGAGGACAAAACTGGATCTCACTGGCTATTTCCAAGTACTCAGGAAACCCCATATCAATCAATCATATTTATGGGGTATATACTGTGTGCAGAGCACTGTACTAAGTGCTTAGGAGAGTACAATATGGCAGAGTTGATAGACAAATTCCCTGCCCACAATTCCACAACTCACGAGCCCCAGCAAAAGGGGACAGTTGGGCGGTGTATACAAGAAAGGAGCTTTCTACAGCAACCAGGTATTGCTGAATTTGGCTATTGTGTGGTAGCAAAAAATTTCTAAACATGACCTCTTACTAGAAACAGAATGAAGAAGGTCAATATATCCCTTGGGAGACCATTAGAGTGTGGCATTGAATGTGGCATCAGGGTTTAGATTACACAGAGCAGTAACTCTGTCCAATATGCTCTATGACTGTAAGACCTGGACTCCTCTCAGGCATCACACCCAACTCCTCAAGCAGTTCCATCAGCATAATTTACTAGCTATGGTCAACGTCAAGTAGCAGGACAGGATTACAAGAAGCAGAGGCCTTCTCTTTGCACTGAAGCTAACCTCATTTCAACCCAGCTGCTCCGGATGGGTTATTTGAGGAGAATGGATGACAGCAGGATACCAAAACAGCTGCTGTATGGTGAACTAGAATAGAGCAATGAAAACAAAAAGAGAGAAGAAATGTTTTAAGGATGCAATAGAACAAAGACTCCTCCACTTATTCATCTCCTTTGGAAGGTGGGGAGGCAACCGAGGCAGAACAGGCTTGCTTGGCATATTGGAAACCGGGGGTGGGGGTGGGGGGGAACCTAAAATAATTGTGAAACAGAGGCAAGAGTGAAAGCTGTTCCCAGAGGCCGATGGTATTGTAAAGTCTAATGTATATTTGTAACAGGTTTAAGACTGAGAACTTCAAGGAAGAGTGTGGGCTGAGGCAGGAACAACAAAGGTAGTAAACAAAAGCAGATCCCAAGAAGCAAATCTAGCCTGAAACTCATGATAATCTCTCCTAGTGTGGGACCAATGGTCACTTTGGAAAATGGCAAAAAAAACAAACTGGAGAACCCCTACAAATGACCAAAATTAAACACAAGTGAGAGGCTGGGGACAGGCGAGATAGAGAGAAAGACTGCAAGACTGATGAGGGAGCGACTGAGTATTTCTGTAATTTATTTATTTCTATTAATGTCTGTCTCCCCCTCTATACTGTAAGCTCATTGGAGAAGGGTATCTGTTTATCGTTTTCTTGTATTCTCTCAAGCACTTAATATAGCACAAAGCACACAATAAGCACTAAATAAATATGATTAAATGAACGAATGAATGAGTTAAGTGCTTACTATCTGCTGGTTACTGTACTAAACACTGGGGCAGATACACTCTAATGAGGTTGAAACATGGCCCATATGAGGCTCACAATCTTAATCCCCATTTTACATATGAGACAGCTGAGACACAGAGAAGTGAAGCGAATTGCCCCAGGGCACACAGCAGACAGGTATGGAGGCAGGATTAGAACCCAGGTCCTTCTGACTCCCACACCCATGCTCTATCCACTAGATCACATGAGGTGTTCTAAAAGTTGGCAACTCATTTCATAATTAGCAGGACCTCTCTATAAGGGGCCAACAGGGCCAATAATTTGAAGCTCCTTCCCTGCTCTTAACTATAATTCTTAAGTCCTTTTTTCCCCAGGGAGAGAAATAGTTTGAAAGGCCTTTAACTTGTAGCATAATCCTTGAGTATTATTCTCACCTAGCTTGAGGGGATTTAGTTAAAATCCAGAAATTATTCATATAGGTAATTCAGGAATCTATAAAAGTGCATGATATTCAATATACAGTGCAATTAGAAGGAAAAGGAATTAAGGCTTTGTACATCACCATCAGTGGGCCTCTTTGCTGCCTTCTCACTGAACACTTCCGGATGGCCCAATCAATAAAACAGAGGACTTTGAAAATCAGGCTTGCAATGAAAGACCAGGACAATATTTCTCTGAATAATTTCTGGTAGGTTGCTGAAGCTCTGCAGTCATTAGTTGGATCATTCTAAGGATCGCTCTATGTATCTCTAGTCTGTAAGCTCATTGTGGGATATGACTATGTCTGTTTATTGTTGTATTAATCGTAATCATAATTATGGTGTTTGTTCAATGCTTAGTATGTGCCAGACATTGTACTAAGGGCTGGGATGGATACAAGCACATCGGACTGGACCCAGTCCCTGTCTCACATGGGGCTTACACTCTTGATCCCCATTTTAAAGATGAGGTAACTGCAGCCCAAAAAAGGTAAGTGACTTACCCAAGGCCACACAGCAGACAAGTGGCTGAGCCAGGATTAAAACTCATGACCTTCGGCCCGTGCTCTATCCACCCTCGCCATGCCACTTCCCATATTGTACTCTTCCAAGCACTTAGTAATAATAAAGTAATAATAAAGTTGGTATTTGTCAAGCACTAACTCTGTGCAGAGCACTGTTCTAAGCGCTGGGGTAGATACAGGGTAATCAGGTTGTCCCACTTGAGGCTCACAGTCTTAATCCCCATTTTACAAATGAGGTAACTGAGGCACAGAGAAGTTAAGTGACTTGCCCACAGTCCCACAGCTGACAAGTGGCAGAGGTGGGATTCAAACCCACGACCCCTGACTTCCAAGCCCGTGCTCTTTCCACTGAGCCACGTTCTGCACACAATAAGTGCTCAAAAAATATGATTGAATGAATCACTCAGTTCAGATAATTTGCTCAATGAGGAATCTCAAATGGTCTCACTGAGTTAATGGGGGAAAGATTTCCCCTTAGTGTCTTTTTTATGGTATCTGTTAAGCACTTAAGTGACTAACACTATTCTATGAGCTGGGGTAGGTGCAAGTTAATTAAGTTGGACAAAGTTCCCATCCCATATGGGGCTCACCATCCGCCTCCCAACCCACTCTGTTTCTTGAAATTACCCGTCTTAAACCTGCTACAATTATAAATTGGACTTGACAAGTAGAAGGGAGAACAAGAGCACCGAGGCACAGAGAAGTTAAGTGACTTGCCTCATGTCATACAGCAAGCAACTGACAGAGCCAGGATCAGAACATAGGTTCTCAGACTCCCAGGTCCATACTTTTTCCACTAGGCCACACTGTCTTGTTTCTTGCCTGTGTGTGGTTGGTTTTGTTCTGACCTAATAAGATATAGAGTATCTCTGGAATACTGACAGGGTGGAGGCCTGCTCCGCTTAGCGTGAAGGTGTTGATGCATCAAAAATGCTTTGTACTTGCTAGTCTTTTAACAGTCTGTCAGACAAATTAGCACCCTCTCAACTGAGGGTCAAATTGAATTTGATATTTCTCCCAGGAGAGGAAAAAATGGCAAAGAACGAACACTACAGTTTTATCTTTCCTCTGTAAGTGGAAAAAAAAAAAGCTGCCCGAGCAGCTCTGAAGAGACTTTTCCACCAACCTTTTTGTCTATTCGTGGGAATTTTGTGGAAAATAAATATCCATATTTTGTGGCCTGGTGAAAAGAGCTTGGATCTGGGAGCCCCAAGAACTGGGTTCTAAATCTGACTCTGTTCACTGAGTCATTCACTCACTGAGTGACCTTGGACTAGTCACTAACTTCTCTGCTACTCAGTTTCTTTTTAGACTCTGCGCCCTGTGTGGGACAGGGATTGTGTCTGATCTGATTACGTTGTACCTTGCTCAGCGCTTAACAAAGTGTTTGGCATAAAGTAAGTGTTATATAAATAGTGTTTATCATCATTATTATTAATAACACATTTACCAAAAAACACAAATTTAAATAAATAATTGCTTACATGGGTGTGGGGGAAATTTCCAATAAGGCACCAATCAAAATCCTGTCCTAATATTAAAAGCCAAGTTTTTGGTAACCACATGTTGAACCTAATTCTCCTCTGCCCTATTTTTGCTCCATTGCTGTAAACTTGACACTTTGGGAAAAGCATTAACTCCTCCAGACCACTGCGGGTCACAGTGTCTTGATGAATCAAAACTCTAAACTGTCCACTAATGGTAGGGAAAAGAATGTGATCCAGTTTTGGTATGGTGCTCTGAACACAGTAAGCGCTCAGTAAATAGGATTGACTACCTCAAGGAAATTATCATTCAATTAACTCATAGAATTCACTGAGTCCTTATTGTGTGCAGAACAATGCCTGGAGCCAACCAAGAATGCTGTTCTAAGCACTTGGGAAAGTAATAATAATAACAGTGTTGGTATTTGTTAAGCATTTACTATGTGCAGAGCACTGTTCTAAGCGCTGGGGTAATCAGGTTGTCCCACGTGAGGCTCACAGTTAATCCCCATTTTACAGATGAGGTAACTGAGGCACGGAGAAGTGAAGTTACTTGCCCGTAGTCACACAGCTGACAAGTGGTAGAGCTGGGATTTGAACCCATGACCTCTGACTCCCAAACCCGGGCTCTTTCCACTGAGCCACGCTGTTGGTATATGCAATCTCTGTCCACAAGTAGCTTGCAGTCTACAGGGTGAGACAGGCATTAAAATAAATTACAGATAGGGGACTCTCAGGGTCGCCCCTGGAGAGTTTCCAGTACTCTACTAGTCTTGGCTATGGGAGGGAGAGTCAAGCAGTGGCCTATCCATTCCTTTGCTAGCTTGTCCAGTGGCTAGTGAGTGGAAGCAATCTGCTACAAGTCAAAACTCACCCATGCTGGGCAGCAGTGACATGAGAAAGAGTTGAGGACAGAGACTGAAGTTTACTGCATGGAAGAAGGCAGTGACATATTTTTACCAAGAAAACTATGGATTAACTACCAGAACGATTGCAGATGGAGAAGGGCCGTTCTGGGACAGATGTGTCTGTGGTGTCACTATGGGTCAGAGAAGACTTGAAGGCATAAGACAAATAAGATAAAATTAATAGGCAAGACATTTATGTACACAAGTGCTGAGGATCTGAACAAAATGCATAACTACTAAGTCTCGTTGTTGGGTTAGTGTGACTGAGGGGCGTGAATTAGTAAGGAAAGGCTAGCTAGGGAAGGTGGGATTTAAATATGGGATTAAAGGTTGGGAGAGCTGTGGTCTGGATTGTCAGGGGGAGGAAAAAGGTCAGGATAGACTGAAATTCATATGGAAAAATAAGTGGCTACAATTCCCAACCATTTTTTTTAACCTTTTCTCTAATTTCTCTCCTCATTTCTCCCACTTAATGCTCTCTTGTGGATGGGAGAGAAGAAGATTTTGGACTTCCTCTGTTACCTATCTTGGTAGGCATCATTCTCAGTAGCCGGTGTGTGCCCTTGCGTTTATTATTGATAGAGGGAACAGATTTATTTGTAGCATTGTTATCAGCCCATAGAGTGTGCTACAGCCCCTTTGCAGTCCAACGACCGAGTGAGGAGATAGAAAAGGAAATGAAAACTTAGTCAAGTGAGGAAGAGAAATGAGAAATTAGTGGGACTAAGAAGTTGCAGGAACAGCAGAATTGAAAGCTCCCTGATAGCAGGATTTTTACTTAATTGGGGAGAGATAGGAAATGAATTATCAACTGTAAAGACAAGGAAGGGGAGGAGAGTTTGAAACTAGTCCCAGGGGGTTTCATACTTAAAGAAGGTGATTCAATCTCATCCTTTTGGGGTCCCAAATGAGAATTATGCTGTACTGTCAGGTTGATGTTTCACATGCAAGTAGGGAAGTTGAAGTGGCTATGAGAATTTTCATTTCCTATCCCCAACACAACTCTAATGGAATCAGCACTGTGCTATTCCAGCATTTCAATGGAAGACTGCAGGGAAGAACTGGAGAGTAAAGTGGGTGCCATCTTGGATCTGTATTACTGTTGGTTCCACAAAAAAGTGGCTGACTTCTACTTCGGTATATAATAATCTGGCCTGTCCACCCCTGATGTGATGACCAGATAACCTCACCCTCCCCAAGTGCTCTTTATAACTTTCTCTATTCAGACAATAATATTTATTGAGCACTTACTGTGTGTAGAGAAATGGACTAAGCCCTTGGATGAGTAGAAAAGTAAGTAGACATCATCTCTGCCCCAAGGAGCATACAATTTACTGGGGAGACAGAGATTAAAATCAATTACAGAGTGGGGAGGCAACTGACTAAAAGGATATATATATACAACATTAAAACTCCTTCCCACCCTCAACTCCTTGTCACTGAGGAAAAAAAATCCCTAGTCTTTCTATGTACTCACCTTTTTTTTGGTATTTGTTCACCATTGTCAGTGTGTCAGGCATTGTACTAAGTGCTGAAGTAGATATAAGCCAATCAGGTTGGACACAGTACACCCCCTCACATGGAGGGGTGCGGTGTCACAGTCTTATTCCCATTTTACAGGTGAGATAACTGAGGCCCAGATAAATTAAGTGACTTGCCTACATTCACACAACAATGCAGCAAAGTAGCAGTTGGGATTAGAACCCAGATCCTACTGCCTCCCAGGCCCATGCTCTATTCACTAGGTTATGCTGCTTCCCCTTCCCCCATCTCATCTGCTCTGGGTATGGAGATTCATTCAATAGTATTTATTGAGCACTTACTATGTGCAGAGCACTGTACTAAGTGCTTGGAATGTACAAATCGGCAACAGATAGAGGCAGTCCCTGCCCTTTGACGAGCTTACAGTCTAATCGGGGGAGACAGGCAGACAAGAACAATGGCAATAAATAGAGTCAAGGGGAAGAACATCTCATGAAAAAAATGGCAAATAAATAGAATCAGGGTGATGTACATCTCATTAAACAAAATAAATAGGGTGATGAAGATATACACAGGTGAGTTAGTAGAGCTTTATTCTTATTTGATACATTTTTATTCTTGAAAAGTAATCGAGTAGGGGATTTCTTGTGTATGCATACCATGTTCATGCTGGAGCACAAGTTCAAAATTCTTGATGTGTGCTGCTCTCTGTCTCCAGCTGTGTAGCAGCTGGCAGTTTTGACCCCCTACTAAGGGGCAGGCTGACCAAAAAGACCCTACCCCCCAGACCAAGACCCCTCTGACAAGCCCATTTGGAGAGTTGAAAAGTAGTTATTAATTAAAACTCCAATGGCTCCCAGTTGCCTCTTGTAATAATAATAATAATATTACCAATAAATAATTCATGACAATAGTGGCATTTGATAAGCACTTACTGTGTACTAAGCACTGGGGAGATGCAAAATAATTAAGTCGTACAAGGCCCTGTCCCACATGGAAGAAAAGGTTTTGAACCCCCATTTTACAGATAAGGAAGCTTAGACACAGAGAAGTGAGTGGGCAGGGACTGTCTCTCTTCATTGCTGTGTTGTACTTTCCCAAGTGCTTAGTACAGTACTCTGTACACAGTAAACTCTCAATAAATACAATTGAATGCATGAGTGAAGTGATTTACCCAGGATCACACAGCAGGAAAGTGGCAGAGCAGAATTTGAATCCAGGTCCTCCTACTCTTATGTCCATTTTTTTTGTTGTTAAACACTTGCCATGTGCAGAGCATTGTACTAAATGTGGGAAAGAGTACAAAGGTGGCAATTAGGCATGGACGCAGCCCCTTGAGGGGCTCACAGTTGCACAAAATAAAAACTGATTATCAGCTGGTAATTGCTTACCTATCCTCCTTCGGCTTCTACACCCACTCGTTTTCACGTCACCCCAAGCCAATCCCATCCCCACAACGCACCCATGCAATCTTTTCTCTTTCCCTTGCTCCAGAGGCCATCCACCTTCTCCGTGAACAAATCGTGTCTTTATCATCCTAAAGATACTACTACTAATACTAGCTCTTACTATGCATCAAACACTGTTCTAAGTGCTGGAGTTAATGAGGTCAGGTGCAGCCCCACGGGGGAGGGGGCTCACATTCTAGGTAGGATGGATCCAAATTATATTAATAATAATGGTACTCATTAAGTGTTTACTAAGGACCCTTACTATGGACCATGCACTGTACCCTTCTCTGGGTACTGCTAATTCCCAGCCCCTTCATCATGCCTAGTATCCATTTGACTGGTTAGCAGACAAAAGTGGATAACAGAGAAGCAGCGTGGCTCAGTGGAAAGAGCCCGGGCTTGGAAGTCAGAGGTCATGGATTCGAATTCCGAGTCTGCCCCTTGTCGGCTGTGTAACTGTGAGCAAGTACTTCACTTCTCTGTGCCTCAGTTCCCTCATCTGAAAATGGGAATGAAGACTGTGAGCCTCACGTGGGACAACCTCATTCCCCTGTATCTACCCCAGCAGTTAGAACAGTGCTCTGCACGTAGTAAGCGCTTAACAAATACCAACATTATTAAAACCACTTGTACTTGTAATCTCCTTATTATCTTCAGTGTACTGAACACTCGGTCAACTCAACTATGAGAAGCAGTGTGGCTTAGTGGAAAGAGCCTGGGAATCAGAGGTCATGGGTTCTAATCCCGGCTCTGCCACTTGTCTGCTCTGTGACCTTGGGCAAGTCACTTAACTTCTCTATGCCTCAGTTCCCTCATCTGTAAAATGGGGATTAAGATGGGGACCCCCATATAGGACAACCTGATTACCTTGTATCTACCCCAGCGCTTAGAACTTGGCACATAATAAGCGCTTAACAAATACCATCAACTATCGATACTATTTCAAACACAGGGCAAAGGAAATCAATCAATCAGTGGTATGTATTGAGCACTTACTGTGTGCAGAGCACAGTACTAAGCACTTGGGAGAGTGCAATCAACAGAGTTGGTAGACATGTTCTCTGCCCGCAACAACCTTAATGAAGCCAAGCGTTACTGGGAAATTTAAAATGATCTGTAGATTTGATTTAGAGGCCATATGTAAGCCCCACCTGTGTATTCATTCCCAAGGTTCAGTATGGTGTTCTTCACAGAGTAAGCCCTTAATAAATATCATTACTACTATTGCTACTAGCTCCTTATGGGCAGAGAATATGTCCTTTTTTGTGTATTGTACTCTTTCAAGCACTTAGTACAGTACTCTGCACATATTAAGCACTAAATGCCCTTGAATGACTACTACTACTGTCTCCCAAATGTTAGAGAAGATACCCTAGCCCTGCCCATAACAGACTTTGTCTGCATTCTTCTATCTGAATCTTTTTGTCCAGAAGGTCAGAGGTTGGAATGTTGTCTAAGTAGAAACTTTTCCACAGGTCACATATGAAGCTTACTCTTAGCCCTAAAACATCTCAACTCGTGCACAAATAGTGTCAAGGAATACGTACATAGGACACACAAAATGTCCCATTTAAAGATCTACCATTTTAATGATCTACAGATTGAAAATCAATTATGTGATCTAGGAGTTACTGAGATGTGAATAGAACAATAGTAGTAATTATTAATTGAATAAAATCAGTAATGTGACTGTGAAATCTAGTAATCCGGTGTGAAAGATCATAGCTGCTGGTTAATTAAGACCACCTACCGTGCTGAAAACCTTTTCGGATCATCAAAGAGCAAGCATTAAAGCTGGAGATGATGACATGTTCTTCAGCTTGTTAGCAAAATATCATGTTCACTAAGTGTTTGATATACAAACTTTAATGGGAGCCATTCTCCTGAATAGTTCATGAAAAGCTTGGCAGTTGTTTGCCTAGTGCATTCCCGGTGGGATTAAAGTCCAGGTTATTGTTTTTTTTGTTTTGTGCACCATTTTTAAAATGAAATTCACTCTGTTCTACTTTATTCCCTTGAAGAGTGGCAAAATGAGGCAGGATTTAAAACATTACGATGATTTAAATATTATTCATGGCATCACTTGGATTGGCAATCTTTTATTCACCCCACCTTCAGCCCCACAACACTTAAGGCTGCTGTAATTTTTTCATTTATATGAACGCCTGTCTTCCGCTCTAGACTGTAAATTCCTTGTGGGCAGGGACGATGTCTACCAACTCTGTAGTACTATACTCTCCCAAGTGCTTAGTACAGTGCTCTGCACACACTAATGATTTAATAAATACCATTGATCAATCAACCTATTGAAGATTTCTATCTCCCCCTCTAGACTGCCAGCCCCTTGTGGGCAGAGAACGTGTCTACCAACTCTGTTATTATTATAATCTCCTAAATGCTTAGTACAATGCTCTGCAGACAGTGAACACTCAATAAATACAATTGATTGATAATGCCCTCACTCTGGATCAGATGACTCAGGCAATCAGCTGTATCCACAGACCCCTCGAGGCTTCAAAGCTCAGAAACATCACTCCCAGTCACCTGTTTGAACGCCAAAGAACTGAGAACAAGGCATTCTCATTCATTCATTCAATTGTATTTATTGAGCTCTTACTGTGTTCAGAGCACTGTACTAAGCACTCCCTCCTCTAGCTTTAATACTAGTAGTAGTAGCACCACCCCCTGTAGCCTGCAAGCTCATTGTGGGCAGGGGATATCTCTGTTTATTGTAAGAAGCAGTGTGGCTTAGTGGATAGAGCCCGCACCTGGGAATCCGAAGGACTTGTTTCTAATCCCGGCCTTGTCCCTTGTCTGCTGTGTGACCTTGGGTCTCTTGTCTGCTGTGTGACTTTGGGCAAGTCACTTCACTTCTCTGGGCCTCAGTTACCTCATCTGTGAAATAGGGATTAAGACTGTGAGCCCCATGTGAGATAGGGACTGTGTCCAACTGATTAACTCACATCTACCCCTGCATTTAGAACAGTGCTTGGCACATTGTAAGCACTTAACAAGTGCCATTATTACTATTGCTCTCCCAAACACTTAGTACAGTGCTCTCTAAACACAGTGAGCACTCAATAAATGATTGAATGAATTTCTTGAGTTCCCACCCAGCTGATGCAGTGCACCATCCCATGTGCTTGAGAAGTACAAAATAAAGAGGTGATCCCTTTTCTGTTCACAAGGATCTTACACTGCAACAAGGGAGATCCCCAGGCCCTAGGATAGTCTGCGGTCTCATGCACCTTCTCCTGGGACAGACCTCAGAGGGCATCCTCCACTGACCTGGGAAGATTAGAGAAGCAGCATGGCACAGTGGAAAGACCATGGGAGTCAGAAGGTCATGGGTTCTAATACTGACTCCGCCACTTATCTGGCGTGTGACCTTGGTCAAATCACTTCACTTCTCTGGGTCTTAGTTATCTCATCTGTAAAATGGGAATTGAGACTATGAGCCCCATGTGGAACAGGGACTGTGTCCAATCCCATTTGTTTGTATCCACTCCAGTGCTTAGTACAGTGCTTAGCACATAGTAAGCACTTAACAAATACCACAGTTATTATTGTTATTACTGGCCTGTGGAAATACCCCAGATGCTTCAGAAGCAGAACAGTGGCCCTATTCTAAGGGACAACTCCTCAGGCAGCTGCTCACCTTCAAGCCTGGACTCCAGGAAGCCTAAGGAATGTGTCTACCAACTCTGTTATATTATACTCTCCCAAGTGCTTAGTATAGTGTTGTGCACATAGTATTCAATAAATATGATTAAGGCGGGACTCTCAGATGGTGAGCCTTCGAGAAACAGGGACCAGGTCTTATTCCCACCTGGGTATTCTCTCCCAGAGTTTAGTAAAGTGCTTTGCATACAGTAATAATAATAATAATGATAATGATGATGATGATGGTTTTTATTAAGTGCTTACTATTTGTCAAGCACTGTTCTAAGTGCTGAAGTAAGTACAAATGAATCAGGTTGGACACATTCCCTGTCCCACATGAGGCTCAGTCTTAATCCCCATTTCACTGATGAGGTAACTGAGGCCCAGTGAAGTGAAGTGACTTACCCGAGATCCCACAGCAGACAGGTGGCAGAGCTGCAATTCGAACTCAGGTCCTTCTGACTTCGAGGCCCATGTTCTATCCATTGGGCCATGCTTAACAAATATTAAAATTACTAACTCTACAACAGCAACAGATCAAACCCTATTCTCTTTGCTTGCTCAAAGTCTCAAGAACCTCAGATGGATGTCAAGATGATTGAGATTGTGTGGTCTGCAATGGATGAAAGTTCTGCTAAAAAGTCATCACTTAAGGAACAGTTCGCTGTCAGAGAGTGCTGCATTCCTGAAAGTTGTGAAAAGAATTTACACCTTCTTCATCCCAATTGTCTTTCTGAGAGGACTTTAGAGTTTTTTTTTAATCTTGATTGGACTCCACACAATCCTAATCTCAAGCAGTTTCCTCATCCTTCCCTCAGCTTTGCCATTTTCCCCTTTTCCCCTTCATCTGTATTAGGAGACCATTTTTAAGGCAAAATCTGCAGATGTGAGTTTCAAGAGGTTACAAACCAAGATTGGAAAAGTAAATTAAGCTGCTGAGGGAAAGAGTGACTCATCTATCATGAGTAATCAGAATTTTTTATGGGATTTCTTTGAGCTATTGTTCTTCATGTTGCACTGATATATTGCGTGTATTATTGCATAGAAGATGTGTGTGTCTGTTTTAGAATTATGCAAGAATGAAGTAAGAGAATGTATAGTTTAGATTTATAATACATTAGGTCCCTTCACTTGTGAAGGTTCCTCAATTTGAGTAAAAATGCTTTCAAATTTTAAATGAGGACAGCTTTGAGAATTCAACTTAGCAAGTGCAATCCAATTTATCACTAATAGAATATTCTCAAGTTCTACTTGAAAATTCATCCTGTAGTGTAAGTTGTGAAGAGGTAGTAGGAGCTGAAAAATGTGGAAAAATTTGCAGTGATGGATATTTTCTCATCCTTGATCAGGAAATTATGTGCTTGAAAACTCATTAAACATCTTCATAGAAACTCCAATGAATGGGGGCTGGGTTTAAGGCTGATCATAACATACTGAGTTTACTACATAATTCATATTTCTGTGTCACAGTGAAAGTGTAAGATTTGTATCCTCCAAATTTAAAAATAAAAAACCTTTTGATTCAAAACTATAAGAAATGGTTGCAAAAATTTAGATATTTGAAGATCTACTGGCCCTTTAAGCAGAATTGCCATGATATTTACTTCCCTTTTCTCAGTTTAACATTGCTTCCTTTTTTCCTTCCACCTGACTTTGTAAAATTATCTAGTAGTCTATAGCATAGGAAACAGGAAATTATGGATGGGGGTGGGAGGTTTACCAACTCAAGCATTTCAAAATATTTAGATGAATAAAATAAACTGGATATTTGAATCCTAGAACAATTCAGGCTTGGTCCTAGAAAGATTTGAGTGATTGTCATTAGTGATTAGTTATTCCAAAAATTGGGTTTTACATATCTAAGAACCCTGATCCTATTGCCTTTGGGCAAATGAAATTCTCATAGATCACAGATTCCTGGGTGTTTTTTTTGAAAAACTTAATATGACCAAAACTTCTCATTAAAAAATAATTTAGGTAAAAGACTTTAAAAACTTGGGAGGTTTTTCCTGGAATTCCTACACAATGAGGAGCAAGCTGTGAAGTTACAGACCAACACCAATGTGACTTCCCCACCTATGAAAGTCAAAAATTCCTCAGGATGGACCCTTAATTATGGGGTCAGGATATGAAACATTAATCAGCTGAACAACTCTGATCGCATACTTATAATCAGGTGGTTGTTTAGGTGTCTCCTTTTGAATTCCAGAACAAAAACAAAACTTCTGTGACTAACTTTTGATGGACTGATGCAGAGCCTTTGCTCAGGAGCAAACTGGCTGGTGGCAAAGCTGGAGTTCTCTAGCTCTGCAAGAAGGAATCTTCTCTCCAAAGAAAAAAGAATCTCTCCCTCTCCTGGTAAATTAGTCTGATAATTTATTTCTAGCCTAAAATGAACACCATGACTTCAATTATGATTATGATTGAAAATATCAGCATTGTTGAGATAAAAGCAATGCATGAGGAATCTGAGTTGTCTGGATAATGTGTTGTGATAATAATTGTGGTATTTGTTAAACACTGTGCCAAGTACTGTACTGAGCACTGGGATAGAAACAAGACTGGACAGAATCCCTGTCTCTCAGTAGAAGAGATAACTATGTAGTCCTCATTTTATAGATGAGGAAACTGAGGCCCAGAGAAATTATTTGACTTGCCCAAGGTCACACAGCAGGAAAATGACAGAATCAGGATTAGTACCCAGGTCCTCTGACACTCAAGTCTCTGCTGACTAGACCCTATCCCTGCATCCTCATTTCCTTAATCTGGACATCAAAAAGGATTGGCAATTCACTGGTCAAATCCAAATAACAGAGACTGTTATTTCCCCACCATCACCCTCAACAGAATCATTTCTTCAGATCTTTAGTTAAACAAAGTTCAAATAATAGATGGGGATATTTTAAATTATAAAATCCAAGAACTATCTTTTGCTAAATTGTAAATTCCTATGGGTAGGGAACATGTAACTTCTTTCTGTTTTCCTTCACCAAGTACTTAGTAGAGTGCATTGCATCTAGTATATACTCAAGCAGTATGGTGTAGTGGATACAGCACAGGCCTGGAAGACAGGTGGTCATGGGTTCTAATCCCAGCTCCCCCACTCATCTGCTATGTGACCTTGAGCATGTCACTTCACCTCTCTGTGCCTCAGTTATCTCATCCATAAAACGGAGATTGAAACTGTGAGCTTCACATGGGACAGGAACTGTGTCCAACTTGACTTGCTTGTATCCAACCCAGCACTTAGTACAGTTCCTGGAACACAGCATGTGCTTAACAACTACCACAATAATTATTATTATTATAATTATTACTATTAAGAGCAGTTAGATCCCTTTTCTTGTGGTGGTGCTTAATACAGTGCTCTGCACACAATAAGTGCTCAATAAATGCCATTGATTGATAGTGGATAACGAGAAGGTTATATAAAATAAGAAGGACTTGCATGATCACAAGTCTACATTTTGGCAGGTATTAAACTGGAACCTACACTGGAAGTTGATGGAGGGGTCTTCATGTCAGAAATCAATTAATCAATAGCATTTATTGAGTGCTTATTGTGAGCAGAGCACTCTACTAAAGGCTGGGAGAGTAATAATAATAATAATAATGGTATTTGTTACACGCTTACTATGTGCCAAGCACTGTTCTAAGCGCTGGGGTAGATACAAGGTAACTAGTTTGTCCCATGTGGGGCTCACAGTCTTAATCCCCATTTACAGATGAGGTAATGGAGGCACAGAGTAATGAAGTGGCTTGTCCAAGATCATACACATTGGACAAGTGGTGGAGTCAGGATTAGAATCCACATCCTCTGACTCCCAAGCCTGGGCTCTTGCCACTAAACCACGCTATTTCCCTTCACTATAACAGACTTCGTAGAAATGTTTCCTGCCCACAGTGGGTTGATAATCTACTTGCTTCACTTTCATACCACTTTGCATTCACCAAAATCTTTATTTCTGTCCAGTTGAGAGGGATTTTCACTTGTCTCCCCTTCTGAGGTGAGGGGAATGAGGAAAGAGAGAAAATCACCAAATGCATGTAAAACATTCTTTCCTTGTGCACCTTTTAACCTGGAAATCAGAAGGAGGAGTAAAGATGTGGAGGTGGGAGGGAGAAAAATCAACTCTGAAACCTCTGTGTTTGCTAGTTGGACCCTAGAGAGCCTTATCCAGGACCAGCACTAAGCTTGAAGAGGAACAATAAATCATTTGGCAAGGGTAGGGAATGAACTTCTCAAACATTGCTCAAGTTACAGAATTTTATGGAACAATTTTATAGAGCACTTCACACCTATTTGTCTTATGTCAGTCACTAGTGACAGGAAGGAATGGAAATAAGAGCATGTTTATAGTTTCAGAGCCTTTTGCTCTACCAATGTTAATGGGTTACTTGATTTCATCTTTACCTGAAGGTCAAGTGGGTAAACAGTACCTAATATTACCTTTTTTATAAGACAGCCAATTAAAGGGCAAAGTTCATTAGAATAAATCATCCCCTAAAATATTTGACATTGGAAATGTCAGAAATTCTTTTTGAGTAAATGGGAAAAAATTATTTTTCAAAGCTTCCTTTTTGTCATAAGTTACCACTTAGTTCTGCAGTAGTAATAGTATTCATTAAGTACCTTCTGTGTGCAAAGTAATAATAATTATATTTGTTAAGTAATTACTATGTGCCAGGCACTGTACTAATCACTGAGGTAGATCCAAGAAAATCGGGTTGGAAGCAGTCCCTGTGCCATGTGGGGCTTGCAGTCTCAAGCAGGGAACTGAGGCCCAGGCAAGTGAAGCGACTTGGTCAAGGTTACTCAGCAGACAATAATAATAATAATGTTGGTATTTGTTAAGCGCTTACTATAATAATAATGATAATGTTGGTATTTGTTATGCGTTTACTATGTGCAGAGCACTGTTCTAAGCACTGGGGTAGATACAGGGTAATCAGGTTGTCCCACGTGAGGCTCACAGTTAATCCCCATTTTACAGATGAGGTAACTGAGGCAGAGAGAATAATAATGTTGGTATTTGTTAAGCGCTTACTATGTGCAGACCACTGTTCTAAGCACTGGGGTAGATACACGGTAATCAGGTTGTCCCACGTGGGGCTCACAGTCTTAATCCCCATTTTACAGTTGAGGTAACTGAGGCCCAGAGAAGTAAAGTGACTTGCCCAAAGTCACACAGCTGACAAGTGATGGAGTCAGTATTAGAACCCATGACCTTCTGACTTCCAGGACCGTGTTCTATCCACTACATCATGTTGCTTTTCCACAGTAATGGGAGAGAATACACAGGTAGGATTTTGACAAGGTCTGTGTCTTTCAAGCAGCTCACATTTAGACACCAAGTAATTTCCAGGAAGGAAATAGCAAGCAAAACAGATACAGAAGAGAGTTGGATCTCATAGTCAAGGAATCACTGAATCAATCAATGGTATTTACTGAGCCCTGAATGTGTGCAGTGCACTATGCTAAGCACATGGGCAGTTGTTAGGTAGGATCCCTGTGCACAAGGAGCCAACAATCTAATCGGGGAAACAGGAGAAGCAGCATGGCATAGTGGATAGACCACAGGCCTGAGAGTCAGAAAATCCTAGGTTCAAATTCTGACTTGGCCACTTGTCTGCTGTGCGATCTTGTGCAAGTCACTTCACTTCTCTGTGCCTCAGGTATCTCATCTTTAAAAAGGGGATTGAGACCGTGCGCCTCACATGGGACAGGGACTGTATCCAACATGATTTGCTTGCATCCACCCAAGTGCTTAGTATAGTGTCTGGCACACAGTAAGCACTCAACAGATACCACAATGATTATTATTACATGAAAATAAATTATAGGGAGGGAAAGCAGCATATAAGTATATGTGCATAAACGCTCTCAGCCTGGGGTGAATAATGAGCTCAGGAGTGTAAACATGAGGGTATAGGTAATTCAAGGTATAGGGGAAGCAGCATGGCTCAGGGGAAGCAGCGTGGCTCCGTGGAAAGAGCCTGGGCTTGGGAGTCAGAGGTCATGGGTTCAAATCCCGGCTCTGCCACTTGTCAGTTGTGTGACTGCGGGCAAGTCACTTCACTTCTCAGTGCCTCAGTTACCTCATCTGTAAAATGAGGATGAGGACTGTGAGCCGCACGTGGGACAACCTGATTATCCTGTTTCTACCCCACTGGATATCATTTTCATTCATTCAACTGTATTTATTGAGCACTTATTAAGCACAAAGCACTGTACTAAGCAGTTGGGAGAGTACAATACAACAACAAACTGACGCATACTTACCCATAACAAACTCACAGTCAAGACTGGGGACATGTGCAGAGAATTATATTTTTAGACAAATGAGCCAAGCAGCAGAGGCAACATGGACTATAGAGGGGAAAGGCTGGTTTGGAGGCAGGGAGGTTAGTGACGAGAATGATGCAGTAGCTGATATGACAAGTGTTTGGGCCATCATCGTGGCAGTTTCAATGGAGAAGAAGGGCCAGATTCTAGAATTGTTGTGAAGGTAAAACTGACAGGATTTGGTGACTGACTGACTGCGAGTTGAATGAGAGAGATGAGTTGAGGCTAATGCCAATTCTGTTGGCTTGTGAGAGAGGGAATGTAATGGAGTTGCTAACAGTGATGGTAATGTCGGAGGGGAGGAGGATTTGGGTGGGAAGATGAGGAGATCCAAAAAGTTCAGTTTTGGATATGTTAAATTTGAGGCATTGCTGAGACATCCATATAGAGATATCCTGAAAGCAGGAGGAGATGTGAGAGAACAGAGAAGGAGAGAGATCAGGACTGGAGAGGTAGATTTGGGAGTCATCTGCTTAAAGATTACATCTGAACCTACGGGAGTAAACGAGTTCTCCAAGGGAGTGTATAAAGCAATAAAGAATAGAAGGAGACTTAGAACCGAGCCTTGAAGAACCTCTATATTGAGGGAGTGGAAAGGAGAAAATGAGCCAATGAAAAAGACCAAGAGGGATTATTCAGAGACTTAGGATTTAGGAGGAAAACCAGGAGAGGACAGTGTCAATGAAACCAAGGATACATAGAGTTTCCGGGAGACGGAGGTGGTCACAGTGTCAAAGGCAGATGACAAGTTGAAGGGGATAACTTGTACTTGTACAAGTTGAAGGGGATAACAGATGTAGTACAATCTGTTGGATTCTTACCTTACCTCACTGATCTCCTACAAGAGCCCAGACTACATATTTCAATACTCTAGTCCCAGGTTGCTCGCTGTGCATCAATTTCACTTATCTCTCCACTGACTCCTTTCCCCCATCCTCCCACTGGCCTGCAACTCCCTCTCCTTCTAGATTGTCCGCTTCTTGTGGGTAGGGACTGTTTCTACCAACTCTCTCATATGGTACTTATACAAGAAGTTAGTTTAAGGCTCTGCACACAGTAGGTACTCAATCAATACCATTGATAAATACTCCTGATTGATTTGGCAAGAAAAAGATAATTGTAGGACTTAGGGCAGATTCTGTGAAGTGAAAGGGGCATAAAGCAGATTGCGTGGGGTCAAAGAAAGAATTAGAGGAGAGGAAGTAGAGGCAGTGGGTGTAAGCAACTCACTCAAGGGATTTGGAAAAGAATAGTAGGAGGGAGATGATATGGTAAATGAAGGGTGTCATGGGGTCGAGGGAGTTTGCAAAAATGTTGCTCCTCCACATTAACAGATTGGAAGACTAGACAAAAAAAAACCAACACATGATATATAAAATAATGTAAAGTGATAGAAAAATACCCTAGACATCATTTAGAGAAGTAGCGTGGCTTAGTGGAAAGAGCCTGGACTTGGGAGTATGAGGTCGTGGTTTCTAATCCCGCCTCCACTTGTCTGCTGTGTAACTTCGGGCAAGTCACTTAACTTCTCTGTGTCTCAGTTGCCTCATCTGTAAAATGGGGATTAAGACTGTGAGCCCCATGTGGGACAACCTGATAACCTTTTATTTATCCCAGTGCTTAGAACAGTGCTTGGCACATAGTAAGTGCTTAACAAATACCATTGTTATTATTATTATTATTACTTGCATCATCTGAAATTACAAATGGAAGGGAAGAAGTTTTTCCTTTAGAGAAAGAAGTTGAGTTGCCCTATATTATTTTTGAGACTCCTCAAAACTCTCTTTCTGGCTCTTAGCCAAGGGTTCCTCTGAATGTTCAAACCATAGGTAAGACTAAACTTTTAAGCAACAACTTTGAGAAATGTTACAAATGATTAAAACCTCATTCAAAAAGTATGAAAAAAAATCACCTGACTTGCTTTTCATTAAGATTAGCACTCCACTGGAAAAGTGAAGTTATTTTGATCACTTGGGGAATAAAGAACTTGCTATTTAAGGTTTTAGTGCAATAATTTTTTTCCTATTAGATTTCTAGTCTGTTCAAATAATTTCTTAGGTCTTGACTTCAATATACCAGTGTAATAATAGGGTGTTTAATTGATGAGCAAAGTATTAATAATAACTCCTGTCCCACATGAGGCTTACAGTCTAGGGGTGACAGGGAAAATAAGAACAGAATATCCATTGTTCAGATGAGAAAACAGAGGTACAGAGAGGTTTAGGGACTTGCCTGATATTAAACAGCAGGCAAGTGGCAGAGCTGGTCTCCTGTTTTCCAGTGTTGTGTTCTTTTTGCGTTGTTTTCTCCTGTTTCCCATTGCTCTGTTCTTTCTGTGTTATTTTCACCAGGCCATGCATAGTCAAAAACATTCATACTTTGTCCCTATAATTTTCTTGAAAATTTCAAACTCTGATGGCTATGAAATAAGAATTAATTAAAGGTTCTTACTAATTCTTTACCCTCCATTTCTCCAGGCAGAAATGTTGTCTTCTCTCAAACAATCAGACTTCAAATGAGGAATTAATTAAGATTCCCTTATTCTTCACCATGCTGGTCCGTTGGGATGACCCATTCTTCCTTTGCCACTGAATGACCATCTGTTCTGGAGACGACTCTATGCATTACAGGAAAACATAATTAGCTTTTAAAAATATGGGCTGTATATTAGTCTCTGAATGATGCAGAAGAGAATTTCTGGAAATTTTTATTCTTGTCCTGAGTATTGTGGCAAAATCTCTTTCCTGCAGTTATAACAATAGACATTTTTGATGATGATTCAGTTCTGGGCAATGGAAGAAAAGGACCTGGTTCTAATTCCGGATCTGGCACTTGTCTGCTGGGTGACCTTGGGCAAATCCCTTCACTTCCCTGTGCCTCAGTTACCTCATTGGTAAAATGGAGATTGAGACTGTGAGCCCCATTTGGGGCATGGACTGTGTCCAACATGATTAGCTTGTTCTAGCCCAGTATTTAATACAGTGCCTGACACATAGTAAGCACTTAATGGATACCATTAATAAAAAAAATACAAGCTAAAATAAAATGCAAATCCTTTCTCTGAGACTCAAGATTCAGCATTCTAGACTGTAAGTTCCTCTAGACTGTAAGCTCCTTGTAGGCAGGGAACAGGCCTTCCAACTCTGGTGTATTGAACACTCTCATGTACTTAGTACAGTGCTCTGTACACAGCAAGCTCTCAATAAATATCACTGATTGATCAAATGGGTACAGAGCACTGTGGGTGTGAAGTTACTCTCCTCTTGTTTGTTTTATGAATGAAGAGCAATGTGCACTCATTCAACACAGTTAAAGCCCGAAGCAATTGATTCTGTTGCTTGCCTCAACTTATTAAGAAAAGACACCCCAGGCAGGAATCCTTGTTCACAGACTGATTCAGGTAGCAAATGAAACAGCCAGTGGTAGCCAAGAAACTGAAATCATGTATCAAGTTGATTAATAAATTATTAATAAATGAACAAATGCTCTTTGTGTAGAGCAGGTGAATCAGGTACCTCAGGCGGACTTAGGTAAACTATGCCTTATGCAAAAAGTTAAAACAAAATTCAGTCTCCTATTTGACCAGTAATTTCTCAAATCTAAGTGAGAAGTGGTATAAAACAACCGTTCAGCCAGGAGCTGGGAAGGGATAATACATGCATTGGAATACTATACCTTTAAGAGAGGGAAACTTCTAGAGGGAGACAGAAAGTCTGGGAGAGTCATACCAAGTAGAAAAGGAGAGGGGGAGAGAGGTCTACTTGTAAATAGTTAAATCCTATAAATAAACATGCTATTTATTGTTTAATAAAACATGCCGGGGCTGGATTGCTTCCCCGTGAAGATACGGAGCAGAATGAGTAACAGCTTTTCCGCTTCCCCAGAGATCAGGACAAATAGGCTTAAGTTACAGCAGGAGACATTTAAGCCAAACTGGAAAAACTTCTTTGCCTCCTCACATTTCGAAACATCACAATGTGTTAGTTTATAGAGAGGTTTTGGGATGTCATTCAATCAGTTGGTCAGGGAATAATATTTACTGAGGGTCTACTGGTTGCAGAGCACCATATTAACTTTTTGGGGTAATCCAATAAAAGTACAAGATAGCATCCCTTGTCTCAAATAGTTTACAATTTAATGGGAAAAAGAGATTTACAAATGATTCAGAAAATAGGAGCAAGAGAGAGAATAACACCACAATTCTTCATTACAGGAATATACATGGTAGAAGGAATGAAGTGTAGATTAAGGTAAATTGAGGTAGAATGAAGCAGCATGTCTTAGTGGAAAGACCATGGACTTGGGAGTCAGAAGATGTGGGTTCTAATCCCACCTCAGCCACTTGTCTGCTATGTGACCTTGGGCAAACCACTTCTCTGTGCCTCAGTTACCTCATCTGTAAAATGGGATTAAGCCTGTGATCCCCATGTGGGACAACCTGATAACCTTATATTTATCCCAGTGCTTAGAACAGTTCTTGGCACATAGTGCTTAACAAATACCATTATTTTAATTGTTATTATTATTATATATGCAAGTGCTAAGGTGTAAGTTGCTAATTGCTGGTTTGTCATGAACTGAGAAGGAAAAGATTACCTGGGGAGTACCTCCTGCAGAAAGTGGATTTTAAGGAAGGAAATGGATAACGAGTAGATGTTTCAGAGGAGTGGAGAGATAAATAAAAAATAAAATAAATAAAAATGGTATTTGTTAAGTGCTTACTGTGTGCCAAGCACTGTCCTGAGTTCTGGGGTAGATGCAGGGTAATTAGGTTGGACACAGTCTGTGTCCCCAGTAGGGCTCACAGTTTAAATCAGAGAGTGAGGGACTTAATCCCCATTAAATTAAATGAGCTAAATAAGACACAGAGAAGTTAAGTGACTTGCCCAAGGTCATTCAGAAGAAAAATAGCAAAGGTGTGATTAGAACCCAAGACCTCTGACTCCCAGACTCATGCTCTTTCTACTCGTGCTGCTTCTCATGAGAGACGTTTTAGAATGATGACTGTAGAAGCCAAGTGAAGTATAGACTTGAAATGGAAGAGGGTGGAGGCAGGGAGATCAGCGAGGAGGCTAATATAGTAGTAGTCTAGGAGGATCTAAGACCCTATTCCAAGATGGAGGACGTTGGGGTGGAGAGGAAGAGATGGATCCAGGAATGATGATGAAGGATAAAAAGAAAGGATTTTCGAGGTAGAATGCGGTGAGAGTTGGAAAATCGTGAAGAATTGAGAATTCATTCATTCATTCAACAGTATTTATTGAGCACTTACTACGTGCAGAGCACTGTACTAAGCACTTGGAATGTATAATTCAGCAACAGAGACAATCCCTGCCCAGTGATGGGCTCACAGTCTAAAATGGTAACAAGATGGCAGCCTTCTTGGATGGGAGAAAGGTGACTTTATCTCCTGTGGTGGAAAAGGTCTAGTAAGAGTGGCTTGGAGAGGAAAGATGTTTTTCTTGTTGAATTTTAGGTGCCAGTGGGACATCCTTGGAGAAGCAAAATGTGAGATTGGGAGAAATGACCTCTCACCTACTCGGCAAAGTAGATTTGGGAGTCATCCACAGAGAAGTGATTGGAAGCCAGCCATATGAAGCCATATTTGCTAGAGAATCTGTTCTCAAGGGCTGCCTGTAGGTCCACCCTGTCCCAGGACTTACTGGTCAGCCCGAACAATGTCCTCGAGGCAGAAAGGGGCTGAATGGCTAGGTCTACAGAATATCAAGGATGCAGTTCCATAAATGTGGTGAAATAAGGAATAAGCCACAAAGTGGCCATGAGTCACTCTCCCTGACTCCAAGTTTGCCTAATCCAGGTGCAAGCCTGGAGAAAAGAAGAGATAATTTCCAAAAGGGAAATGTGTAGAGATTAGGCCTGGCTTATATTCATTCATTCATTCATTCATTCATTCATTCATTCATTCATTCATTCATTCATTCATTCAATAGTGCTTGTTGAGTGCTTACTATAACAGTGGTTTCATGGCCTACCTGCTGAGGCTATTTTTACTCCAAGTACCCTTGTATTGGCTTTGACATCTTTGAGAGGGATGCTTGTGAAAGCTCCTAAGCAAAACTGAGAGGAGAAAGGCCCAAAGCTGGGGACTTACTCTTTTGGCCTCCAGAATGATGCCCAAATTCCAAAAATAAACCTATTAGGGCTCTATTGATTTCATTAACAATTTCTATACCCCATATGAGTGATCAAAATTTTTCTTGTGCTACTGATATAATTGATATCATATTTATTTGAAACAACACATAGAGTTAAGGTATTCTCCCAGTGCTTAGAACAGTGCCTGGCATATAGTAAATGCTTAGCAAGTACTATGGCTATTATTATTATCATTATCCCAGGAAGAGACACAAGAGAAACAGAAACACTTGAAACTGGTGAACTGTCACTACATTTACAAATCAACTGGCTATTCTCCAAAGCCACATAGTAAATTAATCCGTTCATTCATTCACATTTATTGAGTGCTTACTGTGTGCAGAGCATGGTACTAAGCACTGGGGAAGTCTTATCCTAGATTTGTTTGTGGCACCAGTGACTTTCGTCTTTCTGACCTACTGCCTAACTTTTGCCTTCTTCCAGCCTCAACTCCGGGGGCCTTACATAATTCACCACCCACTTTCACAGTTTGTACATAACCAGTTCCTGAAATCTCTCTTTCTTTCTGCCATTCCCTTCCCTCATTCTCATTCTCCTTCCTCACCCTTTCTCAGCCTCTCAGCTTAGCTTAAATAACTCCCAATACCCCAGAATCCTGGAGAAAGGATGGAACATTTGAAAAACTGATAGAGCTTAATTTAAGGTCAAGGTGATCTGGGTTTGTGAGGAGGAGGGAACTGTGTTGTATGACACAAAAGAACCCATTGCCTCTCATCTTATGGGCAGTCAATATTGTTCAAGAAATGTCACCCAGAAGAAGAGTGCCGCATTGAAATATAAATTCTACATGTAACTGTATACCTATTTTTACCTCCTTTGCAGGCACTTAGCTATTAAAATTTTTTTTCATTCATTTCTCCAGGTTTCTATACCTTGAAAAGATTAGCCCTGTTCCTCTATGCAAATTCCTTTATGACATTACATAAGAAGAAAATGTAGACTTCATCTGCCAAAACCTTTAGGCAGTCACAGTTTGTATTGTCACTTTATAACATTTTTCCTTTTGTTCTGCTTCAGATGTATTCTATTTGTTTGAAAACTTTACCTTGGAAACACACACTACCTCTAGGCCCTGGGCTCTTGAACTTCTTCTTAGTGACCTTGCTTACTCTCTGAAACTCCTTGTCTTTCTTTCCACTAAGAGAGTCGTGCTAATTTCTTTCATTTTTCCTACCTCTGTGTTTCTTTTTCTAAAGCATAGGCTTGCATCCTCCTCTCCCCATGGGCCTGATGATTTACTGGGAGACGGGATCTACGTTCTGTTTTATCATTTTTCCTCTTGACTGTTGCTCGTTGTTATGTTTCCTTTGAAGTCTTGACACAGCACTTTGGCATTAAAGGCCCTAGAAGAATAAATGCAATGTAAATCCAGAGGAAATTACCTTTTGAAATGGCATATTACACCTGCTTCCATGAGGTGTTCAAGGCTGACTACCAATTCATAAACTCAGAGTGTCCAGGTCGTATTCTAAAAGACTCATCGATGACACTAAATTGTTGTAAATTTAACTATTAGAGGAAATGTTGGTGTCTTTGTAGCCCTTGGGTCTTTCCAGAAGCCAGAAATAAAATGCATTAGTATTCAACTCTACCCAGAAATAGTTAGACTTGGACAGTATAAGAAACAGCATGGCCTAATGAATAAAGCGCAGGAGTGGGACTCAGAAGGACCTGGGTTCTAATTACGGCTCTGCCAGGTACCGGCTGTGTGACCTCGGGTAAGTCACTTAACTTCTCTGGGCCTCAGTTCATCTGTAAAATGGAGATTGAGTGTGTGAACCTTCTGTGGGACAAGGAGTGGGTCCAACCTGATTAGCTTATACCTATCCCAGAGCTTAGTACGGTGCCAGGCATATAATAAGTGCTTAACAAATATCACTAAAAAAACAGTAAAGAAAACAGGGGAGAGTGAAACAGGTCTCCTCCCCCAACTCAGGATTTCATTTCATTGACATCATGAAAGGACTGTGCTAGAGTCAGAGCATCCAATCCATCTTCAATCCCCAACCTTCTCCCTCTGGAATATAGTTCTCCATTTTACAAATTGCTTCCTTTAAGTTAAAAGACATCCTTGATTCATATGAACAGCCCAAACATCAGCATAAAGAATAAAAATTTGCGGAAGTCTACCTACTCTCAGACATCCCAGGTCTACCACAAGAGTTAATCCTGGAAGGGTCCGAGTGTCACCCTTCATCCCAGCCTGACCAACCTGTGGGAGAATTGATGACAGAGAAGTCCCCCATTTAACTCCCACTCGGTGTAGGCCAGAGAAATGAGGGGATCAGGTCTTGGAGCCAGACATTTCCAATCCTCCTGCAGTTCCGTTCTCTGCACTGGAGGCTGGGAGAAGCAGTGGATGCCTCGATGCCCCATTCCTGACTGTTGGTAGATCCTTCTGGATTCCAATCCAGGCTCAGAAGACAAGCATGAGCCTCAAAATTCATGAGCGTACTCTTTAATAATTATGGTACTTGTTAAGGATTTTAGTGGATAGAGCACAGGCCTGGGAGTCAGAAGGGATTCCGGCTCCACCGCTTGTCTACTGTGACCTTGGGCAAGTCGCTTCACTTCTCTGGGCCTCAGTTACCTCATCTATAAAATGGGGATTGAGATTGTGAGCCCCACGTGGGATAGGGACTGTGTCCAACTTGATTTGCTGGTATCCAACTCAATGCTTAACACAGTGCCTGCTTGGCACATAGTAAGTGTTTAACAAATATCATCTTTATTATTATCATTATCATTATTATTATGTTCCAAGCACTGTTCTTAGTACTGGGGTAGAGAAGCAGCATTATTTAGTGGGTAGAGCATGGGCCTGTGAGTCACAAGGACCTGGGTTCTAATTCCAGCTCTGCTATAGGTCTGCTGTGTGATCTTGGGCAAGTCACTTATCTTCTCTGTGCCTCAGGTTACTTCATCTGTAAAATGGGGAAAAGAGTGTGAGCCCTGTGTGGGACAGGGATTGTGTCCAACTGGGATTGAATCTATCCCAGTGCTTAGAACAGCGTTTGGCATATAGTAAGTGCTTAATAAGTACCATAATTATTATTATTATGTTTGTGGGCAGGGAATGTGCCTGTTTATTGTTGCATTGTAATCTCCCAAGCACTTAGCACAGTGATCTGCACACAGTAAGAGTTCAATAAATAAAACTGACTGATAGACTGACAGGTTGGGCCCAGTGCCTGTCCCTCATAGGCCTCACAATCTAAGTAGAAGGGCGTAGAATTTAAACCCCATTTTGCAGATGAGGTAACTGAAGTACAGAGAACATAAGTGATTTGCCCAAGATTACCCATCAGGCATGTGGCAGAGCCAGGATTAAAACCCAGGTCCCAGGCCCATGCTCCTTCTACTAGGCAACACTGCTTCTCTTGAATTGAGCAGATGGCGGACCCACCTCATCCCAAGCCCCATGATCTGAGCGAGAAGCTGTCCCTCTTGCCCCACCCGAAGACACCAAATGGCTATGGTGGACTTCCTCTTGTAGCGAATAGGGCAGGAGTGTCCAGGGAATATATTCATTCAATAGTATTTATTGAGTGCTATGTGTAGAGCACTGTATTAAGTGCTTGGAGTGTACAATTTGGCAACAGATAGAGACAATCCCTGATAATAATGACCTACTCGGCTATATTGTATTCTCTCAAGTGATTAATACAGTGCTCTGCACACATTAAGCTCTCAATAAATACGAATGACTGACCGACTGTTTATAATACTGTATATTTTTCCAGTGATGCACGTCCATGTGCTGACATCTCCATCCATTAGTACAGTGCTCTGTACACATACAATCGATTGATTGATTGGTTGTGTCCCTGAGGCTATGGGAGTTGCCAATTGGCCAGGGTGTCTAAAGCTTAACAGTCTTGGCCTGGCAAGACTATTGGAATGGCAGTGAGGCTCTGGCTGTAGGGATCTCTCAAAAAAAGCAAGGTGGTTGGGCTTACAGTGATTTAGAAAGAGGGTACAGCAAGAAATGAGTTTAGAGACTAAACTTGCTAGAGAAACAGGGTGGTCTAGTGATTCGAGCATGGGCCTGGGAGTCAGAAGGACCTGGGTATTAATCCCACTTCGCTACTTGACTGCTATGTGGCCTTGGGCAAGTCACTTGACTTCTCTGTGCTTCAATTACCTCATCTGTAAAATGGGGATTAAGACTGTGAGGCCTATGTGGAACAGGAACTGTGTCCAGCCTGATCATCTTGTGTCTACCCCAGAGCTTAGTACAGTGCCTGGTATAATAATAATAATAATCATTTAACAAATCCCATTGTGATTGTTATTATGATTATTTTTGTTATTATTATAGAGCCAAGGGGTGACAAAGTATTGAGACAAAGTAATGGATGGAGCCATCATCATCATAATAATAATAATGTTGGTATTTGTTAAGCGCTTACTATGTGCCGAGCACTGTTCTAAGCGCTGGGGTAGACATAGGGGAATCAGGTTGTCCCACGTGGGGCTCACAGTCTTAATCCCCATTTTACAGATGAGGGAACTGAGGCACCGAGAAGTTAAGTGACTTGTCCACAGTCACACAGCCGACAAGTGGCATGTGACATGCATCCCTGGAAAAATATGCACAATTATAAAGTCAGTCAGTCAGTCATATTTACTGAGTGCTTACTGTGTGCAGAGTACTATACTAAGTGCTGGGGAGAGTATAGTACAACGATAAATGGACACATTCCCTGCCCAAAGTGAGCTGAGAAGTAGTATGGTCTATTGAAAAGAGCAGGCCTATTGAAAAGAGCATGGGTCTGGGAGACAGAGGTCTTGGATTCTAATCCAGGTTCTGCTACTTTCCTGCTATGTGACCTTGGGCTAGTCCCCGAACATCTTGGGCCTCAGTTTCCTCTGCTGTAAATGAGAATTGAATACCTTTTCTATCTCCCACTTAGACTGTGAGTCCCATGCAGGACAGGGTTATTTTATAACTACCCCAACATTTAATTCATTGTTTTGGCACATAGTAAATGTTTAACAAATATTATTATTATCATTTTCATCATCATTATACATAAATGCATATAGACATATATACCTGTGTGTATGTACCACATATGTATAGACATACATACATAGAGAATCAGCGTGGCTCAGTGGAAAGAGCCCGGGCTTGGGAGTCCGAGGTCATGGATTCGAATCCAGACTCTTCCACTTGTCAGCTGCGTGACTGTGGACAAGTCACTTAAATTCTCTGTGCCTCAGTTACCTCATCTGTAAAATGGGGATTAACTGTGAGCCTCACATGGGACAACTTGATTACCCTGTATCTACCCCAGCTCTTAGAAGAGTGCTCTGCACATAGTAAACACTTAACAAATGCCAACTTTATTTTTATTTATACCTGCAAACAGAAGTTCACAAAATACGTGGAGAAACTATGAGTTTAAAATCCATTAATAAGAATTGTGTTTGCCCTAAGTTTTGTGATTTGTATTGACATTAAATGAACTCATTATTCTTTTATGAACAGTTCTTTCCTCTTCATGTCCTTAAGAGAGCTTGAATTGTAGACTCTGACTGAATGGTGCGATCAGAAAACATTGCATCTTTTTTTGTTACTGTTTTCAATGCTTTTGACTTTCATTGAAATTGGTTGATCCAATAGATTCAACTATTACTTTGAGTTGTCAGTAGCTTGTTATGAATAGCATGAAGAACCTGGTGACCTTGAACTCATTAAATGTTTGATGAATAGTTCCTATTTCCGTGAAAATTATGAATATGTTTTCCAGATCTTCTTTTGCTGCTTTCTGTAAGGCTGTCTCCGATAATAGATGGCTTTCATCTTATTGAACTCCTCTTTACATTGAATATTGGAAACGAGAGAACAATGCTTTAATGATGAATCTGTTGATATTGTGAGATATAAAGGATTGATTACATTGTAGACTAAACTCCTAGACTTCACCAAAGGCCATGCAAAACGTTGTAACTGTACCAACTCCAGAATCTATTATTCTTTGCCGATTCTATGGAACACTGCCATGTAACCCTTTAAGAGAAGTTTTCTTAGGTGCTATTCCCTCCTGGTTTTTCTTTTTCATAATTAAGGAAAGATTAAATAAGGTAAAATAAAAAACATTATTATACCGTTGGACTTCCCCAAGGCTTTCACGCCCTATCAAATAGAAACCTCAGAGATGATAAAATACTTTGAATTAAAGAAGCAGTGATATCAAATCACATTCCACTTCAACTACTACATCAATTTCCTTACTGACCTGCCTGCTGCAGTCTCTCCCCACTTCAGTCCTTATTTCACTCTGTTGCCCAGATCATTCCTCTAAAAAAGTTCTAGGCATACCTCCCCAATCCCCCAAAAACCCCAGTGGTTGTCCCTATATCACTAAATCAAACTCAAATATCACCATCTGAGAAGCAGCATGACCTAGTGGCTAGAGCACGGGCTTCAGAGTCACAAGACCTGGGTTCTAATCACAGCTTTGCCACTTGTCTGCTGTGTGACTCTGGGTGAGTCACTTAAATTTTCTATGACACAGTTACCTCATCTTTAAAATGGGGAGTAAAACTGTGAGCCCTATGTGAGACAGGGACCATATCCAACATGATATCTTGTATCTCTCCCAGTGCTTAGTACAGTGCCCGGCACATAGTAAGCATTTAACAGACACTTGATCATCAGTCGTATTACTTGAGCACTCACTCTGTGCAGAGCACTGTAGTAAGTGCTAGGAAGAGTAAGGTATAACAATACAGCAGACACATTTCCCCCTTCCCTGCAACAAGCTTACAGGTTACCATTTTTAAAAATCTGCTTTAAGACACTCGATTAGCTTTCCTCTTCGTAACTTGTTAATCTCCTACTGCAACTCAGCCCAAGCACTTCACTCCCCTAACACAAACCTATTCACTGTACCTTGATCTTGTTGCTTTCACCACCAACTCCTTGCCTACATCCTCCCTCCAGCCTGGAACTTCCTCCCCCTTCAAATCCGACAGACCACCATTCTCCCTGCCTTCAAAGCCTTATTAAAATTACATCTCCACCAAGAGGTCTTCCCTAACAGATACAGGCTAATCAGGTTGGACACAGTCCAATCCCACATGGGGCTCACGGTATTATCCCCATTTTGCAGGTGAGATAACTGAGGCACAGAAAGGTTAAGCGACTTGCCCAAAGTCACACAGCTTGATTAGAACACCTTGATTCTATTTATTGCCATTGTTCTTGTCTGCCTGTCTCCCCCGATTAGACTGTAAGCCCATCAAAGGGCAGGGACTGTCTCTATCTGTTACCGATTTATACATTCCAAGCACTTAGTACAGTGTTCTGCACATAGTAAGCGCTCAATAAATACTATTGAATGAATGAATGAATTAGAATGCAGCTCCTTCTGACTCCTAGGTCCATGCTCCATCCACTAGGCCATGCCACATATTGTGTGATCTGAGCACAGTAAGCACTCAGTAAATATCACTGGTTGATTAATAGGGAGATTCATTGTTGAGCAGAGCAAATAAGAGAGTTCTGATTGGGTCACCTACCAAAATTGTCATTCAGACACACATCAGCCCTCCTCCCAAGCCTCCAACGGTTACCCATTTATCAGCATGTCAAACAAACTCTTGACCATCAGATTCAGTGCTCTCCATCAGCTGTGTCCTTATCTTTTCTCTTACTTCTCCTGCTACACCAGAGTTCCCCCTATTCACTCCTCCCCTAACAGCCTGCCAAATTTTCCTTGTTCTTGCCTTCTGACCCACTGGCCCAACTCCTTTCATCTATTGTAACTCTCTGGAAATTTATCAAGTACTTTGCTACTTTGCCAAGTCCTGAGAAGCAACGTGGCTCAGTGGAAAGAGCACGGGCTGGGGAGTCAGAGGTCGTGTGTTCAAATCCCAGCTCTGCCGCATGTCAGCTGTGTGACTTTGGGCAAGTCACTTAACTTCTCTGTGCCTCAGCTGCCTCAACTGTAAAATGGGTATTAAGACTGTGAGCCCCACCTGATCTCCTTGTATCCTCCCCAGCGCTTAGAACAATGCTTTGCACATAGTAAGCAGTTAACAAATGCCATCATCATTATTATTATTATTATTACCCACTTTCAATGTTCTCACACAAAAAACAAACAAACTCTTGCTCCTCCAGGAGGTTATCCTTGACTAATCCCCACCTTGCTGATTAGATAATGCCATCATTCACCCTGGTACCCCCAATACTTAAGCATATATTGATTTATGTGTTTTATTTACTTCTTTATATATTTATTTTTTGCTTATTTCTCTAATTACCATATGTATTTTTTCCTTTTGGTTCCCATTGTATATCAGATCTGTGTCCACTTGATTTCCCTGTTACTTTGCTGGCTCAATCAATCAATTAATCACTCTGTGGTACTTATTGAGCTGTTACTATGTGCAGAGCACTCTACTAAGCAGTTGGTAGAGTACAATGCAACAGAATTAGCAGACATGTTCCCCACCCATAACGACTTTACAGTCTAGAGGACTACAGTTTAGAGCTCCTCAGGGGCAAGAGCTTCCATTTTATTGTATACTCCTAAGTGCCTAGTGTATATGATGATAATGATAATGGTGATGGATACTGTGCAACTTAACAACTCCTGGAATGATTCTGGGTGGCAGACAAAGCTGTAATCTCAGGCAATTTGGCAGTGCTGGATTTTAGAAATAAAGCCCCAAGGAAAATGAGAATAATAATAATGATGGTACTTGTTAAGAGCTTACTATATGCCAAGCACTGTTCTAAGCACTTGGGTAGATACAGGGTAATCAGGTTGTCCCACATGGGGCTCACAGTCTTAATCTCCATTTTACAGATGAGGTAAATGAGGCACAGAGAAGTTAAGTGACTTACCCAAAGTCACACAGCTGATCAGTGGCAGAGCTGGGATTAGAACCCATGACCTCTGACTCCCAAGCCCATGCTCTTTCCACTAAGCCAGACTGTTTCTCAAGGTGGCCTAATGGAAGCAACGTGGTCTAGTGGAAAGAGCACGGACCTGGGAGTCAGAAGGACCCGGATTCTAATGTCAGCTCCACCACTTGTCTGTTTTGTGACCTTGAACAAGACACTAAACATCTCTGCTTCAGTTACCTCATCTGTAAACTAGGGATTAAGACAGTGAGACTCATGTGGGATATGGATTGTATCAACCTGATTATCTTGTATCTGCCCCATCACTTAGGACAGTGACTGGCACATAATAGGAGGTTAACAAATGCCAACTTTTTATAAAAAAAACCACAGCATGGCTCAAATGCAAGGGTAAGAAATTCATCTGTTTTCCCAATCTGGCTGATGAAGGGGTTTCCAGCTGCCATATAGTGAGTGTGGTCTGAAGGGGTTGGAAATCCTTTGGATTGCGAAGCCCCGAGAAATGGCTCCAGCTACTGTTGGAGCAGCGCAATAAAGTTCAATAAGGATGCACTTCACTTCATACATCACTTGTTTTATGATTTATTTTATTCATCACAATACTTACCTCTACTTACTCCCTACAATATTGATCTCCTGTTTAGTAGAGCAGATTCCCTCGGTCTAGATCGAACCTGTCTCTCTCAGTAACTGTTTTTCCAGGAGACAGTTCTATTTAAAATGTTTCATAGGCTATGGAGTTATTTGTTCATTTGTTAGAAATGGTGGGAGAGACTCTAATCTGCAGGCAGCCTCAGCTGGCTGCTGGAGGTAAGACTAGATCTAGTAATATCACAAGGATAGACTAGATAGTCCGTGCACTATGGAAATAGTTTTATAATACATCTTGACCCAGAACTTATTAAAAAATCCATTACCGTCTTAATTGAAGTTTATCATATCCTTTGGAATTTCAATTTAAGCATTTCCTACCAAAATAATAGGGAGCTGCAGTATTCTATACGGGAAATGGAGTCTTTGGGGTTGACAACTGTCTTATATGAGGGCTATTCATTTATTATCCACAATTGCATTTTCTAATTTCAAGAGAAAGGGTATATCTTTACTGCTCAGACGGACAGCCTATCGACTTCGCTATTTCCTTGTGAGACTCCTGAAGTAGTATACAAGCTCTGTTTGTTGCTCTCGCAAAAATCCTGGGGTTTGCTCTGGAAATCCACACCCTAGGGAAACCCAGCCAAGGAGTCAACCATGGCAGGATTAAGAGAGGAATGTGTGTCAGTGTGACATGGGTGTTTTGAGTTCATCTTTAACATCGAAGATGACCAAAGTCAATGTAAGAGCTTGTCAGGAGGCTCACGTCATCCATTCAATATGGTGACAGGAAACCCGAAACGGTTTCCGCCTCCTCCGACACACATACAAGACAAACATATGCTCTGCTAAAAATAGCACTGCTCTGCTTTGGAATATTTTCCTCCCTTGTGTCTGACTTTCAAATGTGCTTGTTCAAATATAGGACCTCTCTACACGAGCCATGAAAGGGAGGACTGCAGAGGCTGACACAGGACGGATGTTGCCTTGTGCTGAGGAAGCCAAGCCAGTCATCTGACCCTACAATACTTCCTCTTGAGAAAACTCTTCTTCTTTCCCAAAATGTACTCATTTCTTCAGACTCCTCTTTGCCGTCCTGATGTGTGGTGTCACTAGTGTTGCTTGCAGCTGAACCTTGAAGTGCTTTCAGATAGTGTAATAATAATCATCATCATAGTAATAGTGGTATTTCTTAAACATTTGCTATGTGCCAAGCACTTTTCTAAGTGCTGGAGTAGATATGAGGTAATCATTTTGGACACAGCCTCTCTCCTACATGGGGCTCACAGTCTTAATCTCCATTTTACAGATGAGGGAGCTGAGGCACAGAGAAGTGAAGTGACTTGCCCAAGGTCACACAGCAGACATGAGGTAGAGCCAGCACTTCTTTGCTCTGAGCATAAAATTGCATCGTGTGCACTCTCGTCCTTCTGACAGACTCTCAGTGCTAACTCTCCAGGTCGGGACAAGACGTTTGCTGTACTATGGATTTGGGAACCTTCTCTTCCCTGACTGTAGCTACTAACTACCACCAGTAAGCAATGTTTGGAGCATAGCATTATTCTTACTGATTTTTGTCAGCCAAGCCTACTGGGTAAAAGTTGGGAATTGTTCCCTAAGCCATGTGGTCTAGTGGTGAGAGCATGAGTCTGGGAGTCAAATCCTGGGTCTCAATCCCAGTTCTGCCACTTGCTTGCTGTGGGAACTTGGGTAAATCACTTGACTTGTTTTCTCCTCAGTTTTCTCATCTATAAAATAGGGATTAAATGCCCATTCTCCCTCCCACTTAGATTGAATCCCATGTGGGACAGGGACTGCATCCAACCTGATTAAATTTGTACTGATATCCTCACTTAGAACAGTGTTTGACACATAGTAAGCACTTAACAAATACTATGAAGTGTGCATTCAGTTCTATCTGTGCAGTCACCAGGAAAATATATGAATGAGACCATCAGGATGACGCTGTTCATTCTGAAATCTAGAAATACCAACTCAGTGCTACCCACTGAGAAGAGACTCATCACTTCACCACTTTTCCTTGCCTTTTGGGGAATTGTAGGGCCATTTACTTCCTTCTTAGAAGCAAGAAGCTCTAGGGCTTCCCAAGAGGGAGCCAGGAAGGAGAATCCATCCACTAAAATCTCCATTTAGCATGAGAGCCCGAGGGGGTAGGGGGACGGGCGGCGGTTGGGGGAGAGGGTGGGGGGGTAGGGAATCAATGCCATTTTGGGGCTGTTGGGAACACACTGCAAGCAGCACTTAGAGCTGCATTAGCTAGTCTTTGCCTTCGTCACAACAGGAGAGAAACGGCCGAAGGAAGGGCGAAAGCGCCTCTTCCTCCTTTTCTTCCTTGGATAATGTTCTGAAGTCCCGGGGTCAGTTACTGCCATTTGGAGAAGAGGGTTTGAACAAATTTTGAGTACTTTCCATTTTTCCCTCCTTACAGTTTATTACTGTGACAGAGGATAGCAATGCCTTGCAAGAAAAATCATTGCATTAATGAGGGAGGGGATAATTTCCAATTGTTACTCTAGCCTGTCAAGTTAGAAGGTAAAAAAGGGAGGGGTACGCTGTGAATGAAAGGGCCTAAAAAAATATTTAAATAATGGAGATTAGCTCAGGGCTTGAACGGTGTCAAGAGCAGGTCATCAGAATGACGGTAAACACAATCTGTGTTGTGGTGCAGGGTTCAAGGGAGAATTTTTAAAGTGAAAGGGTGGTCATTTTGGCCGCATTATTTGCATGACTAAGGAGACAGGAAAAATTATGGGAAAAGTGAAGCTGGACTTTGGCTACCTCTACTGCTTAATGAATGGGGTTAAAAATTCAGGGTACAATAAACAAGGAGATTCCTACACCCACAACAGTCAATATAATAGATGGGCAAGGGCCTGTTTTGAAATCTTGGTTAGGAATAAACATTATTTTTATAAATGATCCTTTGTAAAAACATTTCTCTAGCATCTCTGAACTGTGTTATAGGATGAACATAGCATTTATGGCTTAAACAATCACAGTAATTTGTCTGTGGAGGGGATTTCCATGAAAAATATGTTCAAATTTCAGCATTCTGCAAGGAAAGGCATGTGTAGTGTTCCAAACTTCACTAGACGTTATGGTCAAAGAGCCAGTAGTGAGTCCCACAGACCTCCCAGGGGCTTTACCGAAGTCTCCTCAGTCTTTGGCATTGCCAGAGACCAAACGAGTATTAAGTCATTAATTGGGTGTCAGGCTAGAACCAAAGTAAGCTTTAAATAGAAGGAAGAAGGAGGGGTCTTTTTTGCTAGAACAATTAATCAGGCAGTCAGTCAATTGTATTTATAAAGTACTTACTATATGCAGAGAACTGGACTTAGTGAACTTCACTCTGCTGCCTGTATCAATTTTCTGCAAAAACGTTCAGTCCATGTTCCCCCAGGCTTCAAGATCCTCCAGTGGTTGCTCATCCAACTTCTGCATCATACAGAAACTTCTTACCATTGGCTTTAAAGCACTCAATCACCTCGCCACCTCCTAACTCACCTCGCTGCTCTCCTACTACAGCCCAGCCCACAAACTTCACTCTTTTAATGCTAACCTTCTCACTTACTTGATCTGGTCTATCTCGCCACTGACCTCTCCTCATTTCCTGCCTCTGGCTTGTGGAAACTCCAGGCATAACCTGGACAAGGCATAACCTGGACAAGATGCTTAAAAAGCCACACAGAGTCTGAAGCCTCTAAGTCTGAAGAGACAGAAGTCTTTTGTGGCTTTGGATGATCCCGGTAACCCTTTCTCAAGTCTTAGACCTTAGCACCCCATTCACGGAAGAGGGATTGCCTCCTTATAATAAGTCTTATAATTAGACTTCTGTCCCTTAATAATAATAATTGTGGTATTAATCACTCACTATGTTCCAGACACTGTACTAAGTACTGGGGTATATACCAGCAAATTGGGTTAGACACAGTCCCAGTCTCACTTGGGGCTCACAGTCTCAATCCCCATTTTACAGATGAGGTAACTGAGTCACAGAGAAGTGAAGTGACTTGCCTAAGGTCACACAGCAGAAAAAATGGCAGAGCCAGGATTAGAACCCATGACTTTCTGCCTCCCTGGCCCATGCTCTATCCACTACACCATGACCCTTAATAAAAATAATAATAATAATAATGGTATTTGTTAAGGACTTACTATGTACCAAGCACTGTTCTAAGCTCTGGGATAGATACAAAGTAATCAGGTTGTCCCACATGGGGCTACAGTCTTAAATGCCATTTTACAGATGAGGTACTGAGTCTCAGAGAAGTTTAGCTTGTTCAGGGTCACATAACAGACAAGTGGAGGAGCTGTGATTAGAACCCACATCCCGAAAGACTCCATTTCCCGTATAGAATACTGCAGCTGCCTATTATTTTGGCAGGAAATGTTTAAATTGAAATTCCAAAGAATATGATAAACTTCAATTAACCCACGTTCTCTGATTCCCAAGCCCATGTTCCTTCAAATAAGCCACACTGCTTCTCCCAAGGAGCCTACAATGGGATGCAGTGGAGTTCTCTCTTTTGGCCTGAGTGGTGGGAGGGAACAGCCACAGGGAGAAAATGGAGTATCCTCTTCCTCATCAGCTGCTTTAATGGAATAGACTGGTTTATCCAGCCACCACCACCAAAACTAAAGGGGCAGACTAGACTGAGCTTTCCCCTGGGCTATGTTGTTGTACAGCCTCCATTTCCACCCTGGGAATTATGGAAAAACCAACAGTGGCAACCAACACCTGTGAATTGTATCTCTCCCTTTCCTCATTCATCTTTTCTTCCCTCCCTGTCTCACCTCTTCTTTCCTTTCTCCCTCTTTCTCAGTCTCCCTTCCTTCCCCATCTCCCTTCTGTCCCCGGCTTCCCTCATTCAACCAGAAATCTGTCCCTTTTTCTATGCTTAGTGATGGTGAATTATTTGTGTCAGTGTTGCACCATGCTTTTTCTGTCTTGATGTATTTAAGAAAACACTTTCCCTGCATGTCCAAAGTTCTAGAAGATGTGCCTCATTTACAACCAGAAAAAGACTGCCATTTTTCAGCCAGAGTAGTGGACTAGACAATGTACTGCAGCTGGCTTAATGCTGGCCAGGAGGGTGAGTGTTTCAAAGTGTTGGTGGTGGGGGGGAATTCTTTGTAATCTCAGAATTCTCCAACTGGAGTGTACTCTGAGGTCACCGATTCATTAACTCTTCCAGGATTTCAGGATGAGAAATGTTCCTAAAATGTACAGACTGAGGTCAGGGCTGAGATGGATAATGATGAGTCCTCCAGAGGTTTCCTATTGGAAATCCCCAGAGAACAAATCTTGTATATGTATATGTGGTGGCAAAACCAATAAATCATAGTTGTTGGCAACTTACTCTGTGCAGAGCATTGGACTGAATGTTTGGAAGTGTACGAGAGTTATTCATTCATTCAGTAGTATTTTTTGAGTGCTTACTATGTGCAGAGCACTGTATTAAGCACTTGGAATGTACAATTCAGCAACAGATAGAGACAATCCCTGCCCAATGAAAGGTTTACAGTCTAACTGGGGGAGACAGATGGGCAAAACCAAGCCAACATAACCATGATAAATAGAATCAAGGGGATGTACACCTCATTAACAAAATAAATAGGGTAATAAAAATAGGGTAGTTATTAGATATGATCCCTACCTTCAAGGATTTTACCCTCTAGTGCTGGAGACAGACACTAAAATTATAGAAGGGGAAAGCAATGGAGTATGAAGATAATGAGAAGCAGCGTGGCTCAGCGGGAGTCAGAGGTCATGGGTTCAAATCCCAGCTCTGCCACTTGTCAGCTGTGTAAAAGTGGGCAAGTCACTTAACTTCTCTGTATCTCAGTTACCTTATCTGTAAAATGGGGATTAAGACTGTGAGCCTCACGTGGGCCAACCTGATTACCTTGTATCTATCCCAGCGCTTAGAACAGTGCTCTGCACATAGTAAGTGCTTAACAAATGCCAACATTATTATAATGAAAGTACTATTGTGGGTTTTAGGAGAACTTAGATAATGCACAAGTGCAGAAGTGGCAGTAGAATGGGGAGGTGAGAGATTAAATTGGGAAGCTCTTCTATGATCAATCAGTCAGTCACTCAATCAGTGGTATAAGACCCTTGAAGAAGGGGAAAGTGGTGGCCTGCTAGACATGAGAGTCGGAAAATTTGGAAACAAAATGGAGGTTGTGAGCAAGAGGCCAGCAGCACGGCAGTGTATTCCATGGGGCAGTGGTGGTGTGAGGGTTGGGTTTTTGGACAGCCCAACAAGCTTCCCCTCAACTTCTCTGTAAGCAAAGCTCCTTTGGAAGTGGTCACTTCCCTAGTGTCACAGGGTTAGAGGTAGCAGCTGAGAACATGTGGGACTAATTCCTCCTCCCTTCTCCTCCTGATAAGGAAGCGCTTAGAGACCAGCAGTCCAACCTTAAGATACCATAATCTTGCTCTCTTCGTCAGATAACATGGATAAAGTTTTTCATTCACTGTTTGTTCTTTCCATTTTTTCTTGCTCACTGACAAGGAGGAAGACCTCCTCAACTGAAGCAAGTTTTCATCACCTTCTTTAGAAACAGTAAGTGACTTTATCTCTGAGTAATAATAACAATAATTGATAATAATTACGATATTTGTTAAGTGCTTACTATATGCCTAGCACTGTTGTAAGCACTGTGGTAGAAACAAGGTAATCAGGTTATCCTACTGGGGGCCCACAGCTTTAATCCCCATTTTACAGATGAGGTAACTGAGGCACAGAGAAGTTAAGTGGCTAGGTCAAGGTCACACAGCAGACAAGTGGTGGAGTTAGGATTAGAACCCATTTCTTCTGCCTCCCAAGCCCGTGCTCCTTCCACTAAGCCACAGAGTTTCCCCAAAATCTGAAAGATTTAAAGATCTGAAAGAATTCTGAAGATTTCTTCCCAAGATCGTATGATCTTAGAAAGACCAATAGGATGTTTTAGGAAGCTCACTGTGGGCAGGGAAAGTGTCTACCAACTTTGTTATACCAAACTCCCCTAAGCACTCAGTAAGATGATTGATTCCTTGATTGACTGATTGAAATGAAAATGAACGGCAGATGATTCTTTGGTTCAATAAATATGAATGAGAACTACAGATGAGTCTTTGGAGAGAAGGTGCTCGTGATTCAAAGGATGATCTGAAGTTCAATAGAATAATAGATTCAATTGCAATAAATTGCAGTAGAGTGAAGGGTCTGAAACTCCAGCCCTTGAAGGCTGAACGTAAAGTGTCTCTGCAGGTCTAGCAGTTGAAAAGGGTAAACAACTTGAAAAGGGCTTTCAAAAGGGACTAAGTCAGTAAACTCATACTGGGTAAATTTTTTGGTGTGGGATGATATCCAAGCCATCTCCAGCTTTCCCTAAGCTTCTTGAGAACTCAGAGCCCAAGAAGGGTGAGGAGGAGTGTCCCCAAAATCCGTGATGATTTTAGAACGAGCTAAGCCCCTCAGGAATATAAGGAAAATTTCCAGAAACATCAGAAACAGATAATAATGAGAAGTAGCGTGGCTCAGTGGAAAGAGCTTGGGCTTGGGAGTCAGAGGTCATGGGTTCTAATCCTGGCTCCACCGCTTGTCAGCTGTGTGACCTTGGGCAAGTCTCTTAACTTCTCTGTGCCTCAGTTACCTCATCTGTAAAATGGGGATGAAGACGGTGAGCCCTACGTGGGACAACCTGATTACCTTGCATCTAACCCAGTGCTTAGAACAGTGCTTGGCACAGAGTAAGTGCTTAACAAATGCCAACATCATTATTATTATAAACCACTCACTGTTCAGGACTCTAAACCCAGCCTGTTAATAATTCAACTGATGAAATCAGCGGGGGAGACAGCCAATTGAAGGGGAGGAAGGAGTAGCTGAAAAAGTTCATAGTATCCTCCCACTCCCGCCCTCCCTTGCCAGGAAGTAAGGAACAAGGCATGCCTGCTTCCAACAGGAAAGACACTAATGTACTGTTAACCAGAAGAGCTGAGTTTCACCAATGTGAAGTGCAAAGGAAGAACCTGTGGCTGAATGACAGAGGAGACTGAAAACTCACTGTGGGCAGGGAACTTATTGTACTCTCCGAAGAGCTTACTACAGTGCCCTGCACATAGTAAGTACTCAATAAATGCAATTGATTGACTGATTGATCTTGCTCAGGGCAGTATCATGGTACTTGAAAGGCATCAGAAATCCCTGGGTTTAGATTAAGAATGAGTGCAAGATCAGGGATCAACCAATCGATAATATCGGTGACTGAGCTCTTACTGTATGCAAAAGTAGGGTTTGGCTTTTAATTCCAGATTTGTTTTAAGATTCTGTTCAACTGGTGTTAAAGTTGAAATCCCTATTCGAATTAAAAACTGAGTATTTGTTGATACCTTCTTCAGGATCACACCTGGAGAGTTTCTAGTATTATACTAGTCTCAACTATAAGAGAGTCAAACAGAGGCCTATCCATTCCATTCCTAGCTGGGGCAGTGGCTAGAGAATGGAAGGCAATTTGCTACAAGTCAAAACTCACCTGTGCTGGGCAGCAGCGGCCTGGGAGAGAGTCGATGGTGGAGACTCAAGTGTACTACATGGAAGAAGGCAGTGGTAATCCACTACTGTATTTTTACCAAGAAAATTCTATGGATTCACTACCAGAACGATTGCAGATGGAGGTGGGGCATTATGGGAGAGATATGTTCAAGAAGTCGCTATGGGTTGGAGTTAACTGTATAAGATATAACAGTTTGTTGATAACTGAAAAACGTCAGTGAAATCTGGTGTGGTAAACCTCCTAATTTGGAGAGACTCATTTACAAAGAGAGGAAATGAATATTGGGCATTTCCCTCCCCAGTTCAGTCCCGAGCCCTCAGGGTTCAGGGCTAATTAACTAAATCAGAAATGCCCCCATGCAGATCAGGGAAAGTAAATATAAGAGTCATGGGATGGTTGCTAGATCTGCCCCAGCATCAGCTATCCAAAGCTGTTTGAAAATAGAATGCTGAGGTTAAAATTGAAGATTCAGTACATGATACTGACCAGTTCTGGCTAAAATGAATAAGTGTGTTTTCCTAAAGTTTCCAAAACTTTCACAAAAATCAGCTCACTTGGGACATATGACTAGCTTACCACTGACTATCGCACGTGGCTTAGTGGAAAGAGCACGGGCTTGGGAGTCAGAGGTTGTGGCTTCCAAACCCGTTCTGCCAGTTATCAGATGTGTGATTTGGGCAAGTCAATTTCTCTGTGCCTCAGTTATCTCATCTGTAAATGAGGATTAAGGCCCTGAGCCCCCCCGTGGGACAACCTGATTACCTTGTATGCAGCCCAAGGCTTAGAACAGTGCCTAACAGAAAGTAAGTGCTTAACAAATACCATTATTATTATTATTGTCATTATGTGTAGTGGTGCCATCTTGTAGTTCAGCTTTCAGTCGAGGGAATGATGGGCTCTTTCATACCTTCCCTTGGGTTTAGCTCAACTGAGAAGAAAAGGCAGTTCACAAAACTAAATCAGGATGGGTCAGGTAGGGTTTAATTTCTGAAAACCAAAAGATTGTGCATCTTCTAAAGATCTAGAAGAAGATGTTAGGAACATTCCTGAGATGAAAATCTCCAGGAACTTAAAGGAGATCAGAAAACGTTTCTTCAAATATTTGGCAACTGGAAGTTTAGGGTACACATCTATGCTTGGATAATTGTGTTGTACCAATGAGCTGACAACTTTTGACACATCCATTACAGATTCTTCATTCTAAAATACTCTCTCCTAACAATCTGTTGTGTTCACATCCTTAACCCTGTCTCTCACCTCTTCCAACTTCAGATTATATTTGTTTAGTTTCAGTGTCACTGAAGCTGCCTTACTAAGTCATCAAAATCTGTTAGAGGTTAGAAAATTTGGGGACTGTATTTTTTCCCCCTCTGATCAATTCCCAGTAGAGTAAAATTACTAACTGAATCCTTGTTCTTGACCATAGCATTGTGGATGCAGACAGATTGCATTCGCCACCAGGTTTCCTTGTTTCTATAGCTACTAATGGCTGAGCTCCTCAAAACTATAATGGAGTTTGCCTTTTCAATTCTTCTCTATTTTTCAAGAAAATTGAATTCTTCTAAAACTTAGTGAATTTCTGCCTTTTAATTGCTTCACTTGTGACTGAGAATCCACTTTGCTATGCCTGTTTATTTCCCTTAAAATAACACTGCTGTTAAAATCCATAACAAAATTATAGTTCAAAGTTTTTTTTCTGTCTTTAGATTCTTGTTGGATTCAAAAAATATGTTTTCTTTCATTATGGAAGGGCAAATAATAAAATAATCCAAACCTAGATTTTACTAGTTCAGATTAATTCTGAATGAAACAAAAAGTGTTATATTCATTACAGTAATTTCAATCAAATATTCTCAATAGAAAATGTGATCCTGGAGGAGTGCAAATAAAAATGCCCATTTTATGCCTGGAAGGCAGAAAATAGTTGAGAAAATTTATGGTAAAGCAAAATTTTTTTTTATCGATCAATCCCTGGAGAGACATTAACTACTCTTAAGGGAACCCACTGAAGAAGATGGTATAACTGACATGTATAAAAGACTCAGTAAGAGATCTGAAGAGTGTTGGAAGGAAATGGAACACTTTAACATTATATCCTGGTCATACCAAGGACCATTGACCCTGTATTCATTCCAGATAATTAATTTACAACACATTAAACCTCCATGTGAAGGAGGATGTTATGCATCAATTGAGTAGGAATAAAAAGTGTTATTGATTTGGGATTTCTACTGTATCATGTGCTGACAGAAAAAAAAAATACTAACTGCATCTTAAAAATGGAAAAACCTTTTCTGAAGGACAAAACTGCAAAATAAGTGCACTCTGCTAAACTGAATTGAAAGGGTGTTGACCTAAAAGGTAGATAGTGAGGAAAAAAATAGGGCATAATTAGGAAAAAATCAAGTGTTTTGCAAATATTGACAAATAAGCACTCTAGAAATCAAATTTTTGGAGGTGATAATGATCCCTTTTACAGGAAAAGTCTAAAATAGAAAAAATCCTGACACATAATTTACTAAATAAAATATGAGTGCACCATTAATATTGTGCTTAACTGTGATGTGAATTTCTAGCTTCTTATGAAATGGCAGAAGTGAGATCATCTGAGGACTTGATGCTATTTTTAAGATATATTATCTCATGGCCAAATGATCAGGTGTCTGGCTTACTCCTAAGATAATATTGCAATTTTTACAAAGAATTCATCATTGAAAAGAGATTGTAGGTTTTGGTAGATATCTCATCCCTAAAATAAAGCTTTTCAATGGCCCTGTTCTTTCAGAATGCCTTTTTCCTTGGGCTTGTTAGATACTCTCCCAAAAGAAATAAAGCCCCATAACTCTTCACAGAGTCCCTAGTCTCTGGAATAGAAAAAGAAATCACTCAGTCATTCAATCAATCAATGGTATTTATTGAGCACTTACTGTGTGCTGAGCACTGTACTATAATAATGTTGGTATTTGTTAAGCGCTTACTATGTGCCGAGCACTGTTCTAAGCGCTGGGGTAGACACAGGGGAATCAGGTTGTCCCACGTGGGGCTCACAATCTTAATCCTCATTTGACAGATGAGGTAACTGAGGCACCGAGAAGTTAAGTGACTTGCCCAAAGTCACACAGCTGACATGTGGCCGAGCAGGGATTTGAACCCATGACCTCTGACTTCAAAGCCCATGCTCTTTCCACTGAGCCACGCTGCTTCTCAGCCACGCTGCTTCTCGTATGTACTACTATGTACTGTGTGCCCAGCATTGTACTAAGGAGAGTACAATACAAGGTATGCTTCCTGCCAGTACAGGGCTCTGCATATAAGGGGAACTCAATGTGTTCTGATTATGATAATGATGAGGATAAGAATGGAGAATTAATAATGGAGAGAGATAATGAGACCTCCAAGCAGACCAAGATGAAAGATATTGTAAATCTTTAAAAACAAACAAAAAAAGTGCTGGCATAAACATTGGAACTATATATGGTTGAAAGGGTATAGAAATATCACGTTGACAACCCCAGAGAGATGGGGAACCATTTGAAGCATTACTGAAGGCACATCTCCTCCAAGAGGTCTTCCCAGATTAAGCCCCACTTTTCCTTATCTCCCACTCCCTTCTCTGTTGCCCTAACCTGCTCCATTTGCTCTTACCCCCTCCCAGGCCCAAAGCACTTTTGAACATATCTGTAATTTTATTTATTTGTATCGATGTCTGTCTCCCCCACTCTAGACTATGAGCTTGTTGTGAGCTGGGAGTGTCATTCTTTATTGTTGTATTGTACTTTCCCTAGTGCTTAGTATAGTGCTTTGCACACAGTAATCAGTACATACAATTGAATGAATATGTCAGTGGCATCTACTCATGGACAACACGAAAGGACCTTCCAGGGTGGATTTCAGCTATGTGACAGAGTGTCAAGACGGAGCTCCATATAGAAGGGTCGGATGCGATGAGACAGCTGAAAGCCATCTGTTAGAGAACGGGGATGATGACACATGTAAAGAAACGGTTATTCAAGGCAAGTGCTCAGTAAATACCATTGCTTGAAAGGGCACTCCTCTAGGAAGGACAGGTGGATAAGCAGAATTGATAAATGTATGTGCAGACGATGATGGAGGTCACAGGACAAGAGCCCTAACCATTCAAGGGTTAATGCAGCTTTGACCTTTGTGAATGCCCATCCAGTTTGTGGGAAGGACTTGGATGCTGATCATGGATTCAGTGACTGATAAGAGATCCAAAGTGGCTCTCTAAGAATGAATAAAAGGGGAGAAGTTCTATGAAACCATTTGATTGCTTCAGAATGGTGGGAGATTTTGAAGAAAACATTTAGAAGGTGATCAGAGAGAGGGATGCAGACAGGATGCTTAAAGGAAAAAAAAGAAAGAAATAGTGCTTGTTGAGGAAAATGATATTAGAGAGACAAGACCAAAGCATCAAAAAAGATTATGTTCAGAAAGAAATTAATAACCATGAAGGAAGATGCAGAAAAAGTGAGAGGATTAAGAGAAAAAAGAGATTGGGATATGAGTGAATAGGTTTGTGGCAAGATATTTTAAAATGTGCTTGGAGGAAGGATAGCCAGATGCAGCCATGCCTAGTGAAAAGAGCACGGGCCTAGAAGACTGAGGACCTGGGTTCTAATTCCAGCTCTGCCAAATACTTGCTGTGTGACCTTGGGCAAGTCACTTAACTTCTCTGTGCCTCAGTTCTCCTGTTCTCCTTACAAGACTGTGAACCCCATGGGGGACAGGGACTGTGTCCAGCTTCATTCACTTGTATTTACCTCAATACTTAGAACAGTATTTGACACAGAGTAAGTGCTTAACAAATACCATAAAAAAGAGTGTTATAGTGGAAATTTTGGATGTGAGAACCAAATTTTATAACAATTTAACAAAGAAGAGGTGAAACCATGGTAGAAGCACTGAGACCAGTGAGCATTCTGGGGACAGAAGAATAGATTGCTGAAATGTATGAAGAATGCAAAGAACATTCAGGCAAGCCACTAGCCAGAGTTTTCAATCTGGTGAGGAGACAGGATGGTCAAAATAAAACAAAACGAAAAAACCCTTGATAAGCCATCAGGATGATGTGTGTTGTATGAAAGAGGTGAAAAGGAAGACACTGGGATTTGGAAGTGGCTCATTCTGTTACTAATAGGAGAAACAGCATGGCCTAGTGGAAAGAACATGGGTCTGGGAGCCAGAGGATTTGGGTTCTAATCCCAGCTCTGCCACTTTTCTGCTTCGCTTCACTTCACTTTTTGGTGCCTCAATTACTTCATCTTTAAAATGGAAATTCAGTCTGTGAGCCCCAAGTGGGACATTGACAGTGTTAGCTTGTATCTACCCCAGTACTTAGTACAGTGTCTGGAACATAGTAAGCACTTAATGAGTGCTATTAAAAATAATAATGATGATGCCAATACTACTACTAATAATAATGGTGGTACTTGTTAAGCACAGTCTCTGACCCACATTGTTTTTACGAGATGTTCTTCCCCTCGACTCTATTTATTGCCATTGTTCTTGTCTGTCCATCTCCCCCGATTAGACTGTAAGCCCGTCAAATGGCAGGGACTGTCTCTATCTGTTGCCGACTTGTTCATCCCAAGCGCTTAGTACAGTGCTCTGCACATAGTAAGCGCTCAATAAATACTATTGAATGAATGAAAAGAGGTACCAGGTATACTGATAAGAAGGCTGGAGACTGAGGAAGAGAGATAGTGTAAGGTTTTAAATCTGGAATCATAACAACAAAAACACTGACCCCCACAACTACTGTTTTATAGGAAAGCTAGGATGGGGTGAAGGGTAAGGGAGTGGGTGGGTTTGGGACAATGAATAGGGCAGAGTAGATTGACAGGAAGCCAGCAGGAAGGTGAAAATGTGGTTTGGGTTAAGACCTGTAAATGTTTGCTGGTCTTTATGATTTGTTTCATTGAATAGTTTTGTTTTGACCCAATAAATTAAAAAGTCTTTGGGCACCACACAGAACTTTCAGTCCTGGAGAGGTGGATGGGCAGCAATTGGAGGTTCTTGAGGAGTGGGGAGACATGGGCCAAACTTTTTTTTAGGAAAAAGATCCAGATAGCTGAGTGAAGTATGGACTGAAGTGGGGAGAGAGAGGTGGCAGAGAGGTCGGCGAGGAGGCAGATGCAATCATCAAAGCGGGGTAGTAAAAGTATTTGGATGAGCATGGTAGCAGTTGGAATGGAGAGGAAAAGGCAGATTTTAGCAATTTGGTGAAGGTAGAACCAAAAGGATTTGGTGACAGATTGAATATGGGGATGGAATGAGAGAGATGATTTTAGGGCAACATCCAGGTTACAGGCTTGTCCCACTTAGGATTCACAGTCAAAGTAGGATGGGGAATAGTTATTAAACAACCATTTTACAGATGAGAAAACTGAGAAACGGAGAAGTGCAGTGACTTGTGTGACTTGTCACACAGTATGTGGCAGAGCTAGGATTTGAACCCGGGTCCTCTGACTCCCAGGTTCAGGCTCTTTCCACTAGACTATTCTGTCTTCAGCTTGTTAATGATCCTGTTTGTTCTTATGCCTGTCCTGATCCTTCTGCTCGTTGGACCAAACTGTTAGACAGTGAGCTCGTTGTGGGCAGGGATTGTCTCTCTTTATTGCTATATTGTACTTTCCCAAGTGCTTAATTCAGTCCTATGCACATAGTAAGTGCTCAATAAATATTGAATGAATGAATGAATGAACTAGTCCAGATCTCCTCTTTCATTTATTCAATCTTTCATGCGTATTTATTGAGCACTTACTGTGTGCAGAGCACTGTACTAAATGCTTGGAAAGTATAATTCAGCAATGAAGAGAGACAATCCCTGCCCACACAGGGCTTACAGTCTAGAAGGGGGAAGACAGACATCAAAACAAGTAAACAGGAATCAATGTAAATGAATAGAATGATATATACACTTCAAAATAAGTAAACAGACATCAATATAAATAAATAGAATTATAGATATAGACTTTAGTGCTGTGGGGTGGGATGGGGAGAGAGAAAGGAGAGGGTCAAAGAGATGTGGAAGGGAGGGGGGAACCGAGGAAAAGTGGGGGCGCTCTTCACGATGAATTAAAGTCTGCCCCTACTCAGGGTCACTGAGCAGGTGGGACCTGCCCCTTTTCATTCATTCATTCATTCATTCATTCATTCTTATTTATTGAGTGCTTACTGTGTGCACAACACTGTACTAGCACTATACTGGTATTTAGTTGTTTTGATGTCTGTCTTCCCCCTTCTAGACTCTGCACATTCGCTGCCCACAACAAGTTTATAGTCTAGAGGGGCCTCCAGTGGTCTACATCCCATCACTGCCTGGGCTCTGAAGGAGAGGCAGGAGAAGTAATAATAATAATTATGGCATTTGTTTAGCGCTTACTTTATGCCACTGCACTAGGCACTGGGATGAATACAAGCAGTTTGGGTTGGACACAGTCCCTGGGTCGCTTGGGGCTCACAGTCTTAATCCCCATATTACAGATGAAGTAACTGAGTGATAGAGAAGTGAAGTTTCTTTCCCAAGGCCACACAGAAGATAAGTGGCAGAGCCAGGATTAGAACTCATGACCTTTTGACTCCCAGGCCTGTGCTCTCTCCACTACACCATGTAGGAGCAGTTTTGGTGGTGCACCTGTGGAAGAGACTCAGTGTTGACTAACAGCTTCCCCATCAGTCTGCACCTCCCTTAAATTGAACTCCCGCTCTGTCCTTCCCAACGCTTCTCTCAGCTATATTAGTAGAGTGCCTACAAGAAGGTCAATACTGTATCGAGCACTGAATGCAATTGTGTAGAATTAAAAAAAGCTAGGGCAAACAAGAAATAATTTGACTGCACCTGTCATGAATCAGGTGATATGATAAATGTTTCGAGATAAATAACATTTAAAAAGGATTAAATGGATGTACATAGCACCTTTTGAGTGTTAGAGGCAGAGATTTTTATTCTAAGAGAGGAAAAGCATTTTCAAATTACCACCGAGCAATCTCTGGAGAATTTTAAATCTGAACCTGACATTTTTCTTTGGTAAAATGGGAAAAAATAATGAGAGGCTGAGGCAGCCAGATATATTTAGCCAGGTGACAATGAGCCAATCAAGAGACAGAGATTTGCATATTGTAATAACTGAAGAATCGTTCATTGCTACCAATGGCATTTCTAGACTCAGACTTTATCTTTCAGTTTTAAAAAGAAACTTTATTTCTAAATCGTTTCAAAAATGTTTTGTGCCTTTAATGAAGTCTAAAAATAGATTTATTCTCAAATTGCCCTGCACTTCTAAGCCAACTTTTAATTATTATTATTATCAAGTGCCTTTGAGGCGTTTCCGATTCATAGCGGCTCTATAGATAGGTTTTCTCCAGCACGTCCTATCTTCTGCCATAATCCGTAACCTTGCTAAATGTTCTTCCTTTATCGTCACTATGGTTTCTATCCATCTAGCTGCTGATCTGCCTCTTCCACATTTTCCCTGGACTTTGCCTAGCAATAGTGTCTTCTCCAGAGAATTAGTCTTCCTGATGATGGGTCTAAAATATGCTAATCTAAATTGAGTTATTTAGCCTTCCACAGACTACATTGGCTTAATTTGCTCCAAAACCTTAATTTGTTTTTCAGGTAGTCTGTGGTATTTGCAAAAGCCTTCTCCAACACCATATTTCAAAACATCTATACTCTTTCTGTCCTGTTTTTTCACTGTTCAGCTTTTGGATCCACACAATGTCACTGGAAACACCATAGAACTGACAATTTGTATTTTTATGGCAATTGTTATATCAGCACGTTTCATGAATTTTTTTCAGGCTTTTTGTAGTAAATTTTTCTAACATTAATCTTCGGCATGTTTCTTGACTACTAGTTCCTTTATTATTGATTATCGATCTCAGGAAAGAAAAATGGTCAACTATTTCAATCTTCACTTCATCTGCTATAAATGTGTTAAAACTTCCAGTTGTCATGATCTTTGTTTTCTTGACATTTTAAAGGGAAACTCTAAAGCCTCAGATCCTTACAATTTCATAATACTCTGCTAGTCCTGGAATTTTTCAATTTCACTATCTTTAATACTGATAACTAGGCTTAGTTCTTTTTCATTTCATATCACCAAAAATTCTACACAATTTCTGATTTTTTTTTTCTTGTTGCATTCTGGGTTGAAACCCACATTTTGAAATTACACCCTAAACTGTTACCGAATGAACGGTTTGAATCAATTCTAATGTTAAATGCAAAGGACATCCTTGGCTCATTAAGTAAAAATATCTCATTTAATGAGCAGGAAAGCGCTGGAGCACGCTGAACCCTGACACAAAGCAAATTATTTAAGTGATAAATTATATTTTATGGGGAGTGTAAAAGTTAATAATACTCAGGGGTATGGTAATAAATGCAGAGGTGTAACTAACTTCATTGACTGCTTTACTTACAAACATGCCATATGTACTTAGTTACTCGAAATGGTAATAAAAGGGCAGAATAGAAGGCCATAGAAGAATCACATAGAGATGTCAGTATCTTTTTCTCCCACTAAGCTCTGTATATTTAGTTCTTTTAACAAGCCCCTCTCTCCCCTGTTTGACATGCTCAACCTGCTTCATTCTGTTTTCACTTTTGGTCAAATATTTGACCTTGCAGCAGTTAAAGCTGCAGCCAGCTCCTTATCTATTAGCAGGTCTAATAAAATCAGCTGTGCACTCATGCTCCATAGTGCCCCACAAATGACCTCAATTCTCACTTGAAAAAGACCAACATGTCTTATAAAGAAATGGGTAGTTTAACATACGTGCCAGCTCTCTCTGGCTCTTCCCCATACAAATATTGTTCAAGGATGTTGAATGGCCTTTCAAACAAATATGGTCAATGAACTCCATCAGCACTTCATTGGGTCCCAAAGAAAAGCCACATCTACACAGACAAAGGGAATTAGAAATGTGTGGCGTTGCTCCAGATCCTTCAGGTGAAAATCCTATTATTATACATTTGTGCTCTCCTTTTGCCTGAATGATTCAGATCTGGGTATCCACCATGAGGCAATTCACCTAATCTTCCCTTGAATCTCTAATTCTTTTGTCTGATAGACATATCAGTTGTTAGAACAGTGCTTGGCACATAGTAAGCACTTAATACAAACCACAATTATTATTATTATGTACTTGACTCTAAGTCAAGTGAAGGTCAACAGTGCCCTTACTGATAAAAAATATCAAATTCTTTGCTGAGGTCTGACTGAGACTGTAGCATATCGAGATGCTGATGAATTAATTTAACTGACTCAGAAAAAAGTTTTAAAATTTTCATTATCTTTTTTCAAAGATCATTTAACACTATTGAGGAAGGTCTGACTGCAAAAGCTCTGATATCAAGACATTAGCCACTTTCGACAATTTCATTCAGTTCCTTGAGTTGGGTGAAAGAAAAAAGGCAATGTATAAAACTCATTATCAATACTTTTAACTGAAAGAAGAATTGACAGATTGTTTTTTGTAGTAAAAAACCTCTAACCAGTGGTGAGCAAACACTGAATTTTCTATTTGCAAACTGACTGCCCTTAAATGGCCTCCTCATTGCTGAATTGTCAGAACAGAACCTCTGATTACATAGGCAAAATGAAGAGCCAGTTGTCTAGCTCTGGGGTGTTCAAACTTCTTAATATGCAATATTCCTAGAGTCAGGAGGTAACTGCTACCCATCATGACCCTGCCTACAAAAAAACCCTGCCCATTATCCAGGTTTCCAACCCATCTCCCCACATGAGTACTTGTTATAGCTGTCAACTGTACTCAAAGAAGAAGTCCATGATGGAGAAATTCACCCGTGGGTGCATGAGTGATGGAATCAAGCAATAAATGACATTTATTGAGTACTGACTATGTGCAGAACACTATACTAAGTGTTTGGGAAAGTATAATGCAATGGAACTGGTTGACACTCTCCCTGCCCAAAGGGAGTTTACAGTTTAGATGGTGAGACAGACATTAAAACAAATTACAGATAGGGAAATGGAAGAGTATAGCGATATGTACATAAGAGCTGAGGAACTTGACTGCATAGGCGATGCAGACGGAGGAGAACAGGTAGCGGTAATGAGGACTTAGGGAAGACTTCTTGGAGGAGATGTGATTTTAATAAGGCTATGAAGGTGGGGAGAGCAACAGTCTGCCGAATTGTACTTTCCAATCATTTAGTACAGTGCTCTGCATAGAGTAAGCTCTCAATAAATATGATTTGAATGAATGAATGAATGAATATGAAGGAGGAGAGCTTTCAGGCCAGAAGGGAGCATGTGGGCAAGAGTTGGAAGCAAGATAGATGAGATGAAGGGACAGAGAGTAGATGAACATTAGGGAAGTTAAGTGTGTGGGTTGGATTATAGCAGGAGATCAGCAAGATAAGATGGGGAAGCTGGTTGAATGCCCTACAGCATTCAAGTAAGGAGTTTCTTTTTGATGCAGAGGGGTATTGGCATTCACTGAAGGATTTTGAGGAGTGAGAAGATATGGACTGAACTTTTTTTTAGGAAAATGATCTGGGCATGAGTGAAATAAGGACTGGGGTCAGGAGAGACAGGAGATGTGAGGAAACTGACATAATAGTCAAGGAGGGATATGATAAATGCTTGGGTCAATGTATTGTCACTTTGGGTGGAGAGGAAAGGGAGTATTTGGGTAACAGATTCAATATGTGCATTGAATGGAAGCGATGAATGCAGGATAATGCCAAGCTTATGAGTTTGTGAGACAGGGAAGATGTTGTTGTTTCTAACACTGATATGAAATTAATTACCAATCAGCTATATTTATTGCATGTGTATTAAGAGCACTCCTAGGTGCTTGGGAGAGTATAACAGATTTGGTAAACATGTTCCCTGCCCACAAGGAGCTTACCATCTAGAGGGGGAGACAGATATTAAAATACATTTTGAATAATAAATCAACCAATAAATGGTATATATTGAGGTTATACTGTGTGCAGAGCACTGTACTAAGCATTTGGAAAAATACAAAATAACCAAATTGGTAAACACATTCCCTACCCCAAAGAAGCTTACAGTCTAGAGGGAGATAAGTATGTAAGTGCTGTGGGGCTGAGGGCGGGGTGAATAAATCATATAAATCCAAGGGCCAGTGTGATACAGAAGGGAAAGGGAGTAGAGAAATGAGGGCTTAGTCAAGGAAGGCCTTTTGGAGTAGAACTAGGGGGCTGTCTAACTAATAAAATTACCTGTAACCAGGGAAGTCAGGAGGAGGATGGGGTTAGGGTGGGAAGATAAGGAGTTCTGTTTTGGACACGTTAACTTTGAGATGTTGGCAGGACATCCAGGTAGAGACGTCCTGAAGGCAAGAGGGAATATGAGACTGTAGAGAAGAAGAGAGGTTAGGGCTAGAAAAGTAGATACGGGAATCATCTGCTTAGTAATTTTAGCTGAAGTTGTAGGTGTAAGTAATTGTTTTCTCCAAGGCAGTGTGTGTAGCAATGGAGAATGGGAAGGGACCCAGAACTGAGGCTTCCCTACATTTACAGAGTGGGAAACAGAGGATGAACCAATGAGATAGCAAGAAGGATCATCCAGAGAGTTAGGAAAACCAGAGGATTCAGTGTACCTAGTGGAAAGAGCATGGGTCTGGGTATTAGAGGACCTGGGTTCTAATCCCAGCTCTGCCAATTGCTTGCTGTGTGACCTTGGTCAAGCCACTTAACTTTGCTGTGCCTCAGTGACCTTAATTGCAAAATGGAGGTTAAATCCTACCCTCTCCTACTTAGACTTTGAGCCCCGTGTGGTAAAGGAACTGTGTTCACTCAGATAAACTTAGAACGGTGTTTGACAAACACTTGAAAAGAGTTTAACAAACGTCTTTAAAAAAAGGAGAGAACCGTGTCAATGAAACAAAGGATACACAGCATTTCCAGAAGATGAGAATGGTCCACAGTGCTGAAGGCAGAGGAGAGGCCAAGGAGGATTAGTATGTCCTAGCGGATAGCACCCCCTCTCAGGGTCACACCTGGAGAGTTTCCAGTCTACCAGGCTCGACTACGGGAGGGTGCCAAGCAGAGGCATATCCATTCCATTCCATGCTTGGGCACTGGCTAGCAAGTGGAAGGCAATTGCTACAAGTCAAAACTCACCTGTGCTGGGCAGCAGCAGCATGGGAGAGAGTCGAGGGTGAGACTCAATTTACTGCTCAGAAGGCAGCGATGGTAAACCACTTCTGTATTTTACCAAGAACACTCTATGGGAACACTACCAGAATGATTGCAGATGGAAGTGGCGCATTCTTGGAGAGATGTGTCCGTGGCTTCGCTATGGGTCAGAGACGACTCGACAGCATAAGACAAGTGGATAACACACAGGCCTGAGAGTCAGAAGGTCATGGGTTCTAATCCTTGCTCCGCCACTTGTCTGCTGCATGACCTTGGGAAGTCACTTTACTTCTCTGTTCCTCAGTTACCGCATCTGTAGAATGGGGATTAAGACTGTGAGCCCCATGTAAAATAGGAACTATATACAACCAGCTTTGCTTGTATTCCTCTAGTGCTTAGTACTGCGTGTGACACATAGTAAGTGCTTCACAAATATCACTATTCCCCCCACTATACTAAGCTCACTGGGGGCAGATTATGTTGTTGCATTGTATTTTCCCAAATGCTTAGTACAGTGCTCTACATACAATAAGTGCTCAATAAATACGATTGAATGATTAAGAGTGGAGTAAAACTCATTAGATTTGGAAAGAAGGAGGTGATTGGTGAACTTAATGAAGACTGTTTCCAATCAATCAATCAATCATCCAAATTTAAGGTGCACTTACTGTGTGTAAAGCACCATACTAAGTGCTTGGGAAAGTACATTGTAATAGAGTTGGTAAACATGTTTCCTGCCCAAAACAAGATGAGAGTCTTGAGGGGGAAATGGAGTGAAGGGGGTAGAAGCCAGGTCACAGGGGTTCAAGGAGAGAATCGGAGGGGAGGAAGTGGAGGCGGTGGCTGTAGACAACTGGCTCAAGGAGTTTGGAAAGGAATGGTAGATGGGGAATGGTCAGTGCCATGGAGTCAAGGGAGAGTCATTTGAAGGATGGGAGATTTAGGAATACTGTCAACAGCTCTGGCTACATTGTGCACACAAAAATGCTGTTGCTTGTTGTACTGTAATATTTGATTTTGCAGTATCTCATGCTCTATTTGCTTTTATCTCTTCTGTTTGTCAATCCTCCCATAGCTTCTGCTGGAAAAAAATGTGCTGCTTTTTGTTTGCAGTTCACTCTGCCGGTCTAACTATGGTTACTGACTCCTAGTTTACAGCAGGGAAAAAGCATTGATTGGAGCATTGCAATTCTGCATCCATAAAACGTAGCTTCTGTCATTCATCCTTTCAGTTTCTCATGTTCAGGGAAGCACTCATGCATTCATTCATTCAATCATATTTATTTAGCGCTTACTATGTGCAGAGCACTGTACTAAGAGCTTGGAATGAACAATGCCAACAGGGTCACGGTCTAACGTGGCTCAGTGGAAAGAGCCAAGGCTTGGGAGTCAGAAGTCATGGGTTCTAATCCCGGATCCACTGCTTGTCAGCTGTGTGACTTTGGGCAAGTCACTTCACTTCTCTGTGTCTCAGTTACCTCAGCTGTAAAATGGGGATTAAGACTGTGAGCCCCACGTAGGACAACCTGATCACTTTGTATCCCCCAGCGCTTAGAACAGTGCTTTGCACATAGTAAGTGCTTAACAAATGCTACCATTATTATTATTAAAAGGGGGAGACAGGCAACAAAACAAAACAAGTAGTCTGGCATTAATATCATTAAGATAAATAGAATCATAGATATATACACATCATTAACAAAAGAGAGTAATAAATAATATACAAATATGCACAAGTGCTGTGGGGAAGGGAAGGGGGAAGAGCAGAGGGAGGGAATAGGGGGGATGGGGAGGGAAGGAGGAGCAGAGGGAAAGGCAGGGCTCAGTCTGGGAAGGCCACCTGGAGGAGGTGAGCTCTCAGTAGGATTTTGAAGAGGGGAAGAGAGTTAGTTTGGCAGATATGAGGAGGGAGGGCATTCCAGGTCAGTGGTAGGATGTGGGCCAGGGGTCGACGGCGGGACAGGCGAGAACGAGGGACCATGAGGAGATTAGCGGCAGAGGAGCAGAGTTTACGGGGTGGGTTGTAGAGGGAGAGAAGGGAGGTGAGGTAGGATGGGGGCTAGCTGATGGATAGCTTTGAAGTCAAGAGTGAGGAGCTTTTGTTTCATGCTAAGCATTGTGGCCTAGTGCAAAAAGCACGAGCCTGAGAGACAGAGGACCTGCGATCTAATGCAGGCTCCTCCACTTGTCTGCTTTATGAAGTTGGACAAGATGGTTCACTTCTCTCTGCCTCAGTTCCTTCATCTGCAAATGGGAATCCACTACCTGTTCTCCTTCCTCCTTAGAACGTGAATCCCATATGGGACCTGATTATCTTGTATCTACCCCAGCATTTAGCACAGTGCTTGGCACACATAGTATGACTTAACAATAGCTGTTTGGGTATCCTACTGTCATTCCTCCTGCTCATGTGTCCCACCCAGTTTGGCTGGATTGAGGGGAGCACGACTTCAATGCTAAGAAACTGATTTCAATCCAGAACTTCAGTGTTTGTGGTCCTCTCGTGCCATTCCATGTTGAGACTGTAAATGGGGACATAGGAATTGTTCATGGAGTCGAATCCGATGGACACAACAGGTCTGTTGATCTTTTATGCTACCACTACCCACAGGAGTGTAGCATAGAAAACACCAGAAAAGCAGCTCTTTCCAGTCCCAGCCCCTCTATTTCCATTCCCTCCTAGGAAGTCCCAGAACGACTCTGCAACTCCAGGTACTGTGCACACGTTGCCTGCAAAGCTGCCGTTTCAGACCCTTGGAAGTAATGTGGCTTAGTGGAAAGAGCATGGGCTTAGGAGTCAGGAGTCATGGGTTCTAATACTGGCCCCGCCACCTGTCAGCTGTTTTACTTTGGACAAGTCACTTAACTTCTCTGTGCCTCAGTTCCCTCATCTGTAAAATGGGGATTAAGACTGTGATCCCCACGTGGGACAACCTGATTACCTTGTATATACCCCAGCGCTTAGAACAGTGTTTGGCACATAGTAAGCGCTTAACAAATACCATAATTATTACATTCCCTCCACCAGACAGGTCAAGGAACTCCTCCATGATCTTCCATTAGTTGCTGGGCCTAGATCCATTCCTGCAGGAAATCAGCGGTCACCTCCATCAGCATCCACTCATTCATTCATTCAGTCATATTTATTGAGTGCTTACTGTGTACAGAGCACTGTACTAACTGCTTGGAAAGTAAATGTGGCAACAGATAGAGACAATCCATACCCAACAATGGGTGACCCACTACCATCAGGCTGGTGTATCTGAGGCAATAGTCTGTCAGCATTCCGATATTTCATCATTTGATATTGCACTTAACTCTGACTTAAAACATTTATTCTGAATCCACAACTTTCATTTGCTCACTCTCAGTTCACCCTACTGCAATTGCTCGGTTTTCCTGCTGACATACATGATTATGATAAATCCTATACAGTGGTAAATATTTAACTGCTCCCAAAGCTGGATATCATATTTGCTGAAGCTCAAGGAATCATAATCATGAACAAGGTAAAAGACCCAAGTAACCTAATAGATCTTTAACTTGGAATGCAACTCAGTTGCCGCATTGTTGCTAAATTAGTTGGTCAACCTACCAAAAGATATTCTGACCATTTTTTCCTATCTTAGTTTGGGCTGGTAAGAAGAGCATAGTTCCGGGGAACAGACAAAATGAATTTCAGGCCCATTTGAGCCACTAACTGCTGTATGACTTTGCTCAAGTCACGACTTCTCTGTGCCTCATTTTGTTAATTTGTAAAGTAGAAATAATAACCCAACCTCTCAATACATCACAAGGCTGCTATAAAGATAAACTACAATGGCCAATGTAAAAACCACTTTGGAAAAATTAAGGTACTCTGAAATTCAAAATGCTATCATTTTCCTCTATCACTAGATCATAACCTGCCTAGGGAACAAATTTGGAGACCTCATTAATTTCAGTTCAGCCAATTAGCATTTGTGAGAACTACCTGATATAAATTGGCATAAAACTTCAGTTTTCTTTGAATTTCTTGTCAGCCTATGGTGCTCTGTTAACTCTGAAAAGCCATTCATAATTATCAGTATGTCTTCTTCTGTGGCTACCTCAAGAGAACAATAATCAGCAAGAAACATCTCCTGTGTGAATGGTGAAACTCAGCCTCCTGACTTGGATGATTTTCCTGGTGATTCAGAAACATAAAATGAAGATTAAACACCTGTTCTCCCTCCATTTTAGACTGCGAGGCCCATTCAGAACAGGGGCTATGTCTGACCTAATTAAATTGTGTCTACCTCACTCCTTAGAACAATGTTTCACACAAAGTAAGTACTTAACAAATGCTGTAGAATAATCAATCAGTGGTATTTATTGAACACCTTACTATATGCAGAGCACTATACTAAGCGCTTGGAAGAGTACAATATAATAGAGTTGGTAGACATGTTCCCTGTCCACAACAAGCAGCATGGCCTAGTCGATAGAGCACAGACCTGAGAGTCAGGAGGGCCTGGGTTCTAATTCTGATTCTGCCACTTGTCTGCTGTGTGACTTGGGACAAGTTACTTAACTTCTCTTTGTCTCAGTTGCTTCATCTGTCAAATGGGGATAAAGACTGTGGAACATGGACTGTGTCCATCCTAATTAGCTTGTATCCTCCCTAGAGCTTTATACAGTGCCTAGCTCATAGTAAAGGCTTATCAAATACCATTTTTAAAAAATGACTAGAGGGTGAGACAGACATTAATATAAATGGGTTTTGAATATATACATAAGTGTTGCGGGGCTGAGGATTGGGAGGATCATCAAATGTCCAAAGGGTACAGATCCAAGTCCACAGATGATGCAGAAGAAAGAGGGAGTCAGGGAAAAGAAGAAAAATTGGAAGCAGAGGGCTATGAGAAGGTTCACTTGAAAGTAGTCCAGAGAATCAGATAAGGAGCCTGCTGATGAGGAAAATATATTGGAAACAAATGGTCTGGAAGAGGAGGGAAATGAGTAGCCACTGAAACTTTTTCAGGAGACGAGAGATGTGAAGAAAATCATTCTTTAAGAAGATGCACCAACAACAGAGTAAACTAGACTGAAGGGGGGAGGGGTCGGAGGCAGGAAGACCAGTGAGGAGGCTGATTCTGTAATCTAATTGGTAGTTGAAGAGAGGATGAACCAAGCTGGTGGCCACATGGGTGGACAAGAAGGGGCTAAGCCTAGAAATATTCTGGAGGAAAAACCAGAAGAAGATAGCCGAAGACCCAATTTGAAAAGATAGTGAGGAGTCAAGGATAATAATAATGTTGGTATTTGTTAAGCGCTTACTATATGCAGAGCACTGTTCTAAGCACTGGGGTAGATACAGGGTAATCAGGTTGTCCCATGTGAGGACATTTTACAGATGAGGGAACTGAGGCTCAGAGAAGTGAAGTGACTTGCCCACAGTCACACAGCTGACAAGTGGTGGAGCGGGGATTAGAACCCATGACCTCTGACTCCTAAGCCTGGGCTCTTTCCACTGAGCCACGCTGCTTCTCCAAGGATGGCACCAAGAGGTGGACTTCTGGTATAGGGAAGATGGTGGTCTTCTTGACAGAGATGGAGAAGTTCAGGAGAGAAGTAGGTATTGAGGGAAGATGGGGATTTACATTCAATTCAAATCTATTTCTAGGTTTTAGTCTAAGGTCCTGGTGGAATACCCATCTGCAGATGTCCTGGAGGCGAGAAGGAATGCACGATTGTGTATCAGAGCGAGAAAGTTAGGGTCTGGTGGGAGTCAGGCTAGTCATGCTCCTGGCTCCATGATATTCCCTGGATCTTTCCACTACTTCCCATCTTCCCTCTGATAAAGGGTAAAAGCCAATCTGATCGGTGAAAATCGGCGAGGACTTCAGGGTGAAATGGATCTTGCTTGTTAAGAAGTAAGGCTGGGACTAAGAGGATTCCCTAGAATAGCATTTTGTGTTGACTTGCCTTCCATCAACTCTGTCCAAATATGTAAAGAATTCCTTTTTCTCTTTTCACGCACATGCAGAATAATTAATGGGCAAGTATGATATTTGTATCATTAAAATCCCCACAAGCAAATTTGTTTTACACAGCATTTGAACAACCCTGCAGAGAATGCAGACCCAAGAGAATGAAAAGTGAAAATACAGCCTGAGCAGTATGATTTAAATTAATTAAATGAGCATTAATACCTTCAAGACGTTGCATTATTGCTTCAATTCTTTGGTGGGAAAAGCCGTAATTTACATGGAGAGTCATTTTTAATGCCGTCTATTAATTAGACATATGTGGTAGCTGTGTTTAATTGATACAGTAAACAAAAGATGCAGTTCGAAACACATGCTCTCATAATTAAAATGCTATTATGCTGACACGGCTTTTCTTCGAGGAACTTGTAACATCTGTATTGACTGTGATAAGCATTGATTATCTGGAATGATAAATATTTGGGGAGTTAATAACAATCAGATAGGAATTTAGTGCATGCTCAGAGAGTAGAGATAAATAACAGGAAATCTAGATCAAAGTAGGTTTGTGAATAAGTTTGTTTTTATACTTAATGACTCACTGTGAAGCACTCGCACACATTTCTTTTCTGAGATGCAAAGCACAAGGAAATATCATAAAGAAACATCCCATCCTGCCGAGCACTTCTTTACATCTGTCGAATTTCCATATGTAGCGGGGAGGATGTCAACACAGAGCACTACAAAGAACTGAATTGATCCAATCCATCAAGTACTTAACATGCACTTTTAAAATCATTAAAAAGTTCTTTGAATTATTAAGACTCATTTAAAAAAATACTTATAAATCTTGCATTTCCTGAGAGGTTAATTTAAGGATGCAGGGTCAGCAGTTAGCCCCGCTCTGACAGAGATGCTAAAATCCCTGCTCAGCTGTGCCCTGCTTTGGATTCAGGCGCTCATTAGTGCTTTAAAGAACACACTCCTCTCTCTTCCCTGCTGCCATCTGAGCGTTTGTCGCTGTTTCCTGCAACTGTATCTGAGGAGCACGGGGGTACAGCATTCAGTCACACCACTGTCTCCTGGGCCTGCTGATACCCCAAAGGGGCACCCCAGTTCCAGTGCTGATTTTCTGACGTGGTGAGCCTAGACTCTAACCTACTTCTCAGCCTAGAGAGCAGCTCTGGGGAGGGAGAGTGGCAGAGAGGAGGGAGCTCAAACCTCAGGAGAGGTTATTGGAGGCCTGCTCTGTTCCCAGGTTTCCGAGGGAGGATTACTCCTTTCTAAAGGGAAAAGTGGAGAAGATTCTGGAACGTCCAAGGAAAACTGAAATGTCTGATGTCATATTCTGTTGCACCATTAGCTCACTGGAAGCTGGCAGAGCTATGCCTGTTTTATGCTAAGCTTCTTGAGGGTAGGTATTGGATCCACTTATTCTAATGTACTTTACTAATTGCTTAGTGGAGTGCTCTGCATGTAGTAAGTGCTGAATAAATAATGTTGATTGATTGAATGACATAACTGAGACTCGAGTCCTCTGAGAAGGCTCTAGAACTCATCATCTTATGTTGGCATTTGTTAAGTGCTTATTATGTGCAAAGCACTGTTCTAAGTGCTGGAGGGATACAAGGTGATCAGGTTGTCCTTCATGGGGCTCACAGTCTTCATCCCCATTTTACAGATGAGGTAACTGAGGCCCAGTGAAGTGACTTGCCCAAAGTCACACAGCTGACAAATGGTGGAGGCAGGATTAGAACCCATGACCTCTGAGTCCCAAGCCCGGGCTCTTTCCACTGAGCCACACTGCTTCTCTTCATCTTCCCTCCCAAATCTTCTCCTCCTATTTTCCTTATCGTTACTAATATCACTACCATCTTCCCCATCTTCTAAATCTGTAATGATAATTATGGTATGTGTTATAATAATAATAATAATTTTGGTGTTTAAGTGCTTACTATGTGCCAGGCACTGTACTAAGCGCTGGGGTGGTACAATCAAATCGGGTTGGACACAGTCCCTGTCCCACATGGGGCTCACAGTCTCAATCCCCATTATACAGATGAGGTAACTGAGACCTAGAGAAGTGAAGTGACTTGTCCAAGGTCACACGACAGACAAGTGTTGGAGCCAGGATTAGAACCCATCACCTTCTGACTCTCAGGCCAGTGCTCTATCCATTATGCTCTCCTGCTTGTGCCTAGCATTGTACTAAGCACTGGGGCAGTTTGTACTGTACTTTCCCAAGCTCTTAGTACAGTACTCTGGATATAGTAAGCTCTCAATAAATACCATTTGATGATGATCTAAAAGAATCATCGTGCTTTCTCTGATAACCAGCCAGTGTGGATCAGAGTAATCCAGACCTCAGTAGCAGCAGGAGCAGGAGCAGCACTTACTGAGCACCAACTGGATGCAGTTTTGGAGAAGTACAGAAGAAAGAGACACATTTCCTGTCCACAGAGAGCTATACTCTAGCGAAGGAGACAAGCATAAAAATACAGTACCTTCCAAGTTAGTCCCACTGTAAATCAGTCAAATTATTGAGCACTTACTATGTGCTCCACAGCACTGTACTAATAGCTTGGGAGAGTACAATACAATGGAAGTAGCAGACCCATTCCCTGCCCCTTATGAGCTATCAGTGAATCCCCTGGAGGTAAGACGTTAGCATATTCGCTGGCACTAGAATTCTGGCCAAGCCGAAACATCACTGGGCCTTTGGAGGGTTGCTCTGAAATGAGCATGGGTGCACTGGCTGTTCCTTGGCAGTAACAGATAACTATTTTGGGAGAAAGCAGCTAGAATTTCTAAATATCGGGCTGTGGAGGGCAGGAGGAGGTGGTAACACGTGACATGGGAATCAACAACAAAAATACGTTTTGAAGCTCCACAATGGGGCTTTAGGACGATTTAGTTCAATCACAGCCTTCTGTCAATTAATGGAATTATTGAAGTGTTTTACTGTTTTCTCCCAAGCACTTACTACAGTGCTCTGCACATAAGTGCTCAATAAATATAATTGATTGATTACTGTTTGCAGACCACTGTACACTTCCTTGGCTGTTCTCCAAGGTACAGCCTGGCCTAACAAAAATGCACCAGCCTCAAAGATTCAGATTCTAGTCCTGACTCCACCATCTGTCTACTGTGTGACTTGGGGAAGTCACTTATGTTCTCTGGGCCTCAGTGTCCTCATCTGTAAAATGTGTCTTCTTCAAATCCAAATAAAAAAAAATAAAATACAAAATGAGGATGAAGTACCTGTTCTCATTCCCTCTGTCAGCCTGATGCAGGACAAAAACTGAATCTGATCTGATTATCTTGCAACTACCCAGAACTTTCATTCATTCATTCTTTCCATCATATTTATTAAGCACTTACTGTGTACAGAGAATTATGCTAGATGCTTGGGAAAGTACAAACAGTGGCATTATCTGCTCGCAAAAAGCTTACAGTCTGGGGTGGGGAGGGCAGGAAGATGTGGAGACAGACATCAATATAAATAAATAAAAGTACAGATATGTACATAAGTGCTGTGGGGTTAAGAATGGGGAATAGCAAAGGGAGCAAGTCAGGGCATGGTAGAAGGGAGGAGAAGATGAGGTGAGTGTGGAAGCAGCAGATATGTTGGACAGGGGTTGTGAATGATCTGATTGTATTGAGGCTTAGTCTGGAAAGACGTCTTGGAGGAGATGTACCTACAATAAGGCTTCAAAGTGGGGGACAGTAATCGTCTGTTGGATATTCATTCATTCAATCATATTTACTGAGCACTCCCTGTGTGCAGAGCACTGTAATAAGTGCTTGGAAATTACAATTTAGCAATAAAGAGAGACAATCCCTACCCCATCTGGCATACAATCGAGAAGAGCAAGGAGGGCGTTCAAGGCCAGAGGCAGGATGTGGGCTCGGGATCAGTGGCAAGACAGGTAAGATCTAGGCACAGTGAGAAAGTTGGCACTAGAGTAGCGAAGTGTGCGGGCTGGGTTGCAGGAGAGAAGCAAGGAGTTTTTGCTTGATGGAGAGGTGGATCGGCAACCACTGCAGTTTTTTGAGGAGGGGAGGTGACATGTCCGAAAGGTTTTTGTATAAAAATGATCTGGGCAGCACAGTGAAGTATGGACTAGAGTGGAGAGAGACAGCAGGCTGGGAGGTCAGCAAGGAGGCTGATGCAGTAATCCAAGCAGGATAGGATGAGTGATTGTATTAATGTGATAGCAGTTTGTATGGAGAGGATTTTAGCAATCTTGTGAAGATGGGATCGACAGGATTTGGTGACAGATTGAATATGTGGGTTGAGTGACAGAGAGGAGTCAAGCATGACACCAAGATTTTGGGCTTGTGAGACAGGAAAGATGGTGGTGCTGTCTACAGTGATGGAAAAGTCGGGGGGTGGAAGGGATGTTTTGAGTGAGAAGATAAGGAGCTCTGTCTTGGACACGTTAAGTTTGAGGTGATGGGAGGACATCCAAGTAAAGATTTCAAGACAAAAGGAGATGTGAGACTCATGAGAGGAAGAGAGACTGAGACTGGAGATGTACATTTGGGTATCATCTGCCTAGAGGTGGTAGTTGAAGCCATGGGAGACAATGAGCTCCCTAAGGGAGTAGCTGTAGCACTCAATACATTGCTAAGTACGTAATAATAATAATAATTATGGTATTTGTTAAGCGCTTACTACATGCTGAGCGCTGCTCTAAACTCTGGGATAGAAACAAGGTAATCAGGTTGTCCCACAGGGGGCTCACAGTTTTAATCCTCATTTTACAGATGAGGTAAATGAGGCATAGAGAAGTTAAGTGGCTTGCCCAAGGTCACACAGCAGACAAGAAGAGTCAGCATTAGAACCCATGTCCTCTGACTCCCAAACCTGTGCTCTTATATGCTTAATAAGTATCATCATCTCCTCATACTTAGAAGGGAGTTTGGAAGGGACAGATACAAGTAGTGGTCTAAGGGCACTTATGTATGTATCTGTAATTTATTTATTTATATTATCTGTCTCCCCCTCTAGACTGTAAGCTCATTGTCAGCAGGGAATGTGACTATAGTTGCATTGTACTCTTCCAAGTGCTCAGTACAGTGCTCTGAACACAGTAAGTGCTTAATAAATATGATTGAATGAATTAATGAGAGTAAAAGTCCCACAATGTGGGAACATGTAGTTGTTTCGGTTTAACATTTACCCCCATCACTTCACTCCAGGGGGGATGGATTCTGCTCTAGTTTTTCAAGTCTTGTCTATCTTCCATTTGAGGTCATCGCTAAAGCAACACAATTGTTTACTCCATACCGTGCTCCAAATCAGGCCCAAGACAAAAAGATTTCATTTCATATCTCTTTCATTTTCCCTTCTTTTAAAACGCACTGTCTCTTCTTAGGCTGCATCTTTCATTTCTCTACTATTGTTGTTACTAGTCATTTAGCACTCTTGGGTTAAGCTTTTCTTAATGGTTTTGCATTAACTTCTCTTCCTATAACCTCTGTGCAGCTTTTTCTTTGATTGTGGTAACAGTTTGTACTGTGCAGAAGCTCAGGGATTAATTGTGTCTCCCATCATTATCTTGTCCTTGTTTTTTTCAGACTCGTGGCTCTGATTTTTTTCAAAACACCTCAGAGTTTAAAAAGGCATATTCTGCACAATGGCATAAACTAATGCTCTGTAGCCTCAACAACGGATGCTTATTGTACCTTGCAGAACTACTTTAATTACCTTCGGATTACTGGTTTTATTCAGATAGATTCATTCACAACTAAGGATGAGTTGGACATTCGCAGAAACGTTTTGAAGTAGGATGTGTTTGGAAGAAAAACTACAGAATTTTAAGGTAAAGAGGGACTTATTTACTTGACGTTTTCAGATATTAGCATAATTTTCTTATTATTATGACCTAAATTCTTATTATCTTAACGTCCTAATTTTGCCTCAGTAACATTCTAGAAGAAAAGCAACATTATCAAAAACAACTTAATGCATATCAGCTCACTGATTTTCACCAAATCTAGTTTAGGCTGACCCACTTATTCAGACATAATATAGTATATGCATATTTTATTTACACTTAGCAACATCGGAACAGAAGCTCAATACCCCAGAGCATGTATAGGCTTTGGATAATTATCTAAAAGTTTGCTAGTATTTAGTCAGGGGTTTTTTTAATATTATTTTTGAATGAACAATATGTTATGTGAATCTAGTTCTACTATTTTTTAATATCCAACATGTACAGAATATTTCTGCTATTGCTTTTTGAGAGTTGAGGTGAGTGTGGAAGCAGCAGATATGTTGGACAGGGGTTGTGGATGATCTGATTGTATTATATCTACACCAGTGCTTAGCAAAATGCTTGGCACAGAGTAAAATCTTAACGCATACTATAGTTATTATTATCGCTCACAAACACACACAGATTCACCCTTGCATGAACCCACACAGGCACACATAAGCACATACAAACTTCCACATGCCATGTCTTTCAGTTTTTCAGCTCTCACCTATTAGCTCCACCATGTGCCTGCTGGGTGACCTTGGGCAAGTCACTTCACTGGGCCTCAGTTCTCTCATCTGAAAAATGGGGATTAAGGCTGTGAGTCTCATGTAGGACATGGACTGTGACCAACTCTATTACCCTGTATCTACTGGGCACTTAGTACAGAACTTTGCAATTAGTAAGAGTTTAACAAATGCCATTAAAAAAACAACCAGCAAAGGTGTGTGAAATAAACCCGGTCTTCTCCTTTGGTTTAAAGTCCTGCTGTGAATTAACAAATTGTCACCCTAGTGCCTGGAGGTGGATAAATTCATGCTACTTAGAAAGAGGACCTTTTGCCCCACGTATACATACCCTGGGATCCAGCTAGAAAGGTTTGTGAAATGATAAATGGTACAGCAGCACTTAGCACAGTGCCTGGTACACAGCAAGTGCTTAATAAATACAATAAAAAAAACCCAGCCCACCTCTGGTGTCAGAGACACTGATACTGGGAACCAATTCAAAATGATGGATCCTCCCTATAGAAAAAATGGGGACTTGGCCAACTTCACCTTGCCTAGTGAAATACACCAGGCAGATGCAGGCTGCATTAGGGCTTAGAAGATTTGCCTCCCCCTGTCCTCTCTTCTTTCCCGAGGCTTCTGGCCTAGTTCCAACACAGGAAGAGCTGCAAGTCCAAATCCAGAAAATTTTTCCCAGGAAGTAAGGGTCCTTGACCTAATTTTAAGGCCATTATTGAATCACACTGATTCTGGGAACGGGTGAATAGAGCAATCCCTCCAGGCCAAATAGGAGGGAAAGTCTCTGAGCACATGGCAGTCTGTCAGGACAGGGAACTTCAAGAGGAAAGGAATAAATGACCTCCATCTCTGCCCCACAATCTCTCCAGATGACATCATCGAGAATAAGGTCCCGGACCCCTGAGTTCTCACTTTCATTCATTCAGTAGTATTTATTGAGTGCTTACTATGTGCAGAGCACTGTACTAAGCACTTGGAATGAACAAGTCGGCAACGGATAGAGACAGTCCCTGCCATTTGATGGGCTTACAGTCTAATCGGGGGAGACAGACAGACAAGAACAATGGCAATAAATAGAGTCGAGGGGAAGAACATCTCGTAAAAACAATGGCAACTAAATAGAATCGAGGCGATGTACAATTCATTAACAAAATAAATAGGGTAATGGAAATATATACAGTTGAGCGGACGAGTACAGTGCTGTGGGGATGGGAAGGGAGAGGTGGAGGAGCAGAGGGAAAGGGGGAAAAGAGGGCTTAGCTGTGGAGAGGCAAAGGGGGGTGGCAGAGGGAGTAGAGGGAGAAGAGGAGCTCAGTCTGGGAAGGCCTCTTGGAGGAGGTGAGTTTTAAGTAGGGTTTTGAAGAGGGGAAGAGAATCAGTTTGGCGGAGGTGAGGAGGGAGGGCATTCCAGGACCGCGGGAGGACGTGGCCCAGGGGTCGACGGTGGGATAGGCGAGACCGAGGGACGGCGAGGAGGTGGGCGGCAGAGGAGCGGAGCATGCAGGGTGGGTGGTAGAGAGAAGGGAGGAGAGGTAGGAAGGGGCAAGGTGATGTAGAGCCTTGAAGCCTAGAGTGAGGAATTTTTGTCTGGAGCGGAGGTTGATAGGCAACCACTGGAGTTGTCTAAGAAGGGGAATGACATGCCCAGATCGTTTCTGCAGGAAGATGAGCCGGGCAGCGGAGTGAAGAATAGACTGGAGCGGGGCGAGAGAGGAGGAAGGGAGGTCAGAGAGAAGGCTGACACAGTAGTCTAGCCGGGATATAATGAGAGCCCGTAGCAGTAAGGTAGCCATTTGGGTGGAGAGGAAAGGGCGGATCTTGGCGATACTGTAAAGGGGAAACCGGCAGGTCTCGGTAACGGATAGGATGTGCGGGGTGAACGAGAGAGACGAGTCAAGGATGACACCGAGATTGCGGAGAGACGGGAAGGATGGTCGTGCCATCCACGGTGATAGAGAAATCTGGGAGAGGACCGGGTTTGGGAGGGAAGATGAGGAGCTCAGTCTTGCTCATGTTGAGTTTTAGGTGGCGGGCCGACATCCAGGTGGAGACGTCCCGGAGGCAGGAGGAGATGCGAGCCTGAAGGGAGGGGGAGAGGACGGGGCGGAGAAGCAGCATGGCGCAGTGGAAAGAGCACGGGCTTTGGAGTCAGGGCTCATGAGTTCGAATCCCAGCTCTGCCACTTGTCAGCTGTGTGACTGTGGGCAAGTCACTTAACTTCTCTGTGCCTCAGTTCCCTCATCTGTAAAATGGGGATTAAGACTGTGAGCCCCACGTGGGACATCCTGATTCTCCTGTGTCTACCCCAGCGCTTAGAACAGTGCTCGGCACATAGTAAGCGCTTAACAAATACCAACATTATTATTATTATTATTATTAGATGTAGATCTGCGTGTCATCTGCGTAGAGATGGTAGTCAAAGCCGTGAGAGCGAATGAGTTCACCGAGGGAGTGAGTGTAAATGGAGAACGGAAGAGGGCCAAGAACTGACCCTTGAGGAACTCCAACAGTTAAAGGATGGGAGGGGGAGGAGGCGCCTGCGAAGGAGACCGAGAATGACCGGCCAGAGAGGTAAGAGGAGAACCGGGAGAGGACGGAGTCCGTGAAGCCAAGGTGAGATAAGGTATGGAGGAGGAGGGGATGGTCGACAGTGTCAAAGGCAGCAGAGAGGTCAAGGAGGATCAGAATGGAGTAGGAGCCATTGGATTTGGCAAGAAGGAGGTCACGGGTGACCTTAGAGAGAGCAGTCTCAGTAGAGTGGAGGGGACGGAAGCCAGATCGGAGGGGGTCTAGGAGAGAATGGGAGTTAAGGAATTCTAAGCATCGATTGTAGACGACTCGTTCTAGGATTTTGGAAAGGAAGGGTAGTAGGGAGATAGGGCGATAACTGGAGGGGGAAGTGGGGTCAAGAGCGGGTTTTTTTAGGATGGGGGAGACGTGGGCATGTTTGAAGGCAGAGGGGAAGGAGCCATTGGAGATTGAGTGGTTAAAAATAGAAGTTAAGGAAGGGAGGAGGGCAGCGGCGATGGTTTTAATAAGGTGAGAGGGAATGGGGTCCGAGGCGCAGGTGGAGGAGGTGGCACTTGCGAGGAGGGAGGCGGGGGCAGGGAGAGAATCTCCAAGTCAGTGCCTTCCCTTTCCCCCTTACCCTGTTACCCTGAGTTCTGTTAGTTCCATCGAGATTTCTAGAAATATGGGTTTGTGTTTTTGTTATTATTCTATCCAAGGCTGTTTTTTCTCTGATATACACAAACGTTTGTCTGATATACACAAAGACCCTGAGAACAGAGGGTAGGTACATAAATATTGAGCTCTCCCTGATAGAGAGCACTCTTCTAGTGTCTTATGGATGCAGAGCACTGTCCTGAATGCCTTCTGTATGCAGAATGCTTTATGGGGTGCCTACAACTTTATTCTAGGAACTTAGAACCAACTGAGCTGAAGAAACAACCCCTCCCTTTGAGGAGCTCAAGACCTAGCGAGTGGAAACAGAAGGATGTGAAGTGTCAACTATGTGCAAGTGCAATAATAAGGGAGCAAGAACGTAGATACAGTTAATCAAAACTGCAATAATGACAATAGCAGAATTAGCATTTACTGAGTACCCCTGGATGCAATGTGCTGTTCTAAGCACTAGGGAAATATCAAACAAAAAAAGTGATACATTCCCTGTCAACAAGAAACTACATTCTAATGAGGGAGGAACAAAAGTAAAAAATGGTATTTGGTATTTGTTAAGCGCTTACTATGTGCAGAGCACTGTTCTAAGCGCTGGGGTAGACACAGAGGAATCAGGTGGTCCCACGTGGGGCTCACAGTCTTCATCCCCATTTTACAGATGAGGGAACTGGGGCACAGAGAAGTCCAGTGACTCGCCCACAGTCACACAGCTGACAAGTGGTAGAGCTGGGATTCGAACTCATGACCTCTGACTCCAAAGCCCATGCTCTTTCCACTGAGCCACTCTGCTTCTCTAAAAGTAGATAAATGAAACAGATCACGAATAAAGCGCAGGTTCATATCCAAATGAAAAAGTGGCCGATAGGCCGGTATGAAGCAGCATGGCTTAGTGGAAAAAGCCTGGTCCTGGAAATCAGAGCACCTCGGTTCTAATCCCAGCTCCACCATGTCCCTGCTGTTTGACCTTCAGCAAGTCACTTCACTTCCCTGTGATTCATTCAGTTCCCTCATCTGCAAAATGGGGATTCAATACATGTTCTCTCTTATACTGTGAGCCCCATTTGGGACCGATTATCTTGTATCTGTCTCAGTGCTTAGTGCAGTGCTTAGCACATAGGAAGCACATAACAAATATCACAATAATTATGAATGGGAATGGGAAGAGATTTATCAGGGAATTTCTGTTGGAGGAAGTACCTTCCTTTGTAGGATGACTTTGAAGTCGGGGGGGGGAAAAGGCAAGTTTTGGCAGATGGAAGATTTGAGTTGGAAGGGCAGGTAGAAGCAGTTCCATGAAGGAAGAAAGTCACCAAACAGTAGATCAGAGACAGAAAAGTCACAAGCAAGGTACAGTTAGAAGATGTGCTCAGAGAGAGTGAAGATTGTTAATCAGGGATTGTCTTGTCTTATGCTGTATAGTAGTTTCCGACACATAGATACTCATGGACACAGCTTTCTCACCTCCATCTGCAATCGTTCTGGTAGTGTTACCATAGAGTATTCTTGGTAGAAATCCAGAAGTGGCTCACCACTGCCTTCTTCTACACAATAAACTCGATTCTCTACCCTCGACTCTCTCCCAAGCTTCTGCTGCCCAGCACAGGTGAGTTTTGACTTGCAGCAGATTGCCTGCCACTCACTAGCCACTGCCCAAGCTAGGAATGGAATGGATATGCTCTGCTTGACTCTCCCTCCTGTAGCTGAGATTGGTAGACTAACTGTCCAGGTGTGATCCTGAGAGGGGTAATCAGGGATAGATAGATAAATATCTGATTCAAAAATGGCACTACTGACTGTAATATTTTTTCAATGTGCGAGTGTGGTTGAAATGACTTATGCCTGCCTGACAATCAATAAATACGATTGGATGAAACAATCAATCGTATTTATTGAGTGCTTACTGTGTGCAGAGCACTGTACTAAATGCTTGGGACAGTACAGTATAACAGAGTTGGTAGACATGTTCCCTGCTCACAATGAGCTTACACTCTAGAAGGGGAGGCAGACATTAATATAAATAAATAAATTATGAGTGTGTGCATAAGTGCTGTGGGGCTGAGAGAAGGGTGAATAAAAGTTGCAAATCCAAGGGCATGGTCAACACAGAATCATTTTCAATCATCAGACAATCATTTTCACATTGTGGATAACTGATAATAATGATTGTGGTATATGTTAAATGCTTATTATGCTCCAGGCACTGTACTAACTGTGGGGGTAGTGACAAGCACATTGGGTTGAGTACAGTCCCTGTCCACCATGGGGCTCACAGTCTTAATCCCCATTTTAAAGATGAAATAATTGAGGCACTCAAGGTCGGGCGAGTGATCATCATATGAAGCGGAAGTCATTCCAGGACAGGGGGCAAGACGTGGGCAAGGGGTTGGCAGTGACACAGACAAGATCAAGATGCAGTGAGTATGTTGTTGGCATTAGAGGAGTGAAGTGTGTGGTCTGGGTTATAGTAGGAAATCGTGAAGGTAAGGTAAGAGGGGGCAAGGTGAGGTTGGAGGGGGCAAGGTGATCCTTGGTAAGAAACCTCTGTTTGAAACTGAGGCTTCTCCTCTGTCTCCCATCTCTAACTGTGGGAGCCCTCCGAGCTCAGTTCTGGGGACCCTTCTATTCTCCATCAACACCCATTCCCTTGAAGAACTCATTCTCTCTTATTGCTTCAACTACGACTTGTACGCAGGTGATTCCCAAATTAACCTCTCCAAGCCTGAACTCTCTTCTCTGAAGTCTTATATTTCCTCCTGCCCTTCAGGACATCTCTAGTTGGATGTCCCACTGACCTCAAAACACAACATGTCCAAAATAGAACCCCTCATCTTAACACCCAAATCCTATTCTTCTCAAGTATTTCTCATCACTATAGAGACCACCATTATCCTTCCTGTCTTTCGAGTCCTTAACTTGGCATTATCCTCGACTTAATACTCGCGTTCAACTCACGTATTCAGTATCACCAAATCCTCTTGGTTCTACCTTAGCAACGTCACTAAAATTGGCCCTTTCTTCTCCATCCAAACTGCTACTAAACTAATCCAAGCACTTATCGTGTCCTGTCTTGACTACTGCATCAGCCTGCTCATGACCTCTCGACCTCCTCTCTCTCCCCACCCTAATCCTTTCTTGACTCTGCTGCTTGGATCATTTTTCTAGAAAAACATTCCGGCCACATCTCCGCACTCCTCAAAAACCTCCAGCGGTTGCCCATCCATCTCCATAACAAACAGACACTCCTCGCCATCTGTTTTAAAGCCCTCATTCAGTTCCCTTCCACGCCTTCCTTACCTCACTGATTTCCTTCTACAATCTAGCTCACATGCTTCACTTCTCCAGTGCCAACCTTGATCTCAGTCATCTCACAACCAACCCCTTGCTCACAGCTTCAGATGGGTGACTGTGGTCAAGTCACAGCTTCTCTGGGCCTCAGTTACCTCATCTGTTAAATGGGGATTAATTGTGAGCCTCACCCGAGACAACCTGATTACCCTGTATCTACCCCAGTGCTTAGAACAGTGCTCTGCACATAGTAAGCGCTTAACAAATACCAACGTTATTATTATCTTCCTACTAACCTGAAACTCCCTCCCTCTCCATATTCCACTGATCTCCACTCTCTCCACCTTCAAAGCCTTATTAAAATCACCTCTCCTCCAAAAGGCCGTTCTGACTAAACCCTCATTTCCCCTAATAGTAATAAAAATAATAATGGTATTTAAGTGCCTACTATGTGCCAGGCACTGTTCTAAGCACTGGGGTAGGTACAAGATAATTGGATTGGACACAATTCCTGTCCCATATAGCGTGCACAGTCTTAATCCACATTATGCAGATGAGGTAACAGGCACAGAGAGTGAAATGACTTACCCAAAGTCACATACCAGACAAGTGGCAGAGTCAGGATTAGAACCTAAGACCTTCTGACTCCCAGGCCCGTGTTCTATTCACTCTGCCATGCTGCTTCTCATGCCATTACTGCTGCTCCCCTCTCCCCCTGCATCACCTGGGCACTTGGATTTGTATCCTTTAAACTTTTGATATTCACCCCACCCTCAGTCCCTCAGCACTTAAATATACCCCCTAGATTGTAAACTCATTATGGGCAGGGACCATTTCTGCTAATTCTGTTGTATTGTACACTCCCAAGCACTCAGTACAGTGCTCTGCACACAGTAAGCACTCATCAAATACCACTGATTGATATCCATAATATTGGCGTAGTGGTTAGAGCATGGGCCTGGAAGTCAGAAATTCATGGGTTCTAATCCCGGCTCTGCCTCGTGTCTGCTCAGTGACCTTGGGCAAGCCACTTAACTTCTCTGTGCCTGTTACCTCACCTGTAAAATGGGGATTAAAACTGTGAGCCCCAAATGGGACAGGGACTTTATCCAACCCGATTTGCTTGTATCCTCCCCAGCACTTAGTACAGTCCCTGACACATAGTAAGCACTTAACAAATATAGTAATAATAATAATAATAATGTATTCTACTGTCTACCTCCCTCCAGATTTTAAGCTCTTGGTGGACTGGGAATGTGTCTACCAACTCTGTGGTATTGTACTCTCTCAGGTGCTTGGTACAGTGTCTGAACACAGTAAGCGCTCAATAAATTCTATTGATGAATTGATTGATTAATGTTGGCAATAGCCTGGCAGTGGCAGAAAGAGGTTCTGAGTACCTGGAGGTGGCAAATGACTTGGCCAGAACAAGCCAGCACAGCGTGTCTGGGGCAGAAGAGGAAGGGGGCCAGAATACCCCCCGAACCACACTTCCCCAAAGCTCAAGGGCAAAGAGGGGCAGGGTTAAGGGGCCTAAAAGAGCCACCCCTGCTATTACAGGAAGATGAGAGGGAGGAGATGAGGCAAGTCATTATATGTCATGGCGATGGCACTAACAGTTGCTCCAATTTATCCCGAGCTCACCTTGAAATCCTCTGTGGACGAGAACACCACCTGTCCCCAGGCCAGGCTGAACGCCTCATCCTGACAACCAAAGAGCAACAGCAGCAAGACCTTGGGAAATCAATCAATCAGTCAATGGATGGTTTTTTTGGAGGCCTTACTGTGTGCAGAGCACTGTACTGAGAACTTGGGAGAGCCCAGTGCAATAGAAGTGGTAGACGATCCCTGCTCATAAGGAGCTTACATTCTGGAATGGGGAGATAGACATTAAAATAAATTATAGATAGGGGAAATGGTCAAATATAAGCTTATGTAAATAAGTGCTGTGGGGCTGGGGGTGAGGTGACTATCACCCTAGAGAGGCCCCCGTGGACGACCCGGAGCCATGCTGACTTAGCCAGCAGCACTCTTGGTGGCCAGTGGGCTGCACTTCAAAGCCCATGTTGTAGCCTAGATTGGGGTCAGGTGCTGAGTTGGGCCCATGTCCACTCCCTGAAACACAAAGCCACAGAGCAGCAGTCTGACACATATAACGCTGGACAGTCTCCGGTCTGGGGGGCATTTGAAATCATTCACACCAGAACAGAAATGCCGGTCCTTATCCTTTAGCCATCCTGGGTCTCTCCCACTCCCTTCCACCCCTGCCAGGTTATCCTTGGCTGGCTCTCTCCCAGTTCCCCCTAATGGGATATCCATTGTGCAGAAACCCCCATTTTTGTACAGGAGTTTCCCCTAAACAGCCAGCTTCTTGCTATATTAATGTAGTAAACAGTATACACACTCAATCGTATTTATTCAATTCATTCATTTATTCAGTTGCATTTATTGAGTGCTTACTGGGCACAGAACCCTGTACTGAGCCCTTGGGAGAATAAAATACAATATTAATAATAATGATGATGATGATGGTATTAGTTAAGCGCTTACTATGTGTCAGGAACTGTACTAAGGGCTGGGGTGGATACAAGCAATTAGGGTTGGACACAGTCCCTGTTCCACAGAGGGCTCCCAGTCTCAATCCCCATTTTACAGATGCAGTAACAGAGGCCCAGAGAAGTAAAGTGACTTGCCCAAGGTCACACAGCAGACAAGTGGCAGAGGTGGGATTAGAACCCATGACCTTCTAACTCCCAGGGCCCATGCTCTATCCACTATGCCATGCTGCTTCCAACTCCACATGTTCTGCCCCACATGCTATATTAAACCCCACATCTATGCTGCATTTTGACAGCAAATTTTCTCATCTTTCTCTACTCCATTCACTGCATTAGGTGTGCAGAGTCCCACTAAAAATAATTCCATTAGTGGGGTAAGTTTAAGCTCTCAAACTCATCTCCATTCATTTCTCGCCCAATCATTACCCCTCAGGGAATTCCTATGTGTGCATATTAACACTATTGAAATTTGAGATTTTAAAATGTTGACTTGATTTTTGCAAGCTTCAGTGTTTATGGTTCATTAACATTGGCAGTTTGCAGAGGATTAGATATTCCCCGACATGTGGCTTTTTGGGTTACTGTTATGGGATTTGACTTAAAGACCCCGAAAGAGTAGAAAAAATATGACCCGGTGACACAGATCGGTATTCTGGCGGGGCAGCTAAGCCTTCCAGAAGCCAAGCGAGAAGATCAGGAGCAGAGGGCAACACTTTCCTATTCCTGTCAGAGACAGCGAATCCTCTTGGCTGAAAGAGAAAAGGGAATAAAATACTGTTCCAACCCTTCTCTTTTCATGAGTAAGATTAGACTTTGACATTGGTTATAATAGGGACTCTTGGAGCATTCTAACATTGGCTTCTCCACTTGTGTAACCTTGGGCAAGTCTCTTCTCTGTGCCTCAGCTAACTTGTGAGCAGGAATGTATCTGTTTATTGTTATATTGTACTTTCCCAAATGCTTAGTATAGTGCTCTGCACACAGTAAGCACTCAATAAATACGATTGACTGACTCATAAGTAAAATGGAGATTAAGACAGTGAACTCCATGTGTATTTATCCCAGCACTTTCTACAGTGCCTGGTACAATAGTAAGAGCTTAACAAATACCATTAAAAAAAATTAGGAATGATGTTAAAACCTGACTCACCTCATTAACATGCAAATCCCTGATTATTGGCCATGACTGAGTCTTTGCAGTCCTGCATTTGCCATAGCACTCTGCTCCAAGCAGTTGTGTGGTTTGTGACACTCTGACCTGCCTTAATTTGGAGGATGATTTTCTAGTCCGTGTATTACCCAGGCCTCTTGTTGTACCCTCTCTTCTCATTTTGAATGTTTTATTACTGGTGAGCAAGGGCAGATAAAAGAGAAGGAAAAAAAATCCCAAAATGAATCCAAAGTTATTAAAGATCTTGCGAGTAGAGAAACAGTGTGACCTAGTGAAAGAGCATACGTCTGGGAGTCAGAGGAACCGGATTCTAATCTCAGCTCTGCCACTTGTCTGTTATGTCACTTAACTTCTCTGAGCCTCACTTACCTCATCTGTAAAATGGGGATTAAGACTGGAAGCCATATGTAGGACAGTGACTGTGTCCAACATGATTATCCTGTATCTACCCCAGTGGTTAGTACAGTGCTTGGCACATAGCACTTTAACAAATACCACAATTATTATTATTAACTCAAATGATGGCGTAAAAAGAGTGATTTTCTGAGCATTCTATGATTTTCTCTTTGCTTGTACAAGCACTTAGTACAGTGCTCTGCACACAGTAACTGCTCAATAAATATGAATGACTGAATTAAGTTGCCTGTACAGATATGAGCACAGTAAGGGAAGCAAGTAGAATGAAATGGCTGCCTGGTCCATGCATCCTGTTGACTTGAAAGATTTTTCTCTTAAATTAGTGCTCAAATTCTCTCTTATTATAACACTTATTGGATTGCCTGTTTCCCTGTGAACAAATCATCATCGCATCAGTAACAGAAGAGTAATATAGGTTGGCAGGCCTCTTGGGATGACATGAAAGCGACCACCCTGAAGCTGAAGGAGTGTTTCAACGGGATCTGAAACTTGTCCATCACTAATCGCCATCTATTTTAGATCCCACCCAAATAGTTGTTGATGTTTTTCCTGCTAGAATCTGTGCTCTGAAAAAGGCTCTTGGGCTCATGGTAGAAAGCATGATATAAAAGATAAAGAGCAAATGTTCTTCAGGAGTCTTTTTAAGTGCACATATTTTATAGGATCCTTCTGCTATTCAACATAGAAGTGAGTGCTATATGTTATTAAAGATAGTGGACTGTCTTTTATCCAGGTGAAGAGATGAAAGAATGGGATGTGGTGGATTATATAGTCATTAAAATAAATGTCTAAATTAACTTTTGTACATTTTTAAAGACATTAATTTGAAAAAAATTAGTTAAAAATCCCGTGTCCTCTCATATGAGATCAGAAGCAGCATGACCTAATAGAAAGAGCATGGGCCTGGGGAGTCAAAGGGAATGGGTTTTAATCTGACACTTTCCTGCCATGCAAACTTGGGCAAGTCACTGATTCCTCTGTGCATCAGTTACTTCATCTCTAAATTAAGAATTAAATCCTCCTCCCTCCAATTTAGACTATGAGCCCCAAGAAGAACAGGGACTGTGTCCAACCTGATTATCTTGAATCTACCCCAGCAGTTAGTGCAGTACCTGGCACAGCGTAAGTGCTTAACAAATACCGTAAAATATTTAGAATGAGGTTTAAAATGATAACTTTTTTGTATTTACTTGCTTTTATCACTAATCTACTTCAATTATCGTGGCACTTATTTCCACATATCCGTGGAGGGTTTCCTGAACTTCCATAATAGCATTTCAACATAAGAGATCACTGATATTCAGCAACAAGTTTGCTTTCCCAAATTCAATCAGAAAAGATCCTTTTATGGATTTTAACTGTTTTCTTCCCAGTTAAAAGGAAAGCTCATACCTCATATTAATGAGAGAGAAGAGGAGGTCTCAAAGATCTCTAGATGTGAACTGTTAAAGAAACTTTTTGCTAGGATTTTCAACCTTCGGAACAATTTAGCCATTGAGTTGAATCTTCACAAAAAAGGACGCTGACTTGAAAAACAATGAAATTATTTCACTATTCCTTTTTTTTTTGCATTTCCATGGAAGGGCTTTTTTTTGGTAAAAAGATAATACATTTTAAATGCATAATAAGTCAAGATATTCTATCCACCATCCACCAGCATAACCTCTAAAACAATGACTTGTAAAAATTGAAGTTTTATGGAGTATCCAGTTATTTAATCAATACATCAATACCTATAGGATGTTTACAGACTGTGATTCACTTCAGGGACCCCCAGAAGAGAATCCATACCTATTGTATGAGGAGATAGACAAAACGAACAGGATTTTTTTTTCTGCTGGCACCGATTAAAAAATGATGGGGAAATTCTTTCAGGCTGGGAAATCCACAGGGGCTCCGTGCTTTTAATGGAGAGGTAGAGAACAGATAGTGGAGTTTTTCTTGAACCTCATGGTTTAGAAAGTCTATGCAGAGGTTAGTGCCTTTAAAAGTCACCTTTGTGTGTGATTTACATTGTTCATATTATTGTACAAGGAATTGTGGAAGTGTGCCTGAATGCACCAGAAGAGAGATCACCAAGGAAATGAGGGCTGGAATGGTGGTTCTGACTTTGCTGTAGCTACACCAGACTTTCCAGTCCCTGGAGGAAAACCTCAGGTGGGGGCCACAAGTAGCCCAAGTGTGGGGTGGGGGTCACAGGTGTGGGGTGACAGACACAGGAAGTGCAGGCACAGGGTGGCAACCACAAGTATTGCAGACATGAGATCGTGTTCATTCATTCAATAGTATTTATTGAGCGCTTACTATGTGCAGAGCACTGTACTAAGCGCTTGGAATGAACAAGTCGGCAACAGATAGAGACAGTCCCTGCCGTTTGACGGGCTTACAGTCTAATCGGGGGAGACGGACAGACAAGAACAATGGCAATAAATAGAGTCAAGGGGAAGAATCCACAGGTAGGGTAGGAGGGGGGTGGTAGCCACAGCTAGCACAGGTGCTGAGTAACTGTCATGAGTAGGGTAGATGTGAGCTGAGAATCACAGCTAGCACAAGCATAGGGCAGAGAAACAGCATGGCTCAGTGGAAAGAGCACGGGCTTGGGAGTCAGAGGTCATGGCTTCTGTCCCGGTTCCGCCATTTGTCTGCTGTGTGACCTTGGTCAAGTCACTTCACTTCTCTGTGCCTCAGTTCCCTCATCTGTAAAATGGGGATTAAAAGTGTGAGCACCACATGGGACAACCTGATTACTCTGTATCTACCCCAGCACCTAGAACAGTGCTTAGCACATAATAAGCGCTTAAGAAGTACCAACATCATCATCATCATCAGCCACAGGTATTGCACTTGTGAGGTAGTGGCCTTAGGTAGTGCAGTTGTGAGGTGGTGACCACAGTAATACAGTAAGAATCACAATAATGTGTGGTATTTGTTAAGCACTTACTATGTGCTAGGCACTGTTCTAAGTGCTGTGGTGGATACAAGCAAATGGGTTTGTACACAGTCCCTGTCCTGCATGGGGCTCACAGTCTTAATCCCCATTTTACAGATGAGATAACTGAAGCCCAGAGATGTGAAATCACTTGCCCAAGGTCACACAACAGACAAGTGGCAGAGCCAGGATTAGAACTCACGTCCTTCTAACTTCCAGGCTTGTGCTCTACCCACTAGGCCATGCTGCTTCTCTGGGCTGAGGATCACAAGTAGCACAGACATGGTTTGGGGGTCACAAATAGCACAGACGTGGGTTGGTGGTCACAGATAGGGCAGACTGAAAGTGGCAATCACAGGTAGGAGAGCCTCCTGCTCCCACAGGGAGGTTGCCGATTCCAAACCAAAGATCAGAATTTCAGAGAGGCAGCAGTAGACTGGGTACGATCACGGGCGGCGAGGCAGCCTTCTAGTGGCCATGCTGGTTAAACTGGGCCATGCTGGCGAGGTGCCACGCAACGGAGCTCTGCACTCCTAACCGCATCAACTTTCAGCCACCTCCCTGGAGAGGCCCACTCTTCACACATCTCCATTACTCACATGGGCGGCAGGGAGGGACTTACAGGTTGTGGAAAAGAGGTTAGGCGTGGGAGAGGTCAGAATGAGGCACAGTCAGTAGGTTGGCTTGAGAGAAGAGTGTAAGGTGAAGGCAGAGAGCTGATTTGGAGACCTTATTCAAAGCCACTGGCTAGGAGTTTCTCTGGAGAGGAATGGGTAACCAATTGAGGTTTTCAAGGCGAGGAGAGCCTTGGGCCTGGTATCAGAACCCAGGTCCTTCTGACTTCCAGGCTCATGCTCTATTCAGGAGACCACTTTTTTTTTGTGGGCCAGGAAGAGAAGCAGTGTGGTCTAGTGGATAGAACACAGGCCTGGGAGTCAGAAATACCTGGGTTCTAATCCCAGCTCCTCCACTTGTATGTTGTGTGACCGGGGAAAGTCACTTTCCTTCTTTGCGCCTTAGTTACCTCATCTGTAAAATAGGGATTAAGGCTTTGAGCCCCATGTGGGACGGGGACTGTGTCTCACTTGACTACCTTGTATCTACCCCAGCGCGTAAAACAGTGTTTGGCACATAGTAAGCTCTTAACAAATACCATAAAAAGGGAGGAGGGAATGTGTCTGCCGATTCTGTTTTTGTACTGTCCCAAGTGCTTCGTACAGTGCTCTGTTCTACACCATAGACTGATTGATTCTATTAGTGGCTGCAGAAGCTTCACCTTTTCTCCATCCCCCCTCACGAGAAGGATTCCGTGATGTTGGCAGCAGGGGAGAGCAGCTTCCCTCAGCAGATCCTGGGATTTCGTTGGAGAAGGAGCCCAGGGCTGTGCAAACCCAAGTCCTCCTTAATGATAGAGTAAAGTGAGTCAAATGATTAATGGGGTCACTCGGCTCCCAGAGCATCACTCTAAGCAGCCTCAGTCCCAGGAAATTGGCCACCTGAGGTAGGGAAAATGTTGCCATCTTTCCATTCCTTATGATGTCACCAGATTATGCTGTAAAATATCCAGCATAGAGGAAATGATGTCATGTGGGAGACTGTTGGGTTCCTCAAACCTAATGGTGTCATCACCCATCATTCCCCAACTGGCTGCCTTCATTCCTCCCCAGCCAATCTTCCAGCTGTACTCACTCTTCACTCTCCCATCTCCATCACCTCAGCCACACCATGTCCCTAGCTTGGGTCTCCCTCCCTCCCCACATCAGACAGAAAACAGCTTTCTCTACATTCTCTACATTTCTCTAGTATCTCTGAACCATATCACCCTTCCAGCCAATGCTTTCGCTTTTTAATCTATTTCATTCATTCATTCATTCATTCATTCATTCATTCAATCGTATTTATTGAGCACTTACTGTTGCACAGCACTGTACTAAGCACTTGGAAAGTACAATTTGGCAACAGATAGAGACAATCCTTACCCAACAATAGGCCTATTTATACCCCCCTCGGAATTCATGGATATACTTATTTACCCACTGATTTGTTTTGATCACTCTGTGTTTGTCTCAGGAATTAAAGTCTAAGATCTTTAAAATCGGGGGATATGTCACTTCTTTATTCTGTAGCATCCCGGCTCCTGAGCACCAGGTATAAACTATCTGATCGTCTCATATCTATCCCAGCACTGAGAACAATGCTTAACACGTAGTAAGCACTTAACAAATACCAATTTAAAACAAGAGGGGTGGGCAGGGAGGACTCAATCAATATTACTACTAGAGAATTTCTCCAAGGAGAATCAGCTCAGTCATCTGTCCTTTCCTTAGCCCCTTCTAGCTCAGTCGGGACACTTTAACATCTTTGGCTCTGGTCCCTCTCCTCCCTCCCCCACCTGCCACCTCTAGTGACAGTTACATCCCTTGTGTGCCTCTGAAACCTGTTTGGCCCTGGAAACGGTATTCCAATCTAGTTCTGCATTGGCTACTTTTCCCTACACTTTAGTGCTTTTCATTCTTAAATAATTTTTTCTACTTTAGCTTCATGATTAAGGCATGGCCTAAGGTCGTGGGTTCTAATCCTGGCTCTCCCACTTGTCAGCTGTGTGACTTTGGGCAAGTCACTTAACTTCTATGTGCCTGAGTTACCTCATCTGTAAAATGAGGATTAAGACTGTGAGCCCCATTTGGGACAAACTGATTACCATCGTTATTATTAATATTATTGTATCTACCCCAGTGTTTAGAACAGTGCTTGGCACATAGTAAAGGCTTAACAAATACCATCATCATCATCATTATTATTATTATTAAAACAATCTCCTTAGCACTCATGAATCTATGTCAGTTCAATTTATTTATAAATCACTCAGTAGTATTCATTGAGTACTTGCTGTGTGCAGAGCTCTGTACTAAGCACCTGGGAGAGTATAATCCCTTCCTTGAAATGATTTACAATTTAGCTGGGGATAAAGACATTAAAATAAATTACAGGTAGGAGAAGCAATCAAGTATAAGAATATACTTGAGAAGCAGCATGGTCTAGGAGAAAGAACACAGGTCTGGGAGTCAGAGAACCTGGGTTTTAATCCTGGTTCCACCAAATGTCTACAGTGTGAGCAAATTACTTAACTTTTCTGTTCCTTGATTACCTCACCTGTAAAATGGGGACAAAGACTGTGAGCTCCATGTGAGACAGGGACTGGGTTCAACTTGCTTAGCATGTATCTACCCCAGCAGGTAGTACAGTGCTGGGTATATAGTAAATGCTTAACTAATACTCTGTGTGTGTCTTTGTGTATATAAATATATGCATATATACGTATATCTATATCTGTATCTATATTTATATATATATATATCCCTTTTTTGTCATCTCAGCATTTGAAGTTGTGCTATAAAGGCACTTTTAAATTCACCTCCCTCCAAAAGCAGGAGACAGAGTAGGGAGTTGAGCAATTAGTCAGAGAAGTCTTCCTGGAGGAGATATTATTTTAATAGGGCTTTGAAGATGGAGAGAATGGTGGCCTGTCAGATATGATGGCAAGGAGAACCAGGCAGAAGAGAGGACATGAGCAAGGGGTCTACAGCAAGAGAAACAAGACTGAGGTATAACAATAATAATAATAATGTTGGTATTTGTTAAGCGCTTACTATGGGCAGAGCACTGTTCTAAGCGCTGGGGTAGATACAAGGTAATCAGGATGTTCCACGTGAGGTTCACAGATAATCCCCATTTTACAGATGAGGTAAATGAGGCACAGAGAAGTGAAGTGACTTGCCCACAGCCACACAGCTAATTCATAAGCCGCGATTCATAAGGTATAATAAGTAGGCTGGTGTTAGAGCAGCAAAGTTAGGTAGGGGTGAGAGATCTAATTGAATGCTATGAAGCTGAGTATCTGCTAGATGAGGAGATGGATTAATGATAACAACAATAACAATAATAATAATGATAATTGTTGTATTCATTAAGCGCTTACTATATGTCAAACACTTTTCTAAGTGCTGGGGAAGATACAAGATATTCAGGTCAGATGCAGTTCCTGTCCTACACAGGACTCACAATCTAAGTAGGAAGGAGACCAGTTATTGAGACCAGTGATATTGAGAAAGTCACTACAGAGAATAAGCAATCACTGGAGATTTTTAAGGAGTGGGGAGACTTGCACTGAATAATTTTTTTTAGAAAAATGATGTGTACCAACTCTAAGCTCATTGTGGGCAGGGCATATGTGTACCAACTCTGTTCTATTGTACTAAGCTTACTTGCTTGATTGATTGACTGACAGCAGAGTGAAGTCTATACTGGAGAGGAGAGAGGCTGGAGGCAGGGAGGTCCGTGAAAATGTTGATGCAGTAGTCAAGAAGGAGTATGGCATATGCTCGGACTAGAGTGGTATTTAGACCACTCTAGGGGTACAGATTTTTATATTTGTCTCCCCTGTTAAAGGGTAAGCTCCTAATGTGCAGAGAACACATCATTTCATTATTCATTATAGACCTTCGCTCTCCCCACCTTCAAAGCCTTAATTTTTTAATGGCATTTGTTACTGTGTGCCACGCTCTGATCTAAGCACTGGGTAGATACAAGGTAATCAGGTTGGACCCAGTCCATGGCCCTCATGAGCTCACCTTAATCTTAGTCTCAGTCCTCATTTTGTAAATGAGGTAATTGAGGCACAGAGAACTTAAGTGACTTGCCCAAGGTCACACAGGAGGCAAGTGCCAGAGCTGGGATAAGAACCCACCTCCTACTGACTCCCAGGCCTATGCTCAACCATTAGGCCATGCTGCTTCTCAAAAGCACTTTAAAAGCACATTTCCAAGAAAAGGATCTTCCCTGACTAAGCCTCATCTCCTCTTCTCCCTCCCTTCTGTGTCATCCTTGAAGTAGGATTTGCATCCTTTATTCACCCTTTCCTCAGCCCCATAGAAGTTATGCACATAACTACAATTTAATCAATTTACTCATATTAATGTCGGGTCTCCCCCTCTAGACTGTAAGCTCGTTTTGGACAGAGAACATATAGATTACCTCTGTTATACTGTACTCTTCCAAGCAGTTAGTTCAGTGCTCTGCACGTAGTAAGTGCTCAATAAATATGATTAACAGATTGATTCGTATTCCATGCTTCCCAAGATCCTAATACAGATATCACTCAATAAACTCTACTTCTACTTCTACTACTAACGTAACTGCCTCATTTCTATAAAACTGTTAAAGGCCTATCATTCAGGGTAATCTATCAAAAGGATGCTAAAGTTAAGCACAATTTAAATCAAATCTGTAGCTCCATTACAGCTCATCTTTGTCCAAATGCCGGACACTTAAGACTCCTTACCATAAGTAGTGTCAGTTCATGGTCTCCCAGACCCATTGGAATTTCTTAGTGTAATTAACATTCATTGTAAAATCTAGAATTAGTGATTTCTGAAAAGTATGCAGGAGAAGCAGCGTGGCCTAGTAGAAAGGGCACAGATGTGGCAGTCAGATGACCTGGCTTCTAATCCCAGCTCCGCTCTTGCCTCCTGTGTGACCTTGACCAAATCAGTTAACTTCTCTGTGCCTCAGTTTCTGCATCTGTAAAATGGAGATTCAATACTTCTTCTCCATCCTTCTTAGACTGTGAGCACCAGGTGGTACAGGGACTCTGCCTGACCTGATTTTCTTGTTTACCCCCCCAATGTTTAGTATAGTACCTCGCACATAGCAAATGCTTAACAAAGACCACTAATTGTTACAATTTAGCCGGGGAGAAAGACATTAAAACAAATTACAGGTAGGAGATGCAACCTTGAATTTGTAGGTCCAAGCTGAGAAAGGGTTGTGGCTTCTCTGAGCCTCAGAAAGAACGTCATTCCTCCTGCATCACAGCAGTTACCCAGAGTGAAATGCATTTAAACTGACCTCCATGGGGGTAAAAATAGCTTCACTCCAGGTGACTTTCCCATCAATACTGGGTAGCTTTGGGGTTTCCTTCCCTGACCCACTCGCCCCTCAGTGAGACTAATTAGTTTTTTTTTTTCTGAAAACATCCAGGTTATTGATTTGAGAATTGAAAAGACTATTGATCTACAAGAGTCAGTTACATATGAAAAACAAGGATCTTCTTGGGGTTTTAAAGGAAGAACTAAGAAAAACTGTATAACTGATAGAATGTTTGTTGTTATGTAATTTCAACTAAATGTAACTAAGCTGTCTGTAGTCCAGACCATTTTGATAATCTGGATATCTTCACTGAAGGAGAAGAGGGAGCACTGAAATCATATTTATACCCTTTTAGTGGCAAGACAGGTGCCTCCAAGATTCTCTGACAGAACACTTTGCATTTTATTTCCCACCTACGTGTTTTGGGAATATATCATAGGCCAAGGTCTTACTTGATAACCAGAAACTGGAGTAAATCCTGACAAATCAACTCTATTTGCATATCATAGAAAAAAATCCACCTTAACAGATGCCTATCAACCTACTACTTATGAAATCAAGGTCAATATTTCTAGGATACTAGCCCTGGCTTCCCATTTGAGTGTGATTTGTAAGCTATTTTAAAAATAGGGTGAAAAGTCAAGAAGAGGAAGAGGGCTACCTCTTGAAAACTAACTCACTATATGAAGCATACATATTTAGATCTGCTTAGTTACCAACATATATCTCTCTTTATCAGGTATGTCTTCTTGGAGAACTCACAGTCAGCACACAATCTCAGTAGCTATGGTGCCTATGACTGACATCTGCCACTCCTATGACACAGTCTGACACCATCCTGTAACCTATTCGCCCCAGTTCAGTCCCTGCCCTGGCAAGCCACACAAGTCCCTGGTGGAAGAAACTTGCTTTCATTCATTTATTCAGTCATATTTATTGAGCTCTTACTGTGTGCAGAGCATTGTACTAAGCACTTGGGAGTGTACAGTTCATTTAACAGACACAGACCCTTACAGTCTGGGGGAGCTGCGGGGAGGGGGAGACATATGAATATGAATAAATGAATTACAGATATGAACATAAGTGCTGTGGGGCAATGCAGAAGGGAGTGGGAGAAGAGGAAAGAGAAGCTTAGTCAGGGAAGGCCTTTGGAGGAGATGTGCCTGTGGTAAGGCTTTGAAGGAGGGGAGAGCAATTATCAGATTTGAGGAGGAAGGGCATTCCAGGTCAGAGGCAGGTTGTGGGCAAGGGGTCAGTGGTGAGATAGACGAGGTCGAGGCACAGTGGTTAGCATTAGAGGAATGAAGTTGCCAAAGACTCCATCCCCTCTGACCCCACTGCAGGAGTTAGCTCTGGGGAGGGCTCTCGGGGACAATGTCTCAAAGCCAGACACTCACCCTAGGGTCCGCTTCCTCCCTCCTCAATCCACATATTTCCCCCAAGGAGCAAATCACATGGCAGAGACTCTGTCCTCCCTGACCCCGCCGTAGGAAGTCAGCTCTGGAGTAAGGGACCTTGAGAGAGATATGAAAGACATAATCAAAAGGAGGGTGGCTTCTATTAATTCCTAAATCATTGAAAAAGTAAGAAGAGCTTAATTTAAGGATACTTAAATCCTCTTCCCTGACAGCCCTTCCTCCATCCACCCCACCTTCAATTTGCTATGGAGAGAGGCCACCCAGGCTCACAAAAAGTCCTGTTCCTGTCTCCCTCTTCCCCAGTGCCAGCACCTGGTCTCAAGATCAGGTGACTATCATTTAAACTGAAGATGGGAGATCAGTAGCTCCTATAAACTGCTCATTTATTGGATCATCTTGAAGGATTTCTCCTAAAGTGCCATAACACAGCATGTGCCAGTTTGTCATGAAACCCTCTTTTCTTCTGCTGTTATGATCTCAAAGAAGTTTGAGCCCATCTCATTGATTCTGTCTTATGATTTAACTGCCCCCAGCCTCTTGCTAACTCATTTTCTGGGCTCAAATGTTATTCATGGAGCAGTTTAAGGGCTCTTATTGTATTGTACTCTCCCAAATGCTTAGTACAGTGCTCTGCACACAGTAAGTGTTCAATAAATAGCACTGATGGATTGATTTCTCCAGTTTGATTCATGTTGCCTATTTCATTTTTTGGACCCAAAACAGGTTGTGAAGCAAACACATGGCAGGAATGTGGGAAACATGTGTCACCTGGGAGAGAGTTTGTTCATTCTTTAATGGTGAAAATAGAAAGAAAAAGAACATTCTGGATTGAAGTAGCATGACAACTTTTCCACTAGGACTAGTATTTTTAATCAAATTTTAGATATATTCACTGGGCCTTCTCTGACATATTGTCAGTTCTGTCTTCAGCGTATTTCTTCTAAGCCTTTAAGTTTGTTGAGGGCAGGGAATAGGCCTACCAACTCTATTATACTGTATAATATATGGTCCACCCCCATCCTCTCGTTGGCCAAGAAGGCATCTGAAAACTTATTGGCCGGCTATGGGAATGCCCTCAAGTCAGCTGTCTCGGTGGCCCTGGTTAGCAAACTCCCAGGTGGCAGGGACCACCCGGCCAAAACAACTAACCACCAAATGATGGAAGAGCAGTCCAACCTGTTGGATATGATGAAGTCTAGTGTCAAAGTCTTGATCCAGTCTGCGCTGAGCCTGGGTAGAAGTTTGGATTTAGATTATCCTCCCTTTCAACAGTTCTTTGCAGTAATGGAGCATTGTCTCAAATATGGGCTAAAATTTAAAAAGAGTTTTACTGGCCAAAAAAAGACCACCTTTGGGCCTCTGGAGCTCATGGAGAAACTTTGTCCAGAAGCATCTGACATAGCAACTAGTGTTAAAAATCTGCCAGAATTAAAGTGACTTGGCTGTAAAGCATTGCCAGCAACATATATTCTTGATTTTTTTAAATAAAAAATTCCAGTTTTACCAGATAGCTAGTTTTTCCTGCAGTTCCTCAAGGACATATTTATATTGATGTCTATTTACTTGTTTTGATGTCTATCTCTGCCCCTCTAGACTGTAAACTCATTGTGGACAGGGGTTGTCTATTGCTGAATTGTACTTTTCAAGTACTTAGTACAATGCTCTGCACACAGTAAGCGCTCAAGAAATATGATTGAATGAATGAATAGATGAACACCGGTCTACACACAGTAAGCACTCAATAAATATGATTAATTGATTAAGTGATAAAACTTGCTCCATATTTCACCATTTGCACTGCAACCTGGGAAACAAAGTCCATGGAGAGTTTATTAAAGGTAATAGGTTTACTCTGCCTAATATCGGTAATGTCAACATGAAAGTATCCGAAGTGTTGTTTTTAAGATCTTTGAATATTTACACTTTCAAAAGGATGTAAGCTTCTCGTGCACAGGGAACATGTCTACCATTTCTGTTGTATTATTGTTATTATTTTATTATTATTACGGTATTTGTTAAACACTTATTATGTGCCAAGCACTGTTGTAAGAGCTAGGGTAGATACAAGATAATCAGGTTGTCCCATGTGGGGCTCACAGTCTTAATCCCCATTTTACAGATGAGGTAACTGAGGCCCAGAGAATTGAAATGACTTGCCCTAGGTCACACAGCAGACAATTGGCAGCGCCGGGATGAGAACCAGTGACCTCTGACCCCCAAACTCAGGCTTTTACCACTGGGCCATGCCCCAGAGCGCTTAGTACAGCTCTGCACCCAGTAAGCATTCAATAAATATGGTTGATTGATTTTTGTTGTAAAGAAGAAGGTGTTTTGACTGTTGACATCTCCTGAACTTCAGACTGACCAACATGGATTAAAATATGTCCGGTAGTGGTTCTGAATCAGCTCCAGGGAGAGCATTCCAGGGAAATCATGCCAGATCTGGGCAGCCCTTTTACCTCTCTCTGCTCAGCCCTACACCATTCTCCCAGGTGGGCTGAGACAGGCTTGGGTGTTTTGACTCAGCTCTGATCCTTGGGCCCTCATATTAATGTCTGTCTCCCCATCTAGACTCATTGTAGGCAGGGAATGTTGTCTGTTTCTTGTTATACTGCATTCTCCCAAGCATTAAATCCAGTGTTTTCCGTTGCTCAATAAATACAACTGAATGAATGAATAAATGACACGTTTTCTTTGACCTCTGCTACTGCAAGCTCCTTGGGAGCAGGGAATGTGTCTGTTATATTCTTGTATTTTCCTTTCCTAAGCAATTAGTGCGGTGCTCTGCACACAAAAAGTGCTTAATGAATACGACTGACTGACTACTGAAAAAGCTTAGGGTTTGCCAACTAGTCCATCCCCTTTTTCAGTTCAATTCAATAGTATTTATTGGGTGCTTATTATGTGCAGAACACTGTACTAAGCACTTGGAGTGTACAGTTCGGCAACAGACAGAGACAATCCCTGACCAATAACGGGCTCACAGTCTAAACAACTTTCCTCTCAAGGCTGCTACCAAACTGGGGTTGGAGTCAGTCAATCAGTCAGCCATATTTATTGAATGCTTACTTTATGCAGAGCACTGAACTAAGCACTTTGGAGATTACAATATAACAATAAACAGATACAAACCCTGCCCATAACCAGCTAACAGTCTAGAAGGTGAGACAGACGTTTAAATAAATAAATTACAGCCATTCATTCAATCGTATGTATTGAGCACTTACTGTATGCAGAGCACTGTCCTAAGCTCTTGGGAAGTACAATTCAGCAACAAATAGAGACAATCCCTGCCTGCAACGGGCTCAGAGTCTAGAAGATTTGTACATAGCTGGAGTGGGGCTGGGAGGGGGTATGGCTAAAGGGAGCAAGTCAGGATGATGCAGAAGGGAGTGGGAAAAGAGGAAAGAAGGGCTTAGTCAGGGAAGGCCTTCTGGAGGAGATGTGGTATCAATAAGGCTTTGAAGTTGGAGAAGAGTAATTGGCTGCAGGAGATGAAGAGGGAGGGCATTCCAGGCCAGAGGGAGGTAGTGGGCAAGAGGTTGGTGGTGAGATAAATGAGACGAAGGAGCAGAATGGAAAGGCTGCAGTTTTCCCTGGGAAAGCCAATCCAGATTAAGAAAGTACATCTCGATCCTAGCTTGCATCTCTCCAGCTTTTATGTTCTTTGGACACCTGAGACTAAGCCCATTAAGTCTTTGGTAAATTTCTGCTGTTTCAGCCTGTCACTGAGTTCTGTTAAACTAGTCGCTAAGATACTCTGGAAAAACTCCTACTTACAATAATAGGAACATATATACACACAGCCCACAACTTTCTTGCTAATGAAACTTCACAACCTTTGAAAAGCATTTTAAAGAGAAGATTTCACTGAGGCTTTTTTGCTTTCCTTATCCCGAAATGGAAGCAATGCAGTTGCTGCTAATAGCATTGTGCTCCATTTTGAGATGCTGGACGACTGGTAAGCATTTCATCTCAAGGCCCAGAATAGTTCGCTCTGACTTGAGAGGAGTCTGAAACAAAATATTCCATTTTTATTCATTAACCAGATTCATCATTTAAATCTCTGGTTCTTCGTTTCTTTGATTTTCCAGTAGCTTCCCAAAAGGCTTTCCATTAATATTAACAGGTTTGTGAATCTCATTACTTTGATTTATGCCTTTTCAATATCTTTAAGGTTATGTCAATATTAAATTATCTCTCCCTCGTGAGTAACTTCAATAATGTTTAGATTAGAAATATTCTAAAGTATTACTTAGCAAGCAAAGATTATTTCATTGCATTATGTATATAATGAATTTTACTTGTAGATGTCTAATATAAGAGGAGAAATCATGTCATTAGTTAAAATACTCTCCTTCCAACAAAAGTAGTCCATAACTTGAGAAACTTCCTGACTGTCAGGGTAAACAAACACATAAACAAGGCTCCCTGGGAGGACTGTGGAGACTCCAGCCCTGATGTTCTCTTCGAAAAAAGCAAAAAGCTAGTTTGCTCCTTTGGATGGGTTTTGCTATTTATCTGAAGGCAGGGCTCGATCAGACAATTTATCCCAGATCCTTTGACCCCAAGCTTTCAGGACATAAATTTTCAATAAATACCACTTTGGGATTGATCCAACAGTTTTTCATGTTATGGTGCTGAGAACAATTCCCAAGTGCTAGAGCAAAAATATGACAAAGTTTCTAGTCAACTTCAGGACAGAAATCTTGCCCACAGGACTGGTTCCTGAATTAGCGATGAAAAATACAACCTGCAGAATTTGAGACTGCTGCAAAAGATACTGGATTTGATGTTTGGAGAGAATGGGGTTGAAAATAATATGGCAATAATACTATCATTAAAGATAGATCTACGTGGCAGAGCTTTACTGATGATTCCTCATTTCCATGCAGAAAATGATATTCTGCTGTTAGAATTCTCCCAAGTTTAAATGGATTTTTCAAACAGAGTCAAATAGACGAAAAGTAAAACTTTACATCCGGTAGGTTTGATTATAGATCCCATATATAGGAAAAATGTTAAGCCAAGAGGGTTTTCTGATTATTTGATCTGAGACCACTCAACTGAAGGAATAAGAAAGAGAACAGGGAACCAGAAACAGATGGGACGGCATGGAAAGAAAGGTTCATTCAATAGTATTTATTCAATAGTATTTATTGAGCGCTTACTATGTGCAGAGCACTGTATTAAGCGCTTGGAATGAACAAGTCGGCAACAGATAGAGACAGTCCCTGCCATTTGACGGGCTTACAGTCTAATCGAAGGTTGAAGTGGGAGCAGAGAGCAGAGAGAAGCAGGTATCCATATGGCTGGCGTCTCCTTACAACTGTGAGCTTCAGGATCCTGAGGTACCCCTATGACCACAATGGCCCATCCTGTCCCACCCAACCATGCAGGAGGTAGACAGAAATTCAGGGAGGGCAATGCCGCCCTGAACAAAGTCAGGCATATTGGAGTAGCCTTTAGAAATTTCCATCTTCGTGATCTTTTACCATCTAATCTGTAACTACCTAGAACCATTCCTGTGAATACAGTCTCTAAAGTGTAATCTCACCTCTAGACAATAAGCTTATTGTGGTAAGACAGCGTCTTCCAACTCTATTTCATTGTACTCTCCCAAGCACTGAGTTCAATGCTGTAATTCCGGAAGCACTCAGTAAATACCACTGATAATAATAATAATGTTGGTATTTGTTAAGTGCTTACTATGTGCTAAGCGCTGTTCTAAGTGATTGATAGTGGCTAGGTAAGTAGGTAAAAAAGCTTTGGAGTTCACCATTGTTGCCCCATGGTGAACTCTGCTCATTTAACAAGCATAAATGTACCAAGGCCTAATTTTAGGACTAGGAGGTCCTGCTTTGAGTCTGTTGGGGTAACCTCTTAGTGCTTAATGTGATTAATGAGAAGGCACATGGACCAGCAGATAGAGCACAAGCCAGGGAGTCAGTAGGACCTGGGTTCTAATCCCAGTGCTGTCATTTGTCTACTGGATGACCTTGAGCAAATCACTTAATTCCCCTGTGTCTCAGTTATTTCATCTGTAAAATGGGGTTTAATACTGCGAGGCCCCATGTAGAACATGGACTGTGTTCAAACTGATTAGCTTGTATCTACCCCAGCATGTAGTACAGTGCTTGGCACACAGTAAGCTCTTAACAATACAATAAAAAATAAACCTTCCCTATGTATTTTCCTTTTTCCTATGTCTTCCTTTCTTTTGCTGTAGCTTCTTCCCTTGGATCTACTTTATTGGTTCCCATATTTTGTCTTTTGTTTTTGTTTTCTGCCCTATCTTTGTTCATCCTCACTTCCCCATCATGTTCTTTTTTCTCTTTCTTCCTTCCCCTTTCTTTTTCCTCCTTGCCCTCATTTCTTCCCAGCAGTAAGAAGTTTCTCCTTCTCTAACTGGTACTAATGGAGCATCTTTGCCAATGAGTGTCCTAGACCCACTGTCTCTTTGAGTCCAGATACTCTGTCCCTATGAGCCATCTGTTGGGACTCTCTGGTTTAAATAAAATACTTATAATGAAAGCTTCTACCCAGTCATCCTTGCAGTCCTTCTTTTCTCTGTCCTGCATCTTTGCTTCAGGTCAGGATGGGAATGACTTTCATCCCACCACTTTTCCAGCAGATCAAGGCAGCACCAGGCCCAGAATTCATAGGTGATCCCAGCAAAGAATCAGTCTGGTCACTGTACCTCTATCTCATTTATCTCACCACCGACCTCTCGCCTACATTCTGCCTCTAGCCTGGAACGCCCTCCCTCCTCATATCTGACATACAATTTCTCCCCTTGTGCCTTCTAAGCCTTAGTGAAGACATATCTCCTCCAAGAGGCCTTCACTGACTAAGGCCTCCTTTTTTCTTCTACATCCCTTCTGCATTCCCCTGACTTGTTCACTTTATTCATCTCTCCTCCCGGCCCCAGAGCACTTATGTGCATATTTGTAATTTATTTATTTCTGTATTTACTCATATCAATGTCTGTCTTCCTCACTAGAATGTAAGTTCATTGTGGGCAGGGAATGTGGCTATTGTTATAGTGTACTCTCCCAAGTGCTTAGGTACAGTGCTTTGCACGTAGTAAGTGCTCAATAAACATGATTGAATGAATGAATGGTAGTGCTCTCCTGCAAATCCAGCAAAATTTGCCACTGCCCCTCTGGACCAGAGACCACTCTGTACCTTGGCTGTCCATTTACTTTATTAGTATTTGTTAAGCGCTTATTCTGTCCAGCCACTGTACTAAGCACTGGAGCAGATATAAGTTAATTAGGTTGGATACAATTCAAGTCCCCCATTGGGGTTCACAATCGTAATCCACATTTTAATCCCCAGTATGTCCTTAACCACAAAGGTGAGTCCCAAATATCAATTAGACCTTCTATCCATGCCTCATTCTCATGGTATAAATTTAGCTTTTAATCAATATATTTGAAATTTTCAATGTGCACATGGGAAAAAAAAGATAACAATAATGTTGGTATATGTTAAGCACTTACTATGTGCCAAGCACTGTTCTAAGCACTGGGGTAGATACAAGGTGATTACAAGTTGTCCCATGTAGGGCTCACAGTCTTCATCCCCATTTTAGAGATGAGGTAACTGGTAGAGGGTTTCTATTGAAGATAAATCACTTAACTTTTCTCTACCTCAGTTTTTATCATCTGTAAATGGGTGTGAAATACCTGTTCTCCCTCTTACTTTGACTGCAAGCCCCATGTGGGACAGGGACTGTGTCCGACCTGATTAATTTATATCAACCCCAGACCTTAGAACAGAACTAGACAGAGTAAGTTCTTAATAAATGCCATTATTATTATGATTATTGACATTAAACCAATTATATTAATAATAGTGGTATTTGTTAAGCACTTATCATGTGCCAAGCACTGTACTATGCGCTGTGGCGGAGACAAGCAAATCAGGTTGGACACAGTCCCTGTCCCATATGGAGCTTACGGAGAACTTAAGTGACTTGCCCAAGACCACACAGCAGACAAGTGGCGGATTAGAACCCATGACCTTTTGACTCTCAGTCCTCTGCTCTATCCATTACGTCATTATTATTATTGAGTGCCAAGTCATTTTCGATTCATAGTGACTCCATGGATACACTTTCTCCAGAATGTCCTGTCCTCTACCATAATCCACAATCTTTCTAATGGTTCTTCCATTATCATTGTTATGGTCTCTATCCCTCTAGTTGCTTGTCTGCTTCTTCCACATTTTCCCTGGACTTTTCCTAGCAATAATGTCTTACCCAGAAAATTAGCCCTCCTGATATGTGTCCAAAATATGCTAATCTAATTTGAGTCATTTGGCCTTCCAAAGACCATTTTGGTTTAATTTGCTCCAAAATCCATTTGTTTGTTTTTTGGGCAGTCTGCGGTATTTGCAAAAGCCTTCTCCAACACCACATTTCAAAGGAATCGATGTTCTTTCTATCCTGTTTTTTCACTGTCCCGCTTTCAGATCCATACACTGTCACTGGAAACACCATAGAGTTGACAATTTGGATTTTTTGTGGCAATAAGATAATAATAATAATGATGGTATTTGTTAAGTGCTTACTATTAGCCAAGCACTGTTCTAAGCACTGGGGTAGATAGATACAGGGTAATCAGGTTGTCCCTTGTGGGGTTCACAGTTTTAATCCCCATTTTACAGATGAGGTAACTGAGGCACAGAGAAGTTAAGGAGCTTTCCCAAGGACACAGAACAGACAAGTAATGGGACTGGGATTAAAATCTACATCCTCTGACTCCCAAGCCCATGCTCTTTCCACTATGCCACTCTGCTTCTTCTATGGGGAGAAAACAGGAATATAAGCCATTTTCCTGTCTCTCCCTCATCTACATTACTATTATCTTATAATCCACAATATCCTTGAAAATACACAATAGAAGTGAAAGATACTGTCTTTACCCTCTAGGGTCTTACTCTGACTCTTACTCGATTGGAGTTTGCCATCTCAGCCTACCTAATTCTTTGAGTTTCATCAGTTTTTGTGAAATAACGTTGAAAGGATTATTTTCACATTGACAATGTTATTTGAAAGTCCTATATTTCTGCCAAGTGGGAATCAAAAGACTTGAGGTGAAGTAAACCCAAACTCTAAGGCCAAGCCAACAAGAGGAATGGAGCCTGGTGTCAATGGAGCCTGGTGGCCTATCTACAAAACACTAAAATTGATCGCTAATTACCATAGTTGTTTCTTCCTATTACTATGTCAATAGAAAAGTTAGTGTCCCTTACGGAGCACTTCAATATAATTGACATCTGTATTAAAATCTGGTTGTACAAGCTTCCCTTTTCAAACCCCTTATGTTCATGCTGAAAGTAATCAGAGGCATCTTAGAAACAAACCATATGTTCAATGTCAGTAAATGCTTCAAAAACCCTCTTAGGATACAGTTTTTGAGTCTCCCAGATATGAATCATGCAGCTCAAACCATGACTTCCCAGTGGATAATAGGGAATCAAGTTATCCATTCTTCTCCTTTCAACCGATACGTTCACTGATGGGAGCTTCAGATGTTTAGTGCTGTAGAATGCAGAGAGCATCTGCTTGAGGTCTGCCCAAGGAATACGGCAGGTGAGCAAAAGTGAAGTCGGGTTTGTTTCCCATTGTGGGCCATTTTTCTTGAATTGGGCTCAGTGTTTTACGGTTATCAGACAGCTGTAAATCCCCATCTTCTAAACACAACTTTGTTATAGAAAAGGGGTCTGGAGGCTAAGGAGAAAAAGTGGCAGAAGAGTGAAAAGGGATTTCTGATCATGAACTGGAAGACTCGCTATTCATCTTGGGAACATCCCATTATATTTCTGTAATAATGATAATAGTGTTTATCTAATGCTTACTATGCAAACCACTGAACTAAGTACTGGAGGAAAAAAAAAACTGAGAGAGGAGCTAGAGACACAGTCTATATCTGTACCCCAGTTATACAAAATAATTGAGCAGGAGGAACCCGCAAAAGAGACTGAGAAGTAGCCATCAGAGAGATAGGAGAAGAACCAAGAGATGACAGTCAGTGACTCCAAGGTTGGGTAAAGCTTCAAGGAGAAAGGAGTTGTACACAGTGTCGAGGACAGCTGAGAGGTCTAGGAGGATTAGGATAGAGTAGAGGCCATCAGACTTGATGAGAAGGAGGTCATTGGTTACCTTAGAGAGGGTTGCTTCTGTGGAGTGAAGGGGGTGGAATTGGAGGGGATCTAGGAGAGAGTTGGAGGAGAGGAATTGGAGACTGTGGGTGTAAACAACTCTCTAAAGAAGTTTGGAGAGTATGGTAGGAGGGAGATGGGGTGATAAGTGGAAAAAGCTATGGGGCTCAATATTTTTTTTAGGACAGGGTCATAAGCATAAGTTTTGGCCAGAAAAATATGAAAATGAATAATTGTAATCATTTGGAGGCCATACCGTTTAATAAGAAAACAAACCTCTATATTAAAATAATCAGTCTCAAAATAATGAAATTATCATTTTCCATTTAAATTTCGCTATGAGTTTAAAGCACTGTGGCTTAGTGGAAAAAGCATGGGCCTAAGAGGGCAAGTACCTGGGTTCTATTCTCGACTCCACCTCTCGCCTGCTGTGTGACCCTGGACAAGTCACTGAACTTCTCTGTGCCTCAGTTACCTCATCTGTAAAATGGGATTTAAGACTGTGGAACAGGGACTGCGTCCAACCTGATAAACTTGAATCTACCCCAGCTCTTAGAACAGTGCTCGACACATTGTCAGTCCTTAACAAACACAAGCATCATTATTATTATCATTATGATTATCATTATTACTATTAAATAAAACATTTTGCTTATTAGACAGAAGAAATATATCAAGATCTTAAGATCTGTTGATCTTCTAACAATGTCTCAAACTCTACTCAAACCAATACTGCAAAACTATGCACTTCAGGTATGCGATTTCTGTGACTGATCGAAGCTAGGAATATTTTGCATTGTGCAGATATATCCTTTAGAAATAACCATCAGCCTAGTGAAAGATCAAGGAATGATAAATACGCTAAATCAAGATGACTTTTCAACATTTCTACTCAGGGTTTCTCTCGTGACCTGAAATGTTTTAACATTCCCAGAGAGTTTGTATTCTTTGTCTTTGGCAGAGCTCATGAATTCCTTTCTTCTCTTACAGATGATACTAGAAAGAAATCATTTGGTGTAACTTTTCCCCAATACTGTGGAAATAAATGTGACTGGGGGTTCTCTAAAAGAACTGACACTTCAAATATGCAGCATACAATTGTTTATTTTACCGGAAGATCTGAGTTTTCCCTTCTATGGGTCTACAAAATGCCAAGAGGGGAAAAGTTTGTTTTTCCCATTCTACTATCAGCTGGGAAACAAATCCATGATAAACAGGACAGACAGGAACCACCACCTGACAATAAAGAATCTCGGTTTCAAACATCACACAATCGGCTGACACGCTTTTGTATGGGCCGCAGCTGCATGACTCATGGGTGTGGGCTTTGCCTGTCTGAGGCTGAGGAGGCTGTTGTAAATAGGAAGTGATGAGGAAAATCAATTTGGGGCAAACACATTTTTTCAAGGCTCTAACAGGAAGAGATAGGAAGCCCAGGAAGATACTTGATAGGTATTCAACTCTGTAGAAAGAGGAAGTAGCATGCTGAAGCACTAGGCTAGTTATTTTGAGTTGCTGAACGGAAATGGTATAAAGCACAGAAAGGATGCAGATAGGATGCATTCTGTTGCATAGCAACACAGAGGGCAGAAGCTACTGTACATAACTGAGACCATCTGCTGGTCTGGAAGAAAGGGAGAGGAACATTTGTGAAGGGAGAAGGAAAAATCAAGTTTGAAGTTTGAATAGAGTGAACTTTGTTTCAGTAATAATAGTAATTGTGGTATATGTTTAGTGCGTACTGTGTGCCAAAAGCTGTACTAAGTGCTGGGGTAGATACAAGGTAATCAGTTTGTCCCATGTGGTACTCACAGTCTTAATCTCCATTTTACAGATGAGGCAACTGAGGCACAGAGAAGTTAATGGACTTGCCCAAGGTTACACAGTAGACAAGTGGCAGAGCTGGGATTGGAACCCACGACCTCTGACTCCCAAGCCCGGCCTCTTGCCACTAGGCCATGCTGCCCCTCAGCATGTATAAACTAATTTGCTTCTCTACATCTGAGACACCTGGACCCCACACGAGCACCACATCTGGCTCCTTGAGTAATTCAGGTTGGACACAATCCCTGTCCCTCTTGGGGCTTACAGTCTTAATCCCCATTATCCAGATGAGGTAACTGAGGCACAGAGAAGTTAAGTGTTGAGTTAAGAAGTTAAGCCCAGGGCCACACAGCAGACAAGTGGCAGAGAAAGGATTAGAACCCATGCTTCAGACTCCCAGGTCTGTGGTTCTATCCACTAGGCCATGCTGCCTCCCTGTAAATAATGGTTTTGGTTAAGAGTTTACAGTTTGCCAAGAACACTTCTAAGCATGAGGGTAGATACACTGTTTGTATAATGGGCACTATCCCTTCTCCACATGGGATCAGACTGTGTTCACATCAAAAACCGAGCTTTCAGAGTGCAGGATTGTGATGCAGTTCCTGCATGTATTTCTCACACTGCCCAACTACTTCATTCTTTCCTGGCTGTGAATGAACCTGGCCCTGCATTTCATCAGCAGTTGCCTGGACATTTTGAGGCCCACTCAACAACCACTTGCAGAGAAAATAATAATGTTGGTATTTGTTAAGTGCTTACTATGTGCAGAGCACTGTTCTAAGCGCTGGGGTAGATACAGAGTAATCAGGTTGTCCCATGTGAGGCTCACAGTCTTCATCCCCATTTTACAGATGAGGTCACTGAGGCACAGAGAAGTGAAGTGACTTGTCCAAAGTCACACAGCTGACAAGTGGCAGAGCCGGGATTCCAACCCATGACCTCTGACTCTCACGCCCGGGCTCTTTCCACTAAGCCACGCTGCTTCAGTTGCGGTCCCCTAAGTAGGTGAGGACACTCTTGAGTCCAAGACCTCCCAGCATCTAAATGAAATCCAACCACACTATCTAGGACCCTTGGGCAAGTCACTTTACTTCTCTGTGCCTCAGTTACCTCATCTGTAAAAATGGGGATTAAAAAATGTGAGCGGTACGTGGGACAATCTGATTACCCTGTTATCTACCCCAGAACAGTGCTCTGCACATAGTAAGTGCTCAACAAATACCATAATAATAGTAATTATTATTATTATTATTATTGCAGCTGGTCCTTCTCACTCGGCTGCTGGGCCGGGTTGAGGACAGACAATCCAGTTCTTGATTTAAGACAGTAAGACTACCCAAGAATGAGCACAACTCCCTGCTTCCCAGGGCGGGTGCCAGTCAAAAAGCAGATCCAGCATTTTTTTAATGGTATTTGTTAAATGCTTAGTATCTGTCAGCCGCTGTTCTTAGCTCTGGGGTGGATACAAGTTAATCAGGTTGGATATAGTCCATGTCCCCATTTTACAGATGAGATAAATGAGGCGCAGAGAAGGAAAGTGACTTTCCCAAAAAAGTGGCGGATCCAGGACTAAAACCCAGGTCCTTCTGACTCCCAGGCCTGTGCTCTAACCACTAGGCAATGTTGCTTTTCCTAGGAGACATCTCTTCCTCTTCTACGAGTCCAGCTCCTAGCATGCTCAGTCTTTGGCTCTTTCCATTAGTTACCCTTCTCCACAGCAATCTCAGGTGCCTCTGCATCCTGTGACAGCAACTCCAAATGGTTGCGTCTGGCTAGAAATGGACCATACGATCCCGCTAACATTTCCCTTTGAATCTCTAATTTTCCCTCTAGTGACCCATCATAAACTTGTTTATATCTTCAGACTGGATAATAATAATAATAATAATGTTGGTATTTGTTAAGCGCTTACTATGTGCCGAGCACTGTTCTAAGCGCTGGGGTAGACATAGGAGAATCAAGTTGTCCCACGTGGGGCTCACAGTCTTAATCCCCATTTTACAGATGAGGGAACTGAGGCCCAGAGAAGTTAAGTGACTTTCCCACAGTCACACAGCCGACAAGTGGCAGTGGATAAATTTCTGTGGTAGAAAATTCCATATACCTGCCACCTGCTGTGTGAAGAAGTGCTTTTTTGTTTTGTTTTGTTTTGAATAACAATAATAATGATGGTATTTGTGAAGCACTTACTATGTGCCAGTTACCGTACTAAGATCTGGGGTGGATCCGAGCCAACTGAGTGGGACACCGAACCTGACCCATGTGAGGCTCATGGTCTCCATCCCCATTTTGTGGATGAGGTAACTGAGGCACAGAGAAGTGAAGTGACTTGCCAGAAGTGAAGTGACTTGCCCAAGGTCACATCACAGACACCTTTGCGATTTGAAGGGAACCACTCATCAGGTACACAACAGGAGTGTGTTTTGACAATAGTTTTCAAGTAAGTTGGCTCACTGTCATGGTAGCATCTGTCCGTCATGATTTTGTAGATTTCAATCCTTTCACCTTTCAGCTTTTAATTTTCCAGAGTCGTAACCTTTTCAGTCTCTCCTCCTTTGGGACCTCTTTCTAATTATAATCATAATTATTATGGTACTTGTTAAGCACTTGCTCGATGTCAAGCACTGTTCTAAGCACTGGGGTAGATATAAGCAAATCAGGTTGGACACAGTCTCTGTCCCACATAGGACTCACACTCTTCATCCTTATTTTCTAGATGAGATAACTGAGGCGCAGGGAAGTGACTTGCCAAAGTCACACAGCAGACAAAGTGATGGAGCAGGGATTAGAAGTCATAACCTTCTGACTTTCAGGACCATGCTCTACTGAAGTAGAAGCAGCGTGGCTCAGTGGAAAGAGCACGGGCTTGGGAGTCAGAGGTTATCAGTTGGAATCCCAGCTCTGCCACTTGTCAGCTGTGTGACTGTGGGCAAGTCACTTTACTTCTCTGTGCCTCAGTTCCCTCATCTGTAAAATGGGGATGAAGACTGTGAGCCCCACGTGAGACAACCTGATGACCCTGTATCTACCCCAGAGCTTAGAACAGTGCTCTGCACATAGTAAGAGCTTAACAAATACCAGCATTATTATTATTATCCACTAAGTCACGCTGCTTCTCCACTGATCATCTTACTTGCCCTTCTCTGAACCTTCTCCAGCTGTGTCATGTGTTTTCTAGGATGAAGCAACCAGAATTGTATATATTTTCCAGGGAAAAGAATACCAGATTTTCTATATAAAGCAGAAAAAAAAATGTTCTTTTATTTTGTTTTCTGACTGTTGGCGTCCAGCACTTGGTTGATCTTTTTGACTTGCTGCCTTCACTGGAATATTTTGAATACCTACTGAGTGTGAAGAACTTTACTAAGTACCTACCGTGTCCCCAGAAATGTACTGAGTACCTACTTCATGCTGAGCCCTGTGCTGGGAGAAATGCAGAGTAGACACTAAAATTAGTATGCACAGGCTCTGACCTCAAGATTCTTGCATTCTAAAGGAGACTTTTAAAATCAAAAGGGTACAAATAATGCTTTGAAAGAACATCCACCAAAGATTCCGAGATCTATTTTATTAGTCATAGTTAGATCTTCTCCACCTATCATCATGTAGTGTTAATTTATATTATTTTTTCCAGGGTGCATTATTGGCATTTGCTTGTTGAAGCTCATCTGCCATTTTTCAGCCAACTGATCATTCAATCAATGGTACTTATTGATTGCATATTGTGCAGAGCGCCTTACTAAATGCTTGGGAGAGTTCAATAGAATTAGTAGACCTGCTCCTTGCCTGCAAAGAGCTAAATCTCTAGAGGGGGAGGCAGACACTAAACTTAAGTTATGGATAGGAGGCAGTAAAAGAGTGTATAAAATATGTACAAAAGTGATAATAATAATAATGTTGGTATTTGTTAAGCGCTTACTATGTGCAGAGCACTGTTCTAAGCGCTAGAGTAGACACAGGGGAATCAGGCTGTCCCACGTGGGGCTCACAGTCTTAATCCCAATTTTACAGATGAGGTAACTGAGGCACAAAGAAGTTAAGTGACTTGCCCACAGTCACACAGCTGACAAGTGGCAGAGCCGGGATTCGAACCCATGGCTTATGACTCCAAAGCCCGTTCTCTTTCCACTGAGAAGTGCTTCAGGGGATTAAATAATCAAGAGCCTAGGTAGGGTAGAAGTGCTAAAGTGGCAGTTGAGAGGAAATCCAGGGTGAGGAGATGAGAGATTAATCAGGGAAGACCTCCTTGATGGAGATGTGATTTCAGAAAGATGTGTAAAATGGGGAGAGCAGGGGTCTGATGGATATGAAGACAGAGGGTGTTCCAGCAGTTCCACATTGGGAGAGTATGAGCAAGAAGTTAATGGGATGGGGGAGTCAAAGAAAGGTATAACGACTAGGTTAGCATAAGAGGAATAAAGACTGTGACCTGGGGTATAATGGGAGAAGGGAGAGGAGAGAGAGACAAAACCACTCACTTTAACAGTCTTCTGCAACTTATTCCCATCCACATGGTATTTCACCACCCAGAAGACCCCCAGACCCTTTCCTTATTGTGACCGGGGAGCATGTCTTCCAAATCTATTATATTGTATTCTCCCAGGTGCTTAGTACAGTGCTCTGCACACAGTAAGTGCTCAGTATGATTGATTACTGTTTTTTGCGAACATGGAAATTTCACAACACCCTCCTTCTTGCAGATTATTTATGAAGAGTCTAAAACACTAGCTCTGAACCCTGGGGGATGACACAATTTATGCTTTTCCATCCAGAAAAGTGGTCATTTATCCTTTCCTGTTATTTCCTCATTTTTAATGAGTTTCTACTCAGAATATTTCCTCTAGTTCCATGATTATTCCATGTCTTTAAAAGTCATTGTGGTGAAACTAAGTCAAAGGCCTTTAGAAAAGCTGAATGTATTCTGTATACTGGTTCCCCTCTTCCTACATGCATTCTGATCGCTCCAGTCAGTTGGTCAGTCAGTAGTCACTTGTATTTATTGAGCATTCACTATGTGCAGGGCACTGTACTAAGCATTTGGGAGAGAACAATGCAACAATAAACAGACATATTCCCTGTCCACAGCAGTCTAGAATCCAGACAACTACTTAGATTATTGAGGCATAATTTCCCCCATAGAAGTCTGCTGTTTTTCATAACAGGTTGAATTTTCCAAGTGCTCTCTGATCCCAAACATGATTCTGTATCCTTTTGGTTGAAATTGGATGTATATTTCAGGAAAAATTTGAAATGCGGTTGGAAATGCTACACTTCATTTGTGAGGTAACAGCGAAATCTTTATTATCCCACCACCATCATTGAATTTAATTATATTCAGGATAATGGCCCTTTTACTTGGCATTTTTCAGACTTTCCATTCATGACAGCAATAATGTGATCCCAACAGGGTACTTTTGAGATTTAACACTTTCCAGTTGCTTCAAGTCCCTTGACCTTTGGATACATGTCTTAGTCCACACCCCAAATTACATAATAATCTAAGAAAACTATGGCTAGTGCATCTTATTGGCCAAATATAAATCCACATTTGAATGTATTTATTTATATAGCAGATAGCACTGTTTAAACACTGTGTTGGACCCAGTTAAAGGAAAGTTACACCCTGTTTCTCTGAGTTACAATCTGCAGTTCACAAGGTGAGAAATACCTACATAAATGATACTCTTTAGCATGTAGAAACCAGTAATCGAATCTGAATGTGCACCCCATTTTTTTAAAACGCAGGTGACGCTTTCTCATAAAACCCCACATGAAGGAAAATTCCTACAATGTCATAGCTTTGTTAATCCAAACAGGCTTGGATTACTGAACAAACATTACCTAATTCCCTAACAACATTCTAGCAAAAGTACACAGTGAAAACATAAATTCTGGCAGAATTGGGTATATTTGCGATATAACAAGTTTTGTACTGTGGTTATGATGGTGATAATGCATTGCATAATTCAGCCCGTTGTTGGGCAGGGATTATCTCTATCTGTTGCTGAACTGTACTTTCCAAGCACTTAGTACAGTGCTGTACACACAATGTGCTCAATAAATATGATTGAATGAATGAATATGAACAAAAAAGAATACCTACAGAAGTTCCCTCAACTTATTTTAATTTGGAGGAGAGGAAGCTCCAAGTGCGAATCCTTCAGTTTTGAGCTTCCTTTTAAAATACTCCTTAAATACTATAAGGTCGTTGGGGGCAGGGATCTACTAACTGTATTATACGCTCCCAAACAATTAGTTCAGAGCTCTGTCTAAAGTAACCTACCTCTATAAATATCAATGATTGATTTTAAACTAACCTAGAGCAGCTTTGCTGTAGAAAGGTGCACCTTTCTGGTATAGGAGGAATTGGATAGCTCTGCCACTTGTCTGCTGTGTGGCCTTGGGCAAATCATTTAACTTCCCTATGCCTTAGTTATCTCATCTATAAAATGGGGATTAAGACAGTGAGCCCCATGTGGGACATGGACTGTGTCCAAACTGACTTGCTTGTTTCCACCCAGTGCTTAGTAGAGTGCCTGGATCATAGTAAGCTCTTAAAAATACCATAATAATAATAATAATAACAAAGATCTGATGCTGATTTGGGACCCCACCCTTAAAACATTGGGTAGAATCAACTTCAAGGTAAGATTATGCCTCCTTAGCAGTCTAAAAACATTTTTTTTCTCAATTTTCAAGACTGAGACTCTATGATGTCAACATGTGAACACATGACTTTTGGTCCAGTAGATGATAGAATCACTGCCATGGTGAAAGCCATGAAAAATGGCAAAATGCCCAGATCAGATACTTCACCTGTCCAGGTGTGAAAGGAAGAAGGGAGTGCTCTGCTCAGATCTCTGGCAATCTCCTCCTCAACATTCAGGACTCTGAGGAAATAATAATACTGATTATGGTATTTGTTAAGCACTTACTATGTGCCAAGCACTGTTCTAAGCTCTGGAGTAGATACAAGGTAATTAGTTTGTCTCAAGTGGGGCTCACACTCTCAATCCCCATTTTACAGATGAGGTAACTGAGGCACAGAAGTTAAGTGCTTCCCAAGGTCACACAGCAGACAAGTGGCAGAGTTGGGATTAGAACCACATCCTCTGACTCCCAAGTACTCTTTCCACTAAGCCACAACACAGGATTCAGGGAAACAGCATAGCCTAGTGAAAGACCACAGACCTGAGAGTCAGAGGACCTGGGTTCCAATACCGGTTCTTCCAGATGCTTGCTATGTGACCTTGGGCAAGTCACTTGCGTGGCTCAGTGGAAAGAGCCCAAGCTTGGGAGTCAGAGGTCATGGGTTCGAATCCCAGCTCCGCCACTTGTCAGCTGTGTGACTGTGGGCAAGTCACTTAACTTCTCTGGGCCTAAGTTCCCTCATCTGTAAAATGGGGATTAACTGTGAGCCTCACGTGGGACAACCTGATGACCCTGTATCTACCCCAGCGCTTAGAACAGTTGCTCTGCACATAGTAAGCACTTAACAAATACCAGCATAATTATTTACATTTCAGTACCTCAGTTCTCTTCTCTAACCTACTTAGACTGTGAACCCCTGCAGGACAGGGACTGTGTCCAACCTAATTAAGTTTTATTTACCCCAGCACTTAGAACAGTGTCTGATATATAATAAATGCTTAACAAACACCATTAAAAAAAGAAAAAAAGATTTCTCCAAATCCCATATCACACTTCAGGCAACCTGTGGCATAGACAGTGGTGAGGTAAACAACTTTGTCTGCTGAACCTCTCCTCAGTCCACGTGCCACAACCTTGAGCCCAGGGGTTGGGTGAAGAATGTCCATATAATCTTTGGCATCTCAGAGGTACCAATTATTACCACAATCAGAAAAGCGAAGGTTTAAAAAAGAAAACAACATGTTCCTCTAATGATCATGTTTATGCCTGTCATCGGATGAACCCCATCCGTAAAAATACAGTGTTTCAGAAAATGAAGTCCGAAATCTTTCAGCACATCTCAGCCCTCCATTCCGTTTTTCTTTCCCTAATCCTTTCTGATAGCGCTGTTTCAAATGAGCATATAGTTAAGCAGTCATTTTCAGAGCCATCCAGTATGTAATTGTTGAGGAAATAACTATGTTGTATCTGTCATAGCCAATTTATTGTCATGTATTGGGCTGTTCTGAATTGCTTCCAGGAGTAACGTTACCGTGTTCGGTTGATTGTGTTCTTCAACGTCGCTAATGCGGATGGCTCTTGAGGTAAGTTGGATACTCTAGGCCAGGGGATGTGCTTCTTCTCGGTAGGCCGCTGGCCTAACCCGGGTGGAAAGAAGGTGATGGGCATGTAGCACAGTGTTCTGCACTCAGTAAGTGCTCCATTGACTGACTGATTGATTACATTCCTCAATCCTGAGGAATAAAGATAGGCAGAGCACTGCCTCTGCTGTTACAGTAAATGTAATTGTTTGGGATGATTCAAGCTGAGAATCTTTTAATAATTTCAAGATGAGGCTGTAAGCTCGCTGTGGGCAGGGAATGTGTCTGCCAACTCTGTGAGAAGCAGCGTGGCTTAGTGGAAAGAGCCCGGGCTTTGAAGTCAGAGGTCATGGGTTCGACTCCCGGCTCTGCCACTTGTCAGCTATGTGACTGTGGGCAAGTCACTTAACTTGTTGGTGCCTCAGTTACCTCATCTGTAAAATAGGGATTAACTGTGAGCCTCATGTGGGACAACCTGATTACCCTGTATCTACCCCAGCGCTTAGAACAGTGCTCTGCACATAGTAAGCGATTAACAAATACCAACATTTTTATTATTATTTTATCACTCTCCCCTGCTTCAAAGCCTTATTGATGACACATCTACTACAAGAGGCCTTTCCTGCCTAAGCCCTCCTTTTCTCTTCTCCCCCTCCCTTCTGCATCTCCCTGACCTACTTCCTTTATTCACTGCCCCCATCCCAGCCCAACAGCCTTTATATACATATTGTAATATATTTCTTTATATAAATATCTGCCTCCCCCTCTAGACTCTAAACTCATGGTAAGCAGGAAATGTGTCTGTTTATTGTTATATTGTACTATCCCAAGCTCTTAGCACAGTGGTCTATACATAACAGATGCTCAATAAATACGATTGAATTGAATAAATGAATGAATGGATGAATGGATAAATGAATGAAAGTACACTCCCAACCGCTTAGTAAAGTGCTCTGATAAATACAGTTGATGATAGTTAAAGAGAAGGGAACAAAGGATGTGTGACACAGTTTCAGAGGAAACTTGCTTATAATAATGCTGGTATTTGTTAAGCGCTTACTATGCGCAGAGCACTGTTCTAAGCGCTGAGGTAGATACAAGGTAATCAAGTTGTCCCACGTGAGGCTCACAGTTAATCCCCATTTTACAGATGAGGGAACTTAGGCTCAGAGAAGTTAAGTGACTTGCCCACAGTCGCACAGCTGACAAATGGCGGAGCTGGGATTTGAACCCATGACCTCTGACTCCCAAGCTTGAGCTCTTTCCACTGAGCCACGCTGCTTATCCTAATCTTGGCAGCGCCTTTTCTCAAGTAGAGCAGCATGGCCTAGTGGATAGAGCACAGGCCTGAAAGTCAGAAGAACCTGGCTTCTAACCCTGACTCAGCCATTTGTCTGCTGTGTGACCTTGGGCAAGTCATTTAACTTCTCTGTGCTTCAGTTACCTCAACTGTAAAATGGGGATTAAGACTGTGAGCCACAGGAACTGTGTCCAACCCAATTACTGTATCTACCCCAGTGCTTAATACAGTGCCTGGCACATAGTAAGGACTTAATAAATACCACAATTATTTTTAGAGCCACCCTTCTCCCAAATGGTGCTTGCCAGGTTGATGCCTCTGTAACAGTCATCTCTCATCATCTATCCCCCTGCTTGAAAGTGATTCACTCTGACTATGCTTAAGGTTTATTCTATCTTTATATCATTTATGCTGCCCTGCTGGCTTGCATATATGTGCTTTCAGTTCATACTCATGCTCACTAGGTCATTTGCTTAGTGGATCAACTGTGTTTCCTACTAAGATTCCCTTTCTCTTCCACAGTCTTTTCCACTCTTCCATTCATTCAGTCATATTTACTGAGCACTTATTCTGTGCAAAGCTCTGTACTAAGCATTTGGGAGAGTTTCTAAGCACTTGGGAGATAAAATAGAGTTGGACACAGTCCCTGTCCCATGTGGGGCTCACAGTCTCAATCCCCATTTTACAGATGAGGTAACTGAGGCACAGAGGAAGTGAAGTGACTTGCCCAAGGTCACATAGCAGACAAGTGGCAGAGCTGGAATTAGAACCCATGACCTTCTGACTCCCAGGTCTGTGCTTTATCCACTATGCCATGCTGCTTCTCTAAGCTTGGCACCAATGCAAAGGAAAAGATTAATTCTTAATGCCAATTATCAAATGGCATTGTCAGCACCATATTCTTGGGCATGACACATATATCTGTCATATTTTTGTTATGCTGATTTATCGAATCAAATCAGAACATTCCTTAGATTCAGAAAAATCTTTGAAAGACTTACCCAAAATCTCAATAATATTGATTCTGTGGCAATTTTAAAACATTCCAGTAATTTAATAGTACCTACACTTTTTTAATGACATTTGTTAAGCACTTACTATGTGTTGAAGTAGTTATAAGCTAATCATGTTGGACACAGTCTATGTCCCACATGGGGCTCACAGTCTTAATCGCCATTTTACAGTTGAGGTAACTAAGGCACAGAGAAGTTAAGTGACTTGCCCAAGGTCACCCAGCAGACAAGTGGTAGAGCCAGGATTAGACTCTGATTCAAGGCTCCGGCTCTTTCCCCTAGGCCAACTACTTATCAGTTCTGTATAGTGATTTCATTACCATAGCACCTTTAATTACTCATTTTAATTTGTCCCTTACAACACCCCTGAGATGTGGGGTTCAGGTATTATTAACCCCATTTTATAGGTGAAGACACTGAGGCATGGGAGGGTTAAGTGACTTGCCCAAGGCCACACATCAGAAAACAGTGCTCTGCATACAGTAAGTGCTCATAAGCTCCTCTATACTGTAAGCTCCTCACGGGCAGGGAATGTGTCTGTTTATTGTTGTATTTTACTCTCCTAGGCATTTAGTACAGTGCTCTGCAGACAGTAAGCACTCAGTAAATACAATTGAATGAATTAAGTGGCCAAGCAGGGGCTAGAACCCGGGACCTCCAACGTCCAAGGCCACAGCCCTGCCACTAGGCCACACTGCCTCCCCAAGTGGTCTCACACTTGCGAACATATTACTGAATTTATCAAATGGCATTAGGGGAACTATTTCACTCTAATGCCCAACTGGTTGGACAATATTACAAATGAACAGGACCATTTTTGCATTAGGTGTGAGCTCCGTGATGCTGAGGCAGTGCACAACCAGAGGAAATCATTACAAAACTAATGCTCATTTTGGCCAGGGAACACACCCACTAATTGTGTTGTATTATACTCTCCCAAGCACTTACTATGATGCTGTATACATCGGAAGTGTTCAATCAATATGATTGATCACTCGACTAATGATGCTTCCAGGGTGCCCTAGTAAGTTTAGAAAATATTCAGCCAAGAGCTCTACTATGGACCTGCTGTGTGATCTTGAGCAAGCCACTTCACTTCTCTGTGCCTCAGTTCTCTCATCTGCAAAATGGGGATTAAATACCTCCCTTTCCTCATCTACCCCTAGATGAGCTAGACACTAAATCTAATCTGTTTATCTTGTAACTATCTTAGTGCCAAGCACACAGTAAATATTGACAAATGCCTAATTATGGAGACAAAAATCCCTGTTCAGTCAGTAAGTTGTATTTATTGAGTGCTTACTGTTTGCAGAGCACTGTACTAAGCATTTGGGAGAGTACAGTGTAATAACTGACATATTCCCTGCCCACAGTGAGCTTACAGTCTAGAGGAGGAGAAAAACATTAATATAAGTGAATAAATTAAATATGTGTACATAAGTACTGTAGGCTGGGAGGGGGGATGAATAAAAGTAGCAAATCAAGGTGACTCAGAAGGGAGTTGAAGGAAAAGAGAAGAGAGCTTAATAAGGGATGGCCTCTTGGAAGAGATGTGTCTTCAGTAAGGCTTTGAAAGTAGAGGAGAGTTATTGTTTGTCAGATATGAGGAGTGAGGGCATTCCAGGCCAGAGGCAGGACATGGGCAAGAGGTCAACGGCGAGATAGATGAGATGGAGGTGCAGTGAGGGAAGAAGGGAAGTGTGTTGGCTGGGTTGCAGTAGGAGTTTAGGGAGGTGAGGTAGGAGGGGCCAAGGGTTTTGAGTGATTTAAAGCCAATTGTAAGGAATTTCTGTTTGATGCATAGAGGAGGTGGATGGAAAACCACTGGAGGTTCTTTAGGAGTAGGAAAACATGGCCAGGCAGCAGAGTACCCCAGTTCTAAGCTTGTCCCACTTATCCTGATTTGGCAGAGAACATTATTTCAGGCTTTCTGGTAATGCGTATGGAGACAGCAAAACATCCAGTTTTCCACGATCATCAGCAGGATTTTCAGGAGAGGCAGAGCTGGGCAGAGAGGTTGAAAATGGACAGGAATATCGAAACATCTCCAAAGTATAGGTGTAGTTGAGCTTGTGATTCCAGTGATATGATGCGAGGGCCGCAGGGAAGTGGAAAAGGATCAGATGAAACTATATAACTGCCAATGAGATTTGGAGGGTTTTAGGGTAAAGAATGCCCTTTCCACACTGAAGACTGTATCTGGACAGAAATGTGAGGGTAACAGAGTTAATTAAACAAATGAACTGAATATGCTGTATGCATCCAGTAATGAAAATCTATGGATTCTTAGTGAAGTTCAGCACATCCTAAAGAAGTATATCAATGGGTTATTCCCATGTATATCAAACTGTTTACACATCCTAACCCAAAAACTATTTCAGTACATACTAAGAATAATAACAACTGTGGTATTCGTTATTATGTGCCAGACATTGTACTAAGTGCTGGGGTAGATGCAAGGTAATTGGGTTAGACAGAGTCCCTGTCCCACATGAGGCTCAGAGGCTTAATCCCCATTTTACAAATGAGGTAACTGAGGCAGCGAGAAGTGAAGTGACTTGCCCAAGGTCACACAGCAGATAAGTGACAGAGCTGGGATTAGAACTCAGGTCCTTAAGTACCCAGTGACATAATGGCTCCTTGGTGTTCAGAAATGCAGCTCATAAAACTCCATCCTACAGAGTTGGAATGATTTTCCTTCTAGACTGTGAGCTCCTTGAGAGTGTGTGTGCTAACTCTGTTTTATTGTTCTTTCCCAAGTGCCTGGTATGGTATTTGGCACAAAGTAAGTGCTCAGTGCATACCATTAATCGATGGCTTATCGTGGTTCAAGACAGATCAGCTGCAGCCTATAAAACAAGACTTCGTTCTCTGTAGAACTGAAGCTTAACCTGGTTTGGGGTGATTGCAATCTTCACTAGAGATGAGCATTTGGAATCTGGTTTCCCAGGTTACACTGCACTATCACTGCACAGGCCTTCTAAGTGCACAGCCCTGTTTAAGTGTTCAGCCAAACTGAATCACAGTGGGAATAAGAGAAAATGAACCCAGGAGAAAAGAGAAAATCAGAAAGGGGAAAAGGGAAGAGGCAAATAGAGAGAGAAAGAGATAGAAGGAAAGTGAAAAAGAGCCAGAAGAATTAAAGAGAGAGAAAGACACCTACCTGGCTCTGTTTCTCCATCATCAAACTGGGGAGAAGGCAGGGGGTGAAAGAAGGCTATGAAAATTAATTGTACAGGAGATGCTGATCAAGGTCTTTGCAAAAAAAATAGGACTGAACTGCAGCATGAAAGACTGAGGGTGAACGCAAGTATTACCCTCTTGTCAATACCCTCTCCATTTAGGAGATAAGTCCCCTACATCTAGTGATTTCTTCCATATCAATCAGTGGTATTTGCTGAGCGCTTATTGTACTAACTGCTTGGGAGAATACACTACACCAGAGTTGGTTGACCCATTCCCTTCCCACACAGAGCTTACAGTCTAGAAGGAGAGCCAGTCATTAGTATAAATAATTTATAGATTTGTACATAAGTGGTATGGGGCTGAGGATATCAAATAGTATACCAAATAACCAAAGGGTATAGATCCAGGTGCATAAATGATGCAGAAGATCTAGTGAATAGAGCACGGGCCTGGAATCAGAAGGACCAGAGTTCTAATCTCGGCTGCTCCACTTGTCTGCTGTGTGACCTTGAACAAGTCACTTCACTTCTCTATGCCTCAGTTAGCTCATCTGTAAAATGGGGTTCAAGACTGTAAGCCCCATGTGGGGCATGGACTGCGTTCAACCCGATTGTCTTGTAACCACCCCAGTGTTTAGCATAGTGCCTGAACAGAGTAAACACTTGACAAATACCACAAGAATTACTAATTATTATTATTAGAAGGGAGAGGGAGTCAGGGAAAGGAGGGGATCTGCGGAGAAGCCCTTTTGGAAGAGATGTGATCTTAATAATGCTTTGAAGGTGCTCTCCCTCCCAGACTGAGCCCTCCCTTTCCCTCTGCCCCTCCTCCCCTCCCCATTCCCCCACTCCCTCCCTCTGCTCTACCCTCTTCCCCTCTCCACAGCACTTGTGTATATTTGTATATATTATTTATTATTCTATTTTATTAGTGATGTGTATATATCTATGATCCTATTTATCTGTTTTGATGGTACTGATGCCTGACTACTTGTTTTTAATTTTGCTTTCTCCCCCTTTAAGACTGTGAACCCGTTGTTGAGCAGGGTTTGTCTCTATCTCTTGCTGAATTGTACATTCCAAGTGCTCAGTATAGTGCTCTGCACATGGTAAGCACTCAAAAAATATGATTGAATGAATGAATGAAGGTGGGGAGATTGGTGGTCTGGCATATATGGAGCAGGAGGGCATTCCAGGCCAGAGGGAAGAGATGGGAAAGGGGTTGGCGGAGAGATAGATGAGATCATAACTCTAGCCCTGAATCAGACCCCAGTGAATCATGCTCACACATGAGGTATAGAGCATTGGATTTGGGGACCAGGGAACAAGGAAGCCTTCCCAGATAAAACTCCATGGTAACTGAAAAGTTCTGCAGTTTCTTATGTCAAAGAGCTCATGAACAACCTGTTATGGTACTTGTTAAGCACTTACTATATGTCAAACACTACTCTAAGTGCTGGTATAGGTACAAGTGAATTGGTTCAGACGATGGGGGCTCACAGTCTTTAAGTAGGAGGGAGAACAGGTATTGAATCCCCATTTTACAGTTGAGGAAACTGAGGCATGGAGAAGTTAAGCAATTTGCCCAAGGTCACACAGCAAGCACTTGGCAGAACTCTTGGCAGAGTGCAGATTAAAACCCAGGTTCTCTGACTCCCAGGCCTCTGCTCTTTCCACTAGTCCATTCTGCTTCTCAAGTGTCTGTTCAGAAATGAGGCCAACTCTGAGGCTGCTGATGGTTCTGGAAGTGCCAGCCACGGCCTTCAGGATTAAAACAGGAATCTCCTACAGATGACACTGACCCTAGCTGTAATTTATTTTCATTTCCTCATAATTAACAATAATGCTATTGTTCAAACGCTATGTGTCATGCGCTGTTCTAGGCTTTAAGGGGGATATAAGATAATCAGGTCAGACACAGTCCCTGTCCTACATCAGGTTCACAGTCTAAGGCAGAGGGAGAATAGATGTTGAATCACCACTTTACGGATGAGGAAAATGAGGCATAATGTAGTTAAGTGACCTGTCCATGATCACACAGCAGGCAAGTGGTAGAACCGGAATCAAAGCCCAACTCCTCTGACTCCCAAGCCCTTGCTCTTTCCACTAGGCAAGACTGCTTGTAATGCTCCCTTCACGGTAAGGATTGTGTCTTCCATCTCTATTTGTACCATACTCTCCAGGAAGTGTTAAATAAAGACCACTGATAGAATGACTGAATGATTGCAGTGATGGCACCTCTCCCACAGGCAGCATTGGCCTGGGTGGGAAAGACCCTTGTTTTGTTTCAGTCTTATTACTACAGAAGTCTGAACTGTCCTCTGGTTGGAGCACTGGGTGCTGTCCCTATTCCAGGGCGCTAATAATAATAATAATGTTGGTATTTGTTAAGCGCTTACTATGTGCCGAGCACTGTTCTAAGCGCTGGGGTAGACACAGGGGAATCAGGTTGTCCCACGTGGGGCTCACAGTCCTAATCCCCATTTTACAGATGAGGTAACTGAGGCACCGAGAAGTTAAGTGACTTGCCCAAAGTCACACAGCTGACAAGTGGCCGAGCCGGGATTTGAACTCATGACCTCTGACTCCAAAGCCCGTGCTCTTTCCACTGAGCCACGCTGCTTCTCACGCTAACCCTCTCTACCCCTTTGTTACTCTGGGTTTCCAATGGGCACCTTCTAGTCCCCTCCTCAAAACTCCAGCGGTTGCCCATCCACTTTAACAAACAAAAACCCCTCACAACTGTCTTTAAAGCACTCTCCCACCTTGCCCCCTTCTACCTCACCTTCGTACTCCTACTACAACCCAGCCCGCACAGTTAGCTCTTCTGGTATTAAGCTTCTCACTGTGCCTCAGTCCCATCTATCACACCACTGAGTCCTCTCCCATAACCTGCCTCTGGCCTGGAAAGCCCTCCCTCCTCAAATCCGACAGACAATTACTCTCCTCCATTTCAAAGCCTTATTAAAGGCACATCTCCTCCAAGAGGCCTTCCCTAACTAAGCCCTCCTTTCCTCTTCTCCCAATCCCATCTGCGTCTCCCTGACTTGCTCCCTTATTCATCGCCCCCCAAACACCCAGTCCCACAGCACCTATATCTTGTCTTATATTGTCGAGTCATCTCTGACCCATAGCAACGCCATGGACACATCTCTCCCAGTACATCCCACCTCCATCTGCAATCGTTCTGGTAGTGTATCCGTGGAGTTTTCTTGGTAAAAATATAGAAGTGGTTTCCATTGTCTCCTTCCGTGCAGTAAACTCAACTCTCTCCCATGCCGCCGCTGTCCAGTACAGGTGAGTTTTGACTCTCCACTGCCCAGTGTAGAAATGGAATGGGTATGCCTGTGCTTGACTCTTCCTCCAGTAGTCAAGACTGATAAAATACTGGAAACTCTCCAAGTGCAACCCTGAAAGGGGAGCACTTATGTATATAATCTGTAATTTATTTATTTATATTAATGTCTGGCTCCCCCTCTAGACTGTAAGCTCATTTTGGGCAGGGAATGTGCCATTTATCATTATATTGTACTCTCCTAAGTGCTTAGTACAGAGCTCTGCACAGTAAGCCTCCAATAAATATAACTGAATGAATGAATAAATGAATGAATAAATGAATGTTTTCTTAGAGTGATTTCTCTTCACTTCCAGCTCCATGTATCCTTTAATTCCTCTGTTACCAGGGCAGCCATCTGGTTACTCTGACTTTGGGAATGCTGGATCACCTTAGAGGGACTAGGTGAATGAGACAGACCAATCAATTAGTAGTATTTATGGAGTCCATAATATGTACAGAGCACCGCACTAAACACTTGGGAGAGCCAAAAATGAACCTTCTGTAGCAATCCTGATGATGTTGGGTCAGTTTGGTCAATATGGAGCAGAAAAGAGCTCTTAGCAATACCCTTCCCCCCGCTAATCAATTAATTGATCAATCCGTGGTATTTATTCATTCATTCAATCAATCATATTGAGTACTTACTGTGTGCACGGCACTTTACTAAGTGCTTGGAAAGTTCAGTTCAGCAACAAAGAGAGACAATCCCTGCCTACAACAGGTTCACAGTCTTGAAGTGGGGAGACAGACATCAAAACAAGGAAACAGGCAGCAATAGCATCAATATAAATAAATAGAATTATAGAAATATACACATTGTTAATAAAATAAAATAATAAATATGAAAGTTTACTGTGTGCATAGCACTGAACTAAGTGCTTGGGAGAGTACAATAAAGCAGAATTGGTAGACACATTCTCTGTTTACAAGGAGCTTACAGTCTAGAGGGGGAGAATCTTTTGACATTAAGAAAAATAGTGAGACAGGGCCCTGGTGGAGTTTATATAATTTCTGGAGGATTCCCAAAAGAGGAAAGAGTCTCACGGCCTTGCGACCCAGGGCATGCTGACGCTTGTGGACCTATAATTTTTAAAGTCCAAGTAAAGGATCCAAAGAGGGTCAGCGGGGCTCAGTTGGGGGGAATATGTTCTCCTTTCAATTCTGGTTCTTCCTGCAATGGATGAGGGAGCTAGGATGGCCAGTCACCCAGTTTTATACTGGACCATCCAATCTGTTCCATGTCCAGTGGGGATTTGGCTGACTCCAGACCCTTTTTAGTCCTGTATTTATATTTTCAGCACCAAACCTCCTCCAAGGAGTTCCACAGCCCAGAAATGGTGGGTGTATTCAGAGGGTCCTGGGAATGGAACTGTAATAGCTATGGAGCAAGTTGGTGTATGTGTGGGGGCGGCGGAGAGAATCAGTATATCGTTATCATTATTATTATTATTGTTATTATGTGCCGTTGAGTCATTTCCGATTCATAGCAACTCCATGGATATACTTTCTTCAGAACATCCTGTCCTCTGCCATAATCCGCAACCTTTCTAATGGTTCTTCCATTATCGTTATTATGGCCTCTATCCATCTAGCTGCTGGTCTGCCTTTTCCATGTTTTCCCTGGACTTTTCCTAGCATTAGTGTCTTCTCCAGAGAATTAGTCCTCCTGATTATGTCCAAAATATGCTAATCTAAGTCATTTGGCCTTCCAAAGATCACTTTGGTTTAATTTGCTCTAAAATCCATTTATTTGTCTTTAGGGCAGTCCATGGTATTCACAAAAGCCTTCTCCAACACCACATTTCCAAAGAACTGATGCTCTTTCTATCCTGTCTTTTCACTGTTATACCCTGGAGAAATTACTTTAGGTTGAGGCAGACTGGGATGGAATAGGCAGGAGTTCTGTAATAATGTCACCCACTTGATGTCATTCCAATACACTGCTTGTCGGTGTAATACATGTGATGTCACATGAGTCTCAGGGCCCCACTTATCAGATCAATCAACAGTAGTATTTAATGAGCACTTACTAAGTACTAAGTGCTTGGGACAGTTCAGTACAACAGAATTAGCAGATACTTTCATTGCCCATAACGAGCCTACTGTCTAGAGGATACTCTATGGAGAGTAAATGTGAGGAAGGGTTGCCTGGGATAGCTGATCTTCATGGCAAACATTCCCACTCTCAGTGGTTTGTAATTCCCTGGAAGCCGACAAATCACGCTATTGCACCAGGAACTGTCCTGGGGCTCCAGTAGAGCAGAAAACCCTTAGAGCTGGGAAAAACTCTGTTTCTTGTGTCAACCAGGCTATTTCCTGGGTGCATCCCTTCACTGTATTGACTCTGATAATACTGTATTTACACTGCGGAATGGGGTACACTATGGCCAGTTCTAGAACTGTTTATTTTTGTCTTTAATTGCCCATTAAAAATAATCAGTGTTTTATCAAGAGGGTTTTTATTGTAAATCTGCTTGGTCAAGGTGGCGCCTGCGCTGATTTTTTTCAGGTGGGAAAAATCTGAGAAGGTCACACTCAGGGGCCTGAAAACATTGATTTCATTTGATACTTTTTTGCTCATGAATTCAAAACAGCCAGCTCTGCTGCAAATCCCTGATTGGACCTACTCAGCTTTTCCTTCCACCTTCCTCTCAGCTCCCTGGCTAAAGCAAGATAGTCCTGAGTTTACAGGCTCCAGTTTATCACTATAGAACATAGGCATTGATTTGATTTGTAATTTTTAACTTGGCCTGAATGTTTCGAGCCTTCAGATTTCGCAGCTTTCATCCGATCACTGTGGATCACCTTGGCTGCCATCTGACACAGATCTTTTGGGCCTGGCAAAGTACACTGGGCAGGGTGGGAGCAGTTGAGAAAATCAAGGACAGGGAGCTGGAGAGTTAGAATGATTTGCAATGGGGAGCAGCACCGATTTCCTGACGGACCAGTCCCTTTAAATAGACTGATCTATCACCAAGTCCCCATCCATTTCCGAAAGACTATAGATTAATTGCTCTGGAGTCAACCTCAAGTCTATTTCTGTATCACTGCTATGTAACTAGAAGTCATTTTGATATACAGTATTCAATCAGTAATCAATAATACACTTCAGAGCCTTATTGAAGGCACATCTCCTCCAAGAGGCCTTCCCTGACTAAATCCTCATATCCTCTTCCCCCACTCCCTCTACATCACCCTTGCACATAGATTTGTACCCTTTATTCACCCCTCCCTCATCCCCACAGTACTTATGTACATACTTATAATTTATTTATTCATATTAGTATCTGCTTCCCCCTCTAGACTGTAAGCTCCTTGTGTGCAGGGAATGTATCTACCAACTCTGATATATTTTACTCTCTTATGCACTTAGTAGAGTCCTCTGCTCACAGTATATGATCAATAAGTATCACTGATTGATAATAATGCTTGTGGGTACTTGTTAAGTGTTTGCTATGTTCAGAGCTCTGTACCAAGCTTTGGGTCCATGTAAACAGATCAGACACAGTCCCTGCCCAACTTGAGGCTCAAAAATCAAAGAGGGAGGGAGAACACTATTTTACAGAGGGGTATCTGAGACGCCATAGCATACAATGATATTTACTGGGCACCTACTATGTGCCGAGCACTGTACTAAGTGCTTGAGAGAGTACAAGATTTAGAAGATATGATCCCTGCCCTCGAAGATCATATTTGTTGCTGAATTGTACTTTCCAAGCTCTTAGTAAAGTGCTCTGCACATAGTAAGCGCTTGATAAATATGATTGAATGAATACAGTCTAGTGGGGTGAAACAAATGAAATAATTTAAATGTAGGTGTATCAGTGTTTAAATAGAAGATTCTGTAAGTCAACAAGTTCGGAAGTGCCGTGGATGGACGTGAGTGCCTAAGTGAATAGTTGGGAAGTGACAAGTAACTGGTAGCGTCTGAGAGTCAGAAGGCCCTGGATTCTAATCCCAGTTCTGCCACCTATCTGCTGTGAGTTGTCACTTAGTTTCTCTGCACCTCAGTTCCCTCCCCACAACACTTGTGCATATTTGTATATATTATTTATTACTCTATTTTATTAATGATGTGTATATACCTATGATTCTATTTATCTTGATGGTATTAATGCCTACTTGTTTTGTTTTACTATCTGTCTCCCCCTTTCAGACTGTGTAAATGCTCAATAAATACGAATGAATGAATGAATGAATGAATGAATGAATGAATGAATGAGCCCATTGTTAGGCAGGGATTGTCTCTATCTGTTGCCGAATTGTACATTACACTAAGGAGCTACCATTTCTATTTGGTCCCCTTAGATGAGATCTGATTTGTTTGGAATATCTGCCAATCATATGATGCAATCTGATGCAGATTGCCAGGGGCGGGATCACAGTGAGTAAATTATCTTGACAGGAACAAAGAATGCATATTGGGATTTAGTGAGGGAAAAGGGCACGGATAAGGGAGAATTGATGGAATGCCCTGAAGCCAGAAACATGACAGAGACTGTTTTATCTACAAATTCAGAGATCCACTGGAGAGACAGAGGAAGACAGGCTCAGGAATCTATTTCCACAAGGCAGAATTTAAGGTGACTCGCTGGGGAATCAGAATAGTGCAAAGAATGCTAGTTCTGGATCATGTTAACCTCAAATGGAAAACTCTATCCTTCTAGGATATGAACATTTCAGTGCAATGCCACTGTAATCAAGAGAAGAGAGCAGTGTGCAGATTCTAGAAAAAAGAAATAAGGTTCCACTGATTTTTGGGGTGGCAACAAAATTATCATGGAATGGGGAATTTAACTTTATTTTGATCTAAGATACTGCCCTAGCACTAAAGGGGTTAACATGAGATATTGTTTAGATATGCATCAACCATCATCAACAGTATTTATTGAGTGCTTACAGTCTGCAGAGCACTGTACTAAGTGCTTGGAAGAGTACAATACAACAAAGTTGGTAGACGCATTCCCTGCCCACGATGAGATTATATTGACATAAAGAATTGCCTTGTATTCCATATTCTTTGAGTATTGGAATGTCTTTGTTTTGTTTTGTTTTCTCTGATTATTTTCCACTTCTATATTCGACCTCAAAAAATAATTATTCTGTTTTTCAAGAGTGCTTGATTCTTCTTTTAACCTTCAACCGCTTTAGCATTCACATTCATTCTTTCTAATAATTTCATCTCCTTATTTTCCTCTTGCACTTTTGAAAAGGCATTCCTCCAAAGCTCTCCTGGATTTGGGGGGTTCTCTAAATATCTTGCTCTTTGACTCTTTCCTCTTATTTCATCCACATTTCCTGCCTTTGACTACTTGTTCTCTCTCAATCATGCCTTCCTGTCGTTTTTCCTTGTCCCTTCCCTATCCTTCCTGTTACTCTTGTTCCGTCTCCTCATTCGCCTTTCCTTAGTAACTAGTATGCTCTTCACTCCTCTCCCTGGTCTCTTTATCTTTCATTAGGCCTTTTCTCTCTTCCAACCCATATCTTTTTTCACTCTTTCCCCTTGTTCACCTCCATTTCCTTTCACTTTCCAAGTCTTCCTTTCCTTCTGCAGTAACCCGAACTGCTTTCCCTTCACCTTCCAGCTAGGTCAGTGTTGCAACTCAAATAGAAAAGGAAAAGGAACTCCAAAGGTGAAATGCAAGGAAAAAATATTCTGTGAAAGGGAGTTTTAAAGCTGGTCCTTGATTTGCTTTCCTAATATATTTTTGTGTGTCGTAAGAAGTTACTATTTCAAAGATTTGAAGTGTTTTTCTGATCAATAAAATCTCTTTTACCCATTAGAGATGTCTCATCCCATGCAAATGCCATGTGACTTTATCAAACATTATATGACCATCCATTTGCTCTTTAGAATGATTCAGTAAACATTTTCTTAAAAATAAAGACAAAATCATCTTTTTTTCATGGTATTTGTTTAAGCATGTGCTATGTGCCTGCCAGGCACTGTGCTAAATATTGTGGTAGATATAAGATAATCAGCTTGAACACAGTCCATGTCCCAGATAGAGCTCACAGACCTAATTCCCATTTTGCAGAAGAGGAAACTGAGTCACAAAGTAAAGTGATTTACCTAAGGTCACGTGGTAGGCAAGTGGCAGAGCTGGGATTAGAACCCAGGTCCAAAGCCCATGCTCTATCCACTAAACCATGATGCTTCTTTTCCTCATCATAGTTAATCTTTTCTGGCTGGGGTCACTCTCTCTAATTTATATACATATTTTCATCTGAAAATTTTCATAAGGGAGGCAGCTTGGTTTTAACCTGAAAAAAATAACACTCCTCTTGAATACCCTTGTCACGCACGCTCTAAAAAGATGTTATTTTCTTGGCATTGATAACAAACATTGTAATAAATAGTGGAAAGCCAAAATAGTATTTCAGCCCAACTCATGAGTTCGAATCCCAGCTCTGCCACTTGTCAGCTGTGTGACTGTGGGGCAAGTCACTTAACTTCTCTGTGCCTCAGTTCCCTCATCTGTAAAATGGGGATTAAGACTGTGAGCCCCACGTGGGACAACCTGATTCCTCTCTGTCTACCCCAGCGCTTAGAACAGTGCTCTGCACATAGTAAGCGCTTAACAAATACCAACATTATTATTATTATTATTATTCAGCTCACAACTATATTTAGTCTTCCACTGCCTAATTTCATCTTCTTTTGTTATCATTTTGAGATTTTTTTTAAGAAATTCTCTTACTCTGTAACTGTGATGGAAATAGAGAGTAGGAATAGTGCTAGTGAATTAGAGGACACACAAAGCCACTGCTTTTAGTCAACGGTTTCCTAACATGCCATTTTGCCTTCAGTTCTCACCTCTTGCCCTCTAAATATAATAATATTAATAATAATGGAATTTGTTAAGTGCTTACTATGTGCCAAGCACCATACTAAGCGCTGGGGAGGATACAAAGTAATCAGGTTGTCTCACAATGGGGCTCACAGTCTTAATCCCCATTTTCCAGATGAAGTAACTGAGGCACAGAGAAGTTAAGTGACTTGCCCAAAGTCACGCAGCTGATAAGTGGCAGAGGTGGGATTAGAACCTATGACCTCTGACTCCCAAGCCCCTGCTCTTTCCACTGAGCCACACTGCATCTGCCTCCACAAAACTGCCAATCTCTTGACCCACCCCACCCATCCCACATGAAATCTCACCCCTTTGGTTAAAGATGTGTGGTGAGTAGTTTTGGTCAGGGCTTTTAGGAGAAGTTGGAAGCTCATTTAGCTTGTATAGGCCCAGTGCTTAGAATAGTGCCTTGCACATAGTAAATGCTTAAAAATACCACTGAAAAAAAACCTTATGTAAATATCCTTTCACCTGTGCTGGGCAACAGCAGCATGGGAAAGAGTCAAAGGTTGATGATCAATAATAATAATAATAATTGTACTTGTTAAGTGCTTCCTATGTGCCAAGCACTGTTCTAAGTGCTGAGGTAGATACAAGTTAATCAGGTTGGGCCTATTCCCTGCCCCACATGGGGATCCAAGTCTTAATCCCTATTTTACAGGAGGGATAATTGAGGCCCAGAGTTATTAAGTGATTTGCCCAAGGTCACACAGCAGACACGGGACAGATTCGGGCTTAGATCCCAGGTCCTTCTGACTCCCTGGCCCGTGCTCTATCTGCTAAACCTCTCTGTTTCTCAAGTGATCAAAACATCGATCAGAGACAACAGCAAAGATTCAAGTTTTTACTGTACGGAAGAAGAGAATGATAAGCGACTTCCAGAACTTTACCAAGAACTCTTTATGGATACACAAACCCGAACGACTTTATAACAGAAGATGGGACATTCTGAAAAGGGCGTGACCATGGAGTCTCTTTGGATTATCACTTACCTTCACTCCTCACTTCTTCCCCTCTAAATATGACATCCGCCTCCACAAAACTGCCAATCTCTTGACCCACCCCATCCATCCTAAATGAAATCCCACTCCTTTGGTTTAAGATGCGTGGTGGGTTGTTTTGAGCAAGGCTTGTTGGAGGAGTTAGAAGCTCACTTAGCTTGTATCTACCCCAATGCTTAGAAGAGTGCCTGGCACATAGTTAGTGCTTAACAAAAACCATTTAAAAAAACCCTATTTAAATTTCCTTGTACTCTACTATTTCCCCTAGCTGTAATCTATTTTAGTAACTCTCTCCCTCTGTAGATTGTAAAGTCCCTGCGGGCAAAGATTTTGTCTACCATTCATTCATTCATTCATATTAATAATAATAATAATGATGCTGTTTGTTAAGCGCTTACTATCTGCCAAGGACTGTTCTAAGTGCTGGGGTAGATACAAGGTAATCAGGTTCTCTCAGGTGGGGCTCACAGTCTTAATAATCCCCATTTTACAGATGAGGTAACTGAGGCAGAGAAATTAAGTGACTTGCCCAAAGTCACACAGCTGACAAGTGGCAGAGGCAGGATTAGAACTCACGACTGTTGACTCCCAAGCCTATGCTCTTTCCGTTAAGCCATGCTGCTTCTTGTGCACAGAGCACTGTACTCTTGGGAGAGTACAATATAACTGCTCTATCAGTGAAATACAGTGGGAGTCAGAGGATCTTGATTCTAATCCTGGCTCCACTTCTTGCCTGCTGTGTGACCCCAGGCGGTCACTTAACTTCTCTGTGTCTTAGTTGCCTCATCTGCAAAGTGGGAATTCAATACCTATTCTCCTGCCTACTTAAATTCTGAGTCCCATGTTATACCTGATGATCTTGCATCTACCCCTGTATTTAGTACAGTTCTTGGCACATAATAAGAGCTTAAAAGTTACCCCAATTATTAGTAGTAGTAGTAGTATGTAAAATAATCTTCTTTCCCAAGCATTTAGTAGACTAAGCCCCACTTTTCCTCATCTCCCACTCCCTCCAAATCATCCTGACTTGCTCCCTTTGCTCTTCCCGCCTCTCCCTGCCCCACAGCACTTATGTGTATATCTGTAATTTTATTTATTTATATCGATGCCAGTTTACTTCTCTTTATGTCTTGATGCCTGTTTACTTGTATTGATATCTGTCTCACCGCCTCTAGACTGTGAGCTTGTTGTGGGCAGGGACTGTCTATTGCTGTATTGTATTTTCCCAAGTGCTTAGTACAGTGCTCTGCACGTATAGTAAGTGCTCAGTAGATACAACTGAATGAATGGAGTGTTTTGCATGCAATAAGCACTCAGTAAATACCACTGATTGATGAGAAGCAGCATGGCTCGGTGGAAAGAGCCCGGGCTTGGGAGTCAGAGGTCGTGGGTTCTAATTCCGCCGTGCTGCTTGTCAGCTTTGTGACTGTGGGCAAGTCACTTAACTTCTCTGGGCCTCAGTTACCTCATCTGTAAAATGGGGATTAAGACTGTGAGCCCCATGTGGGACAACCTGATGACCTTGTATCTACCCCAGCGCTTAGAACAGTGCTTGGCACATAGTAAGCGCTTAACAAATACCAACATTATTAGGATCATTATTATTATTATTAGTTGATTGACTTAGGAGGGCTTTAAGCATGGTGAGAGCCACTCTTTCCGGAAGCTCAGTCACTGATAAAGATTCAACAATTATCTCTTCGCAGGTGATTCTCAAATTTACTCCTCCAACCCTGACCTCTCACCCATTCTACACTCTGTTATTGCTTCTTGTCTTTCAAACATTTCCACATGGATGCCCTGACAGCAGCTTACACTACCTAAATCAGCTTTCCATCACACAGACCCTGAGACCTGAGGGACTGAGCTAAAGTAAAGTGGATTTATAGTTCAGGGACATAATAAACTCCTCATCTTCTCCTTAAACCTCATCTCTTTCAAAACTTATTCATTGATTTTCGTTATTTGTTTACATCTACTTACTATTTTTAGCTATTCTCATGTTCTTTCAACTATTGTTTGCTCAGCATCTTTGGTGAGTTTCTCTTCCCCCTTTGTCTTCTTGAGGAAAGGGACTATGTATTGTGCTTTTTGCAAAATCGACACAGTAGAGTGTTCTAATAAGTATTCAGATGTCGTTGCTGATGAGGAAGATGAAGAACCACGAGTTCTATGGAAAGTGAAAGGATGTGTGTCTTTGTGGGGTCGATCATTAATGTCTCTAATTCTGTGGAGTGATTGATAAGTGTCTGAATAAGCTACTGACAGATAGGCATTGAAGAACATCACAGAAATCCTAGTGAATGATGACATGGGGTCTCACAAAATCCTGTGTGAGAAGGGAGGACTGTACACAACAGTGGCAGATAGGGGCTCTCAGGACTGTAGCTATATTCAGTTGTCTGGAGTTTTCTAAGAAAGCACCGCTGATGGTGAAATTCATCTACTGGTCCATGCAGGACTGATAAGGCCAGTACGGGACCCTCGATCTCTGCCACAGATGTGCGCAAAAAGGCTATCACTTGTATTATCGTGCTTAAGATTTGCAGAGCATTGCACTGTTTTCTCTTCTGCCTCTTTGTCTCTAATTCTTATTCATGTATTCATTCATTCAATCGTGTATATATTGAGAATTTACTATGTGCAGAGCACTGTACCAAGCACTTGGAATGTACAGTTTAGCATCTTTTGCTCAAAAAGAGCCACTCCTTTCTTTATTGGAGTTACCAATCCCAGTCTCTCCTCTGAAATTAATGCCCAGCTTTTAGCTGAAATGCAGCATTGCCTGAGACTTTTTTTTTTACCATGTCCTTAAAACGTTTCCTCTGCCTCCTTTCCCCACTTCAGCTCTACATATAGCAGCTTCCTGGGTTACATGCTGTCACTCACTTTCCTCATGTGTCCCACCCAGGGAAACTTGCTAAGGCAAGCAGAGAGTCGAGGCTAGGAGACTATGTTGCAGAACTTCATTTTTTCTGATGTTGTCATGCCATTTAATGTTGAATATGGCCTATAAATATGCTGATACAATCCCGCCTTGATTACCGTATCAGCTTCCTTGCTGATCTCTCTGTCTCCAGTCCATATTTCACTCAGCTGCCCAGATCATTTTTCTACAAAAACATCCAGTCCATCTTTCCCCACTCCTCAAGAACTTCCAGTGGTTGTTCATCCACCTCCACATCAAACAGAAACTCCTTACCTTCGGCTTTAAATTACTCAATCACCTAGCCTGCTCATACCTTATCTTGCTACTCTCCTACTACAACCAAGCACTCACACTTCACTCCTCTAATGCCAACCTACTCACTGTATCACGATCTCCTCTATCTAACCACCGGCTTCTCACCCACATCCTGCCTCTGGTCTGGAACATCCTCCTTTTCATATCCAACAGGCAATTACTCTCCCAACCTTCACAGTCTTATTGAAGGCACATCTCGTCCAAGAGTCCTTCCCTGACTAATCCCTCATTTCCTCTTTTCCCACTCCCTTCTGCATTGCCTGATTCGCTCCCTTTATTCATCCCCTTTGCCAGCCCCACAGCACTTGGGTACATAGCTGTAATTTATTTATTTATATTAATGTCTGTCTACCCTTCTGGACCATAAGCTCATTATGGGCAGGAAATGTGTCTGTTACATTGTTGTGCTGTATTCTCCCAATCCCCCTCTTAGGATCACACCTGGAGAGTTTCCAGTACTCTACCAGTTTCAGCTACAGGAGGGAGAGTCAAGCAGAGGCATACCCATTCCATTCCTAGCTTGGCCAGAGGCTAGCAGGTGGAAGGCAATCTTCTACAAGTCAAAATTCACCTGTGCTGGGCAGCAGCAGCATGGGAGAGAGTGGAGGGTGGAGACTCATGTTTACTGTGCAAAAGAAGGCAGGTGTAAACCATTTCTGTATTTTTACCAAGAAAACTCTATGGATCCACTACCAGAATGTTTGCAAATAGAGGGGAGGCATTCTGGGGTAGATGTGCCCATGGAGACGACTCGACAGCATAAGATAAGACTCTCCCAAATGCTTAGTATCGTGCTCTGCACACAGTAATCACTCAATATATACAATTGATTGGTTGATTGGTTAATGCCGATGGAACTGGTTAAGGAGCCAGTCGTATTGCCTGAGCATGGTGCAGGATCTCACAGCCAAGGAGAAGGTTGGACTTTAGAACTTCATTTTGGACTGAAGCCCGATACCAAGATTCTACCACACTCTATTTTTCAGTCTCCCAAAGGATGTGCTGAAACTGCATCGTGATTCTACAAGCATTCTGTCAACAATAGTCTTTGAAAGCCGATCCTGGACTAGCACAGGTAGGTCCTTGCTGACAATGGAGAATGAGATACCGCGATAATTTCTGCAATCTGCTCTTTTGCCTTTCTTTTTGATGATGATGGTGATAGAGGTGTCTTTGAGATCTTACAGCATTTCTTTGAGTTGAACATTGAGGAGTTGAAGGGGTTCCATTCTCCTGGAACATCTGGCATGAGATAAACCAATAAAGTCCTAAGGTAGAATTCAAGTAGAGAAGCCATATTTCCTAGTGAATAGAGCATAGGCCTGGGAGTCAGAGGACCTGGGTTGTAATCCCAGCTCTGCCACCTGTCTGCTGTGTGACCTTGAGCAAGTCACTTAACTTCCCTGTACCTCAATTCCCTCATCTGCAAAATGGGGATTCAATACCTATTCTCCCTCCTACTTAGACTGTGAGCCCCATGTAGGACCTGATTATCTTCTATCTACTCCAGTGCTTAGAACAGTGCTTGGCACATAATAAGTGCTTAACTGTTATTATCATTATTATTATTCAGGTGATTATTAGGCTAAAAAAACTATTCAACTTTAAATGACTTCCACTGCAGTAAACTTGAGTACAGGACATACAAAAAAGAAAATGTAACACCTGTCCCCAGGAACTAAAACATCTGGTAGATATCTAAATGAAGGGATATCTAATTGAATGTTATCCCCATAGCATTGTTATTCCCATAGAATGGGCAGCTGGAACAGTCTGTAAAAGAAAAAGAAAACTGGAATTAATGACTCTTGCCTCAAAGATCTCTCACACTCCCAACCCATATTTTCCCAATTGTGATACTTATTTTTGGACATTCTAGTTCATGACCCACAAAGAGATGGCATCCTATGAACAGAATGGAGTATCCCAACAAGCTCCACCTCCAAGAGGGCAGGGAGTAGGGAAGAAATGGTGGGAAAAGTTTATTATTATTATTAATTATTATTATTAATCTGTATCTTCTCCAGATCTTAAAACAGTACATAGTAAGCACTTTACAAATATTACAATTATAATAATAATTATATTTGTTAAGTGTATGTACTAAGTACTGTGCTAAGAGCTGGGGTAGATGTGTGCTGGGGTAGATGTGTATGACTAGAGTCCCTGTCCTACACAGGCTTATAGTCCAAGGGGGAGGGAGAACAACTTTTTAATTCCCTTTCACAGATGAGGAAACTGAGGCTCAGAGAAGTTAAATGATTTGCCCAAGGTCCCACAGCAGGTAAGTGGTGGAGCCACAACTTGAGCCCAGTCCCCTGACTGCCAGGCCTGTGTTCTTTCCACTAGGCCACACTTCTTCCACATTAGGAGCAAGGCAGAAAGACCTAAGGGCATAGGTGTTTCCAGGCAGAAGAGTCATGGTGGCTTCAGAGAGTAGAAACTTGAAATGTTTGGGAAAACGAATGAGAAGCACAGGATAAGATTAGAGAACGGGTTGCTCATTCCAAGGCCAAAGCAGAAAGAGAGAGATATATGAATTTACCACTGATCATATTCTGTGAATCCAACAATAAAATAAATTATATAAAGTCTCCCTCCCACTTCAATTAAATTCAATCATATTTATTGAGTGCTTACTGTGTGTAGAGCATTGTACTAAGCTCTTGGGAAAGTACAATACAACAATAAACAGTGACATTCCCTGTCCACGATGAGCTTAGACTATGACTTTGACCTATTATCTTGTATCTGCCCCTGCACTTTATACTGTGCTTGGCACATATTAAGCACTTAGCAAATACCACAACAATTATTATTATTATTATTATGGATTCAGCTGAAACCTTTAGCCTGAGCCCTCATGATAGAAGTATTCAATCAATCAAACCATAGGATTTATTGAGTGCTTATGGTGCACAGACCCCTGTACAGAGCACTTTGGAAAGTGCAATACAATAGAATTAGTAGCCGCAATATAGCCTAGAATCTAGAGGCAACTTGACAAGTAGGCAGAAGCTGTGAACACTTGACCATCTTGTTTTATGCCTTCGAGTCGTCTCCGACCCATAGCCACGCCATAGATGCATCTCTCCCAGAACGCCCCACCTCCATCTGCAATCGTTCCAGTAGTGTATCCATAGAGTTTTCTTGGTAAAAAACACTTGCCAGCCAAACCGGTTTTGAAATGTACTTCGGAGAAAACAAACTACGTGTGGAAGCAGTCTCTTGAAATCCCCAAAGCTTTTTTTCCATTAATGCCGGTTTCCAAATGGCTCCAGTATTTCTATGAGCCATTAATGGTAGTCACACTTACCTAATGAGTCTGTTAGGTAAATTCGCTACATGCTTAATCTAGCTCAATTCCACATGCTCATTGGAACATGTCTTATGATGTCTCTCATGTGGGTCCTGTCAGGGGTCACAATCAATAGGGGCCTGGTCACTCAGAGTGGAGAGGAAGTAAAAGCAATAGGCTCCAACTTGCAAAGCTTTCTTTGTTCCTCTGAATGGATTAATGACTGCCATTCACATCTGGAGGTCTGCAAGCTATAATGATGTGGTTAATGAAACCGAGGCCTGCGGCCAGAAGTGGATTGCCTGAGGGCTTGGGAAGAAACATCTTCGCCCAGGCCCTGAGATTTCACAGGTAATGTTGCGTTGGGAATTTGGAAATGTTGACCAGCCTTGCTCTGTGGGACTTGCTCCCATGCGTACTTTTTGGGGTGGTTTTTTTTTTGCTGTTTTTTTTAAAATGGTATTTGTGAAGTGTGTACTACCTGCCAGGCACTGTACTAACCACTGGGGTACATATAAGCTACCCAGGTTGGACACGGTCCCTGTCCCACATGGGGCTTGCAATCTTAATCCCCATTTTATGAATGAGGTAACAGGTCAAGAGAAATTAAGTGACTCGCCCAAGTTCACACAGCAGGCAAGTGGAGGAGCTGGGATTAGAAACTAGGTCCTTCTGACTCCCGGGCCCATGCTCTATCCTCTAGACTAAGCTCATTGTGGACTGAGAACATTCAATTCTATTTCATTCGATCGTATTTATTGACCATTTACTGTGTGTAGGAACATGTCTTCCAATTCTGTTATATTGTACTCTCCCGAACACTTTGTGCAATGCTCTGTACAAAGTATTCACTCATCAGTCATCAATCATTCAGTTGTATTTATTGGGCACTTGTGTGCAGAGCACTGTACTAAGCGTTTGGGAGAGTACAATATAACATATAATGGAGATCGATAGGCCACACTGCTTCTCTACATCGCAACTCCTAAACTCCACACCAGCCTCCTCCATGGCTTTCCATTTCAGGAAGTACTGATTCTTCTCCGGAGTTTAGGAAATGATGCGGGAGCTGATTTCATTTGTCGTCCAGATCTACTATTCGATATTTTTTATCTCCATATTGGTTCTTATTTAAACGAGACGTTCAATATCGGCTTTAGGTCTGATCTAAGATCTTTGTTTTTTATCTAAGAACAACTCTCTGAAAATAATCAAGGGGCTTCCCTGACCATCCAAGCCCGATTAATGCTGAGAGTCGACAACCCTCAACTGCTGCACCATCAAACTGGGCTATTTTATTATTTTCCATACTCATGACTCAGTGAGAGATTGGAGCGCAAGGTTGGAAAGAGCTAACTGTTGAAAGTCACATAGCTAGTTCACACGTCAAGGTTGCCGATTATTAGTTTCCATAATTTTGTTCACAAGAGTCCGATGTCTGCATTAGGAATCCCTTAGGGGCAGATCATGACCTGTGTCAATTATTATTTTCTCCACCATAAGCCATGCCGTGGAATGAATGACAAATATTCAGCAGATGCACACTGTTATTTAAATGCTTTCCTAAACACCATTTTAAATTGAATCCCATCCACTTTTTCACCAGTTGGCATCAATGTTGGTTGATGCACAAATGTCTTTTTCTTCCTCAATAATAGCACAGCATGAAAATTCATAACACTTTTATTTGATAAACACAGTAAATATGGTTTAACTTGTAGTTGTAGTATATTAATCCACATTAACAATATTGTAATAGCTGTCCTCTTAAGGACAAATAATAATAATTATGGTATTTGTTAAGCACTTACTATGTGCCAAGCACTGTTCTAAGCACTGATACAAGGTAATCAGATTGTCCCACCTGGGGTTCACAGTCTTAATCCCCATTTTATAGATGAGGTTACTGAGGCACAGAGAAGTTAAGTGATTTACCCAAAGTCACTTGGCAGAGCTAGGATTAAAACCCACAACCTCTGACTACCAACCCTGTGCTCTTTCCATTAAACGATGCTGCTTCTCAGGAAGGCTTGGGCTTTGCTTTGGAGATATTTAAGTAAATGAGAAAAAGAAGCAGTGTGGCCTAGTGTAAAGAACCCAACCCTGGGAGTCAGAGGACTTGGGTTCTAATTCTGGCTCTGTCAATTGCTTACAGCATGACCTTGGGCAAGTCACCTAACTTTCCTGTATCTCTGGATCCTCAATTATAAAATTGAGATTAAATACGTGTTCACCCTCCTACTTCGACTGTGCGCCTCATGCAGTCTAATTAACTTACATCTACCCCACTCTTAGAACAGTATTTGACACAGTGAACACTTAACAAATACCGTTAAAAAAAGAAAAAATGAATAAAGAATTTAGCTTCCTGAGATCTCTTGTTTCAGATTCAAAATAGTTTCCTCATAATTAAGCAAAAATTAGGTGAAAACCTGGGGGCAATTACATGAGCTAATTTAGTGACCATGGATTTTGTCTCTCCTTCTGGAGGATGCTCACCATGCAGCAGTTGCTTGAATTCCTGCTGTCAGCCACCCTGTCCACGTTATAAAGTTGACTAAGTTGTACTATAATATATTGGGCTGCAACTCTGGGCCTCATCATTTAATCTGAGAATACCTTCTAGATGAAGCTGATGGAAATTATAAGATGTCCAGGACTGAACTCTCTGGCTAGGCCTCCTTAACTTCAAAGGTAATGAGAGATGGATCGGATAGGGCACTTTCGTCTCTGACTAAACAGCCTATGAAATCATTTTAAGATCTTTGGGAATAATAATGATAATAGCATTTGTTAAGCACTTACTAAGTGCCAGGCACTGTATTAGACCCTGGAGTGGATACCAGCAATTTAGGTTGGATCCAGTCCCTGTCCCACATGGGGCTCACAGACTTAATCTCCATTTTAGAGATAAGGAAACTGATGCAAAGACAAGTGAAGTATCTTTCCCAATGTCACACATGGGGCTCACAGACTTAATCTCCATTTTAGAGATAAGGAAACTGATGCAAAGACAAGTGAAGTATCTTTCCCAATGTCACATAGAAGACAAGTGGCAGAGAGAGGATTAGAACCCAGTTCATTCTGTCAGGCCTGTTCTCTATGCACTAGGTCATGTTGCTTCTCAATGTCCTGGGGCTACATGAGAAGCAGTGTTGCCAAGTGGATAGAGCAGAGAGCACAGGCCTGGGAGTCAGAGGACCTGGGTTCTAATACTGGCTCTGTGACTTGTCTGCTACGTGAACGTGGGCAAACCACTTAACGTCTCTGTGCCTCACTTACCTTGTCTGTAAAATGGGAATTAAGGTGGTGAGCGCTATTTGGGACATGTACTCTGTTCAACCTGATTAAGCTTATATCTACCCCAGCACTTGGCACCCCAGGGTTTAACAAATACCATTTATAAAAAATATCAAATTTTCTTAAGGCTGCCAGAGCCTATGTCTCTAAAGGTGCCAGGTGATTTTCTAAACTTGATGAATAAAATGTTACAGGCTTGTGGTGTCCCTTATGCATCCCCTTGATCCACTGAACTATAATATTCAAGGATCAGCATGGCCAAGTGGAAAGAGTATGGTCCTGGGAATTGGGGGACCTGGGTTCTAATTCTGACTCTATCACATACCTGCTGTGTGACCTTGGAAAATTTACTTAACTTCTGTTACTCAGTTTCTTCACCTGTAAAATGGGGAGTCAATCCCTCTTCTCCCTCCTACTTTTACTATGAGCCCCATATTGGACAGGGACTGCTGTAACAATGGAGAGTACTAAAATATCTGATGGTTTGAACAGGGAATAACTTTAGACACTGGGAAAATTGGACTCCCTAACTTTCAGTACCTGAAAATGAAGATAATTGGGAGTTGAGTTTTAAAATAAATGCAATAGCAAGAAAAATACAAAAAAAAGTAGCTCAGGAAGCCAGTTTACCTAAAATTGAGGGTTGATGAATCATTACGGAGAGCTCCAGTTGAAAGAACACCTTTGTAGTTATTAGTTATATTGTGATATATTACATTAGCTATATCCGACTGCAAATGGAAACACTTATTTTATGTGATGTAATGAGGAGCAGACACATTTTGAAGCAAAATGGAGATGGTCATCAAAATAAAAAGTTGCCTTCCTTGAAATTTAGATTGAAAAATCCTGCAAACTGAGAAAAGATGTGGGGAAATAAGGAAAAGGGTCAGCCCTACCTCAGTTTGGGAGACTATTTTGAGAAAGATTATGTGCAAAATTAATGTTCTCCTAGACCATCCTTGGGAGAAAACAGCAACAGCCCCAGTGTATCAACACTGGCCCTGCTCTCATCTCTTGGACCTATAAAATGAATGCTCTAATAAATTATGTTAGTATGCTGCAATCGCATTATCTCACTGCTGAAGGTTATCAGTGATAACAAAATACAGCAAATGCAATTTTCCTAGAAATTCCTTGGTTATAAAACATCTCCCATAGCTGCTTGTATAAGATATGCTGATCAAGACCAATATAAATGAACAAAGGACAAGCCATCTGTTAGAGATTAAAACAGGGGAAAAGAAGAATTCTGTTGGCAATTCTGAAGATGCCATCTTTGAACAGAAGCATAGGACACAGAGTGTTTTCTTTGTTAAACTACCATTTTATTTGGGAAGTTCCAAATAACCACTCCCATTTTTACTCTATTGAATTTGTTTTAAAAAGTCTACTTCTCTTTATTCTCAGAAGTGCCATTTGCTTATCTTTAGGACTTTGGAAATACTCAAGAAACATCAAAGGCAACACAGTCATGACCTTACTTCATTTTTGTAGTTGCTTCCTTCTCATTTCATAATCCATGTTGTCAGTTCTGGCAAGCTGAGAAATTACCTGGAGGCTAAGGAGACTTGGGTGATCTAACTCTGCACCAAAGACTAATTTTTCTGTCCTGTAACAAGGCATTTGTGCTGGTATATGCGATAGCAGTACTAGTAATATTATTGTGTGTGTACTGAATTAAACACACTGAGCTACATGCTTGGCAAACACAGAAACAAGTTACGTTCCCTGCCATCAAGGAACTCAATACACCTACCACTGAAGACAAGGTTCTGCAAAGCACACAAAATATACATTTCCTCTACACCATGAGCTTGTGGTGAGCAGGAACTGGGTCTACCAACTCTGTTATATTGCTATATTGTACTTTCCCAAGTGCTTAGTATAGTGTCCTGCACACAGTAAGCACTCAGTAAATGCAATTGATTGATTGATACGAAATCTTCTAACATTGTAGATGTGGCTCTTGTCCCAACTATTGGGGAGGTCACCACAGCAGGGCTGCTGTTGAATAATTCTGATACCTAGGCAGCACCCCGACCAATGATGCCATAATAATAGTAATAATAATAATGGTATTTGCTAAGCACTATGTGCCAAACACTGTTCTAAATGCTGAGGTAGATATGAGATTATTAGGTTGACCCACATGGGGCTTACAGTCTTAATCCTCATTTTCCAGATGAGGTAACTGAGGCACAGAGAAGTTAAATGACTTGCCCAAAGTCACACAGCAGACAAGTGGAGGAGCTGGGATTAGAACCCATGACCTAGAAAAAAAAATGAAAAACCTAATGGATAGAGCATGGGCCTGGGAGTCAGAAGGACCTGACTTCTAAACCCAACTCTGCCACTTGTCTGCTTGGGCAAGTCACTTCACTTCTCTGTGCCTCCATTACCTCACCTGTAAAATGGGCAATAAGACTGTGAGCCCCATGTGGGACTGGGACTGTGTCCACCCTGATTAGCTTGTATCTACCCCAGCTCTTAGAACAGTGCCTGGAACATAGTAAGTGCTTAACAAATATCATAAAAAAAAATCAAGAAGGCCAGTGTATTTCTTGGGACACTGTCAAACGGACTGTGATTATAGGGGTGGAGTCGGGTTCTGGATCAAACTGAAGGTCTACAGAGCTGTAGTGCTGTCCACCTTCTCCAGTGCTGCAAAGGCTGGAATCACATAAAGGTACCACATCTGACTCCGAGAGCAGTTCCGTCAGTGCTATTTACGAGGTGTTTTCACTAACAGAAGTTTAGACAGGATCACAACCAATGAAGCTCTATACCTATATGATTCTCCAACCATTTGAAGCTAAGCTCATCTGTACCTAGCCACTTTAGATGAGATGTGTGAAGAGGATGAAGGACAGTCGGATGACAGTAGGAGAGCCAAAAACTGCCCCATGGAGAGCCGAATTTGGGAATTCAAAAGCAAGAAGGGCAGGGGGAACAGTTGAAGGACACAATAAAGCAGCCTCAGATAATGCTACGTCCCAGCTGAATAGTGGAGTCGATTGCTGAAGGTAGACTAGTACGGTAACTTCCGTCAATAATCAATCAGTTGTATTAATTGAGCACACACTGTGAACAATAGCACTGTATTAAGTGTGATTAAGAGAAGCAGCGTGGCTTAGTGGAAAGAGCATGGGCTTGGGAGTCAGAGGTTGTGGGTTCTAATCCTGGCTCTGCCACTGGTCGGTTGTGTGACCTTGGACAAGTCACTTCTCTTCTCTGTACCTCTGTTTCCTTATCTGTAAAATAGGGATTAAGATTGTGAGCCCCAGGTGGGAGATGGACTATGTCCAACCTGATTAGCTAGTATCTACCCCAGTGCTTAGAACAGTGGCTGGCACACAGTGGCTGGCACATAGTAAGTGCTTAACAAATATTACCATTATGATTACAGTACAACCGAATGAGCAGACACATTCCCTGCCCTTAATGAGCTTATAGGCTAGAGAATGGAACCTGGACAACTACGCATCCCTGCTTTACACCACTGGCAGTGTGGAAGGGATGAGATAAAGCACACTCAGCTCTGACGCAGCCAGCCAAACCATAATTTGAGAAGCAGCATGGTGTAGTGGCTACAGCATGGAACCGGGAGTCAGAAGCTCATGGGTTCTAATCCCGGCTCCATCACTTGTCTAATGTGTGGGCTTGGGCAAGTTACTTCAATTCTGTGGGCCTCAGTTTCCTCATCGCTAAAATGAGGATTAAGACTGTGAAGCCCTATGCAGGATAGGGACTATGTCCAACCCACTTTGCAGCCTGGTTCAGTGGAAAGAGCACGGGCTTGGGAGTCAGAGGTCATGGGTTCTTATCCCGGCTCCGCTGCTTATCGGCTGTGTGACTTTGGGCAAGTCACTTAACTTCTCTGTGCCTCAGTTATCTCAGCTGGAAAATGGGGATTAAGACTGTAAGCCCCATGTGAGACAACCTGATCACTTTGTATCTACCTCTCCTCCAAGAGGCCTTCCCTGATAAAGCCTTCATTTCCTTTTCTCCCACTCCCTCTGCATTGCCCTGATTTGCTCCCTTTATTCACAGCCCCTCAGCCTCACAACACTTACGTACATGTCCATAATTTACCTGTTGACATTAATGTCTGTCTCCCACTCTGGACCATAAGCTCACTGTGGGTTGGGGATGTATCTGTTATATTGTTATACTGTATTGTACCAATTCGATCATATTGTACTCTCCCAAGTGCTTAGTACAGGCCTCTACACACAGTAAGTACTCAATAAATACCATTGATTGGTTGATTGGCAGATATTAAAATAAATTAAAGGTAGCGGAAATGGGATGAACCTACTGAGAAGAGGAAAAGTTTCATATGTTTATATTCTCAGAGAGCTTCTACACACCACAAAGACTAGGAACTTAGAAGATTGAACTACAGTATTTCCCTAGACAAAGTGCAAATGTGCAAGAGATCCTTTCTGACACTCATACATTATTGCCAGTCTCGTGTGGATATCATCTACTACTCGCTGTGGGAAGGAAATGTGTCTGTTTATTGTTATAGTGGGCTCTCCCAAGCACTTAGAACAGTACTTTGTACCTAGTAAGCACTCAATAAATGATTGAATGACTAAATGAATGAATGAACTACTACCCTACAACTGCACCAGTACTGGAGAATCAGCGTGGCCTAGTGGAAAGAGAAAGGGCCTGGGAGTTAGAGGACCTGGATTCTAATCCTGGTTCTCCTGTGGGTGATTTTGGGTAAGTCACTTAATTTCTCCTTGACTCAATTACCTCATCTGTAAAATGGGGATTAAATACTACTCTATCCTCCTTAGACTGTGAGCCTCATGTGGGACAAAGACTGTGTCTAAGCTCATTAATTTGTATTTACCCCAGTGCGTAGCATAGTGCTGGGCACAGAGTAAGCACTTCACTAAAATTACTATTATTATTGTCATTATTATTACTAGAAGAGTTGGTTCAGGTCT